>NC_138990.1:10006336-11434670 GCF_964341445.2 Mesoplodon mirus | reverse complement strand
TCATAAGCAGGATAAAAGAATACCTTTACTTGTGGGGACTGTTTTTATTTAATATTTTTTTTCCATTTTACTAATTGAAGCAAAATTCATGAGGACTGAATAGGGGAAACTCAGAGTTCCAAAACTTTGGGGCTTCATATATCTCATCATCCATGGAGTTATGCTTTAGGGGGTGCCATTCATTTGGAAAATAAAATAATTAGAGTGGGCAACTGGGGAACAAGGAGATCATGCATGAATGTTCCACAAGTACATACCAACACGAAGGTGTTGGCTATAGTTATGTGTTAGAATCATCTGGGAACATAATAGGAGATGTCCTGACCTTACCTGGAAGGTTCTGAGTGGGAAGCCTAGGCTGGGAGTCTTCTAGACCCAGCATTTTAAAAAAGCTCCCCGCAGTGATTCGGATGCACACCAGAATTTGAGAACCACTGTGCTAGCAGATTTCATTGCTTTGTTTCCCCAGAACTTGGCATCTTCCAAGCCAGCAGCTGGTCCAGCTCACTCTAGATCTCCTCCAACTTCTCTTAATCCTGTGCCAGGTGTGTGCCAGTTCATCCTCTGCCCAGTCTATATTCCATCCGCCCTGGGCAAATACCTTGGTTGGTCCAGTTTCTTTGCCTGGGAAGGTGAACTGAACCTTTTTCTTCCTAAAGGGCTTGAGCCAATAACAGGCCTGCTTGCATGGGCTGTTGTAGTTTTCCACTGAATTTTATCACAGCCTTTGGGAGTCCTAAGAGGACCCCAGGGAAGCCCCTGCATTCCAGACATATTCCTCGTCATCTCTGTTGTGTGGCTGCAGCCTGATTTTCTCTGGAGAGTCAGGATCAATCACCCCAAACAGTAGAGTGACCTCTTTGCCTGTTGATTCACTGGAGTGAAGAGGCAACGTGGCCAGATGGCTGTTCCAGCTTCCTCTTCAGTGGACCCCGTGCTGTGTCCCCTGTGGGAGATCCCCACCCCCTTGGGGACTGAGACCTCTTCACCAGCAGGGCTCGGAGTTGTGGAAGCGGGAAGCCAAATGCTGGCTGTGGATCAGCAGGGCTAACAGGGAGAGGGGCCACTCCCATCCCTGCCCTGTGGTCCCTTGCCTGCAGATCCTGAGGAACAGCAGCATATGTGGGTCACTGATTTAGAGCACACATGGCCCTAGCCTTGAGAGGTGTTGTCACCCAGCTGATGGCATACATAACTGATGATGTCCTCAAAAGGACATCAACTGTTCTATAAAGGCTCTGCCTTAGGAGAATAGGGAGCACAATAAGAGTAACGAACTCTATGATCCTAAGCCCGTTGCAGTCCTCATCTGCTGTAAAAGATGTTCCTTGGTCAGAAGCAATGCTATGTGAATAAAGGTGAATAAGACACTCTGTAAGCCCCCAGGGGATGGTTTTAGCAGAAGAATTGTGGGCAGGAAGGCACACCATCTGCAGAATAAGTGTCTAGTTCAGAAAGAACATATGATAGCAGTGGCACAGTGAAGCCTAGTTTTTATACATTGTCTTGGAAAAAAATTTTAAATACAAAATGTAGAGCGTAAGAGGGGAAAATCTCAATTTACTCCCATCCCTTACTTTTCCCCTTCCCTGGTCCAAGCACAATCCCAATACCCTCACCAGAGCTTCTGACTATCCATCTTTGCTCTTGCATTCTCTCTGCAGTTTCCTGTGCATTTATACATATATATGTGCACATAGAAACAGAGCTTTTATTTTTCTCTAAATCTTAATTGGCTCTTATTACATATACTGTTTCAGAACTTTCTATTAATATTCCTTTTCTTCATTAACTCTTAAATATTGCTTTGAGTTGCAGGGATGCTTATGTGTGAGATCTCTCACTCTGTCTCCACATCTACATTTACACCTACATCTAGATCTCCATCTCTGTCAATATCTATATCCACATATATATCTATATAAAACGTCTTGGACATCCCTGGTGGCTCAGTGGTTGAGAATCCACCTGCCAGTGCAGGGGGCACGGGTTTGAGCGTTGGTCCGGGAAGATCCCACATGCTGTGGAGCAACTAAGCCCTTGCGCCACAACTACTGAGCCTGAGCTGTAGAGCCCGTGAGCCACAGCTACTGAGGCCACGTGCCACAACTACTGAAGCCCACGCACCTAGAGCCCGTGCTTTGCAACAGGAGAAGCCACCGTAATGAGTAGCCCCCTCTCACCACAAGAGAAAGCCTGCGCACAGCAACAAAGACCCAATGCGGCCAAAAGTAAATTAAAACAAGCAAGCAAACAAACAAAAACATCATAAGACAGGAAATAGCCACAAATGTATCAGTGAACTCAGAACAACAACATAACTAGTAACTTACATCTACTTTTATATTTCTTATTTATTCCATTCCCCTGCATCTCTCCTGGGTAACTACTTTCAGAAGTTTTGCAATGATCGTTCCCTTGTTTTTCCTTTAATAACTTAAAATTTTTTTAAATAGTTTAAGTTTCAGAAGAAGGTGTAAATATAGTACAGGGAGTTTCAGTGTTCCATTTACCTAGCTTCCCCCAATGATATCTTACACAACATTGTCAAGCCAGAAAGGTAAGGTTGATATAATAAAACTCAGGTACAGATCTTATTTGGCTCTCACTAGTTTTATGGGCACTCCTCTGTGTGTGTGTGTGTCTGTGTGTGTATGTGTGTGTGTGCATGAATAGTTATATGAAATTTTGCCATATGCAGATAACAGTAACCACCAACACAACCAGGATACAGAACTGTTCTTTCACTACAACTTTAGCAACTACTGATCTATTCTCTTTACTGTAATTCTGCCACTTCAAGAATATTAAATATACAGAATCGTCTAGTAAGTAACCCTTTGAGATTGGCTTTTTTTTTTCTTTCAACATAATACCCTTGAGATTCATCTGAGATTTTGCGTGCATCAGTAGTTCATTCTTTGTGTGTGTGTGAATGTAAGTTTTAATTTCTCTGGGATAAATAGTCAGGACTGTCATTGCTGGGTAAGGTTATTTTTATCCGAAATGGCTGAACCTTATTTCAGAGTGGTTGAACCATTTTACATCCCTGTTAGCAACGTATGAGAGATCCAGTTACACCACATCCTCACCAGCACTTGGTATAATCAGTACTTTTTCTTTTACTCATTCTATAGGTGCATAATAATCGCAAATGATATTAATAATCCTTTTATGTTCTAATTTGTCTTCCATACATTCTCTTTGATAAAGTGTCTTTTCAAGTGTTGCCTGTTTTCTAGTTGGATTTTTTCCCCTTAATGTTGAACTTGGAGAGTTCTCTATACATTCTGGATGCAAGTTCGTTGTTGGATGTGTGATTTGCAAACATTTGATCACAGTCCATGGCTTCTTTCCATCTTTTTCTTAAAAAAAATTTTTTAAAGAAATTTTTAAGACTGCATTGGGTCTTAGTTGTGGCATGAGGGATCTTCATTGCAGCATGCAGGCTCTTCGTTGCGGTGCACGAGCATCTCTCTAGTTGTGGTATGCGGGCTCCAGAGTGTGTGGGCTCAGTAGTTGTGGCACGTGGGCTCTCTAGTTGTGGCATGTAAGCTCTAGAGTGCGCAGACTTAGTTGCCCTCTGGCATGTGGGATCTTAGTTCCCCGAACAGGGATTGAACCTGTATCCCCTGCATTGGAAGGCAGATTCTTAACCACTGGACCACCAGAGCAGTCCCCTTTCCATCTTCTTAACAGAGTCTTCCACAGAGCAAAGTTTTTAATTTTGGTGAAAAGCAGTTTATCAATTTTTTTCCTCTTGTGGATCATGCTTTGTTGTCATGTTTAAGAACTCTTCACCTAACACTAGATAACAAAGAATTTCTCCTGTGTTTTCTTCTAGAAGTTATATAGTTTTTTTTTGTTTGTTTTTTGTTTTTTTTTTTTTTGCGGTACACGGGCCTCTCACTGTTGTGTTCTCTCCCGTTGCGGAGCACAGGCTCCGGACGCGCAGGCCCAGCGGCCATGGCTCACGGGCCCAGCCACTCCGCGACATGTGGGATCTTCCCGGACCGGGGCACGAACCTGTGTCCCCTGCATCGGCAGGCGGACTTTCAACCACTGCACCACCAGGGAAGCCCTAGAAGTTTTATAGTTTTAAGCTTAGCATTTAGGTCTATGACCTATTTTTTTTTAAGATTCTTTTTGATATGGACCATTTTTAAAGTCTTTATTGAATTTGTTACAATATTGTTTCTATGTTTTGGTTTATTGGCCAAGAGGCGTGTGGGATCCCAGCCCCCTGACCCACACCAGGTGTGGGATCCCAGCCCCCTGACCAGGGATTGAACCCACACCCCCTGCATTGGAAAGCAAAGTCTTAACCAGTGGACCACCAGGGAAGTCCCTATGATATATTTCGAGCTAGTTTTTGTATAAGTTGTGAGATTCAGGTGAAGGTTCTTTTCCCCCTCTGAATATCAATATTTTCAACACCATTTGTTATAAAGATTATCTTTCCTTCATTGAATTGCTTTTGCACCTTTGTCAAAGGGACTTCCCTGTCGGGCCAGTGGTTAAGACTTCGCCTTCCAATGCAGGGGGTGTGTGTTCATCCCTGGTCGGGGAACTAAGATCCTGCATGCGGCTTGGCCAAAAAAAAAAAAAAAAATCAGTTGGTAAAACTTTGTGTGTGTTCATTTCTGGACTCTCTATTCTGTGCCGTGATCTAAGTGTCCCTCCCTCTATTGACACTGTACTGTCTTAATTACTGAAGCTATATAAATAGCTTCAGATCAGGTAGTGTGACTCTTCCCACTTTATTCTTTTTCAAAATTGTTTTGGCTATTCTAGTTTTTTTGTATTTCCATATAAATTTCAGGATCACTTTGTCTATATCTACAAAGAATCCTGCTGGGACTTTGATAAATCAATTTAGGGATAATTGAGGTACTTTCCTGGTGGTCCAGTGGGTAAGACTCCGCGCTCCCAGTGCAGGGTGGGGGGGCCGGGTTTGAACCCTGGTCAGCGAACTAGATCCCACAGGCATGCCACAACTAAGAGTCCACATGCCGCAACTAAGGAGCCTGCCTGCTGCAACTAAGAGCTGGTGCAAACAAAATAAATATTTTTTAAAAATTTAGGGATAATTGACATTTTTACTATGTTGGGTTTTTCAATTAATGAAGATAGTATTTCTCTCCATTTATTTAGATTTTTAAAAAATTTTTCATCAGTTTTTAATTCATTTTGTAGATTTTAGCATATAGATTCTATACATGTTTTGTTAGATTTATACCTAATATTTCCTTTTTTTTTCTTTTTTAGCAATTATAGAGTAATGTGCTTTAATTTCTGTTTCTAATTGTTCATTGCTAGCATTGGTTGTTAGCATGATAGTTTTTTTGTGTGTTGTTATTGAATCCTGAGACTCTGCTAAACTCATTTACTAGTTCTAGGCATTTGGGGGGGTTGTTTTGTTTTGTTTTGGGTCGATTTCTTGAGATTTTGTAGACAATAATGTAAATTGGGATAGTTTATTTCTCCCTTTCCAATCTGTATTTCCTCTACTCTCCTTTTATTCATTGGAACTTATCCCAACTTATTCATTCTCCTGTTGATGGAAACCCCATTCTTACTTTGTCCCAAGTACCCCTTCTGATATCTGTACAAGTCCACATGCTTTATTCAGATCCCTAAAAGCCAGTTGTGTTTGGAATTCTGAATTTTTTTGATTTAAAAAAAGGTAGTTCATTGCACTTACTGAATATTTCATAATACTCCCAGCAAAATCTGGGGCAACACCATGTACTCAGATATACTAATTTTTTGCAAAGAAATAAATGAATATTCACATGAAATGAGATAAAGTCTAAAAATAGCTCCACATCAGTTCTGGTCGGATTTTGCTTCAAATGTTTCTGCTAAACTTAGGAAAAAACCTTTCTGTCTTTAGAGTTTTGGACTTAAGGATTGTAGATACGAGATTGCATATCTTTATTATTTGACTTAGAGTCAAATTGGTGTGGCTTTGAATTTGTTTTTCCTCACCTGTATTTTTGCCTAAGTGTTTTTAGAGTTTCTCTTCCTACTTATCTGCTTCCTTTCTTTATTCTGTCTTCTGGGAATTCTTCATGATTTCTGATCTGCTAGTAGCATCTCTCCTATTTGCTATGATAAACTTATTCTTTAAGCCACTTTTCCTTCATTTTTAGGGTTGCAGAGTTGAAGAAGTGTATTCTCATCTGCCACCTTGATCTGATATCTCAGATCATTATGTTTTCTGCTTCATGTATGCACGATACACAGACACATGCATACACACACCCGTACAATGTTTTGTTTGTTGCTTTTGGTTTTTTTTTTTTGGCCCCCTTGTGTGGTTTGTGGGATCTTCCCTGACCAGGGATGGAACCCACACCCTCAGCAGTGAAAGCACAGAGTCCTAACCACTGGATTGCCAGGGATTCCCCACACAATGTTTTTTAACAATGACCGTGTGCTACTTTTGTAATAAGTAAGTAATCATGGGCTTGAGGCAGGTCTAATTGGGATCCCCCAGCCCCAGCCCAGCAAGGTGAGCATTGATCGCTCTACTTTGAAGGAACCAAGGAAAAACAGAGGGAAGGGACTCACCCAACAGAGTTGGCCTCTTTCCAGAGCTTCACCCTTCACAAGACTCAGAGTTCAAGGAGTCAGAAAAAAGAACAGATGGAAATGCACCAACATGCTAGCAGTGGTTGATCAGATCATAGATGATATTTACTGTCTTTCTTCTAATATTTCACATTTTCCAAATTTTCTACAGTGAATGTGTAGACTTTTTTTCCTTTTCCTTTTTTTTTTTTTGACTGCACCGCACAGCTTGTTGGATCTTAATTCCCTGATCAGGGATCAAACACAGGGCTCGGCAGTGAGAACGCTGAATCCTAACCACTGGACTGCCAGGGAATTCCTGGGACTTTTTATTCTTTTTACTTTTTTGAGAAGCTTTTCTTATGGCTTGGTAAAAAATAGACAGCTCAGTTCTCACATCTGCTTCTGCATTCAATCTGTTGCATTATAATGTATTGCTGAATCATATAAAGAAAAATCCAGCCTCGCGTGGATGTGTAGTTGGAAAGGTAAGTACTTACAGACACCCCAAAAGATGTTGGGAATTGCCAAGTTTCTTGGCTCACAATTTGACAATAATTTTTTCTGGAGTAAGATTAGTATACTATACACTATTTTTTTTAAGTGTACAATTCAATGGTCTTTAGTATATTTACAGAATTGTGCAACCAACATCACAATCAACTTTAGAATATTTTCATCACCTCAAAGAGAAAGTCTGCACCCCTTCACCATCCAACCCCTCCCCCCACCAGTTCCCATCCTCCTCAGACCTAAGCAATCATGAATCAACTCTCTATGTATCTGTATCTGCCCACTGTGGACATTTCATATAAATGGAATCATATAATAAGTGTTTTTTTGTGTGTGTGACTGGTTTCTTAGCATAATGTTTTCAAGATTCATTAATGTTATAGTGATTCATTCATGTTCTTTCCTTTTTATGACCAAATAATATTCCATTGTATGGATACACCACTTTTGTTTATCCATTTGTCCATTGAGAGACACTTGGGTTGTTTCCACTTTCTGGATATTATGAATAATGCTTCTGTGAATATTCGTGTTCCCGTTTTTGTTTGGACATATGTTTTCAATTTTCTTGGGAGAATTCCTAGGAGTGGAATTGCCGAACCAAAAGGTAACTCTATAGGGCTTCCCTGGTGGCACAGTGGTTGAGAGTCCGCCTGCCGATGCAGGGGACACGGGTTCGTGCCCCGGTCCGGGAAGATCCCACATGCCACGGAGCAGCTAGGCCCATGAGCCATGGCCGTTGAGCCTGCGCGTCTGGAGCCTGTGCTCCGCAACAGGAGAGGCCACAACGGTGAGAGGCCCACGTACCGAAAAAAAAAAAAAAAAGGTAACTCTATATTTAACCATTTGAGGAACTGCCAGATCATTTTCCAAAGCGGCTGTACCATTTTGCCACTTGAATGGCTGCACCATTCACAACAATTTTGTAAATGACTATGTAGACTTCCATAATAAAATACGTTTGTATTTTCTTTCTCAAAAGAAAGAAAAAAATATTGAAAAATAATTGTGGGTTCTAGTTTTGTGTCTTCTGCAAAGAGCAAGTCACTTTGTCTTCATCAGTAAAATGGGAACAACCAACAGTACCATCTGGAATTCTCCGACAGATGAAACTGGTCTGTGCTTGCTAAATACCATGAACAGAATTCTTTCACGGAAACTCTTTGAACCTGAAACTGAGTAGTACTCAGTGACCAAGGGTCCTCAGTCTTAGGAAAGCCTTAATCAGCCTTGGTCAAGGAGGCAGAACCGATACAGGAGTATGTGGGGTCTGCCCCCAAACCTCAATTAAAGGGCAGTTTATGCAACATGCCTTCTTTTTGAATCAGAGCCAGGGTCATTGTTGGGCTGAGGTAACATTAATTATTTTTCCGCTTGTCGGATTCCATGAAAAAGATGTGAAAATGGCCTGTTTGTGAAAGAGTGCAGGCAGAGGCTCTGAGCTGATTATGTCAAACCTAGTCAAAGCTTCCTTGGTGTGGGAGATTGTAATCAACAAAGCATGGCGGCATCTGCGCCCATTACAGGAGGAGCCCCATCCCGCCTGGCTGCTCCCCAGCAGAGACAAGAAGCCAGCTTTAACCCCTGCTGGACCGAATCGCCTTGACTGTCTGCAGCAAAGAAATTTTACTCTCCATCCCCCGCCACCTTCCGTGGAAAAATTGTCTTCCAAGAAACCGGTCCCTGATGCCAAAAATGCTGGGGACCGCTGATCTAGTACACATTTAGGGGAGAGAGCAGCACTGGAGGTAATTGTCCTTAATTTGCAGGGGAGAAGACTTCGAATTGCTCCCTTAATAGAGCGACATCAATTCTTTCTGTGACTTGGGCAGCCATACAGATGAGTCAAGGCACAAAGTGGCAAAGCTCGAAAGATACAGAATTAGCTGAAAAAAAAAAATTAAAAAGTCTGAAGAAGACCTCAGAGATCATTAGTGGGGTGCTTCAGACTTTCTACATAGGTGGGGCTTAGGGACTGTGTTCTGGTGGAAAGAGGTGTCCCCACATGACAATGGACAAGCATTCATTTTATGCAAGATTGAGAAATCTCCAACTGTCTCATCGGAGAACTGGGTAAGGCAGCCAATGATGCTATGGACAAACTAAAGCTCATCCCCCCTTGGCAAGCATTCGACGCAGTGATAATCAAATGTGTTGGGCCAATTTTCTTTTTTTATCACCAATATTTGTTATGTTCCCTTTCCTTTCCATTGATAGTAAAGCCTACTTCCAGATATGACTATAAAAAGATCATATGCCGTAAACATAAACTGTTATTGCTCTGCAAAGATGGAAAGAGCTTATACCAGAAATGAAAATCAACCATATTGAAACACACTATTTAGTTTAGTGGACATTTTTTCACAGCAAGACTTTCTTGATGAACAAAACACGATGTTGATCTACATTCTGGTGCAAGTTTTTTGTTTGTTTGTTTTAATTAATTAATTGATGTATTTATTTTTGGTTGTGTTGGGTCTTCATTGCTGCTGCGTGGGCTTTCTCTAGTTGCGGTGAGCTGGGGTTACTCCTTGTTGCAGTGCACGGGCTTCTCACTGCAGTGGCTTCTCTTGTGGCGGAGCACAGGCTCTAGGGCATGGGCTTCAGTAGTTGTGTCACACGGGCTCAGTAGTTGTGGTGCACGGGCTTAGTTGCTCCACGGCATGTGGGATCTTCCCTGTCAGGGATCGAACCCGTGTCCCCTGCATTGGCAGGCAGATTCTTAAACACTGTACCACCAGGGAAGTCCCTGGTGCAAGTTCTTTATCTGGTAGCACACTGTCTTGAAATGCATTGCTCTAGATGACATCAAGAAGTGATCAGATGCATGAATCCATACTTCGAGTCAACAGGAATGTGACAGCTACCAGTGAACACTGATACAGGCCTGTAACATTGGCAATTTAACAAAAACCCGAGTACTGTTATCATTAGTGATGTGATTTCCCAAAATTGTGGTAAAGTTCTAGGTAAAATTCTGAATACATAAAGTACAATCTTCTCTTGGTTCCGAATGCGGTTGCATTCCTGGAAATTTCAGGGCATATTAAACCATGTATGTGCAGCTAAGGATTCGGTTCTAGGCTCTGATCATTGGTAGCAGATTTTTCACCTCCTGCACTAATGTCCAGAGGAACCTCAGAAAATCATGCAACAGGCAGTGCAGTTCTTCAAAGTGAGGAACTTCCCACACCTGAAAACCTCTAGCATCCATACTCCCTACAGCCTCCATGTCAGTCATGACCCTTGATCACTGACAAATAAAATACTCTCATACATTTCCACAATCCAAAACCCAAGACCTTCATAGATGGTCCTAGGAGGAAGGTGGCTTCCCCAAGATCACACATGAATCCAAGAGGACACCAAGACCAGGACTTAGGTGCTTGACTCTTTATTCAGCTCCACTGTCACCAGTCCAAAGTTTCTTAGGGGTGCTGCCCACACTCAAGCCTGCTCATTTCTTACTGGCCACCAATCCTGCTGGCCACCAGTCCTGCTGGCCATTAACGCACTCCTGCCTGTAAGGCATTAATGATCTAAAATGTTAAACTCTTGGAAGTCTCTCTGCAAGATTTTGATAACGTACCCCCAGGTGATTCCAAGGTAGTATGTCTATGACTCGCTTGCACTCTGAGGACTATTTCCGAAAGTTAGTGTTGGAATATCTATGAAAAAAATGGTTTCGTGGGCTGATATGTTTTGGAAATCCTGGACTAGCCAGCCAAAGGTGAAAAACTCTTCTTCAGACCCTTTAATGTGTGAATGTGAATATGGATCTCCAATGTGGAGTGTGACTTGACTCATTTTCCAAGTTTATTTGATCATGAACTGCCCCCATTCCCTGCTTTGTTTTGTGGTTAAGAAGCTCATTGCTAATGAGATGTAGATGATTCACATCTCTACCCTTATTTTGTAGATAAAAGAGAGGAGAGAATACATACTGACTGAAGTGAGACATTAAAAAAGGTTATGGGAGGTTTGCGCATTATTTCAAATAGAAAATGAAGGAGAGAGATATTTGATCCTTTTTACTTTAATTTTCTAAGTCCCATGAGGACAAGTTCATGTCTTATTTTCTTATTGTTGTTTGTTTGATTCTTTCCATTGCTTGGGCACAAACCCTGGCCCATCATTTTTACTTAAATAATGTTTGTTAAATGAATTACTTAATAAATTAAATAATCAACAGCTGTCTACTTATAAAAGGTGGTGGGACAGCTTCAGGTTGTTCTGAAAAGTGAGATGTTTCCTTATATTTCTTAAGAGCAGAGAGATCAGAGAATTCCTACAGCAAGAGCATCCGCAAAACTTTTTAACCTCCACATATAATACCCAAATTAATCAGGATAGGAGGGACAGTTGTGTAGGTTAAGCATTGCACAAATTATTGGGTCACAATTCACTGTTTCCAAGAAGTGTGTTTACAGTTGGGTTGGCCTGAGAAGGCATACATATAGAAATAATGATAGAAGAGTCAAAGAGAGTTTGTAGTTGTTTTCCATGCCAGGGTGTGCTATTCCCATGACTTTGCCCAGGCTGTTCCCTCTATTTAAATCACCCTTTCTCTGGTCTTCCTGACACACTGCAACTTACTTTTCGGGGCCCAGTTCCAATGTCACTTCTCTGTGGTTTCCTGAGACCCTTCTTTGGCATTCACCTGCCATGGTAGAATTCACTGTTCCCTTGTGTCTGTGCCATCAGCACGTGTAACAGACTACTAGTGCATATATGAAAAGCAAGAGAGGGAAATGTTTACGAGCTTTAAGTCAGACAGGGCCGGGTTCAAAATCTGGGGGATCTCCCCCTAACAGCTGTGACATTGGGTAAGTTACTAACCTTTTCTAAGCTACAGTTTTTTCTCCTTTAAAATGGGAATAGTAATAGTTATAGTAATAGGAAGAGTAATAGTAAGATTATGCTGACATTTAAGGGAGATGATGTATAGATAGGATATATATCTGCTTTGCTTTGCTCCAAAGGAGAAATTGAACTGCTTATCATGTTTCAATGAGAATATTCTTTTTTCCTTTTGACTAGGTCACGCAGCTTGTGGGATCTTAGCTCTCCGACCACGGATTGAACCCCGAGTCCTGGCAGAGAAAGCGCCGAGTCCTAACCACTGGACCACCAGAGAATTCCCAGGATACTCTTGAGAGCAGATCTCCATGGCTATTTTCTATTGATTGATTGATTGATTAATGTGGACCATTTTTAAAGTCTTTATTGAATTTGTTACAATATTGCTTCTCTTTTATGTTTTGGTTTGTTGGCTGCAAGGCACGTGGGATCTTAGCTCCCCGACCAGGGATTGAACCTGCACCTCCTCCACTGGAAGGCAAAATCCCAACCACTGGACCGCCTGGGAAGTCCCCTCCATGGCTATTTCCTATCCTGGGAAAATTATCAAATATTTACTAGTAGCACTTATTTGTTTCAAAAGATTTATTAATGGCTAAATTATAAAATGCGTCTTTTATTTCTTTCTTCTGCCTCTAAACCCTTTCTTCTTCTTTGTTCATAATGAGCTACCTTTGCTCAGTTCATTCATTGAGATGGTAGTGCTAATTTATTTCAGAGTGAAAAAGCAGTGGTAAGCATTAGTGTCATGTTTCTGTCATCAATGGTTGGAGAACCCTGGAACCTGCTAATTCTTACCACCACATGGTATGGTATGCCATGCCAGAAAGACATTAACAGTCAAGATTTAGTATGGGTTGGGTTGTCTTGACCAGAAAAGTTGTCCTGGTGTTTACAGAGTTGGCATTCCCAGGGACGCCCCAGCATTGCAATCCCGTGCCTTGACAAAGGCTGAGTAATCCACCATCCAAAATATCACAGTAATGATCAAGTCTTTCTCCATCCAGCCCTATCAAGGGGCAGCTTTACCAAGTTGAGCCTGAATCAACACACCGCCCATTCCCTGGGTGAGATTCAGTACAGGACCACCTTCTAGCTTTTGATCAGTTCTCCAAATAGACCTTAAGAAATTCAACCCACTAGTGAAGCCCATGTCTTGTCTGTATAAAGACCAGGGATTGTCAGCTTCTTTTTTGTTGTTGTTGTTTTTTGGTCTTGTCATGTGGAATCTTAGTTCCCCCACCAGGGGCTGAACCCGTGCCCCCTGCAGTGGAAGCTCAGAGTCCTAACGACCGGACCGCCAGGAAGTCCCTAGGGACTGTCAGGTTCTAGGTGTTTCAGTAACAGCGTTTTCCCTCAAATTCTTCTGCACAACTTCATGCTTATGGATTACTTTTCCCCATGCGCATTCTGTCTTATTTTCCCCTCATCTTACATTTGTACCATGAAAACGCTATCAAACGTGATACATCCTCTTCATAGACCTCACTAACCCAATTCCATCCTCACTTTAAAATTGTTCACTTGTACCATATATGAACTTCAAACCAAAACTCTTTGCACCTCTGTATGGTCTCTTTTTCAAGGATTTAACATAGTTTTTTTATTCATAAGAAATCAGTGTATATGTATTCTGCTTCACTGTGTTTTTCCCTATCTCCTGTGCACATGCTCACTGCATTTATATGGACCATAACTGCATAATTGTCATTTGAAGAATTTATAGTTTGCTATCTTGTTAATAAACAAGTGTTTTCTTAGTTTATTGCTTAGTTTTGTCACTGAGGTTTGTTTACCTTTTTCTCTCTTAAATGGCTCTAGTAAGACTATCTTTGTACCTTTCATTTTTGGTTATTTCCTTGGAAAAATATTTTCCAAATAGAATTATTTGACCACAGCTCTTGTAACATTTGCAAGTTACTTGCCCAACCAATTTGTAGCTACCGAATAATACAGAAGTGTACCTGTTTTTTCATAATCACAGAATGTTTCCCTTTTAATTTTTGTAATGAATTTGATAGAGGTATAATAATTTCTTAAACCTATTTTGGGTTGCATTTTTTTTCTATTAGGAAGCTTGTACATTTTTTAGATAATATACTATCTGAATTTCCTTGAATATAAACCATATTTGGTCACAAAATGAGTTAGCCTCTTCTATTCAACATTTAATAGCGATTAGACACAATCACAGTGGATATGACATTAATGACAATATTAGGCATAGCACAGAATTAATCATTTAATAAACCATTAGGAAAGATAAAGAGCTTTTTTTTTTTTTTTGGCTGCACGACGTGGCTTGCAGGATCTTAGTTCCCCAACCAGGGACTGAATCCTGCGCCCCCAGCAATGGAAGCGTTGAGTCCTAACCACTGGACCTCCAGGGAATTCCCAAGAGTTATTTTAAACTTCCAAAATAGAAGACTTTCACAAAACTACTAAATGGAAGATATGGTCATCTTCACAATAGGAAGGGATCAGTGGGCAGACAGGATTTCAAGACTCTTGAAGATTAACAGTGCCAACCTACATGCCAGCCTAAATACTGAATACAACCACTGTTCCTCCTGTCTTAGATTCTGAAATTCAGATGCCTACAGGGGCAAGGTAAGGAACATAAAGGTTTATTGGGCCAGATAATAATAATGTAATGGGAGGTGAGGACTGGGGAGAATTGGAAAGTCATGCCCATCTATGACATTGAACTCTTATTAAGGAAAACATTCTTTGGGCCAAACAAAAACGCATCTGTGGTCCAATTTGGCCACTGGCTGCCAGGCTGTACCCTCTGCTTAAGGCTTCTTTTGAAGACTGTACTCACATGACAGCAGAGGTCTTGCACAGATGTAGAAGATAAGGCAAACAAGTGAGGTATGAGGAACAGTTCAGTTGCCTTTTAATACTACTGAGAAAAAGAGTACTGCAAGCCCAGTGAATAGTAACTAACATCCTGCCTCAATGACAGTAGAGCAGGTTGGGGGCTGTGGCCAATAGGAGAATGCATATCTCCAGTTTTTTGTTCGCTTTTAACTCTTTATTATGGACACTAAATACACAAAACAGAATAGCATAATGAAGCCCTTGAGCCCATCACCAAGCTCATCAGTCCTTGCCAATTATAGGGGTCCTTGTTCATTTCTGTGCCTGGCGAGTGGGAGCAGGCACTCTTCCAGCCCACCTGAGAGTTATAGGTCAGCACATGGGGCCAGCACTGCCAGATTTTAAAAAAAAACTAGACATTTTGATTTTTATTTAAGACCTCTTGATTTTTCTATGTTGGCAATTCATTAAAAAATTTTTTAATACATTGTAGAGGTCAAGATTGTGCTGCCAATTGCTGATTTGGGGTAATAACATGTGCTTGGAGAAAATGCTGGAGGTGAGAGAGGAAGTGCAGTCAAATGTTGACCTGATCCTGGGCCCCTTAAATATACCTGTGTGCAAAATCATTGCCCACTGGGATGGGCCACAGCTGGGCTAGACAGAGCTCTGCGATGACCCTCTTAGTGTAGGAGGTTTGCCTCTTTCCTTAGACACTGAGCTCCTTCAGGAAACTTGTATTCTCTCCCCACAGGGCCCAGAAGATAATAATAACCAGTAGAGTTTTGAGGAATGAATGAACAAATAAAGACACAACAGCCTTTCTTGTTATTTTTGAGTCTAGAGTCACTTCCAACACCATCAAATGGAGGTGTCTTCATGTCCACTGATATGACTATTATTTTCTTTGTTTTTTAGAAACAATCTTTGCATTATTGCAAAATGCCCCACTCTTACTAAGTAAAATTTGAATAATTAATGCAATGTATTTTCTAGACGGATTTATATTTTTGTTGTTTAGATCATGATTTGGTTAATTCATCAAGAATAATATGATTGGTGGCTACCTCAGAAGATAAAAACATTCAATATTGATAATTACATGGTGTTGAGCAAGTATGTTTGAATACTGAAGATTGTCAGCTATTTGAGAGTGAGGACTGTGCCTTAGTATTTAAAAAAATTGATATATAAAGCACAAGCCATAAAATTCACTCTTTTAAAGTTGTACAACTCAGTGGCTTTTAGTATATTCACAGGGTTGTGCAACCATCACCACTACCTAATTCCAGAATATTTTCACCACCCCAAAAATAAGCCCTATACCCATTAGTAGCCACTCCCCATTCTCTCCTCTCTTCAGCCCCTGGCAACCACTAACCTACTTTCTGTTTCTATAGATTTGCCTATTCTGGACATTTCATGTAAATGGAGTCATATAATATGGGGTCTTTTGTGTCTGACTTCTTTCACTTAGCATGTTTTTAAGGTTCATCCATGTTGTAGCATGTATCAGTACAAAATTCTTTTTATGGATACATATATTCCATTATTTGGATATATTACATTTTGTTTATCCATTCATCAATTGATGGACATTTGCGTTGTTTCTACCTTTTGGTTATTATAATGTGGTTATGAATATCCATGTCCAAGTTTTCGTTTGGACATACATTTTCAGTTCTCTTGGGTATGTATCTAGAAGTGGAATTGCTGGTCATATAGTAATTCTATGTTTAATTTTTTGAGAAACTGCCAGACTTTTTCAAAGTGACTGCACCATTTTACATTCCCACCAGCAATGGACAAGGGTTCCAATTTTTCCACATCCTTGTTAACACTTGTTATTTTCCATCAATTTATTTGATTATAGTCATCCTAGTAAATATGAAGTGGTATTGCATTGTGGTTTCAAGTTGCATTTCCCTAATGACTAATAATGTTGAGCATCTTTTCATATGCTTGTAGGCTATTTGTATCTTTTCTTTGGAGAGATGTCATTCAAATCTTTTAAAATTACATTATGTGTCTTTTTATTGTTGACCTGTAATTGTTCTTTATATATTTTGGATACCAATCCATTATCAGATATATAATGTGCAAATATTTTCTTCCATTTTGTGTGTCATCTTTTCTTGGTGGTGTCCTTTAAAACACAAAAGTTTCTAATTTTGATAAAGTCCTATTTATCTGTTTTTTTCTTTTGTTACTTGTGCTTTTGGTATCATATCAAAGAAATCACCACCTAATTTAAGACCATGAAGGTTTATACCTATGTTTTCTTTTTAATGTAAGAGCTAAAACTTCCACAGTGGACTCTACCCAAAGGGGTAAAACGTTTTTCAGGAGTTTGGGTACATGGCTCTGTGATAGAGTTCCAGTTGACTCCTGGGATGGGCTAAATCTACTCAGAAATACCAGACAACAGCTGAACCAGTGAGGGTTTGGAGTCTGTTGTTTGGTCTCTACTTTCTGGTGGGCAGAACTGAGCTAACAAGGTGATTCTTTCCCAAGAAGACGTTGGAAAAGAGTTTTATACTCTCCAGAGCAGGTGGTCTTACCAGGGTGAGCAGATACAGGGCTTGAGCACCATTACCTGTCACCCTAGTGCCTGAGCACACCTTACAGATAGATCCTGACCCTCCTTCCCACCGAACCCACAGAGGATCTCACAATCTGCCTCAACACTGGACTTCAGGCAGAACAGGCACTCAGTCTAAATGGGAACAAAAACAAAACTTGTTTGCCTAACCTGGCCAAATCAAAGTGATTCCCATTCCCAATATGACAAGTTATATGATTATGTAGTTCTCCCAGAAGTAGCTCTATAAGTGAACAAAGACCTTTTTTAAGCTTTTTTTAAAAATTGGGTTAAATTATGAATTACAGTATTTGATTTTCCAAGTTCGCACTAGTTTACATTTGTCAGATTTATTCATGATATGATGTGCTTATTATATAACACTTGGTTTGGATTATAAAACTTTGGTTGGATTTTTGCATTTATGCTAACGTGTTTCTTTTTCGCTTTTCTTTGCTTTTCTTCTTTTTTTTAAGGGGGTCTCCATTTATCCTATCATACAACAAGTCCAGATGTAGATGGGCTTGAGGTTCCCTTTCTCCAAGGTTCTCTGGGCTCTTCCATTCTTGGAGAACATGGGCTTCTTTTTTCAGTTTGTTGTCAAAGAGAACTACCTGCCCCTCAGACCTCCCCACAAACCGCTTGGACACTTAGCTGGCAATAGAGCAGATCCCAAGGCTGAACCAGCTCAGTAGTCACCAGGCATTGGAGATCAGGTGACACCATTGGGGAGAGAGTCAGGGTAGGTGGCATTACTATCAACCTGGCCAAGGTCACCATGGGCATCCCTTGGCCTCTGAAGGAGTGTCGGGCAGGCAGCTGCCCCTCTGCAGCCTGCCCTGGGTTAGCCTGGATGACAGTGGTGGGAAGTGCCAACCAGCACAGAATGAGGGGAGCCCAGGTAGCAATTAAGTGGGGATAAATAGCCATTACCAAGGAGGCCTAACAACTGTAGGAGACCACAGTCTATTCACCAGCAACTGCTTATTTTCCCATTGATCCTCAGCGGGATAGGGCCTTGCCTTCTGCAGTGCCCCAAATAACAGGCTCGCAAAGCCCAGTGCTAAGAGGTGGCATCTGAGAAGAATCCGCTCAGGTCTTCCTGTCTGTTTCATCTTAAGGCCTGCCAGGAGAAGAGATAATTACGGGGCTGCAATTTTTGCTCCATCACAGACAATGCAGGGATCAACAGATGCCTCTCTGAAATCAGATTAAAAATTTTTTGAAAGGTTTTGGCTCAGGAGGATACCAGCATTTCCCACAGTTTCAGTTGGATGAAAATAGAAAGAGAGATGGAGAGGGAAGAAAGGAGAAAAGGGAGGGAGGAAGGAAAGAAAACTTGAAGTTCTTAAAAATGGAAATAACCAATGTGGAGGCTGCTAAACAGACTTTGTTTTCCTGTTGCCTCCCCACAGGTATCTTTCCCTTGGCCTGTCACACCAGCTGAAAGGCTCCCATCAAGACTGAGTTCATATGCAGCCAGGAATGCCCCGTGAAGGCCCAAGCCCCTTTGCAGTCACTGTCACCCCTGCTAAACATGACCTGATTTCCAGCACCACGTAGCAGATTTGCCTAGTTTAGAATTTCCTATGAAAGGGATGTATATATCATATGTCCTCCTTTTGTCTGACTTTTTCACTCAGCATGATTGTGAGATTCATCCATGCCATTGCCTGTTATCAACAGTTCACTGTTTTTCACTGTAGTCATATTTCATTGTATAGATATATCTCAGTTTGTTTATCTGTTCACCTGTTGATGGACATTTGATTGTTTCCAGTTTGGGACTATTATGAATAGAGCAACTATGAACATTTCTGTGACCGTCATTTTGTGGATATGTTTCTACCAAGAAGTAGAAATTGCTGGATCTAAGAGAGGTGAAATTATGCTTTTTGTAAGAAAGTCACAATCTGGTTTTCAAAGAGGGTTGTACACTTTACCCGCCTATCATCTTTGTATGAGATTCTTTTTTTTTAATTAATTAATTAATTAATTAATTAATTAATTATTTTTGGCTGTGTTGGGTCTTTGTTGCTGTGCACGGGCTTTCTCTAGTTGTGGTGAGCGGGGGTTACTCTTCGTTGTGGTGCGTGGGCTTCTCATTGCAGTGGCTTCTCTTGTTGCAGAGCACGGGCTCTAGGCGTGCGGGCTTCAGTAGTTGCAGCACGCAGGCTCAGTAGTTGTGGCTCGCGGGTTCTATATCACAGGTTCAGTAGTTGTGGAGCACGGGCTTAGTTGCTCCACGACAGGTGGGATCTTCCCGGACCAGGGCTTGAACCCGTGTCCCCTGCATTGGCAGGTAGATTCTTTTTTTTTTTTGGCAGGTAGATTCTTAACCACTGTGCCACCAGGAGAGTCCTGTTTGAGATTCTGATTGTTCCACATCCTTGTCAAGTCTTGTATTTATCAGCCTTTTAAGACTTCACTACCATGTTTTTCATATGTGTTTCCTTGATAACTCATGATGTTGAATATAATTTCATGTACTCCTTAGCCATTTGAATATTTCCTTTGGTGAAATTCCTGCTCTAGATTTTGACCATTTAAAAAAATTGGGTTGATTTTCTTATTACTGAGTTGTGTGGATACTTTTTGTATTGGTATTCAAGAAATTTATCACATACATGCATTGTGAATACTTTCTCCCAGTCTGTGGCTTGCCTTTTCATTATTGTTGAAGAGTAGAGGTATTGATTGATAAAATCAAGTTTATTTCTTTCTCCTTTAGTGATTAACATTTTTTGCTTTCTTTCCAAGAATTCTTTGCAAAAGCTAACATTGCTTTTTTTTTTCTTTTTCCCCTGAAAGTTTTGCAGTTTTGGCTTTTATGTTGGTCTGTGATCTATCTTAAATTAATTTTATGTATGGGGTGACATTGGGGTTGAGGTTCATTTTTTTGCTTAAAATCTATAGTTGTTTCAGCACCATTTGTTAAAAAGGCTTTCTCCATTGAATTGACTTGGCATTTTGGTTGAAAATTAATCATATACAAGTGGGTTCATTTCTGGACTCTGTTCAGTTTTACTGGAAGAATGGAAATATTAATATTAGAGGCATCCAATCCAAAAACGTAACATACCTCTCCACTGTTCAGGTCTTTAATTTAGCAATGTTTTGTTGTTTTCAGTGTAGAAGTCTTATACATACTTTGCTAAATTTCATCCTAGATAGGTGATTTGTTTGATGTTATTGTAAGTGGTACATTTTAAAAAAAATGTTTTTCATTTATTTGTTGCTAATATCTAGAAATTCAATTAATTTTTGTATATGGACCTTGTATTTTACAATCTTGCTGAATTCACTTATAAGATGTAGTAGTTATTCTATAGAAGCCCATAAGGTTTTCTATATATACAATCAAGTTGTCTGCAAATATTGGCAGTTTCAATTTTCTTGTCCAACCCCTCTGGCTTTTCTTTCTTTTTCTTTTTTTGGTGCCTCAATTTTGAGCAAAACTTGTAAGAGCTGACATCTTTGCCTGTTCTCAGACTTAGTGAGAAAGCCTTTAATATTTCACTATTAACTATGATATTAGCTTAAGTTTTTGTAGTTCCTTTAATTAGGTTGAGGAAGTTCTCTTCTCTTAGTTTGCTTTGACTGTGAAAATGTGTTGAATTTTGTCAAATGCTTTTTGTGCATCTATTCAGGTTTTAGTATCACAATAACATTGGACTCATAAAACAAATTGAGAAGTGTTTCTTCCTTTTTTATTTTTTGGAAAGAGTTTGTGTGCAGTTGGTATTCATTTTCTCTTAAAAGTGTGATAGAATTCACCAGTTGAAGTCACTGGGTCTGGAGATTTCATTGTGGGTTTTAATGATAAATTTAGCATATTTAAGAGATATGGAGCTATTTCACTTTTTAAAAATTTCTCCTTGAGTCAATTTTGGTAAGTTTATGTTTTTGAAGGAATTTATCCATTTCATCCAGGTTTTTTTTTTTTTTTATTGTATGGGCACAAAGTTGTTCATAAGATCCTCACATTTTTCTTTATAACTATAGGATCTACCATGAATAAAAAGAACACTCCTCCATTGAATGGGAGCTGGCAGAAAATCTCTAAGACTCTTTCTGATGGAAAATTCCAGGATTAATAAACTATCATGGAAAGAGAGTCTGAGTCTTCTCTGTGGTTCTCTGCTCCTAGATTTCTTAGTTCTTCAGCTCTAGATCAAAAACAAGAGTAGCTTTCTCACCCGTGGCAATTTTCATCTTTCCTCATTTTCCTTTCCTGCTCTCCTTTTGAGAGATCTTGTTCCAATCTTGTGCTCTCTTGTAAATGAATCTAAAATGGCTATTTGAATTTGCAATGGTAATTTGGATGTAATTGTTTCCTTAGCAACAGACATTTGTGATTCACACTCTTAAAAATCTCAGAGGTCTAATTAGTACTGTTCTCTGAGCAAACCATTTATAACCAATATTTTGAAAACTTAACATAGCCTGAAAAGAGTGAGTTCTGGTTATTTTACCACAGCAGATACATGAGTCACAGGTTTCCCCAGCCTTTTTCCCATGAACTTCCTGGGACTAAAACTTGCAAAAATGCATGAGGATGCAATGGCCTGGTTGAAGGCATGTGAAACAGTTGCTCCAACCCAGCAAGTCAACCAGGGGTGAAATACTGACCCCTCAAAAGACTGCCATTCTTCCCAATTTCCTGACCATTTAAACCCAGTAATAGTTGTTGTTCAGTATTAGAAAAGTTTCATTTTGGGGTAGGACAGTCACATAGGATCAAATCTTTCTCCCTAACCACCGGCCCCCCACCTCCAAACACACACACACACACACACACACACACACCCCACACACACACAGCAGTGTTCTGTACTGTTTCTTCTCCAAATTATCAAATTATCCCGTGGTCAAAAGGTATTTGGTCCCATCCAGTCCCTCTCAGTTTGTGGTAGGACTAATTTGTTAATGGGGCTCCAGAAGGAAAGTGCCTAATGTTTCTTCTAATTGGACATGACTGCTTCAGAATGACTGCGGCTGCTGGCCAGCTCTCACTGTCCCTGAGCTTGGATAATAAGCTTCTGCCACTGGCTTCTGTGTCCTGCCCAGGACCATCTGCGGTAATGAACTTGGAAGGCTCATTGTAGATTGCAGAAAAAGAAAAGTGAGCGAGAAAAGCACAGTCCAGCTCTTGTCAGTGGGTCCAATTATGGCTTCTGTCAGCTTAATAAAAGAAATTCAGAAAAGCTAGACTAAGAAGGGACTGGGACGGAGCAGGCAAAGAAGGATGGGATTGGGGAAACCCATGATGGGAGAAGCAGACTGAAATTGCTCCAGGACCCAGGTTTCTAGAAGGAGAAGTTCAGGGGCTACAACAATAGGGAATGAATCTCCAGTGTCCAAATGGAAAACTCCTCGGCCTTGGGCACCACTGCATGTCACTGGTCTGAGGGAAGAAGCCTCCCCACACCCTTCATGCTCACTGTCTATCCCCATCTCTCATATTGGTACAGGAACAGGACCCATTGTGCCTATCTAGACTGATTATTAGTATAATCACTGTTGATTATTTGTTGTTTTTGTTTTTGTTTGGCCGCACCACATGGCTTGCGGGATCTTAGTTCCCCAACCAGGGATCGAACCCAGGCCCACAGCTGTGAAAGCACCGAGTCCTAACCACTGGACCATCAGGGAATTCCTGATTATTTGTTTTCTGAGACAGGATCTTAGAGTGCTCAACCTGGCATCTATTACTAAAACCATTCCCAAGATATATATTTTTTAAGTTTATTTTATTTTTTTGAAATTTTGAATTTTATTTTATTTATTTTTTATACAGCAGGCTCTTATAAGTTATCCCTTTTATACATATTAGTGTATATATGTCAATCCCAATCTCCCAATTCATCCCACCACCAGCCTCACAAGATATTTTTTAAACCTTTTTTGTATTGTGAAATAAATACAAATATACAGAAAAGTGCATAAAACATAAATATACAGCTTAAGGTATTATGAAAAAGGGAATACTTGTAATCAGCACTCAGGCAAAGAAACAGAACTTTTCCAGAAGACCCATCCTGCCCCATCCTGATGGCAACTTTTTCCTTTATCCCTAAAGGTAACCACACCCATGACTATTATGCTAATCATTTCCTTGCTTTCTTTATAGTTTTGCTACCTGAGTAGGCATTCCTAAACACTATAGTTTAGTTTTGCCTGTTTTTGAGCTTTATGTATATAAAAAAAAATTCCCAAATATCAACTATTCAGAAGCTTTTGTGTATATTTATCCTCCCTGCCTACATGGTTCAGAAATTAAAGTAGTGGTCACCGTCAAACTGAGTTTTTATTCTTTTTCCATTTTCCTTTCTTTTTCCCTTTCCTTCTTTGCTTCCTTCCTCCCTGTCACCAGTGTTCTTCTTTTTCTTAAAATTCTAGAGATTAGAACAGGCACTCTAGGGAACTCTACTCAACACTCTGTAATAACCTATATGGGAAAAGAATTTGAAAAAGAATAGATACATGTATACGTATAACTGAATCGCTTTTTTGTACACCTGAAACTCACAACATTGTAAATCAACTATACTCCAATATAAAATAAAAATTAAAAAACAAACAAAAATGAGATTTGGTAGAAAAATATATATTTAAAATTTCCATTGGAATTTTGATAAGGATGGTTTTTTTTTTTTTTGCGGTATGCGGGCCTCTCACTGTTGTGGCCTCTCCCGTTGCGGAGCACAGGCTCCGGATGCGCAGGCTCAGCGGCCATGGCTCACGGGCCCAGTCGCTCCGCGGCATATGGGATCCTCCCGGACCGGGGCACGAACCCGTATCCCCTGCTTCGGCAGGCGGACTCTCAACCACTGCGCCACCAGGGAGGCCCGACAAGGATGGTTTTGAATCTGTAAATTGCTTTGGGAATACTGACATCTAACAATATTAAATCTTCCACTTCATGGGAAAAACAAACAAACAAACAACAAACAACAAAAACAGCAGGGCTTCTGTGGTGGCATAGCCGTTAAGAATCTGCCTGCCGGGCCTCCCTGGTGGCGCAGTGGTTGAGAGTCCGCCTGCCGATGCAGGGGATACGGGTTCGTGCCCCGGTCTGGGAGGATCCCATATGCCGCGGAGCGGCTGGGCCCGTGAGCCATGGACGCTGGGCCTGCGCATCCGGAGCCTGTGCTCCGCAACGGGAGAGGCCACAACAGTGAGAGGCCCGCATACCGCAAAAAGAAAAAAAAAAAAAAAAAAAAGAATCTGCCTGCCAATGCAGGGGACATGGGTTCAAGCCCTGGTTCGGGAAGATCCCACATGCTGCAGAGCAACTAAGTCCATGTGCCACAACTACTGAGCCTGCACTCTAGAGCCTGAGAGCTACAACTACTGAGCCCGTGTGTCACAACTACTGAAGCCCACGCTCCTAGAACCTGTGCTCTGCAACAAGAGAAGCCACTGCAATGAGAAGCCTGCACACTGCAACGAAGAGTAGCCCCCGCTCGCCAGCAATGAAGACCCAGTGCAGCCAAAAATAAATAAATAAATAAATAAATAAATAAATAAACCACTACCACCAACAAAAACCAGACAGGTGCTCTGGCATCAAACAACCTGGGTTTGCATTCTTGTGTCAGAACTTACAAGCTGAGGGACCTTGGGAAAGTTTATATAAATCTCTGTGCCTTGCTGCCCCGTTTTCCTCAGCAGTAAACAGAGATAATAATACAACCACCCTCATTAGAGAGAACGAAATAAAACCACATTCAGTGCTTAGAATAATGATCGACACATAGTAAACATCCAATAACTGTTAGCTATTCTTTCCTCTTCTCCCCTCCTTCCTCACTTCTTCCCCCTCCCATCTCCCCTTCTCTCTTCTCCCATTTGCCTTCTTTATTCTCTTTTCTTCTGCTAATTTATTTACTCTTCAGCTTATGTTTTCTCATCTCTTTTCCCCTCTCTGTCATCCCATCTCCTTTTCTAGCCCTTCTCCCAAGGCCCTGGCAAAACAAGCTTCCCCTTGGCTGGGTCTCCCCCACAAGAAGAAATGAAGCATTTTTAACCGTGACGGCATCCATGGGTGTGGTGAACCAGCCTGCATCATCAAACAGCTTCTTGTCAAAAGATATGATCCCGGCCTGGACCATAAGCATCTGACTGCCAATTCCAGCATCAGGGCAATCACTCTGCTCTTTCCCTGCTCAGCCAGGGAAGTTGCCTCCAATTTTTGGTATCTCTTTGAAAGAGTACGTTTCCCTAACATGACACTGATTTATTGATAGTTCCTACTCCTCAAATTTACTTTAACATGTAAGGATTTGATAAATGTTATTACATAAGCACAGAGTTGCTATAAAATTTTCATACAAAATAAGAATGAGCAGTGGAAAAGAATAATGTTCTCCTTGCCCTATCCTCCCATTCTTGGTTGGTATGAGACCTCTGGGACCTTTTCTGTATTTGCATGGGTGTTGTGGCTTTGTTTTACTTACATAAATAGGATTACATGCTCCAGACTGTGCTGTGACTTTTTTCCTTTTAAATAAATTTACTTATTTATCTTTGGCTGTGTTGGGTCTTCATTGCTGCAGGCGGGCTTTCTCTAGTTATGGCAAGTGGGAGGCTACTCTTTGTTGTGGTGCCGGGCTTCTCTTTGCGATGGCTTCTCTTGTTGCGGAGCACAGGCTCTAGGCGCAAGGGCTTCAGCAGTTATGGCATGTGGGCTCAGTAGTTGTGGCATGTGGGCTCTAGAGCGCAGGCTCAGTAGTTATGGTGCATGGGCTTAGTTACCCCACAGCATGTGGGATCTTCCTGGACCAGGGCTCAAACCCATGTCTCCTGCATTGGTAGGCAGATTGTTAACAACTGTGCCACCAGGGAAGCCCTTCTTATTTTATTTTATTTTATTTTATTTATTTATTTTTGGCTGCATAGGGTCTTAGTTGCTGCGCACGGGCTCTTCATTGTGGCATGCGGGCTCAGTAGTTGCGGCATGCGGGCTTAGTTACCCTGTGGCATGTGGGATCTTTGTTCCCCAACCAGGGATCAAACCTACGTCCCCTGCATTGGAAGATGGACTCTTAACCACTGGACCACCAGGGAAGTCCCTGTGCGGTGACTTTCTTTTATCACATTCAACATACCATGGACCACTATCCATGCCAGGACTTACGGATGTACCTGTTTTTGTTTTTTTTTTGGCTGCACTGTGCATCTCCCTGATCAGGGACTGAACCCGTGCCTTCGACAGTGAAAGTGCGGAGTCGTAACCACTGGACCGCCAGGGAATTCCCTACTTTATTCTTTTTTTAAAAAAAAAAATAAATTTATTTATTTATTTATTTATTTATTTTTGGCTGCATTGGGTATTCCTTTTTGTCCATGGGCTTTCTCTAGTTGCCGCGAGCAGGGGCTACTCTTCATTGCAGTACGCAGGCTTCTCATTGTGGTGGCTTCTCTTGTTGTGGAGCACGTGCTCTAGGTACACGGGCTTCAGTAGTTGTGGCTCGAGGGCTCTAGAGCGCAGGCTCAGTAGTTGTGGCACACGGATTTAGTTGCTCTGCGGCATGTGGGATCTTCCCGGACTAGAGCTCGAACCCATATCCCCTGAATTTGCAGGCAGATTCTTAACCACTGCACCACCAGGGGAGTCCCACTGTTCCTCTCTTGAAGGACATTTAAATTAACAATTTTTACTCCTATAAATGCTGCATTAAACATTATTTTATATATTGTTGGGTGGTAATGATTCCTTCAGAATGGATTTCTAGAATTTTTTTTGGTGAGTCCGTAGGCAGATATCTTACATTTTGAAAAGAATTGTCAAATTGTTACAAATTTGAAGAGAAAGAGGCAGGCATGCACTTGAAAGAATATGGAGAAGAGCGGTTCAGGCTAAGATACCTTGAAGGCAAAGGCCCTGGGGCAGAAGAGAGCTACATGTTCCAGGAACTGAAGGAAGATGTGGTGATTGGCTTCAGTGAGGAAAAAGTGAGGTAAGCTTGGCAAAGTCAAATAGGGGCATAGGGAGATTGTGTTTTATTGTAAGTGCTCTTTGGAGCCATTGAAGAGTATTAAACAAGAGTGGCTCTATTGATGGAGTTCTCCGATTACATGGTGCCTCCAGGCAATCACCTTGAAGTCAAAACCAGTCTTCAGGTTTAGGTCATTCATTGACACAAAGACAAAATAATACAAGGACTACATGGAGTATTCTGGAGATAACATGAATGATTCAGGGTCTCAATACTTTTCAATTAAATGACTCAGATGATGGCAGTAAAAGTTCATTTTGAATTGCAGAAGTCATGGGGTCACTAATCCTTTGAAGTTTCATGGCAGCTCAGAGCTCTAACCAGGCTGAAACGGTCATGGGCTTTAGAATAGTTTGAAGGGAGCTTGGGAAAGAGGGAAATTCTGTTGCACCAAGAAAGGGAAGAGAACCTAAAGTTGAGTAGATGGTGTGGTTCACTGTGGTAAGAAATCCTGGAAAAAAGAACTTAAAAATCGAGGAAATATTTAAAGGCAGACGTTATGGGAGGGGAGTTCCTGAGATTCTATGCTGTCCTCAAGCCAGGTTGTCTAGAGGAGAGGCTTTCAAACTTTTTTTCGCTCATGTCCCCTATGAAAGAATTTTGAAAAACAATGTACTATTTTATATACTTTTTAAGTTGACATTAAACTTTTATTTATTTAGTTGGAAAAATGTGATTTCTGAATATATATACATATACACACGCATGTAATTTAAAAATACAATTATTTCATCAGTCTTTAAATTTATCCAATATAACCTAAATTTCACAACGACTTTAACATTTATCAGCTTAAAAATATTCAGAAAACAACTTTTGTAGAGTTGGACATTTTACATCCAACTTTTCCTCTCAGGATCTTATCTTAATATGTGCTTGAAACACTTTTATTGATCCTTCACTCTCATATTTCTCTGCAATAAATGTATTTATAAATTACTTTTTTAAATGTTCCATAACAATAAAACTTTATGTTAAAATATACGGTTGTTTCCAATCATTATTAAAACCCAATTGATCAAATCATCATGAAATAGTCCAAAATTTGATAACCATTAAATGTAACAAACATTTATTTAAAACAGTTTTTTTTTCTCTGCCAATTAGTTCATATTTCTATGGATGTGAGTGTTAATTTTATGTGTCAACTTGGCTAGGCTATGGTGCCTACTTTGGTCAAACACCAGTCTGAATGTTGCTGTGACGGTATTTTTAGGCGTGATTAACATTTAAAGCAGTGGCTTTGAGTAAAGCAGAGGGCCCTCTACAAGGTGAGTAGGACTCATCTAATCAGTTGGTCTTAAGAGCAAGGACAGGTTTCTTGGAGTTTCCTGCCTGCCGCCCCACAGAATTTGGACCTAACCCTGCAAAATCAACTCTTTCCTGAGTCTCCAGTTTGCTAGCCTGTCCTACAGATTTTGAACTTGTCAGTCACCACAGTTGTGTGAGCCAATTATTTCTAGTGAGAATCAGTTTTCTGATGCATAGTTGTTCTTTTGAAGATAATGTGTCTTTTTTTTTTTTCCTCCTCTGGCTACTTTTGAGGTGTTTAGCAATTTCAATATGATACACTAGGTGTGGTTCTCTTTATATGCTTCCTGCTGTTTCTGGAGTTTGAAGTGCTTCTTGTATTTATAAATTGATGTTTTTCGTTTATTAAAAAAAATTCTCAACCATAAAGTCTTCCAATATGATTTTACCCCATACTTGCTCTCCTTGTCTTTTGGAACTCCGTGTATATGTACGTTAGACCCCATGTGTCTCCTGTCTTTTTCCTGTATTTTTCTATCTTTGTATAACTCTTTGCTTTACTCTGGATTTTTTAACTTATCTTCTAGTTAATTAATTCTTTCTTCAGCTTCTCCTGTTTGCTGTTATGGTCATCCTTTGATTCTTAATTTCAGTTACATTATTTTCAGTTCTAGAATTCCCATTTGCTTTCTTCAAAATAGCTTCCAGGGCTTCCCTGGTGGCGCAGTGGTTGAGAGTCCGTCTGCCGATGCAGGGGACACGGGTTCGTGCCCTGGTCCGGGAAGATCCCACATACTGCGGAACAGCTGGGCCCGTGAGCCATGGCCACTGATCCTGCAGGTCCAGAGCCTGTGCTCTGCAGCGGGAGAGGCCACGGCAGTGAGAGGCCTGCGTACCACAAAAAAAAAAAAAAAAAAAAACCTTCCAGTTGTCTGCTGAATATCTACCTCTTGTCTTTTATTTCACTGAATATATTAAGTGTAGTAATCTTCAACCCTTGTCTGTTAAGTCCATTATTTAGAATCTCCATGAGTCTATTCATTGTCTGTCATTTTCTGTTGGTTTTCAGCTATGCCTTGTCTTCTCATGTATCAGTTATTTTTGACTGAGTGCCAGATATTGTACATAAACTATCGTAGAGATCAGTTCAAGATGTCACCTTCCTATAGAAAGGATTTACTTTTATTTCTGGTCAGCAGGGATTAAGATGATTTAATGCTGGGTTTTGTTATTTAAGAGGGCTGGTTTATTTCTGGTTTACTCTTACTCCTAGGGCACCTATTTTCAAAGTGTAGTCTGTGGATCTCTGGGAGTCCCTGAGATGTGGGGACTACCTCCCCTGTAGATCAGAGGATCTACAAGGTTAAAACTGTTTTGATAGTAATACTAAGGCATTTGTGGTTTTCTGCTGTTTTGTTTGTTTGTTTTCCTTGCTGAGTGGAAATGTACACTGACATTAATGTCATTGGTGCTTTACCATTGATGCCCTACCACAAATCAAGGATATGATACCAAACCATCCACTTGCAGTAAAAAGAAAATAAAAGCCAGTTTCACTTAAAAATGCCCTTGACAAGCAGCAAACATGATTAACTGTATTAAGTCTCAACCCTTAATATTCTGTATGACAAAATTGAAAATATACATAATATAATTCTGTTGTATGCAGAAGTATCAAGTCTGGAGGAAAAAATGTGTGAGATTGTTTGAGTTGTGTGCCACACTGATTGCTTTTTTGTTTTGTTTTGTTTTCATGCTGCACAGCTTGTGAAATTTTAGTTCCCCAACCAGGGATTGAACTCGGGCCTTTGACAGTGAAAGTATGGAGTCCTAACCACTGGACCGCCAGGGAATTCTGACTAATTGCTTTTTTAATGGGCATAAATTTACATAAAAGAATGTCTGGAAGATAAACTATAGTTAAAGACTTTTCTGAAAAGATTGGCAATGATATTAATGAATGTGATTTTTGGATATTCTATAGTGAAGTATTTCAACATTTGGAAGATCTGCATAACTCAGTGAACCAATATTTTCCCAATGACCAATGTATGTTAAAAATTATGCATAGGTACGAGATCATTCACAGTACAAAATAGGCCAATATAAAGTATGGAAGTATGAAAAGTTCATTGATATGACTGCAGGTGCCGCATTGCAACAAACCTTGAAGAAACTACCACTTACTGAGTTTAGGTGTAATATCAAAGAAAAATATTCTCAATTATCGGTAAAGCCTATTAAAATACTCCACCCTGGGCTTCCCTGGTGGCACAGTTGTTAAGAATCCGCCTGCCAATGCAGGCGACAAGGGTTCAAGCTCTGATCTGGGAAGTTTCCACACGCCGCAGAGCAACGAAGCTAGTGTGCCACAACTACTGAGCCTGCGCTCTAGAGCCTGCGAGCCACAACTACAGACGCCCGCGTGCCTAGAGCCCATGCTCCGCAACAAGAGAAGCCACCTCAATGAGAAGCCCGCACACCCCAACAAAGAGTAGCCCCCGCTTGCCGCAACTAGAGAAAGCACGCACGCAGCAAGGAAGAGCCAATGCAGCCAAAAATAAATAAATAAATAAATAGATAAAAATAAAATACTCCACCCTTAACCTACATACTTCTGTAAGGCCAGATTTTTTTCATATATTTTTATTCATATATTTTTAAAGCAAAACAACCTACCACAACATATTGAATATCAAAAACAATATTTTATAGATATTTTAATTCTGAGTTTTAATTCTTGATATGGTAAATATTGATAGATATAATCCATATAATCTTTGAGGTCTTAAAGAATTTTTAAGATTGTAAAGGGATCCGGAGATTAAACAGTCTGAGAACTGATTGTCCTCGAGTATAGCCCTATCTGGATCCCAAGTAAAAGACTGGGGTTAAAAACTTCTTTGTTAGCAGGCCTGATTCCTGGACACTGTCAAACTGTCAAAAAGTAATGCACATCTCATCCACTGCTTTTGGATTTGGCTATTGCCTTGAGGGGGAAAGCAGCCTCAAATGCTGGGCTCACTTCTCTGGACCTCTCTTTTGTCCAGATCTTCGTCCTGTAAGTCCACGCTGACTTGGTAACTCTCTAGAGCCTTCAAACAGATTTTCTTACAGCTTTTTGAATCGTATTATCCTCTTCTTTTAAATGGTTTCTTAATCCTTTTTCATGCTTATAATGATCTCTTTAATTTCTTTAAACATCTTTAATATATTTATTTTGTCTCTACAGTTTTTTGGTTGTTTTTTTGCTGACTCTTGGTCTCAAAACCTTGTTTTGTCATGTGAACTCATATTTGTTGGAATGCTACCATCTGGAATCTTCTGAGGTCTCTGAAAAGGGTACATGTCTTCAGAAAGGATTTGTAATATTTTTTCTTGAGACATCTTGAAGCACTGCCAGTTTTCTTCCACTTTATTTTATCTTTTTAAACTCATGATAGAAAATTTTAAGTGTACAAAAGTAGAAAGATTAGTATATCACCTCATGTATCCATCACCCAGCTCATGGTCAATACAGTTTCATTGATGCATCTCATCCACATCCCACTCACATATCATTTTGAGTAAATTCTGACATCATATAATTATAGCCACAAATAATTTACTATGTATCTCTAATGTATAAGTACTTAATCAAAACCACAGTACCATTATCACACCTAAAAAATGTACAATAATTCCTTAATATCATCCAATATTCAGGCAGTTTTCAGTTTCCAATTATCTCATGAATTTTTTTACTTTACATTTATTTGTACTATGATCCAAATAAGGTCTATACATTGCAGTTGGTTGATATGCATATTAAGTCCCCTAACTCACAAGTTTTCCCTTCATCTCCATCTCTTTTTTCCCCCTTGTAATTCATTTCATTGAAATTGTTCTGGAAAAGAAAAAAATAAAAAAAGAAATTGTTCTGTAGAGTTTCCCACAGTCAAGGATTTGCTGAATACATCCCTCTGGTGTATTTGACATGAGTTTTTGAAACTTGATTGGATTCAAGTTTGTTTTTTGTTTTTTTGTTTTTGTTATCTCATTTTAAATTAAAATGCTTACCTTAATTTTTTTTAACCTTATAAATAATGTGAAGACAGGCCCATATCCATAGGAGCTAAGGCCTTTGACTATGAGTTTTCTGAGGATCCCTTCCTTGCCCTGACCAAGAGCCAAGGCCAAGACAAACTATTTTCCATGCTTTATTCTCCCAGTGCCAGATTTTTTTTCTAACTCCTATTTCCCTAGTGTACCCTTTGTAGGGATCCCGCTTTAAAAAGAGGTCTCTGGGGGGAACTAAGATCCTGCATGCTGCGCAGTGTGGCAAAAAAAAAAAAAAAAAAAAAAAAGATACAAAGAGCATCATTTGGGTGCCTCTAAACCTCTAAACAACAAGATCTTGACCCTTCTCTCACCAAGGTTTCATGACCTAATAAAATAGTAAAAAAAAAAATGTTTTTAATAAAAAGAGGTCTCTGGAGAATTCCCTGGCAGTCCAGTGGTTAGGACTCTGTGCTTCCAGTGCAAGTGGCATGGGTTCAGTTCCTGGTAGGGGAACAAAGATCCCACAAGCAATGCTATATGGCCAAAATTTTTTTAAAAAAATAAAATAAAAAGAGGTCTCTGATCTTACTCCTTGCTCTGAATTGCAGAATCTTTGTTCAGTTTCTGGCATATGATCTGAACTCTTGGTACCTGGGGTAAGTGGATGCCATCTGGGCAGCTGATAGCTTTAGCTGGTGATTACCCTGCACTGCTTCTCCCAAGGATTTCCCTTTTTTGTTGTTTGTTTGTTTCCTTTTTGCAAACTTACCCATGCATTGTAAAGAGTGGAGCTGTGTGTGGTACTGGAGAATTTCAATATTTTTCAGTTACTTTATTTCTGGAAACCCTAAATTCGGAAGTAATCATGCAGTTGTTTTTTTGTTTTTTGTTTTGTTTTTGTTTTTGTTTTGGCTGCCCATGCGGCATGTGGGAGATCTTAGTTTCTCGAGCAGGGATTGAACCTGCACCCCCGGCAGTAGAAGCGTGGAGTCTTAACCAATGGACCGCCAGGAAATTCTCAATCAGGCAGCTTCAGAATTATCTTTTAATTATCCCTTATCTAGAATTTGGAGCAGAAAGAATGGGATGTTTGATGGGGATTTCTTCCAAAGAAATGATGTGAAACCTGAGACCTGATGGATGAGTAAGAGGGGGTCAGGTGAGGAGTGGGGAGTCTTTGCGGCAGAAAGGAAAGGCACAGAGGTGGAGCAGTAGCAGGGGACCCGGGATGCACCAGAGGGAAAGACCTACTCCATCTGACCTCATCAGAGAGGCTGGGTAGCTGCAATGAGATTCCCCCTCCAATTTAAATCTTTGGTGTCCTTTCACCACCTAGGCTCCCTTTACCAAGGTTATAAGATGTACAAAGAACATCCCCGCCTGCCCCCACCCCCAGCAGCTGATGGTTATTCTCACTGTACCGGTCAAAACTGTGGCTGGAGAACCTAAACTGTCCACAAGCTTCTAGACAAGCTTGGATTCATGCTTAAAGGGTGGGCTTCTCCTGCCCATTTAGTTAGAGCAAGTGGGCTGGTCTAGGAGGCAAATACCACACCCTGGCATTCCTTTGCTCAAATGCCTTGCTTTCCTTTTCTTGTGCTATGTGGGAGCCATTTTCTTAATCAGGTAACTCCAGCCCCAAAGAAGCTGAGGGAGCTTGGGTGGCTTCCCCTTGGGGGGCCGCTGCCTGGGAAGACAGCCAAGTTGCCTTTTGGTCTTCTGAGGGGAAGCCAGGGTACAGGTTGGGGCGAGGGGCTGAGGAGAGTGAGGGCTCGGCCCTCTTCATGTGCCTGCAAATAGCCTTGTACACCTCTGCCACTAGTCCTGTCTTTAGAATTAAAAATACAAGTTGAACAACTCCAAGAAAAATCACATACTTGTTGGTTAGTAGACTTTGGAAGAACTCACTCAACGCCAGAATAACATTTCTCCCTTTTTAGAAAGTGTGTTAGTTTCCTAGCATTGTCTAAATGAAGTACCGCAAACTGGGTGACTTCAAACAACAGAAATGTCTTCTCACACAGTTACAAGTCCGGGGGTTACAAGTTCAGAATTAAGTTGTTGGCAGGGTTCTTTCGGAGGGCTCTGAGGGTGTCTCTGTCCCATATCCTTCTCTTAGCTTCTGGTATTGCCGGCAATCCTTGGCATCCTTTGGCTTGTAGATGTATCACTCCCACCTCTGCCTCTGTCTTCTCAAGGCGTCTCCTTGTGTCTTTGATTTCACATGACCATCTTCTTATAAGGATCCCAATTGTATTGGATTAACGGCCCACCTTAATCCAATGTAACTTCATTTTAGCATAACTAATGACCTCTTCCATGATTTTAGTTCCAGATAAAGTCACATTCTGAGGTACTGGAGGGCGGGGGGGGTAAGACTTCAACATGTTTTTGGGGGAGGACGCAATCCAAACCATGACAGAGGGAGAAAATGCAAATAAAAGATATATAACGTCTGTGCTGAAAATTTCCTCCTCGGCAATCTGGCTAAATGTCACTTGCTGTTTTGAACCTCAGTAATGTTCTAGGCCTCTGTGTCTGAGGATTTAACAGTCCTATTTTGCAAAAAGACAAAAGACATTCTCCAAGTTTTCCTCACTAAAGGATTTACGCAGAGTCTGGGGCTGCCAGCATCAGAGTACATGGGGGTTCTGTCCTTGCTGAGGACTAGGACTGGCTCACCCAGGACTCTGGCAAAAGGAGACTTGAAGTTACAACGGAGGGAGGAAGAAAAGTGCAGTCATTCTGGAATTTATTTTGGAGCATGATGTGAGATGGAGATCTTATTTTATACTTATTCCAAATAGTTACCCTCTGCTCTTCATTGAGACTACACATGTAATATGTTTTTTGTTTGTTTCTTTGTTTGTTTTTTGCAGTACGAGGGCCTCTCACTGTTGTGGCCCCTCCCGTTGCGGAGCACAGGCTCCGGACGCGCAGGCTCAGCGGCCATGGCTCACGGGCCCAGCTGCTCCGCCACATGTGGGATCTTCCCGGACTGGGTCACGAACCCGTGTCCCCTGCATCGGCAGGCGGACTCTCAACCACTGCGCCACCAGGGAAGCCCTACACATGTAATATGTTGATTTGAAGGGCCTCCTCTTGTTACACACTAAAGCTTTAGGTATAGTGTGTCTTTCCATCCAGAATTTTAATGGGCTTCTCTATTTCTTCAAGTGTCCTCCAGAAAGTGCTGAAGTTTTGTTCATCTACATGCTGCATGTTTATCGTTTTGTTCATTTTTTGGTCTTTTGCTCATTACTGCTCTTGTTGCTCCTGAAAGGAGACTTTCCCTCCATTATATTTACTATATTGTTTACTTCTAGAATTAAAAAAGTATATATTAATTTTTCTCACATATATTTTATAACAAGCCACTTTGCTGAAGTTTAATTAGCTCTCGTACTTTTTCAGATGATTCTTTTGTGCTTTCACATCATCTGAAAGTGGTGCTACTATTTTCCAAATATGGTCTGTATTTCCCGGTCTCAAGGTTTTGCTATTACTGTCTGAATTTTCATCATTCCTATTTCCCAGGACCTACTCTTCATCAAGACTCAATATCTGTGAAACCTCTTTCAACTTCCCTGGAAGAGTTAATTTCCCTCTCTCCAAACTTCCATAAAACTTTGTACGTGTCTTTATTTATAACCATAGCATCCTGCATTATAAGTATCTGCTTATAAAGCTGCTTTCCCCCAGGACACTAGAAAAAGCACACGTTTCTTCTCTAGGCTAGAGTCAAGTTGGGAAAGTTCTATTTGGATGATAGAGAATGATGCTCTCATTCATCTGTGTATTCCCTCCTCTGCAGTTCAGTACCTGATATATAGAGTGAGCAAGCGAGCTCACTAAGACATGAATAAAGAGACAAGGGAGCCCACTAGTAGGGGATGAGCTGGAATCAGAACTTAGACAGAGGACCATGGCTTTTCTACCCCACAGGGTGCCTCCCCAGATGCTGAACTCCAATTCAGGGACCTGTTGTCTCTAGGACTCTCTGCTGGCAGCTCACGTGGGGACTGGATCAACTTGGAAAAGAAGTGGGATGCTACTCTGTGTCCTGTACCCTTCCTAGACCTCAGTTACTATTCTGTAGCCCACACCCAGCAAGGGTCTCGATGGGTCCTTGAGAAGAGTCATGCCACCTAGAGGGCTAATGGAGGAACTCCTCTTCCTACAAAATTGTCCAAGCCTTGAATTCCAATTCCTTCAGCCTCTAGTGAGACCCTCCCAGGCGGTGCCAGTGTTTGGGGTGGAGTCTTCGCGTTTGGAGCTGCCCTGAGAGTTATGGGGTCACACGTGTAGAGGAAAAAGCTGGTTAAGAGCCTCCTTCCTTTGCTTCCCACTGCAAATTCCCAACTCTGCCAGCTGCTGCTCTCTGATCCTCCCCCTCATCAAGAGGGCCTCCCAGAAGCCCGGGACTGCCAGGCGGGGGAAACAAGGCGGCTTTATTTTGCAAAATGCCTGGGGTCAAACGGCCCCTGAAAGGCGGCGGGGGAGTAGGCCGTCAGGCCAGGAATGCACACACCTGGTCCTGGGAAGGTTCCCTTGAATTCCTGCTGCTTTGCAGTCTCCTGGGGACTTCCCTCTGGCGGTGGGTGGGAGTTTGGCAGCTGTGCCTTTGGGAGGGGACTCCACCCAGACCTCCAAGTCTGCGGCCACCAGGGGAGAGGTGATGCACCTAGAGTTCCCCCCCAAGAGACTTCCTGTCTCCCCACCTGCAGTTCCCACCCCTCCCCAACCCCAGACCCATGGGAAAAAAGAGAGCTTTCCAGAAAGAAAGGGATAGTTTGGAGACAGACTTCCTCAGGAGCTTCCAGAATGGAATGGAATACGAAGTGCATGAAGCAAGGCCCTTGGATCCTGTCAGCCTGAGTCTTGCTTATAGTTTTCCTGGGTCCCAAGCTTTTCATCTGACAGATGAGGCTAAAGCTCAGAGAACTTAAAAGATGTTCCTAGTTTTCCAGCTGATCTGTGGTGGACCAGCACTAGATTTATTTACTTTCTATAACCTGTTCTGGCAGGATTATTTCATCACAGAGCCCTGCTTGACCTAATCAGATGAGCACTGCTCAGGAATCACTATTTTGGAAACTTCTCATGATAGGCCCTCCAAGTGACCAGAGGGAAGCAGTGTGATACTCTCTGAGGCTGGCCTAGTCCTCCACATGGTGGCCCCAGCTCCATCTGGAAGAAGTTGTGGATTTCCCTGCCTCTCGCTTGGATTAGCTGCCACTCCAGGGAGGGAGGAAGTGAGGGCTGGATCATAGGCTCGTCGACCCCAAGACAGGCCAGCCTTCAGCCAGAAGGCAACCAAAGTAGGAGCGAGAGATATACATTATGTAAAGTTGAAGAGTCTGTGTAGATCCACCAGTTGCTTTCTCTTAGGTCTACACAGAAGATCCTTCTAGAAAGTTCATCTTGTCTCTGTGAATTGAGGACAAAGGGAGTTTTATTCTCCTTGGTCAGGGCAAGAAAAGGAGAGAGTTGGCCAAGAGTCCTGGGCAGAGCCTGTCACGGTTCAGGAAGACCCCAAGGATGGAGAGAACCAAGGAGGTCTGAAGGCCCCTCTGGGCCTGGGCCACCATTCTTAGAAGTGGGGAGGGTGTATCTTACCTCCACTGGGTCTGTCTGAAGCTAGAACAGAAAGAGTCAAGGTTGTATTCTTGAAAAAGGGCTGGTGCAGAATAAGAGAGTAAATGAGGAGAAGCAGCAAAGAAAGAGAGGGAAGGAGGGAAGGAGGAGACACCATGGCCGTGGACCCTCACCAGACCTCTCGTTAGAGGAGCATTTCTTTGAGCCAGAGAACCCTGTGCGAGATGTGGTGAGCAGGTTGGGGATGATGGTGTTGATCACGGGGGGATACCAGGAGGGGTCCCCCACTAAAGCACGGGAGGGAGGGACTTGCTTGTGGCTGACCATGAGCCTCCCTCTGGGGGGTGCAGAAGAGTCTGGGCTACAGTTGCAGATCCCAGGCCAGCCCAGTGTCCAGCTGTATCCAGCTGGGGTGTGCACGCTCCACTGTGAGACCAGGGAAAGATATGATGAATGAGAGATTTCAGCTAGAAATTTCAGCTAGAAATCTGCAGAGATTTCTCATCTGCAGAAGGCTTCTGAACCAACAGCAATGTGACAAACCACAAGAGCTCCAAGGATGCAGAGAGAAGTGAGCAAAGTGCTCACTTTGGTTCCAGAACCAGAAACCTTTCCCTGTGTCCTCTGGGTCCAGTTGGGTACTGGGTCAGGGGATGGCTATGAGGTTCCACTGCTCTCATAAAGAGCGGAGGGCTCACAGAGGGCCAGTGGGTGCCATCCGGAAATTGCCCAAGTTGAAGACTTATGAACAAACATGTTATTTTAAGCCATTAAGTTTTAGAGTGGCTTGTAGTACAGATAATTGGGACACACACTTGTTCCTTCACTTCATTTCGTGTTTTCAATAACCCTGACAGGCATGTATCACCATCCCTAATGTACAGGCAAGAAAAACAAGGCTCAGAGTACGTTAGTCACAGGATGTTACAGACTGAGTGTGTCCTCTCCAAATTAATATTCTGAAACCCTAACCCTCAATGTGACAGTACTTGGAGAAAGGGTTTTGGGGAGATAATTATGTTAAATGAAGTCATAAGGGTGGGGCTCTGATAGGACAGGTGTCCTTTTAAGACAAGAAAGAGACAAGAGAGGACTCTCCACGCCCACCCCACGCAGTGTGCACACAGAGAAGAGACCATGGGAGGGTGCAGCAGAAGGTGACCATCTACAAACCAGGAGGAGAAGCTTCACCAGAAACCAACCCTGATGGCACCTTGATCTTGGACTTCTGTTCTCCAGGACTGTGAGGAAATGTTTCTATTGTTTAAGCCACTCAGTCTGTGATAGCCCAAGCAGACTAATTCAGAAGACAAGTGGCGTGACCATGATTCATATTGAAATTCTCTGACTCAAAATCTGCGGCCCACTCATTACACTGCCTGAATGTGAAAACAAGACTCTGTCTACAAGTGACAGTGCTCCCTGGTCTAGACTCGCAAGTCAGGGTCATTTTCTAAAGAGCCAAGTAGAACAGGAGCTGGGTGCTTTTTAATCCAGGATTTGCCTGATCTACTGGTAGAGCTCAAATACTGGGTCAAGCCTGGGTCAAGGACCAGAAACAGCTCCAACAGGCAGGTTCCAGAAGCCAAAGGAGGTACTCTGTTCTGACCTAGGCTACCACAGGCCTGGGATAAACCCTGAATCTTTTCAGGGACTCACGAACTAGATCAGGAAATGGAGATATAACCAGGATTTTTTCTTTCCTTCCTCCTCTTTCACAAATATTTATTGAATGTCAGTGATCTGCCAGGCACTATTCCAGGCATTGAGAATAGAGTGGCAAATAAGCCACTGATTGCATGGAACTTGTATTCTCTGGGGGAACAGAAAGGAAAGGAGTAAACACAAACACAAACAAATTAGCTTCTAATGTGGTAAGTGCTATGAAGGAAATTGACAGCTGAACTGACAGAGAATGCTTAGGGAAGAGGGATCGGTAGAGGTGGCATTTGAGCTGGAATGTAAAGAAAGAGAAGTAGCCACCATACAAAGAGTGGCAGGTAAGTGTTCCAGGCAGAAGGAAATGCAGGTGCAAAGGCCCTGAGGTGGGAAGTAGCCAGGCCCATTCAAGAAATACATGGACACAACATTATAAATCAACTATACTTCAATTAAAGAAAAGAAAGAAAGAAATACATGGAGAGGGAGTTGCTAAGATCAGAGTATTGCCATGAGGTGAGGAAAGTGGTAAAGGACAGTTCATGAGGTAGGACAGAATTTATGGGCCTCGTCTGCCACAGCAAGAAGTCCGACTTAAATAAATTAAAGGTAGAAGTTTCCTAATTGTGGTGCTGAACAAGGGGAATAAATACAGAGAGGTTACCAGGAAGCGAGGAGACACTATTGTTGAGAAAATCATGCTCACCATCCCTGTGAGGGTAGGGACTGGGCCTGATGATGAGCCATTTGTATCTGTTTCTTCTTTCCCACTGCTGGGGACATGGGAAAGAAATGACCACTCGTTTTGTTCCGAAATCTATTCCCAGGGCACAGGGATACCTGAGCACTGAGTGCCCACCGCTAAGAGGAGGGACTGATAGCCCAGGAAGAGAGTAAAGGAAATATATGCATTTCTTATTGCTGAAATTACAATAAGCTTAGTAGCTTAAAAAATACAAATTTATTATTGTAGAGTTCTGGAGGGCAGAAGTCAGAGATGGGTCTTGTTGATAAAGGTGTTGGCAGAGCTGAGCTCCTTTCTAAAAGCTCTTTGGGAGAATTCATTTCCTTGACTTTTCCAGCTTCTAGAGGCTGCCATTCCCTGGCTCATGGCCCCCTTCCTCATCTTCAAAGCCAGGAATGGCAGATTGAGTCCCTCTCATGCTGTCAGCTCTCTGGTTCTTCTATTATCATATCTCCCTCTGACCACAGCCAGGAAAGGTTCTCTGCTTTGAAGGACCCATGCGATTAGCTTGGGCCCATGTCTGATTCCATTCAGGCTGCTATAACAAAATACCACAGACTGGGTGGCTTATAAAGAACGGAAATCTGTTTCTCACAGTTGTGGAGGCTGGAAGTTCAAGGACAGGGTGCCATCATGGTCAGGTTCTGGTGAGGACCCTCCCCCGGGGGTGTTCTCACGTGGTAGAAGGCTTTAGGGAGCTCTTTGGGCTCTCTTTTATAAGGGGACTCATTCCATTCAGGAGGACAGAGCCAAAAGCCTTACCTCCCAATACTATCACGTTGGGGGGTAGATTTCAACATGTGAATTTGGGGGGGACACAAACATTCAGACCATAACAGCCCACCTGGATAATCCAGGATAATCTCCCCATCTCAATACCCTTAACGTATCACGTGTGCGAAGTTCCTTTTGCCATGTACAGTAACATACTCACAGGATCCACAGATTAAGATATGGATATCTCGGACTTCCCTGGTGGTGCAGTGGTTAAGAATCCACCTGCCAATGCAGAGGACATGAGTTCAAGCCCTGGTCAGTGAAGATCCCACATGTCGCGGAACAACTAAGCCCATGTGCCACAGCTACTGAGCCTGCACTCTAGAGCCCACGAGCCACAACTACTGAAGCCCATGCACTTAGAGTCTGTGTTCCACAACAAAGAGAAGCCACCGCAATAAGAAGCCCGCACACCGCAATGAAGGGTAGACCCCACTCACCACAACTAGAGAAAGCCCACACGCAGCAACGAAGACCCAATGCAGCCATAAATAAATAAATAAATAAATAAATAAATAAATAAATAAATAAATTTATTTTTAAAAAGATATGGATATCTTTGGGGATCACTATTCTATCACAATGTTACTTAAGGGCTAAAAAATAAGGATCAAAGTAGATGGGTTTGGGGTTCTTCAGGTGGCACATCCAGAGATTATTTAATAAATCCTCTTGATGGGCTTTTTTTTTTTTTTTTTTTTGCGGTACGCGGGCCTCTCACCGTTGTGGCCTCTCCTGTTGCGGAGCACAGGCTTTGGACGCGCAGGCTCAGCGGCCATGGCTCACGGACCCAGCCGCTCTGCAGCATGTGGGATCCTCCCGGACTGGGGCACGAACCCGTGTCCCCTGCATCGGCAGGCAGACTCTCAACCACTGCGCCACCAGGGAAGCCCTTGATGGGCTCTTTTGTCTGAAGTTTTGTGCTTATTCAGGGATACAGATATGAATGATAAAAACAATCATCATTTACTGGGAGCAGGTCATGAGCCAGGGGCTCTCCCATAACTACTACTACTTACAAATGATAATTTGTATCGATTGAGCACTTGCTACACGCCAAGCATTGTGAGAAGTGCTTTACATGCGTGATGAAAATGAAAAGTACTTATATGTTAGTATTCCTACTCTTTTTCTCTCCCTCCATCAGCTGAGTAAGCCTGTGCCTTCGCTCGCTTATCTTTCTCCCTTCCCTGCCATGAACGGGGTAGTTGGCCTTTGCGAACCACATTTTCACGTTGTTATGGTTCAAAGTTGGAAGAATGGGCTAAGTGAGGCTGCTCTGCTGCCTTGGAGCTTTCCTTCACTTCAGAAATGCCCTTCACATTCCTCCCAGGCTGCATCTCTCGCTGCCAGTTTATTAAGCTACCGTTGCTCAATTTCCAATGCACCCTTTTAAATTCCACTCTGTGAGCTGAGCAGGAGACTCTGCAAACCACATTTCTGCATTGCCAGCTGGCTGTCTGGGAGGTTTTGCTCACAGGGGTGCCAGAGGGAGTTTGGGAGGCTGGAGGAGGGGGAAGGGATCTTTCCTCTCTGCTCCCTGTTTCTGTCCGCATCATCACAGCAGCATTTTCTCACGGTGGCCACAGTTGGTTCTAGTAGCGAAGGTTGGTTTCAGTTTGACTTTTTCTCCCACATTCTCAGAATCATTGTGCCCGTTCAGAGACAACAGCAACTGCCAGATGATGTGTCCTCCTCAAAACCTGAATCCCAGCCCCTTGGGGTCTCTCATCCAAGATCTTGAGGCACCAACACCAGGCCAGCAATGTCCCTTTCTCAAATTGCAAGTTTTAATCATCTCAACCTCTTCCTTTTGTTATTCCAGTCTTAGGTGGCAACTGCTTCTTGGAGCTACTACTTTCATGATTCCTCAGTATGTTCTTTTTGCCTTTTCGGTTCTCCAATATTTGGGTAGCAATTCTTTTTTTTTTTTTTTTTAATATTTATTTATTTATTTTGACTGCACCAGGTCTTAGTTGCAGCATGTGGGATCTTAGTTGTGGCCTGTGGACTTCTTAGTTGCAGCATGTGGGCTCTTAGTTGAAGCGTATATGTGGGATCTAGTTCCCCGACCAGGGATTGAACCCAGGCCCCCTGAATTGGGAGTGTGGAGTCTTACCCACTGGACCACCAGGGAAGTAGCAGCAATTCTTTATATTAAATTCTCCCTGCTGAGATAACTGGTATGGTTTCTGATTTCTCACTGGACCTTGATTGAAACATAAATAAACAAATAAATAAATATTTATTTATTTTTGGTGGCACTGTGCAGCATGTGGGATCTTAGTTTCCTGACCAAGAGTCAAGCCTGTGCCCCCTGGAGTGGAAGCTTGGAGTCTTAACCACTGGACCGCCAGGGAATTCCCATGACACATAAATAGATAGCAGGAGTGGTTCCAGGAAACATATTTTCAAAGGTGTATTGTTTCTGTTCTACCCTTGAACTTGAATGCAGTGCCATGGTCCTTGCCAATGGGAAATGAGATGATAGTCATTCATGACATGTAGTAGTAATGCAAATAATCCAACTATCACCTGAAGGGTGTTATTATGAAGTGCCCACTGACATTTATCATATATATCACAATATCACACACACATTTATGTAATTATGGCCACAAGTTCTGTGGCTTCTGAGTAAACTGGGATACTTATAGAAAGAAAATAATAGGTTTAGGTCTATAAACTCTCAGTTCAAGTTATAGTCAGAGAACTAGACAGTTTCTTATAGTCACAGGATTGACTTCCCTGAAAACTGGTGCAAATTTGAATTATGTGGTTTGCAGGATCATTTTGCAAGTGTAAGTTACAGCCTTACAAAATCTCTTGTGTGAATGTGAGGGTGTTGGTTAGGAAGGAGTGGAATCCTGAGATTTGGAAGGGGGATGTCTGGGTGGCGTCAGACGAAGCTGAGAATCTTGAACTTCTGAATCATTCTGAACCTTCCCTGGCAGTTGAAACAATCTGCCTTCTTATGGCTAAAAGAAGTGCTTCTTCTTGTTTGAAGATCTTACAACAATCTCAAGATCTCTCCCAATTATCTTTTGTTTCTTCCACCCATGATTAGGGTCAGATCTCTCCCTGCTCCTGGGCAACAAATACAAAGTTTGACTCATGAGTTTATAACTCCAAAAACTTGCAAGAGGTTGTGAATTAAAATCAGCAGAAACACAGAGTGGGAATGGATTCCAAATTTAGATCAGGCCAAAATTGATACGAGGGTACTTAGCAGAGATTTTGTATTTAATGCGTTAGCTTGTTGTAGCTGGAAGTGGCTCTGACAGTTTACTTAGTTAAGTCATTGAATTTTGGATTCAACAAGAGCTTTTCCAATGAGTTTGAGATGCCAGAACTTCCATGACATAAGGCACAGGAAGGAATATAAAGAGGATGAGAATGTCAGAGTGGTTTTATCATGATCTACATATCCCCCGCCATCTCCCACTTCATTCTCTTAGAAGGCCCATAAGACACTACCTTCACAATGAAATTGAGAAATAGATTCATGAGAGGAATACCAGTATTCTTTCAAACTCTGTGGTAGGTATGACAATGGAACTTGCCACCACTGAAATTTCAATAAGGTGATGGGATGTGCAGGTGTAACAGATGCCAAGTGGCAGCCCTTAACTATCAGAGATAAGATTGGCACATTTATAATAATGGGAATCAGGGGTGGGGTGATGATCATAGTACTTTGACCCCTGATATTCTCTGGTAGTGGCTAATTGATCACCGTATGTGTATTAGTCTGGTTCCTCCAGAGAAACAGAACATGATAGATAGATGGATGGATAGATAGATAGATAAGTAAATATTTATTTATTTATTTATTTATTTATTATAAGGCATTGACTCATGTGACTATGGAAGCTGAAAAGTCCCAAGATCTGCAGTTGGCAAGATGGAAACTCAGGAGAGCCAATGGTGTAGCTGGTGGCTGTGTCCAAAGGTCTGAGAACCAGGAAGGCTGATGATCATGTAAATTCTAGTCCAAGTCTGAAGATGGAAGATAGCTGTCCCAGCTCAAAGACAGTCAAGCAGAGAGAGCAAATTCTCTCTTACTCAGTCTTTTTGTTCTATTCAGGCCGCGAATGGATTGGATTAGGACCATCCACATGGGGGAGGGCAATCTGCTTTAACTCAGTCTACCAATGCTAATGTCAGTCCCATCAGAAACAGCCTTACAGACTCAGCAGAGTGTACAACCTAATATCTGGGCATATTGTGGTTCAGGCAGGTTGACAGATAAAATTAATCATCACAGTATCCCTAGGAATGAAATAGATGAACCATCTGCTAAAATATTACTTAATCTATATAACTGGGAAAACTCCAGGTCTGTAATAACAAACGGAAGAGGTTGGAATTATTATATCATAGCAGCAGTTGAATCTAGTTTGTAGTTTTCCAATACTTGCAGAATCAACAGTATAAAGTGCCCAATTCAGAAACACCAGCATCAGCTGGCTGGTGCCGTCTCCTAAAAGTTTGGTTCCCGGGCTCACAGGGACCCTTCCAAGTTCAAAGACATCAGCCCCAGTTGAGCCATGCCTCCTTCTTAGAGTTTTGAGCTTCAGCTCTTTGGTGCCCCTCTTCTAAGTTTCTAAGCATTAATATTTCCAACTCTTTCCTGTGTTCCTCCAGCCCTGGGAAGGATAGAAGCTTCCTGTAATTCATACCTTCTTGATGTCTTAAGGGTTAGGATTTACGCTTTCAGTTACCTAGTTAACAAATGTATACCTAGGTAATATTTTTTAATACGGCATTTCCTCTAAATAATGGTGCAGTTTCTGTCATCAGGATTGTCCCTGAGTAATACAGAAATTAGTACCAAAAGTAGTGTCACAGAGATGTTATTTTGGGAGTGGTTTGGTCATATCCTTGGGCTTCTTGCCAATGGGAGACATGAGATACTAGCTAGCATTTGAGCATACAGTGGCATCATGGTTAATCAAATTATCACTTGTGTTTGATGATGATGAAGCACCTACTAAGACGCCCCACAAAGGGACTTGCTGCCATTTATCAGAGTGATTAGAACCCTGAGGAAAAGGAATTATCTAGAACTTTCAAAGAATACTAGGTACTGGATCTGAATTTATGTTAATTACTGAATACTCAAAATGTTACTATGTCACCAATGAAAGGGGAGCTACTGGTGGCCTGGTGATATATGGAGTCTTAGGCGAATTTCAAATCCCAGTGGGCCCAACAGATCCATTGTATAGAATCAGTTGTATAGTTATTTCCCCATTTCATGAATGTTAATTGGATATACATACTTAGTAACTGGAAGAATACCATTCTTGGCTGTCTGGCTCGTGGAGTAAGGAGCATGATGATTGGAAGGATAAAATGGAAGCCACTGGAACTTCTTTTTTTTAAATTTTTTTTTGTGGTACGCGGGCCTCTCACTGCTGTGGCCTCTCCCGTTGCGGAGCGCAGGCTCTGGATGCGCAGGCCCAGTGGCCATGGCTCACGGGCCTAGCCACTCCACGGCATGTGGGATCCTCCCAGACCGGGGCACAAACCCGTGTCCCCTGAATCGGCAGGCGGACTCTCAACCACTGCACCACTAGGGAAGCCCTGAAACTTCTTTTTCCTACCAGGATGGTAAACATAAAAACAAAGTCTTATCCCTGAGGGAATTGTGGACTTGAAAGATGCAGGGTTGGTAAAACCCCATTTTACTTTCCTGTTTGCCCATGCAGAAGGCAGGTGGATGTTGCAGAATGCCTGGATTAACAAAAAATTGTAACACATAGTGATTCTAATTGTATATCTGGATTCCAGATATAGGAACTTTACTACAAAAAAAAAGTCAACATAGCTCCTGATAGCTAGTATGTAGCTACTGATCTGGCAAAGACTTTTTTCTCCATTCCAATTTGTAAGAACGTAAACAGCAGTTTGCTTTTCCCACAGGCTACTGATAGTCTCAGCTACAATGAACTGAATATGTGCTACCCATTCCCACCCCGACCTGGAGTTGTTGTCTTTAAACTTTCTAGCTCCTAGAGATCGGCCCCCTCCAAGCCATGTCCATTCACCCCATTGCACCTCATGACAGACCATCAATACCTGACAAGTCTCCTTCTACCAATTCCCAGGGAATTATGACACAGAGGAAACAGAAAATGCTGGTCTATGTCCTGTGTCATGCTCCAGCTCCCCTGACTTCTGCCATTAAAGCTGTGTCAGAAGGGATAAACTAAGCTCTCTGAGTTGGAGTATAGGTTGTTTTGGTTCCGACTGTTGCAATTTGAAACCTTACTTAAGTTTCCAGCAAGAGATCAGGGTGCAGAAGAAAGCCTGTGGGTTTCTTTTTTGTGTCAAGAATTATCCTCTTTGGTAATTGTAGTTCTTCAGGTGAACTTAATAATGAGATAATAACTAGATACATCCGTTTTACTTTGTATTGGAGATACCAGCGAGGAGATTTATGTCAGCTGGTCTGTCAATCAATCGGGAAGTCAGAAAAAAAAAAAAAAGAAAAAGAAAAATCTCCAAGCTCTGCTTCAAAACCATGGCATCAACATTTCCTGGTGTGAAGAGATTGTTACGTGAAATTAAGTTGTAAAACTTCATGAATGATTTGAATGCACACCTTGGATGAGATCAGATGCTTTACAAGGCTTCCTGGCAGGGACTTAAATGTCCCTGCCTTTGGGGTACTTGCACCCTGCTAGGTACCATTAGTGTCATATGCAAGGGAGCCTGAGAAACTGCACACGCCCCAGCTACTCCTGGAAATCTCCACCCTTTTCCCCAGTTTCTTACCTCTGTCTCTTACCCCGTAAAGGTCCCCCACTTTCCTCCCTTCTGGGAGAAGGTGTCTTTAGAGCATGAACTCTCCTTTCTCCATTCCTTGATCAGTGAACAAAGTTTCTGCTCTGTTTTGCCAAACCTGGTCTCGTCCAACTGGCACAATTGGCACTGGGCAAGGGAAGGATGTGAGATGAGACATCTGAGAGAGTCAGTGACACTTCCCAAAGGATCTGTGAGACTTAGGAAACAAACTATGGTTACCAAAGGGGATAGGTGAGGGGGAGGGATAAATGAGGAGGTTGGATTAACATACGCACACTACTACTTATAAAATAGATAACAAGGACCTACTGTATAGCACGGGGAACTCTACTCAATACGCTGTAATAACCTATATGGGAAAAGAATCTAAAAACAATAGATATATGTATACGTATAACTGAATCACTTTGCTGTACACCTGAAACTAACACAACATTGTAAATCAACTATACTCCAATATAAAATTAAAAAAAAAATTTTTAAATTGTCTCTGCCTTCAAAGACACCACATGAGACTCCACCTAGAATCATAGACTTAACAACGCCTATCACATCTTTTCATTTGAAGGTCAAGGGAAAGAAGCCAAGAGAGGTAAGCAACCATCATCTACAACTCACCCAGCTTCGTAGAGGCAGAGCCAGGACCTCAACCCAGGTCTCTGAATGAGTGGTACAGAGGGAAGACAGAATTTATCATGGCAAGTCATTCCCAATCAGAGAGAGATTAAACTTCCAGCAATAAGGAAAATTCTGAAGAGGTCTTTAAAGGAGGAAATTCATGTGGATACTTGGAAGGCAAGACAGACCTAAGGAAGGTCAGGATGGAAGGAAGAAACAAGGGCAACCCCCATTCCCACCTCTTACCACCACCACCCCCCCCCCACCCAAGTCTACAACTATGATGGATTTTCCCAAAGAAGGTGAGCTCTACCTGGCAGGCTTGCTGGAAAAATGGGAAGGTAACATCTGGTGAGGGATGAAAATAGAAAGTACTATTGGGCTTTTAAGGCTGCTTACTTGAAAGAAGAGCATAAATCATTCCTTTGCCCAGAGCCCTTATCTGTTCTTTATGTCTTTGACTGTGGGCATGTAGCAGGTGGGGATAGAGAAGGGGGTGGGGAGAAAACTTCTCCTCGGTGGAAATCCCCTGGTGGTCATGCATCCACTGGAGGGAGATGGGGGTAGTATCCAGAGTATCTGTATGGGGGAACATCTCCAGAGAATAACAGAGAAACAGACCTGAATGAGACACAGGAAGAGGATAAAGACAGACGCTGGCCGATACAGTAATAGAAACAAAGGAAAAGAAGAAGAAAAGAATGGGATGGGACCTATCATAGTCTAAGTCCATCTTACATGCCTCCCTGAGGCTTTTTGTGACCCTTTGATTTTCTGACCCCACTGGCACATTGCTTTCATAACTCCTGGGGCTTGGCTGCTCTCTGTGTCCAGTGCTTATGAGGAGATGTCTCCCAGGGTTTCAGTTGAGAATTTGGGAAGGGATTGGCAGGAGAGATCAGAGGACCTCTGGTAGTCCTTGGTTGTCTACTCATAACCAGTGGGGACCCCAAAGATCCCCCTATACCTTGGCTCTTACCCCCAGGCTGGAAACCTGTATTCTCATTCACTTTGGATGTCCGGCCCCATCCCCCTGCAATCAGGCAGGCTGATGCGATTTTCCTTTAATGTGCTTCCCCCCTTAGTCAGCACAAAGTCCTCTATTCTGTTCAACTGATATCCTGCTCCTCTCCCTACAGTCAACATTTCTTTAGCCTTAATCCCTTAAAACCTCCTTAAACAACTCAAAAGCAATAAAGAGATAGTTCTTGGTTACATTTCTCCGTTTTGCTTTGTTCTTCCTAAACCTGTTCTCAGATTGCAGGCCAGAAGGTCTTTGTGTGAATGTTGACTCATCTCGTTCATTCTAATGAGATCACTGACAGCATAAACTGGGTGGCTGGCTGCTCCTGGGCTGGGTGTTGGATAACAGAGCTGTCTAGCTATGGAGCTGAGCTTCCTGGAGGAGAAGAAAAGGAGGGGGACCTCCTGGGCCTGGGACTTTGCAACATCTATTATTCCCAGGGGCCTAAATGTGTGATTTTTGGATACTGCAGGACTGCTTATCCCCAGGTGACAGGAACTTTTCTGTCCACCCTGCAGTCCCCAAACACCTACACCTGTAATGAGGTCAGCAATCTGCCTTCCATCTCACTTCCTGGGGTTTGTGTTACATCCTCATGTGAAAATACTCAGTAAACTATTATCTTTAATTGGGTTTCTATTCACAATGATGTTTGATAGACATTAGCTAGGAAAGATAGATTTTATTTTATTTTATTTTTTTTTTTTTGCTGTACGCGGGCCTCTCACTGTTGTGGCCTCTCCCGTTGCAGAGCACAGGCTCCGGACGTGCAGACTCAGCAGCCACGGCTCACAGGCCTAGCCGCTCCGCGGCATGTGGGATCTTCCCGGACTGGGGCACGAACCTGCGTCCCCTGCATCGGCAGGCGGACTCTCAACCACTGCGCCAGGGAAGCTCAGAAAGACAGGTTTTAATGAAGAAAATAAATAAGGCTTTAGAATAAATGAGGAAGACAAGCCTTGGTCAGGTGAAGGAATAGACATCCAGCATGTGGAGAGGGTGTGGAGAAAAGGGAACTCTCTTACACTGTTGGTGGGAATGTAAATTGGTGCAGCCACTACGGAAAACAGAATGGAGATTCCTCAAAAAACTAAAACTAGAGTTACCATATGGTCCTGCAATCCCACTCCTGGGCATATGCCCCGACAAAACTGTAATACAAGAAGATACATGAACCCCTATGTTCATAGCAGCACTATTTACAATAGCCAAGACATGGAAACAACCTAAATGTCCATCAACAGATGAATGGATAAAGAAGATGTGGTATATTTATATAATGGAATATTACTCAGCCATAAAAAGGATGAAATAATGCCATTTGCAGCAACATGGATGGACCTAGAGATTTATCATACTAAGCGAAGTAAGTCAGAAAGAGAAAGACAAATACCATATGATATCACTTATATGTGGAATCTAAACTACGACACAAATGAACATATCTACTAAACAGAAACAGTCTTACAGACATAAAGAACAGATTTGTGGTTGCCAAGGGGAAGGGGAAGTGGGAGAGGGAAGTATTGGGAGTTTGGGATTAGCAGATGCAAACTATTATATACGGGAAGGATAAACAACAAAGTCCTACTATATAGCACAGGGAACTATAATCAATAGCCTGTGATAAACCACAATGGAAAAGAATATGAAAAAGAATATATATATGTATAACTGAGTCACTTTGCTGTACAGCAGAAATTAACGCAACATTGTAAATCAACTATATTTCAATGAATTTAAAAAAAATTATAATAACAGTGATGAGAGAAATAGAAAGGAGAGAAAGAAAGAAAGAAAGAAGGAAGGAAGGAAGGAAAGAAAGAAAGAAAGAAAGAAAGAAAGAAAAAAGAAAGAAAGAAAGAAAGAAAGATAAAGAAAGTAAGAAAGAAAGAAAGAAAGAAAGAAAGAAAGAAAGAAAGAAAGAAAGGAAGGAAGAAAGAAAATCCATCATGCAGTCTATGGGAGCCTGAGCTAGAGCACCTGCTAGTGAGTGGTGGATTTGGACAAATTCCACTGACGTTTTGAACCTAGGAACCTCATCTGTAAAATGAGGAAAATAGAATGTTGTTAGGTTAAGTAATATTTGTAGATATAGACAAACAACAATAAATGGAATGAATCAATATGTTGACTATTAAAGAGTAATTGGTAGACCAGATAATGACACAAATATTAAGGGAGTGTTACTGCCTGGATGTTTTGTGTGTGCATGCATGAGTGTGCAAAATGAAATTAATCATTCAGCAGAGATAAGCAGCTATGGGGACAGGGAGGGAAGCAGGAGTGAGGTGGTAGTGAGGAGGAAGAGCAAACTTCTAGCCAAATTAGCAATGAAAAGTAATAAAGGTGGTTAATATATAACGTAATATAACACACACATATACATACATATATACAGGCACATACATGTGTTCATATGCATGTGCCTGCATATATATATACACACACATATATATTAAAAACCTAGGGACTTCCCTGGTGGTCCAGTGGTGAAGAGTCTGTGCTCCTAATGCAGGAGGCCTGGGTTCAATCCCCAGTCAGAGAACTAGATCCTTCTTGTTGCAACTAAAAGCTCACATGCTGCAACTAAAAATTCCACATGCCTCAGTGAAGATCCCATATGCAACAACGAAGATCCTGCATGCTGTTATGAAGACCCTGCACAGCCAAATAAATAAATATAAACTTAAAAAAAATAAAATTAAAATAAAATAACCTAAATTGGAAAGGAAGATGTAAAACTGTCACTGTTTGCCAATGACATGATACTATACATAAAAAATTCTAAGGACACTACCAAAAAACTATGAGAGCTGAAAAATAAATTCAGTAAAATTGTAGGATACAAATTTAATATACAGAAGTCTGTTGTATTTCTATGCACTAGCAATGAACTATCAGAAAGAAAAGCTAAGAAAACAATCTCATTTACAATTGCATCAAAAATAATAAAATAGGGGCTTCCCTGGTGGCGCAGTGGTTGAGAGTCTGCCTGACGATGCAGGGGACATGCGTTCGTGCCCTGGTCCGGGAAGTTCCCACATGCTGTGGAGCAGCTGGGCCCGTGAGCCATGGCCACTGAGCCTGCACGTCCAGAGCCTGTGCTCCGCAATGGGAGAGGCCGCAGCAGTGAGAGGCCTGCATACCACTAAAATAAATAAATAAATTAATAATAATAATAATAATAATAATAATAATAATAATAATAATAAAATACCTCAGAATAAATTTAATGAGGGAGGTGAAAGACCTGTACCCTGAAAACCATAAGACACTGATGAAAGAAACTGAAGAAGATACAAATAAATGGAAAGATATTTCATGCTCATGGATTGGAATAATTAACATTGTTAAAATGTCCATACTACAGCCCAAGGGAAACTACAATAAACCCAATGCAACCCCTATAAAAATACCAATGGCATTTTTCACAGAACTAGAACAAATAATCCTAAAATTTATATGGAAAGTCAAAACAACCCTGAATAGCCAAAACAATCTTGAGAAAGAAGAAGAAAGCTGAAGGTATCACATGCCCTGATTTCAAACAATACTACAAAGCTACAATAATCAAAACAATATAGTACTGGCACCAAAACAGACACATAGATCAATGGAACAGAGTAGAGAGCCCAGAACTAAACCCACACTTAATAAGGTCAATTAATGTATGACAAAGGAGGCAAGAATATACAATGGGAAAAAGACAGTCTCTGCAATAAATGGTGTCAGGAAAACTGGATAGCTACATGCAAAAGAATCAAATTAAACTACCTGCACAAAAATAAATTCAAAATGCATTAAAGACGTAAATGTAAGACCTGAAACCATAAAACTCCTATGAGAAAACATAGGCAATATATTCTTTGACACAAGCCTTAGAAATTTTTTTTGGATATGTCTCCTCAAGCAAGGGCAACAAAAACAAAAATAAACAAGTGGGACTGCATCAAACTAAAAAACTTTTACACAGTGAAGGAAACCATCAACAAAACAAAAAGGCAATCTAATGAATGGGAGAAGATATCTGCAAATGACATATATGATAAGGGGTTGATATCCAGAATATACAAAGAATTCACACAACTCAATATCAAAAAATTCTGATTAAGAAATGGGCAGAAGACCTGAATAAACATTTTTCCAAAGAAGACATACAGAGCACCAACAGGCACATGAAAAGATGCTCAACATCACCAATCATTTGGGAGATGCAAATCAAAACCAAAATGAACTATCACCACACACCTGTCAGAATGTCTATCACCAACAAGACAAGAAAGAACAAAACAAGAAATGTTGGTGAGGATGTGTAGGAAAGGGAACCATTGTGCACTGTTGGTGGGACAGTATATTGTGCAGCCACTGTGGAAAATAATATGGAGGTTTATCAAAAAATTAAAAATAGAACTACTATACAATCCAGCTTTTCCATTTCTGGGTATTTATCTAAAGAAAAAGACGCTAATTGGAAAAGATATATGCATCCCTGTGTTCATCGCAGCAATATTTACAATAGTCAAGATATGTAAACAACCCAAGTGTCCATTGATAGATGAATGGACAAAGAAGATGTGGTATACATATATGATGGAATATTAGTCAGCCATAAAAAGGAATGAAATCTTGCTTTCTGTGACAACATGGATGAACCTAGAGAGTATTATGCTATGTGAAATATATCAGACATACAAAGACAAATACCATGTGATCTCACTTATTTATGGAATCTAGAAAACAAAACAAATGAACAAACGAAACAAAACAGAAACAGACTCATAGATACTGAGAACAATCTGGTGGTTGCCAGAGGGGCAGGGGTGGGAGGACAGGCAAAATAGGTAAAGGGGATTAGGAAATACAAACTTACAGTAACAAAATCAATGTCATGAAGATGTAATGTACCACGTAGGGAATATAGTCAATAATATTGTTATAACTTTGTATGTTGACAGATGGTAACTAGACTTATTGAGGTGATCATTTTGTAATGTATAAAAACATTGAATCACTATGCTGTACACCTGAAACTAATACAATATTGTAGTACAATTATAATTCAAATAAATAAATAAATACATTTAAAATTAATTTTAATTAGAAAAAGAAAGCATACAGTTGGTGTCTTCCTCAGCTCAGGCAACCATAAAAAATATAGTAGACTCAGTGGCTTAAACAACAGAAATTTATCTTCTCACAGTTCTGGAGGCTGAGAAGTCAAGATCAAGGTCCTGGCCAGTTCAGTTCCTGGTGAGGACTCTCTTCCTGGCTTGCAGATGGCCACCTTCTTGCTGCGTCCTCACATGGTGAAGAGAGAGTGTGAATTCTCCACTGTCTCCTCTTATAAGGACACTAATCTCATCAGATCAGGGCTCCACTCTTATGGCCTCTTTTTCTTTTTTTTTGGCCATGCCATGCGGCATGCAGAATCTTAGTTCCCCAACCAGGGATCGAACACACGCCCCTGCAGTGGAAACGTGGAGTCTTAACCACTGTACCACCAGGGAAGTCCCCTCTTATGATCTCTTTTAACCTTAATAACAAGGGTATCCTTATTTCAAATTCAGCCACCTCATATGTAGGGGTTAGGGCTTCAACATACAGGCATAACTCAGACATATTGAGGATTCAATTCCAGACAACCACAATAAAGCAAATAATGACATAAAGTGAGTCACACAAATCTTTTGGTTTCCCAGTGCATATAAAAGTTATGTTTACACTATAGTGTAGTCTATTAAGTGTGCAATAACATTATGTCTAAAAACTATATATGTACAGTAATTAAAAGATGCTTTATTGCTAATAAATGCTAACCGTCATCTGAGCCTTCAGTGAGTCATAATGTTTTTGCTGGTAGAGGGTCTTGCCTTGATGTTGATGGCTGCTGACTGATCAAGGTGGTGGTAGCTGAAGGTTGGGGTGATTGTGGCAATTTCTTAAAATAAGACAACAATAAAATTTGCCACATTGATTGGCTCTTCTGATTTCTCTGAAGCACGCAATGTTGTTTGATAGCATTTTACCCACAGGAGACCTTCTTTCAAAGTTGGAGTCAGTCCTCTTCATCAGGAATCAGTTCTATCTCAAGAAACCACTTTCTTTGCTCATCGTTAAGAAGCAACTCCTCATCCATCCAAATTTTATCATGAGATTGCAGCAGTTTAGTCACAGCTCCTGCTATTTCTCTTGTCTTTGTCATCTCCAGTTACTTCCTCCACTGAAGTCTTGAACCCCTCAAAGTCATCCACAAGGGTTGGAATCAACTTCTTCCAAACTCTTATTCATCTTGATATTTTGACCTCTTCCCATGAATTATACATGTTCTTTTTTTTTTTTTTGCGGTAGGCAGGCCTCTCACCGTTGTGGCCTCTCTCGTTGCGGAGCACAGGCTCCGGACGCGCAGGCTCAGCGGACATGGCTCACGGGCCCAGCTGCTCCGCAGCATGTGGGATCTTCCCGGACCGGGGCACGAACCCGTGTCCCCTGCATCGGCAGGCGGACTCTCAACCACTGCGCCACCAGGGAAGCCCCTGAAGGACTCTTGATAAGTATTTGTGGCTATGACAAATTCCTCTGCCATTGTTCAAATCTGTTTCCCCAACAGACCTTACCCTTGAACGGGGAGGCTGAACAGGAAGTGCCTATGGAGCATGTACGCAGGGAGTAGCAGGCTGGCAGGCAAGTAGGAGCCCTCACGATTGTCAAAGAAAGGAAGGCTCTACTTCATAGGAGAAACACTGTGGTGTATTTTATCCCTGGGAAGAGCTTATCTCTCAGCTTATGCACATCCATCAGGGACGTGCAGAGTTACCTGACATTGCTTCGCTTCTTCTGGCACTAACACCGGGTCTCAGAACCTCCCTCAGCAGAACCTCCAGCTAATTCGATTGTTGTTCCAAGGCTTTTACATATAGATGATCCCCCCCATTGGCTGGTCTGAGCAAGAGGGGGCTGCACAGGTGATTTAACTAGTCCTCCCAGCGATCACCACTGCACAGCCCCCCTGGTCTCCATACTTTGAGACTGAGAGTTGGTTTCCTTAGGGACTCCTTTAAAGGAGCGTTCTTTACTGTATCTGTTTCAGACGTGTTTTCTCCATGAACCTAATCACACCTGTTTTCTAATTTCCACCAGCTCATAAAATTCTTTTTGTGCTGTTGATTGCACCATGTCTTATTTTCCAGAACTAGTATATATTTATTATTTTAAAATTAGGCATCCTATTCTTTCAGCTGAACACATGCTCAATCCATCATGTTGAACTAAATATTTTATCACTTTCTAAGCTTAGATTTGTAGATTCCAACCAAATTTACTCTTACAGTAAATTGTCCACTCCATTTCTCCACCCCAACAAAATATAACTCTTTATTTAAAGAACTATTTTGATAACCTTATCAAATAATTTTAGTAACCCTATATTAAAAAGATGTTTTCTTTAGAACAAAGTGGAAGAACAGATTTGAATTTGAATATTTCATTGCAATTTAATTAGTCATGTATCCTCCCACATCTTCCAGCATTTTACTTTTTGAATTGTAAGTTTTTTATCTCTTCTCATCAATCAGAAAATATTGGTACTTTAATTTTCTTTTCCATTTTCCTAAAGGTAGAGGAAATGAGAGAAATCACCATCACTTTCTCTATGTATAATTCTGTGAAACCTTATAAATTTTCCTAAATCACAATGCTCCTGATAACTTGGCTTTGTAGAAGAAGAGATACCGATTTGGCTTTCCTCTTCCATTGCTAGAGTTAATGAAAGCCGAAATATATAAATTTTATGTATTTTAATATATATAACTTTGTATGTATCATATAATATATTGTATTTATATAATGTATATTTATACTTATAAAATATTGTATTATTTTATAATATAATATAATATATATAAATAATATATAACATATAAACAATATATAATATATTAATATATATTAATTATATATTAATATAATATATAAAAATAATTATAATATATATAAATTATATATATAATTTGATTAGCCTATATGTTTTATAGGCTAATCAATCCTTTGGAAATATTCTTAGAAAACTTCAACTTACCAGCTTGTTTCTGCATTCCGTTAAAAGATCATATTCTTTTAGCTAGAACACAAATTTTGGGGAAAAAGAAATCCATCCATTTTAACAGAAAATTTGAGTTTTGCAGAAAGAGACTTCATGTGGCTCCAAGACACACAGGCAGAAATATACAAGTTTCTTAAGGCATATCCATGCCCACCATGAGTGCCCTTCAAAAGCAGAACCTGTGATTCTGGTCTCTTAGGCTGAGTTTCCAGGGCAGCTGGTCATGTCAGTTCCTTCCCCCATGCAAAGAACGTGTTGACTGTTCCACTTGGCACTGGACAGTTATTTCCACCAGATTCTTCAGTGTCTCTGCAAGAGACACTAAAAGACAGAGAGGGACCCTGTTTCACTCCTTCTCTTGGTCTGGGCTATGGTTCTATGTGGAGAGAGGGAAAGAGAGGAAAGAGAGAGAGAGAGAGAGAAAGGTATCATCTTCTCAGGCAATCGGGAGAGGGAGGGGCAGTGTGGACGTCTGTCACTAACTACCTTTTCCTCTTACTGTAAAGTAATGAAAACAAACAGCATCCTGACCTCTCTGCCGGGGAATGGGGCTGCTGTTTACAGATAAACAGAGACCTGCTGCCTGTTAGGATCCCAGTAACAAAATTCAGTCAGAAGACTGAAAACACAATTGTGTTTACAGATCAGCAGCGACATGCCAATGTCATGTTGGTGGCGGAAGGCAGAGGTCATGTTTACTGCAAGCAGAGGTGCCCGGAGCTGCCACGGGGGCTGCCCGGCGGGGGATCCCGAGGAGGAGGCCGCCGCAGCCGTGAACCCGCAGTCGCCCGATGCGGAGAGCCTCAGAACTCAAACCTCAAAGCACAAGGGGTCGGATCGCAGAAGGGAAGCCCGGAGACTGCTGTGCATCACAACACAGCTTCCCAGCCCCTCGCGGACTGAAATGGGCCACCCTGGCCCCATGAGCTGGCGGCTCTGGTTTCCCAGCTCTCAGAAGCTTTGCTTCTGGCTGAGGAAGACCCTCTACAGAAAACAGGCTACAGCAGCAGAGGGTCACAAATGCCACAGTAGAGCATCTGTCCCATGGACATATTACTGTGATTGCTGCAGGATTACAACTCCTGCCCCTAAAGACAGGTACTGCCCTGTAGATCAGCCCCTTTGAAGGCAGAATGTCATCATGGTTACAGATGCCATTTCTGCAGTCAGAGTGACAGGAGACCTTCCTGGTTGTGCCACATACTTTTGGTGTGACCTTGAGCAATTACTAAAGCTTTCATCGCCAGAGGTTCGTCATCTATAAAATAAGAAAAAAATTGCTTGTCTCTTAGGATGAGTAAGAGGATTAACAGAAATAATAAATGGAGAGCACTTTCTACAGTTCCTGGTGGTAAGCACTCAAAAACCAATAGCTGTTGTTATTACAGGGAAATAGTTGTTATTGGGGGAAAAGCCTTACACCAAAGATAATTAGGTATAAATTGGTGATTCATAAAGTGTAACAACAGCTCAGAACACTAGTCCAGCTGATCTGTGCTTTGGCTTCTCAGCTGAAGGGCTACACAAAACAACAGCACTGAGGCAGAAAGTAGGGTAACCAACTTGTCCCAATTTGCCTTGGATTTTCCCAGTTTTAATATGACAAGTCTCATGTCCTGGGAAACTCCTTGGGTCCTGGCAAACTTGGATGGTTGGTCACCCTAGAGGCCGAATGGAATTTGTTTGGGGAATGATTACAAGTAAAGTACCTCATGGAATGTTTGCTCCTAGACTGACCCACTGTGTCTTAAAGCCCAGACTTTTAGTGGAAGGGGCTTAATAAGGGATAATGGTCCTGGGCCTCATTCTTCGTTAATGGCTTTAATTGGAGCCGGGGTTATCTGGCAGGGCAACTTCCACCCAGCCTGCTGGGCAAATCCCCTCCCCACTGGGCCCAGCCATCAGGCAGATTTGTGTGGGGAGGAGGGGACACGGCTTTCCCTTGTTCCTCTCCAGGGAGAATCCATGCAGAATGTTCAGGGGACGCTGCCTACGTCTGCTTTCTGGGGCAGATCCTAGGAGGAAGCTAGGTCCTGGGCAATAAGCAGCAGTTGCAGCCCACCCTGGAGACCACATCTGTGGACCTTGTCCTCTGCAGCAGGGAGAAGCTGGAATTGAGACTTTGAGAGGGCAGCTGGCCTAATGCATCCAGGCCAAGTGTTGTAGCTTCTGATCTCCAACTTGCTGTCAGACGTTTGCGGGTAGCATGCACATCTGATTTGTAGGAATCACAGATCAGCATCTCCGGGATCATTACAGTCCTTCCAACCTCCTCCCCTGAGCTCCAGGCAAGAGGAAAAAGTGCTGATTAATATCAGTATTTGGGGGACATTCAGTATATGTGTATTAATAGAAAGACATGGTTTAAAAATGGAAATACTTCATTTCAGTTTATTGATTTTTATTGGGTTGGCCAAAAAGTTAGTTCGAGTTTTTTCGTAAGATGTTATGGAAACAATATGAATCCAACCCCATATGAACATACTATTTCTTTTTTTTTTCTTTTTATTCTTTTATTTTTGGGCCGTGCATGTGGCTTCTGGGATCTTAGTTCCCCAACCAGGGATCGAACCCAGGGCCGTGTCAGTGAAAGCATGGAGTCCTAACCACTGGACTGCCAGGGAGTTCCCACGAACATACTATTTCTATAGTGCCCATTGCATCACAATACGTAAGCATGTATTACAAGAAGACAAATGCTGTCTTTGGCGATATGCATGTAACCGTTTACTGTTGCTGCTGTAACAAATTACCGTGAAACTTAGTGGTTTCAAATAATTCAAATTTATTATTTTGTAGTTCTGGATGTCAGAAGTCCAAATGAGTTACCGGGGCTGCATTCCTTTCTGTAGGCTCGAGGAGAGAATCCATTTTCTGGACTTTTCCAGCTTTTAGAGGTTGCTGTGTTCCTTGACTCATGGCTCTCTTCACCTTGACCTCTGCTTCCACTGTCACATCTTCTTCTCTGGCTTTGATGTGGACACTGTGGGGGCCATCATTGCCCATCACAATGAGAAATGCATCCAGGACAAAGGCTGAAATGGCTGTCCCTCTCTTGGTAGGGGATGCAATGCTGCCTCTCTGCCCTTGATGGCTACTACCACATGTGGGGACAGGGTGGTAACCCAGCATGACATTGCTGACCCTGCAGCATGCTGACAACAAGGATGGACCAAGGACAGAAGGAACATCTGCCTGGAATGGACCTGAGCATCCCTCCTCCTTGGGCTATTCAGGCCTTGAGGGAAAGGATTGTGTCCATTTACATAAAAGTATAATTTTTCTAGGAAAATTTCTGAGAGGCAAATTGGCAAGAATTAAAAAAAAAAAACAAGTAAGAAATTATCCTTACCTTGAAATATAGCCTTGTAAGACAGGTAGACACATAACAGGAAATGACAACCAAGGGGATTGGTGTAATAATCTACTCAGGTACACAGCGTGAAGGTTATTGTGCCCGTATGATTCTATGAACAATGAATAATTTTTTTTTTTACATTTATTCAGCACCTGCTGTGTGCCAAGCCTGTGATGACTCTGGGGATGCTTTTGTGAAGTAGGTCGGCAGGAACCTCTTACTGTCTCTCAAAGAGAGTACAGTCAAGGCCATAAAAGGCAGCCAATTCGTGTAAACGATGAGTAAAGGCTTTGCTCCCAAGGTGATGGCTAAGTATACAAAGATGGTACAAGAATTAGTCTGCCAATCGTCAAAGAAATTAAAATTAAAATAAGAATGAGACACTATTTCACACGCATCAGATTGGGCAAGTATTAAAAGGCCTGCCCATACTAAGTATGGCTGAGGATGTTAAGAACAAAAGAACTCACGCATGCTGCTGGTGGGAATATTATATTGAAAATAGCAACCTCACAGCCCATCAATTCTTCATCTAGGTATGTGCCCTAGGACAGCAGTTCTCAAAGTTTTCTCCCCAACACCCTTTCAGGGATCCATGAGGTCAAAGCTATTTTCATAATAACATTAAAATGTTATTTTACTCTTTCACTCTCAGCTCATGAGAGTACAGTGGACGAATTATATGTGATATCACATATCAAAAATAATAAATGATATGTGATATCCCAACAGATTGAATGCAGGAACACAAAGCCATTCTATTTATTGTTTTGGATACATACAGGTATAATTAAATTATAAAATATAAATGGCTAACATGGAATAATACTGACAATGCCAAGTGCTTCTAAGACTGTGGAGCAACCAGAACCCTTATACACTGCTAGAGGGGTGGCCAAATGGTCTAGCTGGTCTGGAACACTGCTCTGCAGTCTCTTCTAAACTTAAACACACACCTATCATATGATCTAGCCATTCCACTCCTTGGTATTTATCCAAGAGAAGTGAATGTGCTGATGGTCACACAAAGACCTGTACACAAATGTTTATAGCAGCACTATTCATAATGGCCACAAATTGGAAACAACCCAAAACTCCTTTAGCAGGTGAATCAATAAGCGAACTGTAGTATATCCATGCAATGGAATACTACGCAGCAATAAAAGGGAATAAATTACTAACACATGCAACAACTTAGATGAACCTCGAAAGCATAATACTAAGTGAAGGAAGTCAGTCTCAAAACGTCACATACTATTTGATTCCATTTATATGATATTTTTGAAAAGACAATATTATAGTCATAAAAGATAGATTGTGGTTGCCAGGGGTAGGGTGTCAGAACAGTATAGCTACAGAGGGATAGCAGGAGAGAGCTTTGGGAAATGATGAAACTATTCTATATTTTATATTCTGATGAATCTGTATGTGTGCTAAAATTAATGGAACTCTACACAAAAAAGTGAATTTTAATACTATCTTTTTACATTAAAATTTTATTTTTAACTAAACTTTTAGTTTTAGTTGTAAATTTACAGAAAATTGTAATGATAGTACGGAAGTTTGCATATACCCCATACCCAGTATTCCCTGTTAACATTTTACTTTAGTGTGGTACCTTTGTCACAATTAATGAACCAATATTTATATATTATTATTATTATTATTTTAAATCTATATATTTTTATTCTTGGCTGTGTTGGGTCTTCTCTGCTGTGCGCAGGCTTTCTCTAGTTGCGGCGAGCGGGGGCTACTCTTCTTTGCGGCCGCGGGCTTCTCACTGCAGTGGCTTCTCTTGTCGTGGAGCACGGGCTCTAGAATGCAGGCTCAGTAGTTGTGGCACATGCGCTTAGTTGCTCCGCGGCATGTGGGATCTTCCCGGATCAGGGATTGAACCCGTGGCCCCTGCATTGGCAGGCGGATTCTTAACCACTGCACCACCGGGGAAGTCCCTATGTATTATTATTAAGTAAAGTCCATACGTTATTCAGATTTCCTTACTTCTTACCCATGTCCTTTACTATTCCAGTATCCTATCCAGGACACCACAATGCATTTTGTTGTTATGTCGCCTTAGGCTCCTCTCACCTGTGACAGTTTCTCAAACTTTCCTTGTTTTCAGTGACCTTGACAAGATTGAGAAGTACTGGTCAGCTATTTTGTAGAATGTCCCTCTGTTGGGGTTTAGTGTCTTTCTCATAATTAGGCTGGGATTTAGGGTTTGGAGGAGGGAGACCACAGAGGAAGTGCCTTTCTCATTGCATCGTATTAAGGGTACATACTGTCAACATCCTTCATCACTATTGATGTTACCTTCGATCACCTGGCTGAGGTCGTGTTTGTCAGGTTTCTCCACTGTGAAGTCACCCTTTTTCTCTCCTTCGCGTACTGCACACTTGGAAGGAAGGAAAATATGCATGGCTTAAAGAGTGTGCAGTCATGCTCCACTGTCTTGAGGGATGAACATCTATATAAATTATTTGGAATTCTTTGGTGCAGGAGATTTATCTATCCTCCCCTCCCATTTATTTATTTAATCATTTATTTATATCAGTATGGATCAATGGCGATTTATACTGTGGTTATAATTCACTATGTACTACATTATTTTTTTTTTTCTCTAATTGTTCCAGCTTTTGCCTTTGGGAACTGTTTCAGTTGGTACCCATGTCCCTTTGACATACCCCTCACTGTTGCATGGGATGGAGTTTGGCACTTCCTTACTTTCTGGCACTATAAGATGCTCCAGGCTCATCTTGTGTATTTCCTGCCCCTGCCCTATAATCAGCCAGTTCTCTAGGAGTCCTGGTTCCTTTTATTGGGTGATGGTTTTAGAAAACAAGATCTGGGCGCTGGGTGTGCTGACTACTACTGGTGTGTCATTACTTCTGGGCTCTCTCAGCTGATAGAACAGGAAATATATGTATCTATACTAACTCATATAGGTATCTGTATCTATATTATACTAAACATGAGTTTATACTAATGTCTCCAATTCTAATTCAGAAGCACATGGATCGTTCTAGCCTTCCTCCCTCACTTGTCTATAACCCCCTACTGGTGAGAAACCTGGCTCCCAACATCTGCTATCCATTTACTTAATTTTTCAATTCCCCTATATGTATATAATGGTTTCAGAACTGTTCATATCCCAGTGAGAAATAATTTTACCAACTAAAGTACAGTGCTTCTGTACAGTTCCTTTTGCCTCTAGTCTTACAGCCTCCCTTCATTTTCAAAGTCACTTAGATCAGCACTTTCCCCCCCCACTCCAATCAGTGTGGTTATTTAATACATTTTATACAAACATTTCATATATTCATTCTTTTGTCATAGTCTGCATTCCATCTTGGGATCCCCTGACTGCGTAAACGATTTTTATTTAATTTGCATACATTAAAGTTCACTCTTCGTGCTGTAAAGTTCTATAGACTCTGATAAATGAATAATGTCATTTATCCAGTATGGCTATAAAATCATTTGTTTATCATTCACCTATTGGAGGATCTTCTGGTTGCTTCCACTTTCGATGATTCTGAATAAAGCTGCAAGAAACATTCATGTGCAGGATTTTGTGTGGACTTAAGTTTCACATCAATTTGGTAAATATCTAGAGCTCAATTGCTAGATCTTGTAAAGTATCATCCTGAATTAAAATTTTTCAGGTTTTTAAAAATTTTAACATTTATTTTATTGACTTATACAATTAATATGGAGTTTAATTCATATATTATATTATATACTTTTATATAAAAGGAATATATGAAATTACATTGTTTTTAAATAAGTCATGAAATTTATTTTGTTTTGGTTTTGGGTTTTGGGTTTTTTTAATTAATTTATTTTTTAAAAAGTTTAAAAAGTTTGTATATAATTTTTAAAGGTTAGTTTCCATTTACAGTTATTACAAAATATTGGCTATATTCCCCATGTTGTACAATACATCCTTGAGCCTATCTTACACCCAATAGTTTGTACCTCCCACTCCCCACCCCTTTATTGCCCCACCCCGCTCTTCCCAATGATAATCACTAGTTTGTTCTCTATATCTGTGAGTCTGCTTCTTTTTTGTTATATTCACTAGTTTGTTGTATGTTTTAGATTCCACATATAAGTGATATCATACAGTATTTGTCTTTCCCTGTCTGACTTATTTCACTTAGCATAATGCCCCTCAAGTCCCTCCATGTTGTTGCAAATGACAAAATTTGTTCTTTTTTTATGGCTGAGTAGTATTCCATTGTAAATGTATACCAAATCTTCTTTATCCATTCATCTGCTGATGGACACTTAGGCTACTTCCATATGTTGGCAATTGTCAAATAATGCTGCTATGGACATTAAAGTATATTTATCTTTTCAAATTAGTGCTGTTTTTTTTTTGATATATACCCAGTAGTGAAATTGCTGGGCTATATGACAGTTCTATTTTTAGGTTGTTTTGTTTTGTTTTGTTTTGTTTTTTTTGCCATGCCACATGGCTTGCAGGATCTTAGTTCCCCAACCAGGGATTGAACACAGGTCCCAACAGTGAAAGCACTGAGTCCTAACCACTGGACCACCAGGGAATTCCCTATTTTTAGTTTTTTGAGAAACTTCCATATTGTTTTTGTGGACATATACTTTCAATCCATTTATATATATACCTAAGAGTGGAATTATCAAAATGTTTTCCAAAGTGGTTGCATCATTTTGAATTTTAATCAGGAAGGAATGAGAGTAACTATTTCTTTGCATCCTTACTAGCAATTGATATTTTCCTATTTATGGATTTTAGACATTCTAATTGGCATGTAGTAGTATCTCATTCTCATTGTTGATTTAATTTGAATGTCCCTAGTGACAAATGATGTTCAGTATCTTTTCATATGCTTATTTTCCATCTGTATATCTTCTTTAATGAAGTGTCTGTTCAGATCGCTTGCTCATTTTTACTTGGGGTGTTTGTTTTTTATTGTTAAATTTTAAGAGTTTTTGTGTATTTTTTATATGTCTTTTATCAGGTAGCTGATGTACAAATCGCCATATTATAATTTTTAAAATAAAAATTTAAAAAACATTAAAAGCAATGAGAAGAAGGGAAGGGGCGGCATGGTCTCTGAAGCTGATAATCCTGATTCTGCTTCTGGCTTTGCTTCTTTTCAGCAATGTAACCTCCTGGGGTCTCAGTTTCTCCATCTGAAAAATGGAGATTAAAAAATATCTATCTTTGAGGATGATTGTAGGGACTAAATAAGGTGAGCTGTAAAAATTACTGGTGCTTACAAAATGTACAATAAATGGTAGTTTAAATAAATTTTCCTTACCCAGGATTACCAGGTTAGCAAGTAGAGGAACCAAAAGGCAAATCTAGAGATCTTTGCTTTCAAAACCTGTGCCTTTCCCAAACTGTCCCCACTAGAGGGCAGCATTAGAAGCCAAGCAGCCATGGGTGCCAATTTTACCTCTGCTGCCTGCTAGCTGCGTGACACTGGAAAGGTGTGTTCATCTCTCTGAGCCTCAGTTTCTTCATCTGCAGAGTGAGGGTCAGATGAACCAATGTATTTTAAAAAGAATCTACCACTGTCTTTGAGATATAGTAAATGGTATGTATTTCATTTATATATCTTTTTAAAAGATACAATATGGCATATTTGGAAGACAATGAATGAAAAGTCAGGGGTCCCAGGCTCTTGTCTTATCTTGCTGAGTGACCTTGGGCAAGTCTTGTCCTCTCAGGACTTTGGAGTCTGCATCTACATTAAAGCATTAGAATCACTGATGGGAGTGGGGGTTCTTTTAAAATACCAATAAAAATTATGAAATATATATGGGGTAGACAACAAAATCAAGATAGCAGATGCTACTCAAGAAGAAAGGAAATGAGATTGAAGAAGGACCCATAAATTGTTTCAATTGTATTTATAGTGCTTTATTTCTTAAGGAAAATTTGAAGTAAATATGGCAAAATATTTAGCTTTGATAATCTACATGGCAGAATATGATAGACATAATTCTCTATACTTTTAAAAGGGAGAGAAGAGTTTGATGAAACTGAGATTGAGGGTGGAGGTATTTGATAAGGATGTTCCAGGCACAAGGAAGTGAGTAGAGACATAAAGGTGATAAGTAGTGTGGTGTTTTCTGAGATACTGTGGATACATCAAGTTCAAGAAGGGAGTGGCTGAGATAAGCAAGCAGTCCAGACAGAGTCAGGTTAAGGAGGGCCTTGTTTGCCAGGCTGAGCAGTATGACTTTATCTTGTCTGTAGTGGACATGGGGCAGGGTGGTCACCAAGACTTGTATGATATGTGGTTTTGCATTTTAAAATCATTTATTTTTTCTTATTCATTCTTCATTGACCAATTAACTTTCAAATGTCATGCCAGTCATTGTCCTGGGCACTACAGATGCAGTGTTGAAAAAGATGAGCTCAGTCCTTTTTATGATGGAGTAAGTCCTGGGAAAGCAGACATTGAAGCTATTAATTATCAAGTTAATCAATCATGATACTTTACTCCAGTAGAGTGTAGATGCTGGAGGCAAGCGCACCAGTTAGGGCTTCCTACAAGAGTTTGGGCTGGGAGATATTTAGAGGGCCCAGATCTGGTAGGCAAGATGAAGAAGAAAGGATGGCATTAAGGAGGAGTAGGAGTTGATGATTGGTTGGATGAGTCAGGAGAAAGGAGGTCAAATCATCACTGATGTCTTTAGCCAGAGTGCCTGGGGGGTCACTGGTGCCACCCTCTGTGAAGGATAATATTGTCTTCTGTGTCCTTTCTATCTCCTGCATCCTCAAGATCTCCTCCTCAAAATTGTTTAGCATTTAGAGGTCCTTGTGTTTTCTACAGAAAACAATGAAATATTAATATTTGTACTTTGAAAGTGAAATATATAATTTTGTGATAAGTTGAGCACCATTTTATATTAATTTCTAGCATAAGCAAATTATAACAGGCACTTTGAATTGAAGTAAAAATTCCAGGAGTAAAAGTTAAAATTAAAAAGTTTATTCATTAATTTTTATCTCCCTGAAGACTAGAAAATGTCTGCCCTTATACTGCTTGAGCTTCAGAAAACATTGTTCCAGTTTGAGGATGCCAGGAATCTGTGGGAGCACAGTTAGAGGACCTCTATCTTTTATGATAATCAGTGCCCTTCCTGGTGGTGTTTCCAGAAAGTTGCATAAATATTCCAATTCTCTCCTTAATGGCAGAAAAAGAGGTGATGGGAGGGGCAAGGAATGATACTGCCAATAGGGATTTTTGGTGCTAAAGCTGGCAGAAGGAGTATCAGTCTAATCCTGAAGCTTCTTGTGACATCAGTATTGGGAGAGCTTTCAGAGTCAAGAGTTGAGTGGCAGTCAAAAGTTAGTGATGTGGAGATGGAGGCTCAAATGGACCTTCAAAATGAAGTGAAGAAAGACAAACAACCTAATTTTTTAAATGGGCAAAGGATTTGAATATATATTTCTCCAAAAAAGATAATTGAGAGGCCAATATACTCACATGAAAAGATGCTCAAGTTATTAATCATTAGGGAAACATAAATTACAATAAGATAACACTTCATACCCCCTAGGATGACTATAATCAAACAGATGGACAGTAGTAAATATTGACAAAGATATGGAGAAATGGAATCCTCATACATTGCTGGTGAGATTGTGAAATGGTACAGCCACTCTAGAAAACATTTGGCAATTCCTCAAAATGTCAAGCTTTATGACCCAGCAATTTCATTCCTAGAAAATTGAAAATATGGAAAATGCATGTCCACACAAAATCTTGTACGCAAATGTTCATAGCAGCATTATTAAAAAAAAAAGTGGAAGCAACCAAAATGTTTCTCAGTTCATGAATGGATAAGCAAAATGTGGTATTCCGCACAATGGAATATATTTGGTCCTAAAAAGGAATGAAGTATTGGTACGTGATACAACATGCATAAACCTTAAAAATATTATGCTGAAGTTATAAGAGGGAAGTTTATAGTGATACAAGCTTACCTTAGGAAACAAGAAAAATAAAGATCAGAGCAGAAATAAATGAAATAGAGACTAAAAAAACAATAGAAAAGATCAATGAAATTATGAGCTTGTTCTTTGAAAAGGTAAAACAAAGGTAAACAAAGTAGCCAAACTCATCAAGAAAAAAAGAAAGAGGGCCCCAAACACTAAATCAGAAATGAAAAAGGAGAAGTTACAATCAACACCACAGAAATACAAAGGATCATAAGAGATTACTATGAACAGTATATGCCAATAAAATGGAAAACCTATTAGAAATGGACAAATTCCTAGAAATGTACTATCTCCCCAGACTGAACCAGGAAGAAATAGAAAATATGAACAGACCAATTACCAGTAATGAAATTGAATCAATAATTTTAAAACTCCCAACAAACAAAAGTCCAGGACCAGATGGCTTCACATGGAATTCTTCCGAACATTTAGAGAAGAGTTAACACTTATTTTCTCAAACTATTCCAAAGAATTGCAGAGGAAGAAATGCATCTGAACTCATTCTGAGGCCAGCATCACCCTGTTACCACAACCAGGCAAAGGTATCACAAAAAAAGAGAAAATTATAGGCCAATATCACTGATGAACATAGATGCAAAAATCTCAACAAAATATTAGCAAACCAAACCCAACAACACATTAAAAGGATCATACACCGTGATCAAGTGAGATTTAATCAAGGGATGCGAGGCTGGTTCAATATCTGAAAGTCAATCAATGTGATATACCACATTAACAAACTGAAGAATAAAAAATGTATGATCATCTCAATAGATGCAAAAAATCTTTTGACAACATTCAACAACCATTTATGATAAAAACTCCCCAGAAAGTGGGTATAGAGGGAACATACTTAACAAAATAAAGCCCATATATGATAAGCCCACAGTTAGCATCATACTCAACAGTGAAAAGCTGAAAGCATTCCCTCTAAAATCAGGAACAAGACAAGGATGCCCACTCTCACCACTTTTACTCAACATAGTATTGGAAGTCCTAGCCACAGCAATCTAATAAGAAAGAGAAATAAAAGGAAGCATTCTGGCCACTGTTAAGCTCAGACTTGGGGTGGGGCAGTGGGGGATGTGGAGAGGAAGAAGGTGTTGAATCAGTGAGACTAGTCAGGAGACCGTCATAGGAACCCAGGCATGACATGGTGGAGGTTTGCACCACTGTGCAGGGAATGGAGATGGTAGGAAGCTGTTAGATCTTGGGTACTTTTATTTGACTGTTTATTTTGTATTGAAATTTTTTTCTTCATGCATATACTGATTTACTGTCATTTTTGTTTTACAAAATTTGGATAATATAGGCCTCTGGCTTTTCCCACTAATCAATAAATTGTGGAAACTCCACCAAATGACCTAGTATAAAATTAATTATGTTAGTGACAGTGTGATACCCCATGATGTATGTACTGGAATGTATTCAACTATCAATAGTTGATTGTAAATCAACTATGAATGTTAAATGTAATCTGTATTAATAGGTATTTACTTCATTTCTACTATTTTTGCCTCTGAAAACAATGCTAGATTAAATATCCATATATAGATATTATTATTTACAATTGCTTTTACTTATATGGGATTGATTTCAAAGGAATGGTAGCGCTGGTTTCAATGGTACATGCAATCACAATATTATATTATGGAAAATTTCAGACATACACAAAATAGAGATAATAATATAACATAATGAACCTCTATGTACCCATCATCCTGCCTCAGCCATTATCAGAACATGAACAATCTTGTTTCATTTAAATGCCCTCCCCGCTCTCCTTCTTTCCACTCCCAACACACATTGGATTATTTTGAAGCCATCAGGCTGTATTTTTAAGGTAGAGACAAGATTTCCTGACCCACAGGATGAGGCATGTGAGAGAAAAAGAGGAGTCAAAGATTGTTCCAAGATTGTTGGACCGGGGAGCTGAAAGGCTGGAGTAGCCATCAATTGAGATGGAGAAGACTGGGTGTGGGGTGGGGGAGGTTTGGGGAGGAAGCATTTGGTTTTGGACAGGCTGAGTTTGTGAATGATTAGGCAGCTAGATGGAGATGTCTAGGGGTTCAGTAAAATAAATGGATCTGGAGTTTCGGAGAAAGCAAGTGCCTGGAGATATAAATTTGGGAGCCACTGACATGTCCCATCCATAGGCCTGAATGATATCATCAGGAAATGAGTGTAGATAGAAAAAAGAAGACCGATCCCTGTGGCCCTCTGTGGTAGGCAGAATAATAGCCCCCAAAGATGTCCAAACCCCAGAGGCTGTGAATACGTTACCTTACATGGCAAAAGGGATTTTGTAGATGTGATTAAAGTTAAGGACTTTCACATGGAGAGACTATCCTAAAGTATCCTGATGGGTCCAATCTAATCACATTGTATGGTCAGGCCACTCAAGATGGCTGCTCTCTTGCTCTCTGTACATCCCCTGCTTGACCAGTGCCTGCTTCACCTACACCCTACTCACACGACTGACCTTCCTACATACCTGCCCCTGCCCCAGCTAGTTACTGTTCTAACTTCTAGATCAGAATATCTCCACTATGATAGTTTATCAAAGGGGTGGTGAGGGGTGGTGAGGGGCATGCCCCTCTGACGGTTTCCTGGGTAACCGATGAACCAACCGGACATCAATTCCCCCTATAACTGGCCATCTCCCCTTCCCCCTGGGAGTGAAGACTGCCGCCATGTCCTGCCCACTGACTGCAGCACACGGTGGGGTGTCCCTCCAGGACCTTGCTTCAGACATGTAAGATGCCCCTATCCATTAAAGCACTGATGTCTCTGTTGCTGACCCAGGGCTCATGGTGCAGCCCAAGACACATGGATCTTTAAAAATGCAGAACCCTTCCCAACTGTGGTCAGAGGGATCTGTATTGATGGAACAAGAGCCAGAGAGATGCATCGTTGCTGGCTTTGCGGGGGTGGGGGGCAAGAGTCAAGGAATGAGGGCCGTCTTCAGGAGCTGGAAAAGGCAAGGAAATGGATTCTCCCTGGAGCCTCCAGAACGGAATGTGGTAGCCCCGCTGACACCTTGATTTGAGACCCATTTTGGCTTTTTGACCTCCAGAACCGTAAGATAATAAATTTGTGTTGTTCAAGCCACCATGTTTGCAGCGATTTGTTGTAGTAGCCATGGAAAATGGCCACACCCTCCTACATGAAGGGGTGCAGGAGAAGAGGAAGCAGCTGAGGGGTCTGAGAAGCAGCCAGTAGGATGAGAGGAAACGAGGAAAGGTGGTACCCCGGAAACCAAGGAGGCGGCAGGAGCTTGGGCCACATGATACTGATCAGTCAGAGAGGAGGAGGACAGAGATGCCACCACTGGACTTAGGCATGTGGTGGGTAATTCTCTGAAGAGGTTCCTGCAAAGGGGAATGAAGACATGGGATGAAATTGAAGAGATGTTTGTTGTCACTGTTGTTTAAAATGGGAGAAGTAGCAGTCTGTGTGTAAGCTGGTAGGAGTGAGAGAGAGGGGAGACTAGACGGAGGGCTGTCCTTGCGTAGCAGGACAAGGTCTAGCGCACAAGCGGAATCAGCTTTTCTGGAAAGAGAAGGTCAACAGGTGGGAAAGCAGTCTTGGATGTTGTTGGGGGCAGCTGCGTGGCAATGGTGGCGGGAGTCTGTGACCTTCTGTTTGCCTCAGTCTCCTCAGTGACGTAGAAGATGGGGGTGGGTGGAAAGAGAGGATGTAGAAGAATCCCCTAGGAGCTTGGGAAACTGCATGGATGGGAGAAGCACAGTATCATTGCCAGGCAGCCTTCAAGACCCACTTCAGGTTCAATTACTTTCAAAGGGAAATAAATGAAATGGAAAGTAGAGCTAAAAATAGCTTTGCAAAGTGCAGGTTCCCCCTGATGCTGGACATCTCATTCCCAGCCCACATTCACCTGATAGAGGCCGTGGGCGCTCGGTCTTAAATTCTCTCTTAGCAACTTTTTGGCCTCTCATCGTGGGGCCTCTAGGCTCTGTGTTGTTTGATGCCTCCCTGGGTCTAGTCTGATGAATATCCTGTTCAAGGTCAGAGGAAACAAGTTTTTCTGTTTCCAGCTGCACCACACCCTTTGGCGACCTCCCACTGAGTTCTAGTTTCTGGTCTAGACAAGACCCTTTGGGTTTTTTTTTTTGCTCATTTGCATAGCAGAGATTATTGACATCAGCCAGATCCCAGTGAGTGCGCAAACCCATCTCAGCCCATGTTCCCAGCCTCAGCCTGGGTCCAGTCTCCTCTGCCAGGTAGCATCTTCCTTTTTCTTTTCCTTTTTCTGTGGAAAAGTGTATCTACAAAAGTCTCACATCTGAGTAACGGTGATACACCTCCTGTAGAAATGATACAGGGATCACCATGGGTGGTTCTTTCACAGACCTTGAGCAGTCAGGGGAAAAGGGAGCACAACCAAGGAGGGGATGGGGGAGGAAGTGCTGATTTAAAAAGTGAGGTCAAAGACAAACATTTTCTAATCCAATTTGGTCACATTTTGGCTATCTATAGGACTGGGGAGGTGAGGCTATCAAGAAGGGAAAGACCTAGAATAGGTCCCTGTCAAATTGGGAAGATATTTTTAGATGCATATGGAAAGTCTGCACTTTCCATGGAAGCTTCCAGAATTCCCTGCTTTGGGCTTCTGCTCCATGGAGTGTTTTATCTGGAGGAAAACTCCTTTGCTACCTCTGTAATCCCATTCACCCATTCCCTCTGCCAAAATGCCCTCTTAACCTAATCTCCAACATTCAAAAAATTTTTTCAGGCATCAAGCCTCATTTCAAATTTTACTTCCTCTATTAACTTTGGTTTCTTCAGCTAGAAGTTTTCTTAAACTTCTTCATAAATTCTTAAAGCACTGTACCTTACCCCCCCCCCCCTTTTTTCTTTCATTATCACCCTGCGGGGGAGCCTTTTTTACACATTTTCCCCCCTGGTAGCCCCTCTCTTGCAATGGAACTGTAATACTTCAGGGTAAGGGTGTCCAGGAGAAGGCTGGGATTCCAGGATTTTGAAGCCATGGTAATAAGAAGGATGCAGTACAAGTCACATGGCTAAAGAACTGGCATACCTGAGTCCCACACTGGTTTGACTGAGGTTCGGTCCACAGGATTCCAGTTTCTTTGATCCTTCTTTGACCAGAGGACCATTCACTGACAGACACCAGAACCCTGGCTCAGATGTTTGATGGAAGGCACAGAACTAGGAAAAACCCATAGACTATAGAAGGGCTCAGTTTTAGAAAATCATGAAAATCTTACATTTCAAATCAGACAAACAGTAGATAGATTACAAGACACTGTTTACACAACAAAAGCACCTTAGAGCAGGGGTCTCCAACCCCCGGGCCGTGGACCGGTACCAGTCCGTGGCCTGTTAGGAACCGGGCCTCACAGCAGGAGGTGAGCGGCCGGCGAGTGGGCAAAGCTTCGTCTGCCGCTCCCCATCACTCGCATTACCGCCCGAACAATCACCGCCCCCATACCCTGTCTGTCGGTGGAAAAATTGTCTTCCATGAAACAGGCCCCTGGTGCCAAAAAGGTTGGGGACCACTGCCTTACAGTACGCCTTTGGACAGTAGTATAGTGAGGGGCAATGAAAATAGGACTTGACCTACAAAAAAAATACACAAATTTGGGCAACTATGCATTATACTATGCATGATACACTAATATAACATCGATCTGAACATACAATATAAAAAAATCACTTAACAACACATTTACTGTTTATTTTTAAAAGTATAAAATAGTACAGGTTAATTGTAGATATCTAGAATATATGTATAACCTCCCTAAGTTAAAAATCACATAAACTCCCCATGCAAAAATTATCATTGTTAATAACAGTCTATGTCCTCCCAATCTTTTTTTTTTTTTTCTTTTTGCGGTATGCGGGCCTCTCACTGTTGTGGCCTCTCCCGTCGCGGAGCACAGGCTCCGGACGCGCAGGCCCAGCGGCCATGGCTCACGGGCCCAGCCGCTCCGCGGCATGTGGGATCTTCCCGGACCGGGGCACGAACCCGTATCCCCCGCATCGGCAGGCGGACTCTCAACCACTGCGCCACCAGGGAGGCCCCCTCCCAATCTTTTAAAAATGCATATTTGTCCCTTTCCAAGATTGAGATAATACAACACGTATTGTTTTTTAATCCATTGATTTACACTTAAAAAAAAGAGGATAACCATTCCCCAGTACCATTATGTATCTATCGACACCACACTTTTTCATGTGTGGTATTCCAGCCTATGGATGGACCGTGAATTATTATTGAATCTCCTGTTAATGTGTCCAGTTTTATTTTTTGTATAAACAGTGGGCAGTGAGTATCTTTGCAGAAATCTGTGCTCACATTCATGGTTATTAGGACAAATTCCTAAAAGTGAAATTGCTGATTCAAAGTGTATAAAACATGTAAAGACTTAAGAGACAGGGTTGGGAGGCATTAGAGCAGCTCCCATTAGACATGGTTCATTGAAATGAACATTTTCTGTTCACTTATATATATGGAATATATAATTCAGCCACACCCCAAATTTTCCTCTCTTTCCTAGTCAGTCCCCACTCACCACTGATCTGCTTTCCATCACTAAAGATGAGATTTCTCTTTTCTAGGGCTTCATATAAATAGAACCATACAATATGCACTTTTTTTGTGTGTGATATCTTTCCTCAGCCTGTTTCTGATTCATCCACATCAGTGAGTGTGTCAACACATACTTTTATTATTGAGAAGGATTTCATTTTATGGATAATAAAAATTGTTATCCAAACACCTACTGAGGAACATTTGAGTTATTTCCAGTTTAGGGAGTATTATGAATAAAACCGTTATGAACATGCATGTGCTAGTCTTTGAGGGAACATATTCTTCCATTTCTCTTGGGACGATACCTTAGCAGTAGAATTGTTGGACTAAAAAGTATGTATATATTTAACTTTATAGAGAATTGACACAGTTTTCCAAAGTGGGTGTATCATTTTACATTCCTGCCAGCAAAATATAAGAGTTTCAGTTATTCTATATCTTACCAACATTTGATGTTGTGAATTTTATTTTAGCCTTTCTAGTAGGTGGTAGTGGAATCCCATGATTTTTATTTTCATTTCCCTGATGATTAATGATACTGAACACCTTATTATGTGTTAATTGGCCATACACAGCATCTTCTACAAAGTGCCTATTTAAATCTTTTGCCAATTTTGAAGTGGGTCATTTGTTTTATTATTGAATTTAAAATTCTTGATAAAAATTATTTGCCAAATATATAGATATCAAATATCATCTTCTATATGTGTCTTGCCTTTGCATTTTCTAACAGCACTGTTTGAATTGCAAAAGGTTGAATTTTGATGATTTGTTTAATCAATTTTTCCTATCAGGGTTTGTGCTTTTTATGTGCTACCAAAGAAACCTTTATCTACCCCAAGTTTACAAAGATATTTCTCTATGTTTTCTTCTAGACTTTTACAGTTTTAGCTTTTATGTTGAAGTCTGTGGTCCATTCTGAGTTAATTTTTTGTATGGTGTAAAATGTTATTTTTCACTATATGGATATCCAGTTCTAATAATATTTATTGAAGACGACACTTTCCTCATTTAATCATCTTAGCTCCTTTATGAAAAATCAATTGAATGCGTGGGTCTATTTCTATTCCCTGATGTACATGGTTATCCTCATGCTCATACCACACTGTTTTGACTACCTTTACTCCTTAGTGACCTTGACCTTAGTGAAGTTTGGCTTCACTAATAAAGTGTTGCCCTTCTGGGGTCTCTACTGAATGCCCTGGGTGATCAGTGATGACTCTTCAGTATGACTGATTGGAATTCAAGCCACTCTCAGCCCAGTGTGAGCTCTGGGAACTCTTCAGCTCACAGCTACCCTGTCATTCTTTGTCCAGACTAATGGAGTTTCACCTGACAATTCCATGTCTTAGAATTCACTGAAGATATTCACAGCCTTACAGACTCAATGCTTTTTAGTTCTTAACCTCTCGAAGGGATCCCTTAGCAGATTTCAGATCTTTTTATGCCTAGACCCCTCTATTCTGGAACTCTACCTCATACTTTACAGCCATGTCAGCCTCCTTATATGCTGATCTCTATCCCCCAATTCAACAATACTGCTTAATCACTGAAAAACATAAAGAACAAAATGAAGTAATCCTAACTATCTGGAGCTAGCCATTGGAAACATTTTTTTGAACATCCTTCCAGTCTTTTGCTATCTATCTATCTCTCTATCTATCACATCCATCTCCCTTATCTTGTGGCAACAGTGTTTCTTGATTTTCTTTCTCTTTCCAGTCTTTTGCTATCTATCTATCTCTCTATCTATCACATCCATCTCCCTTATCTTGTGGCAACAGTGTTTCTTGATTTTCTTTCTCTTTTCTCTAGCCATTTTTTCTTCATGGTTTTCTTTTCTCTATCCATTCTTATGACACTGTCTGTATCTTATTAGTATTGATGTTTACAGATACTGTAAAGTATTTCAGTATCTTTAGTCCTTGGAAAACTATAAGCATTCAATGAATGGGTGCAGAATGACCAAACTTTCCTAGGAAAGGCAGAGATTTTCTCTAACCTACAACTATGAATTCTGTGGTAACAACTATAGCTATTCAAAAATATTTGGTTCTCTCTTTTTAGCACATGGTAGGATTGTACTTCTCTGTTGAATTCAGATGGGACCACATGACTTGCTTCGGGCAATAAAATGTGAACAGATGTGTGGCAGAAACTTTCAGGACCAATGCACACTTTGCCAGTTTCTTTCCCTCTGCTGGGGTGATTACCAATGTTCCATTTAAAGGCTCCTCCATCAAGCTGGGTCCTGGGTCAAGTATGATGGTAATAGAGAGCACAGGCCCCACCTACCCTCAATGGATAAGGAACACAGTATGAAGTAAAACTTTCTATTTTGCACCAAGGGGTTGGTAAAATATGCCTGAGGGCTGGCTGTGTTTGTAAATAAAGTTTTATTGGAACACAGCCACAGCCATTCATTCATGTAATGGCTGTATTCATGCTATGAAGACAGAGTTGAATAGTTGTTACAGAGATCTTATGGCCCACAAGCCTAAAATATTTAGTATCTGGTCTTTTAAGAAAAGTTTGCTGATTCTTCTTTTAAGCTGCTGCAATTTTGGACTTGTTGTCACTGCAGCATAATCTAGGCAATCCTAACTGATACACATTCTAAATATCCAAATGAGTATCAGGAACAGGCTGGAGAGAGAAGAAGGCCACAGCAAAGCCAGATACAGTGACCCTAGAAGACTAGACTAGCGAAATCTGCTCGTCTTAACCTTTTAAAACTCATCATGTTCCTTTTCCATATATTTTAAACCACATTATTCTTCTTTTTAGATTGAAGTATAGTTGATTTACAATATTGTGTTAGTTTCAGGTGTGCAGCATAGTGAGTCAGTATTTTTGCAGATTATATTCCCTTATAGCTTATTACAAGATAATGGGTATAATTCCTTGTGCTATACAGTAGGTCCTTGTTGCTTGTTTATTTTATATATAGTAGTTTGTATCTATTAATCCCATACCCTTAATTTATCCCTCCCCTCTTCCCTTTCCTCTTTGGCAACCACAAGTTTATTTTCTATGTCTGTGAGTGTGTTTCTGTTTTGTATATACAGTCATTTATATTATTTTTTAGATTCCACATATAAGTGATATCATATAGTATTTGTCTTTGTCTGTCTGACATTTAACTAAACATAATATTCCCTAGGTCCATCCACATTGCCGAAGATGGCATTATTTCATTCTTTTTTATGGCTGGTAATATTCCATTGTATATATATGCCACTTCTTAATCCATTCATCTGTTGATGGGCACTTGGATTGTTTCCATGTCTTGGCTATTGTAAATAGTGCTTCTCTGAACACTGCAGTGCATGTATCGTTTTGAATTAGTATTCTCATATTTTCTGGATGTATACTCATGAGGGGAATTGCTGGGTCATATGGTAGTTTTACTTTGAGCTATTTAAGGAACCTCCATACTGTTCTCCATAGTGGCTGCACAAATTACATTCCCACCATCAGTGCAAGAGGGTTCCCTTTTCTCCACACCCTCTCCAACATTGGTTAGTTGTAGATTTTTTGATGACAGTCATTCTGACAGGTGTGAGGTGACATCTCATTGTGGTTTTGATTTGCCTTTCTCTAATAATTAGCGATGCTGAGCATCTTTTCACGTGCCTGTTAGCCATCTGTATGTCTTCTTTGGAAAAATGTCTATTCAGGTCTTCTGCCTATTTTTAAAAACACATCATTCGTAATGTTTACAATGTAAATCATTTGTTCTTTACTAAGTTTCTAACAAATTGAAACTATAGTAATTTCTGAAGAAAGTTTTGTTTTTATCTTAAAAGAGGCACTTTTTGGTTTGAACTTGTTTGGTTTTTATTTGTTTTGACTTTATCAGGGTGAACAGTAACTCCTTTTAGGTGGAGAACAGCACACAGTGAATTACTTTCAACATCAGCTTATTCTCTGCTTTGTAATCAGTGACATCCTTCCTCCCAGATTCTGTTAATTACCTCCAGCCCCTGTGAAGGATCATGGCTCTATAGGACCTACAGCATCACTACAGACAGGAAAAACTTGAGGGTAGAAGCCAGAAGGGTTCAGTCTGGGGCTCCAATAGAAATGTAGTTCTCTCTTCCAGAGTCCAAAGGGGAGGCTGCAGGCAGCCCTGTCACTGAAACAGGAGGATGAAGAGGATGAAAGGACTGACGGTCACAAGGACATAACCTCGGGGTGAGGGTGTTGAGAAAGGAAGGATCTTCAGACTAAAAGGGACAGATGGCAGGGAGTGCCTGGAAGGGTTTTCTCAGTGCTTTATACCTGAGCCAAGCTACCTGAACAAGGAGAGACTATTCTTCTTTTTTTTTTTTTTTTTTTTAATTTTTAAAATGTTTTGGTCACGCTGCGCAGCACTTGGGGATCTTAGTTCCCTGACCAGGGATCGAACCTGTGTCCCCTGCAGTGGAAGCGTGCAGCCCTAACCACTAGATCACCAGGAAATTCCCCATGGAGAGGTTATTCGTATGAGAACCCTCCATGATCGCAGTCCACTTGCCTTAGGAAACTAAGGCTTAGAAATGGTTGTTTGCCCATAGCCATGCAGGTAAGTGGTGGGAGGAGTCTCAGACTCAAGCTGGCTGACTCTGGAGTCTGCACTTGAACCCCTTTATTATCTGGTTCTCTAAAGAGTGACTTAGCCTCTGTAGGCAGGTAAGATCAAGAGGCCAGGAACAGGCCAGGGTTTCCAGGGACAAGGAAGCTGGGTGAGCTTCAGTGGCTTTGAATAAAATGATGACATTTCTCTCTTCCCCTCCTCCTCCTCCCCCTCCTCCTCCTCCTCTTCCTCAGAGTGCCTTAATTTCCTCATCTGTACAATGGGTACCTATCTTATAGGGCTGTTAGGTTTAAATGATAGAAAGCAAGTCATGCCCCTAGCAGAGTATCTAGTGCTCAACAGACACAGGCCATTGTTATACAGAATCTCGATGGATTAGTTAAATTCTATGGCAACAGACACCCCCCACTGCTTCCCAGACCTCAGTCAGCCACCTGCCCTTCTCCCCACAGCCCCTTTTTATAGGATTTACCATCTCATACCCTATGGGGAAGAGTTCCTTTGAACTTGTGTGTTGACCAGCGGAGAAGATGGAAGAGCAGCTTATGGAACCTAAAGAAACTAGTGGCAACCAGGGTCTCAGGGCCTTCTGACTGGGAAATCCTCCCTTTTCATCCTTGGTTGGTGGACAGGGGCAAAGTGAACCCACCAGATCCAATGGGAGCCTCCCTTAGGGGGCAAAGGGAGAATGGAGAGCGTTCAAAGCCCAGCTCTGCCACTGACTTGGGCTTGGAACATGGTGGGGCTCAAGATGGACTTGCTTCCCCCTTCTCTTGGTGGTGCCCCAGAAGCCACGTGAGAAGATGCCAAGTCCCCAGTAACAACACTCATCTTTCTCCCCGCTTCTCTGCTCCCGCCCCTCGAGAAAGTTCTCGCCTACCTGCCTCGTTCTTCATTAGAGTTCACCTGGGGCTTCCCCCGACCCGGACGCCGCAGCCATTCCTGAACCACCTAGGGCGGGAGTCTCACCAAAGCCTGCTCGGGGCCCCCTACCAGATGCAGAGCCGTAATGGGGCCAACCTAGGGGCAGGCGGCGGCTGCGGATCTGCAGGCAGGGCCGAGAGCTGCCTGATCCACAGAAACTTGGGGGTGGGGGACCGACATCAAAGGCTCGGCGCCGGGAGCGCGGGGGTAGCGGCGCAGATCGGGGGCCGAGGGGCCCACGCCCCGCCGACCCGCACATTTCTGGTTCTTTCCGGATAAGAGAAAATCCTTCTGTTGAGGATGGCGATCGCCTTCCTCTTCCTGGAGTGCCGAGGTCCTTACACACTCTGCGCTCGGAGGAGGCTGCGGGGCGTCCGAGGGGCGGCAGGGGCCGGCTGCCCTACGGTGCTGCTCGGCATCTGGTGCCGATTGCTCAAAACTCTCCAAACGCAAAAAGGGCTTGAAAGGAGATCAATACTGATGGCTTCGTGACAGCTGTGATTCAGGGATGCAGGTCTCCGCGGAGATGCTGGCAGCGATTCCCCGCGGCGGCGGAGGCGCAAAGGCTTCTCGGAGGAGGCGCGGGGCTCTGAGGAGGCTGGAGGTTCTCAGGCCCTGGACCAGAGCTCTGGGGCTGGACAGAGGGGCTGATGTTTGCCCTTGGCAGGGTCGGAGGCCTGCCGGCCTCAGCAGGCGGGACGCAGCTAGACTCCCCGAGCAGACCTGTGACCTTCGCGGGGACTCCTCGCGGGGGCGGGAGAGGCTGGGCGTTCCAAGGGGGAGCTTGGGATGCTGAGGCAGATTATGGGAAGGAGGCTCAAGACACTTCCGGAGCCGACTTCCCGAAAATAGGCCACTGTGAAAAGCATCATCTGGGAACTTGTTAAAAAGATAAACCTTCTGGGGCGGGGTGGGGTGGGGGGGAGCTTCCCTGGTGGCGCAGTGGTTGGGAGTCTGCCTGCCGATGCAGGGGACACGGGTTCGTGCCCTGGTCCGGGAGGATCCCACATGTCGCAGAGCAACTAGGCCCATGAGCCATGGCCACTGAGCCTGCACGTCCGGAGCCTGTGCTCCGCAACGGGAGAGGCCACAACAGTGAGAGGCCCGCGTACCGCAAAAAAAAAAAAAAAAAAAAAAAAAGATAAACCTTCTGAATCAAATTGACCCAGCAGTCAACGGTTCAGCAGGCCCTCCTGCAGGTGATTCTGACGCCGGCTCAAGTTCAAGAACCACTGGTACAAAGGAAGGGTACTGGCCTCGGGGCTGGGAAACTGGGCCCCTTGGTTTTCCCATGGGTAAAAGGAAGGCTTGGACCAGATCAGGGGACGCTGGTGGGTGGAGCCAGGCAGGTCATACAGAGTGAGGTGGATCGGGTAGGTAATGTCTCTGTGCCCTGTGCCAGCCAGGGGTTGTCTGGCCTGAACTGAGGACAGGTTGTTGCCATATTATGTGGTTTTGCAAGAGAATCTGGAAACCTGGATTTTTAAAATGTGAAACCTCTTGTTTTTGTTTAAGTGTTGGCAACTAATTAGACATTTTAAAAACATTGTTTGGGTCTTCACTGCAGACCAAGCAAAACACATCTGCCACCTGGATTTGCCCTGTGGGTCCCAGTTTATTCTTTAGACTCCAGGATCTCATCTTATCCTGAAATACCTGTGAGATTGACATAAACGTGGCCGCTGCCCTGGGACAGAAGAGTAGGGCTTCCTGAACTTCTAAGAAAATATTAGGAGAGACAGTTTTTTGAACACGTCATAGTAGCACAAAAATATCATTGTTCCTTTAACTCCCTCCTTGCTGTTCTCCATCATCCTCTTAATCAGGGAGCTTCATTGTTCTCATTATAATTTAGATCTAAAAAAATGCTGACCCGCAGACACGTTAAGCAACTTGCCTAAATTTATCTGCCAGAGTCAGACAACTTCATCGTCAAGACCCACTCTAAAAAACACCTAGCATTTATCAAGTGTTTTGCCTACGTGCCAGGTATTGTTTCTAAGTGCTTCACAGGTATTAACTCTTTTAATCCTACAACAACCCTATGAGTACCATTATTGTCTCCCATTTTACAGGTGAGGAAACGGAGGCCCAGAGAGGTTGAGTGACTTACCCAAGGTTGCCCAGCTTGTATGCAGTAAGTGGCAAAGCTGGGATTTGAACCCAGGCCGCCCGGCTGGCTCCAGAGCCCACTGCGCTTTACTGCCTTCCCTGCTGTCAGTGGTAAGCCTCTTCCTGTCCCACCAGGATGGGGTCCCTAGGAATGTGGCAGCTCAGAAGGCCATAAAGAGCCTGTGCTGATGGAGCCCAGCAAGCCTAGCGCACGCAGAGCTCTGACCCAACCAGGTCAGCCCCTCTTCGACGTAGCCGCTAATGTAGCCAGTCAGGCTTAAGGTGTCACGGAGTTTGACAGTTTTAACAAAGGAGGTGTCATCCATAGAAGATGAAAGAGCAGAGCTATTTATTTGAGGATTAGAGCCTTAAGAAGTGTCTGTAACTCTGCAGGCTGCATTTCTGCATCTTACCCTCCTTGTTCCTGACAGTGTTCTCAGGGCTTTGGAGGTAAGAATGCCCTGTAATCTAGGCTTTCTAGGCAGAGGAACTGTTTCCCTACCACATAGCACTTGCTCTTAAGGGCTCCAGATGGAAAGAGAACTGAAAAAGGAGTCAGGAAGCCTGGGTCCTAAGCCCTCGCCTTATAAATAATTGGCTGTGAGACCCGGGGAAACTAATTTTCCCTTCCTGGGTTCCGGCTGGTTCCTCCCCTGTGTAGCTCTCACCACAGGTAGCTAAATTAAAAATTCAGTTTCTCACCTGTACTCTCTACTGGTGCTCAATAGCTAAGTGTGGCAGGTGACTGTCAATAATGGATGGTGCCGATGTAGGACTTCTCTGTTATTGTAGAAAGTTCTGTTAGGAGGTGCTGCTGGTGATTAGCTAATCCTAAAGCCCTTTGAACACTTAAATCCTATATTTTGTTTGTTTCTGATACATGAGAGGTCACTATTCATATCTGCTAGACTTTCTCTGGGGATGGCTGATCTCTGCCAGTGAAATGGGGTGCAGTGAGCTTCCAGCTGGTAATTTCACCTTGTGGCCAAGAGCAGCTACTAGAGAGACATCTGGTCAGAATCAGCAATGCAGCTTTAGACCGTGAAGGTTGCTGCTCTTTGAATCCTACTGGCCCATAAAGGAAGTGAACATTGGATCTAATTGTTTGGGGTAAAAGTATGAATGATATTAGCAGCACTATTCACAATAGCCCAGACACGGAAACAACCTAAGCATCTATCGACAGATGACTGGATAAAGATGTGGTACCTATATACAATGGAATGCTACTCAGCCATAAAAAAAAGAATGAAATAATGCCATTTGCAGCAACATGGATGGACCTAGAGATGATCATACTAAGTGAAGTAAGTCAGACAGAGAAAGACAAATACCATATGATATCGCTTATATACGGAATTGAAAATATAACACAAATGAACTTATCTACGAAACAAAAACAGACTCACAGACTTAGAGAACAGACTTGTGGTTGCCAAGGACTCGGGGGGATGAGGGAAGGATGGACTGGGAGTTTGGGATTAGCAGATGCAAACTGTTATAGAGAGAATGGGTAAACAACAAGGTCCTACTGTATAGCACAGGGAAATATATTCAATATCCTATAAGAAACCACCATGGAAAAGAATATGAAAAAGTATATATATATAAAACTGAATCACTTTGCTGTACAGCAGAAATTACCACAACATTGTAAATCAACTATACTTCAACAAAATAAAAAAAAAATTTTTTTTAAGTAAGAATGATATTGTGCCAACTAGATGTTGGGATGAAAACATTGAAGGTATTTCATCAAATAAGAGTAAAAGCTAACATTTACCTAGCATTTAGCATATGCCAAGCATTGTCCTAAGCACTGAACATGTTTTAATCCATTTAACCCTCATAGCAATGCCATGCAGTGGGTACCACTATTACCCCATTTTACGGAAGAGCAAGTTGAGGTACAGAGAGGTTCAGCAGTGCCCACTGTCAAGTGACTAGTAACTGCTGGAGCTGGGATTAGGGCTGCCAGATAAAATACAGCACTGAGATTCAATTTTTATTGGATGTCCTGTATTTTTATTGGCTAAATTGGCAACCCTAGCTGAGATACAAGTCTAGGCATTTTGCCTCTGGAGTCTGTACTCTGCCTCTATTTGTTGCCTCTTAAAAGAGGAAGGTAATTTGGGATGCTATGTTCTAAGACACAAGGAAGCACCTCCTTGGAACTCTGCAGCTTTCCTCAATGCCATCCCAAGTCCTCATACTCAAATGCATGGACATCAACCAGAGCACGAAGAATCTGGGAGTCCACATTCCATATAAACTGACCAATTACAGATGCCCCGTTACAGGATCCAGCTTTTCTGTCCTAAAGCTTGAACCCAGCTTCACACCTGGACAAGTAGGCTCCATTATTCCCAGAATTCCACGAACCCACCCACCGCATTAACATGAAGGCAGCGCATTAACACAAGGCACAAAATTCAAGCCACAACATGAGAATATCTGGGGCTTATATTCTAAAGTTTTCGTGAGCCAGCTCCAGATCTGCTAGAACTGAATCTCCAGAGGTGGACTAGGAGCATCTGTATTTTTAATAAGCTCCTCAAGTAGTTCTGTTCGGTTCCCAGGTTTGATGACCCCAGTTCAGAGGTGCTGCTGGACCCGCTGCCCCCTCTCAGCACTTTTCCCTACATCACATGCCACACCCCCCACCTCCCAGTACCTGCTGCCTACCTTGTTATCCTGAATCCTTTCAAGTCTTTTCCTTCCTTTACCTATTTCCTCCACTCATCTCTTGCCTTTTTCTCCCTACCCCAGAGCTGGATCCTCCCAGGCTTTCTCTCCTAGCATTGTTCCGGTTCCTATGCCGTCAAGTTTCTGGTCAATCACTCTATCAATATTCTCATGACCCATTGGTGTACCACCTCCACCGTCATAGAATCTCTCTAGGTTAGATTTGTGGATGAGACCTCAGGGAGGGAGAAAAGAATCTCTATTTTACAGATGGAGGAAAAAGAAAAAAAGAAAAGGCTTCAAGAGATGAAGTAACCCTCCCAAGGTGCAGAGAGAGCTTGAAAGGAATCTCTCTGGAAAATCTGGTCTCTGGAAAATCTGCATATGCCAAGACGCAGGCATATGCACATAAGATGTCTTGTATTTACGGGGACAAAGGCTACCGTTCCAAGCTAGATGTGATCTCAGACAAAAGGTATTTGGTACATTTTTACCCCTGCTCCAGGGATGGTTTTGACAATTGGAAATCTGTTGGTGAGTGGTCAGCCCAAATCAACTGGCTACAGCCTAGGAATTCTTGGAGTCTCTAAAATGTGAGATAAGTAGGCCTGTCAACCATTTAATTAACTCTGTGTACTTTGCAGAAACTATGACTCATTAGCAGTGATGTGCACTGACAGGGGAGTTTGACAGGTGGGCGGTGGGCTGGGGAAGCTGGGTGTCCCTTATAGCTGTCAGTTCAGACAGCAGACAAGCACCCTTATTTTTCTTTAAAAGTCTGCCCTCAAGTTGCCATCTATTAGTAATTCAGTCTAATTCGGCAAAAACTTTTTGAATATCTGCTGTATCGCCAGCACTTTTAGGTGCCGTAGTGTCTGAGAAAAGGTGTATGTGCCATCTTGTTAGACAAGACAGTAAGAGATGAAGCAGATAAGGTGTAGGCTCCCTGCTGGTGTCCAAACCAGTGAGAGTAACTCTAAGTGCCGAAGGCCCTTAAGAACGCTTCAATGTATTCACAAAGCAAGTCTTGAGGACCTAGTATGTGTTGAACACAGCCTGAGTGCTGAGGAAGTGGATGGAAGTAAATAGGACATGCCCCTGCCCTCTGGGAGCTGGAGACTATTACTGGAGGTGAAAGGTACCTCGGGACCTTTGGATACAGGGAACATTTACTGCAGCTGATAGAGTGTTAAGTGAGAAGACCGTTAGGCTTGGGGGTGGGGAGGGGTCTCTGTGGTCTTCATCACTCCAGGAGTGACATGGAATGAAAAGGGAGCTCATTTTTCAATACAAACATGATCATACATGTTATCATGCATGTTAACGTATGATATATAGGTATCATACATGGACAAGCTACTTAACCGTTTTCTGCTTCCATTGCTTGATTAGTGAAATATACATACTAGCTATATCTACTTTGCTAGGTTGTTGTGATGGTTTCGTTAAAATAGATATAACAACTTAAACTGCCCTAGTAAAGTGCCTGACTCTTGGGCATGAAACAAAGACGGTCAGCTAACCACCCAGTCAATCCTACCATTTAAAAGAAAAATCAGCCCTACCACTTATTTGGTTTGGAATTCCATGGAGCATGCAATGAAGGTTGCTTTTATCACCAAACTACCAAAATGATCGGGTTGTATGGCACTGCGGCAAAGCATGGCAAAAGAAGGAGAGAGGGAAAGAGAAACAAGAGCAGAGAAAGGGTAGAAAGAGGGAAAGGGGAGAGAGAACGTATCAGACAAAACAAGAGCCAGGCTGGAGCACATTTTATGTTCACTTTTGACAAGCTATTCAGAGCCTACACAAAGGAAAGCAATGCCTAAATAGATAATTATTTAGATAGTATCTGCTCAATCAGTCCCAAATGGTACTCAGTTACTAGAGAATTAGAAATCCTTAATTACTGGTGTGGAATTTCAAAGGAAGAGCCTAGGAAATATGCAAATGCTCCTGCCGAGTGCCCAGGTGGGACCCAGGCATGCCAGGCGGCTGCCATTCATTCACCTGGGAGGCACAGGGTGGATGTTGTCAGAAAGCAGCTGGGACAATTACAGGTTTGTGGCGAACAGCTGGAGACCTGGGAGAAATGAGAGGAAGCTAAGCTGTGCCTGAAGCCATATTAGAATAGTTGTGTCTTACCTATAGCTTTTTTACTTTAAAAAAGAAGAAAGAAAAATCACAGCCATGATACATGCTGAATGAATCAATGAATGAGGTTGAGAAGTTTTTGCTAATTTAACCCATGTCTCTCATGCTGGCCCCACTTCACAAAACAGAAAATTCGTTTTCTGTCTAGAAGAGGGGATACTGATTATAATAAAGCAACACTGTATTATTTTAAGTACTTTACATGATGAATGTAAGCCCCAATAACTACCCTCTGAAGGAGGTACTATTAATATGCCCATTTTACAGATGAGGAGACCGAGGCATAAAGTTCACGTAACTTGCTCAAGACCACACAGCTGAGTGGCGAAGCTGAGGACCCCACTAGGCAGTCAGGTTCAGGGTTTATGTTTCCAACCACCAGACACACGTCTTCTCTGTTCAGAGCCCGGGGAGCGGTCTTGGACATCCGTGCAGTGAGGCACAGAAGGGACCAGCAAGGAAATCAGTGTAGGGTCAGGGAGCACATGGCATTTTCCCGGAGCAGCCCACACGGAGGAGGCACCCCATAGGCAGCCTGTGGTGTGGGCATCGTGCCCCCGCCATCCCCACCTGCCCCGGGGCTTCTCCCTGGGCTGACTTCTCAACTCCTTCCAGGAAGCGATACCCCACATATAACTTCCCTAGAGAGTCCTAAAAGGACCATGGGTGTCCATTTTTTTATTGGGGTGTAGTTGATTTACAATATTATATTAGTTTCAGGTGTACAATATACCGATTCAAAGTTTTTATAGATTATACTCCGTTTACAGTTCTTATCAAATATTGGCTATATTTCCTGTGCTGTACAGTGTGTGTAGTGTATGTAACGTGTATCCATTTTGGATGATGCCTACCCCATGAGCAGAATTCCTCACCCTCGCTCTCCAAAATAATTTGACGAAGACACCAATCCAGGGCCAAGAGGTCCTATAAGTAGTTCAGACATGTCAGAGATTTCTTTGTGGTCACATCGAAGCTATGCCAGTGGGTTACCTCTTGAATGACCAAATGGAACCTTAACTAAAAATTAGAAGTTCACCTATGATATAAGATTAAGGATCTATTGCCAGAAGAAGGCACTTTTCCAGTGACTGGTTGCACAACCACAGGGGGAAATAATAGATGCTAAGGAGGTCGTGCGGGGGATTCCTTAAGGCTTTCTTCCCACCTTGCAGAAGCTTTCCCACCCCACGTTAAACCTGTGCTGTCATCTGACTCTCCAGATGTGTGTATGGGTGGATGTGTGTGTGTGTACGGATGTCTGTGTGTATACATATTTGGCCCTGACAGGCGGCATGGTGGAAAGTGGCTTGAACTATGACCCAGGAGAACTGAGCCATCCTGGTTCTGCCCCCATTAGCTGTGTGACTTTGGGTCGGTCAACTTCCCTCTCTGGACCTCACTGTGGTAACTTAGAAGGCGTAGGAGTTGGAGATGTTCTCGCCAGGGATTTAGGATCTCCGAGGAGTGTTACAGGGACCTCCCCTTTAGCAGCCCTTGATAAGCAGCATCTCCCAGACGCCAAGTCCAAGGTCTCCCTACCTTCCCTAGTTGCCACCCTGAGGCAGCCAGCCCTGAGAACTGCCTCTGCCTCCCTGTTGATATTTCAACACTTCCCCCCCACACCCACAGATTGCGGAGGAGGGGGACAAAGCCACACGCAAGTAGGCATGTCCAAACCTTGGTTCTCACAGCACCACCAATCAGGCTGTTCTCAGAGGTGAGCCCCATTCTGACCCAGACTTGCAGCCCAGCTCACTTATCTGCAGACGGCTTTGTTCTTCCAGGCCCAGCATGAGACTGAGTTCCAACACAACCAAGCAGATCCCAATCTTCCTGGCCCGCCCCATCCGCGGACGCTGTCTTCAGCACCTTGCTCACCCTCTTAGAGACTCCTTGGCTCATTGTCTCCTGGGATGGAGGTGTCCGACACCCTCCAAGTTTCTCTGGCCCCGGGCAGGAGTGGTGACAGGAGCACAGGGCGGGGGGAATTGTGCAAGTCTCCTCTGGAGGGCCAGTGAAAGCACCTATTTATTATTTTTCTGCTGATTTACTGGGCTGGCAGAGCCCTGCCTTTGGTGAGAAAGGCTTGGAGCTCGCTGATACTGCTCTTCTTGAAGCCAGAAAGATGGTGGTATGGGTGGCAGCCTCATGGCACACATGAGAGCTTTGAGTATCAAGGGCTGGCTTTACATCAGGTATGACAGTGTGAACCCCAAGCCCTTGGGCCTCCTATGGTCCCCAGAGAGGAAGTCACTATTGGGGGGATGTCAGAGAGGCTGTCCCAGGCAAGTTCTGTAGATTCTCCTGATCTGAAGACCGTGTTAAGGCATTTCCCCTCTTCAGTAGGGCACAAGTATAAGTTAGTCCACTTATAAGCCACTCTTCAGAGTTTGCACTTGGCCAACAACTGAACTTCACCCTGAGTTCAGTTAATTATGGGCTTTAATTGAAACCAAAAGAAACTCGGGAGTAGCTCAGGGCTCCACGGGCATCTGACATCTTGGTCCTCTCTGAGGGTTTATCCTCAGCTCTTCCCGGACCTTCTCTGTAAGCTGCTACCTGGACCTCCTCCAAGGCCTAGTCCATCTTCCAAGTCTCAGATCAGATCTTCCCTGACCATCCCGGGCCTCTTTTTTTTTTTTTTTTTTTAGTTAATTAATTAATTAATTAATGGCCGTGTTGGGTCTCCATTGCTGCACGAGGGCTTTCTCTAGTTGCCGCGAGCGGGGGCTACTCTCCGTGTGGTGAGCAGGCTTCTCATTGTGGTGGCTTCTCTTGTTGTGGAGCATGGGCTCTAGGTGCACAGACTTCAACAGTTGTGGCACGCAGGCTCAGTATTGTGGCTCACGGGCTCAGTAGTTGTGGCTTGTGGGCTCTAGAGCACAGGCTCGGTAGTTGTGGCACACGGGCTTAGTTGCTCTGCAGCATGTGGGATCTTCCTGGACCAGGGCTCGAACCCGTGTTCCCTGCATTGGCAGGTGGATTCTTAACCACTGTGCCACCAGGGAAGCCCCCAGGCCTCTTGATCACACCTTTTCTGAGCATCAGAGCTGCCCACATAACTTGGCCCGCAATAGTGTCTATTGTTCCCTAACTCCTTCTTATCTGTGAGTGTTATCTCCCTAAAGAATCTGGAGGACTGGGAGGTCTATTTTTTATTTCTTTTGGAGCCCACCTTCCATTATTTTCTGGCAGAGTGCTGATCCGGGAGTTGGGGCTTAATAAATGCTTGCTTGATTGAGAAAGATAATACTTTGTCAAGAGATAAAAGAAGCCAGAGATACGGCACAACTGTTCCAATCCTTTAGAAGAGACAGCTGTGCTTACCAGTTGTGGTCCAAGCCCCTCTTCATTCCCTCGTGACCCCCTTGGGGTCACGTGACTAGCTCTGGCCAATGGAATGTGAGTAGCAGTGCCAGTGTCACTTCCTATCTGAAGGAGGTCAAGTCACTGAGAGTTTTTCACACACTTCCCTACCCTCTGCCACTCACCCTGTTGCTATGGCAGCATTACAAGATGGTGGCGTCTCCATCGGCTTCAGTCCAAGTGACCCTATGCAGCCAAAGCCCCAGCGTGAAAGTCATACATTTTGTGTGAACGAAATAAACTTTGTATAAAACCTCTGAAATGTGGGAGTTTGCCCCTGCAACAGAGCCTCACCTGACTACTATGACTCCTACTCTACTTAAATATATTTTAGAAATAAAGATGATCTTCACATCGAACATGGAACCACAGAAGACACAGAGAAATAATTGTAGTCCAAAATAAGCCCAAAAAGGGGCATCTTGCCTGTTGTTTCTTAAAATGTCATCCAGGGATATATGTGTTAAAATGCATATATGTGTTAAGATGCTGGTTAAATCGCAGATTCCTGGACCCTACTCTAGACCAGATTCTGACCTAAACTCTAGGTCAGAATCTCTTGTGGCAGCTCCTGGGCGTTTGTATTTTTAATGAGTTCCTAGGTAAGTTTTTTTTTTTTTTTTTTGGTACGCGGGCCTCTCACTGTTGTGGCCTCTCCCGTTGCGGAGCACAGGCTCCGGACGCGCAGGCTCAGCGGCCATGGCTCATGGGCCCAGCCGCTCTGCGGCATGTGGGATCTTCCCGGACCGGGGCACGAACCCACATCCCCTGCATCGGCAGGCGGACTCTCAACCACTGTGCCACCAGGGAAGCCCGATGTGGACCATTTTTAAAGTCTTTATTGAATTTGTTACAATATTGCCTCTGTATTTTTTTATGTTTGGGGTTTTTGGCCATGACGCATGTGGGATCTTAGCTCCCCGCCCAGGTATTGAACCTGCACCCCCTGCACTGGAAGGCGAAGTCTTAACCACTGGACTGCCAGGGAAGTCCCTGACCCCACCACTTTGAATGAGGCATTCTCTGACTGGTGATTCAAAACCCTGGCTGCACATCAGAATCACCTGAGAAGCTTTTAAAAAATGCTGATTCTCTGCCTCACTCCTACAGAACCTTTTTTTTAAATTGCAGTAGAGTTGATTTACAGTGTGTCAGAGGGACAGCAAAGTAATTCAGTTATATATATATATGTATATATATTGAATATGAATAGATATATGTTCTTTTTCAGATTCTTTTCCATTGTAGGTTATTACAAGATACTGACTATAGTTCCCTGTGCTATGCAGTAGGTCCTGTTGTTTATGTATTGTATGTAGTAGTGTGTATCTGTTAATCCCAAATCTACAGAACCTTTTTTAATTGGTCTGGAGAAAGGCGTACATACCACTCTGTTGTCGTTGTTGTTTGAAGTTCTCTTTTATGACTTTAATGTGAACCGTTGACCTGGATTAACTGTTTAAAAGCAATTTCAGTTCATATTTCAGAGGATTAAATAAGAAGGAATTGCTCCAAGACTGAGACATGAGCTCAGATGAAGGTAACTGGCGTGGTGTCCTGATTTAAACATTTACAACCTTCAGTGACAAGTTCTCATTCATCTGTGGCTCCTCCCCATTCAGACCTCACAACCTACACACACCACAAGGCAGCACCATAGGAAAGAACCCATGGGCATGGGTGGCCTTACCCAGATGAAGGGACATTCTCTGGCACCAGAAACTTTATCTGTGCAAAAAGACTGCTTCTTGTAAAATGTCCAGCTTTCATGAAAGGCTATTTCTGTCACCCAGTTTTACCTCAACTGTTTTCCTCATCTGTAAAGTGGGCTTAATAGCAGTTTCTAATCTTATAAGGCTGTTGTGAGAATTTAGACAGAAGCAAGTTACACACATACACACAAATCCACTCAGGATTCATTGTACACAAAAGTTTTTATTTCACACAGATGAATCAATTCTTATAGAAAAGCCACTATCAGTAATCTCCAAGGATTCCTGGAAAGTTAAAGTGTCAGTTGACAGGATTATGAGCAAATGTCTTTTTTTTTTTTTAAGTTTCGTTCCAGTAACTACAGACTGGCAACTTTGCTCTCTGTCAACACCAAAATTTTAGAATCAATCTTTCTTTCTTTATTTTTTTTTTTTTTGTGGTACGCGGGCCTCTCACTGCTGTGGCCTCTCCCGTTGTGGAGCACAGGCTCTGGACGCGCAGGCTCAGCGGCCATGGCTCACGGGCCCAGCCGCTCCGCGGCATGTGGGATCTTCCCGGACCGGGGCACGAACCCGTGTCCCCTGCATCAGCAGGCGGACTCTCAACCACTGCGCTACCAGGGAAGCCCGATTGCTAGTTTTTAAGCCCAGAACTTTAAGAGATGGTGAGGGGCCTCCCTGGTGGCGCAGTGGTTGAGAGTCCGCCTGCCGATGCAGGGGATACGGGTTCGTGCCCCGGTCTGGGAGGATCCCATATGCCGCGGAGCGGCTGGGCCCGTGAGCCATGGCCGCTGGGCCTGTGCATCTGGAGCCTGTGCTCCGCAACGGGAGAGGCCACAACAGTGAGAGGCCCGCATACCGCAAAAAAAAAAAAAAAAAAAAAAGATGGTGAGAAGCAGAGAAAGCATTTTCAATGTTATAAAGGGAATTAACGGGAAAACAATAGGCTTCTCTTGAAACGGAATCCCTTATGTGTTCGTTTTGCTAGAATTCAACTCTTCCCCAAAGGAAAAGGTAGCACCAAATTACAAACCTACTGATATTTTTACTGAAGCCAGTAAATTCCGACGACACATCTATTTATCAGGAACAGGGACGTTTTGGTTGCACAGCTGCAGGTATAGACTGCTCTGCAGCCCTTGGTTATGAAGAGTTCATTTGCTATTGTCGACTTTGCTTTTCATCCAATGAACTTTGTTATAAAGCGATATTTCAAGAGATTGGTTGTTTGAAGTATTGTTGTGTACAAGAAGGTACAGAAAGAAAGCCCCGTCTTTCTTCCTGGGAGAATATGTTTCGGAGCAACGTAAATCAACAGAGCAGAGGCAAAAGCGACGAAGGCCAGAGGATTTCTTCCTCTTCCTGTAATGGCCGGCCAAGAGGAACAATCCAGAAGCCACTGTGCAAAACCTCCTGAGTCTTAATGGCCTGAGCTCTTGTACAGAAACCACATCCAGGGCCGTGGATTTACCTGAACAAATAGATGAAGGCCTTCCAAAGCGGCAACCTCAATGCTGTTTACACTGTAAATAAGAAAGACATAAACAGCTCTCTGAGGAGTTACTGTCACATCTGGGCTGCCTCGTGGGAACAGAGGCATGTTCCGGAAGCTTGGCTGGCAGTGGGTGCATTTTGCTAAGGTCGGCCCTCCTGGGAAAACTTGGGAGATGCAGCCGATAAGAGATCAGGACACGAGCCTTCTTGGTGCTCTCCAGAAGGCTGTTCTTGAAAACAGTACAGAGCTGAGTTCTCTCACCTATGGCTTCCCCCAAACTAGCCATCTGGGAGTGTGTAGCAGGAATGAAAGCCCTTACCCAGCGCTGGCCTGGTGCTGAAATCCTGGTCACTCCAACACCACTTTGGTGGTGCCATTGGTCTGCAAAGGCCCAGAGATTAGCCTTCCAGCCAGCGGGTGTGTCAGCATGCCAGTACTTATGGAGAGAACACCCTACAGAAAGCTCTGTGCTCTTTGGTATGGAAGATGAAAATAAAGACAGCCCCTGCCCTCAGAGCTGTCCTTCTAGTTGAGATTAAATTGGTAAGACTTCAGCCAGTGGAAGATGAAGGATGGTCCCCAGGGAGGGTGAGCCAGGCCCCAGGCCTTGGACTGTGACGAGGCCCTTGACTGCTTGCTTTCCCCACCGCTCACCCCCATCCTCACTCCGCGTCTCCCTCCAGCCAGGCCAGGTGTCTGCCAGCTTCCCTAACGCTCCCTGCATGACCCTCTCTCCTTCTGGCCAGCTCCCATCCATCCCAACCCATCACCGAGCTAAGCCAGCAAGCCCAGCTCCTCTTTCTCCTCCTCCATGAAATCTTCTGTGAACCATTTTTTGTGGAACATGTTCTGTTCCTCCTTTGAACTCTCATGGCGTTTATTGTCCAGAACTGTGGTTCCAAAACTGTGTGCCGAGGGACCCAGGGCACCACAGCAACTTCGCAGTGTGCTGCAGATATTTTAGATTTTCTCAGAGAACCATCTGTCCGAAACCATGCAAACTACTAGTTCAAGGTAGTGCAGTTTCCATGTTAGATTGCACCGCATTCCTTTGGATGACATATTTTTTACAGTTGCTGTGATTTTTGTCCTTTTTACAATGTTCCACGTGAAAATCAATTCGGAGCGGGAAATAAGTGTGACAGTATTGTGTTTGACCTGATTCCAAGGTCTGAAATGTTGTGCAGAGGATTATAATTAATAATGAAATACAAATATTTTTTCTTTCTGTCTTTTGAGTATTAATTTTGCAAGTGGCTACTAAGTTATTAAGCCATGAATACTTAAGTTGCTTGGACCTAATTACTTAATAAATGGAATTGTTGGTATTTCTTCTGGCCTAGGAACACCTTGAAAAAATTACTGAGACACTGAGGGTTCCGTGAACAGAGAAAGTTCAGGAACCTCAGGTCTAGAACATTCATTGGACGGGTAACCTTTACTGCGTGAATTCTTGTTTTATCTTGTCATGTAGCATCTTGGGAATCAAGATGTGTTTCGTTTGCTTGTTTATTCAGTTTCTTCTGGGGCTAGGCTTGAGAAGAATAAGAAAATGTTTTCTCCAGAAGATCCAAAGGATCTTTAAGAAAGAAGAAAAACTGACCAGCAGGGGGATTGGAGAGAACTGGATGAGTTTAGACAGGAAGAGAACCCAAACAAGGGAAAGGCCAGGAGGAATCCATAAATAAAATTAAGTTTAATTAACTCAGTGGTTAGAGGATTGTATCACTTTTATGCAAAGGTATGTCACCACTTCTCTGCACCAGGCTTTTGAACAGTGTATGTTTTTCCTTATTTCATAATTAGGGGTATATTTTAAGTAAACTTGTTTTATTACTATTAATAGATGTTTTAAAGTCAGTGCTAATGAGGGAATGAAAAGTGACTTCCATTTGTTTATTTGTTTGTTATGCTTTGTTTTGTTTTCTGTGCTTCATATCTAGAATTTTCCATGCCTAGAACACACTACTTTGCTATTCAAACAAAGCACCATTTCCCCCACTGTTGACTGCTAGATGTAAAGATGAACTTGAGAGGAGTCTTTCCCCAATGAATTTGCCAGCTCCTGGTAAACAGGTTTGCATAGGCTACGTTCCTCTGACTCCTTGCAAAGAGTCTTGAATGCTAAGTCACTAGGATTCTTCATGGATTGGACCCAGGGGGGCCATGAATGGAGGAAAACTTGGGAAGTTATGATGTTGGTTTAGAATTTAGATCATCTTGTGCTGACAGCTAGGAAGTCGGCTAACACTATAGTAGAACCAGTGGGTAGTAACTCAACCTCTCAGAGCTCAGTTTGTTCATAGCATTGTTATGAGGTTTACATAACGTTGGATGACAGGATGGTGCACAAAATAAACATTCCATAAAGTCCATCTGAAATCAACAAGACAATCGAATATGTGTGTCCCTTAAACTGTTCCTTTTTTGTGTCCTTTCCTCCTCCTGACTTCTTGGTGGTTGACTGGCCGTGTGAGCTCTGTATATCCCTCCTGGTTCTGCCCTCTGGTCACTCTGTTCCTTTGACTTCTATTTGTGACCTTGCCCTTTGACCTTCATGCCCTGACTCTTGCATTTGTGTGCTTGGTGCCTTCTGGTTGGGTCCTCCCCCAGCAAGTATGACAGATATGCTGAGGATCAAGAGGGCTGCAGCTGTGACCACATCTTCAGACAACATTCAACCGTGGGGATCCCCCCAAAACTATGGATGAGATTGTCTTCTGAGAAATTTACAATCAAGTAGTGGTTATATAACTGACTCCAGAGCCAGACTGCCTGTGCTCAAAAAATGGATTCTGGCTCTACTATTAATGGCAATTTACTTCATGTTTCTGAGCTTCTGTTTCCTCCTCTATGAAATGGAAATAAAAGTAGCATCTACTTCATAGTGCTGCTATGAACATGAGATGCCTAATACATGAAAATGCTTAGACGTGTCCCAGGCACAGAAGAGGTACTCAGGCATTGGTGGCTGTCTTCCATCAAGGGCGTGCATTAAGCCTGCACTACCATCTGCTGGCTGTGTGACCAGGACCTGGTTCTTTCACCTCTCTTGGTCCCAGATTTCTTATCTGCAAAGTGTTGGTGGCAGCTGTGTCATTGCTTCGCGGTATTGTTGGGATAGTAAACTGGAAAAGTTCTGCACGCACGTAAGATTTCAATTTGTTCTTAGTGGCCCCTTCTTTTTCCATTACAGTCAACAGTGTGGTAAAGGTCTCTTTTCCTGAGAGAGGATGCTGAGTGCTGGACACAGTGCTCAGGCCCAGCCTAGGCATCCACTGGTCACCATGTTGGACTCAATCTAAGTAACCAGGGCACCCAGGGAGATGCATTTCTTGGATCCTCCCTGGGCTCGTGAATGAGTCCAGAGCCTGGTTTTCTGTCTCTCCTTTTCTCAATTAGGGAAACAGTTGAACACTGTGTGTTCTTTTTCAGGTCTCGACAAGCCCTGGGGGAAGGAGGAGAAGAGAGGAGACAGGAAGAAACTCTCCCTGTAAAACTTGGCTTTGACTGAATAGCTTCCAGTTGCCTTGAAATCCAATCTTCTTTTGAACTTGAATTTGCCATCAGTCACATTCTTGGAAGACAATGAGCTCCAGCCCAGTCCTGACAGTCGGGAGGGATAATACCTTTCCAAGAACCCCACTCCTGGTGTGGTAGAAGCTGACCACCAGCTAATGCTTCTTTTCACCTGCTCAGGGAGAATGGAGTGTCATGGAGTTCAGCTCTGAGAGACCCTACAGACATCCTATTATCTGGTTCAGGAGAGAAAGTGCTCTCTTTCTACCTACTGTCTCTAGAACTGAGGGATAGTTTGATATCTCTTTTATACACTGTTATTGAATTCTCAAATGCTTGGCTTCCCCACTCCAACCAACAAAACTTGACTTCAGGCTGGCATTCACTAACTCATAAATTAATTAATTCAACAAATGTGTATTCAGTACCTACCATGGGTTCTAGGCATTTGAAGAACAGTGGACAAAATGAACAAAACACCTGCTATCCATGAAGTTCACCCCCAACATTTAGCCAACCAACAGAAGTCAGGACTGAAATCTGTCAGAGAGGAAGACTTGGACCACAGGTCAGAAGATCCAGGTTTGAGAGAGAGAGAGAGAGAGAGAAAGAGAGAGCTTTACCATGTAAAAGATGTCTGACACCAGATATACCACTTAGGTTCCCCGAGTCTCAATTTCTCATCTATAATGGGCATTGTATGGCCTGCTCATCCCCTGTCCTTGCAATGATAAAATGAAGGGAAATAAGTGAACTCATTTTGTAAGCTGCAACATTGCATACCAATTGGTCCAGTGCAGATCTACTGTACCAACTCAAACTTTTTATTTGGTTATGGAAGGAACGTTTCTTGAGCACCTACTATGTACCTTGCATTTGGAATACAAGGATGAATAAGATACGGCCCCTGCCTTCCAGTAGAAGAGACACACACAAAGCAGTTGGTTATACAGCTGTGTGATGAAAGCAGTGATGAAGCCATCCAAGAGAACCATGGGAGAGTAGAAGAGGGGGTCTAGCCCCATCTTCGGGTGAGGAGGACGATGGGACACTTGAGCTGAATCTTAAATGACACATTGGAGGTAGCCAGATGAAGAGAGTGGGAGGAGAGGGGGATAGGCTTGGTAAAAAGGTGTTGAGAACCGAAGAATGGAAACCAATGACAGCTCCGTGGTTCTCAGGCATTGAGTATTGACAGGAAGTGATGAAAGAACAGCTATCTACAGGAATGAGCTTCTGGAAGACCTTGTCGACCATGGTGATGTGTTGGGGTATATTCTCTAAACAGCAGGGAAACATTAAAAGGCTTTGAGCAAGGACGTCAAAGCATCAGCTCTAGGTTTTAGTTACTGGCAGTTGTGTGACAGATTGGCTGAAGGGGCACCTGCAGAGGTTGTGAGACAAGAATATTGCTGTAACTGTATAGCACAGGGGACTATACTTAATATTTTGTAATAACCTATAAGGGAAGAGAATCTGAAGTACATATATATATATATATGTATATATATATATATATATATACATATATAACTGAATTGCTGTGCTATACACCTGAAACTAACACGATATTGTAAATCAGCTGTTCTTCAATTAAAAATATATTTAAAAAAAGAGAGAATATCGTCGTACACCCACAGCAGGACAGGGGCCTGAACTTGGGTGGTAGAGAGAGGTTAGGGTGGATTTAGGAGGTGGAATTACAGGGCTTGGTAATGGCTTGGATGTAGTGAGTAGGATCGGGAGATGAAATGATTCCCAGGTTCCTAGGCTGAGTGCCTAGGTGGAGGGTGCAGCAGGGATCAGAAAGGAGAGAAGATTTTGAGGGAGAGATGACAAGTTCTAGGTGCTTGTTGGACTTCTGGGTGGTCTAGCAGCCAGTTGCATGCGGGCAGACCTTGCTTTGCGTGGTTCGGTGCCTGTGAACTTCAGTCGCCAACTATAGGTAATAACCAGTCCCCGCCGCCTCCCCCTGCCCCGCACCTCTCAGTTACCACGGCACATGAACTGTGAGTGATTGTGTAAGGCAATTACTCTACTTCTCTGCCAGCTCTTGGGTCCACAAATCACTACAGAATAAGAGATGCGCATAACGATCCATGACCCATCACATCATAAAAAACAAGTGTGTCAAAATTCAAACAATACAGACATCAAAAAGCCCCGAGTCATGCCAACACACCCCTCTGACCCTTTGCTCCCATACCCACCCTCTCCCCTGGAAGGGTTTCCTGGAAGAAATGGAACTTCAAACCAAGCCCTCAAACACAGGTCTTCAGACGGAAAGCTAGAAATTTGCCAGACTTGCCTGGCAGGGATTTTCCCATTTTGTGCAAACAATGCGATTCTTGTCATACTCGACCTGGACACCACACCTGGCACCTCAGAATCAGAGAGGAAAACAGAAAGGACAGGGGTAGGTATCACTGTTCCTCTTCTCTGTACCCAAACGAGTGTTTGATGACTCTTTTTGGACTGAGGAAAGAAGAGAGGAGAAAGGAAGTGGGGCCGCGATGAATGGTAGGAACAGCACCAGCCTGGGAGCCTCAGTTTCTTCATCTGAAAAATGGGGCTATTGAGCCACCTCATGGGCTTTGTTGCAAAACCCAAACGAGATCATGTGTGTAAGAGAACTTTTTCAATTGCGAAAGACTGTTCAAAGTTGGGAGGCAGTGAATGTATCTGGAAAAAAGAGAGAAGAGGTGAAGAATTTAGGATCCTGATAGATAAATAACAAGGACCTACTGTATAGCACAGGGAACTATACTCAATATCTTGTAATAATGTATGGTGAAAAAGAATCTGAAAAACAATAGATATGTATGTATAACTGAATCAATTTGCTGTACACTCAAAGCATTGTAAATCAACTATACTTCAGTAAAGAAGTTAAAATTAAAAAAATAAATATAGGATCCTGGTTTCCTGTACAACTCAGAGTCAATTACAAGAGCCCCCAAAACTTCCTGGGTTCCTGCTACACAGTAGGCGCTGTACTGTGATTATTAACTTCTATCTATTTCGTGCTTGGAGCAGGTCAGAGAGAACTCTACAGGGTTGTCTCATTCAGTGCTCTGAGGGTAAGAACTCAGCCCTTAGCAGAGGCTGGTCCCTTTTTGGTATGGATTTATCAGGAACCAGAGGCTGGGGCACTTTAGATTTGGAAGGGAAGAGGCACAGTTTCACAAGATGGGCTGCTTCCCAGGAGGCCGAGTGAGGGCACCCATGGGGCAGGGCCGGGCATGGCAGGAGGGGAGAAACGTTGGGATCCATCAAATCTGGGTCAAAGCTCAGAGCCTCCACTGACCATCTCTGTGACTTTGGGCAAATAAGTCACCTGACCTTTATTGACCTTCCTTTTTTTGTAACACTGGGGTATTAACAGCACCCTTCTCATAGTGAAGCTGTAAAGCTTAAATTCAATAATGCACATGCCATCTTTCCCAGAGAAAATAAATGTTCAGTGCTGGCAACTAGCCCACCCAGGGGGGCTGGAGAGCCTCTCCCACCAGGCCGCGGTGGCGGGGAGGCGTCACCAGGAAGCATCAGAAAAGAGTCTGCCTCCAGGGAGCTCCTGGGCAGCCCAAGCCCAGTCCCCAGGGTCCTGCATGCCTCTGCTGGGGGGATAATCTGAGCTGTCCTCAATGCAGAATTCTGGGCTGGGAATCCTAAAAGATAGCCCGGGGCTGGGCTTCCCTGGTGGCGCAGTGGTTGAGAGTCCGCCTGCCGATGCAGGGGACACAGGTTCGTGCCCTGGTCCGGGAAGATCCCACATGCCACGGAGCGGCTGGGCCCGTAAGCCATGGCCGCCGAGCCTGCGCGTCGAGAGCCTGTGCTCCACAACGGGAGAGGCCACAACAGTGAGAGGCCTGCGTACTGCAAAAACAAAACAAAAAACAAAACAAAGCAAAACAAGATAGCCCGGGGCTTGTCAGACAACTACCGGGCCTGGGCCACGCTCTGCACTTACTTTCCTCCCTCTCTCCTGTCCCCCTCCTTCCCTTCCTCTTCTCTCTCTCCTTCCCCCACCCTGTCCCTCCCTTCTTCCTTCTTTCTTTCAAAACGTATTTACTGAGCGCTTACTATAGACCAGACATTATGTTTAGAGCAGAGGATGTAGCAGTGGATAAAATAATGTCTCCGTCCTCGAGGGCCTTAAGTTCTAACTCGGGGAGAGACAAAGAAGCAGAATAGATACTGATTAGGACTGTGGGAAAGCAGCCAAGGAGGGAAGGTGGGCAGGGAGTCAGGAGGTGGGACAGGGGGCCATTTTAACGAGGTCTGTAGGGGAAGAACTCTTTGAAAAGGTGACGTTTAAGCAGAAGCTTGTTGTGGGATTGATGTTCTCGTTGCCAACTGCAACCTGGCAGCTGCAACATCTCAACAGGCCCATTCGTTCTGTGTGTAGATACAGTTTTGCATGCAGTGTGCACAACCCCACATATGTAAATGCAGGTGCATATGAGGGTGCTCGGTAGGCACGGTCCCCGACACCCCTGATGTGGGTGCACGCTGGACCCCGTGACTGTCCACCCAGCTGGCTGACAACACCACCCTGCCCTGCCAGTTTGGGCATTTCCCTCCCTTCCTCTCATAACTGCAGTCCCACCACGATGGGGACAACCTCCTCCCTCTTCTCTCTGACGGTCACAGCGCAGCTGGGGCCTGTGAGGGCCTCCAATGACTGGGCGGAAGAGAGAGGAAGGAAGGTGGGGTCATTCTCTCATCTTCTCTCGTGGCCACATCACCGCCAACGGGGCCCCGTGGACAACATCCACAGCCCCTTCTTGCTTCCCACCTTTAGAGAGACCCAGCCTTGTTCTCACTCCCAGGTTCCCTTCCCAGATCCTGGGCTAAAGATCTTGGGAGATGCACGTGTCTTTTTGTTCCCTCGAGAGAATCTCTCACCCATAACTTCATCATCACCACTAAGATACACATCTGCCTTTCCTCACAGAGGCAGACGGGGTAAGAAGGGAGAAGAGAGACAAAAAAAAAAAAAAAAAAGAGAGAGAGAGAGAAAGAATGAATGAAAGAGAGGAAGGGGGAGAGAAGGGAGGAGAGAAAATGGAAGAGCTGAGCCTTTCCAGCTCACAGAGTTACCATCTTTGTTACTGGCCACCACCAGCCTTGGATACTCTCAAAGGACTAGGGTTTTGCTTTGGCACATCATGCATGGACCCTCCTCTACGGCCCCCTGCCATCTGTTCTGCAGTAAAACAGGAAGAGAGAAAACCCATCAGAAGCAGCAGGTGGCAGAGAGAACAAGACAAGTCTGGAGCTGGTGGGTGAGGGTGGGAGTTGAAGGAGAAATCAAGGCCGCCAGGGCTGTGTGGGCACTGTCCAGGAGGGTCTCTGCCATCAGAATCCCCAGCTCCTCTCCAGCTCTAGCCTTGAGGGGGGAGGCACTGCCAGGGGCCACAGGACCCCTCAGTGGTGCTTGGTGGGTGAGCAGGGCAGCCAGGTCGGTGGGCTCAGGTCTCAGCCACAGGGAGGCCTGCCAGCCCCGCACACGCACCAAAGGCATTGAGTATCCCATGGGGAGAGGGAAGCATTGCCAAACTCAGTTCTGCTCTGAAGTCAAAGAAAACCTAGTGTAAACACGGTGGGCTCTTTGAATTACCCACATGAAATGTTTAACGTGTGTAGCCTGGAGCACAGGAGATTTAATAAAGGGATGTTCTCATGGTGATTTTATTAAAATTTTTAATAATCAACTACCATTTATTGAGCGCTTGGTATCATATCAGCCACTGGGCTCCAGGCACCTTGCCATGCACTCTTCTCCCTGAAACCCCCAGAAGGACCCCACCACCCAGACTCACACACATCCCCCACTACCACCAATGTTATAGCCGGGAAACTTCCCTGAGGTTCAAGAATATTAAGAAACTTTCTTAAAGTCATGGAACTAGTGACAGTTAGATTCAGAATTGGAAACCAGGACTGGCTAACCCCAAACCCCAGGGCCTCCATCACCGAGCTATCCTGCTTCTACGTACAATTTAAGGATGAATCAGGCAAGCAGATTCAGTCCATTCAGTGCTGTTTGATATAAGGCAAAATGTGCAACTTGAGCCCTCTACAGTTTAATTGCTTTTTCCTAGAAATCTAAGCAATTTTGCGCGACTTAGAGCTTCTTCAAAGGTTGAGATATTTATAATCCCATTTAGGAGTAAGCACCTCATGCCCTACAAGTACTTTTAAAATCAAGAGGGCCTTTTTAAACATGTGATGTGTTTTATTTCTAAATGGTAAGTTATTACCTGCACATGACGACAAAGGTACAAATCAAATGATAAAGAAGAATTTATCCTCCATCTCACCTCCCAATTCATTCACTCCCGCCTTCGTGGGGGAAACCACTTGAAGACACGTAGAATTTGCCAAAAACAATGAGACAAAGTGTTGGAAAGCTTCTAAACAGAACTTCTTAAAAGCAAAGGGTTACAGGACGTATATGTTTCCACCCAACTCAAACATTTTCAGGGAAGAGAAAGAGACACTGAGTCATTACAACAAAGTTAGGACTTTCCCAAAGAGTTTCCCACATGGTTGCTTCGAATCAATCCCAGTTGTTTACCTCCCACGCTTTTCTGCCTCCAAGGCATCAAGTCCTGCCTTCTACTGCCGGAAACCCTAGACAAGGACCTCTCTCCTGGATACAGCAATCACCTCCTACCCTTTCTCTGCACATGCACTATTGCCCCCTCTCCAAGCTTTTAAAAACGCAAATCTGACTGTTCTTAGAATAAAGACCTAAATTCTTGACATGGCCTCTAAAGGATATTCTTGGTTGCTTAGCAATCATTGCCTTCTCCCTCCCTCTTAGGAGACATGTTGTCAGCTAGACTGTGTTGAGATGCAAGCCCTAGAGTACCTGACTCGCAGTAGCCTAAGCAATAAAGACATTTAATCAGCTCATGCATGTTCCTTGTTTAATGTAGCTGCTCTACAATGTTGTCAAAGACCCACACCCTTTCTGCTCCCTCATCTTCAGCATGTTGGCTGTTGGCCCTCGCGTCTGTCACCACATGAGCACAGGAAGGCTGCGATAGCACCATGTTTCACAACTGCATTTTAAAGCAGGAAGTCTGGGGAAGATGGTCAATGGGGCATTGCCTCAAATGTTAGTCTCCTTTTATAAGCAAAATAAATATTGCCCAGAAGCCTCCCAGCAGACATCCTCTCACATCTCACACATCATTACTGTGTCACATGGCCCTTTCTAATGACAGAAGAACCTAGGAAAGTGAAAATATGGCAAAGGGAAATGGTATTACCGTGACTGACTTAAATCAATCATGATTCATCAAGTGGGCCATGGGGACATGGAGGGAGGTTTGGAGGGACTTTGGGAAAGTGATTTCTGTACTTTTCTAGGACAACATCTGTAAATGATGCAGTCTTACATGGGAGTGAAGCTCTTCAATCTTATAGCCATCTTGTTTCCAGCCTGTTAAGCAGTGATGCACAGAGGAGGAACGGAGCCAAGAGAAGTCATAAAAGCAGAGATGGAGCCTGAGGTAGGCGGCCTCTGAGCTCCACCTGCCCACCCCCCCACCCCGCTCCGTGGTCCGTGCCTCCTGGGCTCATGCCATTGTGTAATCTCCTCCCCTTGCATGTGGGCAAGACCTAGGGACTCTCTTCTAATGCATAGAAAAGGGCAGAAGTGGTGGCGTATCACTTCTGAGATTAGATAATAAAAAGACTGCAGCTTCCACCTTGGGTTTTCTCTGTCTGTCTGTCTCTCTCTGTGTCTCAGCTCACTTCCACTGGGGGAAGCAAACTTCCATGCTGAGCACATCCCTATGGAGAGGCCTACCTGGTGAAGAACTGAGTTTCTCGGTCTAACCACCCTGGAGGAACTGAATAACCACTGCCAACAGCCACTCGACTGATCTTGGAAGCTGATCTTTCGGCCCCAGTCATGTCTTGGGATGACTGGAGTCCTGGTTGACAGCTTGGCTGCAACCCCATGAGAGATCTTGAGCCAGAGCATCCAACTAAGCTATTCTTAGACTCTGAACCGGATAAACGGTGAGATAATGTTGTTTTCAGCTGCTTAGTTTCGGGGATAATTTGTTTTGCAGCAATTGTTAACTAACACAGTCATTAGATGAAGTCAGCCCTTGTGCATAGGGCTTCCAGTTATATAAGACAATACATTTTCTTATTTATTAAGCCTATGTAAGTTAGGTTTCTGTTACATGCAGCCGAAAGCACACTAATTGATCAAAAGAAGACTCCATATTATCTTTCTGTAGCCTGTCTCTCTGGCAGCATCTTAAAACACGTTCCCATTTTTCTAAAATACTCCAGCCACCAGCCACCATGGCCTTCTTATAATCCCATGAGCACACCATGTTCCCTCCCATTTTCTGGGTTTTTACTTATCTTGTTCCTGCTAGCCAGAACATTCTCCACTTTATCTTGTTAACTCTTTTCCATTTTTCAGACTTTAGCTTGTAATCCCATTTCTTGGCGAAGTCCCCAACCCCCCTCCAAATTATATTATATCCCCTTGCTATGCACCTTCATAGCACTATGTACCTTTTTCCGGGCCTTTACACAGTGATCATTATGCTTTGTGTAATTATTTGTGTACCTCTGTCTCCTTTCTCCCTGAGGACAGGGCTCATAGCTGCTTGGTACCATTGGACCACAGTGTTCAACACAGTGCCGGAGCAGGGCAAGTTCTCAATGAATAATTAATAAGTGAGTAAACAAATGCTTTGGAAACATACATCGGTTGGCCAAGAGAAGGGCCAGAACTAAGTAGATAGATTTTGAAGTCATCGGTATAGAAGGGATATTTGATTTCCCGGGAGAAGGCAGTCTCCCAGGAAAACTATGTGAGGGCAAAGATGAAACTTCAGGATCTCCAGCCCATGGCGGCTGAAGAAGAAAGAAGCCTCAGTAGAGGAGGTCCACAGGTGGTGAGAGAGAAAGCCCAAAATGCCAAGGTGATTTAACCATCAGAAGGAACTCCAAGTCCTTGAGAGGTGACAAAGTGTGGGACTCTTAGAGTGCCAGCCAAGCCAAGGAGACATGGTACAAAGCAAGCTGGGCTGCAGGAAAGCAGCTCAGGGTGTGAGGCCCTGAGAAGGACACACTAGTGACTCTTTCTCCTGGAGCAAATGGACCAGGATGGGTCACTCCCCTCTTCACACCCCTCCCTGTACCCCTGAACAACAGCATGGGAATAAGACAGACAGTAGAAGTATGGTGCTTTGAAAGCAGTGACAACCACAGCATTTTGTACATGGAAAGGGATTTTCTCCCAGCACAGATTCTAATTGCAGTATCCATCAGTGTCCCCTAGGGAAGGCTCGGCCAACCCTAGAGGAGTCATGACATGATGGTGCACTCCACCATCTCTGCGGATAATTCAGGCCCCACCTCCTCTTCTTTGCTTTTTGTAGGTTGCTGAGGGAGGGGCTCAAATTATTCTGACAATTATTTTACCTTGACTCTTTTGTTCAGCCCCTGGCTCATACATCTAGCTGAGCCTGAAATCTACGTGTTCAATAAAACATCATCTATCTCGCCAACTGAGTGGAGAATGAATGTGGATCTGATTAACACAGTGTCTATCTAAGCTAAGTGTTTGAATTAGGAGATTAAATTTCCAGGGACTTCCCTGGTGGTCCAGTGGTTAAGACTCTGTGCTTCCAATGCTGGGGACATGGGTTCAATCCCTGGTCGGGGAAATAAGATCCCACATGCCACACGGTGCAGCCAAAAAAACAATAATAATTTTTATATATATATATATATATATATATATATATTACTAGAAGGTGAAATTTCCAGATGACTGAAATTTGCTGCTTGAGCAACAAAAAGTAAAAAAAAAGAAATAAAGCATTATCAAGTTCAACACACACCTCACTCACTTTGAATGCAACCTGTAGCTCCTTCTTTCTTTTTCCTTCCTGATGGTAAAGGGGATGGTAGGGAAGCAGAAGGAGGAGGAAACAGAGAGAGAAAGAGAATGGGGGCGTGGTTAGAGCAGGAACTGTCTAAAGCAGGTGTCAGCAAACTTTTTTCTGTAAAGGGCCAGATAGTAACTATTTCAGTCTCTGTTGAAATTACTCACCTCTGCCGTTGTAGCATAAACGCAGCCATAGACAATGTACAACCATGAGCTTGGCTGTGTTCCAATAACTATTTATGGATACTGACATTTGAATTTCAAATGATTTTCATGTGTCACAAAATTTTCTTCTTCTTTTGATTTTTTAAAAGACTTTATTTGTTTAGAGCAGTTTTACGTTCACAGCAAAACTGGGTAGAAAGCCTAGCGAGTTCCCATATACCCCATGGCCCCACACAGGCACAGTGTCCTCCATCATCAACATCCCCCTCAAGAGTGGTCCATGTGTTCCAACTGATGCACCTACATTGACACATCATTATCACCCAGAGTACATAGTTTACATAGTTCACTCTTGGAGCTGAATACTCAATGGTTGATTTTTTTTTTCAACTATTACCTTTTAAAGCCATTCTCAGCTCATACACTATACAAACATGAGTAGGGGGCCAGATTTGGCCCATGGGCTGAAGTTTGCTAACGCCTGATCTAAAGTAAGGAGTTAAAACTACCAAAAAGAAGCAAGTCTCTAGCTTTCCTTCCCTCTTGCCTTCTCTTCTCTCTCCACCCCTCCTTTTACTCCATGATGTTCAAATTTTATCCTGTAACAAACGTTCAAACTGTTTCTCCTGGCTTCTACCTTGCCCATCCTCTAACAAATACTTATACTTGTGTTAGCATTCAAGAAATTGGTCCTCAACCACACGTTCACATTCCTGTAGCTGAAAGACTAAGGAACATCCAGAGCTTTCTATAGAGTAAGATTTTTTTTTAACATCTTTATTGGAGTATAATTGCTTTACAATGGTGTGTTAGTTTCTGCTTTATAGCAAAGTGAATCAGTTACACATATACATATGTCCCCATATCTCTTCCCTCTTGCGTCTCCCTCCCTCCCACCCTCCCTATCCCACCCCTCTAGGTGGCCACAAACCACCGAGCTGATCTCCCTGTGCTATGCGGCTCCCATGGGTTCTACAACCACTTACCTTATTTCTTAAGAATCTTACTGCTTAGCACAGGGAGTAAGATTCTTAAGAAATAAGATAAGCGGTGGTAGAACCCATGGGAGTGATAGTGACACAAAATTCAACTCTGTAAAGTATAGGCCCACCCACTTTTTTTCTCTATGGCTGTATTACAAAGTAGAAATCATTTCTCACTAACTATAATGCTTAGATTTTTAAAAAAATTTTTCTTACCTGCTCAGAATTTTTAGTGATTTTCTCTAAAGTCTACAAATGTTCAGCCGTTCTTACTTATGGATGAAACAAATGGTCAGTACTGAAGCTCTCAATCAGGGAAATGTCTTACTATGCATACTTAGTGAGGGCTGATGTCCTTGACCTTATCTTTGCATAAACTTCAGCCTCAGTGAATAAAGGTCATGGACGTCAGGGAAGAACACAGTGTCTGGAGTGAGAGACAGGCTTGGGTCCAAACCTAGGTCTGACACTAGTTGTAGGACTTACCTTCTTGGAGCTTCAGTCCCATCCCCTGGAAGCTGGAAATAATAAAAGTCCATTGTTCTGATGTTTAAATGAGCTAACAAATATGAAGTCCTAATTCAGGTCAGCGTTCTTCATCTCCTCCAACTCTGGAGCCTCTCCCAATCCCCTCCCCGTCTACTGAGCACCGCTGTTTAACATCAGCAACAACGTTCTATTTTTTTACCTGAAGGCAGACCAAGGAATAAAAAAGCATTCAAAGTCAATCTCCTGGATCGAAGGTTTTTTTTCTTTTTTTTTAGCTGTCTCAGAATATTCAAGTTAGTTTCAATTGTCGCAATAATTAATAGCACATTAGTCAATGAAGCAGGCTTTCAGAAGTAATCAACCCGGGAGCAGAACGTGAGCTCACGGCTGCTCTTGGCTCTCAAGTCTCTGCTGAGGAGGAGAAGGGGAGCCTGCCAAGGAATGCTGGGGGGAATTAGCAGGGGTGTGGGTTTGCCAAAGCAGAATTAGCCGGGCTCGGATGCCTGCGGTGGGCGCCGTGCAGATGCTGAGATGGCTGAAAGCAAGGCAGGAGGCGGGGAGGGGGTGGGGTTGCTGCAGGGGAGCGTTGGAAGGATGGCGGCAAATATGCGCTGGGGTCGTGATGGGGGTAGCAGGGATGCCGGGCCGGGGATTGTGCACTGGAGTTACAGACCGGCCTTGCTGTATGGCCCAGAGTTAGATACCGAAGCTAGAAAAGGCTCACCATCAGGTGGCTCAACCCTCCCAGTGTCCAGATGATAAAGCTGAGACCCAGCCATGTCCTGACTTGCCCAGGGACATGCATGTTCTGTGAAGGAAGAGATATATGGCTGGCTTCCTAGGGGTCATTCAGAGAAGGGAAGTCCAGTGTCCTGTTCTGGCCAAAGTAGAAAGAGACGTCCAGAAGGTGCTCAGCTCATCAAGTAAATGTCCCAGGCAATATCACCTACTTGTCCATCACCCCTGGGCAGAGAGCGTCCCGCACACACACAGACTCACTCAATCTTGTCTTTCTTTTGGAATTTGGAGCTTGTGAACGCCGAAGCTTAGAGCCTTTTCAAACATTTTTGTTGCTATTGCGACAAATGTTTACAGTATTTATTATAATGAAATATTAATGCTAATAACGAACCCGACAGCAATTTGTGGAAATGACCCTTCTCCCCTGTCCTCTGGTCTGAGAAAGGGGCGTGAATTGAATGCCTGTGATTAGCCTTGGGGGAGTGAGGGGGGCCCTGGAAAACCCACCTCCTGATGGCCCGTTGGAGAGTCTCCCAGCAAGAAGTGCCCCTGCTCTGTTGCCATGGCCCTCCAGCCAAAGTCTCACCTGCCCATCCCCGGCCCCTACCCTGGGCTGAGCCCCCCACGTACCCCCCACGTACACCCCTCCCCACAAGGAGAGAGCCTGGCAATGGGAGAAGGTGGTTGCTTTTTCGGGGAAAAGAGGTGCCAATTACAGCCTTTATTAGGCTCACACTGCCGTCTCCCTGCCTTCGGCTGCTGCAGACCACACACACACTCAGTTGTCTTGCACTAGGACGGGAGACCTGTGTGGTCCTGCCGACTCACTTATAATAAATCTGCGAGCTTAATAAAAGGCATCATTTCTATCATTTGATCTCTCTTGAGTTACTCATAGCTCTGGGTAACACACTTCTTGACTGACAGGCCCTTCCCAGGCAAAACCCAAGCTAGGTGGTTCTTCAAACAAAAAAGTGGTGTGGAGAGGTAGGGTGTGTGTGTGTCTGTGTGTGTGTCTGTGTCTGTGTGTCTGTGTGTGTGTCTGTGTGTGTTTGTGTGTGTGTGTGTGTGTGTGTGCTTGTGTTGGGGGTGATGCACTGTGTGATTTGCAGGAAAGGAGAGGGGGAAGGAGGAGCTTGCATATCCCAGGAGATGTCTGGGACAAGGTCCCCAGAGGAGATGAATATCACCCAGGGCTGGTGCTGCTGGCAGAAGGTTCTAGAACCCTCAGGGCATTGGGCTCTCTAGGCCTCACCTGCTCCAATCTTCCCTCCTGCCTTCCTTCAGAATCTTTCTCAGGATCCTGTTTCTCCAGGGACCCTCCCTGTTGACTCCCTGTCGACTCCCTGTCAGCTCCAGGTCTTAGTTTTAATTTAATCTGAGTTTGTTTTCAACACACTAAGGCCAGTTTCTTGTGGGACCTCCTGTCTGTAAACTCCTTGAAAGGATCAATATTCCACTTTCTTTCCCACCTCCTGGCACACCCAAAATCTATCATATCAGCCGCCACATGTGGGTGTTAGCTGCACTTCCTCTGCGTCAGGCTCTGAGCTGAGCTCTGGATGTGGATTTTTCTCATGTGTCTTCACAACTCTGTGAAGTAGAAACGGTTATGATGTGCGTTTAACAGCTGAGGAAAGTCAAGCTCAGAGAATGTAGGTGAGTTGCCTGAGGTCACACAGCTCATAGGTGTGGATCTCATCCCAGGGGTGTCTGAATCCACAGGCCCTGCTCACCCCCACTCTGCCCCAATACCATGCCGGGCCTCCCTGGGCTGGTCAGTTGGGCTTGCATTTGCATCCCCTCCAGCACCCAAGCCCAAAGTCGAGGTGAAGTTCCCAGAATTCCAGCCTCCCATGGACTCACGTCATGCCCACTCCCTCTGTGCGACTTCACCCCGGGCCACAGCTGCTCTGGGAAACAGCAGCTACCCAGGGGACCATGTGGTAGAGGCCAGACTCAATATCGACTCACTGTGTGTTGGCGTTTCAGCTGAGGAAACAAAATTACCAGGCCAGCCATGTTTGGTCCCCTTTACCTCATAGATGCAGACTTCTTCCCAGCCACCCTCATGTGAAACCACAGGCTCGGGGATCACAGGGCCTCATGGAACAGAGAGGCAGCCTGACCCGCTGGCGAAGGGTGCAGACCCGCAGTCAGCTGAGGTAGGGTCGGACCCCAGCCCTGTCCCTCAGTACCTCTTTGACCTTGAGCAAGTCACTCAGATTCTCAGCTCAGTCTTCTCACATGTAAAAGGGAGATAATAATGCTTATTTCATGTTAAGTGAGATAATCCATGTAAAAAAGCCTGGCATTATAGGAAAGTCTTTTTTTAAAGGTTAGCTATTATTAGTGTTCTGGGTTGAATTGAGTTCCCCAAAAGTTATGTTGAAGTCTTAACTCCCAGTACCTGTGTGAATGGGACATTATTTAGAAATAGGGTCTTTGTAGATGTAATCAAGCTAAAATGAGGTTATTCAGATGGACCCTAATTCAATATGACGGGTGTCCTTACAAGAAGAGGGAAATTTGGACACGGATGTGCACAGGGCGGAGAACACACGTGAAGACACAGACATAGAGGGAAGGTGGCCATATGAAGACAGAGACAGAGATTGGAGTGACACTGCCACAAGCCAAGGAACTCCTGGAGGTACCAGAAGCTGGAAGAGGCAAGGAAGGACCTTCCCCTCGAGGTTGCAGACAGAGCATGGCCCTGCTAACACCTCCATTTCAAGCTTCTAGCCTCTAGAACTATGAGAGAATAACTATCTCTTGTTTTAAGTCAACCATTTTGTGACTTTGTTACAGCAGCCCTAGAAAACGAATACAATTAGCATTAAAAAGATCACTGGTCTAGGACCCCCAAGACTATTGTCCTAGTTTTGACTTTGCTTCTAAATAGTTGTGTGAACTTGGACAAATTATAGAGGCATCGACTGTTAGAACTGAAAAAGACCTTAGGTCCAGGGGAAGAAACTGAGGCCCACAGAGGGGAGGGACTGGCACGTAACCCCAGAGAACCTCAGTTACTTCATCTCTCAGCAAGACGTAATTATCCCACCCCACCTGCTTTACCCAGCTATGGTTGACATGTCAATGACATCACCTGGGTAGACCAGTTGCCATCACGATCACGGCAACACACACACCGTCTGCCTTCAATAACCTGTCATGTCAATAACATCACCTGGGTAGACCAGTTGCCATCACAGTCACGGCAACACACACACACCACTGTCTGCCTTCAGAGGAGCACCATTGTCAGCTTCCCAGGATTCTGGTTGATTCAGAAGAAGGAGCCAGGCCAATGATGAACTACTTGAAGCAGATGGAATCCATAAGAGCCTCTGGGCACCCGTTGACAGCCAGCCCACTGTTTGGGTAAATAGGGAGGAGCTGCGTAAATGTGAGCCAGTGTGCCACTTGAGAGGCAGTGCAGACAGCATCTACTGACATCCATGAAGGAGGGATTAGTCTCTTAGGGAAGAAAATGACAAACCAGGACACTTGGGTTCTGCGTCTGGAGCTGCTGCCTGACTCACTATGCATCCTTGGGCAATTCTCTTACCCTCTCTGGGCCTTTCCATGCCTGTCCATACAATGGGAAGCCAGGACCCGCACCCAGGTCTGTGTGACTCCAGAATCTCTGATCTAAACCACTGTTTTATACTGCTAAGAGAGATGAAAGTGATGGGTCATTCCAGGGAGTACAAGAGTCAGTAGGGTACTATGTATGTATGTATATATGAACTGAAATCATAAAGCTGACAGGGTCAGGAGGTCACCTGGATCACACAGGTGATAGCCTTCATAAGCAGATGTTTGAATAGCTTCTGGACATTCCAGTGAAGTTTTCCTTATTCCTCTTGAGGACACTCATTCTGTCGGGATGGAAACCGTCTTCCTTATATGGGGAAGTGATAAATATAAAGATTAAGAGTTTACAAAACCAGACATTTCTCCAAAGAAGACATACAGGTGGCCAAAAAGCACATGAAAAGATGCTCAACATCACTAATTATCAGAAAAATGCAAATCAAAACTACAGTGAGGTATCACCTCACACCTGTCAGAATGGCCATCATCAAAGAGTCTACAAACAATAAATGCTGGAGAGGGCTTCCCTGGTGGCGCAGTGGTTGAGAGTCCGCCTGCCGATGCAGGGGACACGGGTTCGTGCCCCGATCCCGGAGGATCCCACGTGCCGCGGAGCGGCTGGGCCCGCGAGCCATGGCCGCGGAGCCTGTGTGTCCGGAGCCTGTGCTCCGCAACGGGAGAGGCCACAGCAGTGAGAGGCCCGCGTACAGAAAAAAAATAAAATAAAATAAATGCTGGAGAGGGTGTGGAGAAAGGGGAACCCTCCTACACTGTTGGTGGGAATGTAAATTGGTGCCGCCACTATGGAGAACAGTATGGAGGCTCCTTAAGAAAGTAAAACTAGAGCTACCATATGATCCAGCAATCCCACTCCTGGGCATATATCTGGAGAAAACCATAATCTGAAAGGATACATGCATCCCAGTGTTCATTGCAGCACTATTTACAATAGCCGGGACATGGAAGCAACCTAAATGTCCATCATCAGAGGAATAAAGAAGATGTGGTACATATATGCAATAGAATATTATTCAGCCATAAAAAAGAATGAAATAATGCCATAAAAAAGAATGAAATAATGCCATTTGCAGCAACATGGATGGACCTAGAGATTATCATACTAAGTGAAGTAAGTCAGAGAAAGACAAATATCATCTGATATAACTCATACGTGGAATCTAATTTAAAAAATAAAGATACAAGTGAACTTATTTTTTTTTAAAGTTTACAAAACCAGTTTGGGTCATTTTGGGTTCTGCCACTCTTTTTAGCCCAAACAACTTCGGGCAAATCACTTTGCCTTTGCTAAGACTGATGTGGAGACTTTGCAGAGTCACTGTGAGGGTGAAGCAAGAGAAGGCTGTGGAAGCTCTTAGCAGCCCTGGAACACAGCAGGTGCTCAAGAAACATGGGCTTTCCCTCCTTTGTGTTAATCTGGAGCAAAACAAATTATACCTACTCTTTGTACCTCTGTCAGCTCTTCAACTGAAAACTGAAAACAACTCTCAAGTGGTCTTCCAACCCTTAGCATCGTCATCACCTTCTTCCCTGTCATTATCTTCATCATAATCATTGACATCATCACCTTTCATTAACAGCGTCACCAACAGCCTCCTCACCATCATCTTTCTCAACATCATCATCTTTTATCATTATCACCCTCATCATCACATCACACACATGAATTAATACCAGAATTTATTATGTATTCTCATAAGTGTGGCTGTTGGGTCCTTTAACAATTCAATGAACTAAATATTCTGACTTTACAAATAATGAAACTGAATCTCAGAGAACTAAGGTGACTTTCTCAGTCTTGCACAGCTAGAAGTGTCAAAGACAGGAACCTAACCTAGGTCTTATGATGCCAAATCTTAGGACGGTTCCTTCGACGGCATTATTGTTTTTAGCAAACATGTCACCCAGCCGGCTCAGGTTACACACGGGATGAGGTAGGAACCTCCAAGTGTTTTCCAGTGAGGTTTGATATTCTCCATTATGTTCTTGTGCAACTGACTTCTTAAATTTAAAGGGGAAATTTTACATTTGAGTGTGTGTGTGTGTGTGTGTGAGAGAGAGAGAGAGAGAGAGAGAGAGAGAGAGAGAGAGAGAGAGAGGAAGAGGATGTAGATATTCCTGGAAACCTCTGGCATTCTGCTCCTGCCAAGTAGACTTGGGATTCAGCCCACACCTGCAAGATTTGGATGTCTTTTGTCCTCTGAGAGTCTCACTCCGTCTGGTTAATCCAGGCAGAGCTTCCTGTTGCCTCCTTACAGGACACGGTTCAGACCAGAATATTAATGGAGATTACAGCAGGGGGAAGAATAGATTCGGGGGAGGTAGGGAGCTGCCTGGCAGAGAAGCTTGGCACCCAGGTGGGGTCCTTCCATAGATGATCTCGAAGCACTTGTTTGGAAGCAGGATAGGATGCAGGGGGCCCTTCCTAGGGGTGCCTAGAGCTAGTCTATATCCTGTCCCCAGTTTGTTCCTAGGACAAATCTGTCCACTCAGAGAGCTTTAAGTTATGCCTGGAAAAAATCCAACCCATCTTTCAGTGCTCCACCAGCTGGAGCAGCTACACACCAGGAACTGCTAATTTGGTAGATGGATTTGGAAAATCTGGAAGATTATAAAAATCTTTTACTTGTTAGAAGTTTAGAATATTAGAGCCAATAAGCAGAAAGTGGTATTGGGAGGTGGATGAACTACAGTAAAGGACTACATTTGTTTGGAGAGGAAGATATTAGAGTCAGCTCTGCAATGTCATTCCCCTGGGGAGCCTGGTCCAGAATGTTCTCTCCAGCCTGGTTACTGAGCCCAGCACTGCTCCCCAAGTCCTATGTTGGTGAGTTCCAAGGGGCTCCCAGGGACCACTCTACTGCTACCTTCCACTGCTGGTGGCCAACAGCAACACCCACCAGTCACAACCTGACCTGCCAACCATGCTGCTCCTTTTCCAACCACACACCAACTGAGCACCTAAGGCCTTGACCACAGACACACCTCTGAGACACTGGGGTTTAGTTCCAGACCACAGCAATAAAACGAATATTGTAATAAAGCAAGTCACACAAATTTTTTGGTTTCCCAGTACATATAAAATTTATGTTAATACACTGTTGTCTATTATGAGTGCAATGGCATTACGTCTAAAAACAATGTACATAACTTAATTGAAAAATGCTTTATTGCTAAAAAATGCTAACCATTATCTGAGCCTTCAGCAAGTCATAATATTTTTGCTGGTGGGGGTCTTGCCTTGATGTTGGTGGCTGCTGACTGATCAGGGTAGTGGTTGCTGAAGGTTGGGGTGGCCATGGCAATTTCTTAAAATAAGACAACAATAAAGTTTGCTGCATCGGTTTCATGATGATTTCTCTGGATCATTCAATGCTGTCTGACAGTATTTTACCCACAGGAGAACTTCTTTCAAACTTGGAGTTGGTCCTCTCAAAACCTGCTGCTGCTTTATCAACTAAGTTTATGTAACTTTCCAAATCTTTTGTTGTCATTTCAACAATCTTCACAGCATCTTCATTGGGAGTAGATTCCATCTCAAGAGACCACTTTCTTTGCTCATCCATGAGAAGCAACTCCTCATTCATTCAAGTTTTATTATGAGATTGCAGCAATTCAGTCACATCTTCAGGCTCCACTTTGAATTTTCTTTCTATTTCCACCACATCTGCAGTTACTTCCTCCACTGAAGTCTTGAACTCCTCAAAGTCATCCATGAGGATTGGAATCAGCTTTTTCCAAACTCCTGTCCATGTTGATATTTTGATCTCTTGCCATGAATCACAGATGTTCTTAATAACATCGAGAATGGTGAAGCCTTTCCAGTAGGTTTTCCAATGATTTTGCACAGAGCCATCAGAGGAATCAGTATATATGGCAGCCACAGCCTTATGAAATGTATTTCCTAAATAATAAGATTTGAGAGTAGAAATTACTCCTTGCAGAATGGATGTTGTGACAGTAGGCAGGAAAACAAAATTACTCGTATTATACATCTCCATCAGAGCTCTTGGGTGACCAGGTACATTGTCAATGAGCAGGAATATTTTGAAAGGAATCCATTTTTCTGAGCAGTAGGTCTCAACAGTGGGCTTAAAATATTCAGTAAACCAAGTTGTAAACACATGTGCTGTCATCAGGCTTTGTTGTTCCATTTATAGAACACAGGCAGAGTAGATTTAACAAAATTATTAAGGGCCCTAGGATTTTGGGAAATCAATAAATGAGCATTGGTTTCAAATTCAAGTCACCAGCTGCATTAGCCCCTAATAAGAGAGTCAGCCCCTTTGAGGCATTGAAGCCAGGCATTGACTTCTCCTCTCTAGCTATGAAAGTCCTAGATGGCATCTTCTTCCAATAGAAGGCTGTTTTATTTACATTGAAAATCTGTTGTTTAGTGTAGCCACCTTCATTAATGATCTGAGCTAGAGCTTCTGGATAACTTGCTGCAGCTTCTACATCAGCACTTGCTGCTTCACCTTGTACTTTTACATTATGGAGATGGCTTATCTCCTTAAACTTCATGGACCGATCTCTGCTAGCTTCACACTTCTTTTCTGCAGCTTCCTCACCTCTCAGCTTTTATAGAATTGAAGACAGTTAGAGCCTTGCTCTGGATTAGGCTTTGGCTTAAGGGAATGTTGTAGCTGGTTTGATCTTCTGTCCAGACGACTAAAACTTTTTCCAAATCAGCAATAAGGCTGTTTTCCTTTCTTATTATTTGTGGGTTCATTGGAGAGGCACTTTTCATTTTCAAGAACTTTTCCTTTGCATTCACAACTTGGCTAACTGTTTGGCCCAAGACGCCTAGCTTCTGGCCTACCTTGCCTTTCCACGTGCTTATCTCACTAAGCTTAATCATGTCTAGCTTTTGATTTGAAGTGAGAGATGTGTGACTCTTCCTTTCACTTGAACACTTAGAGACCATTGTAGGGTTATTAATCGGACTAATTTCAATATTGTTGTGTCTCAGGGAATAGGAAGGCCCAAGGATAGGGAGAGAGGGGGGCAGTGACCAGTCGGTGGAGCAGTCAGAACACACACAACATCCATCCATTAAGTTCACCGTCTTATTTGGGCTTGGTTCATGTGCCAAAACAATTACAGTAGTAACATCAAAGATCACTGATCACAGATTTCCATAATAAATGTAATAATAATGAAAATTTTGAAACATTGTGAGAATGACCAAAATGGGACACAAACATGAAGTGAGCAAATGCTGTTAGAAAAATGGTGCCAATAGACTTGCTGGATGTACGGTTGCCCAAAAACTTCCATTTGTAAAAAAAACAAAAAACGAAAAACTCCATATCTGCAAAGCTCAATAAAACAAGATACCCTTGTACTCAGGGACACATTGTATGTCCAAATGCAGAAGGTACTGCCAGGCCTTGTTCAGGCTGTTTCCTCTTCTGAACAAGACCTAGTTCTCCTCACCATGTGGATGCAGCCACCTTTCAACACCAAAATAAAGATTGTTGATTCTCAAAACTTTTCTTGACTCCACCTGCTCCAGGCAGTGTGAATTGTTTCTTCCCAACTACTTCACTGTAAGTTTAACTCTCTTTGCAAAAGTCATCATACTTTTTTTTTTTTTGGCCACACCGGCATGTGGGGTCTTAGTGAGGCATATGGGATCACATTTCCCCAACCAGGGATTGAACCCATGCCCCCTGCATTGGAAGCATGGAGTTTTAACCACTGGACCACCAGGGAAGTCCTGTGGTCATAATTTAGAAGAGGCTGTCTCTGTGTCGGTTCCCTCCATTCACTGTGAGCTCTGAGATGGCAAGCTCTGTCCCAGGCCAGCTCTGATTCCCCAGTGACTCACACAGTGGGGGTCAGGTTAACCCCTCTAAGACCCTTATCAGGGCACGAGGTGTTTTGGCCTCTGTATTAGTCAGGGTTCTCCAGAGAAACAGAACAAGAAGGATATTCATCTTACATATACATGTGAAGAGATTTATTATAAGGAATTGGCTCACATGGTTATGGAGGCTGGCAAAGTCCAAAAGCCACAGAGTCCTGTCCCATTTTGAGCGTGAAGGCTGGAAGCTGCTGTACAATCAGGTCTTCCGATGTCTCAGTTGGAAGATTGTCAGGCAGGGATTTTTCTCTTATTCAGGGAGGGTCGGCTTTTTGTTCTATTCAGTCCTTCAACTGATTGATGAGGCCCACCCTCATTGGAAAGGGCAATCTGCTTTTCTCAGTCTGGCAATTCAAATGTTAATCTTATGCAAAAACACCCTTGCAGAAACACCCACAATAATGCTTGACCAAATATCTGGGCACCAAGGGGCCCAGACAAGTTGACCCATGAAATTAATCATCACAACCTCCCTGTGTTGATTAGTGCTTACATGTAACCAACATTCATTACCTTGCCCTTGTATCCTCTCCAGTGCACTGCAGAGGCTAGAACCTGAGACCTATGTTTCCCAGACTCCTTTGCCAGCACGGATACCATTAAGGTTCTGCAATCCATCAACTTGCAAGAGATTTGGAAGCAAAGCAGAGGCATCCTCCCTCCAGCACCAGGGACAGGAGAGTAAGCTTCTGCAGATGTGAGTTTTACAGTGCCTGCTAGATTCCCATCCTCTGTAGGGCATCTGTGCTAGCTGCAGTATAAGCAGATAGGATAAGGGGGTCCCTGAGAAAGAGAGCCAGGCCTGGCTTTCTTGACAGAAGAGAAGCCATTGCGGCCTAAGGCATTTTGTGATCTAAGCCTGGCCACAGTGCTTGCCCTTGAACAGGTCTCAGTAATTAATGATCTTAAGGGGAAAAAAAGAATACAGGAACAAAGGAAAATCAGTCAAGAAACAACAGTTCAGCAATAAAAACAGAGTCCTAGTTCCTCCTCAGGGGATATACCTCACAATCTGATACTTCTCTTTGAGTTCTGCAGTAAACCCCACCCACGTGGAGGATGGAACGATGATGTTGGCATTTTCTGATCCTCGTGACTTCAATTAACTAAAGCTTGGACTCTGTCAACCTTTGCCCCAATTCTAGGCTGAATTCTTCTCTGCTCCAGCCCCCTCATGAATACACAGGTACTCTTAGCTTAAAACTTCCCCAATTTTGCTGTTCAAGGAGACACTGCTTTGGGAAAGATCTCTGGTGTTCTCCTTACTGGCTGCAAGTAATAAATCCTTCAAGTAAGTAAATAAATAATAAATAAATAATCCTGAAAGTAAATAAAACCATATCTCCTAACGTTGTCATTTTTGTTTTGTGGTTTTATTCCCACCAAATCTAAGAACATCTTTTGTTATAATACTTGGGCTTTGTCTTCAGTTCCTGAAATAGCTTCAGAGAGTTAAAGATACATAGATGTCTTTTATTATTCATAACAAACCCCTTTCAACTATACCTAAGTTTGTGTGCTTTGTTTGTTTTTTAAAGGCTTTTCTATTTCAGTCTACCTGTCTCATAAAATAATGCAAAAGAAAACACAAACATGCTTTACCTTTAACAACAATAACAAAATAATAGAAAACCATCTGCATACAGAGTTACACATTTTGCCATTGCTTTCCAGTATAGCTAACACATTCCTTTAAGGCTTTGGCAAATAATTTTCTAAGTCAATAATTTTCTCAGGCAATGCCTCTGCCCTGGAGGTAGCTGATTCTATCTGGTCCCTGAACTATAGGCATAATCACATCACTGTATTTCCCCCCCAGTGTTTACATTTTTAAAAAAAATAAATTTGTTTATTTATTTTTGGCTGTGTTGGGTCTTCCTTGCTGCGCGCGGGCCCTCTCCAGTTGCGGCGAGCGGGGGCCACTCTCCATTGCGGTGTGCGGGCCTCTCACCACAGTAGCTTCCCCTGCTGCAGAGCACAGGCTCCAGGTGTGCGGGCTTCAGTAGTTGTGGCACACAGGCTCAGTAGTTGTGACCCGCGGGCTCTAGAGTGCAGGCTCAGTAGTTGTGGCGCACAGGCCTAGCCGCTCTGCGGCATGTGGGATCCTCCCGGACCAGGGACTGAACCCGTGTCCCCTGCATTGGCAGGCGGACTCCCAACCACGGCACCACCAGGGAAGTCCTACATTTTTTTTTTAACATCTTTATTGGAGTATAATTGCTTTACAATGATGTGTTAGTTTCTGCTTTATAACAAAGTGAATCAGCTATACGTACACATATATCCCCATATCTCCCCCCTCTTACATCTCCCTCCCACGTTCCCTACCCCACCCCTCTAGGTGGTCACAAAGCACCAAGCTGATCTCCCTGTGCTATGCGGCTGCTTCCCACTAGTTATCGATTTTACACTTGGTAGTGTATATATGTCCATGCCACTCTCTCACTTCGTCCCAGCTTACCCTTCCCACTTCCTGTGTCCTCAAGTCCATTCTCTACGTCTGTATCTTTATTCCTGTCCTGTCCCTAGGTTCTTCAGAAACTTTTTTTTTTTAGATTCCATATATATGTGTTAGCATGCAGTATTTGTTTTTCCCTTTCTGACTTACTTCACTCTGTATGACAGACTCTAGGTCCATCCACCTCATGACAAATAACTCAATTTCGTTTCTTTTTATGGCTAAGTATATTCCACTGTATATATGTGCCACATCTTCTTTATCCATTCATCTGTCTATGGACACTTAGCTTGCTTCCACGTCCTGGCTACAGTAAATAGAGCTGCAATAAACATTTTGGTACATGTCTCTTTTTGAATTATGGTTTTCTTAGGGTATATGCCCAGTAGTGGGATTGCTAGGTCATATGGTAGTTCTATTTTTAGTTCTTTAAGGAACCTCCATACTGTTCTCCATAGTGACTGTATCAATTTACATTCCCACCAACAGTGCAAGAGGGTTCCCTTTCCTCCGTTCCGAGGCACGTTTGTAAGTCCAATTTGTTCGTAAGTCCAACAAAGTTAGCCTAGGTACCCAACTAACACAATCGGCTATATAGTACTGCACTGTAATAGGTTTATAATGCTTTTCACACAAATAATACATACATAAAAAACAAACACAAAAAATAAGGATAACTTTTTTAATCTTATGGTACGTACCTTGAAAAGTACAGTAGTACAGTACAACAGCAGGCATCCAGGGGCTGGCACGCACGTTCGCAGTTTTGAAAGTTCGCAACTTGAAGGTTCATATGCAGGGGACTTACTGTACATCATCTTGGCTGGGATGAACTGTGTTTCCGCAAATTCCCTTTCCTGTGTTTTCAGTTAGGGTGGACCCCAAGAAAGATTATGCATGGTTTTTGGAATGTGAAAGTGAAGCAGCAGCCATGAGGTGTGTGTGAGCTGCAGGGGCCCAAGCATCGCTGCAGCCCACACATGTCACATGCCTGCTGGCTGACTTTGTTGGCATGGCCAGCAGCCAGGCCCGCAGGTGCTCCAGCTCCGGAGCGGGTGGTGCTCAGCTTCATGAAAAAGGGCACCAGCTTCTCCTGCAGGACACCCACCATCATGGCCATGGTGGGCAGTGAGGGCCTGTTATGGACTGAACTGTGTCCCCAGCCAAGTTCATGTGTTGAAGCCCTAACTTCCAATGTTACTGTGTTTAGACACAGGGCCTTTAAAGAGGTCATTAATATCCTAATCTGTGTGAGGTCATAAAAGTGGAGCCCTAATCCCACATGACTAGTGTCCTTATAAGAGGAGGAAGAAACACCAGGGATCCATGTGCGTGGAAGAAAGGCCATGTGAGGACACAGCCAGAGGTGGCCGTCTGCACGCCATGGAGAGAGGCCTCAGGAGAAACCAAACCTTCCAGCATCTTGATCTTGGACTTCCAGCCTCCAGAGCTGTGAGAAAATTAATTTCTGTTGTTTAAGTCACCCAGCCTGTGGTATTTTGTGAGGGCAGCTGTAGCAAACTATATAGGGCCCGATGTGGGTTCCAGCTCGTATATGTGGCATCCAGCCCGCCCTTGACATTCCCTCCCTTGTGTCTATCTTTCTTTCCCAACTGTCTGCTCTGCCAGTCTCAAGCTCCAGCATCAGAGAAGACAAGACTTCCAGAGACTGCTGAACCAGCTCCTGTAATTCCATACTGTCACCTCCTGTCACAAACCCCAGGGTTCTGATTCTCTGACTGAAGCCTGACCCGTACAGGAGGGGAGGTTCTTGAACAGGCCTATGGGGTGGCCGCTGGAGGACCTAAACCCTGAACTGCATTCAAGGACAAGCACCGGCCAAGGATGAGGGCACATGGGGACACGCCCGTGCATCTCTCTCTGAGCTTGGGTGGGAGGGAGCTAGTCTGCCACTGGGGACACTGCAGCAGCCCCCAGGAAAGAAGGGACATAGGCAAAGGTAAGGAGAGCAGATGGAGCCAGGCAGGCACCCAGTCCGTTGAGCAGATGCCAGCGGCCCCACCTGCAAGCTGCCAAGCTCCATGTAAGATCAAAACCTCCAGCCCTAACACCTGTGCTCCAGGCAGCCCGGCCTTGCTGTGACAGGTAGGGACCCAGGAGCCAGCTGCTTCCTCCCACGTGACAGAGCCCGGAGCCTACATCTGTCAGGGATTAGGGTGCACTGCCCTGGGTCACTAATGGGTTACACTCCAGGCAGTTTCCCTCCTCTGTCACCTGAGCCCATGTCCTCTGCCTTTTTGTCTGCTGCCTGCCTGCTTTCCCTGGCTGTGTGGTCCACTGGAGGCTCTGGGACTGCAGCAGTCGCTGGAGTGCAGCCCTCTTCATCAGGCTGATGCTGTCTATAGAATTCATTTTTAAAGAACACAGTCAGGGACTTCCCTGGTGGCTCCGTGGTTGAGAACCCGCCTGCCGATGCAGGGGACACCGGTTCGAGCCCCGCTCCGGGAAGATCCCACATGCCGCGGAGCAACTAAGCCCGTGTGTCACAACTACCGAGCCTGCGCTCTAGAGCCCGCCAGCCACAGCTACTGAGCCCACGTGCCACAACTACTGAATCCCGCGTACCTAGAGCCTGTGCTCCACAACGAGAGAAGCCACCACGATGAGAAGCCTGCGCACCGCAACGAAGACCCAATGCAGCCAAATAAATAAATAAAAATAAAGAACGCAGTCAGCCCCCCCGGGATTTTGAGCATCCCGGCCCAAGAGGCCAGCAGCCTGGTGGAGAAGCAGAAATCAAAGAGAAACTACCATGTGCCAGACACAGGGTAACTGTTATTAGCTGAGCTACAACTATATACCAAGTGGGTTTATAGTTAAAACCTCAGCAGCTCTATGAAGCTGGTCTTAACATCTGCATTTTCTAGAGAATTCTCGGAGGCAAAGAGGAGTTAGGGAAGTTAACAGGGGGTCACACGGAGACTTAAAAATTTGAAAGTCCTTTCTCATCTTACTCCCAGAGGCTGCTGCTGTTTAAATCCCACTCTCTTAACCCAGATGGGGCCGGGGTATGAGTGAGGGGAAGAAAAACATGATGTATTACAGCGGTTTTCAAAGTGTGGTCCAATCAGCAGCCTCGGCGTCACCTGGAACCTTGTTAGAAATGCAGATTCTCAGGCCCTTCCCAGACCTCCTGAACCAGAAACCAGGGGGTGGGGCCCAGGCATCCCTGCGTTAACAAGCCCTGCAGGTTGTTCTGATGCATGCTCAGGTTTGAGACCCATGAGTCTAGGGTCTGTGACCCTCTAGGTCTGGGCTGGTGTGCCCTGGCTGAGTGGAGACTTCCAGGTTGGAAGGGCTGAGTGTAGGCCCCATGGCAGGACATGGACCAGGGTGGGATGGCCCCTCTCGTTCACAAAGCACCTCTCCTGACGTCAGCTACTTCACCCTCAGACCAACCACAAGGATGCATATCATCACCCTCTTGTTTCTGATGACATCTTCTGACAAGCACTGGGTTCAAATCCCAACTCCACCACTTCCTGGCGATGTGACCTTGGCCAAGTCACATTCCTGCCTCCATGATGCTGGACTCATCACTCACCTTCTCTGGACCTCGGTTTCCTGTAAAGAGAAGGGGCGAGACGTGCTCAGAGTTTACCCACTTGATTTGAGGACTCCCTGGGCTCTGTGAGGAGAGGGGCTGCGAGAGCTGCTGGGGGCTCTGATGGAGACAGATTATTCCACAGACGGTACAACGTAGAAGAAAGACTACACCAAACGCCCTTGTTGATTGTAACATTTTGGAGACATTAAAATGTGAATTTCCAAAGTGAGGAAGCACAGCTTCCTTGGCTCTGGGTCGTTTACTTGCTGTCCCTGTGCAGCCAGTGTTTTTCGTGAGGCAGCTGGAAGTGTCAGGCTCCGCATCACTTTCTCCTGGAGAGATCTGGCTCCAGGGTGGGGAAGCTGGTCCTCCGACTGCAGAGACCACCCCTCCGTACAGCAGTTCCCCTGCTCCAGGAAAAGGCAGTCATGCTAACCCCGAATGTGCGTGCAGGTTTCCACCCCCTCACATGCTGCTTCCTTTCATGCTCACTCGTTTATGATATTGTAGAGAGTTTTCTGTCTCATTTGCTGCTCAAAGCAGCTCTGAGAGCACAGTGTCATTGCTCCCGTTTTCCAGATGCTTGTACAGCTAGAAAGCAGCAGGGCTGGGATTTGAACCCCCATCTTCCAACGACAAGTGTAGTGTGCTTTATTCTAGAACTAGGGATCCTGGCTCAGGGGGCTATAAAGCCAGAGTTGCTGGAGGGAGGCCATCATCCCAAAGGGCCTCTGACGGGTCCCACCCTCTGCTTCAGGAGGGAGGATGCAGGTTCAGGTGGCCCTGGCTCGGCTCAGCTCGGCAACTTCCCTGCTGTGTGTCCTTCGACAAATCAACCAACTCCTCTGAATTAAACGTCGTTGTTCAAGGCTGTAACCATGTAGGCTGGGAGAGGCAACCCTTGGTTATTTTATAGGGAAAAGGGAGCTCTGATTGTCTCTGATTTGATAAACTAAAATGAATGGACCCTCACTGTTTCATAGTAAAAGTGGGTTTTTTTGGTGGTAGGCAAAGTCTTTGAGGAATAGAGCCACAGAGTAGGGGATAAATCGCAAAGGACTCCCAGTGATGACCAGGTTGGTGGCAGAGCCCTCAGCCACCTTTGGACAAAGACTGTTGGCTTCTCAGAGAAGAAGATCCATCACGGACTCCTGGTGGCGATTTTCCCACGGAAAACCTCTCTGCGTCATCCCTACAGGGGTTCATCTGCCTTTCCTTGGATACTTCCAGTGACGGGAGCTCCCCTCTTAGGATAAACTCTTGCAAGTCGGATGGCTCCGATGATGACGAAACTCTTCCTTAGAGCACATCAGATCCAGCCACGAGGGACCGGGAGTCTTTGGTCTCACTCGGCCTCCAAGGCCCCAGGGTAAGTCCAGGCCAGGAGCCCTCTGGGCTTTTGCAGACAAGTTCTGGAGTCTCCGCCAGCAAAGTCTCATGTTTGTTTTGAGCCCACAGCCCTGGCACCTCTAACTATCTTACTCCCCAAATGTTCTGGCATAGTTTAAAAATTAAAGTTAATTAAATTCAAGTAGGGAATTTCACAACCTCTCCTATGCTTGCACACCTAAGGGGGAAGAGTAATAACACCTCGTCCTCCAACCCATGCCCACATCTGTTTAACGCATTTCCTTCAAAGCATCCCTGCGCTTTTTATTTCCATTGATCTCTGCAGCATCCCATGACATAGGCCAATGGGGATTACTCTCTTCATTTCCTGGTGAGGAAACTGAGGCTCAGAGACGTTGGGTGAGTTATCCATGAGTGAGTGGTAGGAATTGTTGTTACCGTGGGGACTCCTGATCCATGGGTAGCGTTCCTTCTGCTACAGCTCATTATCACAACGACTGCCAGGTTCAAAAACAAGCCACTTCTAAGTACTTACCCTACAGGAATATTCATAAAAGAATGCACATGTCTGTACAAACGCGATGACTGCAACAGTGTTGGCAAATGACTCTTTGCAATCTGATTGTTCAGCGATGGAGAATTAAAAACTGTGGAGCAGCCATTAATGGAATTCTACACAGCTTTCATTTTGTTTTATTCTTTATTGAAGTATAGTTGATTTACAATGTTGTGTTCGTTTCTGCTCTACAGCAAAGTGATTCGGTTATACATACATACATTCTTCTAAAAATTCTTTTCCATTATGGTTTATCACAGGATATTGAATATTGTTCCCTGTGCTCTACAGTAGGACCTTGTTGTTTATCCATCCTATATATAATAGTTTACATCTGCTCACCCCATCCTCCCACTCCATCCCTCCGCCATGCCCCTCCCCCTTGGCAACCACAAGTCTGTTCTCTACGTCTGTCTACACAGCTTTTAAAACAGAGTAGGTGACTCAGGTATATTCATATGAGTAATGTGTATGCTGTTTAGCTGAGCCATGTAGTAGTATTGAGTTGGGATGAAATACATTTTTTAAAAGTGGGTATAATATTCCATTTTTATTTCAGATATATATATATATGTTTAGATGTACATAAAAGCTTGAAAGGACACACACCAGCTACCAACAGGGATGATCTTTTATTTGTGTGTGGGGAGGGGGGAAGGTCGGGGGTTAAGAGTAAAAGGGAGGTTTACTCTACTTCCTTGACTTCTCATTTTTATTAACAATGAACGCAGAAAGTTAGGAGTATCATAGGAGTCTTTCACTCTTTTCATTACAGATTTTTGTTTTGTAATAAAGACAGATTTTTGTTTGAGATATATATATATGTATATATACACACACACGCCCCAGAGCATTACCAGAAAATGGTTTCATTTGATTTCAAATATGAAAACTTCAGAGTTCCAGTCAAGTGTATACTAACTTGGTCTTCACTAAAGTATTTATCTCATCCTCAGCAACTGCACTTTACAGTTTACAGAGAAGACTCTCTTATATCCATGAGTAATCTTACTACGTGGCTGGTGGGAGCCCACGAGGCCTGATGGTTAATGGTGTTCATGGTGGACTCTTTCTAACAGGTGGCTGAATTTTAAGGAGAGAACAGAAAAGGCAGTTATTGAAGACCATCACTATACTATAATGATGGTAACAGTCCTAATAACAAAAGCTATTATTATTGCCGTTGTGTGACTTGAAACTCCCTGAGATTGCCCCAGCTGGTGCAGGAAGCAAGTCCATACTATCTGCTTCTGTATCTCCAGCATTTAAGGGTGCCTGGAGCTCAGTAGAGAGGCTCAATGAACATTTTTGGCAAATATCAGTTGAAGAAATGAATGAAAACTCTATTTAGAGTCTAAGTCACATTCATCATAAACATGGTTTGCCCTGGTGACACTGGTTCAGGAGTTTTAAGCAAAAGGACACTTTGTGTGCCCAAAATGACCATTCACGATTTCCTCTAGTTGTCAGAAACCCTGCTGATTGGTCCTTCTGATTCTGCTTCCAGCGGGCAGAGCTTTCGTTTCTCCTGAGGACAGCAGGTAGATGGCAGGGACTTGAGGGTGATCTGGAAGGGGAAGCCCATTGGCAGCCTAGCCACCCATCCAACATCCTGCACAACTCTCTCCTGAAATCCCATGGTGATGTTTACTAAGCTGGGGATTGACGAAGGTTTGGAACTACTTTTCCTTTAAAAACATTTACTGCATCTTTCATTTTACTGTCCTAAATTTCATAACCAAATCTTCTCTGTATCCTGATGTTTGGGTGATGTTCTTTAACTTCGAAGTAGAGGCCAGAGCTCCCCACTTATTGCCCTCAGTTTCTCTGGGCTCTGGTTTGTTGCCCTTGATGAGTCTAAGGTGGTAGGATTGTCTGATCAAGGGTAGGGTGGGGAGGGTGTTCTTCCTGATTAGGGGGTGACCCCTGGGGAACAGGTGTGAGCAGCCATGGTGTAGATTGCACAGCTCTGACTCCAGCCTAAGACCTAAAGTAATGGGCCACAGGGAGTCCTCAAGTCTCAGCCCAGCTCACCATTCCAAGCCAAGCAGCTGGTGTGCCTCTGGGCTATAGAACCCCAGGGCCCTAAGCACATTTAGGGGATTCACATCGTTCCAGTCTTGCCTACTAAGTAACAGGCTTTTCGGTGATCTATTTAAATGGGGGCACCTTTGGGATCTCTGACTGTCCTAGGGGCTTTGGTGAAGAATCTTTATCTACCTGGTCCTCCAACAACCCCAATGCTGCCATAGTCTCGCTTCTCTGCTTTGCTCCCAAGGAGCTGTGTAGAAATCTTTCTGTATGAAGGGAATCCCACTGGACAACCATATCTGAGGAAATCTAAATCCCGGTTCCCTAGTTCTCGATAGTTGCGAAAAAACAGTACCACAAACTTAGCAATTAAAACTACACACAGGGCTTCCCTGGTGGCGCAGTGGTTGAGAGTCTGCCTGCCGATGCAGGGGGCACAAGTTGGTGCCCCAGTCCGGAAAGATCCCACATGCCGCAGAGCGGCTGGGCCCGTGAGCCATGGCCGCTGAGCCTGCGCGTCCGGAGCGTGTGCTCCGCAACGGGAGAGGCCACCGCAATGAGAAGCCCGCTCGCTGCAACTAGAGAAAGCCCTTGCGCAGCAATGAAGACCCAACACAGCCAAAAATAAATTAATTAAAATAATTAATTAAAAAGAAAAAAACAGGCTGTGGCCAGATTTGGCCTGTGAGCTCTAGTTTGCCAAACTCGTCCTCATTTATCAGTTAGAAAAATTAAAGTTTTGCATATCAAGTTTTTTTGGTTTTTTTTGGCCGCGTTGTGCGACTTGTGGTCGAACCGGGCCCAAGGCAGTGAAAGCGTTGACTCCTAACCACTGGACCGCCAGGGAATTCCCAGCGTATCAACTTTTCTTAATGTGAGTTACTCCAGAGTCGGAGGCTTTCCGGCAGCCTCTCTGCATGTGGTCAACTTCTGCTGTTGAGTTTTAGAGATAGTTCAGTTTAGAGACTCTTTCCCAGACTATTTTGAAGGAAGGAAATAGTCAATGCATTTGTTGAACCACAATTCCCTCCTCAGTTTCACTCAGGGAAGTCAGACATGGAGAAACGCTTATTTGTCCTGAACTGAATTGTCCCCAGGCTGGGAAGTACCCTTTGACCAGAACATACAAGCCTCTGGTGAGGACCTCAGGTCCAGAGGGACAAAGTGACCGCTCCCCACTACCGAGGCTGCGATGGGACGCTCCGTGCCCTACCTCCCGGTCCGTCCCCTGCCTGTCTCCCACATCAGCCCACACTGGTCTTTTCTTGTTGTCTCTCTCTCTCTGTCCCAACCCAGCCACCCATCCCTCAGGCCGACCTGGAGCTCCCTGAGACCTGCTAGAGTATCTCCCCTCTCTTCTGTCTGCACATGCTGCCTCCTCCTCTCACCTCCACCACTAACTGGGGAGTAGGGGGTGGGAGCCAGGTGCACAGGGGGATGGGGGAGGAATGCAGCAAGTTCTCACGGGGCTCACGTGAAGGCCAAAGGGGTATCTATAAAGAAAGCATTTGCAGATTCTGCTTCTGTATGAATCTGTCCTTGCTGAGCTGCTGGCTTCGGAGCTGCAGAAGAAAGTTTTACCCTGTCTACCTTCCCATTCGACTGGGGGGTGGAGAGTCCCACAGTGGCAAGCGGCAGCAACGGCTGTTAGCATTCAATTCTTGTTCGGGGGGGTTGTGAATAATAAATGAGTAGTTACTCAGCGAAATTCCCCCCGGGGGCTTAAAAGAGAATTTGTCTGTAGACTCTATAGAGGGATCTTTTAAAACGTTAAGGGCATCATGCCTCCCCTTGCCTGACAGGCTTAGAATAAAATCCAAACTCGTCCCTGCAGCGCACAGGCTCTACCTGCTTCTCCCACCGCTCCTTCCCGGGCCTCCACCTTGGTTGCAGCCTCCCTGGCTTCTTCTTTGCTCCCCTAGCGACCATGCACTTGCCCACCTCAGGGTATTTGCACTTGTTGCTCCCTCTGCCTGCTGCTTCGTAGGCTCTTTACTGGGGCTTTTGAATTACTGGTTCCCCCCATTCAGGTCTAGATTTAAACGTTGCTTCCTCCGAGGGGCGACCGCCAACCTCCATTCTAAAGGACCCACGTGCAATCTGCCTGTTGGTGTGTTTATTTCTTGCCCATCCTTTATCACCCCTGCAATCATCCTCTTTATTTACGGGTTTATCATCTTTCTGTAATTCACTGCTGCATCACCAGTACTTACCGTAGAACCTGGCACGTGGGGCAACTCCCTAAATATTTACTGAATGAACCAATAAAGGAAATATTTATTCCTTCTCTCATCAGGAATAATTGCAACGCAAATGTTCCTCAGTGGGTGAATGCTTAAACAAACCATGGTACATCCACACCATCGATACTACTCAGCAAAGAAAAAGTACACACTGTTTTGGGGTTTTTTTAAAAAATATTTATTTATTTGGCTGCACCAGGTCTTAGTTGCCGCACTCTGGATCTTCGTTGCAGCACGCGGGATCTTTTAGTTGTGGCATGTGGGATCTAGCTCCCTGACCAGAGATTGAACCCGGGACCCCTGCATTGGGAGCATGGAGTCTTAGCCACTGGACCACCAGGGAAGTCCCAGCACACATTGTTGATACATACAACTTGCATGGGACCTTAGGGGAACTAAACTGGGTGAATAAAGCCAATTTCAAAAGGTTACATACTGTGTGATTCCATTTATATAACATTTTTGAAATATCAAAATTATAGTGATAGAGAACAAATTAGCGGTTGCCAGGGGTTGGGGACTGGTTAGGGGAGAGTGTGAATCTTGCAGCATGGGGGAGCCCTGTGGTGATGGAACAGTTCTGCATCTTGACTGGGGAGGTGGTTACACAAAGCTACATGGGGGGTAAAATTGCACAGAACTACGTACATACATATACAAATAAGAGCTTGTAAAACTGGTGAAATCTGAACAAGTTCTGTACGTTATACCAATGTCAATTTGCTGGGGGTTTTTTGTTTTTGTTTTTGTTTTTTTTTTTGGTTGCACCATGTAGCTTGTGGGATCTTAGTTCCCCGACCAGGGATTGAACCTGTGCCCCCTGCAGTGGAAGTGTGGAGTCCTAACCACTGGACCACCAGGGAATTCCCAATTTGTTGGTTTTGATACTGTACTAGAGGAATGCAAGATGTTCACTTTGGGGAAAGCTGGGTGAAGGGTGCATAGACCTCCCTATTCATTTTTTTCCCAACCTCCTGTGAATCCACAATTGTCTCAAAGTAAGAAATGTTCCCCACAATCAAAAAAAAAAAAAAAAAGACAAGCTGAAATGTTTTTAATATTAAATCTATTTCTATAGGCAATATTATTCTTTAGGCCATTGCAATATAAAGCATATCTAATTCAACTAAAAGCCTCTTCCAAAAATAAGTGATCAATGTGTTTTTGCCTCTAATATCAATGAACAATTCTTTGGGGATTGGTACTCCTCCCTGATTAATATCTGTGCTTTACAGATCACACAGGCTTCCACAGGCATCATTTCATTGGAGACCATCAGTACTGAGGTGGTACTTTGATTGATATCTCCATTTTATGGATCAGAAAACCAAGGCTCAGACATAAAAATTAGGCACCTTAACTAAGAGGTAGAGCGTGACTGACTCAGGACCTAGTTCTCCTGATTCCAAATGTCCCCTCTCCTCCTTTTCCACCAATGACATACATTTGAATAACTGCTTGGAAATCCTAAATTAATCTAAATCTATGCTGATATTCAGACTCTGAAACCTATATCCACTCTCTCCTCTAGAGGGCGGTGGCCTCCCAGACTCAACCAGCTGCAAGAGGCTAATTAGCACTGCTTTTTTAAAAACTCAAGGTGGACTAACAGAGAAAAGAAAAATGTGTTGGTTGTTGCTCATTCGCAGATGTTTTCCTTGCAAAACCACATCAAAGCAGGGAAGCCCACCGTGCACTTGGCCGGAGACCAAAGCTCGCTGGCCAATCTGAGAAGTGGCAAGTTCCATCAGGCAGAAAACCATTTTATCTTCTGGGCCCAGATTCCTCGCTTAAAACTGATGGAGGTGGAACATCCCCCCAGCAGCAAAGCTCTCTCTAAGCCCCCAGTCAGCTTAGGGAGCCCCCCACTTAAGGAGCTCAGCCCCACGCAGGCCTGTTTGGGATGGAAGATGAGCCTCCAAACAAACCCCATGGACCGTCACTGGGTGCCTTCTAGGTGCAGGGCACATGGCAAATGTGACCTTGGGAGCAACCCCATCACATTCGGGTACTAAAACATGAAAATGGGTTTTCATCTTCCTGAAAGGCATTACCAAACATGTGTTCAGTTTTTTTTGGAAGAGAAATCAGAAGGGTCATCCTATTAGCCGCCAAGAGTATGTTCTTCAGGGCATTGCAGGAAACACACAGTAAAGGTGCCATAGCCCTCCCTCCCCCTCCCCAGAGAGCTCTCTGGGGGATTCCAGCATTCACAACACACAGAGAACCATCTAAGATCTCCCAGGGAGGAGTCTAGATTTGATTTGAAGGAAGCACGGGATTTACAGGATACAAGTATGAGGGTTGCTGTTCCAGGGAGGGCATTTCGGCAAGAGGCACCAACGACACTTGGCCGTGTGTGCTCCATCTTCCTGCATGACATTGGTTCTTATCCTTCTCCTTGGCTACACCCTGAGCTCCTTGGGGGCCGGGCCCATGGCTTTCATCTTTATATTCCAAGTGTCTAACACTCTACCTGGCACATAATAGGCACTGATACCCTTTGAGTGAATGAATGGGTTAGTGTCTGAGTAATGGAGATTAATCAAGGATTTCTGAGCTGTGGAGGTGACACCATTTTACCTAGATTTTAGGAATGTCACCTTGACAGCCCTGTGTAAGCCCTGGCTGTAGGGTGAGAGTTTGGGGATTTTAGCTGGGCATTCTAAGTCTGAGAGGATAAGGCAAGTCACTTTCATCTTTCCTCCACCCCCCAATTTGACCTCCGGTCCTGTAAAGACCCCAATTAAGGCTTGGTGTAAGCTGGAGCTGAAAGACCTCAGGCTCTTTGGAGGTTTCAACTAAATGTGACAGTTCCCTTCCCACTCACCGTGCCTTACAGGGACCTTGGATTTGATAAATACGTGTTGATTCATTAAATGCAAAGACCTGGGGAATTTCATAACTATGGAGGTGTGGTCCTTTTTCAGTTCATCACATCTATTCTCTCTTCCTTTGTTGGAAGAATTCCCCTCCTTATGAATCTCGGTGAGAAGAGCCCACCACACAAAAAGGAAGCAGAAACTCATGAAATTGTTTGCCCAGGCTTTCTTACAGCCAGAGCACTGGCATGGGACCCCAGCTAGCCAACCAGAAGTCCCCAGCTTCCTTGGCTTTAACAAGGTGCCAATGATACTATCTCACACCTCGGCCATGAACTTCCGGCAGGGCACAGATCACCCAGGTGGACAGGACATCTCTGCAGATATCAGTGACGATCCAGAGAGCAGACAGCAGATCCAACCCCGCTGCCCAAAGGCCATCGCAAGCTACAGCTCAGCCTCCACACCTAAGAGATGCCTCAGTAAAGGAGGAGCGGAGCAGATACGCACCACGGCCATCCAGCTCAGGGGCCCGGCCTTCGACTGACCAGTGAAGACTCCTTGATTCAGTATTTCAGACTCTAGATAGTGCTCCCTGTCAAAAGCTGGAGGGCACTTGAAATGTTTCTCTTATACCAATGGTTTCTAAATGTTCTGAAGAGGTAAAACTTTGAGTTTGTTTCATATTAGAAGGGAGGTTAAAAACAAAACGCAGAGGCTAAAAACATAGACCCCAGAATCAAACAAACTAGCATTTGGTTCTAAAATCCTCCAGCTGTGTGACTTTGGTGAGTTCAGTTAATTGTGGCTCTTATTGTTTCATTTTGTTTTAATCAATTTATTTATTCATTCCTGGCCGTGTTGGGTCTTCATGGCTGCACGCGGGCTTTCACTGGTTGCGTTTGTTGCGATGCGTGGGCTTCTCATTGCTCTGGCTTCTCTCGTTGTGGAGCACAGGCCCTAGGCGCGTGGGCTTCAGTAGTTGAGGTGCACGGGCTTCAGTAGTTGCGGCACGTGAGCTCTAGAGCACAGCCTCAGTAGTTGTGGTGCCCAGGCTTCGTTGCTCCGTGACATGTGGGATCTTCCTGGACCAGGGATCGAACCCGTGTCCCCTGCGTTGGCAGGCGGATTCTTAACCACTACGCCAGCAGGGAAGCCCCACTTTTATTGTTATGGTTATTATTATTACTGCCTGGGGAGACTATTTGAGGAGGCAGGATTGGAGAGATGGAGGAGACAGGCTGACTCCAAGAACTGGGCCTGAGCTCCTGGCTGAGCAGAGGCAGACAGTGGAAGAAGGATTAAGCTTGCTCAGCGTAGCCCTGAGGACAGAGGACCGACCAATGGTGGAAGCTCGAAGGTGACATGTTTGACCTCAACATAAGACTTTCTAATAATAACCTGAAAATCTGCCAGGGTCATTTAGTGGATAGTAAATCTCCTGTATAGGAGGTGTTTAAGCCAAAGGTGGAGAAATACTTGGTGAGCTATTGGAGAGAGGATTTAAATAGACATTAGATTCGATCGAAAGTTTAAACAAATGAAACTTCCCTTTTAGATGAAACGTACTGTGAAACCCCAGTCAATGCTGTGATTACCCAAAAGGCATACTAAGCATATGCTCAGAACACCGGTGAAGTAGGAGGGAGAGAGAAAAGTTCCACTTGAATAAACACAGCTAGAATGTTTCCATCAGCAAAACTAGAAATGAGCTACTTTCATGTCAGTGATTAAAATCCAGTTGTATGTAGGCATGGAGGCATCACAGTCTTCTCAGTATTCGGGGCCTTTAAAGTCTTAATCTGGTCCTGAGCTCATTATAACAAACAGATCAAAGCAGAGCTGCTTTACAGACGGCAGAAGTAAAAGCCAGGAGCCCCTCCCCACAGGCCTCCCACTGAGGCCCCTGCAGGGACTCTGAGGACCCCTAGAGAGTCATGGAGCCCAGCCTGAAAAATCCTAGAGCATCCTTCTAGTCCTGGGATTAGGGAGAGTTCTTCCCTTCTTAACACACGGGCTCAAGTCAAGCCCCACTTACAATTTCATCTGTGATATTATTTCATTCTAATTTGCTTAGTAATTTTAACTTTTCAATCTTTTTCCCATATTTATTATCTTAGTTTACTCTCATAACATTTCTTGAGGGAGGTTGAAGGATTTCTCTTTTTATATTATAGGTAAGGTAACACGTCTCAATCACACAACTTTTTTTTTTTTTTTCCGGTACGCGGGCCTCACTGTTGTGGCCTCTCCCGTTGCGGAGCACAGGTTCCAGACGCGCAGGGTCAGCGGCCATGACTCACGGGCCCAGCCGCTCCGCGGCATGTGGGATCTTCCCCAACCGGGGCACGAACCCGTGTCGCCTGCATCGGCAGGTGGACTCTCAGCAACTGTGCCACCAGGGAAGCCCACAACTTTTTTGTTAAGTGGAGAATTTCTAACATACAGAAAGTCCGGGACTTCCCTGGTGGTCCAGTGGTTAAGACTCCCTGCTTCCGCTGCATGGGGGTTTGATCCCTGCTCATGGAACTAAGATCCCGCATGCCATGTGGTGTGACCAAGACAAAACAAAACAAAAACAAGGGCCTCCCTGGTGGCGCAGTGGTTGAGAGTCCGCCTGCCGATGCAAGGGATACGGGTTCGTGCCCCGGTCTGGGAGGATCCCATATGCCGCGGAGCGGCTGGGCCCGTGAGCCATGGCCGCTGGGCCTGCGCATCCGGAGCCTGTGCTCCGCAACGGGGGAGGCCACAACAGTGAGAGGCCCGCATACCGCAAAAAAAAAAAAAAAAAAAAAAAACAAGAACAAAAAGTGAACAGAAAGGTATGATGAACCCCCAAATATCCATTATCCAACCCCAATAACCATCAAGCCCTGGCCAGTTTGCCCTTATCTATACTTCATCTATGTCCTCTTTCTGGTTTTACTTGAAGCAAACCCCAGCCATCATACCATTTCATCCACAAATATTTCAGTGTATATCTTTATTTTTTTTAATTTATTTATTTATTTATTTATTTTTGGCTGCATTTGGTCTTCGTTGCTGTGCACGGGCTTTCTCTAGCTGCGGTGAGCAGGGGCTACTCTTCACTGCAGTGCACGGGCTTCTCATTGCGGTAGCTTCTCATTGTAGAGAATGGGCTCTACCTGCACGGGCTTCAGTAGTTGTGGCACATGGGCTCAGTAGTTGTGGCACACGGGGGCTTAGTTGCTCCGAGGCATGTGGAATCTTCCCGTACCAGGGTTCAAACCCGTGTCACCTGCATTGTCAGGCAGATTCCTAACCACTGCACCACCAGGGAAGTCCCTCAGAGTATGTCTTTAAAAGCTTAGGATTCTTGGGCTTCCCTGGTGGCGCAGGGGTTGAGAGTCCGCCTGCCGATGCAGGGGACACGGGTTCGTGCCCCGGTCCGGGAAGATCCCACATGCCGCGGAGCGGCTGGGCCCGTGAGCCATGGCTGATGAGCCTGCGCGTCCGGAGCCTGTGCTTTGCAACGGGAGAGGCCACAACAATGAGAGGCCCACATACCGCAAAAAAAAAAGCTTAGGATTCTTTTCTCTCTCTCTTTAACACATAACCACAATACGACTACAATATTTTAAAAATTAAATATAATTCTTTAGAACCCTCAAATAGCTATCAGGTTTTCACATTTCCAATTATTTGGTAAATGTCAGAATTATTTCCATGAAAAAAAATCATAATCCAAGTACGGACCTCACTTTACAATTTGTTAAGTTTTAAAATAATCTTTTAATCTATGCTGTCTCTCATCTTGCAATTCATTTGTTGAAGAAATTCAGGTGTTTGTTCCTATGGAGTTCCCCATAGTTTGGGTTTCTTGATTACATCTCTCAGGCGTGATTTAAAGTGTTTTTCTTTCCCCCCTCTTCTGTATTCCCTGTAACCTAGTATTTGGATCTAGAGGCTGGATCGGATTTAGATCACAAAGCTATTTATGGAAAGTAGGGATCAACAAGGTGTGCTGGAGTCCATGCTGTCGGGCCCATGCATGACTTCCTCTCTGCCACCAGGGTTACTCTGCTCATGAGCCGGTGTGCAAACACGGGGGTGGCTGAGAACAGAAGTGGGCTGACAGCTATTGGCTGAAGTCCTAATCACTCCGTTGTTTATTCCCCTCTTCTGCAGGGGATGGTGCCTGACAGGCATTAACTGGTCAATGCAAAGATTCTCACACTTGGCACCCGCCCCCCCCACCAAAGGTCTATCCACAGGCCTCTTCTCGAAACTTTCTTGTCCTTCATCTTCCAATTTTGCTCCTTCCAGGGCCCTGACAAATCAGCCAGCCATTGACCACAGCCCAGGAGTCTGCGTTGACTCTTTCTTCTGTCTCACAGGGGATGATCGAGAGTCCATTGGAGGTCTCCTGACCACTACTTTTCAGGGCCACCCTTGAGAGAGGTCATAGTGTATCAGCAGTCCTCTTTGGGCTCATAGCTACCACTGAGCTGACCCATCTATGATCCCTACAGGGCTTTTTTTCTGCTTTGTTTGTCAGCTGGTCATAGGGAGCACCTCCTCCCTGTATAAGACCACAGGTGTGAGCCGAGGGAGGTATGTTTGGAGCAGTAGTGGTAAGTGGCGTGTGTGTCCGGGCCATCCACTTTCAGCTCACTTGTCCCCTGGACCCGCCCAATCCCCAATGTATCACTTTCATTTTTTCATAGATTTCTGCTGCCCCACCCCCACCCCAGCCTATGACTTACTGGCTCTCACAGTATCCAGCTCATGGCCTTGTGGCCTCTTAGCCTCCCATGGTCAGAGGCTAAATTTCTACAAGAACCCAGTAACATGTCAGGAGCTGTTTTTGCAATAATGGTGCATAGTTCTCTGCCGTAAATGCCTCTACCCTGTTTCTGAAACTTAAGAGCTGTGTTGTCGCTCTCCTATTGGGGTGTGCAGAAGTTCTACCTGGCATCTTTCTCTACCCTGTGTGATCTCCCAGGTCGTACAAGCCAAGAAGCAGGGCTCCTTGTACTACAGTCTGGAGATGCAGTAGAATCTGCTTTTGCTCTGGACCCCACTCAAAACTAGCAGCCTTCTGCATCACCTGATAAATGGATCATAACAGGATTCCCAAGTATGGAATATATAACATTCAAAACCCCAAGAAGTCTGCCAAGCACTGTGTTTCTTTCTCAGTAGTAGGAGTTTAAGGTGCAGTAAGTTGTCCTTTGCTTTGGGGAGTTAGCCTGACCATGGCTCAAATCACTGGACCCTTAATGACTTTATCAATAGATCAGTTCCCTGAATCTTTTATGTTTTTTCTCTAGAATACATTTCTAGAGGGCATGTCTTTTACCAAGTATTTGCTACTTTTTTGCACACTGGACCAAATTAGCATGATTTTACCAATTTCTTATTGGGGCTAGGGTTCAGCCTGGTGCTGTGGGATGTTGAGAGGTGTTTCACCAAAAAAAAAGCTCAGAGCTCTAGTAGCCATATTTTTGCTCTAAAAAATGTTTAAAATATCTGCTTAAGAAAAATACTGGACACATTTATATAGGTGCCATTGATATTATTACGTGATAATCTGCTTTTCAAAAATGATGAGCCTTGGGCTTCCCTGGTGGCGCAGTGGTTGAGAGTCCGCCTGCCGATGCAGGGGACGCGGGTTCGTGCCCCGGTCCGGGAAGTACCCACATGCAACGGAGCGGCTGGGCCCGTGAACCATGGCTGCTGAGCCTGCGCGTCCGGAGCCTGTGCTCCGCAACGGGAGAGGCCACAACAGTGAGAGGCCTGCGTACCGCAAAAAAAAAAAAAAAAAAAAAAAACAGATGAGCCTTATTGAAGAATGGAGGAAAGCATTACCTAATCATACACATGCGACATCCAAAACAGCCTCCATTGATGTAAGGTGTCTAACAATGGACCCTTACGTTGTGTGACAATACAACCCTTAGGTTTCAGGAACAAGGTGGAGGCATTTGCAGCAGAAAACGATGTGCCATTATTGCAAAACCAGCTCCTGACACGTGATCATCATCAGCCTATATTGTACGTTCAGACTTATAAGATCCAAATGTATTCATGATGTGTTTCAATGTTTCCTGTATCCTAAACATATCTGCTGTCCCGTATCAATCTTCATGGATCCAGAAGAAGGAAGTCTTTTAAGACTAAAAAGCAGAATCGTGCGCTTCCAAGCTGGGTTTGAATCATACAATCACAAAATTAAGCAGCCCCCAAATGAAGAGAGTTTCTAAAAAGTTGGGAGAAGAGCTCTTGAAAAGGAAGTAATTAATTGCCAATACTACTAATAATAATTACAGTAAAACACAACACAAATACGGCAAATTGGGTTCTTGATGTTTTAGCCTTTGCTACACTGTAGTGGTAACAGAAGTGGACTTGATGTTATAACTGATAACAAAGATCCAAACCCACGTCCTCGCTCCTAAGTGAAAAGGTAGTTTTTAAATAATTCAAGGGAATCCCCTGGCGGTCCAGTGGTTAAGACGCTGCGCTTTCACTGCCAGACCCAAGTTCAATCCCTGGTTGGGGAATTAGGATCCCACAAGGTGCATGGCACAGCCAAATAAATAAATAAATAAATCAAAAAGGATTGTTTCGATGAAAAAATGTCTGTGGGGGTCATACGTTATAATAAAAGTATAAAAATACATATTAAAAGTGTGTTCTATTTAATTATTAAGAAAATTAAGTTGGTTTAATTTGCAGAATTTGGAACTTCTCTTCTAAATGAAAAATACAAATCTCCTTTTCATAATTTCTTGCAACAATTAGTTAATCTGCGAGACCACGTTCTGCCTGGTGTGATCCAAGCATATTACTGCCTTTTAATCATCTTGGTGTCTCCTCAGTCCATTGCATTTTTAAAAAGTATTTCATGATGATATAAGTCGGAGAAACATGGTCACAAGGGCTGATGGATGTGTGTAGGGCCTTGGAGTCAGAGAGACCTGAGTTTGAACCTCCTTCCCTGCCATTTCCTACCTGGGAGCCCAGGGCAAGTTCCTCATCTTCTCTTAGTCTTTGTTTTCTGGCTTTAGTACAAGGGCAGAATCCCAGAATCTTGGGGGATGAGACTGCCATGTTAAATTAGTGGTAGCCATTAATATTTGCCAGATATCTGCAGAGTCTGTGAGAAGAAGATTCCACCCACAAGTGCTGAGGAAGGCGCTGCAGGGCCAGCAGAGTTGGCTTCCCTCAGGAAGAGCTTGTTTTGTAACCACTCTGCGTTTTCCCTTCATGTCTCCTAAAACTGCCTGCCCTGTTCCCACAAACTGCCGGATTGTCCCATGGCTTTGCTCCTATCTGGGTGAGCTTCCGGACAGCCCAGCTGGTGTCTCCTTCTGTGTTTGTCTTCACAGAGGCCACTGGTAACGTTTGTCCAGGGGCAGCTGCCTTCTACTGGTTTTAGATTTGGGCCTTGGTGAGCTCCAGCAATCCTGTCTGTCTCTCCCTCCCTGTCACACACACACACCCCTTTTAGGACCAAAGGGCATACAAGGCAATACGCCCCACACCCCAGCTGTCGGGAGCACTGCTACAGACAGCCCTGAGCCCTACCCCTATGTGGAAATTGTCTCAGTGGAGGAGAGTCACCTCACCAAGGGCCCCCTTCCTGGTGCCAGCCTGTCACCCATGACTAGTTGATTTGGGAGATAAACACTGCCCATGCCTGCTTCTTTCCCCTCCCTTCCTCTGAAAGGGCCCCCCTGGAATAACCCTTCTCTGTCACCCACCCAGCTGCACCCCTCCCTCCACCAAGATTGCCGGCTCTGGGCCCCTTCCTTGAGGCTGCTCCGCCAGCCAGCATCTCTTTTGGAAAGGTTCTTGGACCGTAATCTCCCTTCCTGACCTTCGTATGTCAAGGCTCCTGTTTTTGTTTTTCGTGGGGAAGAAAAAAGAGGGAGACTTCCAGAAAAGAAGAGGGAAAGAAAAATAAGAGAGAGGTAAGGATAGTAAACCTGCCTGTTGTGAAGCCCAGTCCAGCTGGCCAAAGGGTTTTTCATCCACATTGTCTTAGAGAAGAGGAAAAGGTACTCCTACTACCTTCAAGCAGTGAAATTTTAGGTGATCTTTGCTTTTTTTTTTTTTTTTTTTGGCTTTTGTATATTTTCAGGATTTTTTTTTTTTTGCAATGAGCAAATAATCAGAAAAAAACAAAACAAAACATAACCAAGAAAGTTGTTTTGAAGGAGGAGGGCTGGAGGACTTAATGCTTCTCCCTCTCTATTCCCTGCTTTCTTTCCCCGAGAGCAGAGCAGTCCAGCGTGGCTTGTGGGCAGAGGAAATAAGGCCCCAAAGCTCCGAGGCAGCTCAAAGCCGGGATTTCTGGCCCAGCAGATTCCCCCATTCTTTGCTTCCAGCCCCAAATCCCACGCTTACTCACTTCACAGCACCTACTTTTAACCTGCCAAATGCCACTAAATCTGCAAATTAAACCTCTGATTACAGAATTCCTTTTGATGTAAAAAAAAAAAAGTTGGGATTTTAAAAATGTAATTATTCATACACTAAGATTTTATTTTTTTTTATTTTCGGGGCAGGGTTATTCCCCCGTGCAGGCCTGCCCAGGCAGCACCAGGAGCCGGCGCAGGAATTGTCTGATGCCGGCCGATCAGGCTGCTCCATGCCGGGGGGGCTGCAAGGGGTCAGGGCAGCAGCTGGTGGCACAGGCCTCCACCTCACAACCTCCCACCTCAGCAGCAGTGTGACACCAAAGGCAAGGTCACAGTGCGCTTCCTACGTGGGGAGCCTTGGACCGAGACTCAACATCCATGGCCCTGGGACCTGGGAGAGTCCTTGGGTGGAAATCCTAGAGCCAGCCTGGAAGGATGCAGAGCAGTGGGGAAGTGGCCTGGGCCGCCCCCTTTCTTCCAACCTGTCCCTCCCTCTGCTCTGGAGCTGCAACCACACTGAGTTTTTTACATTTGTGGCAAAATACACAGAACAGAAAATGTGCCACTTTAACCATTTTACAGTGTCCAGTTCGGTGGCATTAAGTACGTTTACACTATTGTGCAACTTCCGCCACCACCCACCTCCAGAGCACTTTCATATCCCAAAGTGAGACTGTGCACCCGTTACACACTAACTTCCCATTCGCTCCCCCCTGCAGCCACTGTGTCTCTGTTTCTATGAAAATGCCTCTTCTAGGTACCTCACCTTAGTAGAATCCTATGGTACTGGTCCTTTGGGGTCTGGTTCTTTCACTCAGCATAATGTCCTCAAGTTTCATCCATGTGATAGCAGGTGTCAAAATTTCTTTCCTTTTTTTTTTTTTGTGGTACACGGGCCTCTCACTGTTGTGGCCTCTCCCGTTGCGGAGCACAGGCTCCGGATGCGCAGGCTCAGCGGCCATGGCTCACGGGCCCAGCCGCTCTGCAGCGTGTGGGATCTTCCTGGACCGGGGCACGAACCCATGTCCCCTGCATGGGCAGGTGGACTCTCAACCACTGCACCACCAGGGAAGCCCTTTCTTTCCTTTTTAAGGCCGGATAATACTCCACTGTAGGGATATACCACTTGTTTAGCCATTCATCTCTTGATGGACACTTGGGTTGTTTCCTTGTCTTGATTATTGTGAATAATGCTGCTATGAACATGGGTGTACAAATATTTGATCAGGTCCCTGCTTTCAGTGCTTTGGGCTATATACCCAGAAGTAGAATTGCTGAATCATATGGTACAGACTGATCTTTTAATTATGCAAGTTAAACTATTTTGTCCTAAGCCTGTCTTGGGCCTGAAAAGGTCTGCATGATGGGCTCCGTGCCGGGCTCAGGAGCTCATTTCATCCCATTTTTCCCTTATGGACCCTGCCACAAACACACTTACCTTCTTGGGGATTCTCAGACACCCAAGCATGCACCACCCTTAAGCCCCTGCTCTGACTGTGACTTCCCCCTGGAATGTTCATACACTGAAGTCCTAAACCTCAGTTTCATGCTAGGCTACCCAGTCCTCACAGTTGGAGTGTCAACTCCTAGAGATCGTCTCCTGACCACCCACCAAAAGCTGGCCCTACCCCTCTGATGGCCATCACATCTTCACCCCTCTGTTTATTTTCCTTCACACCTTTATCACAGTCTGGAACTATCTTGCTTATTTATTTATTCCTCTATTGCCTGCCCCCCTCCCTCCCCAGAATGAAAGCTCCAGAGGAGCAGGTACTTTATCTGTTATATCCCCGCACCTAAAACCATGTCCAGCTTATAGCCGGCACACCTTAAAAAATTATTGGATGAATGAATGAATGAATGCAAGCCCATGACTTTCCAAGTGGGTAGAGTTAGGTCAGAGACTAAGCATGGGTATCTTACAGGAACATAAGGACCATACATTTTATTTGAAGATGGGGGGGATGCTATTTTATTTATTTTAAAAAGGTAGTTTAAGGTATATATTAGTTTCCTGGGGCTGCCATAACTAAGGACCACAAACTGGGTGGCTTAAACAAGAGAAATTTATGGTCTCATAATCCTGGAGGCTAGGAGTCTGAGATCAAGGTGTTGGCAGGGTTAGTTCCTTCTGAGGGCCATCAGGGGAGGATCTGTCCCTTTGACTTGAAGATGGTTTTTCCCTGTGTCTTCCCTCCGTACGTGCTGTGTCCTAATCTCTTTTTATAAAGACACCAATCATGTTGGATTAGGGCCCACCCTAATGACCTCACTTTAACTTAATTACCTCTTTAAAAACCCTGTCTTCAGCTACAGTTACATTCTCAGGTACTGAGGTTTAGGACTTCAATGTATCAACATCTGGGGGGGCACAATTCAGTCCATCACAGCTGATAAGAATCCCCTTAGCCCAAACCCGAAACATACTTGACTCACTCCCTCTAGAAGCTTTTACTAACTGCCTGACACTGCACCAGTGATCGCCCCCGTTCTCAGAACCACCACAGGAAATTACCCAGGGCTCCCAGCACTTCACATTTGTGTGTGTGCATGTGTGTGTGTGGGGGGGGTGTACACGTCTTCTGGCAACTACTGGAGAGCAGGAGCTTCCTTCTCCTTCAAGATGCCTCCTCATGACTTGCATGGTACCGAGCACATAGTAGGGGTTTTATAAATGCTGAATGTTCCGCTGGCCACTGATACCAACGTTTTCTTTGACTCTGAGAAAACGATTTAATTAGAAGCGTTGGACACCCCTCCCCTCCCTCTGCAGGACCAAGGCAAGCAAACGATGAAGCCCAGTGGAAGGTTGTCAGAGTCCAGGGCCACGGGGACCGGGAAGAGCACAGAAAATGTGGAGCCAAGCCCACCATTCACAGCGCTGAGAGTGGACGAGGCACGTCTGGGACCGCAGCCAGACAGTGGCAGAAGCAGAAGCAGGAACCAGTTCTCCTGACTCCCAGGCCACTCCCCTGTCCCCGTCTGTCCCCAAGACAGGTCTGGATGACTAGAACACTCTGCTCCAGCCCCTTGAGCTGATTACACACAGATCCACTCACCCAAACAGAGCAAGTTTTCTTCTACCTAGAAAAAAAGGCGGGGCGGGGGAGTACTCTGGCTCATGGAGTGTAACCACTTAAATCACAGAAAGATGATCAATTTTCAAAGCATTGTATAGACTAGAAGGGAAGATTCCTGGTACGAAATGGCACCGGTCAGACCTACCCTTTCTTTTTTTTTTTTTTTTTTTTTGGTCGTGGGGCGCAGCTTGTGGGATCTTAGTTCCTCGACCGGGGATTGAACGTGGGCCACAGCAGTGAAAGCGTGGAGTTCTTACCTACTGGACCTCCAGGGAATTCCCAGACTGACCCTTTATGTGATGATGGCCCTGGTGCTGGCAGGATCTCAGGTCACCGTTCTGAGCATCCTCTCAGCAGCCTGTCCTCTCTGACATCTGTGAGATTGGATCCACTCCATGGTGGGTCCCCTGGAAGTTGAGTTCTATAGTAAATTTCAAATTTCAACATGTTTGCTTTATTTCTTTTTCTCCTCAAGCTGAGAGCAGAACAAGGTCCCACCCCAGTTGGCTTATTTACCATCTTTGCACTATTCTACCATTTTATTAACCATTTTGTACAATCCCATCCTCCACACCACCTCCAAAGTATGTTTTCTAGAGCATAAATCACAGTTTCAGTCCCTTCCTCCAATCATGTAATCCTTCACCCCACCCACCCCTATCATCACCTCTGAGGATAAACCACAAACTTCTTAGAAGAGCATGGAAGTCTTTCCTGATATGACCCCGTCTCTCTCTTCATACACACCCTTTCACTGGGATGCCTGTAGCCACAAAGTACAGAAAACTCAACTAAAACGGATTTAAATATAACCAGCCTTGTTATCTCCTCTAACTAGAAGTCCAGAGGTGGGAGGCGCAGAGCTGCTCAGCTCAGAGGTGCACAGCCTCCCTGAGGGCTGAGGGCCTTGCCCGATCTCTGTTCTGTCATCCTCATGGGGCAAAGTGGCTGCAGCAGCTCCAAATGTCCCCACCTCCCATTCTAATGTCAAGAGGCAGAGCCTGTCCTGGATGAGCTTTCCCTTGCCTCTCATGGGCCAAAGCCAGGTGACCAACCCTTTCTGAAACTGGCATGGGGAATGGAGTACCATGATTGCTTTCTATCAGCTTGTATTTCCCCAAGTCCCAAGGCTCATCCCGACTCTCATTTTCCTTCGAAGTATTTCCTATCCCAACTCTGGCAGGGCTCCATGATGTCTTCTCATCTAGTCACTCAACAAATATCTGCTGAGCATCTTACAAGTGCCAGGCATGGGGGATACAGTAGTGAACAAAAACAGACACTGTTACCCTCATTTTGTCCCTATTTCTATTACAGTACTGGACATATTTATTATGTTTTGTGGAGTATGTGATATTAGACACCTCTCTGAGCCTCAGTTTCCTCATGTATAAAAGGGGATGATATTGTCCAGCTCAGTGTTATAAGATTTAGCGATAATGTACCATATAGAACCCAGGATGTGCCCAATTTATAACTGATGCACAAGAAATGGTAACTTTACAGATTTGTTTTCCCCAAATGAAGAGTAATTTTCTTGTGTGTTCTTCAGTAACCTGGAGGAATATTTTCAAATGCACAAAATAAAATACATGGGATAAGAAAGGAAACTAATTATATTGAAAGACAGTTACCAAAATACTTTTAAATATATGTAATATAGAAATATACGCTCTTTAATAATAACTAAATAACATAATATAGTGTCAGATCTAATATTCTTTTAAAGTATTGGTGAATGTTAATGCTATTTCAAGATACTTACAACTGCTATTATAACGCCATGTGAAAATGTCTGTGATTTTTATCTTCCAAAAAGTCCCAGGTGCTATTAGTATTAATTGGTTTGTTGCCAACATTTATATTTTAAAGAAGTGCTACCTTTCAGGTACAGGCTAGGGAAAATAAAGATGCAGTTTTTTCCTATCTGGTTCTCAAACCCCCGGAATTCTATCCATGGACCCTTTGGGAGTTAATAGACCTCAAATTAAAAACCTGCCCCTGGAGTTGGGGAAGAGATAGTCTATTTTCCCCAGGCCATAAAAGTAGTATCCAAAAAGGCCTCAATATCTTAAAGGCTTAATAAGTATATATTTTGTTCTCTCCATAAACTTTCATATATATATATATATACACATACATATATACATGTATATATATCAGAAAATGAGAACATACAGAAAAGTGCAGACTGGGCTTTCTTTTCAGACCCTGGAGTGTGGTAGGGCTTTAGACAAGTTCTTCCTGTCTGTGGCAGTGGCTGTGTATATCTAATTTCTTTCCTGTTCCAAGCTTGGAAAGATGGCTGCTTGAAATGTGCAGGAAATTACCCAGACTGCAATGGTTAGTTCCTAAGAGAATCCCTAAAACTCCTTTCCTTGGGTCAAGCCTGTAATGGGAAGTATTACTGTGTAAAACGAGAGAGTCTCAGAGTCCTCAAGCTGCCCCATCTGATTAGCTGTGTGACCTTGGCTAAGTCAACTCTCCTCTCTGAGCCTGTTCATTCATCTGTAAAAAGCAAGGGTTGGGGGAGATGATGTTTGTCAAACAGGGCTCCAGACATGTATTCTTTTTTTTATTTTATTTATTTTTTTAATTGACGTATAATTGATTTACCAATATTATATTAGTTTCAGGTACACAGCATAGTGATTTGGTATTTTTACAGATTATACTCCATTAAAAGTTATTATAAGGTAATGACCATAATTCCCTGTGCTATACAATTTATCCTTATCGTGCATCTATTTTATACATAGTAGTTTGTATCTCTTAATCCCATACCCCTAACTTCCTCCTCCCCCCTTCCCTCTCCCCTTTGGTAACCACTAGTTCGTTCTCTCTGTCTGTGAGTCTGTTTCTGTTTTGCATATACATTAGTTTGTATTCGTTTTTAGATTCCACATATAAGTAATATCATACAGTAAGTACTCGTGCTGTTTAAGAATTCTTAATCAATGGTGTATTTGTGTGTGTGATTTCATTTGATAATTTTTTAAGACATTTTCTGCATCACCTGCCAGCCACCTTAAAAGTAAGTCATCACATAATTTCAGTGTCTGCATTTGTACCTGTATTTACAATTGCAAGCAACAACACCATCTCAACTGTCACAAGCCAGTAAGGAGAGGCAGACAGATGTGACAAATAAATGATGAGGTGGTGCCATGTAAAGGTTATATGACATCACAACGTGCTGTGCTTGGGATGTTTCTCAGTGGTTAATGTATGAAAGTGATGAAGGAACAAAGTTATTCCACCACACAAGGAAAGTAACTATGCGAAACAAGCAACAACAACGAATATCCTGTCTGAGGCGTGCAGTACCACTGTCACGGGTCACCAGAAATTTGAGTGCAGTACACGATGGATTATACACATTAATGAGATTACTTTGAATTTTACCGATTTTGTTTGTAGATTTGTTCTCACTTAATTTGAATGTTTGTTCCTCCTTGTTTGGGAGATATCAATATAAGGGGTTCATAGGTAGTTTTACGTTTGTACATGTTGGAGTAGCATTATTACAAAGCAAAAACTGTTTAAGACAACACTGGAATTATATGTGATATATACTTTGTGAGTATATATATATACTTATATATATGTATATATATATATATATATATATACACCTTTTTTTTAAGCTTTAAAGGAGGGACTTCCCAATATTAAATTTGAGAAACAATGAGCTAAGAAAAAAGAAAAATCTCTGGGGCCCACCCCCCTTTCTGACCTTCAGGGGCTCTAATTCCTAGAGAACAAGGTCAGACCTGCATGCCTGTGGGGTGCGGTCAGTCACCTTTGGAGGGAGAGGGGCTTTGGGTGTGTTCTGCTGCTCTCTGCTGGCCATTCCAGGCTTGAAGAAGAATTTGGAGGGCGCTTTTGTCAAGGGGTTGAGGGAGGCGGGGAGAGAGGGCAAGAAAGCAGCTCGAAGGGACGTCCATTTGCAGGAGGTTATCCAGAGCTGCGCCCTGACCATTCCGAACCCTCAAGACCTAAACTCCATCCGTTTTTGTTTTTGTTTTTCGTTTTTATTATTTATTTATTTATTTATTTATTTATTTATTTATTTATTTATTTTACATCTTTATTGGAGTATAATTGCTTTACAATGGTGTGTTAGTTTCTGCTTTATAACAAAGTGAATCAGTTATACATATACATATGTTCCCATATCTCTTCCCTCTTGTGTCTCCCTCCCTCCCACCCTCCCTATCTCACCCTCTCTAGGTGGTCACAAAACACCGAGCTGATCTCCCTGTGCTATGTGGCTGCTTCCCACTAGCTATCTATTTTACATTTGGTAGTGTATATATGTCCATGCCACTCTCTCGCTTTATCACAGCTTACCCTTCCCCCTCCCCATATCCTCAAGTCCATTCTCTAGGTCTGTGACTTCATTCCTGTCTTACCCCTAGGTTCTTCGTGACATCTTTTTTCTTAAATTCCATATATATGTGTTAGCATATGGTATTTGTCTTTCTCTTTCTGACTTACTTCACTCTGTATGACAGACTCTAGGCCCATCCACCTCATTACAAATAGCTCAATTTCGTTTCTTTTTATGGCTAATATTCCATTGTATATATGTGCCACATCTTCTTTATCCATTCATCCGATGATGGACACTTAGGTTGCTTCCATCTCCTGGCTATTGTAAATAGAGCTGCAATGAACATTTTGGTACATGACTCCTTTTGAATTATGGTTTTCTCAGGGTATATGCCCAGTAGTGGGATTGCTGGGACATATGCATCCGTTTTACAAACAAGCGCTGTCCCTGCTTGGGGATGAGCCCTGGATCAGGGATGGTGGAAGCCAGTGATTCCAGCGACCTAGGAGACCAAGGGGAGGCTGGAGAGGTGGCACTCAATAGGTCCCCCTAGCAGCCAAACCAAGGGGAGGCTCCAGGGGCTTCACCCTGGCCTGACCCATGCAGAGCCCTGCTCTGCACCTGTTACAGGACCTTGGCCTTGGTGACTTAGGCCCTGGGCATTCATTCAGAGAAAAGAAGTTTCCCTCCCCAAGGAGCAAGTGCACAGACACTTCTGCTGCAACAGGAGGTCCCTTGCCTTCTTATAACAGATCTTTGTGATGGCTAAACCATTGAAGAGGAGAAGGGAACAGTCCTGAATCGAGGAGCATCCCCTTGGTACCTAGCAGACCCTTGGAGACCCAGCCCAGCCTTCTTCACTCCAGCCCCACCCTCTCCTGCTCAGTCACTTGTCCTCCTCTGGGCCCTGCAGTTCCTCCCGCCTGTTCTGTTCCATCACCCAGTCACTGAGGCCATACTCAGTGAAGGCTAGGTGTGGACGCCAGGTCCTGGTTTATGGGGTATTTGACAGCAGCCTTTAAGGACTGTTTAAGTAGTGGGGGAGCAGGCTCTAAACCAATCACTGCAACACTGAGGGTCAGTGTGGGAGGGGGTGGGGGAAGAGGAGGCCGCAGGGGGACTGCCTGGGCTCCTGCCCTGGAGAACCAGTAACCAGTCCCACACAGCCTTGGGACAGCCCCTGGGTGCTGCCACAAACTTTTATCCTTCTGCCTAAGTCAACCCCAGCCCCATCTTTTCCTACTTTTTCTCTCTCCCCAGCACTTGGTAGGAAGTCAGCACAGTGGCCCTCAGCATTTGCCCAGCTGGCACCTGGGAGATGCCCGATTGTGGAATGGATAAACTGATGGGTTGGGCCTGAAAGGGAGTCCTGGGGAGATGCTTTTTTGGACAAAGGCAGTGAGCAGGACAGAGAAGTTGGCCCTCTCCTCTTTCCAGGAGGCTAATTGTCCAACCCTTCCTGTGTTGCTCACCCTTTATTTATTTGGGGACACAGAAAACTCAGCAAAGGCTCCCCGACTTCATCCATCTAAGTTTGAGTCTTTCCAGTGGGAACCACCAGGCTGGGCCTCCCTGCCAGCAGCTGACAATCCCACAGAATTACTCTCACCTCCCTCTTGTCCCGTAACCATACCCAATCCACTCAGCAGACACCAGCATCCCCAAGAGGAACCCAGCTCCAAGAGGGAGCCTGAGCCAGAGGAGAGCTCCCTGCAAAGGCACTGGCTCTGTGCCCCTCTCCCAAGATGGCCCATCTCCTAGTGATGGGCCCTCTTCTCTTCTCCTCCACCTTCAGACACAGCCCTCTCCCCATCGAGCTCACAGACTCTGATTAAAGAAAACTTGGAAGCTATCGGGCCCAAAGTTCCTCTCCTAGATAGTCTAGCTCTGAGGTTAACTCAGCCTCACATCCTTCCTCCAGGACTCACTGGCTGGGTGGCCTTGGGCAAATTACTTAACCTCTCTGAGCTTCATTTCCTCATCTCTAGAATGGAGCCCCTAATGGTACTTTCTCATACAGTCCTTGTGAGGACTGAAAGAGCCAGTGTCTGGAACGTGCTTTACAAAGAGCTCAGCCCATCATGAGTGCTCAGGAAAGGGAATCATGCCACCATCCTCATCACTGCAAATTAATGTGGCTTGTTAACTGCCCAGCAGAGCCCCTACTGACTAATCCATGACATTCAACCCCCACATGACCCCCACAGGGCTTGTCGCTGGGTGCACTGAGCAGGCCAGGGCAGCTCCAACCCTGCACCCAGAGCTGTCCCAGCACCGCAGGGCCACAAAGGAAGTTCATCCTTCAGGAAGAGGCAAGATAAGACGAATTTAGGAAGCAATTAGTAAAAAAAAAAAGATAGCTTAAAAGTACTAAACTGGGGCTTCCCTGGTGGCGCAGTGGTTGAGAGTCCGCCTGCCGATGCAGGGGACACGGGTTCGTGCCCCGGTCCGGGAGGATCCCACATGCCGCGGAGCGGCTGGGCCCGTGAGCCATGGCTGCTGAGCCTGCGCGTTCGGAGCCTGTGCTCTGCAACGGGAGAGGCCGCAACAGTGAGAGGCCCGCGTACCGCCAAAAAAAAGTACTAAACTGTTCACTGCAGACTAAATTATGTTAATAAGAATGGCATTTTAGCATTTACCTAGGAATTGGAAATACATGATCTCAATCCTCAAAATAAACTAGCGAGGTAAGTGTTACAATTAGCAGATGAGGAAACTGAGGCTCACAGAGATGAAATGGCTTGTGTGTGGTCACACCGCCAGTTAGCGGACGGCTCAGAAGGACAACTTCAACCTGATTCTAATTTCAATAGGTACCAGGATCCTTGCTTTTTCCATTGAGGGGGATGAGTGTGTATGTAGGCATGTGTATGTATGTGTGTGTGTGTGTGTCTGTCTGTCTGTGTTTGTGTGCCTGTGTATATGTTCACAGGGGTGGATGTTTCTTCAGACTTCATCTCACTCCTGTCCTCTCCTCCATTCAGCCCTAAGATTCCCTGTGGCCAGAATATCTTGTAGTTCATGTTTCATGTCTGTTTGTGCTGTGTCCAATGGCTTTATTCTGGGTCTCCTCTCACAGGTGCAGTGGCCTCTCAGAGTTGGATATCACTCCGAAGCAGCCAGAAGGTGAAGGGTTTTGTGACCCCCTGTAACCCCCAGCACTGCCCTGAGACCCTCAGAAATGTGGCAGCAAAGAATAAGGAACCACTGGCTCTGGCCGCATGCAGCAGGTCCTGGGTGCCAGGGCCTGTGCAGAGACCTGGGAAGCAGGTTTGCAGCAGCCCCTGGTGGGCCTCCTGGAGCAGCATGGCCACGCTCCCAAATCCACCCATGAAAGGGAGGGTGGAGGAGGACCCTGCGGAAGGGCCACAGCCTGGGGCAGGATGGAGAGTGGCGGACCACAGCAGAATGGACCAGCTCCACTCAACATGATAAGATGAAAATATACGTCAAACTCGAAGCCACATGCCTGGGTTCAAGTCCCAGTCCCCCTGTTCCCTGGTGGTGCCACCCTGACAGTTTCCCTCAGCTCTAAAACATAGATGTTTCACAGCTTGCTGTCAGGATTAAATTAGTTGATTCTGGTGAAGTATTATCTGGCGTAGAGCAGGTCCTATGAGGGCCGCATTATGACTTTCGTGGGCTCCAGGCACTTTTGCTTTCAAGGGGTTCTTCTACAAAAAATATTTAAAGTTCTTTTTTACTACTCTGTTGGTATAAAGATGAATATAATCCAAGCCGGATTCTATTCATTGTTTCTTTTAATAGAAATAAAAATATTTTCATGGGCCTCTAAATATCTCATGACCCCGAAGTATCAGTCTGGTCTTGCCTAATGGATAAATGGGTCCTGGGGGCTCCATCAGGTACGCTCTTGTGGATATTAAAGTGTCTCGGAAGCTGTCAGGTGCTGATGGCTGTAAGGGTCCTGGTCATTCCCTTAGGAGTGTTCGCCCATCCCCCTGTGCGTCCAGCATTCCTGCCCTCTCTCTACATACTGAATGCTATGCTTCAATGTCAAGTTTTCCAGTAAGAGGATGCCCTCTGGCCTCTCCTTTCAGCCCCTGGGCACCAAGTAGATGAGGGGCTAGTAGTTCTGATGTGGAAGTAGCAGGCAGAGATCAAGCTGTGTGGCCCAGAAGCTCCTTTAGACTTCCAGGGGCCGGGAAAGGCAGCTTTGGAGGCCAGATGCCCACTGGCTCCTTTCACAGCGGCCCTCAGAGTGGTCGTAACAGCGCCCTCTAGTGGCCAAAAATACCTCCACGCTGTGCCTGCCTCAACTGCCTTCCAGAGGGGCCCCCAGAGACCAGAGCCTCAGGCTTGTGTTGACGTACACATGTTTGTGTTTGTCTAACCCCCTCCCTCAATCTACATGAGATTTGAACCCAGTAATATAACTAAATCCACAACTATCTGCCGTGTGTTCATGTGTACCCAAAGCCTAGATCACTGCTGTCCGTAGAAATACAATGTGAGACAGAGGCGAACCACATATATAACTTTAAATGTCCTTGGAAAAGGAAAATGAAAAAGACGGAATTAATTTTGATAACATGTTTTATTTAACTCAATACATCAAAATATCATCCTTTCAACAGGTCATCTGTATAAAATTATTAATGAGATATTTTAGATTTTTTTCATTGGAAGTCTTTGAAATCCAATATGTAGTTTACATTTGTGACACATGTCAATCAGAACATTGAATTTTCATTGGAAATACTTATCTGTATTTTATGTACTTCATAAATTTCACAGACGAAAAAGCAGATTCACATATCTGCATTTTTCCAATCATCCCTAGAAGCTTTCCAATGACTGAATCAAGTAATAGTTTTGAAATTTAAATGTAAGTTAAACTTAAATAAAACTTAAAATTCAGTTCCTTAGTCAGACTATTCACATTGCAAGGGCTCAACAGTCACATATGGTTAGTGGCTCCTGAATTGGACAGTGCAGGCTAGATCATGAAAACAGTAGCAGGAAGAAAGCAAGCCCTTGTGAAAACAAAGCCTATCTCCCTGTGGAAGAGAATTATTTATACACTTAAAGCCTCTGGCCAAGGTTTCCCGAAAGAGAGGGCCGAAACTTACTTGGGGCATCTGTAAGGACTGAAGATGGCGCACCCACGCCCACAGATTTGCCTCTGAAGGTCTGGGGTAGGGGCCAGGAGAGTGTATTTTGGATAAACCCAAGGACCACACTTTGAGAGTCATCGCACAGTATCTGGCAGATGTGCAATCACAGGGGAGCTATGACCCTGGTTTCCGCTGGTTCTGGAATGTACCAGGCACTGTGTTCAACCAGGCCTGCCAAAGACAGGCCCACAGGCAATCCACTGGAGAATGGGGAGAAAAGATAAATATAGGTGTTGTTATTATTCCTTCGTGTCTATTTTAGCACACGGTCTGTGTAGTTTATACATAATTTAGTACACATATGTTGGGAGAACATATTAAAAGTTTTTTAATCGATAGGGGCAAATCCAAAAAGTTTTAGCCCTTGCGTTAAACAATTGTTCCTATCTTCAAGGAGCTTAGAGACAGGAAGATAATGTCTCAAGTGGATAACCATAAAACAGGGCAGAAGGGAACACACACCTCAAGAAAGCTACAGTTGGAGTTCTGCCAGAGTTCGGAAACAGGAGTCCTTATTTCTAGCTGGGCTGATGAGTAAACAAGACACAGTAAGCAAGTACCAGGAACCAAGACAAATAGCCTGTGAAATGGGACTTGTGGGTTCATCAAAGAAGGACAGTCTCCCAGAGGCAAGTGTAGGGTCAAAGGCATGGAGAGGGGGGACCGTCAGTCCTGTCTTCAGTGGAAAGAACCACCTGACTTCTCTGGAGCAGCGTGATTATGGAGGTACCTGTGGAGATGTAGGCATTTGGACTTTTATTTAGTGTTTAAAAAGGGATCATTGCTTCTTGCTGCTATGATCATGACTTGGTTTAATAAGTATGGTGAACCTGGTACATGAGCAACAGGGCCACTTGACCTAGTTTGAGGCCCCTGCCTTCCTACATGGCCTGGATCTGGTGATCCTGAACCCCGACTCCTGTGCCACCTGCCCCGCTGCCAACCTGGGGCAGCAGATGGATGCGGGACACCATGGCACCACCATCACCACCTGACAGGCACCGGGCTCTGCCCACAGGCACACGCAGAGTCACCATCACACTGAACCTGCGCTTTTATTCCAGGGATTCCCAACGCTTGACGGGGTGGAAGCCCTGTGGCCAAGACCTCTGGATCTGACCCGGGGACCAGATAAACTAAGGCTCAGAGCCAGACCTGTAGTAATGGATGCAGTGGGCCCCACCTGCACAGGTTTTAGGATCTGGGGGTCCAAAATCTTGGAGCCAAGGTTGCCCCTGAGCCCCAGACTTCTGATTTGCAGGCCCTGAAAGTTTCACAGGAAGCAGTGATGCTCCTGCACTGTCTGGCCCTGGGGGTGCACCCCCAGCAATCATCCACGACTCCCTCCCCGCCTCCCCGGTGACCAGGTCCAACACGGCCAGCCAGCCACGGTGAGAGCACAGAACAGCCAGGGAACAGCACACAGCCCACTGGCTCCAGACCCAGCTGGGCAGTCCCCTGAGAAACTCCTGCACCTGCATGGAGAGAAGGTGCACAAGGCAGCTCAGAGGGGACACCTCCCAGGGTCCGGAGCATGGAGAGAAGATGCACAAGGCGGCTCAGAGGGGACACCTCCCCGGGTCCGGAGTCTAAAGGAAGCCAGCTCCAGCCTGGCTATGCCGGCGCTTTCCGGAAGCGCCCCTGCCGCTGCCGGCTCAGGTCCTCAATCAGGCCCCGAAGCATCCGCGTCCAGTCGTCACCCTTCCGCATCGGGGTACAGCGCGCCTCCTTGTGCTCCAGGGCGAGGATCTCCGCGGGAGTCTCCGGGGTCAGCCCGGCAGCCAGCACGGCCTCCGGGAACTTGGCTGCAGAGGCGGTAGCCAGACAACAGCGGGGAGGGCTGCGGAGGCGGGGCAGGTGGGAACAGGGGCCGGAAGACAGAAGACAGAGGGACGGGAGGAGGAGGAACAGGGGAAGGGGAGAGGTAGGGTGCAGAGAGAGAGAGAGAGAAAGACACGTTTGGTCCCTTGAACTTATCTCTGCAGTGACTCTGCAAGCAAACTGCTCCTCCTTGTTGGAGGCCCAGCTCCCTCTCCCAGGATCACAGTCTCAGGACACAGTGCCACGCAGCACCCATCATGCTCACAAAAGCCATTTGTGGGACTTCCCTGGCGGTCCAGTGGTTAAGACTCTGCGCTTCCACTGCAGGGGGACACGGGTTCCATCCCTGGTCAGGGAACTGAGATCCCGCATGCAGCAAGGGGCAGCCAAAAAGAAAAGGCCATTTGTTCACATTCCTCTCTCCCCTGCTTGGGGAAGAGGAGGACCCCTGAAAGCCAAGGGGTTCCCCCGACACACAGGCACCCACCACCTGTACCTGGGCTGCCGCCTGTCCACCTGCTGGTAATGGTAGCTCACGGCCACGGCCGAGTGAGGGCACAGCAAGTACTGGTTCTCTTCCCAGCAGCGGCCCATGGTCTGGGTGATGGTCTCGTCTGACACTGACTGAGACACTACAGCCTCTGAAAGCTGACAGGTTTCAGGGTCAGAGGGGTGAGAATCAGGGCTGAGGGGAAGTGGGGAAAAGGGGAGAAAATTCCCACCACGTAACATAGCCAGATACGCACCAGAAACTCGAATGAAACGCTCAGATGGAATGGCTCAGATTCAGCTCAGAGAAAAAATCTGGTTTCTCACGTTTCCCAGTTTTAAATGGATTCACTCAAGTTAGGGGAAGGATACCTTTGAGTTTCAGGTCAACACATTTAGTTACAATTTGGCTCATGAATCAGCAAATTAGTGTATATAGTCTTGTTCAACAACGGACAGAACACAGGGTAAGGGCGCTCAAGCATTCCTGCTGCTTTGTTGTTGGCACGCCCCCTTCCTGTGGATGTGAGAATAGCTTCCCGTCAGTTCCCACCCGGCTCTTGTGGCACCTCCTTTAGGAAAACTCCCCACTACCTTTAGACAAAGGAAGACTCCCTTCCCAGTGCTCCCTTGGTGTAGACGGTTTATTTGATCATTCTCTGAAAATTCACTGCATGCTTATAATGTGCCAAAAGCCCTGCATATACTCAACAGCAACCAATAGAGACCACAGGGTATTATAAATTATTTAGATACCTTCCTGACCCATTAGGATTCACAGAAGACAATGCATGTGTTTTATTTATCTTTGTATCTCCAGGACCAAGCATAGCTCCTGACTCATGGTCAATATGTAATACAAATGAGTGAATGAATGAATGAATGAATGCTGTTCCAGCAGTTGGAGTATCTTCTACGTGTACAGCAGGGGAGAGAACGAAGAATTGGGGGATATGGTGTCTGTCTTCATGGAGCATCTCATTTACATGAGGAGAAGGATTGTGGATGTCAATACAAACCATTAAATAAGTTGAACTTTGGTTGTGTTACAGTCTGAATGTTTGTGTCCCTCCCAAGTTTATATGTTGAAGCCCTAACCCCAATAGGATGGTATTTGGAGGTGGGGCCTTTGGGAGATAATTAGGTCATGAGGGTGGAGCCCTCATGAATGGGATTAGTGTCTTTATAAGAAGAGGTCAGAGGGCTAGCTAAATCTCCTTCCACATATGAGAAGGCAGCCAACTGCAACCCAGAAGAGGGCCCTCACCAGAACTCAACCATGGCACCCTGACCTCAGTCCTCCAGTCTCCAGAACTGTGAGAAGTACATTTGTGTTGTTTCTAAGCCACCAGTCTGTGGTACTTTGTTATAGCAGTCCAAACTAATTAAGACAGGTTGCATCAAAAGAAGCATAGATTCCAGAAGACAGAAATTCCACTCCAGTCTGTGTGGGTGTATCTAGCTCTGGAGACAACCCTTTAAGATGGACATTGACCACTGAAAATTACATCATGTAAGGGACAGCTAAAGGACCCAGGAAGGCTTAGCAGGTAAATGAAGATTCTCTTCAAGTATGGGAATCAGATGGCTCACCAGTGCACAAGCTAAGAAGTAACAGGTTCTAGCTTGACATAAAGAACTTCATAATGATTAGAGCTGATGTGAGGTAGTGAGGTCCTAGGCACTGGAGATATACACAGTCTGGATGATGATTTGGTGGGAATGTGGCAGAGAAAATTAAAAGCAAATTCAACATATGAAATTCTTTTTTTATATTAAATAAGTTTTCATCACCAGGTTACCTTAAAATAAAAGCAATCCCTCCCTAGGCTCCTACCCATCTGAGGAGATAAAATTTCTCCTTTTTAAAAAAAAAAAAAAAAGCTAATAGAACAATAGTCTCTGCTCATACTGGATGGGAAAAGTGGTTTCCAGTTATTATTGGAAATAAACAATAATAAATAAAAACAACAGTTAATATATTAAGCCCTATATTGCCAGGCAGTATACCAAGTTCTTCATGGGTATTATTTGACTTAAAATTCAACAGTGCTATGAGGCAGGCATTCTCTTTATCCCCATTTTATAGATGAGAAAATTGAAGCACGGAATTTAAGAAACTGGTCCAAGGTCTCACAGCTGGCTTGGAGTTAAGCCCCACCTGACTCTAAACCAATAACCTCTACTGCCTCTCCTCATTCAACAAAGAAATCCACATGAAGTGACTGTAGAAGTGCCAGGCTCATAGTAGGTACTCAAGAAACAAGCATCCCCTTTCCTTGAACAGATTTTCAAACCCCAAGTCTGGTCTTATGGCTGCACCCTTTCCCTTCTCCATGGTGTATGGGTGGTAACTGACCTTGCTGTGCAATTCCTTGGGTAGACTCACACTTCGGGTCCTTTCAAACTGCTCCATGAGGGCTCTTGTCACCTGGCTGTCAGAACCAGATAGCAGCCAGAAGATCCTCTCCATGTTGTATGGCACCTGGGCAGAAAGGCAGGGTCCCGAGGGTCACGCTGACCTCAGCCCTTGTCCACCTCCACCCAACCAACACCTGGGTCAGACCTGCACGTCACCTCACAGGCCCCACCTGAATGTCCATAGCTGATGCCAAGGTTGGTTTGACGGCCTCAGACAGAGAGAAGTCTCCCCGCTGGACGGTCCTGTGGATGATGTCATTGTCGTTCACTGCCACGACCAGGTGGATGGGCAGGCCCATTTTCTGAGCGATGAACCCAGCTTAAGAGAGGAGAACAGTGGTTTCTTAGACAGAACACCAAAAGCACAAACAAAAGAAAAAAAAGTAGATAAATTGGATTTCATCAAAATTACGAAGATTTTTGAAAAGACGACCCACAGAATAGGAAAAACTATTTGCAAATCATGTATCTGATAGAGGACTTGAAGCCAGAATATATAAAGATTTCTTACAACTCAACAATAAAAATACAAATAACCCAATTAGAAAATAGGCAAAGGACTTGAGTACCTATTTCTCCAAAGAAGATATACAAATAGCCAATGAACACATGAAAAGATACTCAACATCATTAGTCATCAGGAAAACACAAACCAAAACCCCAATGACATACCGCGTCATACGCACTAGGATGGCTAGAATCAAAATGATAGACAATAACAAGTCTTGGTCAGGATGTGGAGAACCTGGAACCCCCCCCCCCATACACTGTTGGTTGGAATGTAAAATGGTGCAGCCACTTCAGAAAACAGTCCAGCAGTTTCTCAAAAAGTTAAGCACAGAGTTCCAATATGACCCAGAAATCCACTCCTAGTTTATATATACTCAAGATAACTGAAAGCAGGTCCGCACAAAAAACCTAAGCACAAATGTTCATAGCAGCATTATTCGTAACAACTAAAACACTGAAACAATCCAAATGTGCATTAACTGATAAATGCATAGACAAAATGTGGTATATCTGTACAATAAAATAGTATTCAGCCATAAGAAGGAATAAGGTACTGATACACGCTACAACATAGATGAGCCTTGAAAACATTACACTAAGTGAAAGAAGGCCACATATTGGATGATTCTTTTTATATAAAATGTCCAGAAGAGGAAAATCTATAGAGACAAAATAGATTAGTGGCTGCCTAAAGCTGGGAGGGATGAGGGGAAATGGGGAATGACTGCTAAAGGAATAGGACTTCCTTTTAGGGTGCTGAAAATGTTCTAAAACTGATTATGGTGATGGCTGCCCACATCTGTGTACACTAAAAACTATTAAGTTGTATACTTTAAGTGGGTGAATTGTATGATATGTGAATCATAGAGCAATGAAGCTGTTACAAAAAAATGAAGGAAAGATGGGGCTTCCCTGGTGGCGCAGTGGTTGGGAGTCCGCCTGCCAATGCAGGGACACGGGTTCGTGCTCCGGTCCGGGAAGATCCCACATGCCGCGGAGCGGCTGGGCCCGTGAGCCATGGCTGCTGAGCCTGCGCGTCCGGAGCCTGTGCTCCACAATGGGAGAGGCCACAACAGTGAGAGGCCCGCATACCGCAAAAAAAAAAAAAAAAAAAGAAGGAAAGTGTAGGAGAAGGTTACTGTGCCCTGACACTGTTCCCGTGCCAAACGCTGCCCCCAGGCAGGTACTGACACATGCTTGCCACCACTTGCAGAAGAGAAAATGGAGGTTCTGAGAAGTTGAAATGACCCATCCAAAGCCTGCTAAGTGGCAGACAAAGGATGTGAACTAGGTTTATCTAAGTCTAGAGCACATGCTGAGTCCCCTGACTCAGTCTCCTAGAACCAGCGCCCTCAAACTGCGTCCCCTGGAAAGGGACTGAGGGGGTCAGAGCAGCAGCCTCCGTCTACCCTAATAGCATGTCTGTTTGCATGGAACAAGCAAGGAATTCCTCACCCTGAAAGATGGAAAGCCCAGAAAGGCAACGTAGTTTGGGGGAAGGTTCCTACTGCCATGAATGGTTGATCTCTGATGAGTAGGTAAAAGGAGTTAAGGACAACCGCACCACCCAACATCACTCTTAATTTTGTGAAGCACATTCACAGTCTTATTTCACGTGATCTTCAGTAAACATCATGATATCCTTGTACGACAGAGGAGCAACGGAGACTCAAGCTCAAGAGGTCCAGGGGCTTAAGGTCAAGCAGCTAGTTCCTGACGGAGCAGGGCTAGATCGGAGTCTCCTCTGCAAACATTGTTTTTGTGTCCAGGGGCTTAAGGTCAAGCAGCTAGTTCCTGACGGAGCAGGGCTAGATCGGAGTTCCCTCTGCAAACATTGCTTTTGTGCCAGGCACTGTGGCAGATACTGGGACATGTGCAGCTGGCATCACTCCCTGGAGGGTGATGCACATGGGCGGCCATGGATGGGAAGAAGGCTGGGCCATCCTTGTCCAACAGCCAGCTTGCTGTTCTTTCCACCCCTGTGTTAGCTGAAGTCAGGAAGACTCCTGACCGCTAAGATACTTTCATGGTCTCACCTAAGCTGTCCTGGATGCCCATCAGAAGCAATGCCATGAACAGAACCATCAGAAAAGAAGTTACGCCAATCAGGAGGCAGCCTTGCATGCTGGTGAGGATTCAGGCTCTGGAGTCAGCCTGCCTGGGCTGCCATCCTGGCTCTGGGACTGACTGCTGTGTGACCAGGGGCAGGCTGAGCAACTTCTCTGTGCCTCAGCTTCCTCGTTATAACATGGAAATCATAGTACCGTTCCCCTCATAGGCGCATGTGAGGATTTAAGGAGTTAATACAAGGGAAGCATTTAGAGCAGTGCCCGATGCATAGTCAGTGCTTTATAAATGTTAAGGATTATTATAGGAAATGATTTTAATGCCACGTAGCTCTATAGCTCTTGACCCTCACAAAGTTCACATACACGCAAAGAATCTTATTTGTGCCCTGTGGTCGTCCTGAGAGATATGATAAGTGTTCCAATCTCCCTTTGATAGCTGAGGAGCTGAGTCTAAGGGACAAGACGTTTAGCTAGTAAAGGACAGGACTGGGCCCAGAAGCCTAAGTCCAGGTCTCTTTCCACATCACACGGTCTCCAGGGAAAACACGCTGTGCCAGGCGAGCCCTTATCTTCAGAGCAGGCAGCTGGCTGGAGCTGGGAGGGAAGTCCACGTTCCTGGCACAGGGCACTGCCAGCCGGGCCAGCGGCTGAACCTTGACCTAGTCTCCCCACGCTCTGCTGAGCAAACACATCAGATCAGGCAGCCGGAGCACCTCGGGATTAACCCATCCTCCTCCCCCTGCGGCAAGCGGCCAGGATGTCCCCCCAGGGAGTTGGGGGAAGTTTTCTGGAAGCTTCTTGTGTGTCGTTTCCCATCACTTAGGACCCAACCTTTCTCCTCAACCAAAGTGCAGCTGGGAGGACGGGGACCACAGGCATTTTTCTGGAAAGCCCATTTCCGCCCAGGGGTCTCCTTACCTGTGAGGTTACCGGCAGCCCCCGATGGTACAACCACCTCCACGGGGGTCGGTGTGTGCAAGTCTAAGGCTGGTGCACACCGGAAATAAGCGAAGAAGTGGTGGGCCATTTGCACGAGGACCCGGGACCAGTTGATTGAATTCAGACTCATCAGATTGTGCTCCTTGACGAAGGCCACGTCGGCAAACACGGCCTTGATGGGCTCGTCCAGCTCATCGCTGTTCCCCTCCACTGTCAGAGGAGAGAGGAGAGGGAGTTATCATAAGAACTCCCCGGGGGCCAGCATGTGCCCATAAGGTCAGCATGTGCTCCTAGGCTGAGCCCATCCTGCTGGGACCTTCACTCAAACCATGTCTCATATCCTTGGGGTCACATTTCCAATGTTTCTACCATCATCTAAAACTAGATAGAAAATGTCAGCTTTCTGGGATATTGGGGGAAGAATTCCTCTTTGTATTCCATGCCCACTTCCCCAGTCTCTGGGGGTGGTTTATCGGATCGTGAGACGGTGAGAGGCTGAGCTTTACTTCACGGTCCTCCATCAGGGGCTGGAGGGAAAGACTCGCTCTTCCCACGTGGGTTCCCAGGCCAAGCTGCACTCCTCAGCCCAGCCCAACCAGCCATCAAGCCAATATTGTTCTCTTATCTGAAACCTGGGTCTGTTTCTGCACTGGGTCCAGACTTGGAGGACAGTGGGGGAAGATCATCAGGGGAAATGCCAGAGTAGGCACGGAGGTTATTTCTTTATTTTTTAAAATAAATTTGTTTATTTATTTATTTATTGATGGCGGAGTTGGGTCTTTGTGGCTGCGCGCGGGCTTTCTCTAGTTGTGGAGAGCAGACTCTTCATTGTGGTGCACGGGCTTCTCATCGCAGCGGCTTCTCTTGCTGCGGAGCACGGGCTCTAGGCGCTCGGGCTTGTGGCACGCGGGCTCAGTAGTTGTGGCTCGCGGGCTCTAGAGCACAGTGTCAGTAGTTGTGGTGCACGGGCTTAGTTGCTCCATGGCATGTGGGATCTTCCAGGACCAGGGCTCGAAGCCACGTCCCCTGCACTGGCAGGCGGATTCTTAACCACTGCGCCACCAGGGAAGCCCGGCACTGAGGTTACTATTCATTCCACCCTTCGTCGTGTAGCAGTCATGAAGCTGCAGGACTGACTCCAGGTCCATGTACAGGGGGGTATTTGCCGGGGTGCCAGGAAAAGATTCCCTGTGTTTAAGAGAGAGCCACAGGAAGAGAGACCTGGTTACCTTCAGGAACCACCATATGCCACAAGAGGAATGAGGCTGAATGGAAGATGGAGCAGAGAACCTGGCTCCCTGACGGCAGTGAACCAGCCAGTCGGGAGCCTATCCCACCTCTAGACTTCCTCTAGACATGAGCTCAAAAATATCCCTGTTCAAGCCAGTCTCAGTTAGATTTTCTGTTACTTCCAACCAAAAACATCCCAAGTAATATATAACTAGTGTTTGCTGATTATCCTGTGCTTAAGAAGAACGAAGTATACAATGTATATGGAAATTCATGACTCTAGAAAATATCTGTGTCCAACACACAACAATCCAGGTGGCCCATCTCTACCCCGAGCTCACCAGCCCAATGGAAAACACATGCCCACCGTTAGCTCCCGAACTAACACACGTCCTCATGGAAACCAAATCAGAAGATTCCAGAAAGGAAAGGAAGAACTTGAACAGTCCTGTTTTGGAAACAAAAACTAATTCCTTTAAAGGTTCCTGCCTTATTTTCTTGAAGCGCAGAACATGTATGAAACAGAAATGCCCTTTGGCTCTCAGGCAATAGCACATTTATGACATACTGTATTCATCACCATCCACGTGTCTGCCACTATTTTTCTTTTCTTTCTTTCTTCTTTTTAAAATTTTTTGGCCATGCCACACAGCATGCAGGATCTTAGTTCCACAACCAGGGTCGAACCCACGCCACCTGTGCTGGAAGCACGGAGTCTTAACCACTGGACCACCAGGGAAGTCCCTGCCACTATTTTTCAAATGTGCACCATTCTCCACCCCGTGGTCAGGAAAGGTGCTTCTATACATGCCCTTAGGTCAAAGCCTTCCGATATCTGTGTACAAGGAGAGAAGGGCGTAGGTGCAGAACAGAGGTACAAAAAGCTGTTCTCTGCTTTGATTCTAGGTAAAGACAGTCCTAGATTCATAAATAGCAATTCTGGTGCTTAGGGTGTAACAGGGACACTCAGGAACCTGAATCTTGTACATTAAAATCTTGCCATGACTGCAGAAAAATGCAGCCAGATATGGGTAATTCATTACTAAGGCTCAGGTGTAAGATTTTTGCCAACACCCGCCTTAGCTAAACCATAAACTTTTCAGTGGAATGCGTATGTGCTTGCTAAAGAAAAGAGTAGAAGGGACTTTTTGTTTGCCCTTGAACAAATGGACAAAGAATATTCATGCTACTCCCATGGGTAAGGTTCGTTCTCACTGTTCTTTTGGTCCTTGACAAAATTGGTGTTATATAAAAACATCATCTACGGGATTATAACAGGAGGCCAGGCCAGTTATAGAAGGAAGGTTTTCTGTCACCACATTTGGTGTCCTGCCAGGTGAGTGACCAAACCAAGCCAGGCCACCTGGACAGCTTGCCCAAGGCCACAGTGCACAAAACCTCACCAAGACCCCTATTGCTCATATTCCAACCCCTTCCTTGGGGCTACCTGGGGTGTAGTAGGGTGTCAGAGGTAGAAATTAGAAATAAAAAGTATGGCTCCACTCAAACTCATCCTGCCTTCCTACACTCTTGAAATCCGTAATGATTAAATGCACTCAGAACAGATGGCCAGACATTAAGGAGATGGCTTTTTGCCTCTCTGTAAACACAAAACGTTACGATTCATGATGTGGCTCAGGAAGGGGGGTCGCTAGCGATGGGTCCCACTGAGTAGCTTCTTATCTTAAATACTTAAACCTGCTAACCAAGTGCATAGCTTAGTTGATTCAACGCTGCAAGGGAGGGCATGAGCTGCCAACATGCAATGGCACATTGTCTTAAAAATAATTATTAAACGTGTTTTTGCCATCTGGACTTCAGTGCCCTGGGACAGAACCCAAGTCACTTGGCTCAGGCTATGACTCTGGGGAGCTGCCTGTAGATATGGCACCAGCAGGGTGGACGTGCAGGGAAGTGGCCTTCTTTGGGGTATGGTTTTCAACCTGCACTTCCTCGGTTGTCCTGTCAGTATTGGTTTATGCACCTGTCACGTCCAGTAGTTTCTGAGACTGTGTAGCCACGAGCTTGCTCAGAGCTAAGGCAAGGCATACACCAACCTCTAAATATGACTGATGAAGGAAGGGAAGGAGGCAGAAAGGGGAGGAGGAAGGATGGTCAGCTAGTCAATTGGCTAGTTTTGTTCCAGCCCATCTCCCAAAACAGACCACTCGAGGCAAAGCCATGCTGGCCCCGGAGCCTCTGTTCCAGCACCCACCTCCAAACACGTGGACATTCTCTCTCAGCACGGTCGTCATCTGGAGCTCCTGAATCTTTGTGCAGCGACCTTTGGGCAGCAGAACGATGAGGTCCACGTTCTCTGCCCCCCGAACACTCTCGATGGCTGCACTCCCTGTGTCCCCAGAAGTTCCTGGATGGGGAGAAGGAGGAGCCCTCCTCTTTAGGACGAGGGAGATGGAAAAGGGAAGAAATGGCCCCTAAAGCACTGTCGCCAAGTGAGGCAATATCCTGGAGGGTAGGAGCCCAGTACTTCATCTGGGGTCCTTGAACCTCCAAGGCATCCACAGATAGAAATCAGGGCATCTGTGAGCGTGGCGCCATATCTTCTGTGTATTTTATGTATGTAAAATATTTTTCTAAGAAGGTTCCACAGCCTCCACCAGACTGTCAAAAGGGTCTGTGGCACAAGAAAAGTTTAAGAACCCTGCTCTATAAATTAGGAGGTTGGGATTACCATATACACATTATTATACATAAAATAGATAACCAACAAGGACCTACTGTATAGCACAGGGAACTGTACTCAGTATTTTGTAATAACCTATAAGGGAAAAGAATCTGAAAAACAATAGATAGATAGATAAATAGATAGATAGATAGATAGATAGATAGATAGATAGATAGTTAATGTATAACTGAATCACTGTGCTGTACACACACGTACACACACACACACACACAGAGTACTGTAAATCAACCATACTTCAATTTAAGAAAAAGAACCCTGCTCTAGAAGAACCAGTAACACACTCCCCAAGAGACATCAGTGGAGGGCATCCTGGGGGTGGACACTGGCAAGCTGGGGCACTATAGGGCTCCAGGGCGCACGGCCATGATGCACACCTACAACCACGGTGATGTGCTTTTTCCTCTTCTCCAGGAAGTACTGAAGGAACTGTGCTGCGCAGCACAGGGGCAGGTCCTTAAACGCATAGGTGACCCCATGCCACAGCTCCAGCACGTTCAGCCCATTCCTCAGTCTGGATAGATGGACCACCTCTTTGTGTCGGAATCTGCTGAAGGCTCGGTCGATCAGATCTGCGAGGGGAGAGAGGGGAGGTTGGACAGTGATTAAAGGCCATTCTCTTGTCCCTCAAGTTCACTCTCAGTCTCTTTACACTTTTACACTGGAAGTTTCTGTCTCTTGTTACCAGATAAAAAGACCAGAAGTTTTTATCATAAAGGATACTGGGTATGAATATAATTGTTTAATCCTAGGGAAAATGTCTGAAAAGGCATGAACTAAACTGTTCATGGATTCCTCATAGTGATGGCCCCAGAGACCAGAATTGGAGCTGTAAGACTTTCATTTTTTACTTTATACATTTCTTCATTATTTGGATTTCTTGTGTGCATGTATTCCAATGAGATTCAATTAAACAATTGCATAAGAAGCAAATCAAATGTCTCATCTTGGGCTTCTCTGGTGGCTCAGTGGTTGGGAGTCCGCCTGCCGATGCAGGGGACATAGGTTTGTGCCCCGGTCCAGGAAGATCCTACACGCCGCGGATCGGCTAGGCCCGTGAGCCATGGCCGCTGAGCCTGCGCGTCTGGAACCTGTGCTCCACAACAGGAGAGGCCACAACAGTGAGAGGCCCACATACCGCAAAAAAAATTAAAAAATAAAAAAATGTCTCATCTCTTCTAATTTTCCTTCCTAAAGACAGAGACTTATTTGTCTGTTTTTGCATTACTTAATCTCACACCTGTGATGCCAGAACCTTGAGATGGTTTACTTAGAATCCTACCTAAGGCTAAGGTCATCTAGAGTAGTGTTTCTCAAGCTTTAATTAGCGAACTAATCACCTAGGATCTTAAAATGCAGGTTTGGGATCGGTAGGTCAGAGAAGTCTGAGAATTCTGATATGTACCCAGGCAACACCGTCAATGCTGGTCATCGAGCTACATTTTGGGTCCTCTTCTTCTCAGCCCCAAACTCTCACCATTACATCTGGTCCACGGACCAGGAGCACCAGTATCATCTGGACATTTGATAGGAATGTAGAATTCTCAGGCCCACCCTAGACCTACTGAATCAGAATCTGCATTTTAAAGGTATTCCCACAGAGAATCTGTAGGCACATAACAGTCTGAAATGAGCTGGTCCAGAACACTCTCAAAGTCCCTTCTGGAATTACCATTAAAGGAGATAAAACAGCAATCTGAGGGTCTGGGTGTTTCATACGCAGGAAGGAAATACCCCACATTCAAGCATCTCAGGACGATAGCGAAATCCCTTGAAAGGGTTTTTAAAAAATAAGCAAAAAAAAAATCTCCGCAGATCACTTTGACGTTCATCTCACTGGAGGTGGGAGCTGGAATGAATTAACCCTTTGGGGATATTTCCAATTCTGGGATTCCAGAGTCTGGAAAAAACTCCAAAGTTTCGGAAATATGGCTAGGGACCTCCTAGGGGTTAAATGATGGATGTGCAACTCCATGGTGGGCTGAGCTGGCAGAAGAGTGAGATGGGAGCGTAGAAAGGCAGGGTCTGCTCACCATTTAAGTCATCCCTTGGAATGAGCTCGGGGCCAATGAAGAGGCTACACAGCTCCTTCACCAGGCTGGGGTAGGAGACCACACTCCACTGACGCAGGGTCTCTCTGTCCAGCTGAGGCAGCTCCTCGGGCATGTAGAGACCCCCATCCGGAGCATAGCCAGAGAAAAGGGCCCCTTCAAAGTCAACCCGTGGGGCCATCCCCCGAGTACTGATGTACCACATGATCCTGGAGGCCTGCAGAGGGAACAGTCCCAGAGACACTTGATCTCCAAGCTCAGTACCTCATGGGACGATGCTGAAGTACACCCAGTCCCTTCGGCTAGCTCCTGGGCCATCATCCAGACTGGGAGGCTGGAGCTCTGTGAAATCTCAGGCCAGCTTCACCTGAGACTGCACAAATCCTGACCTCTCCAATCAAAATGAGGTAATTCTACTGACCTACTACCATGGGAGAGGGGGTACTGGAGCATTCTGGGAAAGGAGAACATTTGGTCCTTACTGATGAGGAAGAAGTCCTTGGGGTGGGGAAAAGGAATAACAACAATAAGGCAAGTGCCATTTTGATACCCTCTCGATAAGGAGAGGATGACACACTTGATTATACTCTCTTTTGAGAGATGTATCTACTTCTGCTAAAAAAATAATCATCAGGGCTTCCCTGGTGGCACCGTGGTTGAGAGTCCGCCTGACAATGCAGGCGACGCGGGTTCGGGCCCCGGTCCGGGAAGATCCCACATGCTGCGGAGTGGCTGGGCCTGTGAGCCATGGCCACTGAGCCTGCGCGTCCGGAGCCTGTGCTCCGCAACGGGAGAGGCCACAACAGTGAGAGGCCCGCGTACCGCAAAAATCATCATCATCATCATCATCATCACCTTCAATGGATTTTTAGCAATGCTGCCTGTAACCTAATGGTTCTCCACTCTGGTAGTCTGTTGCAATCAGCTTGGGAATGTTTAAAAAAATACCCCTACCTGGGACTCTACCTGGATCAATTAAGCTGAAATCTCTACATGAGGCTCCTCGGGTGGGTCTCATATGCAGCAAGGAGGATGCATAGGGTGGCCAACCCATCCCAGTTTGCCCGGGACTTTCCTAGTTTTAAAACTGAAAGTCCCAAGTCCCAGGAAACCCCTCAGTCCCAGGAAAACTAGTACGATTAGTCATCCCAGGTGACAACCAGTGTCCTACCTCTCAGCCTGATCCTAAAATAGTCAGAAGTGCTGATAGATGCTACTCTTGCTACCATCTGGCCCAGCTAACTGGTCCTGTCTGGATACAGAACTCTGATTAGCATGGAAGGGGATAGGGTCCAAGGGCACCCCAGGCCTAACTCTGGTCACACTTCACATCAGTTAGGTTCCCAGGAGCCAAGCACCATGTCAAGCAGCTAGGCTTGAGCTCTGAACACCTTCCTCTGGATCATGGCTGTGAATTCAGATTATAAATCCCCACAACACCTCTGGGGATGAATTTGACTAGACAAGCTCTCAGTACCAGCTTGGACTTATTTCTGTGCCTGGGCCAGCGGGGAACCCCTGCCCTCTGGGGACAAAGCCACCTGAAGCCTTCCACCTATGAGAAAGGGAATGAGCCAGCATGGACCTGGAGGAATTCTGGTTCCCTAGACTGTGACTCTGACACATATGAGTCCAGAGCAAGTCCTACCTGGGCTGCCCTGTGCCACTCCCAAGCCTACAAACACGAATGCATCCAACTTTGAGAAGCAGAGACCAGTGGAATTGTCCAAATCATGAATCTTTTGAAAGTGAAAGTGGACATTATTAATAATTATGCTGGGACAATGGGGATAAGCCAGAACCGTCTCAGGCAAACTGGGACATATCACCTTGTATAGGGGTGCACGGCACAGAAATGAAATCAGGCAACTCCAAAAGCCAACTGCAGGGAGTCAGCAAAGAAGGCCCAGTGTCTCACAAACCAGAACAGTGTGGGAGGGCACAGGGCTAGCAGTGCCTTCAAGCAAAAGAGTAATTTCTGTAACTCTGTGGCAAGGGTTAAAGCCAATGCCTACTACCCAAGACCCCGGAGTAACGGGAGGGCGATCGTGCCTGGCCACTTCCCGGGGTCAGATTAAAAGAAAGAAGACAACTGGGCTGCCAAAGAAGCTGTGGCAAGCATGAAGGCAGTCAGAGCTACAGAGAAGGCGAAAGAAAATATCTGCGGAATGCACGTTCCTGGGGCGCTGGTCTCTGTTCCCGGCTCCACCTGGCCCAGGAACAAAGGAGAGGGCCTGAGGCCGGGCTCTGCACGTGTCAATGGGAAGAAGTGGACTGATAAGCACAGGAAGGGCCGCCGCCGCTGTTCTATCCAAAGACCCCAAGGGGCAGCCTTCTGAGGCCAGCACGGCAAAGCTACATGCGCTATACACCACTGGGTTCAGTGTAAGGTAAACTGGAGAGAGAAGCCCAGATGTAGAAGCCGCTGCCACAGGACCGTGGAGAAGCTGACGAAAAACACCAGGCACTCTGGTTGGACTGCTGTATGGGGGCTCCAAGCATCCGACGGGGACTGAACTAAGTGACCTCTGGCGCATGATTTTATAATTTGCCCCTGTGACTCCGCTGGGCCCTATTCCAGAGTGGAGACAGGTCAGAAAAATTCTGACCAATAATCTGGATGAAAAGCAAGGGAAACAAGAGAGCGCCGCAAGACAAGGAAACATTTCAAGAAGGGCTCCTCCGGGAGGCGAAGAGATTTCTGAGCAGGGGTGAGGCCATGGGGAAGATTTAAACCCCTGCGGCCGAACCCCTGGCAGTCGATCGCTGACCTCAGACTGCGGCCCCTGGGGTGGAGGCCCCGGCAGGCCCACGGCAGGCGCCGGCCTCTCCAAGGTCACTGGGCACCGGTCCTCCGGCTGACCTGGTCTTGGGCCAAGACGGTTTTGATAAGGTCTTAGGGATAAGGCTCCACTCCCAGCCTCTGAAAACCTCGCAGACTTCTCAGTGTCGGGGCTCTCCGAGAATTGCAGAATTCCTGCCAAAGGTGCAAAGCATCGGGAACCCTCAACCCTGCCAGGTTCCTCTAAGTCGCAGCGCCCGAACTAGAGATTGAAGAAAGGGGTTAGGGAGGCCGATCCAGCCACGCTGAAATGCGGGTTGAGCGAAAGTTCCAGAGCTCAAAAGTCTCGCTACCGATTACCCCGGAGAGGGCGCCGCGATCGCCGGAAGAGAACCCGGAGAGGGGGCCCGGGGCCGGCGCGCGCCTGCTGGAGGTTCGGCCGCTGGGGCGCCCGCTCGCGTGAGGGCGGAACCCCAATCCCCGCCCCGGAATCGGCTGGTTGGGCGGGAGAGTGGGAGGGCTGCGGGGTCCGGGCCGGGCGCGTTTACCTGGTGCCAGGCTCTGGGAGTGGCGGGGCGCGGCCCGGGAGGCGGATCGGGCGCGGCGGGAGTGCCCAGTTCCGGACGTGCGCGCGGGACGCGGGGGCAGCGGCCGAGCTTCCGGTCGGAGGATGAGCCGGGCCACCTGGCAGGGAGGCTAAGGGCGGAAGAAAGCGGCGTGGGAAGAGGTGGAGGAGGGAGCGACAGGGAATGATAACGAGAGGGAAACCATTTATTCCTCACTTAGTATGCTTTTCTGACACTTTGCTAAGCGCTTTATTCACAGTCTCTTAAATCTTCCTTGCAGCCCCGGAAGCACCACATCGTCGCACGTTTCAGGGTAGAGAACTGAGCGCAAGATGCAAAGAAGAAAGACCCTTATCGTCTCTGGGCTTCATGCTTCCCACCTACGAAGACTGGAAGGCTGACAAACTGTTTCTCAAACTAGGGCTAGTGAGTCAGGAATTCAGAATCCACAGGGATACATGACATCGTTTTGAAGGAAAACACTTTTTATTAAGCACAGATATATTCTAGGGTAAAACGCCTCCCCAATTTATTTTAAAGAAAAAAAGCAAGGCGTGAAAAAATGTCTTCCAGATATAGCCAAATGCCCTTGGAGTCACGTCCCTGCTCCTGGGACCTGACCCACTTAGATGGCAAAATTTGTGGAACTGGATGTGACAGATGCCGGATAAGGTTTAGACTTGCCTCTAGGCCGGGCTTGGTCATTGTAGGTGGTCCCACTGGGCGTCATGGGGATGGAGGGAATGGCCGCCCTCTGGTGTTGCTGTTACTTCTGCTATCTTCCTTCTATTTATGACATTCTCCTAAACCTGTGGTCTCTGCTTACTCAAGTTACCTGCCCTCCAAACTTTGGCCCACACATGGTGTCCACATCCATAGAAGTCCACGCACCTGCGGTTGACTGACTCCAGTCTGAGTGGGTCTCAAATTCCTGAAAGAGAAAGTCTGATTGGTCACTGCTCAGCTTATAGATTGTTGTAATGGAATTCACACAGCGGCCAGAGGGGCCATTCCCAGAGAGGAATATAGGTCAGGCAGGGACCTGAAAAGAGTTTCCATCCCCTGCATTAAGTGTACTTAATAACTCAAAGGCCAGGGAAACTGAGACCCATGGTAAAAATGCCATAAGATGCCGCAGAGTTTCTTACAATGCTCATAACGAACCAAGCATCTTCTATTGCTGGACGCTTCTTATATGTATGGTTATTTTTTTTGGCCACACCGGGGCATGTGGGATCTTAGTTCCCCGACCAGCGATCAAACCCACCTCCCCAGCACTGGAAGGGTGGAGTCTTAACCACTGGACCACCAGGGAAGTCCCTGTATGGTTCTTATATGTATTAGTTATGCACCCTTTTCTATCGTACTAAATAACTTCCTCCATTTCTGAATTTATTTGGATTAGCAGTAATTGCGCCTAATTAATAAGAATGAGAGATGCCTTTTAATGTTCTGATAACTGGTTTTACTCAATAACTTTTGAGAAACTTGTAGAATACATTTGAGAAGAGTACAAACAGTTCTGCAGTTAATGTTACTTTGTGTTGCTCTTTTTTAATTTTCTTCATAGCATTTATTGCTCTCAGACTCATGTGCTTGTTGGCTGTTTTTCTCTCCTCTCTATTCTAATGGAAGCTCTATGAGAGCATGGACCTTATTTGTTGTATCCACCACTCTCTCCCCTAGAACAGTTACTGGCCACACTCAGTACATGCTTATTGAATGAATGAATAAAATGCATAGAAAACAAAATTGACTTGTTTAAAATATCAGCCACCTGGATGTCACTGGTAACTCATTTAGCAAAGGCCAGCCTACAGAAGTTGATTGGATACTAGTGTGAAATTCCATCACACTAGTGGTGGCTGTGTTAAACATCCCTGGAAAACAATGGTCAGCAAGAAAGTTTCAAGCTTCAGCATGAGAACGCACTTTTGCAGTTGCATACATTGAGAATTAGACAATCCGCATAGACTGAAGTGATCTTAAATGCAGAAGGGAATCTGCAGGCTGTCTAACTTTCTTATTCCTCTAGGTGAGCCAAGCAACCATTTCCCATGGCCCAAACCCGAATGTAGACCCTATTCTAAGAACCTTTTGATGGTGTTAGTTCAGTGGTTCTCACACTCCAAGGTATATAAACATCATTTAGGCCTATGCTTCTCAAACTTTAATATACCAAAGCTTCACCTGAGGATTTTGTTAAATATGGATTTTAATTCAGGAGATCCGGGGTGGGGCGTGAGATTCTGCATTTTTAACATGTTTCAAGGCGAGACCAATATTGTTGGTCTGAGAACCCCACTTTGAGTAGCAAGGACCTAAGAAGTTTGTTTTAAATTCAGATTCCTGGGTGCCATCTCTAAGATTCTGATTCAGAAAGTCAGTGGCAGGGACCCAGGAATCTTTATTTTTAACAAGTGCCCCAGGTGACTCTGATTCAAGTGATCTGTTGGCATATTTAGAGAAATTTTGCATTTGACCGTTGTAATTAAAAAAAACCTCAAGAAGAACAAGGAGGGCTTCCCTGGTGGCGCAGTGGTTAAGAATCTGCCTGCCAGTGCAGGGGACTCGGGTTCGATCCCTGGTCCGGGAAGATCCCACATGCCCACGGAGCAACTAAGCCTGCACGCCCCAACTACTGAGCATGTGCTCTAGAGCCTGCGAGCCACAACTACTGAGCCCAAGTGCTGCAGCTACTGAAGCCTGTGTGCCTAGAGCCCATGCTCCTCAAGAGAAGCCACTGCAATGAGAAGCCCGCACACCACAACGAAGAGTAGCTAGCCCCCGCTCGCCACAACTAGAGAAAAGCCCGCGCGCAGCAATGAAGACCCAACACAGCCAAAAATAAATAAATAAATAAATAAATAAAAGAACAATGAGCTAACAAGCTGCCTTGAATAAAGGCAAAAATGGCAGCTAGGGAAATAGGAAAAGGGTTTGGGGGGATAGAGAGGAAGCTTTTTATGGGGACTCTCTCACGGGTGGTAAGGAAGATTTACTCAGTGTAATGCTCACAATACAGTGCTTCCAAATGGCCTTTGCTTGGACACCTAAAAATGTGCAACACAGAAGTTCATGAAGGGGTTAGTGAAATCATGAGCTCTTAGTATAGAGCATGACATCCTTCATGACAATGAGCCTGGATTCATACTTCAGGAAATAATTGGAGCAACAGCTCCTTTTTAGAGGCAATTAGAAATATAAGAGCGTTAACATTTAACTTCATCCCCTATACTCTCCTCCTCGCTCTGTCTGCTCGGGCCACAGTGGTGCCCACCTCTTCCTCCATGTGACAAACATGGCACCACTTCAGGTCTTTGCAACTGCTTTGTCCTCTGCCCAGAATGCTCTTCCTCTTGGCACAGTCAGGCTTTTGCTCCAAGATCTCCTAACGTGAAAGGGCTTCCATAACCACTCGGTCTAAAACGGTGCGTAGTTATCCTTCTACGCTGCTTTACCCTTCTCCATAAACTTATCACCACCAGATACCCTAGAGGGTCACTGGTTTCTCCTCACCATAATGGAAGCTCCCAGGAAAATAGGGAATAGTTCCGTGCCATTCTCTGATTTATCCCCAGTGCTCAGACAGTGCCTGACATATAGTAAATGCCCCATAAAGTATTTGCTTAAGGAGGAAGGAAGACATTACTACAGCCATGGAGATGCTTTTCCGTCTCTCTACCCTGACACCTTCCCTTCCTCCTGGTCCCAAGGTTCTTACCAGCACCCTGACCGGGAATGAGAACAATCAGTTAACTCTTTTTAATAACTAATGCTGCTCTGAGTGTGGTTACTCTATTTTGTCTTTCTCAACAAATTATAGAAAGACAAAAGAGTAAGGCCAACATATAATAATTTATTACTTCAGGTGAGTTACAAAGCGACAAGTGACCATCAAGCTGACACAGGTATTGTACACAGCATGTGGATGACACAGGTCAGGGTCACAGAGAACAAGCCTGAGACAACATGGGACATGAGTCAGGCAGGACAGTCATAGATCAAGCCGAGGCTGGGAGGAGATGTTGACTGTCTAGGACAGGGGTCAGCAAACTATAGCCCATGGGCTAAATCTGGCCCACTGCCTGTTCTTCTGGATACAGTTTTACTGGAACCCAGCTGTGCCCATTCATCTGAGTACCGCCTATGGCTGCTTTTGCACTAAGACAATGGAGTGGAGAAGCTGCACCATAGACCCTATGGCCCATGTCAACTGAAAAAAAAAGGCACAGAAGTTGAGAACTGTGTTTTATTCAGTGGACTGGCTGAAGACTTAAGCCCGGGAGGCAGCCTCTCAGATAGCTCTGAGGGACTGCTCTGAAGAGGTAAGGGAGAAGCCTGGATATATAGGAGTTTTTGCAACAAAGACCAGGTAGTCGGAACATTAAGAGATTACTATTAATTAAAGGAAACCAGATATCTCAAGTTAATGAATTGAGCACTTTTCTATGTATGGGAAGATGTAAGAGTCTGGGCTCATTGAAATAATTCCCTCTATGTGCACCGCAGCTGTCCAGGGCCAGTATCTTGCTTTTCTCCATCCTGAGTCCCCTCAGGGTATACAGTCGGTGGAGGCTGCAGTGGCCAATGGCTTGATGGCCCCAACATCTTTTGTTTACTGATACAACAGGTGACATTTTTCCCCCACACCCGCAAAGCCTAATATGTTTACTATCTGGCCCTTTACAGAAAACCCATGTCCACCCTGGTCTAGCAGCTTCTTCCTAAGTAGAATGACAGGCAGAGAGTGAAGGTGGGAAGTATTTGTCTGAATACCCTGTGGGAGACTCGGAACTTGTTGACCATCTATCTCACAACAGGACTCCACAAGCAGAGTCAGGAAAACACCTGCCAAGGGAAGGAGGGAAAGCACCAGGGCCAGGAAACAATGCGAGTCACACAGGGGCACAGAGGGAAGGGAAACAGTTTAAAACACAGGAAACATTTAAAAAAACCTATGACACTCAGCTGAGCTACCTGAAAGGATGGAGCAGGAATGCTGGAGGTGTATCCCAAGCTGTAGGAGGGGAGGGGAGAACAGTCCGTTTCCCCTGGTGCAGAAATGGAGCAAGTTAGCCAGGGCTTGGGGACGGAGGCACACTAGGTCCCTGGGGGCAGACCTTAGAGACATCACAGCATCTTCAGGAATCAGATACGATTCTATAAATCACTCCTGCATCTGTCAGTCATTGGACACGGCTACCCCGGGGGGAGGTATGACCTTGGACGAGGCTGATACAATCACCGTCTACAATTGTACCGTCAGCTGATACGATCTCCAAAGAAGGCTGTGGGCTGAAGGTCTTCTCCCAGCCGTTCCCAGCCGCTGGGGAAGAAGCTTTTTCTTCCTGAAGGAGGATGTGAGCAGAACATCACAGTATCCTCCGCATTTAGAAAAAGATTTAAGAGGAGTGGAGCTCTCATTCTCTGGAGCTGACGTTATTAAAGTGATGAACACGTACTCTGCCATTCACTCATTTTTATTCCATAAGATATATATATATATATATGATGTATGATTAAAGATATTTTATATATAGTGGACACCTAAAAAAGTACCAGGCTCTGGGCCAGGCTCCAGGCTCTGCCCTTCAGGATCCCATAGTCTGCAGAGCAGAGGGACAGGGACAGACAGAAAGACACACACAGCCCAACCGAGAAGTGCTGCAGGGGAAGCAAGCACAGGCCTGGCTCAGCACACACAGTTGGGGCTCAGGAGATGCAGCTACGGCTTCACAGAGGAGGAGGCCCCTGGTCTAGCCTGGGCGAGTCGGGTTTACAGCTTTAGGTGGAACAGAAGTGGGTTTCTTTCTACCCATTCACGCCATGCAGAAAGTTGAGTAATACAGAGCGTGTGGCTCCCTTCTCTCGCGCCCGGTACTGCCAACCTGAGTTCCAACTCTCTGGTTCCTGATTCCAGCATAAACCAGGGTGTTTACATTCCTTGCCACTAGATGGCAGTATTCGGTCAAGAGGACTGGCTACCGTGGCTTATTGCTGTCAGCCCCAGTTCCAATTTTGGTTGATGCGGGGAAGGGGGGCACGGGGAGGGGTCCTGCGAATGGCAATAGGGTTTTCCATTTTTTTTTACTTTAATTCATAAAATTGTATATGACATATATATCCATGCGCCTAAAGGATTGAAAAATCAAGCAAACACTAGAATATTGGTGTCCATGGTAGACTGGAAATTACTGCCTGATGTTTTCCTAGAAAATTGGCAAAACTAGAATTTTGCCATGAGAATTATTTTTTCTTACTGTGTCCCCCCTACCTCCTGGCCAGGTACCTGGTGTACAGATTGGTGATGTTATACTTAAATTCTTTTCATGATCCCCAGCTGGGACCACCTTCTATCACTTTTGAGTGTCCCACCCACTCTCCACCCAGTGAGGAGAGGTTGGACTTTCTGTGGCAGGTGATATGGGGTACGTCTGGGGCATTCCCTGACAGCAAGACGACAGAGGTGTGCCCAGCTGCACACCTGAAAACCACCAAATAAGCCTCATGATCCTAATCTTCCATGATAATGAGTCATTGATAATATCTAAAGCTAAAAAAGGAATGAGAGGGGGACCTTCAAGGTGGCGGAGGAGTGAGACGTGGAGATCACCTTCCTCCCCACAAATACATCAAAAATACATCTACATGTGGAACAACTCCTACAGAACACCTACTGAATGCTGGCAGAAGACCTCAGACTTCCCAAAAGGCAAGAAATTCCCCGTGTACATGGCTGTGTGGCTGACAGGGTGCCGGTGCTCCAGCTGGGTGTCAGGACTGAGCCTCTGAGCTGGGAGAGCCAAGTTCAGGACATTGATCCATTGGAGACCTACCGGCCCCACGTAGAATCTATCGGCAAGAGCTCTCCCAGAGATCTCCATCTCAGTGCTAAGACCCAGCTCCACTCAACAACCAGCAAGCTCCAGTGCTGGACACCCCATGCCAAACAACTAGTAAGACAGGAACACAACCCCTCTCATTAGCAGAGAGGCTGCCTAAAATCATAATAAGGTCACAGACACCCCAAAACACACCACTGGACATGGTCCTGCCCACCAGAAAGACAAGATCTAGTCTCATCCACCAAAACACAGGCACCAGTCCCCTCCACCAGGAAGCCTACACAACCCACTGAACCAACATTAGCCACTGGGGGCAGACACCAAAAACAACGGGAACTACGAACCTGCAGCCTGCAAAAAGGAGACCCCAAACACAAAATGAGAAGACAAAGAAATACACAGCAGATGAAGGAGCAAGATAAAAAACCCTCAGACCAAATAAATATAGAGGAGATAGGCAGTCTACCTGAAAAAGAATTCAGAGTAATGATAGTAAAGATGATCCAAAATCTTGAAATAGCATGGAGAAAATAAAAGAAACATTTAACAAGGAACTAGAAGAACTAAAGAGCAAACAAACAATGATGAACAACACAATAAATGATATTTAAAATTCTCTAGAAGGAATCAATAGCAGGATACCTGAGACAGAAGAATGGATAAGTGACCTGGAAGATAAGATAGTGGAAATAACTACTGCAGAGCAGAATAAAGAAAAAACAATGAAAAGAATTGAGGACAGCATCAGAGATCTCTGGAACAACATTAAACACACCAACATTCTAATTATAGGGGTCCCAGAAGAAGAAGAGAAAAAGAAAGGGACTGAGAAAATATTTGAAGAGACTATAGTTGAAAACTTCCCTAATATGGGAAAGGAAATAGTCAATCAAGTCCAGGAAGCACAGAGAGTCCCATACAGGATAAATCCAAGGAGAAACATGCCGAGACACATATTAATCAAACTATCAAAAATTAAAATCAAAGAAAAAATATTAAAAGCAGCAAGGGAAAAGCAACAAATAACATACAAGGGAATCCCCATAAGGTTAAGAGCTTTCAGCAGAAACTCTGCAAGCCAGAAGGGAGTGGCAGGACATATTTAAAGTGATGAAAGGGGAAAACTTACAACCAAGATTACTCTACCCAGCAAGGATCTCATTCAGATTCGACAGAGAAATTAAAACCTTTACAGATAAGCAAAAGCTAAGAGAATTCAGCACCACCAAACCAGCTTTACAACAAACACTAAAGGAACTTCTCTAGGAAGGAAACACAAGAGAAGAGGAAGACCTACAATAACAAAGCCAAAACAATTAAGAAAATGGTAATAGGAACATACATATTGATAATTACCTTAAATGTAAATGGATTAAATGCTCCCACCAAAAGACATAAACTGGCTTAATGGATACAAACACAAGACCTATACATATGCCGTCTACAAGAGACCCACTTCAGACCTAGGGACACATACAGACTGAAAGTGAGGGGATGGAAAAATATGTTCCATGCAAACAGAAATCAAAAGAAAGCTGGAGTAGCAATTCTCATATCAGACAAAATAGACTTAAAATAAAGACTATTACAAGAGACAAAGAAGGACACTACATAATGATCAAGGAATCAATCCAAGAAGAATATATAACAATTGTAAATATTTATGCACCCAACATAGGAGCACCTCAATACATAAGGCAAATGCTAACAGCCATAAAAGGGGAAATCAACAGTAACACAGTCATAATAGGGGACTTTAACACCCCACTTTCACCAGTGGACAGATCATCCAAAATGAAAATAAATAAGGAAACACAAGCTTTAAATGATACATTAAACAAGGTGGACTTAATTGATATTTATAGGACATTCCATCCAAAACCAACAGAATACACTTTCTTCTCAAGTGCTCATGGAACACTCTCCAGGATACATCATATCTTGGGTCACAAATCAAGTCTTGGTAAATTTAAGAAAATTGAAATTGTATCAAGTATCTTTTCCGACCACAATGCTATGAGACTAGATATCAATTACAGGACAAAGTCTATAAAAAATACAAACAAACGGAGGCTAAACAATACACTACGAAATAACCAAGAGATCACTGAAAATATCAAAGAGGAGATAAAAAAATACCTAGAGACAATTGACAATGAAAACAAAATGACCCAAAACCTATAGGATGCAGCAAAAGCAGTTCTAAGAGGGAAGTTTATAGCAATACAATCCCACCAAACAAGAAAAATCTCACATAAACAACCTAAACTTACACCTAATGCAATTAAAGAAAGAAGAACAAAAAAAACCCCAAAGTTGGCAGAAGGAAAGAAATCATAAAGATCAGATAAGAAATAAATGAAAAAGAAATGAAGGAAATGATAGCAAAAATCAATAAAACTAGAATCTGGTTCTTTGAGAAGATAAACAAAATTGATAAACCCTTAGCCAGACTCATCAAGAAAAAAGGGAGAAGACTCAAATCAATAGAATTAGAAACAAAAAAGGAGAAGTAACAACTGACACTGCAGAAATACAAAGAATCATGAGAGATTATTACAAGCAACTACGCCAATAAAATGGACAACCTGGAAGAAATGGACAAATTCTTAGAAAAGCACAACCTTCTGAGACTGAACCACGAAGAAATAGAAAATATAAACAGACCAATCACAAGCACCGAAATTGAAACTGTGATTAAAAATCTTCCAACAAACAAAAGCCAAGGACCAGATGGCTTCACAGGCGAATTCTATCAAACATTTAGGGAAGAGGTAACACCTATCCTTCTCAAACTCTTCCAAAATATAGCAGAGGGAGGAACACTCCCAAACTCATTCTACGAGGCCACCATCACCCTGATACCAAAACCAGACAACGATGTCACAAAAAAAGAAAACAACAGGCCAGTATCTCTGATGAACATAGATGCAAAAATCCTCAACAGAATACTAGCAGACAGAATCCAACAGCACATTAAAAGGATCATACACCATGATCAAGTGGGATTTATCCAGGAATGCAAGGATTCTTCAGTACATGCAAATCAATCAATGTGATAAACCACATTAACAAATTGAAGGAGAAAAACCATATGATCACCTCAGTAGATGCAAAAAAAGTTTTCGACAGAATTCATCACCCATTTATGTTAAAAATCCTCCAGAAAGTAGGCATAGAGGGAACTTACCTCAACATAATAAAGGCCATATATGACAAACCCACAGCCAACATCGCCCTCAGTGGTGAAAAACTGAAACCATTTCCACTAAGATCAGGAACAAGACAAGGTTTCCCACTCTCACCACTATTATTCAACATAGTTTTGGAAGTTTTAGCCACAGCAATCAGAGAAGAAAAAGAAATAAAAGGAATCCAAATCAGAAAAGAAGAGGTAAAGCTGTCACTGTTTGCAGATGACATGATACTATACATAAAGAATCATAAAGATGCTACCAGAAAACTACTAGAGTTAATCAGTGAATTTGGTGAAGTAGCAGGATACAAAATTAATGCACAGAAATCTCCTGCATTCCTATACACTAATGATGAAAAATCTGAAAGAGAAATTAAGGAAACACTTCCATTTACCATTGCAACAAAAAGAATAAAATACCTACGAATAAACCTGCCTAAGGAGACAAAAAACCTGTATGCAGAAAACTATAAGACACTGATGAAAGAAATTCAAGATGATACAAACAGATGGAGAGATATACCATGTTCTTGGATTGGAAGAATCAACACTGTGAAAATGACTATACTACCCAAAGTGATCTACAGATTCAGTGCAATCCCTATCAAACTGCCAATGGCGTTTTTCACAGAACTAGAACAAAAAATTGCAAAATTTGTATGGAAACACAAAAGACCTCGAATAGCCAAAGCAATCTTTTTTTTGTGTGTGGTACTCAGGCCTCTCACTGTTGTGGCCCCTCCCGTTGCAGAGCACAGGCTCTGGACACACAGGCTCAGCGGCCATGGCTCACAGGCCCAGCCGCTCCGCGGCATGTGGGATCTTCCCGGACCGAGGCACGAACCCGTGTCCCCTGCATTGGCAGGCGGACTCTCAACCACTGCGCCACCAGGGAAGGCCAGCCAAAGCAATCTTGAGAAAGAAAAACAGAGCTGGAGGAATCAGGCTCCTGGACTTCAGATTGTACTACAAAACTACAATAATCAAGACATTATGGTACTGGCACAAAAACAGAAACATAGATCAATGGAACAGGATAGAAAACCCAGAGATAAACCCATGCACATATGGTCACCTTATCTTTGATGAAGGAGGCAAGAATATATAATGGAGAAAAGACAGCCTCTTCAGTAAGTGGTGCTGGGAAAACTGGACAGCTATATGTAAAAGAATGAAATTAGAACACTCCCTAACACCATACACAAAAAATAAACTCAAAATGGATTAAAGACCTAAATGTAAGGCCAGACACTATCAAACTCTTAGAGGAAAACATAGGCAGAACACTCTATGACATAAATCACAGAAAGATCCTTTTTGACCCACCATCTAGAGAAATGGAAATAAAAACAAAAATAAACAAATGGGACCTAATGAAACAAAATCTTTTGCACTCACTCTTTCTTCGGGTCCTCAGTCTTTTTTCTTTTAAAATTGAAATATGGAGCTAAACATACTATGAGATGTTAGAAAATTCAACTAATTAGATGAAGCTCATCCACATTATGAGGAGGCTCTCCCTTGCTCAAAGTCCACTGATTTTAATGTTAATCTCCTCTAAAAATACCTTCATAGCAACATATAGACTGGTATTGTACCAAATATCAGGGTACTGTGGCCTAGCCAAGTCGACCCACAAAATTAATAGTCACAACCACTTTGGAACAACAATTTGGCAGTTTCTCACAAAGCTAAAAATACACCTACATATATGATCTAAACATTCCACTCCTAGATATCCTTCCAAAATAAATGAAAGCCTATGTCTACACAAAGACTTGAACAGAAATGTTCATGGTAGTTTTCTTGTCACACTCAAAACCTGGAAATGACCTGTCACTGATGAATAAATAAACTAGATTATATCCATACATGAAATACTACTCAGCAATAGCAGTAATAAACCATTGAAAACATGGATGAATCACAAGATAATTATTCTAAGTGAAATGTCAGACAAAAAAAAGAGTATATATGATATGATTTCATTTATATAAAATTTTAGAAATCTCAAACTAATCCATCGTGACAGATAGGAGATCAGAGGTTACTCAGGGATAAGGGCACTTAGGCGGTAAGGTGTGGGAGGGAAGAATTATAGTGGGGCATAAGGACACTTTAGACTGTGATGAATAGGTTTACTACCTTGATTGTGGTGATGGTTTTAGGGGCTCATACATACATCAAACTTACCAAATAGTACATTTAAAACTGTTAAAATAATCTCCTAGTATAAAATAGTTCAGCAAGGTTGATTTCCATCAACCTAATTAATTAATTAAAATAATAAATTCTCTCTATCAGGAGTAATCAATGAGGAAATATGATAGCACCTATAATATCAGCAAAACCTATAAAATATCTAGGAATTAACTTTGTAAAACACATGACACCTATGTGGGGAAATTTTTGAACCCTATTGAAAGAATGTAAGAGGATGTGCACTTGGGAATTCCCTGGTGGTCCAGTGGTTAGGACTCGGTGCTTTCACTGCCAGGGCCTGGGTTCAATCCCTGGTCAAGGAACTAAGATCCCACAAGCCACACAGTGCAGCCAAAAAAAAAAAAAAGACGTGTGCTTGATGAGATGACTTGATGTTATAAAGATGACACTTCTCTCTAGATTGATATAGACATAGATACAAAAAGTACATGATTTATCATACAGGCCCAGAACTGCAAGTAGGAGAAAACACAACACCATCTGAACAAGGTTGGAGCTTTGTTAGCAAGGAAGTGGGTGGAGATGGATGTTAGGAATCCACCCAAAGTGTCTGCTGCATCGATAAGCATGGCAGGGCTTCCCTGGTGGCGCAGTGGTTGAGAGTCCGCCTGCCAATGCAGGGTACACGGGTTCGTGCCCCGGTCTGGGAGAATCCCACATGCCGCAGAGCGGCTGGGCCCGTGAGCCATGGCCGCTGAGCCTGCGTGTCCGGAGCCTGTGCTCCGCAACGGGAGAGGCCGCAGCAGTGAGAGGCCCGCGTACCGCAAAAAAAAAAAAAAAAAAAAAGTTTTGCTGAAACCCATTGGGGAGCTCGGGCATTTTGAGCATTGGCTGTTCCAGACTCGTTGTATGACACCCTGAAACAAACACTGCACTTGTCTTCACCGCAACCCGGTGTCAGTAGATTAGCTTTACTGCACACAGCACGTGGACCCAAGTTTTGGTTCAGTAACAATTTCTTACGCTCACTGAAGAGATTGAGAGCGGAGAGTGGAGGCCAGGACCCTCCCCAAGACTCACGGAAGATGACTGGCAGCCATAAACCGTACGTGACAGTTTGAGTCTGTGAATGGTTCGAAGTACACTGTGAGGCAGTCTTATTACACCCACTTGAGTGCCAGGGGGGTCTCCGGATGCCAGGATCAAGGCCAAGGTGTGTGATTGCTGATAGACTTGAATGGAGAGAATAGTAGGCAACTCAAGGGTCAAGAAGGGGTCTTTCCAAAGGGGATGGAGAAGGTGGGAAAGGGAGCCCCTTGGAGAGATCCCAGCGTGCTCTGGGGATCCAGCAACCGTATTCCACCTCATCCACAGAGCCTTGCCCAGTAGTGCCATGGGTTATGCTTTACTAATGAAGTACAGAAGTTTGTTGACAATTTCCTTTTTTCTCCTCTCTCTCACTCTCTCTTGTGTAACATGGATTCAAACTTCTTTCCCTGTTATGTGACACCCATCACTTTCTCCTGATGCGCACTCCGGAGGGTGGGGAAAAGGGGTGGCTTAGCTAGAAACAGGGCAGGGTGGTGTGGGCCACTTGTGGGCAGACTCAGAAAACAAGGTTGAAAACCACTTGCCACCTTAGAGGCTCAGTGCTGGGGAGCAGGGCAGGGGCCTGGCACTCAGCACAGCACCAAGAGCTCCAGCCCAGTGAGGCTCAGTGGCTGAGAAGCGACGGTGACTGGGGTGCACCCAGACTCTGAGAGCAAAGAAGCCCACTCCCTCCCCAGGCAGCTCCTGCCTGGGCTCAGCCTGGGCCTGAGTGAGCTAATAGGAAAGGCCAGGGGTCTCTGATGCTGCAGCAGAGGGCTTCTGAGACAGAATTACAACCTCATTCATTCATTCTATAAAGAGTTATTTAGCACCTGCAATGTGCAAGACATTGATTTCTCTGCTTCTCTGGTCTAGTAACCAAACTTACTAGTAATGAACTAAAAGAGCAATTTCCAAATTCTGAGTACAAATACTTCATTAAAATACAAACCTCGCTTTGCATGTAGGATGAAAACGTGAAGGGAGTCTTTCCTGGCATAGTGGAGACAGTTTGAGGATTGCTCTCAGAAGGTCTGCTTTCTCTGCTGTGTGGTCTCAGACAAGATGCTTTCCCTCTCTGAGTCTCAGTTTTCTCTCTGGTGAAATGGGAGTTGCAGTGTACACCATGTCTGCCCAAAAGGTGGTTGGGAATAAGTAAGTCTTGATAAGCTATGCTGTGCAGGATAAAATTCGGCATTTTATCCTAGCCTTTGGAAACTTGGAGTTCCTTTGAATCAGTCTCCCCAGCTATAATGAAAAACATCAACCAAAACCAGGGTCAAGAGTCTGTCCACTGGGCCTATTGGGGAAAGGAGTCACTTGACTAGTCGAATCTTGATCCACACCTCTTGGTGGAAAAAAAACAAAAAACAGTTTGAATCCCACTTATCATGGCTAATCCTGCCCTTTCTCAGGACACCAGGGTTTCCTTGGAGAGCTTTGTACTTACCTTGGAAAACAGTTCCCAAAAGAGCTATTTTCAGCAAAGACAGCCAAAGAAGGCTGACAGACCTCAATGCCCTGAGTTACAGAGAAGTCGTTCTGTCAAATATTTAGTTGAAATTTAACCAAATTGTCAAAAACTTGGTCAAAGGAGGGATTTGGGTCAGAGCTGGACTTGTGATTTAAAATGCACCCCCCTGGACTTCCCTGGTGGCGCAGTGGTTAAGAATCCGCCTGCCAATGCAAGGGACACGGGTTCGATCCCTAGTCGGGGAAGATCCCACATTCCTCGGAGCAACTAAGCCCGTGTGCCACAACTACTGAGTCTGTGCTCTAGAGTCCACAAGCCACAACTACTGAAGCCTGTGCGCCTAGAGCCCGTGCCCCGCAACAAGAGAAACCACCGCAATGAGAAGCCCGTGCACCCCAACGAGTAGCCCCCTGTCGCGGCAACTAGAGAAAAGCCCACGCACAGCAACGAACACCCAACACAGCTAAAAATAAATAATTAATTAATTTTTTAAAAAAATGCACGCACACGCACACACCCACCCACATACACACACCTATCAGCAGATGGAGGGACTGGTCTCACTCCTGCTTTCAATGGACGATGTGCATTTTGTGAGCTCTGCCTGCGTCATGGAACGCTGTTTTTTCTGCACTACTTTCTAAGGTTAGTGGGCTTTAGAGTTTCTATGAAATGCTTATAAGGATATTGCTAAACAGACTCCAGGCCCTTTCTCACAGAGCTCTATTTACCCTCTCATCTTCACTCTGTGCAAGGCATTGTTCCCCTGTGTAACAAGGATCTTACCAGGACTCAAATGCTAGAAAGAGTTGTTTGCAGACAAAATTTGCAGCACTTGTTTTGTTCTTATCTGTTCACTCAGCCATTCAACAAGCATGTCCTGAGTGTCTTCTACCCTCAGCAACTTTGCAAAGCTCCAAAGATGCACATAAAAATACAGTCCCTGCCCTCAAGAAACTTACAAGTAATAAACAAAACAGAAATAAAAATGTCATTACAAACCCAAAAGCTTCATGTCTGATTTTATCATTGTACCTCTAATTTAATATTATGATTACTGTTTCCTAAAAGTTGAAATCCTCCCAATCATAGATCCATAGACTGAAAGTAAGCAGTAGAAATTTTACCGTTTTGTGTTTTGAGAGAACTTTACTGCTGAGTCAAAATCCCACAATATTCAAAATTTTAATAATTCAACCAGAGTTTGAAGTATGAGGGGAGAGATGATAGTTCAGGGAGCCCCAAGATTTCCTCTTTAGCCTCAGACTGAACGGAGCCTTGGGTATCCTGGTACCTGTTGGTGGTGCTGAGAAATAGCTCGGGGTTACTTCTTGGAACCTACCGCTCTTTGAGATCTTGGCAGGCTCAAAAACTCTACAGGGCATTTGATGGGATACCATTTATTATGAAGCAGTTTAGAGAGTTTACACATTTGTGGGAAACATCCTGATGAAGGTGTGACAGTGGCTTCTCCTAAGTGGAGTCACTCCTAGGTCCAGTATTAATAAGGAGATCAGAATGGTTTTGACATTAATGGATCCATCTTCTCTGACTTCCAGACACATTTCCTACGCATTTGGTGAGTATAAATCCCTGTGGATCATGATGTGCCTGGGAAATATCATCAAATCTGACTTCCCATCTTGCACTGATGTCATTGATAGGGATGGGTCCAGACTCATCCATGTCATTGTCAGGGATGGCTCCATGGGTTTGAATCCTGGCTTCTCTATTCTCCCCTGGGAGAGCTTGAATAAGTTTCTTTACTCCTCTCTGCCTCAGAGCATTCGTCTCTAAAATAGGTTTTAATGTACTGTGTAAATGGGATAATTCATATAAACGTGCTTCGTAACAGTGAGTGTTCAGTATTAGCCATGTGTAGCTGTAACAGCCAAGGACACGCTGGAGGAACCGGCTGACCCTGCAGCAGTGCAGCTGTGAGTCTAGGAAGACGCCGGCTGTGGTCTAGATCTGGGAGTGACTGGGCATCAGCTGTTCTCATCGCCACGGGCGGGAACCAGGACCTCCTTCTCTACAGAGGGAAAGACTGAGCTGAGTATTTCTCACATGGCAATGACTGTCTCATTTTACTCAGTTGATCAGTCAATCGATTGACTGGTTGTTAATCAGACAATAAATAAAAACAAATAAAAATAAGTAAAAAGTACCTTTCCACTACTCTCTCCCTTCCCACTGCTTTCTTCAGAGGTCACCACTGTGAACTGTCTGGGATGGACAATTCATTCCAGACTTTCTCGACACACATGTGGGTGCATGTACATGTATAACCAAGGTTATTAGGATTCTAAAATTTAAGTGAAATCATCTTATACACTTTTTCTATAACTACCTTTTATTACCTTAACAATACATCTTTGAAAATATTTCCAGAACAGAATTTATTCACTCTTGTTCATGGCTACACAGGAATTCAATCACAGATGGACCATAATCTACGTAATCAATTCTGTACTGGTGGATATTTTGATTATCCTCTCCCCATCCCCTTTTCTGGGGAGGGAGGATTATATTAAATAACACTACAGAGAGAATATCAATGTGGAGGCTACTCCTTCAAGAACCAAATAAGTTCAGATTTCTGGGTTAAGGATATTCCAGGCCACAGACCCTTGAAGTGAGAAGGGACTACATTTTAAAGTTTAATCAGGATTTACTAAGCCCATAATACATATATGAAACCAGGGAACACTATCAGGTAGGGGAGCCTGACACAGCGGTCAAGTGACAATGCAGCCTGAATGAACTCTGCTAAAGACCTTTCATCTGGCTTTGGCTGTTTCTGTTAAGTTGTTGACATAGATGCTGGGTTTTGCCCTCGGAATTTTAAAGGCACCATGGACATGTGGCTATGAACAAACAATCTAGTAGGAATTGAAGAAGGGTGGGGAGGAGAGAAGAAAGCATGGCACCCAGGTACACAAATAGCCATCTTTACATTATTACAGCCATTGCTTCTTTCATCAAACATTTACTGACCCTGACTCTGTGCCAGAGACCATGAAAGCCCGTTAGCAGAGACAAGGATGTATACTTGAACCCTGCTACTGAGCACCTTGTCATCAGAGGGAAAAGAAGACATAAAACTAGGAGAGGTTGTAAGATAGAGTGGTACAAACAGTAAGAGAGGCATAGTGACTAGAGTTCAGAGTGAGGAGGAAATACTTCCAGCTAGGAGGAGGGGAAAGGGAAGGGGAAAGGATGACTGTCTTCTCCCTACATCTCCCACCTGTGTGGATGGCGTTAACATCGCCATGGTAACCCAAACTGGGGCTTCCAGGAGCATCTTCAACTCCTCCCATTCCCTCCCACCCACCTTTAATGGATCCCCAAATGTTCTCAGTTACAATCACAGAATAGCTCTCCAATTCATACACTCTCACCTCCTTCCAAGTTCAGCTCCTCTCCTGTCCTGCCAGAATTTTTGCAGGAGTTTCCTAACCAATTTCTCCACCTCCATCTCTCTCTCCATCCAGCCCGTCTTTCACACTACCTAGAAAGTAATCTTCCAAAATCACAAATCTGATTATCATTCCTCTGCTTAAGAACTTCGGCTGACTTTCCATCACCTAGCATAGCAATATCTAACATTTCGTCACTAGCATATCAGCTTCCCTACTTTATCGCTGTCACATCTCCTTATGTCCTGTGCCCGGAATTTTTTTTTTTTTTTTTGCCTATGTCTCTTGGCCCCTTCCCCCCACCTCACCACTCAGCTCAATGTTTTGGGGGCTGGAGTCTACAAATAATATTTTCTGAACTCCTTTGCCAGCTGCTTTTCTGTTAGGACGTAAGGTATGGCAATCACCCAACCAGAGCGCAACTGGAAATCAGCAGGAGGAGACACTCTTCCTTCTGCAGCAGTTACTTGAAGTTCTCATGGTTGCTGCTGTGGCAGCAGGAGTGCAGTGGCTCTAGATTCCAGCAGGCTGGTCAAGATGGATCCAGAACTGAAGGTACCACAAACCTCCAACATTGTAGAACCAGGTGTAGACCCCTGGGTTCCAGCCCAGAGGCATCAGCAGCTTCGAATTCCCTTTTGCTCTTCCAGCTCTTCCATCACCTTGGTAACCAATCACCCATATTCAATTCCTGCATTTGAAATACCTAGGGTAATATCTGTTCTCCATCCTGGACTCCTGTACTATTAGTTATATACTATTTTTCTCTAAATGCCTCCTTAAAAAAAGCAACCTGACCTTATCCAAGGCAATAATATTCATGAGGTCATAAGTTGATGTATATTTTTCTAACACATGTTCGACTAAGTGCAAAACTATTAATATGTAAATTGTCCATCTATATCCCATCTAAAATCATCTCTTGTACTGATATATACCCCATTTTGGGAAACTATAGGCTAGGGAATACAGACCAGCCTCCCCATCACCATCTGGTTGTGGCCTCCCTCTCCAGCTCCCATCTCCGGTTCCCCTACACAGACTCTTCCATCCTCCCCTCTATCCTTCCTCCCCAAATGACATGCCTTTCTTCAACAACAGTATATTTTTTTGTTCTCTATTCATGAAACTATCCTGATTCCTTCCCTGACCAGAAAATCCCTTCTTGGGACTTCTCTGCTGACACAGTGGTTAAGACACTGTGCTCCCAATACAGGGGGCCTGGGTTCAATCCCTGGTCAGGCAACGCAATCCCTCATGCATGTCACAACTAAGGAGCCCACCTGCCGTAACTAAGACCCAGTGCAACCAAATAAAAATAAATAAATAAATAAATATTTTTTAAAAATTACTTCTTACTCTTAATTCAATCATCCCCTACATTTTGAAGTATTACTTAAACTTCATGCTATTCAAAGGGCAGCTTTGACTCTCTTCACGCTCCTTACTAGACAGGGAGTTCCTTTGTAGATTCAAAATATAACCCCTGCAGGAACTTCACACAGTAGGTCAGAGTATTGCTTGTTGAGTCAATAGTCAAGAAGAAGATGAATTATCTGATGCCTGTGGCTTTGGTGGGATCCGAGGCTGGGGAAAGTCTACCCTGGAAGAGGGAACAGAATGATGCATCCAATCACCATGAAGCACCAGGTGAGTGCTTACAGAGTGGCCCAAATTGGATATTCCAGTAAATCCAATACAGGAAGAACAGCAGATACTAGCTTTAAGGAATTAGAATTCAATAAAATATGCTTTGCACGGCACCTCTACTGGACAAGGGCTCAGAAGCCACTTCAGGACCTTTCATTTCTTCAAGATCAGTCTTCATGCACGTGGACTGTCCAGTTATTTGACCTAGAGTAACAGGACATTTCTAAGCCAACAGTAACCCAACCATCAATGACTCAAGAGGTCAATAGCACCTGGACTATTGTCTTGTCAACATTTTCTAGACCCGTGCTCCATGGAGAGTGTAATGCTAAGCTCTGGTTTAGAATTTTCATCAGAATAACCAAGATATACCTTTAAAAATTATAATTATAATTTAAAAATTATAATCTGGAAAAAACAAAAGTCAAAACCATAAGCTTTGGGTCCAGCAGACGGGGTTCAAGCAACTTCCTATTTGGGTAGCCATTACTAACCTCTTCTTACCTTAGTTTTCTCTCCTGAAAAATGGGGATAATAATGCTTACCTTAGAGTATTGCTTTGAGAATTCAGGAAGAATTTTCAGAGAAAGCACCTACTTAGTAGTCAATTAGTGGAAGCTACATTTTATCACTTTTAATGTAATAGAATTCATGGAATCAAATAGAAGTGACGATTGGGGATGTCAATCTAGAGCAACAGAACCCCCAGGAGGGCTATATGGAGAGGGACTGTGGAGCTGAGCCTTGAGGGATGTCAGTGGAGTGACCATTCTGGCTCTAAAGGGCTGATGATTCACGACTCTAAGGCAGAGAGAATGCAGGGCTGCAGGGTCGGGGTCGCTAGCTGGCCAAGGGTTGCTGGAGAGAGATTTCTCTTGGAAGTGCCAGGCTGACTTTGAAGCCAACTGGAAGCCTCCAACCCTCAGAGGGCAAGGAACATAAGGACACAGGGACACAGGACAAGCAAACATCATTAGCTTTTACAGCCGACACAGGAGACTTATGGACCAGCCTTGCAGATAAGTTTTGAGTTCTTCCTTGATTACATCAGCCCTCAAGTTAGTGCCACTACCTGCCACGTAATCCACAGGATTTTCTACTCTACCGTGTCACAGTAAAGGAGAACTCACTGGGGGGCCCAAAGGAAATCACAGGAAAGTCTCACTTTACACAATAGGGATATTCCTAAAAGTTACGGTGAAAAGGGAAATTTTGTTGAATACGTTTTTCAGTATAGTCTGTGTAAGTGTGATTCCCTTTACAGGGCAAACCACAGCCCACAATTCTTACTTGGCATATTTGTCCTTTTGTCCCCCCGTGGCTTCTTCAAGGAGGCAGACCTCTAAAAGGCCAAGGACATTGAGTGGTTTTAAGGCAGATCCCATTCTAGGTACCGGACAGTTTTTATAGGGGGGATTCTTGAAGGAATTTACAATGATTGAAGAGACAGAATAAGCATATGAAAAGCAAGGCTTAAGAATGTCTTTTAAAAGTTTTCGTCAAAGGATGTATGTCCTGAAATTCCACCGAAAATATTTTTTTAATATTTATTTATTTATTTGGTTGCACCAGGTCTTAGCTGCAGCAAGTGGGCTCCTTAGTTACAGCTCACAGGCTCCTTAGTTGTGGCTCCAGGGCTCCTTTAGTTGCAGCTCGCCGGCTTCTTAGCTGCAGCATGTGGGCTCCTTAGCCGCGGCATGCAGCCTCCTTAGTTGTGGCGTGCGAACTCTTAGTTGCAGCATACATGTGGGATCTAGTTCCCTGTCCAGGGATCGAACCCAGGCTCCCTGCATTGGGAGCGCAGAGTCTTATGCACTGCACCACCAGGGAAGTCCCCCCACCAAAAAGATTTGAAACAGCACATGATAAAAACACAGGACTTGCAGGACTGATGACACAGCCAGCGAAGCTGATACAAATTCTTCCCTCAGGACACATCAAATGTGCAGCTTGAACCATAACGCCTTTTCTGATGTACAGCTGAGGTCTCAGGAAAGAAAGAAAAATCCCCAGATGCCAGGAGCACCATAGGAATTGTAAGTCAGAGAAGTAAGCAGTGAGCTGAGGCTGGGGCACCTGGAGACATTACCACTGGCCCAGGGAGATGGGAAGGAAGCTTGTCCCCAAGTCAGGAGATAAACATAGAAGTTGGCCCTGGGCTGGAGATACCTCTGGACACCTGACACAAGCAGATGCAAAGCGCTCTGATCCCCTCTGACTTCACTTTCCTGAAGGACTTGGATTGACACAGGGCTTTCACAAGGCAGAGAATGTCAGGACCATTTAATGGATAAGGAAGTGGAGGCCCAGTGAGGTTGAATGATTTGTCCAGGGTCACACGTCTGTTAGCGAGAAGAGCTGGGCCCAAACTCAAGTCCTTCCCCTCCTGCAGCCCTGCCTCTAGTGAGGTACATGGCATCTCCTGAAACACCCAGGAAGTGGGGAAACTGGCACTGCAGACATCCTGGGATCAGATCCAAGTGCAGAGGTGCCTGGCCTCAAATAAATAGCAGTCATATCCTGGCTACCAAGAGGCTGTCACCCCTCCCACACCTCCACGTTGCTCATCTGAGTAGGAAAAGTGAGGAGAGGGGATGTCTGGGGCTTGGAGGGGGCTGGAGTCTGCCAGTGGACAAAAATCAGAAGCTGGGCCCATGAAGTGGGATTCTTTCTTTCTTGAAAGCCACTTGAACTTTGTCATGGCAATTAGGCTTATCTCTTCTTGTGTTTACTTAGCTTGTGGGCGGGAGATGTCATTACCCTCTTTTAATTTTATGGAAAAGTACGTACAAGTGTTAAATTTTGAAATGGCCACTAATTTCTGTGACTTCAAGACTCTCTCTCTCTCTCTCTCTCTCTCTCTCTCTCTCACACACACACACACACACACACACACACACACACACACACACCACACAGTCTAGCCAAGAGGAGGCTGCCCCTTTGCCATGGGAGCTGTCAGGTCTCCAGCGGCTGTGCTAGCCCCGTGACCAGCCTCTAAGTTGGTCACGCCAGGCACTGCCTGGACGGAGAGGCAGGGAGGGCGGGGCAGGCAGCAGGGTCTGCAGGGAGTCAGTTCACAGGTGCTGCTCTTCCTCAGACACCAGAAAAGCGTCCAGGCTTCCTGAGAGGCCTCTGGGATTGGTGCTGTCCTGCCCTATGGAGAAACTTTTATGATGCTCTGTCCGCCTATCCACCTTAGAGCCCAATGAGCAGCATGGTGGGTCGTGTCCTTTGACGTCCATGGTCAAGGGGAGAGGGTCTGGATGTGGAATTTATATGCCAGGCATCCCTTTACCCACAGAGGGGCGCTGGGCAGGAAGTGGCTGCATGAGAGAGTGTGGTGTGTCCAGGGCACTGCCAGTAAATCCTCCCAAATAGAGCACCTGATGGCGGGGAGGGATTGGGGGGTATCTCAGGTATAACTTGAATTTAGCCCAGGCCTCAACCAGCGTACAGTCATTAGGCACACACACTCAGCTATTAGCCAGTGGGTTACCCTACGTAACCCAGATGCCAGCAGGGATTAGATGGTACTCTGGGATTTGGACAAACTTAGTTTGAATTCCTCTAAAGCCCAACCTAGGATTTAGGGGGATCCCTGGGGAAAATGCACCCCATGGCCACTCGGCTTCCTGGTACTGTTTTCAGTGTGCTGTCTTGGCTCCATTACATCAACCCAGAAATGAAACTCAGCCCATCGTTTTCCTCTTGCCCATCTCTTGATTCACGGGTTATGCTTTACTGAAGCATGGAAGTAGTTGGGAAGAGAACTGAAGAAAGATGGATGGGGATTCACTTGGCAGTTTCAAATTCAACACCAGCCTTCCTAGAAGCCTGCCTGCCTCCCTGCCCCTGGGGATGCCTCAGTGACTGGGTCACCCCACACCCTCTTGCTGGCCCCTCTCCTTTCTGCCTGCTGCACTGTTCTCTCTCCTCCCCCATCATCCAGGAGGGAGAAAGAAGAGGCAACTGATGTCTCTCTCTCAGTCTCCTGCCCAGAACAGCCCCGCTGCTTCAGCAGCTCAGTCTCACTGAACACAGACCCCGGGCTCCGTCACCACCCCCTCCCTTATCCTGTCATTTTCTCTCTCTCTTACACACACACACACACACACACACACACACACACACTAATCTCCTGGCTGCCCAGCCCTAGTGATTCAGTGGTTTGAGGGGCCATTCCAGTCTGACTACGCTGTATCTCTCGTTTTTGTTTAACGAGAAACACCGTGGCCTCGTTATCTGCTGGCAGTTTTTATTTGCTGACTCATCATTAATTGGACATCTACTACGTGCCAGTATTGGGAATACCAAGGCAGAAGTACAGTGGACAAAAAGGCAGAGAGAAAGTATCCCAGTAGGAATGACAGTATAGGTACTTGCAAAGTGTTCTCTGAGCCCAGAGGATTCATGGAGGAGGCTACCAGGGGGAGAAGAACAGAGGGGCAGGGGGAGCCCCGTGAAAGCCAACACAGAGGCATGAGCGCCCCGACAGGTTCAGGGGGTCCAACAGGTCCTACCTTCTTCCTTCCCCTATCTTGTCCCTGCCTAATGAATTGTATTTTAATCTCCACACACCTGGTTTAAAGGTACCCTTTCACACTTCCAAAAGGAGATTTTTTTTTTTTTGGTTGTTTTGGGTCTTCCTTGCTGCTCACGGGCTTTCTCTAGTTGCAGCGAGCGGGCTTCTCATTGCAGTGGCTTCTCTTGTATCGGAACACAGGCTCTAGACACGCAGACTTCAGTAGCTGTGGCACGCGGGCTCAGTAGTTGTGGCTCGCAGGCTCTGTAGTTGTGGCTCACGGGCCCTAGAGCACAGGTTCAGTAGTTGTGGCGCCCGGGCTTAGTTGCTCCGTGGCATATGGGATCTTCCCGGACCAGGGCTCAAACCCACGTCCCCTGCATTGGCAGGCGGATTCTTAACCACTGCTCACCAGGAAAGTCCCCAAAAGGAGATTGATTTGGACTGTGGAGGAGCCTGTGAGGAATTCCCAGAATACAAAGCAGCTCTAGGGACTGATAACTTGGTAAAAATTAACTTAGTGTGATGATAAAGATGAGAAGAGATCATAAGGTAACTAAGGTGAGATTTTGAGATTAAAGGGATTCTTTGGTATTTTTCTGAGTCACTAAGTCTAGATCCACACATACACATACACATCTCCACGTATATATGTACACATAGGCACATATATGCGTGTGTAGGTATGTATGCATACACATACACGCACACACACATTTCATGGGAGAGCAACACCTTAAAGGCTGCGGGGTCATCGGGCTTTGCACCTGATTGGCACTCATCAAGATTTGCTGAATTGGAGCAAATCACTGCTGTGCCCAACCTGGTTTTTTCTAATCGTTGACCATTGCTCTCAGGAGTTAATGTTTGAACCTGGCCATAAAGGAGTCGACAGCGGCTGACCTGTGGCCTACATCTGACGGGGAAGGAGCCCCCTATAAATCAGCCCACGCTGGCAGCCCTGCCAGCAGAGCTGTTGCCTTGGCTGTGAAGGGAGCTTCGTCGCCACCATGAACTTCTCCGGCAAGTACCAACTGCAGAGCCAGGAAAACTTTGAGGCCTTCATGAAGGCAGTCGGTGAGTGCTGGGCCAAGGCTGGGGGCCATGGCCATGACGGTCTGGTCCTACACGTGGTGGCCCTTTGGGGTCCTGACGTCTGGATGGGAGGAGCGGTCCAAGCTTTACACAGACCAGGGGTCCTGTTCTGTTACTTTCGAAGCGCATGCTATTCCTCCCTGCACAAGGCTACGCCTTAGGCAAGTGGAAAGAGCACTGAACTAGGGTCTGATCTGGATTGAAGCCACCTCTGTGTGACCCTGTTCATTCACTCGTTCATTCATTTATTCATTCTTTTTTTATATATATAAATTTATTTGTTTATTTATTTATTTTTGACTGTGTTGGGTCTTCATTTCTGTGCAAGGGCTTTCTCCAGTTGCGGCAAGCGGGGACCACTCTTCATCGCGGTGCACGGGCCTCTCACTGTCGAGGCCTCTCCCGTTGCGGAGCACAGGCTCCAGACGCGCAGTCTCAGTAGTTGTGGCTCACGGGCCTAGTTGCTCCGAAGCATGTGGGATCCTCCCAGACGAGGGCTCGAACCCGTGTCCCCTGCATTGGCAGGCAGGTCCTCAACCACGGTGCCACCAGGGAAGCCCCATTTATTCATTCTTCTAACAAACTTTGATTCAAGGCCAACCGCACGCTGAGATGAGTGCTGTGCTGGGCAGATACCATGGCGACAGGTAACAATGAGCCACGTTTCCAAGGTCACAATTTAGAGAAAAAGAGAAGAAATAAATGCAATCAAGCATGCGCTAACGTGTCCTGAGTGCTGACTCAGCATCAGGGCCCATGCTAAGCCCTAGACAGGCAACATCCTGTTAATGCCTCACCAAAAAACTCTGAGTTGGATACTATTATTTTTCCCATTTTATAATTGAGGCAATTGAGCCCTTGAAAGGTGAAGTAATCCCAACCGGGGTCACACAGGTAGTAATCCCAAACTGAGCTGGGATTTGAAGCCGGCACTAGTTCCCAGAGACACATTTTAAATCCCTTCCCCCCACCCCACCGGGTCACTTACAGGAGGATGTGGTGGTCCTGGGAGGGCATCAAGGGAAGCCTTGGGAGGAAGCCTTAGCTGAGCCTTGGAAGATGAGCAGGTGTCCCCTGCGGGGCTGGGGGAGGGGAGTGTCCTCCAGGGGGAGGGAGCAAAGGGGCGGGGGACAAGGAAGGATGCTGAGAGGAGAGGGTGGGGAAGACAGCAAAGACAAAGAGGGGAGGAGCTTCGGGGAAGCTGAGAGCTAGGACCTTCTCCTGTAGGGCACGTCATGCCACCTCTCTGTGTCCTGCATTCCTCACCTGGGCAACAGGACCCTCCCCACCGCTGTCAATGCACCTGGTTTTCATGAAGCTCAATTCATGTAACAACACAGACATGCTCTGAAATTCGTAAAGCTCTGTCCCCGGGCAAGGGACTCCTGGTCCATCTTCCTCAAGAGCCTCAATGGCAGAGGTGGAGGTAAGGATAGGGGGACATGGGTTTGCCAGGCACAGTCCTGGTGTGTGCCTGCCGTTCTGGCATAATTATACAGAGCTCCCTTCCACTCTCGGGGGGACCTGGCTTGGGAGACAAGCTGGATGGTCCCCTGAATGTAGAGGACAAAATGCTTTACACCCAAAAGAGCAAAGTCTGAAGGCTTTAAAGTAGGAATGAGGAGGGAGAGCAAGTGAGAAGCAGGTGCTCAGCCTAGAAAAGCTTCCCCTGGGCAGAGGGGTGTTTTTTTTTTTTATAAACCAACTGGCAAGATAGCAGGTTCATGGGATCAGGCCACTGACCTTCCCTTTCAGAGGTCAAAACCCACATTGCTCACAGGACTCCAGAAAGTGCTGGGGCCTCCGGGAAAACATGGCGTCTCCCCTCCCCCTCCACATCACGGAGTTTCTCTTGTGACCTTGCAGCTCCCACCTCTGCCCACCTCTAAACTTCCAGTGCTTTCCACCAGGTATGCCTGATGACCTCATCCAGAAGGGGAAGGACATCAAGGGGGTGTCCGAAATCGTGCATAACGGGAACCACTTCAAGTTCACCATCGTCACCGGCTCCAAAGTGATCCAGAACGAGTTCACCTTGGGGGAGGAGTGCGAGATGGAATTCCTGACTGGGGAGAAAGTCAAGGTAGGAGGTGCCCCCTCGAGCCACCCTCTGCTTCCAGAACGTTCCCTGGAGCCTGGTCCCAGGCTTCCTCCCTCAAGGCTCCCACCTCACAATTCCCACTGCTGATACCCTATCTCTGAACCCACTGCCGGGGTGAGAGGCAGAGAGACAAAGACAGCTCTTAGGGAAGCTCCCAGCTTCCTGCGACCCTCTGGAGGAGCTCTGGCCCAAGAGTCCAAGCTCTTCCATATAGAGGGTATGGGGAACCAGGCCCAGAGCAGGAGTCTAAGACTCAGAATCTCCCAGGCCCAGCAACATGCAAGTGGCAGTCTGTGCAAAACCCCTAACAGAGCCCTGCGGTCATCCGTGAGCCAAAGGAAATGGCTTTGCTGAGCCTAGAGCTGGTGGTCGTGGGTAGAGACTTCCTGAAGGAGGTGCCTGCGACACCAAAGAACCAAAGCAGGCCTTCAGACCAAGCCTTGCGGGTTGGTCAATGAGCCCCTAGACTTTGCTACCTCATCTGTGAAATGGGCACAGTCACCCTTCCCAGAGCCAAGGCAGCGGGCAGGGCGGTGTCACCTCCGCTGGGCTGTGGCTAAGGTGTGCGATGAGAGCTGGGTGTGGGATGTGTGAGTGGTGGGCAGGCGGTGGCAGGGAGATCCAGGCAGGGGGTGCCCCCCACAAAGGGCCTCTGTTCCTCCACCTGAAACCCCACACACCCCAGCACCGCCAGTCCCAAGTGGCCACCTTTACTCCTGTCCCCCAGCGTCCCCTGACCCCAGACAACGCTGTGCATCGGTCTCTGCACAACTGTTGGTCTTGTTTGTAACCTCTTCTGATGGCTCTTGATTTCTGCTTCTCTAGATATAACATTACAGGTCAGGAAAGCTATGATAAATTTTAGGAGGGAAATTCTCTTATACGGCCCACGGTAAGGGGCAGGCTGTCATGGGTTTTACCACAGGCCTTTTACAACTGTCCGTTTTGGAGGCAAATTTTAACGTTGGCCAGTGTCTTCTGTTCCATGATGGCTTTCTGTTACCTCTTCCTGGATGCGTGAAAAGGAGACCACAAGAAGAAAGATAAAGGTGCTAGAAGGAATAACATAATATAATACAAAGCAAAAATATGTGTTCTTCCAGCTGACCAGGATTTTGAATCTTGCCACTCCCTCCCTCCATTGGCTTGGAGAATTGCGACTTGAGTCAATTTTATTTGTGTTCGATTTGAGACAGCTTAGGGGTCTTATGGTGACTCCTAGGTCACATCCCATAGATGAAAAGTCTGACAAAAGAAGCCCTGCCATTTTCTTCAGTTCTTACATGCACCTCACTTCTGTTCAGAGCCAGAGAACAGGGTTTGGTTGCTGCAGCAGAGACCTATGCAGGGGAGCCAACCTCATTAGCGAGAGGTTTACTCCCTCCCAGACGCTTCCTCCCAAGGCTGTTCCTTCTGTCCTATGCAGACGGTGGTTCAGCTGGAAGGCGACAATAAACTGGTGACAACTCTCAAAGGCATCAAGTCCGTGACTGAATTCAACGGTGACACAGTCACCAGCGTAAGTTGACACTCTGAGCTTGTCGCTCCTTGTACTTGGGGCCAGGGGTCCATCTCTGCTACCACTTACTGAGCATCCACTGTGCCCAGGCAGCTTTCACACATGATCTCGAATCTTCCCACCAACACTGAATTTTCTGAATGGAGAAACTGAGGCAATCATGCCGCCAGGAAATGGGAGCGCTAGGGCTCCTCTGAGCTGGATCTGTCTCACAGGGCAGCAGTCCACGGTGACACACTGCATCACCCTGGGAGAAGCCAACCCCCGTTGTAGACGGGGGAGCTTTGTACATTTCTTACCGGCTGGCAGTGGATGCTCACAAGGCATCTTGTTCTAATAAAACCAGTGCAGTGTATTAGGGCAGCTTTCCAACAGAGAAGTATGGTGTCTTAAGGAAGGGGCACACTTTTCTAATTCACCACAAGCCCCCCACGTGCTGCTGGTGGCCCCAGCTGGTGCTTCCCTGCCTCTCCCGGTTCCTTCAGGCTGTCCTTCCACCACCACTTTCGTGGTCAGCGTCGACCACTCCTACCTCCCCCACTTCCTTCCTTCCTCACTGCCATCCCCTGTCTCCTCTCCTCTTCCTTCCCCAACACCCAAAGAGGATGGGATAGGAGAGGCGCTTAGTAGGAGACACAGGGTCGTGCAAAGCCACCAGCACAGGTCACACTTCTTAGACTCTGCTGGGATGTAGACACAAGCCTCGCTCACAGGCTGGAGGACAGAAATCCATTCATTCCCACCTGTGGTCCTCTGATTCATGGAGCAACCCTTCCCATGGATGCAGCACCCACGCTCAAGGAAGGCTTGGTTTGGCAGAAAGCTGGGCTGTTTCATTGCTTTTTCTATTTTATGACGTTGCGGTAATTGTCAGCCATAACCCTTCTCTTCTGCGTCACTAACCAATGAACACAGAGGCCTCCATCTGCCTTGCAAGCCCAGGGCACTCAGTAAATGCCTTTGCCCTTTTGGCATTTATAAGGAGAATCATATTCTTGGCAATTTCATGGCAGCGTATAGATCTGGCACTCCGGTTTGTGTGTGCCACCTCGCCCTTGGTGCCTGGCTGTCGGCCACGTCCTATCTCCCATATGGGAGTGAACAGTACAGTGTCTCTCCTGCAGTTATAGTACAGTGTCCCCCCAGCTCTTCCTTGCCCCCAGGTTGTATTTTGGCGAGTAACAGAGGCAGAACACTGCTCAAGGGGTCTGTCATCACCCTGTTCAAGGGGAGAAATCCCTCAACTAGGGAGAGAGTGTGGGTCAACCGTGAAATTTGCGGTCCCCAGCACATTCACAGCAGAGGAGAGAGGCACCTGCAGGGCAGTGGGAGATAAGCTGTCCTGGACTCAGTCCTGGACTCAGTCCTGGCCAATGTCTTTGATATGCTCCATTACCCCTATTCCTCTCCTCTCCTGTGAGGGAGGCAGGATGGGGGACTTAACAGACAGGTTGACCTGTCCAAGGTCATCCAGCTAATGAGTTGTAAAACTAGGGTTCAAACCTAGATCTTTCCGTTCCATTTCATTGCTGTTGAAACTAAAGGGCTGCCTTTTCACCCTGATGACATCACCCCACACCATTGCCATAGTCTTGTTCAAGAGAATCAGCAGGAGGGAAGGGCTGGGGGAGAAAGGAGCAGCCCTCAAAAACTTACGGATCCAATGAACCTAATATTTTTATAGGCTCCACAGCTTTGGGAAGGAAATTATGCACTACCTAGTAAGTTCCAGGTTGGATGCCCAGGTGTTTCCCCATACACTTGTCCTCGGTGCTCAACACGTGTTTGGTCCATAGTAGGTGCTCAATGAAACTTTGAGAAATTGGATCAGATTGGACTGGTTTGGATGGTCTTGCTCTAACAGTCATTGATGTAGAAAGGAATTCAGTAAAAGACAGGACAACTCTCCACGTGAGGAAGTAAAGTGACCAAGACTCGGCATGGGATTTTAGAAGAGATTGCCAACCCTTCCTCTGGTCCTGTAGGAAACAGAGGTGTCTTTGAATTACTACATATGTTAGCATACTGGGGGCTTAACTATCATTTACAATTCAACATCAGATGAATGTTTCATGATGTCTTTTCTGGCTTTCAGACCATGACACTGGGTGACATTGTCTTCAAGAGAATCAGCAAGAGAATTTAGAAAGTCTGCATTTCCTATTCTTTTAGTCTATACAATTAATGTAATAAAGTGAACTCTGTTTTAAAAAAAATGTCTTTTCCTCTTGATGGCTTTTCATTGATGTGGTTATTGAGCGCCGATCACCTCTATGTTTGTAAATCTTGATCACCTGCACATTCCATCCTACGGAGTCAGGTCTGATTCTCACCCTGAAAGCAGACCCCGGGCTGCCCACTCAGGTGACCCTGTAAGGGACACATGATGTGGCTGGATCTGTAGAGCAGCCCTGGAATGAGCTATCCCAGTCAGCCACATGGCAAGGAGCTGGAACAAGAGGGGCTGTGTGCTGGGTCACTCCCATGGGGACAGAGAGAGCAGGAACACTGGGCAGGCAAAGGGAATCTATGCTCACAGCAGCCCCACCCACCAGGGGACATGAACAAAAAGATTGGGCACTGGCCCACCCAGGGACAATTCTCCCTCCTAGAGGAGGGCTGAGTGAGAAGCTGCAAGAAGCAGAGAGAGGAATCTCAGGTAGAAATTCCCTCCATGCTGCGGGCAGAAGCAGAATATGGGAGAAGAGGGATTTCTCCAAACGGCACCTTGTACCAGGCTCTGGTAGCTGTTATGGGTTGAGTTGCATCTCTCCAAAACTCACATGTCAAAGTCCTAACCCTCACTACCTCAGATTGTGACCTTATTCAGACATAGTCATTGCAGATGTAATTAGTTAAGTTAAAATGAGCTCATACTGGAGTAGGGTGGGCCCCTAGTCCAATATGGCTGGTGTCCTTATAAAAAGGAGAAATGTTTGAATACATACATCCACAGGGAGTCTGCCATGTGGAGACAAGTTATGCAACCACAAGCCGAGGAACTAGCAGAAGCTAGGAGAGAGACCTGGACCAGATCCTTCCCTCCTCTTGCAGAAGGAGCATAGCTTTGGTCACCTTGATCTTAGACTTCTGGCCTCCAAAACTCTGAGATAATAAATGTCTGTTGTTTGAGCCACCCAGTCTGTAGTACTTGGTTACGACATCCTTAGCAAATGAACACAGAGCTCATTTCCCATACCCAGAGAGCTACCAAGCTCGGGCATTTCTACCTTATATCTTTCAGCTCTCAGAACGGTGCCTAGACCACAGAAAGCTCTCAAGAAAGATGCCTTAGTGAATGACTGAATCTGTCACCTTTCCCACCTTCCCTCTTTTGGAGGTGAAACCCCGATACTTGTTACTTGCATTGTTTCACAGGTCACTATGGCATCTCCCTGCCTCTCTCTCTCACCTGCAAATCTCCACCCCACAAATTATCATCTTCCCTAAAAACAGCACTGATCATAATGCACCCTAGTTCATTGCCTTACACATAAGAGTCAAACTCCTCAACCTGCCTTCAAGGCTCTGTAACAGGGGTCAGTAAACTTCTTCTGTAAAAAGCCAGAAGGAAAATATTTTCAGTTTTGTGGACCACCCAGGCTCTGCCACAACTCCCTAATTCTGCTGTTGCAGCACTGAAGCAGCCACAGGCAATACCCAAACAGGTGGGCATGGCTGTGTTCCCATGAAACTTTATTTATGAACACTGAAATTTAAATTTCATGTCATTTGCCTATGTCATAAAATATTGTTCTTCTTTTGATTTTTTTCAACCATTTAAACATGGAAAACCATTCTTAGCTCGCACACCATATAGAAACAGGTGGGGACTTCCCTGGCGGTCCAGTGGTTAAGACTCCGCGCTTTCACTGCAGGGGGCGCGGGTTCAATCCCTGGTCAGGGAACTAAGATTCCTGCATGCTGTGCAGCGCAGCCAAAAAAAAAAAAATGTGGCAGCTGAATCTGACTCATGGACCATAGGTTGCTGAACTTTGCTCCATTATGTCCTGTCCCACCTTATCTAGCTTTACACCCTTCCTATAATATACACTCCAATCGAGTTAAACAACTTCTCATTCCTCTCATAATTTAAGTGCCACCTCCTCCAAGAAGGCTTCCTAAACTGCACAGCTGAAAGTACTCTTTCCCTCTCTCTGGCTTTTTATCTGCACCAGTCTATTGGATGAAGTTCTTCCTTCCTTGCTCTATAGTTTTCCCCATATGTGAGCCCTCCTTCTTTCATGTGGAGCAGGATCCTGGGGGAAAAAATGGGAGACAATTATTTCAGGAACTAGGGTAGACTTAAGGAAAGTGCTTCAGAGCTTCAGTAAGAACTCAGAGTTGGAAGATACAGGGGAAAATACAACTAATAGGAGACTACAATATGCCATGCACAAAATAAATTCCAGATGAACTAAAGAGCTAAATGAATAAATAGGAAATATTAGAAACAGATATGCTGATAGATAAATAACTTGAAGTATAGAAGACCTTCTTAAACAAGGTGCAACATCCACGAAAGGAAAGATTAATTCATTTTACTATCTTACAAATTTTAAATTTGATATGAAAAAAAGACACAGTTTCCAAAAAGAAGCAATAATGTGGGAGAATATATTTGTGGCTTACAAAACAGAGGTTAATAGACAGAATATAAAAACCTCCCCAAATCAATAAAAAGACCAACAAGTCAATGGAAAAGTGGGTTGAGGACATATACAGGGAATTCACAATATGAAATATGATTAGTCTCACTGTTAATCACAGAGGAGGGATGTAAGATGAGATATCATTTTACAAATCAAACTAGTAAAACATAAAAAGATTGACCACATCCAGTGTTTGCAAGGATGTGATGAATGGCTTTCCCACCAGTTGGTGGAGATATAAACTGGTGCAGCCCATTTGGAGCACCACTTAGCAGTATCTGTTAATATTTTCAATGTGAATTTCCTAGCACCTAACGATGCCACTGTTGTACATCGCCCTAGAGTTGTGTTTAAACACATGCACAAAGAAGCATATAAAAAATGCAACAGGGCCTCCCTGGTGGCGCAGTGGTTGAGAGTCCGCCTGCCGGTGCAGGGGATACGGGTTCGTGCCCCGGTCTGGGAGGATCCCATATGCCGCGGAGCGGCTGGGCCCGTGAGCCATGGCCGCTGGGCCTGCGCGTCCGGAGCCTGTGCTCCGCGGCGGGAGAGGCCACAACAGTGAGAGGCCCGCATACCGCAAAAAAGAAAAAAAAAAAAAAATGCAACAGCCAAAAACTGGAAACAAATGCCCATCAGTAGAAAAAGGATTAGATAAACTGTGCTATGGCCACACTCTGAAATAACCTTTGGTAGATTAAATGGACGAGTAGATCTATATGCACTGTTATAGGACTATCTCTAAGACCAAACATTAAAAAAAAAAAGTAAGTTTCAGAACAATATCAACAGTACAATATCATGTAAATTTTATTAAAATATGAAACAAAATTATCTATTTATATAGATATACAGATATGTCTATGACCATGGATGGCTGGAACACCAGATAACAGCCATGACTTCTGTGGCAGGAATAGGAATTGGGTGGGAAGTCAAGATAGCTTTTTGCATTATTTATATTGTTTGAATCTTTTACAAGGAACTAATTTTGTGGAACTACTTTTTTTAAATGAGCAATGACTTTTTAAAAAGCAGATGATTTCAAGTAAAAGTAGTGGGCTTGAAGGCACGGTTCTAGTTAACTAATCCTTGATTTTGGACCTCGGTTTTCTCATCTGTAAAATGGGCAATACAACACCTTCTCTCATAGCTTTTGTAAGGATCCCTTGAAATGATGCCAGTACCATGCAAATAAAACATGTCATCATTGCCACTTGGATTCCTAGGGAACTGCGGTTGGGTTTGACATTTAGACTTTTAGTAGCAGAAGCTCTGTTACTGCCCAGAGAAATTAACCTCTGTGAACAGATGAAGCACAGAGAGGAAACAAGCTTTGCTTAGGACCATGCAGCTGATAAATGGTGCAGCTGAGGTTCTTTGACTCTTAAGGCACAGGAGGCAGAAAGTAGTAGAAATAAGGTCTTCTCCTCAGCAAAGCCTCTAGGGATCTGACAAACATCCCAAAGTCTCCTCCTAACTGGAAACAACTCTGGATTTAGGAGGGGATTGTTTGTATGTTTTTGCCTGAAAAGGAGAATTCATTTTAAATGCTGAATTTGGATTTCGTACAGGTGCCTAGAGAAATCTGGGCCCGAAGCCTGCTTTAAATAACTTGAATAAACGGCTGTTGGTGGTATCAGCTATTTTTAATTTGACCACTAGTCTCTTCTGACCCCTCCCTCTTCCCTCCGCCTGTCCTGTGGGCATCCCACTACCAGAGACGGCTCTTCCCCTGTGACAGCGGATTGATTTGTAAAGAGTCAGTTTTGGTGTCTATATCCACACAAAAGTAGACATTTCTGTTGTTGTTGTTTCAACTGATTGTCATTAGAATAAAGAAAGTGATTGGGGGGGGTTGAATATAACAGCTCATACTCAATCTTCAGACCATTTTTTCTATATATACTAGAGGCATGTTGACCATCCTATGATTTTCTAGTATTTCTTACCAGTAAAACACAGAGATGTGGAATTACGTGTATCTTCTCCACAACCTAGACTCATTCAGCCAGATCAGGACTGGGCAATGCTAAGCTCTGAGGAGACAGTCATTCCTGGGAGACTTGATGTCTAGCAGGGAGACCAACCCATAATCCACACGGCGACAGTATGATCCGTGCCGTGATGCTGATGTGTACAATCACCAGACCCTGTCTGCCTCAGAAAATGTCTCAGTGGAAGTGACATTTCAGCCGACTCTCAAAGCATCTGAGTGTGTTTGCTTGGCAGGGAGGTGTGGTATAGATAGAGGCTTGGCAAGAGATAAGGCTGAGAAGGACACAGAGTCTCTGTCGTGAATATTCTGGTAAGGAGTTCAGACTTGACCCTGGAGACCATAGGGAATCACTGAAGTGTTTTCAGCTGCTAGAGGAACATGATACTAAATGCACTGTAGAAAAATTATTCTGGCCATGGTGTCGAGGATCAAAGAGAGGGCCATGGCTGAATACAGAGAGACCGTGAAGAGACAGTGGCAATAGTCCAGGCAAGAGATGTTGGGGACCTGAACCAAGGCAGTGCCTGTGAGGATGGAGCAGGGTGGAAAGGTTCACGAACATTTAGGAATTAGAGTCAATGGGATGTAGTGACTAGGTGTGAGAAGTAAATTGGAAAGATATATGTCAGGGAAATACTGTGTGACATCACTTCTATGCGGAATCTGCAAAACACAACAAGCTAGTGACTATAACAAAAAAGAAGCAGACTCACAGAGAGAACAATCTAGTGATTACCAGTGGGGACGAGGCAGAGGGGAGGAGCAATATAGGAGTGGGGAAGTAGAAGGTACAAACTGTTATGTATAGGATGAGCGACTAGGATATACTTCACAACATGGAGAATACAGTCGGTATTTTGCAATTACTATAAATGGAGTATAACTTTAAAAAATTACTCCCTATAGGGCTTCCCTGGCGGTGCAGTGGTTGAGAGTCCGCCTGCCGATGCAGGGGACATGGGTTCGTGCCCCGGTCCGGGAGGATCCCACATGCCACGGAGCAGCTGGGCCAGTGAGCCATGGCCGCTGGGCCTGCGCGTCCAGAGCCTGTGCTCCACAACGGGAGAGGCCACAATAGTGAGAGGCCCGCCTATCGCAAAAAAAAAAAAAAAAAAAAAAAACCATAAAAAAATAAAAAATAAAAATTACTCCCTATATAGTGAATCCCTATATTGTACACCTGTACTTATATAATATTGTACATCGACTATACTTGAATTTTTTTAAAAAAGAAAGATACATGTCAGGGATGTATCAGCAGGAAATAAGCCTCACTCAAAAGGGTTCTCTTGATGAGAATTTAATGAAAGCACCATACACAAAGGTGTGGTTTGAATAAGGGGAGCCTATGGGGTAGGTGAGGCACCCAGGGACCAGCAACCACAGAAAACCATTACCACCCATGGGCCTGAAGCGGCAACCTGGAGGACAGCATTACTGGAGCTCAGTGAGAGCTGGGACCCTTTGAGAACCACCCAACAGGCGCTGGTGAGGCAGGGAGGGGGCAGGGAAGAGGGAACGTGGTGGGGAATAACACCCACCTCTCTCTCCTTCTACCATCCCATCTCCTGCCAGTGCCTCCCACTGGCTGAACAAGAAAGCAGAAGTCAGCCCTTCTGGGCGCAGAGCCGGGCAGAGAAGGGTGGAGAAGGAATGTAGGCAAGGGAAGATGAAGACAAAGTAGCACAATGGGAATTCCTTTAGCTGCGAATCAAAGGAGCCCACTTAGGCCCTCCCTGGTGGCGCAGTGGTTAAGAATCTGCCTGCCAAGGCAGGGGACACAGGTTCAAGCCCTGGTCCGGGAAGATCCCACGTGCCACGGAGCAACTAAGCCCGTGTGCCACAACTACTGAGCCTGCACTCTAGAGCCCGTGAGCCATAACTACTGAGCCCACGTGCCACAACTGCTGAAGCCCGCGCACCTAGAGACCGAGCTCTGCAACAAGAGAAGCCACCACGAGAAGCCCGTGCACCGCAACGAAGAGTAGCCCCCTCTCGCCGCAAGTAGAGAAAGCCTGCGCACAGCCATGAAGACCCATCGCAGCCAATAAATAAATTAATTAAAATTTAAAAAAGAAAAAGAAACCCACTTAAACTGGCTTAGGCCAAAATTAAAGGTGGGAGGGGGTAGTTCACTGACTCATGTAACTGTCAAGCAGGAGTGGATCCAAAGCCTTACAAGAATGTCGTCAACACTTCTCTCTCTCCTTGTCAACTCTTTTTTCTCCCTCGATGCCAGCTATGTTCTCCCAGAACTTTCCAGGCAGCAGTAAGTCTGACTACCAGCATCTCTAGGGTCACAAACCGAGAGCTTTTATTCCCAGAGAAGGCCTGGTACTCCTTCTCCAGTTCAGAAGGGCCCCAGCAAGGGGCCGACTGCCTGGCATGTGTCGCATGGGGTACTGGAGGCAGCTAGGACCAGCTCCTGACTCAACATACAGCTGGGGAGCTTGATACTGGCCATGGTGAGAATACTTACACTGAGAAAAATCAGCAAATGTTACCAACCAGGGCTCTTCTTAACTTTGTTGCTGAATGTTTACCAGCAAACCATTGTGGGTCGGGAAATGCTGCACCATCGTAGGTTCAAGCTGGGTGAATGAGGAAGAGAAAGAAGGCCAGTTGGACATGGCTATCAATGTGATGGACGGGAAGGAAGGTTCATTCTCCTGGTGCCTGGAGATCAGGATGCCAGTCCCAAGTCTTCTGCTCAGAGGCTTGCTGCTGTGTCTGCATGACTGGTCTGAGGGCTTGATAACAAGACTGCTGTGTTAGGCAGAATGATGGCCTGCAAAGATGTCCACATGCTACCCCCCAGACCGGTGACACATGGCAAAAGGGATTTTGCGGATGTGATTAAGGTGAAGACCTTGAAATGGGAAGATTATCCTGGATTATCCCAGTGGACCCAATGGAACCACAAGTATCCTTGTCAGTAAAGAGGAAGGCAGGAGGGTCAGAGGAGGAGTGGTGTGTTGTTGACTGGGGGCCACAAACCAAGGAATGTGGCCATTCTAGAAGAAGCTTTTAGAATCTGGAAAAGACAAGAAACAGATTCTTCCCCAAGGGCCTCCATACAGATTCCCTTCTGCATCCTTGAGAAGTAAGCCCTGAGCAATCTTCCCAAGCAGTGGTTCTATCTGGCCTTTAATACACATGTCTGTCAATATACTGGTGAGGCAGTGAACAAGTGGCTTAGTCTGAAGGGTAGTAATCAGAGTCTTAGACTTGTTTGTGAGGCCCTGTGGGAGAGGTTTCAGAATGCAGAGTTCACCCCAGTTGAAGTAAAGATTTCTTTAATGGTCTTTCTAAGTATCTGTTCTGCTAGTTATGTAGCAAACCCCATATTTATAGATTGACAACACTACAAATTAATGTGTTCTTCTAGAGTTAAACCGATTACCATGATGTAAATAAATATTCCCACTGTGGCTAATGCCGGGCTATCAACGTGATGCTGATAGATGCAGAGGTGGGAAGAAGTATATGCAGTTGGCTGTCTCAAGCTGGTCCAGCATACCACTGCTTGTCTCTACCCTTCACCTCCACTTTCTTAGTAGGAGAAGGGACACCCTAATAGAAGCATGGTTGGAATGCTCATGGACCACTTACGATGGGCCAGGCACTGTTCTAAGAGCCTTCCATTTAAAAAATGTAATTCTTTTTAAAATTTTTATTTATTTTTTTTTTATTGTTGGCTGTGTTGGGTTTTTGTTGCTGCGCGTGGACTTTCTCTAGTTGCGGCGAGCAGGGGCTACGCTTCATTGTGGTGCGCGGGCTTCTCACTGCAGTGGCTTCTCTTGTTGCGGAGCACAGGCTCTAGGCACACGGGCTTCAGTAGTTGTGGCACGTGGGCTCAGTAGTTGTGGCTCACGGGCTCTAGAGCACAGGCTCAGTAGCTGTGGCACACGGGCTTAGTTGCTTCGCAGCATGTGGGATCTTCCTGGACCAGGGCTTAAACCCGTGTTGCCTGAACTGGCAGGTGGATTCTTAACCACTGTACCACCAGGGAAGCCCAAAAATGTAATTCCTATAGCAACACTATGTGATAAGTAGAAATAAGGAAACTGAGACATGGATGAGATAACCAGTCCAAGGTCATCTAATATCAGGAGAGCTGATATGAACTTAATTTGTGTCAGTGTCCATAATCTTGAGAACTACACTGAAGTATTCTCTAAAACTGCACTGTCTAATACAGTAATCACTAACCACATTGGCTATTATAATTGACATGAAATAATTAAAAGTTCAGTTTTTCACTCATATTAGACACATTTCAAGTTCTCCATTGTCACATGATGCTAGTGGCTACTGTATTGGCCACAGATAGAACACATTTCCATCATGACAGAGGGTTCTATGAATAGACTGTCAGAAAGAAAGAAGCCACACACATTTGCTTGGAAATACAGAAAATTTAATGGCCTCTGTGGACTGCAATAACATAAAAACTCGAGATACACAGTTTCATGTCTCTTCTGCTCTGATCTAAGCAAATTCATTCACTTATCCGTTCATTCATTCAATACACATTAACTGACCACCTACTATGTCCCAGGACCTGTGCTAGGTTCTGGGGATAGAAAGATGAATAAAGGAACAAAGCTCCTGCCCTCCAGAGGCTCACAATCTGATGGTCGAGGCAGACACGTGAAAAGGCAATTATAAGGCCACAAGGGGAGTGTGATGACGGGAGATTCAAGGATAATATGACAGACTCCGACAGGCAGCCAGCTGAATCTAAGGCTTTCAGGGAAGACTTCACAGAAGGGGTGGTTTCCAAAGTGGGTGTTGAATGATGAATATGAGTTGGCAGGTTTCGGGTATCTTAGAGAGAATGTTTCAAAACTCAGAGAGGCACAGGAGAACATGGGCCACCCGGGGCCCCGTGACTGAGTGGACCTGACTCATGTCTCAGATGTGGTAGATACTCAGCAAGTGACTAGAATGGAAGTCAGATGTTCTCCTCAGGGGTGGAAGGAGGGCAGTGCTGAGGAGGAACAGGTGTCGGGGTGGAGAGAAAGGAATGAGAAAGAGCTTCATTTTGGACATGCCAAGTTTGATGTGCCTGCAAAATCTTCAAGAGGGTATGCGGGGCTGGTGCTCAAGAGCAAGGTCAAGGGATACAGGTTTAAGGACATCAGCCTCAAGGCAGTGATTAAACGAAGGGCCTGGCTGAGCTCACGGGGGAGGGTGTGCAGAGAGAGATGAAGACAAACTGAGAGTGACCCGAATGAACAAAAGCAGCTCCAGGAAATGCCAGCCTATGAGAGGCAAGAGAGAAACGGAGCCAGGGGAGAAACCTCATTACAGGATCATCACAAGGATGTGGTGCCCGGAAATCAAGGGCTGTGATGCCAACTGAGGCAGAGAAGCCAAATAACACGAGGGCTGAAAAGTCCCCCCAAGAGTCAACCGTGGGAAGAGCCACATCCATGGACTCAGGAAGCCAGGCTGCAGTGGGTTCAGGAAGAAATGGAAAGTAAAGAAAGGCAGATAATAACTGTGGGAGACGAAGCCTTTTTTAACAATACTCAGCCTTGAAGATTATGATCAGAGTGTCCGCAGCACGTCTATTAACTGCTTTGAAGAAGCCCGTAGACAGAGAAATGTGAAGAATCCAGGGTGAGAAGTAATAAACGGGAAGCAAGGCCCCAAGGACCTAGGAGGGGATGGGGTCCAAAGCACAGGTGGAGCGTTTGGCTTTGGAGGAGAGGGGCTCTCATTCCACTGGTGTGAGACGGAAGCGGGAAGGATGAGCACAGACACAACATGTGTGAACGTGGGAAGAGGAAATTGAGGAATCCCATCTCCTGGCCTCGAAGCAGGAGAAGAGGTTCTGCTGAAAGCAGAGGACTTGCTCGAGGACGGGAGTGAAGACCTGAAATAACCACTGGGCGAAGGGAGAGCCAGTGAGAAGCACAGGGAGCACGCCTGGGCTGCACCCCAAGGCCCGCTGAGGTTGGAGAGGCGGCCATGGAGGCGCCTGAGCTGAGAGGTGCCATTTTCCTGGCTGTGCTCAGACCTCCAAGTGCAACAGAGGAAAAACAAGGCAGCTGAATTCATCCAGGCCTGGACTCTGCCGAGTAGGAAGCGGGGATGGGCAAAAAGGAAAAGAGGCTGATGCCCTGGTTATCTGGAAGGATGTGAAGACAGGAGGAGGGTGACACACTGGAGAAAATACGATGCCATCTAGTAATCAGGGGTGGAGGAAGAAGAGAAGTGAACAGATGGGAAGCAATGACCAGAGAGATAAACATCAAAAATGAAGAAATTGGGAATTCCCTGGCGGTCCGGTGGTTAAGACTCCGCCCTTCCACTGCGCGGGGGCACAGGTTCGATCCCTGGTCGGGGAACTAGGATCCCGCATGCCACAGAGGGCGGCCAAAAAATGGAGAAATTATGGGTGATGACAGTGTCCAGAGTGTAACTAAGAGAGGGTTTTAATGGAGGAAATGGAAAGACACCTGGAATTGAGTAAATGAAGAATCTGTAAAACAAGTGGCTTAGATGGTGTGTGAAAGTGGACTTCGAAGACACCAACTGTGAGGAAGAGGGGATGGAAAAGAAGACCATGAATGTGGGGGAATGACCAGCGGTGTGGCAGATGACAGTGACAAAGAAGGGAAGAGGTTTGGGGGAAGGTTTCATATGAGGATAGAAGAGAAACCATTTGAACGGGCACAGTTAGGTCCCTGGCAGAGGGCTGGTGCCATCCTTACATGAGCTTAGAAGAACTGTCAGTCTCCCTGTGAAAGTTCTGAAGAAGCAGGTGTCCTCAATGAAGAGCCAAGTGCCAGGTACCAGTATTCTGCAAAGAGGTGGTGCCTTTGCAGAGTTTTTGGACAAAGTTTTTGGCACATTGGCAGAGCTGATGGTCAGGTTACAAGGGAGGCAGTGGATCATTCTGAGGACGAAAGGGTGGGGATGGAGGAACTGACACTTTAGGCACAGATGACAAATATGGGGCCTGATGGGATCACCTGACCTCAAGATGTTAGCTAGAGCCCTGGGGTCAAGGGTGGCCCCAGAGAGTATAGAAGACTTGGTGACACTCTCAAATGGGGGGCTTTTGTCCAGGATCCCCCAAAACATCCGTGAGAAGTTTGGGATCCCAGAAGATAACAGGACAATGGGACAACTAGATTGGTTGATTCCCAAGACCCACCCTCTTGGGTGGAAACCCGAGCAGCCTCCCAGGAGATGAGGGCAAGTTGGTCACACTCCCATAGAGGTCCTCACCTAGGTGTGCAGAGTCCAGACTAGACATTCCTTCTGGTAAGGAAAGCAGAGGACCCAGGGAATGGACAATGAAAGAAATCAAGCAAGGGAAGGCATAATTATTCATTACTAAAAAACAGAGATTTACTGGGGGCCGGTGATGAAGTCTAAGCTGGTAAAGACCACCCAGGCACATGGGACAAAATAAAAGACGTAAAGGCCAATCCCGCTGGACCCATGATCATCAGGTATGTGGGTTTCCAAGTTTCTCCCTCAACTTCACCCTGAAGAGACATCTTCAATCCTAGGAGGCCAATGGCCAGAAAAATCTCAGCTATTATCCAAGTAGCCTCACGTCACGGGAATCACAAGGCTTGGCAGGGAGGGTGTGGAAAGGAAACACTCCCTCTCTGTGTTCTAGAAGTAGTTTCAGAATAATGCTGGGAACCCAGACTTTAAACTGAGGCCTCAAGTGGTTTGGGCAAAGCCCTCCTTCTGCATACGTGCCCTTCTGAAGAAGCTTCAGTTCTCTGCGTAGGACCTAAAAGGCCCACAGACAGTCTCTTCTTCAGCAAATCCTGAATATTCCAGAGACACCTGCACAGATAGGTGAGCGGCCACCTGAGACTCCAGGTACCTGCCACCCTTAGCTCAGATGTCATCTCCTCCATGACACCCTCACCACTACACACACACACATACACACACCCACACACCAGACGCATGCCCTCCACTGTACCCCTCTCCATAGAATTTATTATCACACTGTGCTTTAATTGTTTACATTTTGCCTCTCCAGCTACATTTGGAGCTTCTTTATCCCTATAAATATTTATCCCGATAAATATTTGTAGGAGGAGTTGGACTGGTCTCGGATAGAGTTAAATTGAATTGAACTGAGTCGAAACGAACCGAAATGACCCTGGGAAAAAAGAGTAGGACATTCCCGCAGCAACAAGGCTGAGCCTTATGCTGATTTCCTCATCAAGGGTCTCCCCAGAAACCCACCACCTCCAGCATGTCTCCCCAGTTCCCCAGCCACGGCGCCCCTCTCCCACCAGGCAGGTCCTCATTGCTTCTTGTGGAACAGAGCCGGCGCCGGCTCATTGCTGGGTTCAGCCAAGACCTGCATGGGCTGGTTGTTCAGGGCGGCCTCGCGCATCTTGTGGTACATGAACTCGTTCTGGCGGAACATGCGCAGCTCCATCTCCGTCTGTATCCGCATGGCCTGTGGGACGCGGATACACCGAAAACAGTGATGACAAACCCCCAGGATGTGTTGGTTTCTGACCTACCTTGGCCCTTTTGGAAATGACAGACTACGGGGTAAGTGGCTCCCAGCCACTGAGATTCAACTGTGCCTCCTCAGAGGACACACACACACACACTCATACACCGCGAGTCTAATGTCCTGGCAGTGGACTCCATTTGTTAGGAAGAGGGAGTCAGACCCCTAAGAGAGTAGCTTGAGGGAATGCTCTCAGCAGAGAATGTTTGTTCTTAGGAGCTGCTAGGTGGGGACCTGGGTTGGAACCCTGGTTCCTGAACTTAAGTCCCATCAACAGTGTGGGACATCAGGCAAGTGACTTAATCCCTTCAGCCCTCAGTTTCCTCATACACGAAATGGGTGAGATTCCCTTGTACTTTACAACGGCCGGGAAGATGACAGCATGTGACACATAGAAAAACCCTCATTCTCCCATATGTTAATTCAAGAAATATTTATCAAGGGCCAGGCTTCATTGAGGGGCTGAGGTTAGAGCAGTGAATACAGTGACAAACACTTGTATTTGACAAGCTTGATGTACTGACGTACATTCTATGACACCAAAGTCTGTCCTCTTTCCCTGTACTGCTGCCTGAGGACAGTCCTTTGAACCTGACACTTTCAAATAAATCAGCCCTCGAAGCACAAAGCCAACCAGCAGCTATGAAGAGCATGCCACTCACCAGACACTGTTCTGAGTGCTTTTCACACATCAATTCCTTGAACCTTTGCCACAACCTTACCCTTTTTTCTCCATTTTTCTGATGAGAAGACTGAGGCCCACACGCTCAATATTTGTAGCCACACAGCTGGAAAGTGGTAAAACTGGAATTGGATCCCAGCAGTCGATCCCAGAGCCTGTGCTCCCTGACGCTACTCCATGTGGCACGTGTTCTAATGTACATGCTACACACACACGCACACCATTAGGTTTTCTCAGCCCAGGCTTGGAGCATCCCAGCGTTCAAGCCTCAGTTTTGCCATCCACTCGCTTTGTGGCTAAGGACAGGTTACTCTCCTTCTCTGGGCCTCAGTTTTCTCAGACGTAAAACAAGGGGAGTGGACTAAGCATTTCTGAATTCCCTTCTGGTCTAGCAGGCAATCTAGGGTCTTTCCAAAAGCAGAGTCTAGCACTCAGCTTTCATCTTCAGAGAGCCCAGAATTGCCCCAAGAAGCCACTTGCCTCTAAGTCCTTGGTGATGGGGTGGGAGGGTCCGTGTGTCACCAGGAGAATAGCGTAGGCTTTGCAGATCATGCTGTGCCCCACCTCAATGTGGCCAGCATGCCAGTTGGTCAGCCCTGCCCGCATGATGGCCATGCCCAGCTGGGCATTGTTGGGGTGATACAGCTTCCTGCAGGAGCAGAGAAAGTAATGATAACACATATTCCCAACCTACCTTTTATCGGCACAACAATTGACAACGTATAAAGGGACCTCACTGATTAAGTCCATATACTCTCCCATCAGCGCTATGAGGCATCAGGCATCAAGGGAGACTAAGGCACACAGAGATGCAGTGAGACGCCAGACACCCCACGCGGTGAGGCTGCAAGAGCTGAGACTCCGACCTAGGCTACTGAGCCAAGTCCTAATGGGGAAACGGGGTCAGGATTGTACTTGGAACTTGAGTACAAGGAGCTGGGAGCCGTCAGGGGCTCCCAGCCCTCTCCTTTAAAAGGGCTAGGAGGGCTTTCCTGGTGGCACAGTGGTTGAGAGTCCGCCTGCCGATGCAGGGGACACGGGTTCGTGCCCCGGTCTGGGAAGATCCCACATGCCATGGAGCGGCTGGGCCCGTGAGCCATGGCCGCTGGGCCTGCGCGTCCGGAGCCTGTGCTCCACGGCGGGAGAGGCTGCAACAGTGAGGGGCCCACGTACCGCAAAAAAAATAATAAAATAAATAAATTAAATAAATAAATAAATAAATAAAAGGGCTAGGAAGTTCAGGGGAAAAAAATAATTTGAATGTCCTTCTTGGGACAGAGTTGTATCTTCACCTCCTTGGCACTCTCTTAACAGGACTTCCTTTTTGCATGGTGTACAGTTTTCCCAGATTTTGTTTATGAGTAACATCCACTCAAAAAAATGCAACTTTCTTATGCCAACGTATTCATTTGGCCAGAAATACAAATTCACATGCCAGTGTGGACACATAAGGCAAGAGAGGACATTAGCAGAGGGAAGGCAAAGGAGTTGCCTTTTACAATTTATAAACAAGAATGGCTGACACTTTTTTTTTTTTTTTTTTTTTTTGCACCTTGCTGTGCAGCATGTGGGATCTTGGTTCCCAAACCAGGGATTGAACCCATGCCCCCCCTGCAGTGGAAGTGAGCAGTCTCAACCACTGGACCACCAGGGAAGTTGCTCTTTTTTTTCTTTTTTTTTTAAAATAAAATCTAAAGCTGACAAGATTGCCTCTGTTGATTGTTAGGGGGGAAAAACTTTTCTAAGCACTTAAAATCAAGCCAGATTTAGCCTTAAGGAAACCACAAGCAGAAGAAGTCTCCCGTATGATAGACAAGCTGGAGAATTTGGGAAAGACCAGGGATGACAAATAGATTTCATCTCAGGTATCAAATCTGATTATTTGGACATTATTGCTCAGAACACCATGATTAAAAGACTCAGTTATAAAGAGGACAGTGATCAATTACTGATGCCTGCTGTGGGCGCAAGGAGGGAGAGGTAGCAATATGTATGCCATCTCTTTGCCATCCGTGGAATAGACACATTTCCAGGAGACTATCTGAGACCCAGGATCGTCACCTACATATAGCCATCCACCATCCTCCTGGCGTAGTGTGAGGCCTCCTCAAAGGCCTGCAGGTAGGAGAGGACCTCGGAAACGGTGCTCAGCATCCGCAGCGTGTAGATGTTGGTGTCAGCAAACACCGGCTCCTGCTTCTGTAGGCACTCCCGGCATAATTTCACAACCTAGGAGACACAGGCCCTGTCTGTGATCACTGCACCAGAGCACATGCTTAATTCACATATGGGAGCATCACGATGGCATTGGACACTCGCTCTTCGAAGCCTGAGTAAATTGCCAGCAGAGAAGGGAAAGCACCAGTTTGTGATCTGAATAGCAAAATGGCCCTGTTTGGCTAAGATGTAGGGGTGGCAAGGGTAACAGTGGGAGACACAGCTGACATGGAAGAATAAGGACTTATCATAGAAGTCAGCAGGGAGTTATGAAAGCCACGTCCATACATATATATGTACTTCTCACAGCAACGCAGTGAGATAGGCGCCACTAATATGCCCATTCTCCCAGACGAGGAAACTGAAGCACAGAGGCGCAAGTGCTTTGCCAAAGTTACACAGAACGTGAGCAATGGAGCAAGCATTCAAGTCAAGCAGCGGAGCTTTATCTGAACCATCATTCCCAGGATTCTGCATCCTGGCTGTGCTTTGGAGTCATCTGGAGAGCTTTTTAAAATCCCGATGTCTGAGTCCTACCCCAGACCAATTGAAACTGAATACCCGGGGGAGGGACCCTGGCATCCTTCCCATCTGCCCCTGGGTGGCCCTTATGCACAGTGAGGCTGGACAGTCATGCCCTGCTCGAAGTGTACAGGATGGATGGGCAGAGAGAGAGGCCAGGCAAGCCATCAGGAGGAGGCCACATTGGTCCTGGTGAGGAAGAAGATGGGCCCGACCACAAGCGGCTTTATCGTCAGGCTTTTCCGACTGATTCACGTGTAGACGTATCTTCAGTTACGCCCTGCAAAGTCAGATGGTCTCTAGATTTCAGTGGGTCACAGTCCTCCCCTCCTTCCCGTGCCACTCTCGGGAGAAACGTCACACAATTCTTCCCATTTCAAATGCGTGGAAACCAGTTTTCCCTGAGACTCTCCCAGAGGCCCATGAGGCAGCCGGGTAGGGGCGTGGCGAACTGTGAGCTGGCAAACAATCCATCCTGAAGACAATCCTCATAAGCCCACGGGCAGCGTCCAGCCCTACACCCGACCCTACCAAGCTTGAGCAGAGAAGAGGACCAACGAAGAAAGGACAGAGGAATGGAATCAGGAGCTCCAGCTCCTACCTCGAGCCTCTGCCATAGATTTTCCACACTGTACAGCAACCCCTTGTTCATGGGACTCTCTCCCCGCAACCTGACAGAACTCCTGGGAGGCAAGGAGCGTGTCGTGTGTTGGTGACCCCAGTGAGGGCTCAAAAATGGGCAAAGCATGAGTGAGGAAAGGAGGCGGATGAAGATCAGAGACAAGTAGATAGAAATGAACAGAAATTAATCTCCCACCTCGCCATGCCCTAGTGCCATCCGAACCTAGCTACCAAATTGTTTAGAGAGCTTGGGGAAAAAATGCTGATTCATGGTCCCTGTGTTCTGTTGCAGACTAGACGAATCACACCTTAGGGGGTGAGACACAGGAATCTGTATGTCCAACAAGCTGCCTGAGTGAATTCAGTGCAGGCACATGCTCTGCAGGTCAGTGTTGGCAGTGGGTCTCAACTTTAGGTGTTTGTTGAAATCCCTTGGGAGTTTTAAAAATCTTGACATCTGGGTCCCACTCCTAGAGATTCTGGAGGAATTGTCCTGAGCATCAGGATTTTTTCAATGATTCTAGTGTACAGCCAGTTGAGAACTCCTGGTGTTTCTAGAGCCAGGGTTGAATGCACAGTTAGTAGATCTGTAAACTGTAGCCAGGACGCGAGAAAGCAAGACACCCACTGCCATTTCCATTCCTCCATGCCCGATATCACAGGCACCCCCAGCCCCAGGACGTTTGTCAGGCTGCCTGTGCTCTCCTCAAACCCAGTTTCAGTGAGTTGAACAGTCACTGAGACACACCCCTAAAAGGTTCTAAATGCTTACGGGCAAGAAGAGTCATGGTCTCAGCCAAGGGACATCTTCCAGAAAAACAACCTGCTTGGTAGCCTCCCCGTCTTCACCCCTCCATCACCGCCATTTCCCTCCTTTACTAGAGAATCTTTCTGCCCTCCTCCCCATCCCCACTCCCTATAAAAATGAATTCTTGGGCTTCCCTGGTGGCGCAGTGGTTGAGAGTCTGCCTGCTGATGCAGGGGACACGGGTTCGTGCCCCGGTCCGGGAAGATCCCACATGCCACGGAGCGGCTGGGCCCGTGAGCCATGGCCGCTGAGCCTGCAGGTCCGGAGCCTGTGCTCCGCAACGGGAGAGGCCACAACAGTGAGAGGCCTGCGTACCGCAAAAAAAAAAAAAAAAAAAAAGGGAATTCTTACCTCGTGGTACAAACCCTCAGAGCGAGCCTTGTCAATTTTTTCCAGCGTATCCTTGGAGAACTGTATCATCTCCTTCACCACCTCCTGAGAGGGCTGGGAAAGGGAGGGACATTCAGTTGGAGACCCCTTTGTGAGGCAACCCACTGCATCTCTGAACAGCTGCCACCTTTGACATTCACTGTAGTACAGGATTAATGCCTTCTTCATTGAATGCTTCAGTTCTGTAAATGCTGCTCAGGGTCCCTATAGCTCAGGACTTCCCTGGTGGTCCAGTCGTTGAGGACAGAGGCCGGGGACTTGACCAAAAAATATCATACTCCAGTTTGCCATTGGAGCTCTTTAAAGAGGGCCCTGTGGCTATGGGCTGTCAACCCTTCCAAGTGTCTCTGCATCCAGTCCATATTTCCTTGTCTAGACCAAAAGGATATCCATGAGAGAACTTGTCAGCTGTGAAATCTAGACCTACCAGGCTCCCTATGTTTGCCTAAGCAGTCTAGTGATCTTGTAAAAAAAAAAAAAATGAGGTTTTGATATTTGAGGTACCATAATTAAGAAGCCAGTTCCCACGAAGGCACAATAATTTTGAAGAAAACGTGCCAAATTTCTCAAAGACCAAAGGAAAAGTTTGCTTGCTGTGTGTATCCATATCAGAAGCTCTTTTCTGGGGGGACTTCCCTGGCGGTTCAGTGGTTAAGACTCCTCGTTTCCACTGCAGGGGGCACAGGTTCGATCCCTGGTCAGGGAACTAAGATCCCGCGTACCATGTGGCAAAAAAACCCCAAAAAACTCAACAGCAAAAAATAAATAAATAAAAAGAGAAGTTCTCTTCTGAAAAAAGATTTTTTTTTTGCTTGGGCAAATCTAATATAACTTTTTTCCAAAATAAAAATACCTTTATTATTTATTCTGACTGTAAAATTAACATATGCAAACTGTAAAAAATTAAAACATATGAAAAAGTGTGGAGAGAAAAGTAGAAATCCCCAGAACCCACACAAAGACGGACACAGCATGTTGAGTATTTTCCAATGAGTATACAGAGGAAAAATATTTAAACTATTTAACAACTGGTACAGGAAAGGCACTGACCGATCAAAGGCACAGACACATCAACAAAGAGTATGTCTATATGACAGTATCAGTGTGTTCTGGCTGAATTGCAGTCCTGCACATACACACATGCATGAGTGTGTATATGTCAATAGCATCAATCTTTTTCTAACTGGAATAATAACATATTTCTGTCTATTGCCTGCTTTTTTTTTCACTCAGTAGATTGTGGATATTTTCCCATATAAATATAAAAATACCTATATTGCCTTTTTAGTAACTAGAGTTTTCCACTGTACAAAACTAGAATAATTTAATCAGTTCTCTGGTCATCCAATTTTTTCACCACAAAGAATTGGGATCAACAGCTGTGTTTATATCTGCTGCTCACATTATTTTGTGAGGTCACCGTCACTAAACTACCAAAAAGTTACAGGAGAATGGGCATCTGTTCCCTTAAAAATACAGCCCCCTAATACATGGAGATCAAGGGTCTTCCCTCAGGCTCCCAGCTGTCTTGAGCCAGTTCCACAGTGTCCATCTTGTAATAGGAGAAACCGAACCCAGGACAGCTTGCTTCAGGGTCAAGATCACTTAAGGAAGTGGGATTATATTTATTCTTCTCCCCACCTCACCTACTTTGGCTTCTGCAGAGTTCTTGATTATCCCTAAAATTCTGACTACCTTCATTTCCATATCCTTCTGTATCTGGGCCTCCCTGCAATTCTTCTGTATTTGTTTCTGTACTTGTCTCACAGCCTGACTCCAACATTTGATGCATCCATCAATGCTCTGACTTCTTCTGGCAGGTCTCACTCCTGACTTAACTTTCGCCTTGACCTTTGATTTGGCTGCCTTCCTGCCTGATGACCCGAATGTTGGCTTCCCGCCCAAGTGCTACTCAGCACTCTGTCAGTTAGCAGACCATGCCTTGGTCCCAAGACCAGTCATTTCAGTGTGTGTCTGCTTTCCTTAGCCCATTTGAATCAAGCACATTAGTGAGAGGAGTCCATATCTTGCCTGGTTGTGCAGAGTTCTGTGACTGGTGATTCGGAGGTGTGTCACCCATCCATCAAACGTACATCTTTAGTTTCACCTATAGTTTGTTGCCCAAGTGTTGGCTCATAAAATCGCATCTAGTTTATGAGCACTAGTCTCCAATCCACTGTAAGTGCCATTGTCTTTAAAACTCAAAATTCTTAGTGAATCTTCTGGAGTAATCAATATCTTGCAGGGTAAATTCAGGGAATACCAAGCTGTTAGGTGTTCATAAAAGCCTTGCTCAATGTGATGTTGTAAGGAAGAGTGTTACTTTAAGCTCTGGAAGGGAATCAAATTTTTGCAAGGAGGCAACTACCAAGGTTCTCAAGACAACCTGGCTGAAAGGTTGTTAACTGACACAGGCAACATGTGATAAAGCTATTCTGAGAAGGGAAATGGGCTGCTCCACTTGGATCCCTTTTTGGAGCAAAGGCAGGAAAACCTGATCTGCAGCTAGGATGTAAGGAACCCCACAGAGAGAGGCTCCCCTCTCCAGGAGCACCACGATTAATAGAAAACAGGGAGGAAGAGAAAGGAGCCAGAGGAGGAACCAAAAGAGGAGGAGGGGAGGGAAAGAGGGGCATTAGCTCCCCAACCTTGAGAAACTGGAACATTCCTATTGTGAAAACCATAGCTGAAGGCTGGAGAGAGAGAGAGAGAGAGAGAGAACCAAACAGCCTAAACAAGGAGGGTCCAAAGCTACAATCGAGGGAAATTGGTGTTATGTTCTCATTTTTAAAATATTTGGGTTTTATTTTTATCCAGGTCTATACGTGTATGTTTTTATTATATTTATTTAGTTATTTAAAATATATACATAGGAGTCAGAAACAATTTTGATGCCAATTTAAGGTCTGAAGATAAGTCACAAAGGCTGGTGTATAGAAAGGAGCTTATCAGGCTGGGATAAAGCATTATTTAAATAAAGAAAGAAAAGCAACTGTGGTGACATCATATATAGAAAAGCTTGAAGGAACTGTTAATAAGTTAGTCCAATGCTCCACTTTACAGATGAGGAAACTGAGACCCACAAGGAAGAGACTTGCCCAAGCTCAGACATTCAGGGTCACAGCCAGAACTAGAACACAGGCCTCCTAATTCTCCAGTATTCTTTCCACTACAATATAATGGCTTTTTATTATGCCTTCAGATGCACTTGCTTTTAAAAAGTTATACTCAAATTTTTTTTCTGCTTACTTGTTTTGGTTGAGTCATTTTTATTTTGAGTTATTTCTTTATTTTAACAGAGAAACCCAATGTGATATAAAAATAATAGACAGCTTTTGCTTTGAATCCAGGTCGGTTCAAGCAGAAATCATCGATGTTTTTATATCAAGAGAGATGTCAGCTCTGCTAATTCAGACTGAAAGACGTGGGCAGACAGTCACCAGCTAGTAAGCATACCTAAAGTGAAGAGACAGGAACTAACAGCCACACATCACCTATTTGACTATTGGAATTGCCAGGTAAATATTGAAAATTTTAGAGAAAGGACTACACAGTTGTTTCACTTAATTTCTGAAGGGAGAAAAGAGGGTCTGGCCTCTTTAAAAAAATAGGTAGTGGTGGAAGCAAGTTATGAAAAAAATACTCAGGGCCAGGCACCAGGAGGGAAGGCTGGCTGGCTTGCTGATAAGACACATGTTATCCTGCAGGTTCTGGAAGGTCAGGGTGAGGGAGGACACAGTAGCTTATTCTTTTCTGTAGCTCCTGTGGTACTGTGTTCAGTGCCCCACACATACGTGTCAATAGACATTTCCTGGAAAACAGAACCTTTGATTCTGTGAAAATGGGGTCGTTCCTATAAGGAACACATTCCTGACGGTTTTGTATCCTGCCTGGGAGGGATGACTCTCAACTTCCCCACACTAGGCATTGTTGATCCATTGGTTACAGATTCCTCCTCCTACTTCTGTCTGTTTAGAGACTGACTCTGCTTGCATACCCATGTGGGGTGAGTGAATCTGTGTGAGTGCATGTGTCCCTTTTAATTTAAATAATTTAATAAATTTAATTTTCATTTTCATAAACGGTAGCATACACAGTGTTATGGGTTGAATTTCATCCCCCCAAAATTAAATTCCTATGTTGCAGTCTTAACCCCCAGTACCTCAGAATCTGACCTTATTTAGAAATAGGGTCATTGCAGATGTAATTTGTTAAGATGAGGTCATACTCAAGTAGGGTGGGCCCTTAATCCAACAGCACCGGTGTTCTTAAAAAAACAATGCCAGGTGAAGAGAAAGAGACACATGAGGAGAAGACCATGTGAAAAGGCCCAGGGCCAGCTACAAGCCAAAGAAAGAGACATAGGACAGATCCTTGTTTCACAGCCCTCAAAAGGAACCAGCCCTGCCAAGACCTTGATTTCAGATTTTAGCCTCCAGAACTGAGAAACCATACATTTCTATTGTAAGCCCCCCAGTTTGGGGTACTGTGTTATGGCAGCCATAGGAAATGAATTCATATGTCAACGTTCAGCCCCTTAACTCTTTTCCCTTAAGAAACAGAGCTCAACTATTTACAATTACCAAGACATGGAAACAACCTAAATGTCCATCGTCAGATGAATGGATAAAGAACATGTGGTACATACATACAATGGAATATTACTCAGGCATAAAAAAGAATGAAATAATGCGATTTGCAGCAACATGGATGGACCTAGAGATTATCATACTAAGTGAAGTAAGTCAGAAAGAGAAAGACAAATACCATATGATACCACTTATATGTGGAATCTAAAATGTGACACAAAGGAACTTATCTATGAAACAGAAACAGACTCACAGACATAGAGTAGAGACTTGTGGTTGCCAAGGGGAAGGGGGAGGGGGGAGGGAAGTATTGGGAGTTTGAGACTAGCAGATGCAAATTATTACATGTAGAATGATAAACAACAAGGTCCTACTGTATAGCACAGGGAACTATATTCAATATCCTGTAATAAATCATCATGGAAAAGAATATGAAGAAGAATGTATATATGTATGTATAACTAAGTCACTTTGCTGTACACCAGAAACTAACACAACACTGTAAATCAACTATACTTCAATTTTTTTAAATAATAAATGAAAAAAAAAAGAAATAGAGCTCATTCCATGTCTGTACACAAAGATCTACCTCATTAGTTTATTTTCTTAACTTAAATATTTCCTATTGGTGGTTATTTAGCTTTTTTCCAATATTTTGTTGTTCCCAACAATGCCATAATGTACTATCTCTTTACACATATATTCCTGTGCACATATGCAAGTACATATGCAGTGTAAATTCTTAGAACTGCTTGGCCAAAGGGTAAAAAATATTATATACTAAGAATAAAAATAAGTTAGTGGCAAAAGAAGCCTTGAATAGCCAGAAAATGAAAGAGAGGTGAATCAAGTGGGGAAATAGAGTTATTTGGACGGTAGCATTGACACCACTGTGTAATGAAGTCATTGAGAGGGGTCCCACCCTCTGAACCTAGAAGTCAGTTTTGCTTGTAGCCTTTGCTCTAACCAGAGACAAGTTTCTGCCCACACTTAGGATGCAGAAGTTAAGTTAATTCAGAAGTATATTTGTATCTTAAATGCTCTGGTGAACTGTGAATTATATAGAAGTGCTGGGTTAGCCTCCCCGAGGAGAATGGCTCCCGGTTAAAAACCTATGTGTGAGTTTTCAGACCTGACCATAGGCAATTCCAAAGGCTCTCCCTGGCAGGCCTCATGGGTGGGGGGAAAGCTGCCCTCGCCACAAGGGATTTGGTGCAGGGCCAGAGCACCGCAGTCTGTGAAGGGAGACGCAGCCAGGGACTCAGGTCCCCCAGCAGGTCATGCTCTTCGCATATTTGCGTTCCTGACCCAGATGCCTTCATTCCTAAGTCTCTCTCTCTCTCTCTCTCTCTCTCTCTCTCTCTCTCTCTCTCTCTTTTAATTGAAGTATAGCTGATTATCTGAGGTCTTGAGGTCTTCTTCAGGAGCCTCTACGAAGGCCTGCTTATTGTGAAGGGGGCGCTGGGGGACATCCCCCTTGGTAAGACTTCCAGTGCTCAGTGGCGTCACCGTCAATTAGGCAACAGTTACTCAGGAATTAAGCATATTAAGCAATCTAAACATTGCCCAGTCTCCCCATTGCCCATTTCCATGGGACTAGGAATATCTTTGCGACAACCCGAAAACAGATCTCTCTGCCTATCTGGTCTCTCTATATGGAATTCTCAGCATCACTTAAGCTGCAAAGGGGCAAGAAGAGGAACTTAAATGTACTGAGTGTCTACTCTCTCTGCCCCTCCTCTTACGTATATCATCTTGCTTCGTCCTCATAACAACCCCTTGTCATCGGTGCCATCAATTCCTATTTTACAAATGGGAAAACAGAGTAACTTCCCCAAACTCAAACACCTGGCAAGCAGTGGTACCAGGACGCTAGCTGGGACCCATCTGCAGTGTTCTGTTCACTGCCCATAAGGGCAGCGGCACCTTGGTTCGCTGTGGAATCTGCCCTTGCCCGGCTCCTGGGGAAGAGGCCCAGAAGCACCCCAGTGGTGGGGCTGCCTGTACCTTCGGGTCGTCTTTCACGCCCAGGAAGAGGTCGTCTTTCAGCCCTTTCTGGCAGTGCTCACACGTGCAGTCAAAGTAGTACTGCTTCTTCAGCTGCTTCTTGCGTTCTTCGCTGGTGTTAAGGAAGTCGATATAGGACACGGTCAGCTCCTCCCCTTCCGAGATCTTGCCCAGGGCCCGGAGCTCAATTCTGGAGCAGATAAAGGAGGAGAGGCCATCAGATCCGGGGTGGGACACAGGCTCTTCAAGGTTTCGGGAAGTTGAGTCTCAAAGACAACGACCTCCACTAACACTGAGAAAACTCCATCCCCCCCGTCCCCAAAGGGGGAGATGTGATGTAAAGGACAGTTTTCTGCATAGTTCTGCTCTACTCATTATAACAATCAAATCTGCTCCATTCAGCTAACTGCTCTGGAATCAGCTCAAAGAGACTCCCAGTAGAGGTCTGGGCTCCATCATAAAAGCACACAAAGCTTCCACGCCTGCAATTCTCCCAGTGCATTTAGCTACTGATTGTCTGTAACAAAGGAATGGAGAAATAATAAGGCAAAAACTCCAAACAAGAGAAGACTTGATAGTCATTTCTGGTTAGTTTGGAGACTGCTTCTCTCAGAAACACGCACATTCAGTTACCCAGAAGCTTGGCCCATTCTGTGTCTAATTATAAGCCCCCTCTTACCTTAACCTTTGGTCCAATGGTTCAGACCTAATTTATGTGAGGAGACTTATGCCTGGAGATCTCTGAGGCAAATAAAGGCTAGCTCTTTATTAGCCCACTGCGTTGTTCACTTTTGTGTTTACTGGGGGACATGGCTTTGGGGTTGAAGGTGGCTAGCAAGAGCAGATGACATTGCAACCCCCTTCCAGCCTAGACCTGACCCTCCAATTACCTACAGCACTACACACCTCGCCATGTAATAGATACAGAATGTACTGAAGACAAAATCCCACTGCACAACGGACACCCAGCTAAGCCAAACTAGCTGAGACCAGCCTGTGGGCCTCTCAGCCATGAATCTTCCACCCAGGAGGCCAGAAGCTACAGAAAGAGTGGTGAGCCCGGCAAGCTGGATCCTAAGCTATGCTCCTGTATCCCCCCAACATCAGGGGGCCTCCCTGCCCAGAGGGAACCCATCACCCAGAGAGTGAGGGGCAGGATGCAGAGGGCTGGGAAAGCATCGACAGAGAAGTCCATGGTCATTTCCTTTACCTCCCAGAGAGGCTGATTCAGATGCCACGTGAAAGGCAGGAGAAGATTCCAGCACCAGAGAAAGGTCTCAGTCAGAGGGAGCCCCTTCCACGTGCTCGGAGGTGACAGCCAAGCAAGGAACAGCAGTGACTTGCATGTCCAGGCCCCTGAGGTGACCACTTAAGGTTAAAGAACCTTCTCTCAAAGTGGGGTACACTTTATACCCCTTTAAACAACTCTACAGAGCCTGGCAAAATCTGAGTGCGTGTTCATCATTTGTTCCTTCTTTCCTTTCTTCTCCACCCCAATTTCTGGCTGTTACTGCAGGGATAAAAGGCAAGAAGGAGAGGAGGGCAAGGTGATTCTGCTCACAGCTCTGCTTAGAATCCTAATATGTCCCAGCTACAGGGGACCGACCTCCTCATTTCACAAATGAGGATGCTGACACCAGAGAGGTGAACTGCCCCCAAGGTCCACAGCACTTCGGCGCCAGGGTCAAGATTAGAACTCAAGAGCTTAACCACATCGTACTGGCCTTGCCTGATAGTCTTCAGTCTGCCTTCCAGGTCTTCAATGCACAGGAAATGGGACGCACCAATACCCTTGAGATTAGGACTCTACTGATGTCCTAGATAGTTGCATAGGGGCAAGTCCTGGGCCACTGTTGAATGTGACCTCTGGTATTGGTCCTGGTGGGATAAGTAAGCAATTCTGCTCCCACTAGCCCTTTCACAGAGGCAGCTCACTATATTGACATGTCCTCATTCAACAGTAAATCAGTGGCCAGTTGAGTTGGCCAGTAGCTTTGCTTCGCACCAAGGTTAATCCAATTCTTACAAGGTCTCAGAGTATCTCAAATTATTTCAATGATATTAGAGAGTTTTCAAAACCAAATTAATGTAAAGTCACTTAGGTATACGGAATGCACATTTATATGCCCCATTTTACCTAACTTGGAACTGGGAATCAGGGGAGGAATAGTGACCACCATTCTGTTTTAGATCCCAGACCTCTTCCATCTCTAACGCTCTGCAGTTCTACAGTCCAGCCAATTGATCCACAAGTAGGCAACTTAAGTATTTCTTGTCGAGGTCAGGAGCAGAGTCCAGGGCCACAGACACTTAGAATTAGGAAGGTCCCTAGACACGCTCTCATCTTGACCTTTGCTCTACAAATGCAGAACCAAACACCCAGGAGATGCTGTGAATCATCCAAAGTCCCTTGCAATGTACATCAACACAGACTCAGATGCACCGACCACTCCTACCCCTGCCCTCCCAAAGCCTGAACTTCCACATAGCATTTTGTTGTTAATCCAAAGATCATTTCAAGTACTTTCAAGCCCACCTTGAGAAAAAGGCCCACTAGGGCTGTGGAGTTGTCATTAAGAAAAGTCCAAAGTAAAATCTAACCTAAACCACTAATTCATAGTTGGCCAGAAGCAACAAGGAGAATACTATGAATACATATTTATCAAAAACATCACAGCTATGGGTACCATTTTCAGAACCAGTCTGAGTGAGAAGTTGGAAGTTATAAACGAACACAGAGTCCTTTAGTAGGTCAGTAATATCAACAGTCCTCATTTCATGATAAGCAGGGTTTAAAGGGACAGTGTGGGTTTTTGCTAAGATGATGTGGACGGGAAAGGACCTTCACGCTTTGAGGGTGGAGGAGAGAGAGAACTGAGGAGTGAAAGAGAGGGAAGCATAGGCACAGCAGGTAGTGGGTGAGTGAGGAACAAAATGATTAATATAAATGCATTGAACACGCAGCATCCAGCAAAGACAAGCTTCTGGGGAGCAGAAGGACATTACGGGCAGACAGCGGCCAAGGAGTCTCGGGAAGGGGCGGCCCCAGCAAACCAGGCAAGTGAGGGAGATGGGTCAGAGCAGCGGGGATGTTTCCAAAGACTGACCCACCTCATCTGGGTGTGAAACATGGATTTCACTGCCTCATGACTGAAAAACAAAACAGACACCCAAATGGAAATCATTACCATTGGCTTATCCCGTATGGCTAGCAAGGGTGCACAGCACTCCAGGTTATGCCATCAAAGCTCTGGTCATCACAACCATCTCTATCCCAGCCCCTCCTAGCTGGGCTCCCTTGACAAGATGCAGCCTGCTATAGTGGAAAGTGCACTGGATTTGGAAGGAGAAGTTCTGGGTTCAAAGGGATTCAGTCCTGGACAAGTTGCTTCACTTCCCTGGGCCTCAGTATTCTCATCTGTAACCTGGTAATGAGACCGTCATGAGACAATGCATAGTTCATGCCCCAGTCTGGGAAGATCCCACATGCCGCGGAGCGGCTGGGCCCGTGAGCCATGGCTGCTGAGCCTGCGCGTCCGGAGCCTGTGCTCCGCAACGGGAGAGGCCACAGCAGGGAGAGGTCCGCGTACCGCAAAAAAAAAAAAAAAAAGAAAAAAAAAGGTAACTACATGAGACAATGCATTTAAAAGTAGAGTGCTACAGTATTTTTCAATGGCAGGGCACAAAAAGTATGTGAACCATTCATGAAAGATGCTCCAGGTTGCCCAGTCCTGTTTGAGCGCCAAATCATGGGCAAATTGGGCTTGGAGTACCCCTTCAGAGCCTTGGGGTTTTCTGAGTGGTACACCAATAAGGGCTTCACCTTAGAGTCCCCAGCTGTGTGGCCACCAAGAAGCAGCATCAAGCGATCTCTGGATGATTCAAACCCTGGCTCAGCTTTCTCTTCTACTGAAATAAACCTTCCTTCAGGCATTCTTTTCCAAAAAAATAAAATAAAAGTAGAGTGCTAAGAAAACACATGGGAGGCTATTATTATCCCACTAACAAGCATCTTGGACAAATAAGGGTGGCCTCTTTGAATGTCTATTTTGGGAACAGTTTGAACTGTGTCTGGAGACCCATCACACAGGTAGTATGCAGAAATTACTGGGGTTAGAACTGGGCTCCTAACACCACGTCCAGTGTTCTTTCCACGATGGCAGGCAGCTAGACAGTGACTGCAGTCACCACTTGCGCAACATCCAAGAAGCTCGGGTACAATGTGGCTGCTCGAAATTAGTGGATGCATGGAAGCCAGAGCGGGCACTGGTGATGATCTGAAGAAAGGGCTCCCAGGTTCTCGTGGCTGCTACATGTGGTGACAAGAAGAGCTCTGGGTCACCACCACTTAGGGGAGTGGTGTCCAGAAAGAACAGCCCCACATGTGAATTTGATCTCCTCTGCCAACCAGGGTAATTCCAGACACCAGCTCCTCTGGGAGGAGGACTCCATGAGGCCCAGGCTAGTGACCCCAAGAGGCTTACAAAGGGAAATACAAATGCTGGGGAAAGATAATCATCTGGGTCCAAAATGAACTGTCCTGTCTTGAGTGACTTTCTCAAGTGCTTAAAAGCCTACTGTCATGCAGGCCCTTGCTTCCAGAAATAGGAAGGAAAAGGGAAATCGGAGCCCTCGCTCTGTTGGAGCTTAAGCTTGATTCTTGGCTGAGAACCAGAAACCATTATCTTTGGGGGGAAGCCTGCTCATTGTTGATGGCGGCTTAGAGTCAACTTGCACCTGTCATAAGAGCTCGTCTCTAAGAGCAAAAGAAATATTGGTTAGGCTTCTTTCCCCCAAAGCCCCCCAGCCTGAGCCATGGACAACGAGGGGCTCATCCTGTTTGCTGACTCTTCTCCATTTGCTCCCCACCCCAAATTCCATTCTCTGCCCTCCTGTCCCCTGATCTGTGCCTTCCAGGGGGGCAGGGCTGACCTCTGAGGGCTTCATCACCCAGGTTCCTTGGCCCTCTAGCTTCCGGTTGGGGTTTGGCCAATGGGAGGAGATCAGAAGATGGGAGGAGAAAGAGGTTGGGGTATTTAGTCTCTTGGCTCTCCCTCTGCCTCACCACGGTTCTAGCAGTGGCTGGTTTCTCTACAGGTACAGCCAAGCTGTTGGAGCGGGGGTGGGGGGTGGAGAAAGGGCCCCCTCCCATGGCTACAGCTCTCACCAGCTGCAAGAACAATACTCCCTCCATTGCCCCTCCAGGTCAAAAGGTGGTAATGGTTTCATTCTGTCACTAGACCCTGAACATTTCACCATTCTTTGTCAATTTCTTCGACTCTACCCACACTTCTGTCAATTGTCCTTTTACTAAATTCTCTTAGGGTAACCCCTGCGTGTGCCTTCTGATTTCTGCTGGGAACTTGACTACTCCTGCCAAGCGCCTTCTCAGTTGATGATGTTCTGCAATGACCTCTAGATAGAAAATCTCAGGCTTCAAGTTCTAAACCATGTAGTAGTTAGAGGTTTATCTAACATATCTAGGCAACCTCAAGAAACCTACAGAGACTCCAAATTTACTTATGTGGAATTCTTTGCCATCTTCCTCATTATGTTTCTCCTATTCACAATTATTCTAGAATAAAATTTCTATTTTCTGTCCATTTGAAATCCATGCTAGCTCAGGTTCAACAGGTTACTTTTGGTTTAAATCAAGCGTACAGACAATACCGTAAGGTCTCCCCATCCCCATGATACCAACCCAAGTTGAAGACATACTCACTTGCCGTTGTTAAATATGACCGTGCAGTTGGGCCAGCAGTCATGGTTCACCAGGCCCAGGTTGGGGAAGATGCCCACACCCACTGCCTGCAGGCCTCTCTGGTCACTGAGCGTGAAACCATTGCAGTTAATCTACCCAGGGGAAAAGATGAGAGTCAGCTAACATAGACTTGGCACAGAACACCCTCCAGCTGTTGAAAGTGTTTTAAAAAATAGAAAACCTGGTCTCATCCTGGAAATGCTTAGAGAGTCTGGAAACAAAACAGTCAGTCTCCTGTTCTCTGTGTGACTCCAAATGGCCCTCAAGATTAGTACCGTGGGAGAGTCTCATATTTGCTAAAATGCACCACCACCTTGAAAGTTTTGGGTAGCTGTATTCTACAAAGGCCCAAAATGGGAATTCCCTGGTGGTCCAGTGGTTAGGACTTGGTGCTCTCACTGCCGGGGCCCCAGGTTCAATCCCTTGTCGGGGAATTAAGGCCCCACAAGCCGTGTGGCACAGCCAAAAAGTAAAATAAAATTAAAAAATAAAAATAAAAAGGCCCAAGATGGAAATGTTGGTCCTGAGAAGTTTCTCCTTTTTCCTGTATCTGGGTCTCACGAGTCTTCCCCAGTGTCTATCTTGGTTTCCCTCTCTGTGCTCTTCTCTGCTTTGTGTGTGTGTGTGTCTCCCTTGCTACCTTTGACTACTTTCAACTCCTATAACTATTCATAAAATAAAATTAACATCTGTTTTTGATTACTTTGTGTCTGGTGGATACCTTGTACTCCCTGTCTACAATTTTAAAATCTGATGAGTGCAACATTTATCTCTGAATGCCAGGCAAATCAAATTGGTTACTGCTTATACGGCACCTGATTTCTATTTCCTTTAAAAAAGTTATTTTTTATAGAAATAGATTCCAAATGTCTGCTCTCAGGGTATAAAAAATGTATAAGAATAAATATTACCTAGGATACATTAATATCTGCACACAAATTTCTGCCAAATGTAAAAATCATATATATAAATACATGCTATCCATAATATTTATAACACAATATACATTATAGATATATACTGATCTGTATAGCACATAGCTATTTGTTATTGATACTGGAGGATAGTCACTTTCTCCATCAATCTTATTGGTCATTCAGCAAGTACATGAAGTTAAGCCCGTCAGTACCACTAATAAGCTGTGTTACCTTGGGCAAATTTCTTTCTTCTCTTATTTTCCCATCTGTAGGTTGAATAAGTTAGACTAGATGATCTTTATGGGTCCTTTCAGCTCTACACCTTGGTGATTACACCATCCTTGGCTGTAGTCCCCAGACCACCTTAGAGATACTCAAGATAGTCTATGACACCCATTCACACCAAGGCTGTGGAGCATAGAAACTCCATATGTGAGAGTAGAAACTCTGGCATCAGACAGACTGCTTCTAGACCTTCCTTGGACACCAGCTCACTGTGTAACCTTTGGCAGTCCTGTAACCTCTCTGGCCCTAGGCTTTCTTTTCTATAAAATAGGAATGTTAAAACCACGGACTTCATCTTGTTTTGTAAAGACTGCATAAAATAATATCTGGAAGGCTAGGATGGTTAATTTTCTGTCAACTTGGCTGGGCTGTGGTGACCAGATATTTGGTTAAACATTATTCTGTATGTTTCTGTGAAGTGTTTTTTTGGATGAGATAAACATTTGAATTGGTAGACTTTGAGTAAAGCAGATTACCCTGCACAATGGAGATGGGCCTCATACAATCAGTTGAAGGCCTTCATAGAACAGAGACTGACTGCCCCTGAGCAAGAAGGAATCCTGCCTGTGGACTGCCTTTGAACTTGAAGCGCAATTCTTCTTTGGGTCTTCAGCCTGATGGCCTACCAGCAGCCCCCACAATCACAAGAGCCAGTTCATTAAAATAAATCTCCTTCCCTCTCTCTCTCTCCATATATAATATATATATGCTATCCATAATATAATGCACAGAGTATAATATACTATATATATATATGCACATACATGCACACACACGAAGTACATCCTTGTGGTTCTATTTCTCTGGAGAACTCTCGCTGTTACAGAAGCACTGGCACATGGTGAGAGATGCTGAGTGTGATCATGCTACAGTTATCCCAATAACCCCCTCCTCAGCCCACTCACCAGCACCCCACAAGGGGCCGGGCCTGCCAGGTGGGAGACGTGCCCCCATAGCCCACGGCCTGAGACTGCTGAGCCCCTGGGCTCCCACCCTGTCCTCCCGGACCCTCATGGTTTCAAGAGGCCTGGATAGGTTGCTCAAGGCAGTGCCCTCCAGAAAGCCCCTACTCTCCTCTCCCTGGTTCCCCACGATCAGCACATCAGATGTGGGAAAAGGAAGAGTCTTACTTCCAAAGGGACTGGTGGGCAAGAAGGGATAGTGACTGGGTCTTCGTTTTCAATGTGGAGAAGAGAAAATATAGGAAGTGCAGATGAACGAGAAGGTAAATCACCATCAAAATCTACCGCTCAGGGCTTCCCTGGTGGCGCAGTGGTTGAGAGTCCGCCTGCCGAGGCAGGGGACACAGGTTCGTGCCCCGGTCCGGGAAGATCCCACATGCCGCGGAGCGGCTGGGTCCGTGAGCCGTGGCCGCTGAGCCTGCGCGTCCGGAGCCTGTGCTCCGCAACGGGAGAGGCCACAACAGTGAGAGGCCCGTGTACCGCAAAAAAAAAAAAATCTACCGCTCAGAGCTAATGAGTAGTTTACGCCTGGGGTGCTGAGTTCAGCCACGGCAGGCAGGACCTCAGAGTAAAGGAAGACCAGAGAGAGAACTGGGTGAAAGTTCGTCATGTGAGGCCTCTGTCCCCGCTCCGGCGCTTCTCTTGGCCTCCCCTTCCACTCCGACCGGGCAGCATCTGGAAGGTCCTTCGTCGGACAATCCCAGGCGCCAGCCCAGCCCCAAGGCCACTGTGGGAGAAACCTTACCACGCCGAAGATCCGCGAGATGTACTGCATGCTGAACTGCTGGCTCTGCGGCGGCCAGTACTGCAGGAAAGTGTCCACGTCCCCCCGCAGCTCTTTCTGCTCCTCCTCCCCGAAGTGTTCCACGTGGTTCTGCAGGTCGTCCACGGGGACCAAGCAGCCCTCGGTGAGCCCGCCGCCCTCTCTCTCCACCCGCCACATGACGCGCGCCGCCAGCCTGCGCAGAGGGGCGGGGTTAGAGAGGCCTCGCTGCGCTCATTCATTCAACAAACGCTTGCTGAGTGTCTAGCGCACGCCCGGCCCAGTGTCGGGCCCAAGACACCGTTTTGAACTAGACGGATGGAATTTCTTGTAGCATGAAGCTTCTTAGAGTAGGGGAGACCTAAGATGAAAAGATAATCTAAACTACTGTTAAGTGCTATGACCCAAATCAAACAGGGTGACCTGATAGGGAGCGGCTGGGGAAGGGGAAACCAAGGTGATCGGGGGAGGCTTGACAAGGCACCCCCTGGCTGCCAGCGGAGTGAACAAGCGCCCGCCCTGTGCAGATGGGGAAAGAGCAGCGACTACAAAGGAACAGGGAAAGAGATTAGACACAGGAAGGTGCTGGAGCTAGGGAGCCAGGAGAGGAAATCACATAAAGGTGGAGAGGTGGGCAGAAGCCGGGTCACGTGGGTCTGGGTAATCATGGGAGGGGTCTGGGGACACAGTGAGGTGCGGCAGCCTGGGTCTCTCCTGACTGTGCGGCTAAGATGAGTACTGGAGAAGGAGTCTGACGACTCCACTTCTTGCTGTGTGACCCTGGGCAAGTCACTTGACCTCCCTGAAGCTCTCCAGTGGCAAGTAAAGTGAGGGTAATATGTATCCCCTGCCGTGCTAACCTGCAGAGTGTTGGTTCACACACTGGCCCCCATCCACAGAGGGCAGGAAGAGAGGCAGACTGCTCCAGATTGGTGGGTGGCTGTTTGAATCAGCAGGGGACTTACTTAGGAGGCTTGTCTTGGGTGGCCACAGATAAAAAGATCTTGGCCCCTGCCAGCCAAATCTTAGAGTTTATAAAGAGGCCTTCACTGGGTTCAGTCCTACCTTCCAGATGATTTCAACACCTCACTACTATCTCAATGCCACGTTCTTGGGCAGCTTCTGGGAGGCGGGGAAGGCAAGCGAGCACATTCCAAGAACAGGGGAAGGGATGAAGAGCCTCTGATTACCTGGGTCCAGCTTGCAGGTCAACCGGAAGTCATGTCCTCTCCATGACCTCCTCCAACACAGAGGTGTTTAGGAGACAAAGTGAGGTAGTGGATGTCCACATCATGTGTGAACTTATTCACATTCTTAATGATTAGATAGAGAGAAGGCAGAGAAGACAATCTAGGAGGGGAAACAGTATAAGCAAAAGCCCTGAGGCAGCCCCAAACGTGCATATGCAGGGAGCCGAGGCGAGGAAGGCCTGATCGGCAAGGAGCAGAGAGGAGGAGAAGGGGGGGTGTTAACGTGGGACAAGAGGGAGGGCCCTAGAAAGCACAGAACTTTGTTTTTGGGGGAGGTGTTTTTTGTTTGTTTGTTTGTTTTTTTTACATCTTTGTTAGATTATAATTGCTTTACAATGTTGTGTTAGTTTCTGCTGTACAACAAAGTGAATCAGCTATATGTATACCTATATCCCCTCCCTCTTGGGCTTCCCTCCCACCCTCCCCATTCCACCCCTCTAGGTCGTCACAAAGCTGATCTCCCCGTGCTATACAGCATAGAAAGTACAGAACTTTGAGTATGACACAGAGGGCCTTACTTCACTCTGAGGGCAGAGAAGGCCCACTTGTTAACTGTTAGGCAGCCCATGCCCACAAGATAAAGCCTGTGACCAAGGGACACTTTGGTGACTCTCTGCCACTCATTAATTTTTTGACACAGTCAGATCAATTTTTAAAAATTAAACATCGGGGGACTTCCCTGGTGGCGCAGTGGTTGAGAATCTGCCTGCCAATTCAGGGGACATGGGTTCGAGTCCTGGTCCAGGAAGATCCCACATGCCGTGGAGCAACTAAGCCCGTGCGCCACAACTACTGAGCCTGCGCTCTAGAGTCCATGAGCCACAACTGCTGAGCCCACGAGCCACAACTACTGAAGCCCATGAGCCTAGAGCCTGTGCTCCGCAATGAGAGAAGCCACCGCAATGAGAAGCCCGCACACCACAGCCAAGAGTAGCCCCCGCTCGCCGTGACTAGAGAAAGCCCGCACATAGCAACAAAGACCCAACACGGCCAAAAATAAATAAACAAATAAAATTAAATTTAAAAAAAATTAAACACTGGGGAGCCGCACAGAACAAGTCTGCCGCTCCAGTGGAGATCCCCTCATAGATGGGCTTCCCAGACCAAGGGAGAGCACGGAAGAAGTGACCATATCCTGTCTCTTTGGGACTCTTTCCTGATTTGCACTCATCCCAACTTGCTTGGACCTGGGCATGCTGTCCCTGCCACCATCCCCCGCCTGACATTTGGGAATCCCAGTCCCCACCCTGGGGCCCAGCTCTGACCTGATGTTCTCATTGGGCACCTTCCCGTATCTCTTGATGGCCGAACACTCATTCTTGTGGTTCAGCCAAGCATCCTTCTGGCAGGTGCGGTCACAGTAATGGGCAAACTTGCACTGCCCGCAGCGATGGAGCTTCTCCTGCCTCTTGAAGCAGGTGTGGCACACAACATTCACAAGGCTGGAAATGGAGGGAGAAAACCTGTAATTGGGGGACACCACACTGGCTTTGGGGACACTGGCGTTCGGGTACTGGCTGTCCTTGTCTTTCTAAGCTTCAGATTCTCATTTTTCAAAATGAGGGGCTTGGGTTTCCAAAGATCCCCTCTAGCTACAGCTATGCTTTTGGCAGATATTTTTCAGTGAAACCAATGTAGGGAACTTTATTGTGCTCTTCGTATAAGCCCTTCAATTTCATTCAGCAAGAGGTCGTAGATTTACAACCTTTATGCGTTAGCCACCAGGCATACCACAAGTTGCTGGATGAACACTTGAACTTGGGATCACCATGCAGCATAAGCACCACTATAATAGAGGGGGGCACAGGGTATTCCTGGATCACAATGGAGGAGATCCTGGAGGAACCAAGGAAGTCTTCTAAGCTAAGGGAGTGGGTGGAAATTCCTCCCAGTCCTCTTGCCAAAAGTCACATGTCATTGGCACCGTGGCCCGGGAGAGGGCATACAGTGTGACATATTCTTCTCACTGTTGAAATGGAATGTCCCTTTCCCCAAAGAATAAAAATATCGTAACTACTTACAATATGATGGGACATGAAACATGACATGTTTTACACAAAATGAAGTCTACACGTTATGATGTATGTCATAGTTCTGCGTGTTTTGCAGGAGTAAAGTAAAGGCTACTGATGTCACAGATGTTATCTGATGTATTCTCCTGGCTCAGAGAGAGAGTGGAAGTGATGGGTGGCCAACCCCACAAACTGCTGTGTCCCCATCTGCTGTGATGCTAGTAATTTGTTACTAGTCAGAAAGTACTCAAGGGCATGAAAGGTTAGTGCTTATTTATAACTTACAGTAGATTCAAGGTTATTCCCATAATAATGTCTTCTTCTCTCCCTTGCATTCCCTTAAGCTCTCCCAACGAGAGAGGAAGAGTGGAATTAGCCTGGCATACTTACAGTTGCACAGAGTCCGCAGCACATCATAACTATGCCGCTACTGCTACTTTGACCAGGAGAAGGCTGGGGACAGAGACCCAGGATGCTCCAATATAGATTTCACCCCAGTCTGGGTGATGGAGAGACCTTTACAATCATGCATATTATCCCTTATCAGGCCTTGACTCGGTGCAACTATCAGTTCAATAATATCTCACCTTCATATTGTCTCATGAGCGTCTTTACAATCACTTTGCTATAATAAACGTTTAATTACTTTTCATGAAAAGAAAACGTGATCAATCTGAAATGATTTTTCTCCTAGTGAACACATAGTGGGTTCCAAATGTTAACCACCAAATTATTTTCTACAGGCTCACACACCTGTTTAAATCTCATTCCACAATTTTTCTAGGACTTGGAGTCCATTTTTGAAAGCTGGTGAAATCCAGGAAGTATTATGAGCTATCTCCTAACTTAGATCTCCTTGAGATGAGGCTGACCGTTCTCTCCATCACCCCACCTGCCAGTAAGGCTTAGCCACGAGGCTGGAACTAGGAAGAAGGAAGAGGGTGTGTCTGATGCAGAGAGGGGCTCCTCAAGCTTTAGTGCGCGTGCACACCATCAGAGATCATGTGGTTCTAATTCAACAGGTCTGGGGTGGGGCCTGAGATTCTGCATTTCTAACAAGCTCCAAGGTGATACTGATGCTGCAACTTTAAGTAGCATGAATGTAGATATGAGAGATAACCTAAATTCTACCCTTTCTTGGGGGCAGGAGGGGGGCAGCATGTATGGAAGTGTCAGGTAGGCAGGAAGCGGAAGTTTATATGAAAAAAAAAAAGCTTGTCTTTCTGGTCTCCATCTCTTTTTGTTGGTGGTGGGATGGGTATTACAGAAAGTCAGACCTGGAGTAGGTCAGAGTTGAGTTCAGCCCCTGATTCCAGTATCTACTGACTGTGTGACCTCAAGCAAGTACCCTAACCTCTCTGAGCCTTCGTTTCCTTATGTGAAAATGAGAATAGCAACACTTAGATCTTGATATCATTTAGACAAATGACTATTACCTTTCTTTAATTTTTTAAGAATTATTTATTTATTTTTGGCTGCGTTGGATCTTCGTTGCTGCACCCAGGCTTTCTCTCATTGCTGTGAGCAGGGGCTACTCTGTTGGGGTGTGTGGGCTTCTCGCTGCGGTGGTTTCTCTTGTTGCGGAGCATGGGCTCTAAGCACGCGGGCTCAGTAGTTGTGGCTCACGGGCTCTAGAGCACAGGCTCAGTAGTTGTGGCGCACGGGCTTAGTTGCTGTGCCGCATGTGGGATCTTCCCGGACCGGGGATCGAACCCACGTCCCCTGCACTGGCAGGTGAACTCTTAACCACTGCACCACCAGGGAAGTCCCACTATTACTTTTTAATGAAACATACTTGGTATCTTGAGTATCTTAAAAAACTCAAGCAAGAAGAAAATTACAAAGAAGTTCCAAAATTCTCCCACTCTCAGAGTGATTCAAGGATTAAATGAAACAACGTGTAAAGTAGCAGCGAAGAGCCTGGCACAGAACGAGTCCTCAGCAGATGTCAGAGGTTGGGCCAGGTGATCTCTGAGCACCTGCTCTCCTCCAGCACCCACTAATTCCCAGGCAGCCGCCATAGAGGAGGACTTCCTAAATGGAAGAGGACCTATAAGTAGGGGGCCAAGGGTACTTCCATGATAGAAATACCAGCCCTTCTTTACTTCCCCACCATGAGAGCATCTAAAAGATGTGATGTCTTAGAGGGAAGTGATAAGTGAAATAAGACAGAGAAAGACAAATACTATATGATATCACGAAAGACAAATACTATATGATATCACTTATGTGTGGAATCTAAAAAAACACAACCAACTAGTGAATATAACAAAAAAGAAGCAGATTCACAGATATAGAGGACAAACTAGTGGTTACCAGTGTGGAGAGGGAAGGGAGCGGGGCAATATAAGGGTGGGGGAGTAAGAGATACAAACTATTAGGTATAAAGTAAGCTACAAGGATATATTGTACAACCCAGGGAATATAGCCAATATTTTATCATAACTAAAAAGGGAGTATAAACTTAAAAAATTGTGACTCATTATATTGCACACCTGTAACTTGTATAATATCATACATCAACTATACCTCAATTAAAGTTCTAAGACCACTTTTTAATTTATTTATTTTATTGAAGTATAGTTGATTTACAACGTTTCAGGTATAGAGCAAAGTGATTCAGTTATACATACATATATATAATATATATTCTTTTTCAGATTCCTTACCATTATAGGTTATTACAAGATATTGAATATAGTTCCCTGTGCTGTATAGTAGGTCCTTGTTGTTCATCTGTTTTATATATAGTAGGTGTGTCTGTTAATCCTAAATTCCCAGTTTATCCCTCCCCCACTTAAAACCACTTTTTAGATTACAGGAGAAAGAGTGCTTCTTCCAGCCAGCTTAGCTGGTGACCTTCACCAAACCTCGTTTCTCCTCCTTAGTCTCATTTTTCCAGTCCCCACAAGAGTCCCATTTACACAATGCTTTGCAATTGAAAGAGATGTTTTTTAGGAATTCTCTTGTGCTAAACCTTCACAACAACCCTTTAGAGTACAGGTCATCACTATCCTCACAGGGATAGTATTCTCATAGGGGTCCCTGAGGGCTGACACTGCTCCCAGCACAGAAGGCAGAGGAAGCCACCAAGCCTACCTGCTTTGCCTGCAGCCCTGAGTGTGCCCTGCCGCAGCCAGTGGTCACCACTCACTTTTTGCTCTGCAGCCCTGGGCTATGTCATCTGTCAGAGTCAAGTGGGATGGAAAGGCAGCTGTTGCTCAGCTCCTTGTATGGAAATAACCGGTTACTGGACAGATAAATGCAAATAGAAGGTGCCTGCAAGGTGAATGAGACCTCCAAGGGCACAGCCAGAGAGAACTGGACCAGCAGTGCTGGCTTCCTGGGCTGCTTAAAAACTCTCACCCTGCAAAGTGGTCTCCCCTCAAAAATCGAGGGGGAGGGCACATGTCTTAAAGAACATCACATCCCTCAAGTACCCAGAGAACTTTACAATATTTTAAATTCCGTCTTTCTTCCTTGTTCCTTCCCATCTTTCTTCTTTTACAAGTATTTATTGGGCATCATTTGCAACAATGTGGATGGACCTAGAGGGTATTATGCTTAGTGCAGTAAGTCAGAGAGAGAAAGACAAATACTGTTTGTTATCACTTATATGTGGAATCTAAAAAATAAAGTAGATGGATGAGTATAACAATACAGAAACAGACTCACAGATATAGAGAACAAGCTAGTGGTTACCGGTGGGGAGAGGGAAAGTAGGAGGGGCAGGATAGGGGTATGGGATTAAGAGGTACAAACTACTATGTATAAAATAAATGTATAAAAACTATAAAGAAATAAGCCATAAGGGTACAACACAGGGAAATATAGACTATTTTGTAATAGCTTTAAATGGAGTATAATCTATAAAAATATTGAATCAATATGTTGTACACCTGAAACTAATATAATATAGTAAATCAACTATACTTCAATTTTTTAAATTTTTTGTTTTTATTCATATTCTTTTTAAACTATACTTCAATTTTAAAATGTAAATTAAAAATTTTTAAGTTTATTAAAAAATATTTATTGAGCTTCTATTATGTGCTGTGCATTGAGCTAGGTGACAGAGGGCCTTAAAGATAAAGAAGATACAAACTTTGCCTTCAAGCAGTCCCAAGGCTGGGCTGGGGCATAAACACATATAAGCAAGGTGAGGCATGCCATCCAGGAGTGCTGGGAACCTGCTGCAGGGTTCAAGGTGAGGGAGGGAGGAATCTGGGAAGGTGATCACCGAGGTGGGGGGAGGCACTGTTCTGACCCTCTAAAAATGAGTTGAGTTGTACTCAGGAGGTCAAATTCTTCCACCATGGAGAGGCACTGGCACTAATCAAAGGCTTCCATGGGGGGAGGAGTCGGGGCAGGCACATATAGGAGAGAGGAGGAGCTGTTTGACCAGATCATAGGATGCACCGTATGGGGAAAAAGTGTTGGAAAAATGACCGGACTGTGGGGGACCTGGAATGCAACTCTCAGTAGCAAGTCCTTATTCTGCAGCAGAGGGAAGCCACTGGAGGCTTCTGCAGAGAGGAGAAACACGGCCACATAGGGAAAAACACTTTCTTTTCCCTATGGCATCTACCTAATGTCCTTTTCAAATGGTCCACGTCAACACTTAAGGGGCATCACTGGATTCACATTTGCATGATTATGTACCTTAGCAGAAGAAGTTAGGTGGTACTGCATCCCTAGGTCAGACCTAGGGATTACCTATTTATTTTTAACATCTCTTTCATTAAAATAGCACTTCTCAAGATTTTCTCTGCCGCAACTCCCAGGACAAGGCTCACACGCCCCACTCAGACCTGGATGCATCTCCCACATTCTACCTGAGACCAAACCCCTCTTCCCAGGCTCAGAACACATCTGAAGGTGCCATTGTTATGGGGACAACATGGCATTTGACCTAATCTATGTTTAAAAGGCTATTATCCCCAAACTTCTGCATTGAAGGATTAGTTAACAAAATTTAGCAACACAGCTCACAACGGGTCATATGACATTTCAACACGTCTGACCTCCACAGCTAAATTAAAGCACCAAATTAAAAGCATATTTCTAAATCTACTGTGGTTATCCTTAAAATCAAGTGCCAATGTTTAAGGCTGTAACCTGAATACTTTCACAGTTACTCATTTTCTGAACTATCTGTTCAGGAATTTCTCTAATCCCTTTATTAAATTATTTCCATTTATAGCATCATTTATCCCCCACCACCTACCCACCAGTTGTTACCAGATTAAAGGCTACACTTGGCGTTTGTGCATATGCCATGGTTAATTCTCGTGTTCCCACAGCCCCACATAGAATTACATGGGCTGAAAGCCCAACTCTCTCCACGGGACCTGAAGAAGCTCATAGTTGGTTTGATTTTCAAAAGCCCAGCTGACAGTAATTTCTTTTAAAATACCTTTATTTTTCTCATGTTCTCATCTTTATTTTTCCCTACTCAGATAGACAGATAGATAGATATTCTCATATTCTCTTGGGCACTTTCAACTCTTTAAACAGAATCATTTAGGAGCTAGTCAAGAACTTAAAAAAAATCCACTATCTTTGCCACTTCTTAACATCTTTTGTGATAAATTGGATTAATAGGAAATTTATATTATTGGTTGTGGTAGGCTGGAAAATAGCCCCCCAAAAATGTCAATGTCCTAATCCTGGAAACTGTGAATTACCTTACATGGCAAAAGGAACTTTGCAGATATAATTAAAATTAAGGACCTTGAGATGGGGAGATAATCCTGAATCATCTGGGTGGCCTAACATAATCACAAGGGTCCTAATAAGAAGGAGGCAGGAGGTCGGAGGAGGAGAAGAGGCTATGTAGCTGCTTTGAAGATAAAACCCAGGGGTGCAGTCATTCTGTAGAAGCTAGAAAAGTCTAGGAAGCGTAGTCCTGTGGACGCATTTCAGATCTCTGACCTCCAGAATTGTACGATAATAAATTTGTGTTGTTTAAGCCACTAAATTTGTAGTAATTTTTACACCAACAGTAGGAAACTAATACATTGGTTTGTTATTATAAACACTTTTTTTCCTGTATAATCACATGTATATTTCTATTTCTTACCTATGAGTTTTTGGATTTAACCATTCTCAAGCCCCAGAACCAGGTGTTTATTCTTCTGAAATTGATGGGTGTGTATTCTTTCTTTTATTATGGCTAAATAATATTAATTGGACTGACAAGAACAAAAGAAAATTAAGTAGGCAATGCTGGGCCCACTTGTGTGTCAGGGGATGGGAGGCAGTGAGAAATGATGACGGACAAGATCCTGGGAGATTCATACCTGCCCTATGACTCACTCCTGTGACCTGGGGAAAGCCTCACTAAGCGTCATCTGTAAGAGAGGATTGTATGAATTCAATGGGTCTCAAACTTCTCGGTTGAGGATCATTTTGAAAGAGATAACTTTCTCCCCAGAAATAAAAAGCATGCACGCACATCCACATAAACTTTGATCCTCCAATTATAGGTGTTTCCTTAGCTAAGGATCCATGGACTCAGGTTAGGAACCAGTAGGCTAGATATACTCTAAATTCAAGACATCTGGGGCTGTTAAAAAAAGAATAATCAAATAGTATTTTTGGCTTCTAGAGATGCCCACAAGCACATTTCCTATGCCATATCTTGTATTTGATGCTAAAATAAAATAATAATCAGAACAAGCTTTATTCCTATATTAGCTTAGCACCCTTCTCTTCCTGCACTGGAGTCCTTTGCATGTACTGAAGAAATGGTGCAACCCAGAAATCTCAGGCTGGAAGAGATCCTCAGGGTCATATGACTCAATTCCCCTCTATGGCCCGACTCTTCGTGCACCTCATCTCTGTCAGGTTGTCACCAGGAAATATACAACCTTGAAAATAGCCCTTTCCATCTCCAGACTGTGCCAACAGCCCTGTTCTACCTATCAGGCAATAGAAGCTCAGTGTCAAAGGCCTAAAAGCTTGCAGGTGGCCCAGAAAAGGACTGGGACTGATAACACCTCTTAATAGTTCCAAATTTTTTTTAAACAAAAACAAAACTGCAAACTGGAATTTAATAACAATTTCAAAAGCAGCGTTATGAAAGTCCATTCAGAAGTGGTAAGCAAAACTACACTTTGACATGTTGTGAGTTGGTGTCTCTAAAGGTAAGGATATCTAAGACCTTCTTAAATGGCTTGAGCTCTGGCTAGGACTTTTTCTCTCTCCCATTGTGACCTGAAATATGACTCTGTATCTTCTGCTCAAGGTGTCCATTTCTTACTCTTCTGTCAATTAAAAAAGAAAAAGTTCAGGGCTTCCCTGGTGGCATAGTGGTTGAGAGTCCGCCTGCCGATGCAGGGGACACGAGTTCGTGCCCCGGTCCGGGAGGATCCCACATGCCGCGGAGCAGCTGGGCCTGTGAGCCATGGCCGCTGAGCCTGCGCGTCTGGAGCCTGTGCTCCGCAACGGGAGAGGCCACAACAGTGAGAGGCCCGTGTACCGCAAAAAAAAAAAAAAAAGAAAGAAAGAAAAAGTTCATAACCCTCTTTCTTGCAAATAACAGTTTGCTATTGGTAGATGGCTATTAGGAGAAGTATTTCAATGTTACTGTAAAACATGCTTCAACTTCATGCCCCTAGTGAATTCTCTGGAATCTATTCCAGGCTGACCATGTACCTTTTGGTTGTGGGTATTGTTTGAAGATGATGGTGATGATGTGATTTTATTCATATTGTAATAAATTGTGCCCCATGGACCTTACTTAGTCTGTGGGTCAACTGGGTTAACCAACTGATTGCTTTTACAGTTTGGAAAAGATGGAGGTTGTACTTCAGAGGGCTGGAAGGGTCCTTCCAAGACCAAGCACAGAAAAGATAAGGATCCAATCTCCTTGCTGAGGCTTGAGTCACACTTAAGACTAAAACCATTTATCTTCTCATTCCATTGGATGTAAAATGAACTAAATAAGCTAAAAAAGGAAAATGAAAGATGCAATGACAATAAGTAACTGGAATAAAAGTAAACTAAAAGAAAAAAAAGAAACTTAAAGCTTAGACATCATTTTAAAAGATACATGTAAAATGAGAAAAATGGATAGTTTTAAATATAAAAGACATGAAAAATTAAAGAAAGTCAAAACTAATTGAAGACTATAAAAGAATTGAAATCCAATGAGCTGGGGACTTCCCTAGTGGTGCAGTGGCTAAGATTGCACACTCCCAATGCAGGGGACCTGGCATCAATCCCTGGTCAGGGAACTAGATCCCACATGACACAACTAAGAGTTTGAATGCCACAACTAAAGACACCACCTGCCGCTACTAAGACCCAGTGCTGCCAAACAAATACATAAATATTAAAAAAAAGAAAAGAAATCCAATGACTAAGAAACCAAAATGATGCAAAAGAATTCAGAAAATTTAGAAGTCTTGAACATTAAGAAGTAATAAACAAATGAGCTACACATAATTTTAAAATGAGGGCATCAATATAAAATAGACAAATCACAAAAGAAGAAATGTAACGACCAATAAACTTTTTTTTTTTTTTTTGCTGCACTGTGTAGCTTTCAGGATCTTAGTTCCCCAACCAGGGATTGAACCTGAGCCCCCAGGAGTAGTAACTCAGAGTCCTAACCACTGGACCTCCAGGGAATTCCCCAATAAACATATTTTTAAGGACCTTTCATCTCCCTAATAATAATAAAAAACTTCAAAACAAAATAATGCTAAAATAAGTTTTAAACGTTAAGGTGGAAAATACAAAAGTAAAAGATAGCTTTCCATGTTGGCCAGAGTTGGGAAGGAGAGGCCAATGCTCTACTACTCATGGAGAAAACTGGTTTGATCCCTTTTGGTGGGGTGATTTGGAGACCTATATTAAGAGCCTTAAAAATGTCTTTAGAATCCAAAATATATATTTCTAGTTCATCTTTAATAACTAATCAGATACATAAGGAAAGGTCTACTAGGAAAAGTAGGAAAGAACTTTGATGTCCAAAATATAACACTTGTCAAATTGATGGACAACAGTCAAAAAAGGGAATATTATACAGTCACTAAAAATGCTTTGAAAGGATAATAAAGTTTTGGAAAGTTGCTCACAATATATCGTGAAGTAAAGAAGACAAGTTGCACAATACTTCCACTTTCGTGTAAAGAAAAAATGTATATGTTAATTACATTGAATCTAAGATATCGTCAATTATTAAATGCACTACTTTTTTTTACCATTAAGAAACAACAGCATCAAAATGCTCCCAATTAAATCATAATGAGCCATAGATTTTAGGATACCTCATGATTTCAGAGATGTTAAAATGAAATATGTATTCTAGAATTGAGAAAATACTATGTTGTGTCACATTCCTTTCATTGTAAAATAACCTCCCCCAAATATTTTAATATCTTGAATTTAGGGAAGCGTTTTATGATCAAGGTATACATTTAATACAGTGTTTCTCCCACCACCACCCTCCACCTACAAATCGCTGGGATCAAGAAAATATTTTATATGCATCATATTTGCATAAAAGAATTGTAAGAAGCCAATTATACCTCAATTTTTAAAGAAAAAAAAAGTTGTAATGATATATACCAGAAGGTTAACAGTAGTTTTCTGTAAATGCTAAGGTTGCAGAGAATTTTTATTTTCTTACTTTGGTTTTCCTATATTTTCTAAAATAACTTTTTTAAAAATCTATACAAGAGAGCATAATGAATTTCCAGATTAGTCCCGCCTCATGCAGAAATAAGCAGGATCAGTCGGGCTAAGGAATCATGGAGCTCCTATTCTTTGTCCTCCCTAGAACTGGGAACCCTCAAAGTACAGAGCTAGAAGGACAGAGAGAAACCTTGAACAGCCCCTTCACCACCCCTGGGGTCTCATCCATTTTGAAAGACCAAATCCATGAAAAACAACTCCTTGGTAAATTGACCTTACCCACCTACTTCGCCTTCATCCCTTTCCAGCACCCAACCCAAAATACCTAAAAGGGATGGCAAATAGGCTTTCTTTTAAATACCAGTTTTTGTTGATTAGCAGTGGCTCCCTGGAGTACCCTGCTAGAAAGAACTCTGAGGCCAAGTTGGAGTTCAGGAGAAAGGAGTTGCCTGATTGATTAGCCATGTCTGCCAGGGATCATGGTAGCCCAACTGCTACACATTTGCCAGGTCTGAATGGATTATCTCTCTTGTATTCTTGCTCCTTTATGTTTAAGCAGACCAGCTGTTTTTCCAACAAGAAAAATTAAAGAGATCCTAACCAGACTAAGGACTATATTATAAAGGCCTGGATTGCTGCTCTTAATGCTAAGCCCAGTCTATTCTAGCAAAGATGCAATTCAACTTGCAAGTCAGCATGACACAGTGCAGCTTTATATTTTATTTTATTATTATTTTATTTATTTATTTATTTATTTTTTTGCGGTACGCTGGCCTCTCACTCTTGTGGCCTCTCCCGTTGAGGAGCACAGGCTCCGGACACGCAGGCTCAGCGGTCATGGCTCACGGGCCCAGCCGCTCCACGGCATGTGCGATCTTCCCGGACCGGGGCACGAACCCGTGTCCCCTGCATCGACAGGCGGACTGTCAACCACTGCGCCACCAGGGAAGCCCATCAGCATTATATTTTAAAGCTGAATATCGCATATATTATGAACCAGTAATTCCACTCCTAGGATACTCACCTCATGTATCTGTTCACCAAGAGATACAAACAAAAATGTCCATAGCAAACAGTTATTACTTCAAATGAATGATGAATTCTTTACAGTAAGAAAAACAGGTAAACAACCTAAATGTCCAGTTATAAAGGAGTGGTCAAAAAGCATGCAGCCGTTAAATACTATGTTTATGAAGAGAGTATAGTAACACAGAAGGTACTTAAATCATTAAATGAAAAGCCATGATAGTTTATAAGATCCCAGCTAATAGTACAAATGAAATCTATGTTTTCAAATAAGCTGGAAGGAAATAGACAACAATGTTAATGTTAGCTTCGTGTGAAGATACATTTTTTGGGGGCTTCCCTGGTGGCGCAGTGGTTGAGAGTCCGCCTGCCAATGCACAGGACACGGGTTCGTGCCCCGGTCCGGGAAGATCCCACATGCCACGGAGCGGCTGGGCCCGTGAGACATGGCCGCTGAGCCTGCTCGTCCGGAACCTGGGCTCCGCAACGGGAGAGGCCACAGCAGTGAGAGGCCCGCGTACCGCAAAAAAAAAAAGATACATTTTTTTTCTTCCTAAGTTTTACTCTTGTAATGGAAGGAAAACCTGCTCAATTCCAAACGCTCTTGAAAACGAAAGGTGATTGGCTATCTTGGCTTTGAGGGAATTGGAGACACCCACAGAGGTGTTCCATAAAAGGCAAGGTGGCAACTCAGCAATAGTAACAAGATGATTGTTCAGAGTTCCTGTGTTTCTAGCTTTTTATGTCTTAATTCTGAATCCGACTGACTCCTCAACTGCCCCCAACACACACACACAAGTAAATAAAGACACGCTCCCCTTGAAGAGGTATTACTGTCATCTCAGCCCCCCTAAATTCTTCAGCTGTAGCTAGCCGTATACTCTGTTCACTGCCTTTTCCCTGAAGGTCTTGATAAGCTGGAAGAAATGAGAATTTGGATGTTACTCAAATTATCTCTGACAAGCCGTGCCTATTCTCAGGATGGTCATACAATGAGCCAATCACAAAACCTAGATTATCAAAGGCCATCTTAATTCAGACCACTTCAACGTCAGGCAGGTCACCCCAGTTCTGGGGCTCAGAGAATACGGTCATAATTTTATCACAGTGCAGGGTTTTGTTTTGTTGTGTTAATAAAGAAAGGTTTCGTACTACTTTAAAAGTTTGGTGGTCACGTATGGACAGGATTGTGGGGAAATGGGGATGTAAGTTAATAGAGCCACTTTGGAGATCCTATTAAAATGGAAAACAGCATACCCTATGGCATGGTGATTCCTCTTCTAGCCATTTATCCTAGAGAATAATCACACATGTATACAAGTGGACGAAGTCAAGGATTTTGATCACAGAAATGTTTGTTTTTATGAAAAATTGGAAACCACCAAATGTCTCTCAACAGGGGAATAGATTTTCAAAAGTTCATATATTCATAGGGTAGAAAAGCCACAGCAGTTAAAATCCACAGCAGTCCATATAGCATATGTATCAACATGGATAGATCTACATGTGGGCAGGAAAAACACAGATCTTTGAGGATTTAAAAGAAGTGGCTATAGACTTATAATTCCCATAAGGATATATATCAAAACATGTTGTTGGGTGAAAAGAGCAAGTTCCAGAATGACATCTAAAGTATGATACCATTGGGAGTTCTCTGATGGCCTAGTGGTTAGCATCCCAGGCTTTCACTGCCATGGCCCGGGTTCAAGCCCAGGTCGGGGACCTGAGGTCCCCCAAGCTACCTGGCGCAGCCAGAAAAAAAAAAGAAGTATGACACCATTTCTGTTAAAAAGAAAAAACAGACAAACTACAGCTATACTTCTTGATAAGTACGGATAAACATAGGCAGGCAGGTACATAGATAGATAGATACATAGATAGATAGAGATATATGTAATAGTACAAGAACATTCTAGAAGGAAACACATTAAAATCATAACAAGGGTTACCTCTGAAGAAAGACAGAGGGGACTGGGACATGGGGTGATAAAGCTGAAAGGGGATTCCAGTTCATTGGAGATATTCTAATTTTTAAAGGTAAGTGGATTCCAGAGTTACTTGTGTATTTACAATTACTTTTTTAAAGTCTCAGCAATTACTTAATCCTCTAATATATTTATTACACCTCAGAAGCTAAAAACATGGAGCCTTCCATACAAGAACATTTCCTAGGGCAACACACCCACCTCTCCACTCCCTGTCCCTCCACCCTCTCCACACACGGCACTCCCACTCAACCAAGTTCACTGGTGTTCTGAGAGCGTGCCCCAAAGCCTTTGCTCGCCTTTGCAACCCTCCTGAGCACAAGAGCAAATCCCATTGGCCATGACTCTTTGCAGAAACAGTCATGCCAGCAAACACTTAGCTGTCCGAGTGCCCTGCATTATCAATGGTCACATGGACTGTATCCCTTTCCCTGCTGATTTTGAGAGTAAAGTATTCGAGAATGTGGCACCGGCCAAACCAATGGGAGAAAAGAAGACAACAACCCACATTCCGTACCTGTCAAAGACCACTGCGGAATAAGCCCGCTCGGCAAAGATGACGTCAGCAGCCCAGAACTCCTTAGTGGCCTTCAGACCCCTGCCTTTGCCCTCAGAAGTGAAGACCTCCACGTTCTCCATTCCCCCTATTGTCATCTCAGAACCTTCGGGCAGCTCAGCAGATATCTAACACTGAGCCAAGTCCCTTGTCCTCGCTGCTATTTCAGCACCTTCAGCATCCCAACAGCAAGACTATAAATGGACAGGCACCTCCCCTTCCCTATCCCCTCTCAGCCACTGGGCCCTCACTCCCCCCTGCCTCTTTTCCTGGAGACAGGGATGGGCCAGAGGACAGTGACCTGGGAAGGGTCCCATTCACCGCCCAGCAAAACTGACAAAGTTGAAAATGACCATGGGCTGGTGTGCTTCTCAAATTGGGCCTGAAAACTTTTGAAAAGTTCCTTTGCAAGTAGTTAAGTCCTGGATTGCAGTCATGCTCAGCTGTAGTTGGAATAGGCAGCACTTGGTCAGTAGGGTATTTTTAGCAGCCAGATGCCTCTGTCAATCCAAAGCAGACAGCTGAAATGGTCCAAGAGAAGAGGCGAGGTGATGCCTGCTGCTCTGGGACCCTTCAGCTGTCAGGCTTGGACTTTCTCAAGTGAGATGGGCCCCTTGTTTCCGTACTCCCTCCCCCACGGGCAGATTGTTGGCAGAAAGCAGCCGATGCTAAATTGACCCCTTTGCCGTGTATATAACAGTACTATTTAGGTTCCAAGGGACATCCCTCTTCTCCAGTATTACCTGGGGCTCCCACAACATCCCCACCTGGGGCACGGAGGTCTGAGTGTTCCCTGATGATGTATTACTCAGGTTGTATTATGAGAGGAGGTAGGCCTTGAAAATGAAAACCCTCGTGTCTATCATTCTATCAAATCTCCCTTAAATGGGTGTCTGCTGCCAGAAAAATACCAATACCTTCTTCTTTCCCAGGAATGAGGACATTGGAAGGATTATTCTAAAATCTCTGTTGAACTAAATGCTACTCATCTTGATCTCCAGGCAGCTCTCACTGATGTTGAAGAGAAAGACATTTCCAGATCTGGAGCTATGGCTTATCTTCAAGGTAATATTTTTAGTTTCAGGGATGCCTCTGTTTACAGATGTCTGTGCTCCGGGTTTCTGTGAGTGTAGTAGTTTACAAGCACTGGCTTCTGAGTCACATAGATCTGTGTTTGACTTTTGAGCCTACTAGGACAACTTTGAGATAGTACCTGTAAAACAAGAGTGATAATTTCAACCTCACTGGTAAATGAGATAATATATACAAAGGACATAGCACAGCACTTGGTACTTAGTACAGAACTTATTAAATGATAGCAAATTTATTTTATTTATTCTGTCACGTTACCTTCCCCAAACCATCAAGATATGCTAGAAATTCTAATGTGTCTTTAACCAAATTGCATCTCCTGAAACTTCTTTGACTCTTGGAAGCAGGTGCAGAATCCTCTGTCAGACCATGTATCCCAATTTTTAGGTCATAACACATAGCCCCTGGAACCAGAGAATAACTCAGTGACTTCTGATGTATCCAAAAGACCAAAACACATTAAGACCTTTAAAACTGGGTGCCCCCAAAAGTAAGCATCACATGCTCTCAGGGAAAAAAAATGATTAAAAAGGAGTTCTTTAGGTTAGTTTCAAATGAATGCCTGCATCCACATTGCCTGGCAACAGCCAGAGTCCACCCTTGGGAGCTAACAGCTCAGCCTGGCAGGGATGGTGGTGTTCTTCTCTAGACATTTATACCCCTGGAACAGGTTCAGCCCAAGCCAAGGTCAAGGAAGAAATCTACCTGCCCCAAGTCAGAAAGAGAGAGGGAGCATCAAACCCAGTGCTTTAGCTTCAACTGAGTCTCAACCTTAGCAGAACAACAAGAATTATTTTATTAAAGTTTGGTAGACAGAGTAATGGTTCCCCAAAAATATCCAGGTCCTACTCCCCAGACCTGTGAATATGTTACTTTACATAGCAAAAGGGACTTTGCAAATGTGATTAAATTAAGTATCTTGAGAGAGGGAGATTATCCCTGGGTTGCATTGTCCAAGAGGACCCAATGGAATCACAAGAATCCTTATAAGAGGAGGTTAGGGGGATCAGAGTCAGGTGGGGATGTAACAGTGGAAGCAAGAGGGTCAGAGTCAGAGAGACAGTTGAAGATGCTATACTGTTGGCTTTGAAATTGGAGGAAGGGGCTATGAGCAGAGAAATGCTGGCACCCTCTAGAAACTAGAAAAGGCAGGGGTACAGCTGCTCCCTCAAGAGCCCTCAAAGGAAGCATGGCCCCGACGACACCTTGATTTAAGCCCAGTGAATCCCATTTCTGGCTCCTGACCAGCAAACTTTAAGATAGTAAATTTGTTATTTTATGCCACTAAGTAACTTGTTACAGCAGCAATAGGAAACTAACACTTAAAGTATTATACTTAGTTTATCATTATAGTAAGTATTATATAAAATCCCTTTTGCTGGGCTTCCCTGGTGGTGCAGTGGTTGAGAGTCCGCCTGCCGATGCAGGGGACACAGGTTCCTGCCCTGGTCCAGGAGGATCCCACATGCCGTGGAGCAGCTGGGCCCGTGAGCCATGGCCACTGAGCCTGCTCGTCCAGAGCCTGTGCTCCGCAACGGGAGAGGCCACAACAGTGAGAGGCCCGCGTACCGCAAAAAAAATAATAATAATAATAGTAGTTCTTAAACTTAAAAAACATAAATTACTAACTCCTATAGTCTGAACGTTTGTGTCCCCCACCAAATTCATATGTAGAAATCCTTACCCCAAAGGTGATGGTATTAATAGGTGGAATATTTGGGGGTACTTAAATCATGAAGGTGGAGCCCTCATGAATGAGATTACATAGCGCCTTATAGAAGAGCCTCCAGAGAGATGCCCTAGGCCCTTCTCTTCTGCCATGTGAGGACACATGGAGAATCCTGTGACCTGGAAGGGAACCTTCAGCCAAACATGCTGACACCCTGATCTAAGACTTCAAGCTTCCAGGAATGTGAGAAATAAATTTCTGTTGTTTACAAACTACCCAGTCTTTGCTATTTTGTTATTGCAGGTCAAATGGACTAAGACACTGGTCTAACCTAATAAGGGAGAAATAAAAATGAAAGTTAAATTATAATAAAAGTATATATATATTCCTTGTAAATTAAATATGTCAATGTGCTCACCAGACACATGCTTGAATACAACTACACTAGAAAACATGATAAAGTAGTCAGATGTTTGCACCTCTAAGTAGAATCACTATGGTAGTGAGAGCTAAAGATGTAGATTGATTTGGGGAACACAAATACCACAAAAGGCATTGTTGTCTGTGACATGATTTTCTGAAATGGTGAATGACTCCTAGTAAGTTCTGAATGAAAGAAAGTATAATCTTTCTTCAGTTAACAAGAAGTTGTCTTCCTGGAAAATTTACTGTATATTAAAACTTTACAAAAACTGCTCTAAGAGAGTTCTAGACTCAGATAATTATAAACAAGATTTTGAAAGCAGCTCTTTTGCCCCTTTCCTGTTTGCCCATTTCTGTTCCCCTCTAACCTTGAAAGAACCTAATTATAGGAATGAGATCACTAGGCAATTTAACCTAACTCCTGACACATTCTCCTGAATGCACACCATGCTTTGTCTAATCTGTTGATCTTTTTCCTAGATAAAAAGATGTAAAAATGAAGAATTAAACAGTTAACAAATGACTAGCTCTCTACCCCCAACAGCCCCCTTAAGCAATCCTGCAGATAGATCACGCAGGCAAGATCACATCTGAAGAAAGAGTCAGCCAGTCTACCTAATGGAGAATGATGCAGAACCCAACCTCCTGCCTCGATGATTCACTGAGATTCTTCCCCTTTTTCCCCTTTAAAAACTGTCGCAGCTGAGCAGAATCTTCAAAGTTGGCCTCTGGCCGTGAGTCCAACTTTTCCCCAGATTGCCATCTTTTCTGATTAAAGTATCCTTCCTTTCTACTGACACTTGCCTCTCAAATTATTAGCTTTTGAGCGGCGAGCAGCCGAACCTGAGTTTGGTAACAATTTTACATAAGTGAAATACACAACTGGATATCTGAAGTTGTATAGGACGGGCAGAGAAACTTTAACATACAGGGCTGTCCCTTGTTTCCCAGACATCCAGCACCTCTGGCCAGGACCAGTGAGACAGGGGATATCGGCTCTAGTTATCAGGCTGGTGATAGGGAAGGGAGCACAGGGCCCTGCTATATTACATATTAACACAAATCTTATGTAAATGTTTTTTGCTCACCTGCCTCCCTCCAGTTCTTTTTTCCCCCCACTGGGATGCAAACCTCACTTGCTGGCCGTAGCCCTGCCCACAATACATGAGTAGCACCTCTCAATCATCATGACAACCAAAAGTTACCCCCACGTTTCTAAGATGCCCCCTAACTAGTGGAACTGCCTCCATCGAGAATTGCTGGTCTTCGTCATGAGGAAAAGCACATCTAGAGTTTTGAAAGGCTTTCTTATTGCTCTACTGGGGCTGTTTAGCCAGAGAAGGAAAGATTCAGGAAGGACATGAGAACTTTCTTCAGTGTCATGCATCACCGTATGGAAGAAGCAGTAGATTCATTCTGCATTTCCTGAGAGAGCAAACTAGGAGGCCAGAGTGGACATAACCATTTGGCAATATGGTTTAGCAGTTAAGGTCGTAAACTTGAGCTTCACAGACCCTCACAAGCATGTTTCTGTTGAGCCCTTTTCTGCTCCAAAAAGATAGGAACTTTTTCCACTGTTAATGATTTTAATAACCATCCAGTCTCTTTCTTTGGTGTATCTGGATAACGAAGGGTGGTGAGAAAAGAAGAAAAATGAGACTGTTCAAGTCAAAGGACCCCTGGTCCAGGAGAGTGGTCTGAGCTGGGAGATTCCAGACAAGGGGTGACAAGAGTGACCATTATGGCCCCATTTACCTCTATTTTAGCTGAACTTCCCTCCCCACTCAGGCCACACACACATGCCAAGGACATTAATTACTATGGCTACTGAGTACTCCCATACCCTAAAGAAGGTGGGGGGCAACTGTTGGCAGCATGTGTTAAGCAAGGGTAATGCTGGATCCCCAGTCTTGAACCTTAAGGGCAGAAGGTTAGACTTCCGTGGCAGTCCAGTGGTTAAGAATCCGTTCTTCGGGCTTCCCTGGTGGCACAGTGGTTGAGAGTCCGCCTGCCGATGCAGGGGAAACAGGTTCGTGCCCCGGTCTGGGAAGATCCCACATGCCGCAGAGCGGCTGGGCCCATGAGCCATGGCCACTGAGCCTGCACGTCCGGAGCCTGTGCTCTGCAACGGGAGAGGCCACAACAGTGAGAGGCCCGCGTACCGCAAAAAAAAAAAAAAAGAATCCGTGCTTCCACTGTAGGGGCATGGGTTCAATCCCTGGTCAGGGAATTAAGTGCAGCCAAAAAAAAAAAAGGTAGAAAGAGGTGCTGTGGAGAGGACAGGACTTGAGGGCTGTTTGGAGTTATTAGCGTAACATCACAAGACTAGACATGGCTTTCAAGTAGCCCTTACTATAAGCTCCACTGGTTAACTTTCATCTTGGGTAGAATCTGTTCCCAGATTTCACATTGCAGCCCTAAAATCTTTAACCATATTATGTATTTGTATTATTGTCCTGGATCTTCAAGCAAATAATCTCAGAGGTCTTAAGAGAATGATTGTGTTCCCTTCAGTTGGATATGCTGCAGTTCAGGGAATATGTACAAATAAGTGTGAAGGTGGAGAAATGAAACCTCGAGTAACCACTTTGAATCATTGAGACAGTTTGTGCGCCTGTGATAATACCGCACTGGCTGATCTACCACAACCTGGAAAAACTCCAATCATCCCTTCTGATGAAAGACTCACTGTCTGAGTCACACATCTGCAGGGACCACCATCTGGTGGCAAATCAAGGGAGCTGCAAGATTTAAAGTCTTTTTCTAAGGCCTTTTTCAGTAAGAGAACAGCCCTTTATCATTGGATTCGACCTTCCTTCATACCCGAGCTAAGATTCATTTAGGCCAGGGATCAACAAGTTTCCTTTGGGCCTGTGAACTAAGAACAGTTTGTACCTTCTTTAATGGTTGGGGGGAAAAGTCAAAAGACTATTTTGTGCCACATGAAAATTATATGAAGTTCAAATTAAATTGTATAAGAAAACAGCCGTACTCGCTTGTTTACATATTTTCTATGGCTGCTTTCACACTACAACAGCAGAGTTGAATATTTGCAATGAAGACCATATGGCCCACAAAGTCAAAAACATTTACTGTCTGGCGTTTTACAGAAGAAGTTTGCCAATCCTGCTTTAGACCAATAACAGCTAATGCCTAGCAGTGTTACATAAGCCAGGGGCTGCTCACTGCTTTCAAGTGTGTTCACTGGCTGACTTAGTCACTCATTGCATAATCACAGGCTCAGAGAAGTTCTTGTGCACACCTGGCACTCACATTCCAGAACGACAGGAGCAGGCTCCCTCCTGAATAGTCCATGATGTCCTGTATAATTACATCATTGACAAAACTGTACACTCTCTCTGGTCCCTGTGTTCTTACTCAAGCAGCACAGTTGCTTCCATCGTATGTCCGTTGGCTCTTAGAAATCCTTAGCTCCTGACTGCTTTCCTCCCAAGAATTCCTAAATTCACCCATTCCACATGCATGTATAAGCACACGTACCAGATACTATACTCAATGCCCCGATACAAAGATGATTAAAATGTAGGCCCTGTATCTAAGACATTGACCATTTAGAGAGGCTTATGGGAAAGCATATAGAGATGGTGAGAGAGATGTAGGAGGCGAAGGGGAAAGGGTACTCAAGGCAGCCTGAGGAATCAGGGAAGGCTTCAGAGAAGTAGCAGCCAGGGATAAGTGCGGAGGTGGAGAACCAGAACTGGAGGAGACCATTTCAAGCCCAAGGACACAGCAGCAGGAGCAGAGATGTGGAGGTGAAGAAACAGCATGACATGGGCAGAAAATTACAATCGGCCAGGTGTTCTGGGAGCTACAGAAGCACATGTACTGTACTTCTTTATCATTCTGGCACCAGACTATGACCCTTGATGTCCCAGCTTTTCATATACGTTTGAGAGATAGTCTAACAGCAAGAATTAATGTTTGAATGCTTGAAATTGTGCTTTATTTGCACTACCTCATAGGTTTTCACAGCACCCTTTGAGGTGGGTATTATTGAGCCCTCCTAGTTAAAAAGCAGCAGCATCTCCTAAGTATAAACCCCAGAGAAACTCTCAGGTGTGTGCACAAGGAGACTGCCCAAGAAGCTTAAAGCAGCACTGTCTGTAAAAGCAAAAATGGGAAATAGGCTCATAGTCTTATGAAAGGAGAACGGATAGCTCATGTGCATCCATTCAGTGGATGTTATAGAGATGTGAAAGGGAATGAATTAGAACCTCACATCGCAGCAGAGGTTAACATCAAAAAACAATGGTGAGGGGCTTCCCTGGTGGCGCAGTGGTTGAGAGTCCGCCTGCCGATGCAGGGGACGCGGGTTCATGACCGGGTCCGGGAAGATCCCACATGCCGCGGAGCGGCTTGGCCCGTGAGCCATGGCCGCTGAGCCTGCGCATCCGGAGCCTGTGCTCTGCAACGGGAGAGGCCACAACTGTGAGAGGCCTGCGTACCGCAAAAAAAAACAAAACAAAACAAAAAACAGTGGTGAGTGAAAAAAGAAAACTGTAGGGGAATAAACAGCAGGCATAATAACATTTATATGAAGTTTTAAATCATGTAAAGCAATACTTCATGTTAGTTAGGGATACACATGTATGTAGTAAAAATATACATATAAAGAAAGGCATGGGCTTCCCTGGTGGCACAGTGGTTAAGAATCCACCTGCCAATGTAGGGGACACAGGTTCAAGCCCTGCTCAGGGAAGATCCCACATGCCGCAGAGCAACTAAGCCTGTGCGCCACAACTACTGAGCCTGCACTCTAGAGTCCACGAGCCACAACTACTGAGTCCACGCGCCACATCTACTGAAGGCCGAGCGCTCTAGAGCCTGTGCTCCGCAGCAAGAGAAGCCCGCGCACCGCAATGAAGAGTAGCCCCGCTCGCCGCAACTAGAGACAGCCTGCGCACAGCAACGAAGACCCAACACAGCCAAAAATAATAAATAAATAAAAATAAATAATTTTTTTAAAAGGCATGAGAATGAGAAATACTGAATTCATGATAGTACTTACTCCTAAGGGGAGGAAGAGTTCTTTAGGAAGTAGGGAGACGGTGTTTCAGGAAGAAGTAGCAGATACAATAAACTGAGTTATGCAGTAGCTTGGTATTTAGGGGAATCAATAAAGGTTTAATGTTGCTGAATCATCAAGTGAATGCAGGGTGGGGAGGTGAGAACAGTAGGAAGATAATGATATCAGGCAGGTGCACAGAGGTCCAGGAATAGCAGTCATGTTTGACTTTCTCCACTAGAATTCGGGGAGCCAGGATGACTTCCAGATGGAACCCTTTGGCAGTATGGAGAGTAGATTGGAGGGGTGAAATGAGAGGAAGGATACGTTAGGCAGCTATTGCCATGGCACTAACAAAAGATGATAAGAACCTGAAATCGGTCAACAGTACTGTGACAGGAAAGGAGAGCATACCCAAGAGAAACTTTTGCACAGTGCACCCAGGGACATGCCCATCAACAGGAGAATGGGTGGAATGTGGTACAGCAATGAAATGAATAAATAACACCTATATGCAACAGCTTGGATGAACCTCAAAGTGTCCAGTGAAACAAGTTCCAGAATACTTCTAGAGAAAGACATAAATCTTTTGAGATTCAGAAACAATCTCAACTTTTTTTCATCACACTTATATATGATAAAGATATATACATATGGGGATTCCCCTGGTGGTCCAGTGGGTAAGACTCCATGCTCCCAAGGCAGGGGACCAGGGTTCGATTTCTGGTGGAGGAACTAGATCCCGCATGCATGCCGCAACTAATAGATCTCGCGTGCTGCAACTAAGACCCGGCGCAGCCAAAATAAATAAATAGGTATATTTTAAAGATACGTATATACATATGAAAGGAAATGATGACTACAAACCATGGTAATGATTTCTTTGGGAGACAGAGAACGAAAGGATGAATGTGTGTGTGTGTGTGTATATATAAGCATATACTGAGGAAGCCAGAAGGAGAGAGAAAAACATCACTTATGGAGCAATGATGACAACGTATCATAACCAAGGATTTTGCTCAGTCTACTCTGTGTATTAAAAAAGAAAGAAAAACAGATAAAGCAGGAAAGCATGTATTTTTCAGATATTTTGGAGGTAGAATCCGTAGATTTCCTGACTTTTTTTCTTAGTGGTTTGAGATTCACTCTCCCAAGGTGAGCGGCCCCACGAGCTTTTCCTTCCTTCCAACGGAGAGACCAGGGTCAGTCGAAGAACGGCGGGTGCGAGCCAGTTTAGAACAGAGGCCCGGAAGTAGCGGACGAAGGGGGCGGGGTAAACAGGAAGGCGGGGCTAAACGGGGCTTTCTGGGAGCGGGACTGCTGGGCAACCGCAGTAGCGCGCCTCGCCGCTATGGCGGCGCTGCTGTCCAGTTAGCCGCCGGTGGTGGCAGCAACTTCCCCTCCGGAAGTCCGGTCTCCGCCTCCTGCTCCCACCCCGCTTGCTCGGCGGCGGAGGCAGCGGTTGTCCCTGCCTCTCCGCCTACTCCACCTCGGCCTACCCACCGGCCGGCGGCGTTGGCGGGGAGGGGGACAGTAGTTGTAGACGGCCGCCCCTGCCTCAGAGAAGGTGAGTTCCCGCCCCGGCAGCGGGGGCGGCCCAGGCGTTCAGCCCCTCGACCCCACGGCCAGGGAGAGGCCGGGCGGGCCCGGGGAGTACGCTCCCCTCTCCACCCGCCACCCCCGGAAACGGGCGCCCGTGCCCCACGCGGATCGCTGCTGGGGAAGCTGAGGTTGGAGCGGGAGAGAGGCGACCAGGCCGAGGCCGTGGATCTGAAGGAAGGGGATGATGAGGCCACTCGGAGATCGAGGGGACAGAGACGGGGAGAGAAAAGGCCCCAGACGTGGAAGGGCGTAGACCTGCGCAGGGTGAAATCAACATCCTGGAAAGTAGCGACCTCACTCACACTTGGGGAGAAGTGGAGTTCGGAGTTTGGGGAGAGTAGGAAGTAAACAGGCGAGCTGAAAGGTGCCGGGCCCTAGAGGAGACAAGGGGGTGAGGCTTTTGAGGGACCACTTTGTAGAGTTTGCCCGGGTTTTTGAGGGTAACGCCGTGTAAAACAAGCCTCTAAGATTTACAGCCCTATCTTGACAGTGGTCTGAGTTTTAATATGTACCTGCCAGCGTCAAAGCTAATAAAGCAGGACATTGGGGCGGCGAAAACAGCTTTTATTCAGCAACTACTGACAGTAGGAAAAGAGCTGAGCTCCATTCCGATTTGCGCAGAGGTGTCTGGGGAGAAGATGTAGGAATGGGGCAAGGTGGAGCTCAAGTAGAGGCAGGGACGTGCAGAATTACAAAGGGTTGGGTGGTGTCCTTGCAGGCGAGCTGTGTCAGTTTGCTGGCAGTTAGGGAAGTGAGGATTCTGTTTTCCCACAGGGACTGGGAGACAGAGGCCCTGTCCTTCCTGATGATTAACACTGCAAAGGAATGGCTTCCAGATCCTTGAGAAAGACACTCCTAAGTTGTAGGAGGTACACACATACATCTCAGAGGGACGGAGCAAGGGTTCACAATCGTAATCCCTTTTTAGTAAGTACTAAAGAGAGGCCAGGGACCTGTCATCAGGTGTTGGCTAGAACAAACAGTAAATGTCTTTTGACAGCCCCAAGTTTTTCCAGATCTGAGCTCAAAATGGGGCTGGTTCATCCGAGGGCCGTAGCCACAGGCTGCTGGAGGCCAAGTTCAAGTTTGGTCAAGTCTTTGTGCAGAAGTTTGGAAGCAGTGTATCTGCCTAGAGTTTTCACCAGCACATTTTCCCTAACACAAAGAGCTATTTCTTGATCATCTCAATCTAAGAGATGTTTGAGTTTCTACAATTACTGTATACCTGCAAACAAACTGCTGGTTCCAAACCCTGAGTTTAGGCTTTAAGGAAGTTTTGGAAAGGATTTTAGACGGTGGAGCTTGATCTCACTGCAGAAGATCTAGTAAAACATTATGTCATCTTCATTTCCATAATTAATTTTTAGTATCTGCAGTGTTGCCTTATGTTGCCTTTTGTCTTCAGAGAGGAAGATGGTGGAAGCCAGAACATTGTTGGATAATTTAATTTCCTTTTTCCTGAGGGACAACAGTAAATATAGTAACTTCATTAAAATAATTTTTATTTTCATCCTCTTCCACAGTATACTCTATTTTTGTGTGGTAGTCGATCATCTTTTATACCTTTCACTTGGAGGAATGGTGAACAGTAAAGTATTATAAATTTCTTAAAACATTTTGTAAGAATCTTTATATAAATTCCATTCACTAAAACTGGAAATTAGAATTTCATTGCAACCAAATGATGTTCCATTAAGTCCCTTAGTGAAGACAACCTTTGGAAGACTAGATTTAGTGTCTTCAATCAACCTGGGTTAGTGTGATTGTTAGGATATTAAATAAAATCTCTTGAATTTTCTGCTTTCATACCAGATTTCCTGCCTTTCACTAACAAGTAAGCCTGAGCAGTTTATAGGTGTCAAGACTACAGTTCATTTTAGCTCCCATGGCCACATCACAGGAAGATTTGGAAACAGTTTCTTATGGAAAAAAAAAAAAAAAAAAACAGCTTTCTGCCAGACTTGGTTTTTTGCAATGACTTTGAATATGTGCAATTACGAAACACTTTAAATCAGTTCACACGATGCTAGCAGTTACTTTTCTATACTGCTTCAAGGTGGTATGAGAATACTGGAATAGGAGTCTTGACTGTTAAGTTCTAATGCTAATTTCTTAACTAGCTGTATGACCCTAAGTCCCAAACTTCCTGGACTTGAGTTTTGTCATCTGTGGGGAGAGGAGTTGGACTAGCCCAACTGAGTGGTTCTCAAATCAGGGGTGCTTTTGCCCCACCCCCTCCTCAGAAGACATTTAACAGTGTTTGGAGCCTTTTTTTTTCCCCCTTGGTTTTTGCCACTGGACAAGAAAGGGCTTGGTGATTACAGGTGCTACTGGCATCTACTTGGTATAGGCCAGAGATGCCGCAAACAACCTAAAATGCACAGGCCACCAACACAAACAACAAAGGATTATCCTACTGAAAATGTCAGTAGTGTCGAGGTTGAAGTCTGCACTAACCAAACTGAGCTCCTTGTCAGCTCTAAAATTGTGAACCGATTTTGCTGTTCCATAATGATATTCTTTCCATGGCTTGGCTGTGTACTAGAACAGCAATTCATAAAACATGAAACTTTGACCTCTAATGGCCATCAAATGACATTCAAAGACTAATGAAGTCTGTTGAGTTATGCTTGAGACCACTAGGATTTGAAAAACAAAATACAACTTGTTACCTAAAAATTACCTCTTGTCGCTTTAAGTAAATATCCTTAATTAACTTTTCAGTTAACTGCTACTTAACACATGGTAAATATTTGATATACTGTTTAAAACACTAGTAGGAGTAAGACCCAAGGTATTTTTAGTTTAAATATTTATAAAAGCCTAACGTAATTACCAATATAATAGTACATGAACAATAAGAGAAAAAAAATTTGCTTAGTACTTGGCCAGTATCTTTTTTTTTTTCTTAAAAGACTTTATTAGGAGATTCCTCCAAAAGGTATCAAAGAATTGTCATGCTTCCAGTTATTAAAATTCCACTCTCACTTTCAAGATCCTGATACTATTAAAACTGCTGATCCATTTTCACCTATAGCTGTAACACTCTTATAAGAGCTCCTCTATATCGGGCTTGATAACAAACAAAGGTCAGTAAGGATTAAAAATTAGCAAGCAGGGAATATATAGACAGTGTAAGATTATAAATAGGAAATTGAGAAATTAAACTCAATCCCAAAAACCCAAAGAAATACCACATGACCAGACTTCTATGAAAAGAAGTATACATTGCATTTATGGTCAAGGGAAAGATTTTCCAGGACACTTTGTAATTCATTGAGTCAAGTTTCTCAGATATTTTTGCTAGTTAAAAATGTTCTACTGAGTAATAATATTCCTAAGAAATCAGTAAAAACAAAACCACAGCAAACAGTTCTTGCTTATCTGCTTTTCAGGAAAAAAAATTAGACTCATTTTAAGAATGAAGAACATTTCTGAATTCTTACTGAATCATAAATCCATTTACATAGCAATTGCCAAAAATGTGCCTTTGTTTTCTTGACAGTAAGCAGAGATTCGAGTCAAATGACAGAAAATCTAGCTAACAGCCCTTCTTACAGTTACTCAGAAAACAGTTAGAGCTCCTACTATGGACCAGGTACTGTGTGTTAGGACAAGAGCATTCACAGACCCATTCATGTTTACTGATCTTTTAGAAGGACTGGCATGTGTTTGATGGCATTCTGAGATAGGATGTCTGCCATGGGTCCAAGTAACACTAATTTCACAAGCAAGAGCCGTGAGCTAGCTAGCCGTAGATTACTTATAATTATTGATGTTCAAAGGTTTAGTTCAAGTTAAGACATATATTTTCTGTTAAGTACATAACTAGTGCCCGTAATTAATGATTTTGTTAATTTCTTTGTATTTTGTCATTGGAGATATGCCATAGCAAATCCTCAGTTACTTTTATGGTTGTAGTGTTAGTGTAAAATAGCAAGAGCTTGGCAAACTCATAGGTCACATACTAATCTCATTTCCTGAAAAGGCAAGGTTAATAACTAACACAGTTAAGAATATTCATGATGCTAACAGGTACAGGCTGCATCTCTCAAAACTTCTTAAATGGGATTTGACCCTCAAGGTCAAAACAAAAATAAAACAGCATACTTTGGTTAATGGTTTCTTTGGGGCTTTTTTGTTTTTTTTGGCCGCACCACTTGGCATGCAGAATCTTATTAGTTCCCCAACCAGGGATCGAACCTGTGCCCCCTGCAGTGGAAACGCGGAGTGCTAACCACTGGACCACCAGGGAAGTCCCAGCATACTTTGGTTAAGATAACAGAATCAGTTACCTCGTCTCCCAAAACTTAGTGCTGTGTTCTACTTAGTCTTTCCTAAGATTATAATGGTATTAAAAGATTGCAAATCTCAAGAGCCAGGAACAAGGCAAGGATATCCATCCTCACCACTTCTTTTCCGTATTGTACTAGAGGCCCTAACCAGTATAGTCAGACAAGAAAAAGAAAAACATTTACAGATAGGAGAGGAAGAAATCACACTGTCTTTATTTGCAGATGCTATGATCATCTATGTAGAAAACCCCGAGGAATTTTGGGAAATGCTACTAGAATAAGTAGTGAATTTATCAAGGACATGAAATACAAGGTCAGTATACAAATCCAGTAGTATTTCTAAATGTTAACAAGCAATTAGACATTGAGATTTTTTTAAAAATACTATTTACTATTGCATCAAAAACCAAAATACTTTTGGATAACTTTAACAAAGTACAGTGAATGCTACATAACATTGCTGAGAGAAAGAAGATGCAGATAGTGGGGGAAATAGTCTTTTAATGCTTCTTAGTGAACCAAATTTAAAAGTATAGGACCATGCTATTAATTTGGTATATTTATTAAAGAGGAAGAATTTATTAAAGGGAACCTAATTACACCTAAAACTTAGCAAATTAACATTCCTAATTTTGCTCAAACATTTTTTTCTTCAGTGATTAAAGATATTTAAATATTTTTAAAACCTTTATGCTGTATTATGTTTTATTTATTTATTTATTTATTTATTTTTTGCGGTATGCGGGCCTCTCACTGTTGTGGCCTCTCCCGTTGCGGAGCACAGGCTCCGGATGCGCAGGCCCAGCGGCCATGGCTCACGGGCCCAGACGCTCCGCGGCATATGGGATCCTCCCAGACCGGGGCACGAACCCGTATCCCCTGCATCGGCAGGCGGACTCTCAACCACTGCGCCACCAGGGAGGCCCTGTATTATGTTTTAATACCATGTCACAACACAAATCAAATAATGTGCTTTGGGCATGAAAAATTTTAGTAAATTTTTCACTCAAATTGAGTTGATTTGCTCGTTCAACCTATTAAACCTATTGAGGCATATTAAAAATATTTCATACAATGCAAAAGTTAAATTCAGGTTTTGCTATTTCTAAAAGGGTGGTTGGAATGTAACAAATTCTCTCTGACAGGTCTATAATTAGGAAAAGTGGAGTGGTTCTTAGTATTTTATTAAGATATGAAGCATTTTTTAGACAGTTTTGAATTACGAGTAATTCATACTATTCATGTGTTTCATATTTAACTCAGTAGTTCACGTGCAGTGTTTTTATTACTTTAGCTTTTGCAATGGCTTTAGCTACTAATATTGAAATAAAAAAGACCAAACCTTGTACAGCTATTGAATAACAACGTGCATAGTTTCATTTCTCCAAAATAAAAGATTCCATTTTCTTTCTCTTTCCACTCTGATATCTTTCCTGGAAGTAAATGGCATTGTGAGTGTTGGTCTATAACTAGGCTTGTGGTGTACAAATAGGAATGTCAAGTTTTCAGAATTTTGCTAGATTTTTTCCAAAAATTTTAGAAGGTACAACTGAAAAAATACTCCAGATTAGTTTCAGAAGAGACAAACTATTTCTTGCTTGAGACCTAATACCAGCTTGTAAATAGCCTGCGTGCTTCTGCTTGACATTCCATATTCTTTTAGACATATATGTAGCAGACATTAACACAGAACATAAACTGAAATCTTTATAAAGAGTTGGTTTAAAATCAGAGCAATCAGAAAAGATAATAAGGATCAAGTTGAACTTTCAGCTTTCATTAAAAAAAAACAAACAAAAAAAACAAAGTCCCTCTGAAACATGAGTTAACTTGAGATACAAAGAATAGGTACTCCTGTCAGGCACTCCTGACCTGTTTACCCATAACCTTTTCTACTTTTTTCTACTTTTCTGTAGTTACTAGAATAATTGGTTGGAAAAACATTTCATTCTATCAGTTAAGTAGATGAAATCCTGAATAACAATAAAAAACAGCTCAGCTGTACAGCACTCAGTATGTGCCATGCAATCCTCTAAGCACTTTACATGTATTAATTTCCTTAAGACACACAATAACTCTGAGGTGTATGTTATATCCTGTTAGAGGCTGAGAAACTTGACCAAGGTCATATAACTAATAAATGCCAGAACTGACTCCAGAGTCCCTATGTCTGGCTCCTAGAAGCAGTGAGATAATTAACATAGTATGACAACCAGTAGTTCTGCATAGGTGACTTGAGCTTTGTTAGATGGGTGATCTTTCTAGAAACAAAGCCAACACTTAAAAATCCAGTCTAACAAATTAAGGTAGAATTTTTTTTTCAAAACATGCATTATAGATCTCTAAGCTCCTCTTATACACTTTACTGAGGTATACTTACAATGAACGGCCCTTATTTAAAGTGTACAGTTCAATGAGTATTTGACAGGTGTATACTCCCATGAAACCACCTTCATAAATAAAATGCCAAATGTTTCCACCAATCCCAACAGTTTCCTCCTGCCCCTTTACAGTCCATCCCTCCCTCCACCCCTGTCCCTGGCAACCACTAATCTGCTTTCTATCACTATAGATTAGTTTGCATTTCTAGAACTTTTTATAAGTAGACTCATAGTAGGTACTCTTTTGTGTCTTACTCAACATGATGATTTTGTGATTCATCCATGTTGTATGTCTTGCTATTTTGTTCATTTTTTACAGCTGAATAATTCTGTTGTATGGATATACCACATTTTGTTTACCCATTCCCTTGTTGATAGACATTAGGGTTGTTTCAGTTTGGGGCTATTACAAATAAAGCTTCTGTGAATATTCATGTACAGTTCTTTGCATGGACATATGTTTTCAGTTCTCTTGGGCAAATACATATGAGTGAAATGACTGGATCATATAGTACGTATTTAACTTTTAAAGAAATTGTCAGATTGTAAAGTTGTACCATTTTAAGTTCTAACTAGTAGTGTATGGGAGTTCCAGCTGTTCAGCGTCCTTTCCAACACTTGGTATTTTCAGTCCTTTTAAGTTAGTCTTTCTAATGATGGTGTAATATTATCTCGTGGTTTTAATTTGCATTTATTTGGCTGTTTATATTTTTTTTTCTGAAGTGTCTGTTCAAATCGTTTACCCATTTTTAACTGAGTTTGTCTTATTATTGAGTCATACAGTTCTTTATTTATTCTAGATATAAGTCCTTTGTCTGATGTATGAAATAAGAATGCATTCCACCATTTTGTGGCTAACTTTTCATTTTTTTTAATGGAAAGCTGTGTAAAGCCCTGGAGATCAGAAAATATTTCAGGTTTTGTAAAAGCAGAGAAGTGGATTCCAGAATGTGGAGAAGTTTTACATCAGTTGGAAAGGCAGCCAAGCATATCAGTTAATAACAGATTCTGGAGCCAGACTGCTCCTCTCATTTATTAACTGCAATCACAGACATGTTCCTTAACTTTTCTATGCCTCAGTTTCCTCATCTATTAACTATGTACGTAGTTATATAATAGTACTTACCCCATAGGCTTCTTAGGAGGATAAAATTAGTTACTATTCTTAAGTGCTGAAATAGTACCTGGTACATGGTAAGGGCAATGCTGGGTAAGTGTTACAGAACAAATTATTAATAGGTGACTTGTAAATGTAATACTTTGAAGTGACCATAAAAGGCAATTTCAGGTTTACTAAAAGTACAAGTGATGCCATGCCTGATTTTCTTTTGTGAACCATCTGGTAGGTCAGAGGAATGTTGTGGGATCATATTCTTCAGTGAGGACACTCAGTTTTCTGTGAGATTTTGGGGTATCCAGCAGTGTGCCAGGAGGTACTTGAAGTTTAAATGGCACATTTTATTTAAAGATTAAATTGAAGCTTTTACATAAAATGGATGTTTTAAGGCTAGAATTCAAGAAGTTCACGAGTTTTTAAGGTTAATCATGAAACTTGAAATACATCTTTCTGTGATTGATCTCTAGGCTGTATACTCCCTAGACCTCCAGGCAATAAGAGTTCACTTGTCTGACTGTATAGAATGCTTTGGTCAAAATGATTGAGATTGAGAACGATTGCTGTAGAAAGAATAGTTACAATTTAGGAAGACATGTCATGTGTTTTTCAAATATTAATAAAATGGAAAAATAAGACATTTATATAGTACAAATAGATTTGAATAATCAGACTCATAAGAAGGAAGATGGTGGGGAGCGGAGTGGAGAAGCGTAGAGTGTTCACGTAAAGGTGCTGAATTTAATTTTGGAATAAACTCAGATTCTATGAAATTTTTAATGTCTTTCTTATTGGGAATGAATAGATCAATCCTAGATGAAGGAAAAGGGTGAATTCTTTGTAGCGTGCCATAATTATCTTACTGTCTTCCTACTTAAAGTTTTCGCCAGTAACATGGATGAACACATAGACTGAATGCATATAAAAACTATGTGTGGGAAAAGTAGCAAATGTCAAGATTAAAACAATTTGAATTTTAAAGATCGTCAGAGGTAGGAATGGTGGCCTAAACCCATTACAAGATGAAGTGTAAAGTCCTGCATTTAGAGAAATTAGTCAATTACATTAAGTACCAGATGGGAGAAGAAAGCCAACGTGGGGAGAGAAATGCTACCTCTGGGATTTTAGCAATTACAAAGGTCAGTAGAAGTCAGTAACATGTCTGCTATAAGACACGAAGTACTAGGGCTGGATGCCCCAGATCATTTCCATAAAGTCCAGAGTTCTACTGGTGCCCTAATAACTTCTCCTTCAGAATGGTATTTTCTGGACTAAAAAATATATTACCATAGTAAATATCAGAGGCTTACTAAATGTTTTTATACTAAAATTGTCATTCTAATAAGCAAAAAGCCAGTACTTTAGCCTTGCAAGCACTTAGGAAATTAAGATTTGAGATGGTATATGAAATGATATCCAGTTGAAGATTGAAAATATTACCCTAAATGTCTTACCTCTCTTTATTTTATTCATAGATACCATGTTGAATGAGCAAAGACTGAACTTTTTACAGATACCTTTTGTAAAAGACTTATAAGGAATAGTACCATAATTTGAATCGCAGTGGATTTCACATTATGAGGTAGGTTGAAAATAAAGAGCTTCTAAATTGTTAGTATTTTTTATACGGAAGCTGGTACTTTGACTTGAAAGCAAGCAAAACTCTAAAAGTGTTAGTTCAGACTAAATATATTAAAACGCATGAGTGCTATCTTCAAATTCAGAGGTATAAATTTTGGATCACTTTCTCTAAAATAAACAATATTATTTATTTTTCAAGGTAAAATACATACTCAAAAAGTTAGCTTTACTTTCAGATTTACAGGAAGCAAAATAAGAAATTGAAGATGTATTTTATGAGTTTTCAGATGATTGATCTATGTTGATGTAATTCTAAACTTTGAATTATTTAATTGTTATAACAAGACTGTGCTTGGTTTCAGGTGAATGGGAGTGGAGTATTGGACAAAAAATAGATTTTTAAATCTCTGCATCATGGTTTTTAGCTCCTCAGTTGTTGTACAGTCTCACTATTTGGGGAAAGTTCATGCTAAAAAACTGAAGCAATTAATGGGTGAATATGATCAAATTTCTCCACCAAGTTCTCAACCTGATAAAGGTAAGGTTCCATTCACCTCTTCATTCATCTCTGCACCATCTGTGATCTTTTGGGATTGGCTTCTTTCACTCTGCATGTCTTCAAGGTTCATCCACGTTGTACCATTTATTAGTATTTCATTCCTTTTTATTGCTGAATAATATTCCATTGTGTGAATTGCCACATTTTATTTATCCATTCATCAGTTGATGATCACTGAGTCATTTCTGCTTTTAGCTGTTAGGAATAGTGCTGCTGTGTATATTTTTGTACAAGTTTTTGTGTGGACATAGATTTTCAGTCCTCTTGCATTGAAACCTAAGAGTGAAATTGCTAGGGTTATGTGGTAACTCTACGTTTGACACTTTGAGGAACTGCCAAACTGTTTTCCAAAGTAGCTGCACATTTTATATTTGCACCAAGAATGAATGAAGTTTCCAGTTTTTCCTCCTTTTTGTCAACACTTATTATTATGTCTTTTTTTTGTATTTTTTTATACAGCAGGTTCTTATGAGTTATCCATTTTATACATATTAGTGTATATATGTCAATCCCAATCTCCCAATTCATCACACCACCCCCCCACCACCACTTTCCCCCCTTGGTGTCCATACGTTTGTTCTCTACATCTGCATCTCTATTTCTGCCCTGCAAACAGGTTCATCTGTACCATTTTTCTAGGTTCCACATATATGCGTTAATATATAATATTTGTTTTTCTCTTTCTGAATTACCTCACTCAGTATGACAGTCTCTAGATCCATCCATGTCTCTGCAAATGACCCAATTTAGTTCCTTTTTATGGCTGAGTAATACTCCATTGTATATATGTACCACATCTTTATCCATTCGTCTGTCGATGGGCATTTAGGTTGCTTCCATGACCTGGCTTCTTGTAAGTACTGCTGCAATGAACATTGGGGTTCATGTGTGTTTTTGAATTATGATTTCCTCTGGGTATATGCCCAGAAGTGGGATTGCTGGACCATATGGTACTTCTATTTTTAGTTTTTTAGGGAACCTCCATACTGTTCTCCATAGTGGCGGTATCAATTTGCATTCCCACCAACAGTGCAAGAGGGTTCCCTTTTCTCCACACCCTCTCCAGCATTTGTTGTTTGTAGATGTTCTTATGATACCCATTCTGATGGGTGTGAGGTGATACCTCATTGTAGTTTTGATTTGCATTTATCTAATAATTAGTGATGTTGAGCAGCTTTTCATGTGCTTCTTGGCCATCTGTATGTCTTCTTTGGAGAAATATCTATTTAGGTCTTCTGCCCATTTTTTGATTGAGTTGTTTGTTTTTTTTAATATTGAGCTGCATGAGCTGTTTATATATTTTGGAGATTAATCCTTTGTCCGTTGATTCGTTGGCAAATATTTTCTCCCATTCTGAGGGTTGTCTTTTCGTCTTGTTTGCAGTTTCCTTTGCTTTGCAAAAGCTTTTAAGTTTCATTAGGTCCTATTTGTTTATTTTTGTTTTTATTTCCATTACTCTAGGAGGTGGATCAAAAAAGATCCTGCTGTGATATATGTCAAAGAGTGTTCTTCCTATGTTTTCCCCTAAGAGTTTTATAGTGTCCGGTCTTACATTTAGGTCTCTAATCCATTCTGAGTTTATTTTTGTGTATGGTGTTAAGGAGTGTTCTAATCTTTCTTTTACATGTAGCTAGCTGTCCAGTTTTCTCAGCACCACTTATTGAAGAGACTTTCTTTTCTCCATTGTATATCCTTGCCTCCTTTGTCATAGATTAGTTGACCATAGGTGCATGGGTTTATCTCTAGGCTTTCTATCCTGTTCCATTGATCTATATTTCTGTTTTTGTGTCAGTACCATATTGTCTTGATTACTGTAGCTTTGTAGTATAGTCTGAAGTCAGGGAGTTTGATTCCTCCAGCTCCGTTTTTTTCCCTCAAGACTGCTTTGGCTATTCAGGATCTTTTGTGTCTCCATACAAATTTTAAGATTTTTTGTTCTAGTTCTGTAAAAAGTGCCATTCGTAATTTGATAGGGATTGCATTGAACCTGTAGATTGCTTTGGGTAGTATAGTCATTTTCACAATATTGATTCTTCCAATCCAAGAACATTGTATATCTCTCCATCTGTTGGTATCATCTTTAATTTCTTTCATCAGTGTCTTATAGTTTTCTGCATACAGGTCTTTTGTCTCCCTAGGTAGGTTTATTCCTAGGTATTTTATTCTTTTTGTTGCAGTGGTATATGGGAGTGTTTCCTTAATTTCTCTTTCTGATCTTTTGTTGTTAGTGTATAGGAATGCAAGAGATTTCTGTGCATTAATTTTCTATCCTGCAACTTTACCAAATTCATTGATTAGCTCTAGTAGTCTTCTGGTGGCGTCTTTAGGATGCTCTATGTATAGTGTCATGTCATCTGCAGGAAGTGACAGTTTTACTTCTTCTTTTGCAATTTGTATTCCTTTTATTTCTTTTTCTTCTCTGATTGCCAATGCTAGGACCTGCAAAGCTTTGTTGAATAATAGTGGTGAGAGTGGATATCCTTGTCTTGTTCCTGATCTTAGGGGAAATGCTTTTAGTTTTTCACCATTGCGAATGACGTTGCTGTGGGTTTGTCATATATGGCCTTTATTATGTTGAGGTAGGTTCCCTCTATGCCCACTCTCTGGAGAGTTTTTATCATAAGTGGGTGTTGAATTTTGTCAAAAGCTTTTTCTGATCTATTGAGATGATCATATGGTTTTTCTTCTTCGATTTGTTAATATGGTGTATCACATGGATTGATTTGCGTATATTGAAGAATCCTTGCATCCTTGGGATAAATCCCACTTGATCATGGTGTATGATCCTTTTAATGTGTTGTTGGATTCTGTTTGCTAGTATTTTGTTGATGATTTTTGCATCTATATTCATCAGTGATATTAGTCTGTAATTTTCTTTTTTGGTAGTATCTTTGTCTGGTTTTGGTATCAGGGTGATGGTGGCCTCATAGAATGAATTTGGGAGTTTTCCTTCCTCTGCAATTTTTTGGGACAGTTTGAGAAGGATGGATGTTAGCTCTTTCTAAATGTTTGATAGAATTCACCTGTGAAGGGCTTCCCTGGTGGCGCAGTGGTTGAGAGTCCGCCTGCTGATGCAGGGGACATGAGTTCATGCCCTGGTCCGGGACGATCCCACATGCTGCGGAGCGGCTGGGTCCGTGAGCCATGGCCACTGAGCCTGCGCATCCGGAGCCTGTGCTCCACAATGGGAGAGGCCACAACAGTGAGACGCCCACGTTCCGCAAAAAAAAAAAAAAGAGTTCACCTGTGAAGCTATCTGGTCCTGTACTTTCGTTTGTTGGAAGATTTTTAATCACAGTTTCAATTTCATTACTTGTGATTGGTCTGTTCATATTTTCTATTTCTTCCTGGTTCAGTTTTGGAAGGTTATACCTTTCTAAGAATGTGTCTGTTTCTTCTGGGTTGTCCATTTTATTGGCATAGAGTTGCTTGTAGTAGTCTCTCAAGATGCTTTGTATTTCTACAGTGTCTGTTGTAACTTCACCTTTTTCATTTCTAATTTCATTGATTTGAGTCCTCTCCCTTTTTCTTGATGAGTCTGGCTAATGGTTTATCAATTATGTTTATCTTCTGAAAGAACCAGCTTTTAGTTTTATTGATCTTTGCTATTGTTTTCTTTGTTTCTCTTTCATTTATTTCTGCTCTGATCTTTATGATTTCTTTCCTTCTGCTAACTTGGAGTTTTGTTTGCTCTTCTTTCTCTAGTTCCTTTAGGTGTAAGGTTAGTTTATTTACTTGAGATTTTTCTTGTTTCTTGAGGTAGGCTTGTATAGCTATAAAGTTCCCTCTTAGAGCTCCTTTTGCTGCATCCCATATGTTTTGGATCATCATGTTTTCATTGTCATTTGTCTCTAGGTAGTTTTTTATTTCCTCTTTGATTTCTTCAGTGATCTCTTGGTTATTTAGTAACGTATTGTTTAGCCTCCATGTGTTTGTGTTTTTTACATTTTTTCCCCTGTAATTGATTTCTAATCTCATAGCGTTGTGGTCAGAAAAGATGCTTGATAGGATTTCAGTTTTCTTAAATTTACTGAGGTTTGATTTGTGACCCAAGATGTGATCTATCCTGGAGAATGATCTGTGAGCACTTGAGAAGAAAGTGTAATCTGCTGTTTTTGAATGGAATGTCCTATAAATATCAATTAAATCTCTCTGGTCTATTGTGTCATTTAAAGCTTGTGTTTCCTTATTAATTTTCTGTTTGGATGATCTGTCCATTGGTGTAAGTGAGGGGTTAAAGTCTCCCATTATTATTGTGTTACTGTCGATTTCCTCTTTTATAGCTGTTAGCAGTTGCCTTATGTATTGAGGTGCTCCTATGTTGGGTGCATATATATTTATAATTGTTATATCTTCTTCTTGGATTGATGCCTTGGTCATTATGTAGTGTCCTTCCTTGTCTCTTGTAAAATTCTTTATTTTAAAGTCTATTTTATCTGATATGAGTATTGCTGTTCCAGCTTTCTTTTCATTTCCATTTGCATGGAAAATCTTTTTCCATCCCCTCTTTCAGTCTGTATGTGTCCCTAGGTCTGAAGTGGGTCTCATGTAGACAGCATATATATGGGTCCTTTTTTTGTATCCATTCAGCGAGCCTGTGTCTTTTTGTTGGAGCATTTAATACATTCACGTTTAAGGTAATTATCAATATGTATGTTCCTATTACCATTTTCTTAATTGTTATGGGTTTATTTTTGTAGGTTCTTTTCTTCTCTTGTGTTTCTCACTTAGAGAAGTTCCTTTAGCATTTGTTGTAGAGCTGGTTTGGTGGTGCTGAATTCTCTTAGCTTTTGCTTGTCTGTAAAGCTTTTGATTTCTCCATCAAATCTGAATGAGATCCTTGCCAGTTAGAGTAATCTTGGTTGTAGGTTCTTCCCTTTCATCACTTTAAGTATATCATGCCACTTCCTTCTGGCTTGTAGAGTTTCTGCTGAGAAATCAGCTGTTAACCTTATGGGAGTTCCCTTGTATGTTATTTGTCATTTTTCCCTTGTTGCTTTCAGTAATTTTTCTTTGTCTTTAATTTTTGTCAATTTGATTACTATGTGTCTCGGCATGTTTCTCCTTGGGTTTATCCTGCTGGAACTCTCTGCGCTTCCTGGACTTGGGTGGCTATTTCCTTTCCCATGTTAGGAAAGTCTTTGACTATAATCCCTTCAAATATTTTCTCGGGTCCTTTCTCTCTCTCTCTTCTCCTTCTGGGACCCCTATAATGTGAATGTTGGTGAGTTTAATGTTGTCCCAGAGATCTCTTAGGCTGTCTTCATTTCTTTGCATTCTTCTTTCTTTATTCTGTTCCATGGCAGTGAATTCCACCATTCTGTCTTCCAGGTCACTTATCCATTTTTCTGCCTCAGTTATTCTGCTATTGATTCCTTCTAGTGTATTTTTCATTTCAGTTTTTGTATTGTTCATCTCTGTTTGTTTGTTCTTTAATTCTTCTAGGTCTTTGTTCTTTAATTATTCTAGGTCTTTGTTAAACATTTCTTGCATCTTCTCGATCTTTGCTTCCATTCTTTTTCCGAGGTCCTAGATCATCTTCACTATCATTATTCTGAATTCTTTTTCTGAAAGGTTGCGCATCTCCACTTCATTTAGTTGTTTTTCTGGGGTTTTACCTTGTTCCTTCATCTGGTACAATGTCCTCTGCCTTTTCATTTTGTCTATCTTTCTGTGAATGTGGTTTTCCTTCCACAGGCTGCAGAATCGTAGTTTTTCTTGCTTCTGCTCTCTGCCCTCTGGTGGATGAGGCTATAAGCTTATAGGATAGATGATTGCTACAGGGGCTCTTTCTTGATCTGTGTCTCAACAAGTGGCACCTATCTGTCTTTTTGATTATAGCCATCCTAGTGGCTATGAAGTGAAATCTTTTTATTATAAAACATATTTAAACATATAAGGAGAGAAAGCAGTATTATGAATGCTCATGTACCCACCATCCAGTTTTAACAATTATCAACATCTTTTTAATCTTATTAGTGACTTTTAACAGTTTTATTGAGGTATAGTTGACATACAGTAAACGGTATGTATTCCAGGTATACAGTTTGATAGGTCTTGAAAGGTGTATATACCCATGAAATGATCACCACAATTAAGATAGTAAACATATCCATACCCACAAAAGTGCCATTTATAATCGCTCCCTCCTACTTTTTCCTGCCTCATCCCCAAGCAACCACTGTGTTACTACAGATTAGTTTGCATTTTTAAGAGTTTTATATATATGGAATCATATATTATGTACTCTTTGGTCAGGCTTCTTTCATTCAGCATGATTATTTTGAGATTCATCTATTTCAAGTGTATCAATAATCTATTCCTTTTTATCATTGATTCCATTCTATAGATATACCACTATTTGATTTATGCATTCACCTGTTGATCAATATTTGGGTTTTTTTTCCTTTCCAGGGCTATTACAAATAACACTGCTATGAACATTCATGTATAAGTCTTTATGTGGACATATACTTCCTTTTCTTTTGGATAAATATCTAGGAGTGGAATAACTGTATCGTATGTTAGGTGTATGTTTAACTTCCTCAGAAACTACCAGACTGTTTTCCAAGTAATTGTATCCTTTTACATCCCTACCAGCGATGTATGAGAATTTCAATTGTTCCACATGCTCACCAGTCTCTTTAATTTCAGTCATTCTAGTGAGTGTGAGGTAGTACCTTTTTGTGGTTTTAACTGACATTTGCTTGATGATGAATGACATTGAGCATCTTTCATTTGTTTATTGTCCATTTGTATATATTCTTTTCTGAAGTGTCTGTTCAAATTTTTTACCCATATTTAATCAATTATTTGTTACATTATTTTGCTCTAGTCAGAATTTTTATACTGTTTGAGTAGAATAAGAGCTAAATTTTCTGACTCACCAAATTAGGCTTCATTTAGACTTTCTTTTTAATCTCAAATTGCCAGTAAAGCTAGCTCATCATTAGTGACTCTAGATTGCTTTCAGACTTGTTCTGTTAATGGAAAGAAATGTTTGATTCTACATGGGTTACACTGCCTCCTAATTTTTGGAAATAAAGTATAACACAAAAATATCTAGTGCATTATCATCTCATAGTGAGTACTTTTTCTGCTAGATTTGTAATGCAGGATTTGAGGTGAGGGGAGAGAAAGAGAAATAGTAGTAGTACTACCCCCACCCCCCAAAAGAAATTTAAACAAGCAAACAAAGACTAGCATTATCTGCTTTAAATTTCTTTTGAAACTTTTCCCTACATAAATCCTAGCCCCTCTCAGCTGTCACCTCCATTTCCTTCCTTAACCCTCCCACCAGTGCTTTAATAATAGAGAACAAACCAGAAGGCATTCTAGAATGCTTTTTTCACCAATCAGAAGTCATGGAATGAAATCCAAGACCCTGTTCTGAAGATACGGAACTCTTTTCCCTCGTCTTTCCCCATGCCCTATACCTATGATTAGTTTTGTCTCATAGCTGAATTTCTAATTTCCAGCATTCCCAAGCCATTTTACAAACATCCTTTTATTATTAAGTCTTACAATACTCTAGTCAGGTGAGTATATTTGTTCATTTTATTTTGTTTGAGTAAACAGAAGATTTTAAAGATCAAATTACTTCTCTATGGTTTATTACTTTTCTTAGATAGCAGTATACAAAAAATTGACTAATCTGAACTTTAGAAATCGTTTGAACATTCAGATCAGGCCAGTCACCATGGATGTGTAAGTCGTTGTATCCCTATATTCCTTAACGTTTTTAGCCCCACAAAAGAATTCTATATGTCAGCTCCTTTCTACCCTCTTCATCCCACTTCTGAGAAAGATAAAATTATTTGTGAGTGACCTAGGCAATATTTGACCTTTGTGATGCTCCTTTTTGGCAGTTAATGTCATGATGTTTAACTTTCATGCCAAAGTAGGTTTTAATTTGTTTGGGCTTCTTTATTTTGTTTTTTGAGACTCTTTTCAAGAGTAAAAGAAATATTCAGCATAAAATAATATAGTAAGAAGAATTTTCTCCCATCTTCTCTACAGAGAATCCCTTGTCAACCTAATGAAGCATTCAAAGAAGACATCTGACTCTTTTCAAGATGAACTTGAGGATTATATCAAAGTGCAGAAAGCCAGAGGCTTAGAGCCAAAGACGTGTTTCAGAAAGATGAGAGAGGATTATTTGGAAACCTGTGGATACAAAGAAGAGGTTGATTCTAGACCCAGGTGTAGAATGTTTGATCAAAGACTCCCTTATGAACCCATCCAGACCTACCGAAGACCATGCAATATTTCACAAGCAGTGGAGAAGCGGTTACCTCAGTGGCTACCAGCTCATGACAGCAGGCTGAGACTAGACTCCCTGGGCTACTGTCAATTCACCAGGGACTATTTCTCAGGAAAACCAGTAGCCCTGAACTTTAGTCAACAAGAGTATAACTGTAGCTCATACAGTGTAGAATCTGGAGTTTACAGGCACCTCTCCTTAGAAAACAGTACCAGTGCCCATCAAACTAGTTATAAACAGATACATCAGAAGAGAAAAAGGCACCCAGAGGAAGGCTGGGAAAAACCAGAAGAGGAGAGGCCCAAGCATAAGAGGAAGAAAGCTTATGAGGAAATAGATTTAGACAAACACAAGAGTGTCCAAAGAAACAAAACAGAGGTGGAAACAGTCAGAGTCAGTACAGAAAAGCATAAGAACCGAAAGGAGAAAAAAAGCCGAGATGTAGCCTCTAAGAAAGAGGAACGTAAGCGTAGAAGAGAGAAAAAGGAACAAGGGAAAGAAAGGACAGAAGAGGAGATGCTTTGGGACCAGTCTATACTTGGATTTTGAAGCTCTTGCATTGGTTCTCCTGAGGTTAAACTGAAAAAATAGTTGAGGAGCTTGGTTTTATGATGTCCACGTTCATATCGCTCTTTTCATGTGAACAGGTACAAAGGCTAAGTGAACAGAAAACAGTGTACTTGCTGTCCAACATGGAAATTACTTTTCCTCCTTCTAAAATCATTACTACATTTTTCTTATACATAATGTAATTTCCCTTAATGAGGTAAATAAAATGCTTTATTCATCAAATTGCTATGATGGTGGAAGTGTTTTTCCCTTGGGAGGTCATTTATTTTAAATTGGAGGATTAATAGGCTTTACAGAATCTATTTCTTGATTGGGTTTTAGTTTGGGGTGGGTGTTTTTATATTCGTTTTCTCTGTGAAGCAGTTTAGATTGATTTTTTTTTCCTTTGTTAGATCTAACTTGCAGTATATTTTCTAGATTGGAAAGTGGAAAATGACATACATTATAATAAGCTTAAGTTACATACAGTTTTAAATGTTTCAAGAAGTCTTGATACAAAATCAGTTTATATTCTGGAAATGTTTATAATATAATAAAGTTCTAATTTCTACAATTTTTTTGTTTTCTAATTTCTACATTTTTGAACACACAGTGATGTGTTCCTATTCAACGAAGATTTTCTTCTAGAAGAGCAATAACTGAGCATATATAAACCCACTTTTTAGGGCAGAAATCTGAACGACCACAATTTTTCCAAATAGTTGAAATTGGGGAATTTATAAGAAAATGTCATTAGAGGAACTTCCTTGGCAGTCCCGTGGTTAAGAATCTGAGCTTCCACTGCAGGGGGCACAGGTTCCATCCCTGGTCAGGGAACTAAGATCCCCCATGATGCGTGATGTGGCAAAAAAAAAAAAAAAAAAAAAAGCCATTGGAATATTCTTTCCTGACCAGTGTTTTCATTCTGATAATCCACTTTTTTACAATAAGCATATCAAGTGTTTGAGCACTGCTATTTTGCTGTAGAAAGAGTGGTGGCCTGGGAATCTGAATCCCAGGATTCTAGACTCAACTATGCCATCAAGGTGTTATGTGACTTTGGGGAATTCACTTTATTTTCCTCATTATCAAATATACCTAGAAGGACTGGCCTCTAAAATGCCTTGGATAACAACAAGATGCTGTGATATGAAAACTCTCTTTGCATTCTACAGTGTTGTGCTTACATGTTTATTGTAATATTAACTTTAAAATTATTTTGCTTAAATTATTTTTAATCATATATATTCCCTTCCCCTACTCAACCCTCTGCATGCAACCAGTCTCCCCACCCTTGCTAGGCTGCTGCCTTACTCAGCTCTGACCCCTCTCTGGGTCCCCACCTTGCCTAGCTTCCTACCTCAGTGGGTCCCAAATAGCAAAGAAGAAAGAAAGGAGGGCTTCCCCAGTGGCGCAGTGGTTAAGAATCCGCCTGCCAATGCAGGGGACATGGGTTCAAGCCCTGGTCCGGGAATATCCCACATGCCACAGAGCAACTAAGCCCGTGCGCCGCAACTACTGAGCCTGCGCTCTGGAGCCGGTGAGCCACAACTACTGAGCCCGCATGCCACAACTACCGAAGCCTGCGCACCTAGAGCCCGTGCTCCGCAACAAGAGAAGCCACCGCAATGAGAAGCCCACACACCGCAACGAAGAGTAGCCCCTGCTCGCCGCAACTAGAGAAAGCCCGCGCACGGCAACAAAGACCCAACGCAGCCAATAAATAAATAAATAAATAAATAAATAAAAATAAAATAGACAAAAAAAAAAAAAAAAAAAAGGAAGGAAGGGGAGGAAGGTGAGAGGGCAGGTGACCCATTTTATTTTAAACTAATGACCACAAACCTCCAACCCATCAGGTTTCCCTGGTAAATTTCCCATCCTCAGAGATGTCTTATATTTTCCCCTCTCTCCTCAAACCTCCCCCTCCCTGGTACCTGCCATACAGGGCCCCCTTTCTCTCAGCTGATGACCTCACCTTACACTCCAGTGAGAAAAACAGAAACCTTCAGAGGGGGGACTTATTCATTGTCCTACCACTGGATCTATAAACTTCCCTCAAATATTCTGTTCTCTGTCTTCTCTACAATAATAGTGTCCCTTAATAAAGACAAATCCCTCGCCTCATGCACTGAATCCTACACGCTTTTACCTTTTCAAGGACTTCATCTCTCTCCTGCACCTTGAATCTCTCCTCTACTGGATTATTCCTTTATATGCAAACAAGCTTCTGTTTCCCCTCTTCAAAAAACAAAGCAAACAGACAGAAAAGCAAAACTCCCTTGACACCCTACATCCTCTTTCAGCTATCTCCTTTCTCTTCCACATCAAACTTGTCTACAACAGCTGTCTATACTCACACCTCTCATTCTCACCTCCTATTCTAGTTTCTGTTCCTACCATTCCTCTGAGACTGCTCTTGTCAAAGTCTCCAATGACTTCCATGTTGTCAAATCCAATGGATATTTTTTATTTGTATTCAGTTCAGCCTCTCTGCAGCTTCCATTTGGTCAGTCAGTCCCTCTTCCTTGAAACATTCCTCTCTCAGCTTCCATAGCACCACACCCTCTTCCTTGAAACATTCTCAGCTTCCATAGCACCACACCCTCTTCCTTGAAACATTCCTCTCTCAGCTTGCATAGCACCACATTCCCCTGATTTTCCCTACCTCCATAGCTGCTGCTCCTTATGGGCTCATTTACTGGTTCCTCTTCCACCCACCTCTAAATGCATCATGTATATTACATCAGGAGTCAATCCCAGACCACCACTCTTTCTAATCGCACATCCTAAGTGATCTCATCCAGGCTCATGGCTTTAAATTTACCTGTATGTTGATTTGTGGACTGAATGTTTGTGTCATCCCCCAAATTCATATGTTGACATCTAATCCCCAATGTAATGGTATATGGAGCAGGTACCTCCCTACATTTGGGAGGTAATTAGGTCATGAGGCTGGAGCCCTCACTAATGGGCTTAGTGCCCTTATAAGAAGAGGTCAGAGAGGTAGCTGAGCCACCCAGTCTACAGCAACGTGTTACAGCAGCCCAAACTAAGACAGTTGATGACCTCTAAATTTCTATTTCTAGACTAGATTCTCCCCCTGAGTTCTAGACTCATAACCAACTACATTTGTTGTTATTTCCACCTAGAACACCAAAAGGGCACTTAACATCCCTCATCACCAGTCATTCTTCCCTCAGTCTTCCTCATCTCTGCAAATAACAGCACCATCTTGATTGTTCAAGCCAAAAATCACTGAAAGCACACTTGACTCTCTCCTACATCAGAGCCATCAGTGATCCCTCCTGGTTATATCACCAAATTATCTCTCCTATTGTCCAATTCTCCCCATCTTCATTGCCACCACCCTGACCCAAACCATCATTTATCTCTGGTATTATTTTGGTTTTATTTGTACCAAACAGGACTAATAGGTCTGAGAGAAGCTGAAAACTGGGAGAAGTCATCAGAGGCTCTGAGTTGGTGAGCACAAAACCAGCAACAGGAGTACTGAGAGACCAAATGTATCATGGTCATCTAGCACTGAGGATTTCAAAAATATCCAGCAAATATTTCCTTCCAGAAAGACAAAGCCTTACCTGAAAAGAAAACTGCTAGGCTAAGAAACCTAATAGATCAGGGAAGTAACACCAGAGGTAAGGGAAAGAGAAGGTACCAGTAGTAGGGAGAAGGGGAAGGTCCCCGATGAAGAACCCAGAAAATTCTGCAACAGCAAAATACATCTGAGGTGAGAATACCACCTTGCCAAGCAAGACCCGTAGGCCTGTAGGAAATAGAGCAGAAAAACTTTTCTGAACCAAGCTTAGCTCTGAAAGGCAGAGAAGTAGCCATATTTTGAGCCCTTCACTGTAACAAGAGGGAGCCCTCAAGCCGTGATGCTGGGAAAGGTACCCTAGGCCATTCTCTCTCCACAAAAATGTGTTCACAGTAGTCCAGGTCACCACATTTCATTTAAACTTTGGAAAGGAGGAGGAGAATATGATCTAGCCACACAAAGTGTTACAAAAGAAAATTGGACTAAAATACTTTGACAAGACACCAGAAAAATGCAGACACAAAGCAGATGAAAACTCTAATCTGACCCTTCAAACAAGGCTGCAAGAGATCAAGAAAGCAATTAAAACTTTAAGAAAAGCACATAAAGTGGAAAAAGAACTCTGAAATAAAATGGCCAGACAACTATGCAACTGAAAAAGACAACAATTAATTCCAAGAAAAATACAATATAATGCAGTAAAGAAAAAGTAATTGTATTTTTTAGTCAAAAATATTCATTGAGCATCAAATTTGAGCCAGACATGGTTACTAAAAAATGACCTTGACAGACCCAGGAAAAAATTAGTAAAAGAAAAAAAAGTCATTTTAGAAATAAAAGGAATACAAGAGAGTATAGACACCATAGAAAGAACAGGGAAATAAACGGTAAGAAAGAGAGTAATGAAGATAATCCAACAAAAGTAAATTTACACCTTGCAAGAAGGCGATAAAGATAAAAGATGAGCAAAGGAGATCCAAATATACTGGGAGTCTCTAAAGAAGAAGAATCAATGAAGCAGCACAAACATTTAAAACTCTATATTTGTTTATTAATGACAACAATATGTATACACATTTGCAAAACAGTTGACTGTTGACTTTGGGCAACGCATGGAGTGTTCTGAATTCTCAGGCTCCAAGACAGTTGAACTTTCAACTCTGACAACTTTGGCTTTGAATTTCAGTTGGGCACTTACAAGCTGTGCGTGGTAGATTCTTTGTCGGGGAAAAGGACAGCGATAATTTCCCCTCCCTGTAGCCACCCCTTGTTTCCCATCCGATAAGGCTGGGCTTGGCTATGTGACCTGCTTTGGCCAATGGGAGAACAGCAAATAAGATGCGAGCTGGATTTGGAAAGTGCCTGTGCTTGCCCTCATGCTGCTTTCGGAACTCAGCCACCTCGTACAAGCCCTACTGAATAATGAGAAACTTGTGGCTATGTCTGCACCACCCAGCTGCCATTGAACTCTCTTCCTCCTCCCCAGATACAAGGCACCTTGGCCACCCAGCCCGCACTGAGCCAGCCCAACCAACTCACAAAATTGTGAGAAATAAATGTTTGCTGTTTTAAATCATAAGTTTTGTGGCGGTTTATAATGCAGCAAAAACTATATACTGCATGACTTTAGGTGAGTTTCTTAATCTGAGTCTCAGTTTTTTCACCTGTGATGTGGAGATAAAACAATTACCCATGGAGGGCTCTTTTGAGGATTAAATGAGGAAATATATGTGAAGTTCCTGGCGAACCGACCTCTGCAGGCTGGAAGGGTGGCCGTCCTCAGGCTGGGGTATACAGTTTTAGTGCTTTGTAAGCAGTCCTCAAATCTAGAGTGCCAGAGGGAGCCTGTGAAAGCACTGGAAGGATGAGGCCGCAGAGGCCAAGCTACCAGGTGCATGCCTCAGGCCACAGCACTAGCCATTGGGGGTGGGGGGGGAGTGCAGTCTAGGCTATTCCCTGCCACTATCACCGCCCGCCACCCCATTCCAGCGCCCCCACCACCACCAGCAATGGATTCAGGGGCACTCAGTGACTTAGCTGGCTCCTCTGGGAACGTAAAGTATGGACCTCTACGGACAAGAAACAAGCCAAAGGGCTTCCCTGGTGGCGCAGTGGTTAAGAATCCGCCTGCCAATGCAGGGGACACGGGTTTGATCCCTGGTCCGGGAAGATCCCACATGCCACAGAGCAACTAAGCCCGTACACCACAACTACTGAGCCTGCGCTCTAGAGCTCATGAGCCACAACTACTGAGCCCGTGTGCCACAACTACTGAACCCACGTGCCTCGAGCCCGTGCTCTGCAAGAAGAGAAGCCTGCGCACTGCAAGGAAGAGTAGCACCCACTCACTGCAACTAGAGAAAGGCTGCGTGCTGCAACGAAGACCCAACGCAGCCAAAAAATAATAATTAATTAATTAATTTAATTTTTTTAAAAAAACAAAGAAACAAGCCAAAGAAAAGGACAACCCTCCCAGGCAGGATGGATGTCCAAATCAAAGAAATGTATCACAGATTGCCTGAAGACCAGAGTCCCTAATAACAGTGGACACCGACTGGGCCCTGGGTCCTGGCAGAAATTGAACATCCTTGTATACCTCATGCTCACAGCCACCACAGAGGGAACTGCCATTACCCCCACCATGTTACATGGAAGAAACGGAAGAAAGCTGAGGCTCAGAGAGATTAATGTGTCCAGGGTTACTCTGGAGCCCAGGCCCATCTCCTTCCAGGACTGAGGTTTGAAACACCTCCCCCCAATCCTCGCCCCCCATTTAGGGAGCTGGAGTCCAGGAGGAGCTGTGCTGGGTCGGGGTACCTGGCAGATACGTGCTGCCTTCCCCAAGGGGCCAAGGGTGAGGAACTGGGTTTACCACAGACTTTGAAAGGAAGGAAGGAGTCGCTGGCCCCACGGTGTATGAGACAATATGCAGAGGACGATGGGCAGAGTCCTGGAGGGACTTGGCAAGTGAGGTGTAACCTTGGTCTCATAGGAAAGGGAGTAACGGGCGGTTTCTAGGCAGAAAAGACTGGATGGGCTAGAAGGTTCCCCTCCAAGCAGCAGGCTCCGCCACAAGGGGACCTCATTTCCGCATCTGGAGCAGCCTGAACCTAGCGACTGTGAGCTCCTCCCAAAGCCTGGCTTCTCGCTCCCTCCCAGGTCTCCCCTCCATTTCACTCCCCGCCCAAGGTCTCTGGCGAGGGCGGAGCGGGAAACGACCCCAAGCGGCGCCCTTCGGTGCAGCCCCGCAGCCTTGGTTTCGTCGCGCTGCTGCCTTCGCTCGCGTACCCAGGGCGCCGCGAGGCCACCTGGTCCTCCATCACTAACTCATGTCAGCGACATCGGTGCGCACACTGTCTTCTGGTGAGTGCTGACAGCTCTGCACGAAGCAACTTCGTTTCCTACTCGTACCGCCACCCAACCCCAGATTCCCTTCAGTTCTGGACAAAACTTGTGTCTCACCCCGCACTAGGATCGCCCCAGAGCGTCTCAAACGACTACGACTTTCCCCTAAGAAGGCGGCGATCGCTGCGGCGATCGCTGTGGTGGCCACGCCCCCCAGGGGCGGATAGTGCGCAGGACATGCAAATTAACTGGCGCTTCAACCCAGGGGAGACGCGCGCAAGAAAGGACGCGAAAAGTCACTGGTCAATCAAGAAGCGAACAAAGATGTCTGCGAAAGAGGCTAATGTTTTCGGTATAGTATTCACATAAGAAAGGAGGTGAGGGGACTTCCCTGGAGGTCCAGTGGTTAAGACTTCGTGCATCCACTGCAGGAGGCATGGGTTCCATCCCTGGTGGGGGAACTAAGGCCAAAAATTTAAAAAAAAAAAATGAGGTGAGATTTAGACCGAGCATGAGGTGAACTAAGGATGCATGAAAGAAGGGAGGACTTAGAGAGGGGCGGGGTCTGAGGACTCAGATGTTAATCTGTTTTTTTCAGCGTAGTATTTGACATGCTCTTTGCTTTGTATACCGTAACATTAAGTGGAGTTTTGAAGTTAAGAAATGGACTGAGATCCGCTTGTGTGCATTTTCGACTGCATTGAAGGACATGGGGTATCCATCTTTTCTAACTGGCTGTTCCTGTGTTATGTGTTTTTATTATAAACTGGCAATCTAGTAGGTAGAATATTTCTCTGAATTCTTTGAGCTGCTCTAGCAAATTAACAAAACCCCAGGAGGCAGTTGTTGAATCATATGATCTGTAACTGCATAGGTGACAACTTGAACTTGTGATTGGCATCTGAAGGGGGCGGAGACCACCAGGGAGTCTTCTGGACTGAGCCTTTAGCCTGTGGGATCTGATGCTATCTCCCAGAAGATAAGGTCAGAATGGAGTGAATTGCTTGGTGGAATTGGTGTCAGAATCCGACCCACCTTAACTTCCTTTCTCCCATTTCTCCCATTACAAACATTCTTCAAATAAAGTTCTTATCTTTGTGAACTGCCTCAAAGCTACTTGAAATGAAGCCTGACATAAATTAGTACACAAGCCCACAGATTTCACAAGTATCACAGGTGGCATTGAGCCCAGGGCTTAAAAGTTCTGGCCTTTCGCAGTGGTTAAGAATCCGCCTGCCAATGCAGGGGACACAGGTTCGATCCCTGGTCCGGGAAGACCCCACATGCCAAGAAGCAACTAAGCCCGTGCACCACAACTACTGAGCCTGTGCTCTAGAGCCCACGAGCCACAACTACTGAAGCCAGTACACCGAAAGCCCATGCTCCGCAACAGGAGAAGCCACTTCAGTGAGAAGCCCGTGTACCACAATGAAGAGTAACCCCCGCTCACCACAACTAGAGAAAGCCCATGTGCGGCAATGAAGACGCAATGCAGCCAAAAATAAGATTAATTAATTTAAAAAAAAAGTTCTGGCCTTTCATGATTCTGTGACCAGGAGAGGTTTAGAGAACAAAGTCTGTCCACAGGAATACAGAATAATAAAGAATAGCCAAATAAATAGAGACACAAACTACATCCATATGTTGAGAGATGTAATATTGGAAAGATGTCAGTTCTCAAATTAATCTAAAAGTTCAGTGACTCCCAAGCAAAATCGCAAGTGTTTTTTGGAAATTGATGGGCCAAATTTAAGATTTAAGGAAATCAAAATGTCAAGAATAATCAAAACATACTCAAATAAGGAAAAGCTAGGGAGAGGACTTGCTCTGGCAGCTATTTAAGACTTATTATGAACTATAGTAATTAAGACAGAGTGGTATTGGTGCAAAGATACAACAGAACCCAGAAGCAGAACCATGAACAGATGGACATTTGGTCAATAATTGTTAAAAGAAACAAGCCGAAGATGGAATCACCTGTGCTAAGCCCCACAGAGACTTAATACCTAACCTGATCGCAGTTTCAGCCTCTCCCAGGAGTGGAATTTTAAACCAGTCAGTCTGGAATTACCTGGTCAGCTCCAGTGAGGTAACCTGCCTAAACCCCCCTGCCTTCCTCTAAGGGACAGTGACCTTGCCTGAAATGATCCACTCTTAACTTCCTTGTCCCACCCTCCCTCTGCCTATGAAAACCTTCCATTTTGTTCAACTCCTCAGAGCCCCTTTCTATTTGCTAGAAGGGAAGCTGCCAGATTATCAAATAAAGCCAATTCGATCTTCAAATTTACTCAGTTGAATTTTGTTTTTTTAATGTAATGAAAGCAGCACTTCAGAGCAGCAAGGAAGACAGACTTCTCAATAAACTGTGTTGAGGAAATACGGTCTCTGTATGGGAAGACAAATGAAGTAGGATGCCTACCTCACAGCTTGGACAAAAATCAATTCCAGTTGAATCATACATCCATGACGCTTTTACAAGACATCCTATGAGAATATATCTTTACGATCTATGGCAATGGTTCTCAGTCAGGGACAATATTGCCCCCCAGGGGACATTGGACAATCCCTGGAGACATTTTTGGTTGTTAAAAACTGGGGGTAGATGGTTGCTGCTGGCATCTAGTCGGTAGAGACTAGGGATGCTGCCGTACATCCTACAATGCGCAGGACAACCTCTACAACTAAAAGTTACCTAACCCAAAATGTCAGTAGTGCTGAAGTGGAGAAACTCTGGTCTAGGGTTAGGAAATTACATCTTAAATATGACACAAAAAAGGTTCTAACTCTAATAGTTTAATTGCTAAGTTTGACAACATTATAATGAAGAACGTCTGTCCATCAAAAGATACTGCCAAGAGAACGAAAATGCAAGGCACAGAGTAAGAGATCTCATACAGATAGAGCCAGCAAAGGGCTCATCTGCAGAATACAGGTAAGGAAAAATGCAAACAAGGCAACAGAAGAATATTCCAGAGACCTCGACCAAATGGCCAACAGATATTAGGAAAGGTACTCAGAATCATTGTAAACATGGAAATATTGATCTTAATTGTTGTAATTAGATACAGAATTTAAGGTCAGATCATTCCAAGTGTTAGAAAGAATGTGAAGCACTCAAAAGCTTCTGGGGGAGGATTTAAATTGATAGAGCCTCTTGAAAAACATTTGGTGTTACTCTGTCTGATAAAACTGAATGTGCCATGCTGTGTAATGTGCAAAGTGGACATTCCTCTCCTGGGCCTACAGTCTATAGGAATGCAGGCTTATGTATGTCAGGAGATGTACGATGTACGTAAGAATATTCATGACAGTGTTGTTTAAAATGGCCCTGGACTGGAAACACTCACGATACCCATGAATGGATAAATGATCTGTGATCATGTATGTATGTGTGTATGTATGTATGTATTTTTTTTTCATAGAATGGAATACCATACAGCCATGAAAATGAATGCACTGTGGTGAAATTCAGAACAAAAGAAGCATATAATTCCATTTATATAAAGTTCAAACAAAATTAACCAGTCAAAACTAGCATATTTTGAGATTTATATTTAAGTAATAAACTGTAAAGAGGAAGGATGAGATTACCATAAAAATCATGCTAGTGAAGGACAAGTGCAAAAAATTAAGATTAAGAAGGAAAGGAGGGCTTCCCTGGTGGCGCAGTGGTTGGGAGTCCACCTGCCGATGCAGGGGACATGGGTTCGTGCCCCGGTCTGGGAAGATCCCACATGCCGCGGAGCGGCTGGGCCCGTGAGCCATGGCTGCTGAGCCTGCGTGTCCGGAAAAAAAAAAGAAGGAAAGGAGCCAGGCTTCTGGGATGTGGCAGTGTTTTATTTACCAACCTGAACGGTGGCTTGGTAGACATTTCCTTTGTGATAAATCATCGTGCTGTAGATTTGTTTCGTGCACATTTCTGCATGTGTGCTATATTTTACAACTTGAGAATGGCATGTTTTATTTTTAAAATGTTTCAAACTAAACTCTTCAAACAGGATAGAATAATAGGGTTTAGGTTATAGACTGTGTCCCAAGCTTAAGTGTCCCTAAATCACCTTAAGAACTGTGATTGGATTTGTTTCTCCTGAGAGCCTGGAGCTGTGAGATGATGAGGTTCTAAAACTCAAAAGCCTGAGACAAAGAGGCATGGCTTCCTGCTTCCCAGCTTCCCTGCTCGCAGGGGGCCTGGCAGAGAAGTTCCGAGCTGCAAAGAAGTTGGGATTCTTCTCCTGGAGCTGAGTAAAACCTACCCCTAGCTAGGGCTCCTTCCTTCTTTCCTTCCTTCCTTCTGAGGTTCTTGGCAGGCGAAACTCTGCTCTCGGTGGACCCACAGATCTTCTACTTACACAACCCCAAAGACTTGTAGGCTTGAGGAAGTGAGGTTCCATCTGTTTCTGGAAATTTCGCTCAGTAAACTAGTGCATGGTGGTGCCTCCAGGTAAGAGGTGAACCAGACGTGTTGCTCTTTTGCTGTCTTGTTTGGTGGCCTTGGGTGCACTAGTTGGGAGGGATGGTGGCTTGAGGTGCAAACAGGAGGAGGCTGGGTGAGAAGTACCGCCGAGGCAGGTAGGACTCCTTGGATCTGGGCTTCCCAGGGGACCTGGATACGTGGAAGTGAAGTGTGGAGAGAGGTCAGGGCCCTTCGTCACTCCTGTATTCATTCAGCAAGTGTTTATGAGGCATCTGCTTTAGGTCAAGCACAATTTGACATGATGAGGAGACAGCAGTGAATAAGGAATCTCTGCTTGCTGAGGGATTTCTTTTTTTTTTTTTTTAATTTTTTGGCGTACCGCAAGGCTTGCGGGATCTTTGTTCCCCAACCAGGGATCGAACCCAGCGCCCCCTGCAGTGGAAGAGCGGAGTCTTCACCACTTCACCGCCAGGGAAGTCCTTTGGCGAGGGTTTTGTATTCGAGGGCGGTAAGATGGAAAATAGACCAAATGTTTCAATTAAACTGTATGTCAGATGCAGCATTCAGCATCACCTGGGACTGCAGTAGAAATGCAGAATCTCAGGCCTCACCCCAGACCCACTGAACCAGAATGAGCATTTTAACAATATCCGGAAGCACTGTGTTCGGTGATGGTAAGTGCCATGGAAAAAAATAAATCAGGGAAGTGGCCTAGGGTGTCCCGGGGGGTTGGGGGAAGTGCAGTCAAAACTGTGAGAAGGTGACATTCCCACTAAGGCATGGGAAAGCAGAGTCCTCCCGTGGGATACATAGGTAAAGAGCTTTGCTGGCTCAGAGAAGTACAAAGGCCCTGAGGCTAGAGTATGCCTGCCTGTCTCTTGGGAGAACTGTGGCTGCAAAGGAGGAGCAAGGGGAGTGTCATCAGAGAGAAACCAGACACCGCAGGACAGTGAGACACCCAATAGTGGCTGGGCTTTGTAGGCACCCTTGGGGATTTGGGCTTCCTTCTGGGTGAGGGAGCAGACCTGAGGGATTTTGTGCAGAGGAGTGATATTAGCCAGGATTACGTTACATTCAAAGAATTATTCCGGCTGCTGGTTTAGAAACAGACTCAGCAAACAGGCGCTAGAAGGCCAGTTAAGAGCTGACAGCCGTGATTCAGCAGAGATGTGGCCCAGCCCTGGCAGGAGCAGCTTGTGTGGAAGTGGTCCAATCCTGGATGCATTTTTTATTTTTAACATCTTTATTAGAGTATGACTGCTTTACAATGGTGTGTTAGTTTCTGCTGTATAACAAAGTGAATCAGTTATACATATACATATGTCCCCATATCTCTTCCATCTTGCGTCTCCCTCCCTCCCACCCTCCCTATCCCACCCCTCTAGGTGGTCACAAAGCACCGAGCTGATCTCCCTGTGCTATGCGGCTGCTTCCCACTAGCTATCTATTTTACATTTGCTAGTGTATATATGACCATGCCACTCTCTCACTTTGCCACAGCTTACCCTTCCCCCTCCCCATATCCTCAAGTCCTTTCTCTAGTAGGTCTGTGCCTTTATTCCCGTCTTACCCCTAGGTTCTTCATGACCTTTTTTTTTTTCTTAGATTCCATATATATGTGTTAGCATACGGTATTTGTTTTTCTCTTTCTGACTTTCTTCACTCTGTATGACAGACTCTAGGTCCATCCAGCTCACTACAAATAACTCAATTTCATTTCTTTTTATGGCTGAGTAATATTCCATTGTATATATGTGCCACATCTTCTTTATCCATTCATCTGTTGATGGACACTTAGGTTGCAAAACTACAATGAGATATCATCTCACACCGGTCACAATGGCCTGGATGCATTTTGAAAGCAGAGCAGCCTGGACCTGCTGCTGATGGCGCTGCCCATGCGGTGTGAGGGAAGCAGGGGGCGGCGAGTGTCTCCTGGGGTTCTGGTCGGAGTCAAAGAAGAAGGGATGGGAGTTGAGGGAGACAGAGCCTGCGGGTGGTGCGAGCCCCCCAAACTCCCCACAAGTCCCCTCGGAGGAGAGTGGACTGGAATCTCCGTGGGGGGATGGCAGCTCTGAGCAGAAGGAAATGCCTTAGAGAGTTTGGTTTCAACTGGATGTGGTTTTTTTTGTTTTTTGGATTTTGGGGGGCAAATTTTGCTTCCTACCCTATAGTGTGGCCAAGTTTGTCTTCATATAGAGCATTCCAACTAAAAACAAAGCCAGAGGGACAGAGATGAGGCTGAGAAGTAGGCTGGAAAGCGATAACCTAGCAGACTGTGAAGAAAGGTAGAAGTTGATGGGGGTTGCGGGTAGAGACCAGAGGCAACGTGGATTCTATAGAGGCTGGAAAAAAAAAAGGGAGGTGGCAGTCGCGGCTGGTACTTGGAGACTGAGGAATATGTGGAGGTCGGACGTGGATGGCCTGGGGACTTCCTAAGGACTGTTTAGAGCAATAAGAAACAGAGGGGCTTGGCTGGAGGAGACATCCAGTCGTCCCTCGGCATCCATGGGAAGTGGTCCCAGGATAGCCCCACCCCCGTGCTCAAGTCCCTGTACGAAATAGCGCAGGACAATGAATACCGAGTCTGGCCTCGGTATCTGCGGCTGTGAAAACGCGCTGGCTGTAATCAGATTGACTTTAAAAAGATTTCGAAGGTTTCGCTGACTGCTTCCTGGAGAAGAACTCAAGGGTGGGTGAAAGGGGATGGAGGCTGATCTGTGGTGCCAGTGAGGAGACGGGGCTTGGACCGGGAAGGCGGCAGCTTGGAGGGAGGGCAGTGGGTAGATTCCAGAGGTGCGTAGTAGGTGACATAGGCCGGGCTTGGTGGATCTCACGGTGCCTACATGTTCTGCGTATATCCGAGCCCCATGTAGGCAGGGCCTGCTTCCCCCTGCCACTGTCCCCTCCCATCCACCTCCCAGTGGACAGGCCTGAACCTCTCCTCTCTCTCCTTACCGGCACTTGTCATGGCTGTTTTGCATATTTGGACAGGGGGGTGGGGGGGGAGGGTATTTTCTGGCCAACACACTGCACTGTAAGCTTCCTCAGGGCAGAGAACATGTCTCTTTAGTTCACATCTGTGTCCAGGGCCGAGCAGAGCGCCTGGCTCGGGGTATGTGCTCCCTGAACACACGTCATGAGCAGGCAAGAACATACAACATCACACCAATTTGCGTCTCACATCACAGGGTTTGCTGCACACAGGAAACGGAGACCCTGAGGGAATAAGGCAGGGATGTAAGTCAACAGCACAAGTGGCCAGCCTGGCTCCAGATCGCCGTCTGCCCACAGTTGTAACCTGTCCAAAGGCATCCAGACCGTAAGCGGAGGGTGCGGGAACCCAGCCCCGCACCACACCGTGCCTGGGAGGCAAGTCCTCCTGGGGGACTTTGCATTCCACCTTCCTCCCGAAGGCTGGGTGTCCAGGGCTCTCAGCCACCACCCTGAACTAACAGATCGTCACTGTCCACATTTTCTCTCTTCCTCATTCTCCCATGCTGAGGAAGTGACCGGAGGCCTCTCTGAAATTACATTTCACTTCGCCAGGATCCAGAATCAATTTGAACCCTCCACAAAAAACGGAACCTCTCTGCTGTTAAATTCGTTCTCACTTCAGATTCTATTTAGGGGAGGGTGTTTCCCTCCTGGCCAGTAGTGTTTCAGGAGCCGATCCTTCCCAAGGAGGACGGCCCTAGCCCGGCAGCCCCCGCTCTGGGCCAGCACCCTACTGTGCCCTACCGACCAGGTCTCTGGGTGTCTGCAAAACACTGCTGCTTTGTTGGCCCTAGCTTAAAACTAGGAGCACCTAAATTTGCAGAGATCTGATGTTTTTTTTAAAGAATCATGGGGAGAAAAGTGGGGGGGAAAGGGGGGGAAAGGGGGAGGAAATTCCCTGGTGGTCCAGTGGTTAGGACTCGGCACTTTCACAGCAGAGGGCCCAGGATCGATCCCTGGTTGGGGAAATAAGATCCCCGCAAGCCTCGCAGCACGGCGCGGGGGTGAATCATGGTCCACACCTGTTCTGTCACACCAAGCAGCTCTCTTAAAGATAAGGTAGAGCCTTTGTGCACTGAAACAGAAAATGCGTCTGAATACATTGTTCGGGAAGAAAAGCTAAGTTGCGAACCAGAACGTACGATCGGACCCCACGCCTGGTTGGACTGAGTTTTAGTCTGCAGTAACACAGTAATATGTCCAGTAGTTATCTCCGGAGAGTGAAGTCAGCGGAGTTTAATTTTATAGTGTATATTGCTGCTGTGACTTTTTACATTTAGCACAAACAGGTATTTATTTTAATTAACTGGAGAGATAAAAACACTAAAGTATAACAGAAAAGTTCTCAGAATAGACCACCAGCAACACATTAAGTGCTGCTGGCTGTCATTCCAGCATCCTAATGAGAACATTCATCGCTGACAGGCACGGCCCAGTTGCTCTGTACCCATCACTCTTCTAGTCCTCATAACACCTAGAAGGTTGGTACTGATGTTGGACTGGTTAAGTGAGCAGGCTGTGGACCCTCCGCCTGGGTTCAAATCTTGGCTCTTCCACCTTTTGGCTGTGTGATCTTAAGTAAGTTATTTAAACTCTAACTCAGTTTCCTCATCTTTAAAAAAAGGAATAATAATAGGTCCAGATTTTATCACAGTAAGTGGCATCTTCCTCTGTTCTTTTACCCCAGTTATGAGATTAAAGTATACCTGTGTGTGTATATATACATACATACACATTGTGTGTGTGTGTGTATGTGTGTGTGAGAGAGAGAGAGAGAGAGAAAATGTATGATGATCCCTATTCTTTCTTATTTTCTTTTTTTAAGGTACGCAGGCCTCTCACTGCTGTGGCCTCTCCCGTTGCGGAGCACAGGCTCCGGACGCGCAGGCTCAGCGGCCATGACTCACAGGCCCAGCCGCTCCGCGGTATGTGGGATCTTCCCGAACCAGGGCACGAACCCGCGTCCCCTGCATCGCCAGGCGGACTCTCAACCACTGTGCCACCAGGGAAGCGCCCCTATTATTTCTTTCTTGGCACATAAGCACAGGGACTAGCCAGTTCTGTTTCTGTAGAATTTACAAATAATTTTAGTTTAATTTATTTGCCTGATGTTCTCTCTGTTTTCTTAAAATGACTCGATTTTCTTATTTTTACTACACGTTATATTATTTATGGCAAAAACCCCACAAAGTACAATTAAGTAGAAAGACTAAAACCATCTATAATCCCCAAACTTAGCAATAACCACTGATAAATTTTAGACATTAATGATATATTTCCAGATCCTCAAATTTACACAGTGTTTTAAGACTCATTTTCTTAGTCCTTTATATTTTATGATTCTCAGTCTATGTCAAAATCATATATTTTCTTATTGAAGTATAGTTCATTTACAGTATTGTGCCAATCTCTGCTGTACAGCAAAGTGACTCAGTTTTATACATATATACATTCCTTTTTTAATATTCTTTAATATTGGTTTATCCCAAGAGATTGGATATAGTTCCCTGTGCTATACAGTAGGACCTTATTGTTTATGCATTCTAAATGTAATAGTGTGTATCTACCAATCCCAAATTCCCAGTCTATCCCTCTCCTTCCCCCCTCCCCCTTGGCAACCACAAGTCTGATCTCTATGTCTGTGAGTCTGTTTCTGTTTTGTAGATATGTTCATTTGTGCCATATTTCAGATTCCACATATAAGTGATATCATATGGTATTTGTCTTTCTCTTTCTGACCTACTTCTCTTAGTGTAATAATTTCTAGTTGCACCCATGTTGCTGCAAATGGCATTATTTTGTTCTTTGCTATGGCTGAGTAGTATTCCATTGTATATATGTACCACATTTTCTTTATCCATTCATCTGTCGATGGACATTTAGTTTGTTTCCATGTTTTGGCTATTGTGAATAGTGTTGCTATGAACATAGGTGTGCATGTATCTTTTTGAGTTACAGTTTTGTCCGGATATCTGCCCAGGACTGGGATTGCTGGATCATATGGTAACTCTATTTTTAGTTTTTTGAGGAACCTCCATACTGTTTTCCATAGTGGCTGCACCAACTTACATTCCCCCACTAACAGTGTAGGAGGGTTCCCTTTTCTTCACACCCTCTCCAGCATTTGTTGTTTGTAGATTTTTTGATGATGGCCTTTCTGACCATGTGAGGTGGTACCTCATTGTAGTTTTGATTTGCATTTCTCTAATAATTAGTGATGTTGAGCATCTTTTCATGTGCCTACTGGCCATCTGTATGTCTTCTTTGGAGAAATGTCTATTAAGGTCTTCTGCCCATTTTTCGATTGGGTTATTTGTTTCAAAACCACATATTTTCAAAATCAATGGCTACATGGTATTTACAGCACATGATTATAATATAATCTCCACTAGAAATTGGAGAACCTGATCTGTTTAAGAAGAAAGCATACATTTGTAGCAAAACAATTAACAGAAAGTTTTTTCTTCATCTTCCTTGGCAGAGTTTCATCCATAGTCAATATAATGGAAAATTCTAAGACCTGTGACTCTTTTCAACATGAACTTCAGGATTATATTAGAAAGCAAAGAGCCAGAGGATTACAACCAGAGGTTTGCATTAGAAAGAAGACAGAAGACTCTGTGTACAGAGAAAAGGACCACACTTCACACAGACCTCCAATGCTGGAGCAGAGATTCCCCTTCAGGAGGCCCCATAAGTCCCCCAGTTCCTACAAAAGGCCAAAAACGGTGGAAAGCCGCTTACCCACACTGTCCAATATTCATCACTTCCGGCAAAGACCGGAACCTGTAAATCACTCTCAGAAAAAACACGGCCATTTCTTCAATATCCGGTGGTTTCCAAGCCCACCTGTGCAAGGAAAAACCACGGGCCCCCACACAGCACAACACAGAGAAGAGGCCAGCTGCTTCTCAGAGGACCACACCGGCGTCCATCAGGCAGGAGATCAAGACGGAGGCTGGACGGGAAGGTCCAGGGAGAAGGGAGGAGGAGGACATGGCGATGAGGAGCAGGTATCGTGGAAGAGGAAGCACCACAGGGATGAAGAGGATAAAGATTCCCACAAGGAGAACAGGAGGAAGGCCAGAGCAGCGCCAGGAAGCACAGAGAAGTCCAAGTACAGAAAGAAGAGCACCCCTGATTGGGACCCCACGAAGGAGGGAAGAAGGTCCAGTAGAGGGAAGAAGCATCCTGGCAAAGAGAGCACCCACGAGTGGGACTTGTGGGATGAAGCTATCCTCGGTGGCTGTTACTGACGCTGGAGATTTGGGACCTGAATATTAAATGATTTGGATCCGTTGGAAAGGCTGGATGAAATGGTATTGAAGCAATTCAATAGCCATACTTCAAAGAAAATAAAATTAGATACCCACCTCAGACTCTGTTCAAATGTAAAAACCCAGTTGGTTTAAAGGTGTCAATTTAAAACCAAAATAGAAAAGTATTAGAAGAAAATAGAGGAAAATTGTTTTCAATCTTGGAATATGAATGGCTTTCCTGAACAAGACACGTTAGCCAGGGGCCATAAAAGAAGAAAAAAACAATAGGGCTTCCCTGGTGGCGCAGTGGTTGAGAGTCCGCCTGCCGATGCAGGGGACACGGGTTCGTGCCCCGGTCCGGGAAGATCCCACATGCCGCGGAGCGGCTGGGCCCATGAGCCATGGCCGCTGAGCCTGCGCGTCCGGAGCCTGTGCTCCGCAACGGGAGAGGCCACAACAGTGAGAGGCCCGCGTACCGCAAAAAAAAAAAAGAAGAAAATAATAATACATGTATTTGCAAAAACACTTAAACTCTGCATATAACAGAAGATTTTGTGGTACATTTTCTTAAAAACAGAAATTATAATATATGCATTGTGCATATGCATTGAGCAGCTCCAGAAAGATACACGAAACACTGGTAACTGGGCTCTGGGGGCAAGAACTGAGCTGGGGGAAGGGGGTAGACGGAGGTAGCTGGTAGACTAACTTTTCAAAGTGCACATTTCTATTTTGAATTTTGTACTATATGAGACTACTACCTTTCCAATAAATAAATATTTTAAAGGTAAGAAACAGATTGGGAAGAAATATTTGCAACAATCTCTACTAATATCTCTTGTGCCCGTGATCAAATGATTGCGTCTTAGCTCCAAGCAGCTTCTTTGCTCCGCTTTGTGAAACTGGACCCTGTAAACGTGTCTCCTTTGCCAGCCGGCTAGTTAGTCTCTGCCAGTAGAGGGCGCTGGAGGGACACCATAAACTGGGAGCTAGAGGGACTTTCTTCCTTTTCCCAGGTTTGCCAGTTTTCCTGGGCAGCAACCCTTGCCTTTGTGTGTGTGTGATCTAGTGGCAGCCCATGCCCTCTGACATATTTCTTTGTCACTGGGGGACTGTGTGACCTGAGAGATCTATGTTCTCTCTGCAGAGCTCTGAACCTCCGTCATGGGAGGCCCTCTTCCAAGTTTCTCTCCCCTGTTCACCCTCCCTTAACCGTCAAGGCTGGGCAACCTTCAGCCTGCAGGCCAGATCCAGCCCTCTGCCTGTTTCGTGTACAGCCCTTAATCAAAGAACCGTTTTCACACTGGAACCCCAAAGGAGCAAAATGTTATCCCAAAACAGTGGATCCCATTCTTCTCATTAAAGAACTTTGTTACACAGCTTGTACTCAATTATTATTATAGTTTTAATTTCATCAATACAAAGATTGTGGAAATTTGTTTTCTGTGTTGTCATATAAGTACCTACATAATATCCTTGATTGTTCCTCTTATTCCACAAAACCTAAACTATTCACCACCTGGCCCTTTACACAAAAAGCTCGCCAATCCCTACCTCAGTCTTTTTCTTTGTTTTTTCTTATTTTTTGGCCGTACCACGTGAGACCTTAGTTCCCCCACCAGGGGTCGAACTCGTGCTCCCTGCAGTAGAAGTGCGGAGTTTTAACCACTGGGCTACCAGGGAAGTCTGCCAGCTGTGGTTTTTTTATACCCCTTTTGGTTGTTAACCACCTTTTATTAGTTAAAATTTTTTTATATTTAATTTTCTCTGTTTAAATTACTGGTATGGTTTGTCTCTTGATTTGGCCCTGAATGATATAACCCTAATAGACAAATAGCTTCTACCATTTAATAAGAAAATATGAACAACCCAATAGGATAATAGGCATTTATCTATTCATTTAGTTAACAAATACTGAATTCCTGTCATTGTTCTAGGAACTGAGATAAAGCAGAGAATGAAATACAAGTGAGATACAAAGAAGGAAAGTAGGAAGGAAGGCTTTGTGGATGTATATATAATAGAGCTCATTTCTGGGATTGGGTCATGATGGGCAGGTAACCCCCTTGGATGTGGGTCCAATGGACTTTGAGAGTCTTGCAGGTTGTTGGAGTGTCCATTGCTTGCTGTTTGGTATCATCCCACATTTGTAGAACATCTGCCATCCTTAGTCCCCATCCACTAAATGCCAGTAGTTCCCTCTCCCTACCCCAAACACAGACAATCAACATAGGTCCCCATAGATCTACAAGATATGCCCCCTTCCCAGAGGTTTCTGCTCCCTCTGAGAATGCCCGGCTTAGCCTTCGAGTTCAACTGAACAAAAATTTAGAAATTGAGTCCCTGATTTCCTTTGTCCCTGAAGACAACCCAGTGAGACAAACAAAGCTGCTATCTTACCTCCATTTATGAAAGGAGGAAATCAAGACCTCAGGGGCTGGAAGAACCAAGCAACAATTCCAACCCAGATCCTCTGATACCTGACCCAGCGCTCTTCCCACCTTTGTTTCCAAATGCTACTTTAGGCAATGCACAAACACAGCATCAAACAACATTGAATGGCACAGGGAGAAGGCGGTTCACTGTTCAGTTCTCCTCCACTCCTTGTGCAAGGAGAGAGGCTCCTTTCAGTGCTAATGTGTCTTTACACCCCTCTCTCGGGCTGTTAACTTCCCCTGCTGACTTCAGCTTTTGTTTGCATCGTATGTAACAGTTACTTTCCATTTATGGCACTTGTTATTAGACTTTTTTTAAAAAAATAAATTTACTTGAGCTTTTCTTTTTAGGTCAATTTCAAGAAAATGCCATCTTGGAATACATAAATCTGGAAAAATAAAGGTGAGGGGTGAATAACCACAGGGAGGGAAACACCAGCTTAAACCACGCCTTATATGTTTCAAATACAGGCTGACATGTTGAGGGATAAGGTAAAGATTCAAATAAGGAATAATTGGGGGGGGTGTTGAAATCTGGTTATGAATATTTAGCATATCTAAAGCTGTGTCTGGAGGTTGGGAAAGTTTTTCGGCTGAATGGCTTGGGCTTTCTAGGAGGGTCTGGGCTAGTTGTGTTTCATCAGGAAGCAATAACCACTTGGCTGTTTCAGATGCACTTCACATCATCTGAGCTCTTTAACTTGAAAGGTCTTTACTAGAAAGTTCACATGTCTACATCACTGTCCCCTGCAATGTTAGGATCATTTTTTCCAGTATACAATTGAGAAAACTGGGGCTCAAAGAGTTGAGTGAATGTACCCAAGTTACCCACATGGTGAGTGGCGGGACTAGAAGGGGCCCCTGCTTTCCCAGCACCACTCTTGCCTCCCTTCCCTGCAACCACCCGCTGAGAATGATGGGTACAGAAGGATCAGGGACAGAGGGCCCAGGGCAGGTAAGTATCAGGACCGTGGATTTTAGCACGTGAGTTAATGGGTGATGTGGAGCTTGAACTGACTGCAATTGTCATTGTCTGGCAACATGTCTGTGTGAGTCAGGAGATGCAGCATCTGAAGGGCAGGAACTGGCTCTCCTACACCTTGATTTCCCCGGGCTGAGCACGGGGTTAGATGGCTCCCTCTATGTGTTTGTTGAATGAATGGCATGAGGGCCAGAAAGCTTTTCTAGATCAGCACAGCCTGCAGAGGCTGGAGAGTAAAACTGGAAACGTGGTTCAGCTTAGATGATTTACAGTCATTAATGCCTCTGTTGCATTGACTACAGCTCAGGAATGGCTACAGCTCTAAAAGCATTCACAGGCCAAAGCAGCTCAGTGGTCGATCTTGTACAAAGGTCACACTAGAGAACAATATCCCTTAAGAATATAGATACAGGGCTTCCCTGGTGGCACAGTGGTTGGGAGTCCGCCTGCCGATGCAGGGGACACGGGTTCGTGCCCCGGTCCGGGAGGGTCCCACATGCTGTGGAGCAGCTGGGCCCGTGAGCCATGGCCACTGGGCCTCTGTGTTTGGAGCTTGTGCTCCACAACGGGAGAGGCCACAGCAGTGAGAGGCCCGCGTACCACCCCCCAAAAAAGAATATAGATACAAAAATCCTCAGCAAAATACTAGCAAACCAAACCCAACTGCATATTAAAAAGATTACACATTGTGACCAAGTGGGATTTGTTCTAAGAATGCAAGGGGGCCTCCCTGGTGGCGCAGTGGTTGAGAGTCCGCCTGCCGATGCAGGGGATACGGGTTTGTGCCCCGGTCTGGGAGGATCCCATATGCCGCGGAGCGGCTGGGCCCGTGAGCCATGGCCGCTGAGCCTGCGCATCCGGAGCCTGTGCTCCGCAACGGGAGAGACCACAACAGTGAGAGGCCCGCGTACGGGAAAAAAAAAAAAAAAAAAAAAAAAGAATGCAAGGACCATTCAACATAAGAAAATTAATCAATGTAATACACCACATTAACAGAACAAAGGGGAAAAAACCCCACAGAATCATCTCACTTGAAGCAGAAAAAGCATTTGACAAAATCCAATAACCTTTCATCGTAAAAAACACTCAGAAAATTAGCAATAGATGGGAACTTCTTCAACACGATAGAATAGACTTATGTGTACAGCAAAATCATAGCCAACATTACACTCAATGGTGAAAGACTGAAAGCTTTTCCCCTAAGATCAAAAATGAAACAAAGTTATTTGCTTTCACCATTGCTATTCCACATTATACTGGTAGTTTTACCAAAGCAATTAGATAAGAAAAAGAAATAAAGGCATCCAAATTGGAAAGGAAAAAGTAAAACTATCTCTATTCTGAGATGGCATGATCCTATATGTAGAAAATCTCAAAGAATCCACACACACAGAAAAACTACTAGAGCTAATAAACATTAAGCAAAGTTGCACAAAAAATACACAAAAATCAGTTGTGTTTCTATACACCAGCAGTGAGCAATCTAAAAAGGAAATTAAGAAAACAATTCAATTTACAATAGCATCCAAAAGAATAAAATACCAAAGAATAAGTTTAACCAAAAAGGTGAAAGACTTGTACACTGAAACCAAGAAAAGAAAAAAAAAATTGCTGAAGGAAATTAGAGAAGACCTAAATAAGTGGAAAGAAATTCTATGTTCATGGGTTGGAAAACATAATATTGTTAAGATGGCAATACTACCCAAAGCAGTCTACAAATTCAATGCAATTCCTATTAAAGTTTCAACAGCTTTTTTTTTTGCAGAAATGGAAAATCTGACTCTTAAATTCACATGGAAATATAAGGGGCCCCAGATAGTTAAAACAATATTTTAAAAGAACAGAGTTGGACAACTCACTTCTCCATTTTAAAACTTACTACAAAATTACATGTATTAATCAGGGCTCTTCAGAGAAAAAGAACCAATAAGAGGTATAGATATAGATATAGATAGACATATAGATAGATATACATGATTTATTAAAGGTATTGGCTGTCTCAAGCATGATGGCTGAGAAGTCCCATGAACTTCTGTCTGTAAGCTGGAGACCCGCAAAAGCCTGGGTTGTGTTGTTCAAAGGCCTGAGAGCCAAATGTATAGATTCCAGTTCTAGTTCAAAGACCTGAGAACCAGGAGTGCTAAGGGCAAGAGAAGATCAATGTCCCATCTCAGGCAGACAGGCAGAAGGAGGGCAAATCCAACTTTCCTTCACCTTTTTGTTCTGTTCAGGCCCTCAACACATTGGATGTTACTCACCCACACTAGGTTGGACCATCTGCTTTAAGCAGTCCACTAATTCAAATGCTACTCTCTTCTAGAAACAATCTCACAGACACACCCAGAAGTGATGTTTAAACAGATATCTGGGCATCCGTGGCCTAGTCAAGTTGACATAAACTTGACTATCACACTACAGTAATCAAAATGATGTGTTGTTGGCATAAGGATAGACATATACATCAATGAAATAGAATTGAGAGTCTAGAAATAAGCCCATACCTCTGTGGTCAACTGACATTCAACAAGCATACTAAGACTATTCAATGGGGGTAGAATAGTCTCTTCAACAAATGATGCCAGAACAACTTGATATCCACATGCAAAAGAATGAAGTTGTACTCCTACCTCACACCATGTATAAAAGTAAACTCAAAGTGGATCAATAACTGAATTATAAGAGCTAAAACCATAAAACTCTTAGAAGAAAACATCAGGGTAGATCTTCATGACCTTGGATTTAGCAATTGATTTTGAAATATGACACCAAAAGCATGAGCAACAAGAGAAAAATAGAAATATTGGACTTCATCAAAATTAGAAAGTTATGTTCATTAAAGGACATTATTAACAAAGTGAAAAGACAAGCAGCTGTATGGGAGAAAATAGTTGCAAATCATATATCTGAGAAGGGTCTGGTATCCAGAATATATAAAGAGTTCTTATAATTCAACAACAAAAAGACAACCTAATCTTTTTAATGCACAAAGAATTTGAATAGACACACAAATAAGAAATACAAATAGCCAAGAAGCATATGAAAAGATGTTTAACATCATTTGCCATTAAGAAAATGCAAAGCCACAATAAGATACTACCTCACAGCCACTGGAATGGATATATTAAAAATAAATAAATAAAAAAGAACAGAAAGTAACAGGTGTCGGTGAGGATGTGGGGAAACTGGAACCCTCATACATTGTTGGTGGAAATGTAAAATGGCACAGTTGCTCTAAAAACTGTTCAGCAGTTCCTCAAAAAGTTAAACACAGAATTACCATATAACGTAGCAATTATACTCCTAGGTATAGACCCAAAAGAGCTGAAAACAAGTACTCAATATATACTTACACAAGAAAGTTTATAGCAGCATTATTGACAATAGCCAAATAAGTAGAAACAACCCAAATGTCCATTAATAGATGAGGGGATAAACAAAATGTTGTATATACATACAACAGAATATTACTCAGCCATAAAAAAGGAATGAGGTACTGATACATGCTACAAAATGGATGAACCTCAAAATCACTACTGGAAGTCAAAGAAGCCAAACACAAAAATCCACATATTGTACGATTCTGTTTATGCGAAATATTCGGAATATGTAAATCAGTAGAGAGAAAATGAAGATTAGTGGTTACCAGGATTTGGCGGGGGGAAGGGAGCAATAAGGAGAGACTGCTTAATTGGTACAGAGATTTCCTTTGGGGAGATGAAAATGATTTGGAATTAAATAGAGGCGGTGGCTGCACAACATCGTGAATGTACTAAATACCACTGGATTATATCCGTTTTTAAATGGTAATTTTGTGTTTTCACTTCAAAAAAAAAAAAAAGCTCACACTAATGTGTGGTCTCCCCAGGTCTGCCCTGTGTACGCTCAGGCCTCAGCGGTTGCTCCTGGTTAGGAAATATGGAGGGAGACTCTGGCCTCTGGCGGGGCTGTAGGAGCAGCCCCACACTCAGGACATGCTGCACCCCCTCTAGTGACTCTGAACGCTTTGAACCCAGCTCAGCAGTGCCGGTCCCCAGCGACGGGTAAGGGAGCTGAGGCAGGAATAGGTTGGAAAGGAGATTGGCTTTGGATGCTGGAAGTACCCCTGCCCCATGGCCTGCTTTAGACCTCCAAGGACACTCCATCCCCTCTTTGGTAAACTCCAGGCTTTTAGGGTGACCCACACGGCCTGCGGGTCTAGGTCCCTGTTGATATTGTGAGTTTCTCCCACCGCCCTCCCCGGGTTCCCTCTGCCCCGCAGGCCCTCACACACCCAGCTCTCCTCCTTGGATCCCTCTCCCACCTTCCCACTCCCCGCTTCCTCTGCTAACCTGCACGTGAACAGCAAGATCACCCTGACAGGTCTCCCTGCCCAGAGCTTGACTGCACCACCGGCAGACAGAGCTGCAGGGCACCGCACAGCAGGAGGGGAGAGGCAGGGCGAGGGGACACACACACTCACACACACACACTCACACACACACACAGCTTCAAAGTGGGCGGGCATCTTTGTTGATCTTCTGCTAACTCCCCACTTCAGTGTTATTTTAACAGAAATTACACACTGAGGGGTGGGGGGGCGGTAGAGAGAGCATCCTAATCTTCTCAGCTCTTCCGGACTCTGAAGGTCAAGGTCTGGCTTTGCCCCCGGTCCAGGCTGGCTCCCCAGCTCACCTTCCTCAGCGTCAGACTACGTGTCACTGTCAGTTAACTTTCCTTCACCCTCACAACTCTGTGCCCTTGAGGGAAGGGCTTGGGTCTTGGTGACTTCAGGTCCAGCTGGCCCTGGAGTGCACAGGAGGCTGTCAATAACCACTCAGAAAGGAAGGAAGTGACCGGAGTTAGGGTCCTGCTGCACCACCACTCCCGTGGGACCCTCCTGAGCATCCTCACTTCTCTGAGCCTCAGTTGCCTCATCTGGGGTCACATGGAGTGCAGATCCTGTTCTGACCTCCCAGGGCAGGAGGCGATCACACACGTGCGATTGCTTGGAGACGCAGCCAAGACCTTTGAAATGCGGGGAGGATGAGGGCAGAGACCTCGCCATCCTCTCACCAGACTCCCGCCCCTCTCCCCCGCCAGGTCCCTCCCTCCCTGCTACCCGCTCCGCCCTCCCCCAGCTGCCCCGCCAGGTCCCAGCCCAGACCATCTTAACCGAGCCCCGCCAGGACTAGATGTCCCGGGCGCGCCAAGATGCAGCCGCGGCTCTGGCTTCTTGTCGCCGCGCAGCTGGCAGGTAAGGCGGGGGGACCCTGGGGCGCGCGGGGCCGGAGCGGGTGGGCTTCGCTGGACCCGGGAAGAGCCTGAGCCGTGGAGTTTGGGGAAACTGTCCCCGTAGGATGCCCAGCCCAGAGCCCGGAGCTGCGGTGGCGCCCGGGAGGCGGCCGGCAGGCACAGTCCCTGGGGGTGGAAAACCTCCCCAGGGAGCTCATGACCCCAGGGCTCCCGGGAGCCTCAGTGCCCCAAAGTCTGAACCTAGAAGGGGAGACAGGAAGAGAGGAGGGAGAGAGGAAGGAGGAGGGAGGGTTGAAGGAGATGGGAAGGAAGAAAAGAGAGAAAGGAGGTCCAGAGGGGAAGGGGCAATGCCCTTGTCCAGGTCTGGCCGAGACGTGCCCCCAGGAAGGGGCCAGGGGCCTAGTTCTGGCTTTGGTGCACTTGGCCCAGGATTCTGTAGACATACTTTGATTACTTCCGGGGAAGTATCTGTAGCACAATCCGCCAAATACCAGGCTGTTGCCAGTTCTCAGGCAGGAGTGTCAGGGTACCCCCTGAGGGTCCCCAGTTTCCCGAATACTCCCTGGGCGTGGGTGTCGTAGGCAGTGTGGCTCCCCGGACAAGCAGCGATGGAGTTCGAATGTTGGGGTTAGAATATAGCAGAGAGTCTGTCCCTCTGGCCAAGCCCAGTCAGTCTGTTTTTTAGAAGGAACATCTCCACACCCCAAGCTGCCCACTAACCTGTGGTTGATTTGCTGTCTTGTTCACGAAGTCCAAAGCTGATCCTCCTGCCAGGGTGCTAAGGCCTGCCTGCCTGGGCTTTGACCTAATGAACTCAACGACATCTCACGTAGAAGCCAGTCTAGGCCATTCACAGCTACTAGTGTTACTGTGGGTCACTGTAGGAACAGCAGGTCCCTCTGAGAGTGGAGTCACGGGGGGACTGAGACCATCAAATGAATCAAAAGAGACCGTGTGTGCGGTAAGGCCTGGCTCTGGGTCCGGAGTTCGGACTGGACTCAGCCACAGCCGGGGGTTCAGCCTCCAGGGGCTGAAAAGCAAGTGGGCACGAGAGAGACCAGGGTGTGTCTCAGCCAGGAAGTCTTCAAGTCAGGACGCAGGAGAGAATCGTACACAAAGAGCCCAAGGCCCCTCCAACCCCTCTCCACTCTGGGCTTTCTTGGTAGAGCTTCTGGAATCTTATTTGCAGCCCCACTACGTGCACATGAGCCCATGATGTGGATCCGGGTTTCCTCAATTCAAGGAGTGGCTCAAAGCTCAGGTTCTGGGGTCCCAGACCTGAGTTTGAATCTGGATCCACCACAAAGAGGCTGTGTGACCTTAAGCAGCCTCTGTTATAAGGTTAAGCAGCGGTGTTAACCTTCCTGAGCCTCTGTTTCCTCATGTGTAAAATGGTATGTTTCCTCCCAAAAGATTTGGTGAGGATTAAACAAAATAATGCACGTACCATATTCAGTACAGTGATTCTTTATTTATTTATTATTATTATTTTTTTTGGCCAAGCCACGCAGCATGCGGGATCTTAGTCCCTGATCAGGGATTGAACCTGCGCCCCCAGCAGTGGAAGAGAGGAGTACTACCCACTGGACCGCCAGGGAATTCCCTGTTGATTCTTACTATCTCCCCCAGGAGGTCAATGATCCCAAACAATGAAGAATCTCTACTCTGCTAAAAAGACAGTATGGCTTTTGGGGAGAAGAGAGAAGGCCCAGCAATCACCTGGGTCCCAGGTACCCTTTCATTCTCAGTGCGAGCAGAAGCTTAGAGCCATCTGAGTGTGAGGGGAGTCCAAAAGTTTAAGTTCATTTCTTCAGTGTTAGAGAAGGTCACTCTGGGGCCAGGGAGCCTGAGCCCCAAGTACAGGCAGGATTGTGAATGTGGGCCACGACCTCAGAAAGCCTTGGGTACACACACACACACACACACACACACACACACACACACACACACACTCTGTGGCCTCCTCTGCCCATCCAGGTCTGTGTCATCTCTGGACCTTGATGCTCCTGGGTCTCTGCCCTGGTCTGCAGTGTCCTCTGCCCCGCAGCTAAAATGAAAGCTTTGCCAGGTCACATTCAGTTTGTTGGACTTGGCCATGAAGGACCCATTCTAATCCTCTCCTTACGATTTCATTTGCAACCAGTAACAACCCCTGAGATGTGAGACACACAGGCAGTGATTTACCCACATAGAGCACTTTCCACTTGGCAGTGCTTTTTTGGACATTCTAAGCCTCAGAAGCAGGCAGGACAGCAACAGCAAGCCGCCCTCCTTTTATAGGAGGAGACAGGCTCCACGACTCGCCTGAGGTCCCACAACTGGCATGAGGCACAGACGGGGTTTGAGGCCAGGTCTGTGTGTTCTGCTCTAGTTTTCCTGAACAATCCCCTACCTGCAGGGGCTTCCCATCTGCGACTGAAATGAACTCCCAGCGCCACGTCTGGGGTGTCTGTCCTTCCACTCGGGAATGGGGATCCAGAGACCAGTTGATTATGGGCTTGGGGAGTAATGGGCTAGAATTGTGCCTACCAGGGGAGAGTGAGTTCCTCTTGCTGGTTGTCACTGTCCAGAAACGGTGGCTGGCCCTCTTTTAGGTTGGCCAGACCGGCCATGTGCTCTGCCGGTGATTCTGAGCTCCTCTATGAGCTTGCCCTGGGTCTCCTGCAGCTGCTTGGAGCCTTTTGAAGGTCTACATAGAGCAGCAGCAGGACAAGGTGAAAGGCAACCAGCTTTGACTTCAGACTGAATCCTTGAGTTTGACTCCCGGGCACTTACTAGCTGTAAGCAGGACTTTGAATAAGTCATGTCATGCCTCAGTTCCTCATCTGTGAAATGGGAATAAAAATCCCAAAGTAAGTCTGAGGCATGATTGAGGTAATTTATGCAAAGAGCCAGGCATAAGCATGCAGTCAACAAGGGGCGCTCTCTCCCCTGTCGCCTTTGTCAGGCTGGCATCATGAACACCTGCCTGGTGGATGATCGCAGGGGGGATGGGGTGCTCGAGCTCTGAGTCCTGGGGCCACCGGCTGCATTTCACACAGCATTTCCCCAGGCCCTGCAACTGGGCAGGCGCTCTCATAACTTCTCTCATACTTGACTACGGGTGACGCTGAGGCCCCACGAGCCTGGCCAAGAAAAGGTGCTGACGGTCTCTGCTGTTTCTGCTTCTCGTAGCTCTGCGTGGCAGCTCTGCACTCCTGCAGACCCCTGCGTCCATGACGGCTCAGACCAACCAGACGGTGAAGCTGTCCTGTGAAACCAAAACCTTCCCCACGAACTCTCGCATCTACTGGCTGAGGCAACGCCAGGCCCCGAGCTCTAACAGTCACTACGAGTTCCTGGCCTTCTGGGATCTCACCAGAGGGACTGTGTATGGCAAGGAGGTGGAGCAGGAGAAGCTAACTGTGCTTCGAGAGTCTTCCCGGTACAGTCTCAGCCTCCAAAGTGTGAAGCCTTCCGACAGCGGCGTCTACTTCTGCATGATGGTTGGGAACCCCGACCTGACCTTTGGGAAGGGAACTCAGCTGAGTGTGGGTAAGAATCTGGCTCAGTGCTGTAGATGAGCACTGAGCACCTACTGGGTGCCGGGTGCGTGCCAGCCCCTGGGACATCCCACTCTCAGTGAGCCCCGCCCTGCAGGAGGGAAGGACCTCTAGAAGCAACAGCATTACCGCTAATAGAAACAAAAAGTAACCCAGGGTTTCCCTGGTGGCGCAGTGGTTGAGAGTCCGCCTGCTCGATGCAGGGGACACGGGTTCGTGCCCTGGTCTGGAAAGATCCCACATGCCGCGGAGCGGCTGGGCCCGTGAGCCATGGCCACTGAGCCTGCGTGTCCAGATCCTGTGCTCCGCAACGGGAGAAGCCACAACAGTGAGAGGCCCGCGTACCGCTAAAAAAAAAAAAAAAAAAAAAAGTAACCCAGGACCAAGCAGGTACCAGGGTTGTACATAGTTATTTCACTTAATGCTGTCAAGCACCCTGGGAGGCAGGTGCTGTTTGATCCCATTGTAGATAGGATGCTTAGGAGCAACGCTGCTTCTTCTGGAGACAGGGCAGCACTGTCCTTCAGCCATTCTACGTTCACCTGAGGCTGTGTCTGGATTGGGCTGAGTCCCCAGACCTGCTAGTGGTCTCAGAAATCCCCTCCCAGTGTGCACACAGGGAAAGAACGAGCATGGGGACCCATAGCTTGAACCCACGCCCAGCGTTGCAAGGAGTGAGGAGGCTGGATCCCAGACCCAGCTGCAAATTCTGCTGCAAATTTACCCAGTGCCTGTGGGCAGGTCGCTCCCCTCCCTGGGCCTCAGTTTTCCCATCTGTATTGTGGGGCTGCTAAGGGCCTCCATGACTCCCTCCAGCCCTTAGAAACTGCAATTCCTCAGGAGTTAAGTCATCATGTCCAGTAGAAATATGTTTTGAGCCACAGATGTAATTTAAGATTTTCTAATAGCCACGTTCAAAAAAATCAAAAGAAACAAGTAAAATTAATTTAAATAATATATTTTATTTAACCCATTGTATCAGTGATATTATTATTTCAGTGTGTAATCAGTATACAAATTATTACTGAAATATTTTACATTCGCTTTTCATACTAAGTGCTCGATATTTATGTGTACAGCACATCTCGGGTCAGACTGGCCGCGTTTCAAGTGCTTTGTAGCACACGTGGCAGGTGGCTGCCATATTGGATGGTGAGGGTTAAACTGTCAAGGGTGTGAAGGAATCCTCAAAGGCCCCCTCCCCAGGTTAGCCCCTGGCCAAGGCCAACGCCCAGTGGGCCTCCCACTGTCTTGCTTCCCACTCACCTGGGATCTTTTCAGGCTGGGGGCATTGAGAGTGACAAGGAGACCCCCAGGAATTAGACCACTCAGCATGGGACGTGCAGGCATAGCGACATGATCAGGAAGACACAAACCAGAGTGATGCCCTCGTCACATGTCACCAACCTCGGGTCTTACATCAGGAGGTAGGGAATGTAGGGAGAGCTCTCCCGACAAGAAGCTGAGGCATCCCTGGAGGGGTGGGTGTCAAATGATTCTTGTATTGAAAATTGGGCTTTTGTGAGTTTGGGGTTTTGGTTTGATTTATTTTGTCTCTCTAAGCCTCACACTGCCCACTCATGAGATTTCAGGGTCTAGGAAAGGTGGATGGTGAAATAAGCAAAACTGGTTTTCAGAAGGTTCCCGCCACATGTACCACCACCCGCTCACCCCTGGCTTTGATCTTCCCAACCCCCTCTCACTGCCTGGCTCCCCGGGAATGGCAGTCCCTCCTCAAAACACGTGCTGGCAACCGTATCATCTCTGCAGGGTACGGGTATTCAGAGTCAGAGCCTGCCCTCCTGCCAGAAGGTCAGTACATTTTAAAGGAGGAAGCCTGGATGGTAGAGAAGATGGGCCTTTTTCAGGCCCCTCAAGACACCATGGGCTCAAAACTCCTGCCCCTTTCCAAGAGGAGAGAAGTGGGGAGAACTGGGTGTGGCGGAGTAGTATCAGGAAGAATCAAGGGTACCTGCCTCTGGGCAAGAAGACATTGAAATAGAACAAGTCTCCCCCACAAACCCCCATCCGTCCCCAGGCCACTGTGCCCAGGCAGAGCTGCCCCCTCGCAGGCTCACCACTGCCCCGCTGGGAGCCTCTGTGCCTCCACGTGTAGGAAGTAGGGGAATGAATACTTCCAAGGCAGTGCGGACTAAAGGGGGTAATGGAAGGTCAAGACACCGCAGCAGAGGGCCGAGCTCCTCCCAGGCTTTCAGAGCAAGAGACTGAGGCTGTTTTCCCCTTTTACAAGAGTTTCCCACAGCGCTCTGATGACCTGATGTGCTTAACTTTTTGTCAGAACGCATTTGCTCTTGAAGCGGTGTGTGGGGTGAGAGCCTAGGACACGCATCTTTTGGCTCAGATGGCGGCCCTGCCGTTTCGTGGCTCTTGAACTCTGAGCAAGTGATTTATTTCAACCTTTTGAGCCTAGGCTTCTTCGGAGATAAGATGCGGAAAATAGTGCCAGTCCCCAGAGCTATTGGGTTCAATAAGCTTAAGCTGACACTCTTGGCATGGGCAGTAGCCCGAGGTGGGAGCTTGGTAAGGGTTAATTCTGGTTAGCTGGCTCTTCTAGAAACTTCATGGAGCAGGCAGAGTGGGGCACGTTTTCTCTACTGCTCATGGCTCAGGGCAGTGAGCGTCTGAAGTGTCCACGTTTTATATGGAAGCTACCGGGCCCAAACATTGGCTGCTCCTCCCTTTGCCCTTGACTCTAGAGTTCAAGTTCATGGTATCACCCGATTCCCTCTCCTACCATTTTGCAGAAAATCATTTCAGTGAAATGTCTTTCCCCAACCGTCAGAGGCAGGGGTTGGATTCAGCGGCGCCCGGTGTCCCCTCCCTTAGCACCTCCGAGCCTCCGGTGTCTCCCTTCGCCCTGTGGGCTTGTCCCTCTGCCCGGTCCCAACACTTCAGCATGTGACACTGGATTAAAAAGGGGGCAACGGAGCCACAGAAAAGTGATAAGACTTGCCCCAAGTCACGCAGTGGTTAATCAGGGGTTCTGGGGCTCTTTTCACATCTGGGTGGCTCCAGAGCCCCTCTCTCCAGGACACCAAACAGACCCCCATCCCTAGGCCTTCAGATTCATCTGAGAGTTGGGGAAGTAGATCAAAAATCCCAGTGATTGGTGACCTTCAAGCCCCATAGCAGCCTAGGGAACACGGAGAAGGACTCTAGTACCTGCATATAAGATGTGCAGTTGTAAGTTTTATCTCTGAATCCACCTGCTGTCTACCTGGCTGAAACATGTGTCTTGCTTTTGTAGTTGATGTCCCTCCCACCACTCCGCAGCCCACCAAGAAGACCTCTCCCAAGAAGAAGGTGTTCCGGTGCCCAAACCTGGTGACCCTGAAGGGTGAGTTCTCCCAGACCCCTGGATTCTCAGGAGGACAGCAGACACCCTCCCTCCCTCCGTCCCTCCCTCCCGTCTTTCCTTCCTTCCTTCCTCAAGCCCTTCCCAAGTGTGGACTCCAGCCTGTTTCTCTAGCCCTGAGCGGGGGTCTGAAAGGGAGCTGAGTGTGACAGCTAGTCACACTAGACAGCTAGTCTCTCTAGTGGGAGACACACTCCCAAATCATCACAGGACAAAACTCAATGAAGGATACATCCACCCAAAACTTGCATACAAGTGTTCCTAGCAGGATTAAAAAGTAGAAACCACTCAAATGTCTACCACCTGATAAATGGATTAACAAAATATGGACTCTCAATACAATGGAATAGTATTTAGCCATAATCAAGGGTGAAGTACTGATATGCCACCACATTGATGAATCTTGAAAATATTTTGCAGTGGAAGAAGCCAGTCACAAAAGACCGTATATTATATGATCCCCTTGATATGAAATGTCCACAATATGACATTCCTTGAAGACAGAAAGTAGATTAGTGGTTGCCTAAGGCTGGGGGGTTGGGGAAGGAATGGGGGGAAGACAGCTAATGGGCACAGGATTTCTCTTGGCGGGGATTAAAATGTTTGAAATTAGATTGTGGCGATAGTTGCACAACTCTGTGAATATAACAAAAACCATTAGATTATACCATTTAAACAGGTGAACTTTACAATATATAAATTATATCTTAATAGAGCTGTTAACAAACAAAAAACTCAACCCAAAGGACCAGCACTTTGGGACTGACATATACACACTACTATATATAAAATAGATAACTAATAAGAACCTACTGTATAACATAGGGAACTCTTCTCACTACTCTGTAATGATCTATATGGAAAAAGAATCTAAAAACTAGTAGATATATGCCTATTATAACGGATACACTTTACGGTACAGCAGAAACTAACACAACATTGTAAATCAACTAGACTCCAATAAAAAGTAATGAAAAAAGACAAAGGACCGGCACTTTAACCTTCCCCAGTTTTGATGCCTAATAGAAGACCTCGCACACAGTGTGTGCTTCATATACGTTCACTAATGAGTAAACCAACTCACTGCTCTGTGCTACAAGCACCAGACACCGTAGCTGAGGACACACGCACACACACGCACACACACACTTGCCTTGAACCCATCAGCCAAATGTGTGTCTGGAAAAACACTGACCTCTGTCCCCCAAAAGGTACTGGTGACAAAAAGAAAGTGCCACCTGCTCCCACCCATAGGACAAACCACAAGCAGCCACACCAGGGCCGCCTCACGTTACTGGTGTTGCTTTGTCTTAAATACGTATATAAAGTACCAGAAAGAGTCTGGGGGTAGGCATCTGGCAGGATCCAGGGCAGGAGAGAGGGAAGCTGTCACAAGAGTTCACAGTAAAAAGCAAATCAGAACCCATGTACAACAGGACAGAGTCTTAGGGAACATAAAGGCGGAGACAGTATGAGCTCATGTTATAAAGTGTGCCCCCCAACTTTGCCTAAAGGATTTCAGGCAGGGTATAACCAAAAAAAGGACACAAAAAAGGACACAAAAGTGCCTCCAAGACAGTAGAGGCACTAAGATGAGGATGCAAAACCTAGGTCTGTGCCCTGGCTCTGGAGGAACCAAAAAACCCAGTGAAGCAAAGAGCAGACCCCAAGTCACGTGGTACCACTAACGCCCCTCCTCCCACCATAATGATATAAAGAAACAACCCGGCCATCAAAGCCTTCATCCTGGTGCTAAATTTTAGAAAAAATTCTGCTCTGTCCATTCTTATGTAAGGATCGCTGCACGATAGTGAATTCAGTAGCACTTTATAAATGATGGGAAAAGGGTCTTCAGATTTTTTGCATCATTTCTGATACCAACCCTCAGTAAAATCCCAGGGTAAAATGCAATTCCAACATTAGTAGGTTATTAAGAATAACCAGGATGTGTGCGAAGGTGGCCAAGTTGGGGGGAGGGGCGTCAAGGGGAGTAGGTGGAGGTTGTATTGGGGGTGGGGACCATGGGGAAGTGTAGCCTAGTGGTAAGTTAGCCAGGCCTAGGTCTGAATCCCTGTCTGCCGCTGCTTATACTATGTGAGCTTGGGCAAGCGATTCAGTCTCTCTGAACCTCAGTTTCTGTCACCTGTCAAGTGGGAATGCTCACCTGGCTGCAGGCAAGGCAGGATAAAATGCGATACTATACACAAGGCACTCAGCTTGGCGGGGCACCTAGACAGAGCTCAAAGCTTGTTATCATGAAAGAAACCCACAGGCCGCCATGGGGAGGGGCCTGCTCCCCTTGAGACAAGCTGGGGAGGTGCTAGGGGACAATTTCTAAAGTACTGTCACAGGAACAGTGTGGTGAGATACAGATCTCAGGAGACCCCAAGACCCGAGCGAGGCAAAGAAGGTGGGGCTGAGTGTCACTGGTGTGTCTCTGGCCACTGGCTCCCTGCCCAAGCAGGCTTTTCGCCACCTCTACTAGAAGCGGCAGTTTTCCTGGTAGGTGATCACGTTTCACCGAGGACCCAAGGACCGGTAGCTGTCTCTTGGCCTCTAGTTCAGGTCATAGCACAGGAGGCCTCTCCTGACCCCTCTTACCTATCCCTGCAGCCTGTGTCCACCTCCCTTACTTAAAACTTTATCCAGTGGGCTTCCCTGGTGGCGCAGTGGTTGAGAGTCCGCCTGCCGATGCAGCGGACGCGGGTTCGTGCCCCGGTCCGGGAAGATCCCACATGCCGCGGAGCGGCTGGGCCCGTGAGCCATGGCCGCCGAGCCTGTGCGTCCGGAGCCTGTGCTCTGCAACGGGAGAAGCCACAACAGTGAGAGGCCTGCGTACCACAAAAAAAAAAAAAAAAAAACTTTATCCAGGCATAATTTGCGTGTCATAAAATTCACCCATTTTAAGCGCATGACTCAATGATTTTTAGTAAATTTACCGAGTTATACAACCATCACCACGATCTAGTTTTAGAACATTTCCATCAAACTGTCAGATCCCTTGTGCCTGTTTATAGCTAATCTCTGTTCCCACCCCAGCCCCTGGCAACCGCTAATCTACATTCTGTTGCTATAGATTTCCCTCTTCTGAACATTTCATACAAATGGAGTCATAGAATATGTGGTCTTTCATGCCTGGTTTCTTTCACTTCACACCATGTTTCTGAGGTTCCCCCAGGTCGGGAGAACATGGGGGAGATGAGAGGGAGGCAGACAGAAACCCTCACACATCAGAGGTGGGAAGGACTTCCAAGGGCCTCTCAGCCAACCTTCCTCTGCACGTGGCACCACGCAGCCTTGGTGACGGCAGGCTCCCTCCCTCGGAGCAGCCCACTCCATCCCTTCTGCCACCTCTCCTGCCCTTAAGCTGTCACGATGGGACTGGCAGGGGCTGTAGAACTCGGGGCATCTGGGTCCAAATCCTGGCCCTGCCTTTTAGTATCCAGGTGACCTAGGGCATGTAATTGAACTTCTTCGAATCTTGGTTTTTCTGAACTGAAAAATGAGAGATAAAAATGACAGTAATACCTTCCTTCCTCACAAGATGGAAGTCTGTAGTTAGTACTATACTTGGCACATAGCAGGTCTGCAGGAAACCTTCCCACCTTTCCCTGACATCGAAAACTCTTTCTAATTTTTTTAACCTTGAGCCCAAATCTGCAGCCTTTCCCTTTTCACCCATGGGTCCTGGTTCTGCTCCCCAGCTACAGCCATAGGGACACGAAGGGTGCCAGAGAAGGATTTGGGGCATCGACGATATAAACTCTGCTGTTTACATAGCATACAAAATGGGCAAAGGAACAAATAGGCAACTGATAGACGAAAAATCATACGAGGCCAATATATGAAAATAGGCTGAAATTGACAAGTGGTGAATTGAAGTGAAATATCATTTTTCACCCACTGGACTGGCAAAAACTAAAAACTTCGATAATGTCAAGGGCCGGCAGGGTGCACCACTGGTGAGTAGGAATGGAATTCACTGCAGCCTCTTTGGAAGGCATTTCACAGTATCTGTTATGATTGAAAATGGATATAGTCTATGGTTAGTAGTTCTCGTTTACAGTATCTGCCTCCGGCAGGCTTCTGCATAAAGAAAGAAATGTACCTGGATGTTTTCTGCAGAGGTATGTGTAAAACACAGGAAACAAACAAAACGCCTGTTTAAAAAAAAAGAATGTGCTGGCACGTTTAAGTGAAGAAAAAAAGAAATCCTGGTTGCAGAACAATTTGTACTATATAAGCCTCTGTGTTTTTAAAAGCTATATGGGATGTATCTATGTAAATTATGTATGTGTGCATGCAAATTAACAACGGCAGTTACTTCTGTGAAGGAGCGCCAAGGGGCATTCTAACCATATACTTAAACCTTTTACAGTGAAAATATATTCAGGTATTTCTTCTGAAATTGAAGGTTTTAAAAATAAATAAGAAAACTCCCATTACCAGGCATGCAAATTGTCTATCTCACTGGAACCTACATAGCTCCTGAGTTTATTAATTTTTAAAAGTTGCACGTGGGCCATGAAATTTTATATATGAAATGATCTCAGTGTGTTTAAAGAGCCTAGAAAGAAGACTGGAAGGAACTATGTAAACAGCGGTATTCTGTGGGAGGTGGGGCTTCCGGTTGATTTTTCCCTCTTTGTATTCATCTGCACATCTCAACTAGTTAATGTGTGTGTTTTCCAGGCCCGTCCTGTGCCCCTCTCATTGTCGGCCTACTGGTGGCTGCCGTCCTTGTTCTGCTGGTGGCCTTGGGCGTGGCCATTCACCTACACTGTAAGTTGTGCCCTCCTGGGTCATCATGGCGACCCCTTTTGCTGTTGGAGGTGTCCCTGCGGGTCCTTCCTTCTCTAGGGAAGCAGGGCGGATGGCAGCCTGTTGGAAGTTTGCCCCTCCAACCCCGAACCCATGATAGTTCCAAGAAGCGGTTCTTGGCCTGAGGCCAAGCTTCAGGGATCAGAGAACACCCCCTCTCTGGAGTCATACAAACTTGGATTTGAATCCGACTCTGCTGATTCCTGATCTAGTGACCTTGGGCATATGCCCTGGCCTCCCTGAGCCTCAGCTGCCTCACCCCGGGTAACCATGTTACCTACTTCCCAGGGCTGCTTTTGTAAAGTCCCACCCAAGTGCCCGGCTCGGGGCATGGGCTCAGTAATCAGGAACACCCGTGAGCAGTTGGGATGGAAGCAGTGCACAGAGATGGCGGTAGGGTTTGGGTTATGTTCCCAGAAGCTAGAAATCCTCCCCTCTGTGAGGCTGTGAGGAAACTCAGAGATGGCTGCTGCACCCGGTCACTTCAGAGGTGGGATCACCTCCTTCTACGGGCCCCCCTGGGAGCTTCAAGGGAGGCCCACACAGCTGGCCAAGAGCCCAGAGCCCCAGACTCTAGCCCTGACTCTTCTGCTCGCCTGTGCCACCTTGTGCAAGTCACTTACCCTCTCTGGGCTTCTGTAAAATGGGACGGGGTGGCCCACAAGGATGTGGACTAGATCAGTGGCTCTTTCATAGGTCACAGACCCCTTTGAACGTATGATGGCAATATGGACCCTCTCTGCAGAGAAATGCACCATGTGCACATTTTTGCATACAATTGCCGCCCCCCAAAAAAGGGATCCATTTATTCCATTCTAAAAACCATTAGAGTTCAGGGGTCTGCAGACTTTTTTGATCAAGGGCCTCATCAGTAAAAAAGTCTTTTAATTATAAACCCTAACTTCAATTAGCTATGTTTATTTATTTAATATATTCTGTATGTATATATTTAATATATAATTATAACTATATTTATATTCTTAAATGATTAATATTTAGGCTAGCTGTGTTTATTTAATAGTCTATGTATGTTATTAAATGTGCTTCAGAAATAAAAAGGATGAGACAAACATGTAAATAGACATGCTCATCTTTCCTTCCTTCGTCCCAGGGGGAGATCTTGCACTTCCCCAGAATACACATGCTTTAAGACCACCTGCCTGTACAACCTCTGCTTCCTGACCTGCTGTGAAGGGCAAGGTGGCGCATTTAAGGGCACACAGACCGCCACTTACTAGCGACGTGACTTTGGGCAAGTCGTTCAGTAACACACTCACTGTCTACGTCAGCTTCCCCATATGCAAAACGGAGATAGTAAGGGTACCAGCTCTTAGGTTTGCCATGAGCAGTAAGGGAGTTAAAACCCATGAGGTGTCTGGACCAGAGCCTGGCACCAAGGAAGTGGCCCGAGGTGTCAGCTGCCCCTCTCTTCGCCCTCCTCCCTCTCTGGGCTCGGAGTCAGTGGCTCACAGCCCATGCCAACAAGCGGTCTTGTTCTCTCCTTCCAGGCCTGCAGAGGAGAGCCCGGCTTCGCCTCCTGAAACAGTAAGTGGTTGGGGCCTTGGGAAATTGCCTGGGCCGCAGCCCTGGGTGTGGCCCTGGCTTCCTCAGCCCCTGCTGCTGCCCACAGCCTCCAACTGCGAGAGCCCCAGACAGACACCACCTTCAAAACAATCACACACTGTGTAAATAGATGGGCTCGTGGAGTTCAGGCAAAGAGAGAACCTAAGCAAACAGAATACCGATTAGTCGTCTAAGTATATGTCAAGTACGGTAAGATTTAGCTCTTAGAAGCAATTATACTCCAATAAAGTTGTAAAAAAAAAAAAAGATTAGAGGAAGAAAAAAAAAGATTTAGTTCTTAGCTCTCCTGAGAATAATAGTGAACTCTTTTTTTTTTAAATTGAAGTATAGTTGATGTACAATGTTGTGTTAGCGTCAGGTGTATAGCAAAGTGATTTAGTTATATATATTCTTTTTCAGATTCTTTTCCATTATGCGTTATTACAAGATATTGAATAAACAATCAATTACTGCATAGGTAGAACCAGTAGGATATCCCAAACTTTTTGCCACCCGTTATTTCATTCAACTTGGTCCTGCATGACCTAGGAGGGTTATTTTTACAGATCAAGACTTGCTCAAAGCATTTGGGACAGTAGAGCGCAGCCTTGAACTCGAAGACAAGTCGGTTCACCCCAAGGCCAGCATCTCCACCAGTGGAATCCCTTCCCTCCTGGTGTTGTGTGTTGCACTTGACCCCACCTGGGTCCCAGGAGTTGGCAAACCCACTGGCTGACTCACGTAGACACAGGGGCTATAAGGCTCGCTGCTTAGGCCCACTGAGCTGGGTAAGCTCCAGCAGAAGGCAGAGGCCAAGGCTGCCTGAGGCTCCCAGACTCAAGGGCTCTGGACCCCTGTTTGGCCACGGGCACTGTCCTTGGGCCACCTTTTCTGCCTCAAAATAGAGATTGTTTCACATCTACCTATCTCATTAATTACACCCCCCTCTATGTAGAGTGTTTGAAAAAAAGAAAGAAAGCCCCCGCTCCTAGATTGAAGATCAAGAACTCTGGCTCTGTTGTGAGGCAGATCTGGGTTTGAGTCCTGTCTGCTACTCACCAGCCTTGGGACTGTAGGCGAGTCACTTCACCTCTCTGAGCCCCTGACTCCTCATCTGTAGAATGGGATAACAGTACCAACCACATGCCTATTGTAAGGACCTACTGTAGCAGCACCGTCTAAGTGCACAGCCCCTGGATCCTTGGAGTCAAGGCAGCAGCTCATGTTACTTACAAAAGGCAACTTTATGAGCCCAACAACCAAGAAACAACATGTTTTCTTGTTGAATTATAAGTGACAGACCATATTATATTCGTTTCAGGTGTACAACCTAAAATGTATTTTTAAATTCTCTGAAATGATAAATTTTCATATATGCTCACTCTACTGTCTGCTCTACATTATTACACACGTGTTTGTATATATTTGTATATATGTAGAGTTGCTTATACATGCCTGCTGCATTTCATGGGCAATTTGCTCTGGTAATTTTGATGGTGTGCAATTTTCACTTTATGTGCTGGATTTAAAAACTACCCCGTACTTAAGAGACAGTAACTTAAGTGTATTTGTTGAACTCTAGACCTCCAGAATGTTCTGTTCAGAATCTAACTTGTGGTGACCTGTTGTGGAGAACGACTCCCCCTCAGGGAGCCGCCTGTGCTGTGCCTCCCACTCACCCCTTCGTTTTAACTTGTTCCCCAGTGATTTGAAGCCAGTTTGGGAGGACTCAGCTGCAGGACCTCATGCTATGGCAAACCCCAGGGGTTGCGAGGATCAGCTTAGGCGAGGAGGGGGCTGGGGGTGGCCCCGGGTGGGCCCCTAGCCCCCCTCACCCTTTTCATTCCAAACAGCTCTGCTTTCATCCGTTGCCTGTAATTACACTTACCTGTAAGATGTCGTTGAACAAAAGGGTTTGTGGCTAAAAAGAAGTTTGAAAACCACCTCTGGTTTTGCTATCATGATCCAGGTGTGGATGAAATAGTCCCTGGGCCTCAAAGATCAGCTGTTACTAATTCAAGTTACAATTTGGGGCAGACATTCCCCAGCCTCTAACTGGCCTTAGAAAATCATCTATCGGCAGGCCACGTTCCTCTGGTCCCCTAGTGTGCATTGGTGAATCGCTTACCTTAGAAGGTACCGCAGGATAGTAACACTATTCAAAGCTAGAGTTCTTAGGGCTGCGTTTTTTGAGCATTTCAATTTTTTTTAACGACTGAGATGGGCCCTAAAAATATACCAACACAAAACTCTTGGCCCTAGGCTACTTACTTGGAGTGGAGCCCTGCATCCTGATGCACCATTTATCTCTCTTACAGGAAATACAATAGCATTTGCCTGATAATAAGTGGTTTCACAGCTTGCTGTTGTTTTCAGGTTTTATAAGTGAGCAGAGGATACGTTTTTGGTGTCCTGCTACAAAAATACATTGGTCGGTGATGAGCGAGATCTGGAAAAATGAGAGAGAAAGGACATGCTCAACCATGGAAATGTCACTGACCTGCTGAAGCTGCCTGCTTTTAACTACTGCAAGTTCTTTCTGTGGGCCTCATGCATGGGAGCAACTTGTTACATGGTCATCGGGAATCTTAGAGAGAAGGCTTCAGAACCCCAGGGCACTTTCTGCAACTTGCAAGGCACACTGGAGGACTGGGTACAAAATGGTACCCAACGCACCACTCCCGGCTCCTGTACTCATCCTGGGTTGGGCTGGGAACCTCAGTGTTGGCCATCCAGCCACCGCCTTGCTTTGCCCAGGTAAGGCAGTGACACTGAGACCCGAGTCCCTCATGGGATGGTGCTGGGATGGGTCCCTTTTGTCTTCCCAGGCTGGGGCTGACCCTCCTCACAGAAGGCCCCAGAGAGCAGAACCAGACTGGAAATGAGGCTTCCAAGAGGGACCGACCTGGCTTCCATGGTCACTTCAGATTCTGAGGACCTCCTTTGGGGCTTGGAACTTGTGGCCTGGGGGACAAGAGGCCACTTGATCTCCCACCAGGAAGTCCTTCAGCTTTCACTTCTGCCCTCCCATGGCTTGTATGTTTCTTCTCTTACTCTCTGTTCTTGTTATGATAATATCTTGGTTGTAAAAATAAAGTCTTGAGTAAATGATGCACATGACTCCTGTGACGTAAACACACAAAAGCTCATCTACGCGGCAAAGATGTCGGTGCTCAGTTAAAAAGAGATGAGAATGTTAAAATGACTATGTCTTCATTTTGCGTCAAGCTCTTCATTTGCCCCCAAACATGCTGTACTCCACTGTGTAGGTGCAGAAAGAAAGCCTGGACAGGTTGGAAGCACCCAAGGCACCCAGAGCCAGGTAGCAGGTGCCCCAGGGGCCACCCCCCCTCCAGCCCACCCCCAAGTTGCCTTCACTAGCACCTGTTCACTCCTACTGAGCATGGAACCCCAGGGACTCCTGGCCACGAGGCCGGCGACCTTGCACCAAAGAGAAGGTGAGACACATCAGGGTCTCTGTCACATGTCTGTTAATATTTTACTGTCTCTCAGCTTCAGTAGTCGGAGAAGAAAGATGCAAGGAGAAAATGCTGAGCTGGGGTGGAGGAGTTGTAAAAGCCCCTGGATCTTATCTTAGTTCCCCAGCCTGGGCTTGAGCAACTTAAGAGCTATTGAGCCAAAGAAGAATTCAAACTTTGGCTGCATTAACAGAAGCACTTGGCCCAGGTCAAAGGAGGAGAGAGTCCCACCTGCTTTTCCTGGCCAGCCCAGGGCTGGAAGGTGGGATTTAAGTAGGGCAATGGCAAACCAGGCCGTCTTCAGAGGCCTCTGGCAGCCGCAGAATGTGACGAAGGGCCAATGTGACCGTCTCCCAGCATCTGAGAGGCTCCCTGTGGAGTCAGGGGCACAGCAGGACCAACTGTGGTGGGTGGAAGTTAGAAGGGCATAGATGCAGGAGGTGCTCAAGAGAAACTGACACTTTCTGCCCATCAGCTGTAAGGACAACAGAACAGGCTGCCTCCCAAGGCTGACAGGTCATGGGAAAGGGCCGGGTTAACCTGGACCAGACTCCTCCGGGGTTCACTTTGCTCCGAGACGCCCTGTTTAATAAGAGACTAAGGCCCAGACATGCAGCCTACCCTCCCTGAAGGCTCACACCCTGTCCGCAGAGGAAGTAAGAACAGATCTCAAGGGCCCCCCAGCCCACTACGGGCTCTGCTATTTAGCTGCATCCCCCTGCTGCTGTCTTTGTGATTGTGTTTAGTTGTTTGTGCGTTTGCATGGGGTGAGGTTTGGGGTTCAGGATGGGGGGTGCCTTTCTGTTTTCTGTGCAACAGGCACCTGCTGGGGCAGCCTGGGCTCCATCTGCCCGGGGAGCTGGCACTGGTTTGGCTGCAAGCGGCAGGGGCTGCGGTGAGGAGGTCTGCACTCAGCACCTGACTTTTGTTTTGAAGAAGGAACTGAGCATTTGCTACTTTCTGGAGGGCCATTATGGCAAAATATCAAAAACTTTTTTCTTAACTTAGCTATCTTTTGACTAGCAATTTCACTCTTTGGCACGTATCTTAAAGAAACACATCTCAAAGTGATGTGTGCAAAGAAATATGCATCAAATTGTTCCTTGGAGCGTTGCTTATTAGCCAAAAATTGGAACCAATCCAAATGTCCCTCAAAAGGAGCCAGTTAGATCAGTTGTGATGCAAGGGACTCCACGCAGCTGTGAAGGAATGAGCTAGAAGCCTATACGCTGGCATCAGATGATGACCGCTACATCTGCATCTATTATAACATCTGTATTGATTATTCTCATTTTAAATGTAATGTGTTGTCACTGTTAAAGTTCAAGCACAGATAAAAACAGGCAAATATATATAAGTTAGAAGTCAGGATATGGGTACCCTTGGGTGCAGGGATGATCATGAGAAGGGAGTAGGAAGTTTGGGGTGGGCATGTTCTGTTTCTCCATGTGGGAGCTGGTCATAGGGGTGTGTTCAATTTGTGAAAAGTCAATAGAGCTGTACAGTCATGAGATGTCAACTTTCATATATAGCTATGGAAATAGATATACATTATACTTCTATAAAGAGATATTTTAGGGCTTCCCTGGGGGGGCAGTGGTTGAGAGACCGCTGCAGGTTGAGAGAACCTGTGCAGGGGACACAGGTTCGTGCCCCGGTCTGGGATGATCCCACATGCCGCGGAGCGGCTGGGCCCATGAGCCATGGCCGCTGAGCCTGCGCGTCCGGAGCCTGTGCTCCGCAACAGGAGAGGCCACAGCAGTGAGAGGCCCGCGTACCGCAAAGAAAAAAAAAAAAAGATATTTTAAAAATCCAAGTACAGAACATTTCAGAAATGTGTAAAATTGGTATTTGAAAGTTTCTTGTTCTTCCAGATTTTTCCTGCATGTACTTTTTAAACAGAAAATTGAAATCTTATAAAATATACTATACAATATATAACATAGAATATTGAATCTTATTGCTTGATTTTTTTTCTCTAATCAAGACCTCTGAACATATTTGTTCCTATATGAATAGAAAAAGGTCTGGAAGGATATGCTCCAAACTGTTGATGGCATTTCCTCTGGGGAATTTCCATTTCTGCCTGGTACATTTCTGTGGTCTGTGAATTTTTACAATAATCATCTATTACTTTTAAAATTGGGGGAAAAAACGGAGGTTTGGAAAAAAAGAAACAACTTGTTTTAAAAGAGGCTCTGGTGGTTGTAATCTTAAAAAATTGGAATCTGTTTAAATATCCATCAGTGAGGGATTTGTTCATAAATCATGATTTTTAAAACTCTGTACAACAGAACTCACTGTGATGCGCGCTGATACGGCCGGTAGACCTAACTCTACCAGCTGTACGACCTTGGGGGAGCTACTTGACCTCTGGGAGCCTGTTCTTTCCTTTGAAATGGGGGCTCCAGTAGCATCTCCTCCTCAGTCTTGTTGTTGGCCTTGGATGACCGCAGAGAGGGGGGTCTGGGGCAGTGCTTGTTTCCTCCCCTCCCCTCCTCTTAGTGGGAAGCAAGGGTGGAGGATTCTGGGCCCCTGCTCGCAGGTGTGGCGCCCGCCCAGCCCCAGCGGGGCCAAGTTCAAAGGAAGAAGGGGGCTCCCACATCCCCCTCCTTTTCATCCTTACTCAGCCCCACCCCCTCACCCCAGCCGCTCACTCTCTACCTGTGGGAAGTGAGCAACTTGTTTTCAGAAAGTCATCCCCGGCCCTGTGTGGGCTACAAAGCTGATCCGAATCTACCACCCAGTCAAAGGGAAAGAGAGAAAGAGCCCTGTCTTCAGAGGCCTTTCCAGGTGTGGAGGACAAAAGAGGTTTTCTCTGTCACTTCTTGGGAAACCTCCTCAGATGCGTCACTGACACTCCTCAGTGGCTGTGAGTCACTGGCTCCTGGTGTCCTCCTGCTACAAAGCTCGGTGCATCAACTCCAACAGAAGGAAACCATAGTCCCCAGCACTGGATCAGTTTGAGATTCACAGAAATACGCGTGACACGTGTGATTCTTTCTTTTTTTTTTTTTTTTTTTTTTTTGCGGTACACGGGCCTCTCACTGTTGTGGCCTCTCCTGTTGTGGAGCACAGGCTCCAGACATGCAGGTTCAGCGGCCATGGCTCACAGGCCCAGCCGCTCCACGGCATGTGGGACCTGCCCAGACCGGGGCACGAACCCGTGTCCCCTGCATCGACAGGCGGACTGTCAACCACTGCGCCACCAGGGAAGCCCAGCACGTGTGATTCTTATCAAGCCAAAAGCAGAAGTGCTGAAAAAGGCACACCTGTTCCTGCACAGTATCATTGGTTCTCTGGGGTCGTGTTTTTTCCAATTGACAGCATTTTACATGCGAGTCCTCATCTTTAGAGCTTAACTTCTGCTTCTAAATTTGAATGGAATCTGCCTACCTCTCTGTTCATATTTTTTTTAATTAATTTTTATTTCAGTAGAGTTGCTTTACAATGTTGTGTTAGTTTCTGCTGTACAGCAAAGTGAATCAGCTATACGTATACACATATCCCCTCTGTTTTGGATTTCCTCCCCATTTAGGTCACCACAGAGCACTGAGTAGGGCTCCCTGTGCTATACAGCAGGTTCTCATTACTTGGCTATTTTATACATCGTATCAATAGTGTATATAAATCAATCCCAATCTCCCAGTTCATCCCACCACCCCGCTTCCTCCTTGGTATCCATACGTTTGTTCTCTACATCTGTGTCTCCATTTCTGCTTTGCAAATAAGATCATCTATACCATTTTTCTAGATTCCACATATATGCGTTAATATACGCTATTTGCTTTTCTCTTTCTGACTTACTTCACTCTGTATGACAGTCTCTATGTTCATATATTATTGATTGCAGGCCATCTCCCATCCTGTCCCTCATTTATGTGAAATAATTACCTGTTCTTCTCCCTGCAGTTAGTGGCCCTCTTCCTTAGGCTGCTTGCTGCCACTTCAAGTATATTAACTTGGGCAACTTCTGTGTGCCCAGCCCACCCTGTGCTGGGATGAAGGTGGCCAGGGCGACAGAGCCCAGCCCTCCAGACTCACATCTTCCACCAAGAGGCTTCTAGGCTGCAGTTCCCTTCTTTCTAGCCATTCCCTCATTTCCTGGAGTGAGGGGACCAAGATATGTGGGAGCCCTCTGGCCCTATCCTGCCACCTGCACAAGTGGTCAGCATTCCCAAGCCCTGAGGCCAGAGTCTCCGTGAATAAACAAACAAGCGACTTACTTCAGTCTGTATGACAGACTCTAGGTCCATCCACCTCACTACAAATAACTCAATTTTGTTTCTTTTTATGGCTCAGTAATATTCCATTGTATATATGTGCCACATCTTCTTTAGCCATTCATCTGTTGATGGACACTTAGGTTGCTTCTATGTCCTGGCTATTGTAAATAGAGCTGCAATGAACATATTGGTACATGACTCTTTTTGAATTATGGTTTGCTCAGGGTATAAGTCAGAAAGAGAAAAACAAATACCGTATGCTAACACATATATACGGAATCTAAGAGAAAAAAAAAAAGGTCATGAAGAACCTAGGGGTAAGATGGGACTAAAGACACAGACTTACTAGAGAATGGACTTGAGAACACGGGGAGGGGGAAGGGTAAGCTGTGACAAAGTGAGAGAGTGGCATGGACATATATACCCTACCAAACGTAAAATAGATAGCTAGTGGGAAGCAGCTGCATAGCACAGGGAGATCAGCTCGGTGCTTTGTGACCACCTAGAGGGGTGGGATAGGGAGGGTGGGAAGGAAGGAGGGAGATGCAAGAGGGAAGAGATATGGGGATATATGTATATGTATAACTGGTTCACTTTGGTATAAAGCAGAAACTAACACACCATTGTAAAGCAATTATACTCTAATATAGATGTTAAAAAAAACAAACAAACAAACAAGCGAGAAGGCTCGTCTAGGAGGCCTCGTGTGCCCACAGGCTGGCTGCTCTGAGGTCAGTGGGTCGGGAGCACCGCCCTCCCTCCCCGCCCCATCAGCACCTCTCCTCCTGGATACCCCACCTAACCTTACTGGGCATCCCAAGGCGGTGACAACTCAGCTTCTCCACTTTCTGAACGTTTACTCTGCCAAGTACAGTCGACAAACCCCCTGGAGAACACAAGCTCAACGTATTAGATGCTAATTGAGCACCTAATGTATCCTTGGCACGAATCCTGGGCTTACATCATCTTCGGGGACACGGACACAGGGCTGGCACTTGGGTGATGCCCAGAGTGAGTGCCCTTGGGAGACCTCACTTGCCCCACCCTCGAACCAGGCCTGGACAGATGGTAAACAAGCCACCAGGTAAATACCCAGCTGATGGGAACACAGGCAAAGGCATGAACTGCTTCCTCACAGAGGAGCCGTGTTCCCGCTGTCAGAAGGGTTTGCAGCCTCTCACAGCAGATTCGTGGAGGTCTCTGTGGTTGGGTGACCGTGAGGAGGGGAAGATTTGGTTGGGTGACCGTGAGGAGGGGAAGATTTGAAGTGTTGGCGGGAAGCGGAAGACCCTCCTTCACCCCCTGCATCCCCGCAGCATCCTGTGGGCCGAAAGCTGGTGGCTTGGCTAGACCTGCTGGCCGGGGGAGGGCCAGGCGGGGCCAAAGGGAGGATGTGACTCCTGTCTCTCTCCCTTCATCACACTCCGGGCCTCAGCCAAGCTTGGGGGACCCAGAGAGATTTGGGGATGGGAAGAAAGGAGACTTCCACAAGAGGAGCAGGCCTTTGTGGAAGACTTCTCTGGACCCCGCTCAAAGCCCACCTCCCCAGAAACCCAGAACCCCATCTATGGTGGCCCACCCAGCCGTGTGGGGTGCTGAAGGAGGCGCAAAGAAAAGCACTCTGGGGCTCAGACTGCAGCCAGTGTTTCCTCCAAGGGCTTTGCACATCTTCCTCTATCAGGACTCTGCCAGCCCAGCCAGCGCATACGGAGCTGATCCGTGGAAGAGGGAGTGATGCTACAGAGGTTTTATCTAGGTGATACCCGAGTGAGTGTGCTCCTGTGTGCTAGGGGCGTAGAGGATGTTTGCCTTGTGAACTAGGCCTGATTGTTGATAGATGGGGCCTTTCAACGGACAGCTGTCCCATTCTTGAGCCTGTTCAGACTCTGCTGATGTTAACACAAAATCTCCCCAATGGCTTCCCTGCCCTGCTTTTAGTATCCAAACTAAATTAAGACCTTTGTGTGTATCTGTGTGTTTATGAGAAGAAGGTTGATTCACATGTTCTCAATCTCCTGCCATAACCTCTACAGAAAAATTTCATCATCGTAGAATGAGTTGCGACTTGGTCAAGGTTAAGAATACATTTTCCAGGAAATGGAAACCCGTCATTTGCATACAAATGGTCACTGGGTGAAAATGTAAAAGCAGGATGCCACTCACTGCTGGAAAGAATGGGAACAGCCTCCAGGGAGTTGTCGATGGTATCATGAGACACTGCAAACGCCTGGAAAACAGTTTGGCAGTATCTAGTAGCGCCTAATATAAATCACATACTCTAACTCAGCGCTCCTGGGAATATATCCCCTTATAAAGTAAAAGCACCGCTACCTAAGGATAAATGTACAAAATAAATATACCGCTACCTAAGAATAAATATACAAATATATATACAAATATATAATATAAATAATATTATATATTTATTTATATAAATAAATATACAAACAATTGATGATTATTTCAATTTCCTTTATTTGGGTAAAATAAAAACTGGAAACAACCCCAAGTTAATGAGTAGAGAATCACTAAATAAACTGTGATCTATCTACACCTTAAAATATCATGCAGCCATCAAAAGAATGACTTAAAAAAATGATTTGGCAAGATTGCCAGGGATCCTCAGAGAACAAAAACAGAATGTATTTAAAATATGATCCTATTCTGTAAAGCAAATAATCAGCTGCAGAAAACCATATATATATATATATATATATATATATATATATATATATATATATAAAACTGAGCGTATATGACTGCATGAGGAGGTATCAATATATGCCGCTGTAGAAGGACACCTAACTGACTACCAACATGAGGCACTGTGCTAAAAAGCACTGAAAAAGGAACTAGTGTCTTTTAAGTAATGAGAGATTAAAACAAAAGTAATCCTTTTATTTTTATTAACTTGACTGTTAGTTAAAATTCAATTTCACAACACATCAGAAAGAACTTAAGAATAGATATTTTAATTTATTCTGGCACTGTCCAATTCCAGAAAGGATTTGGGGGCAGCTTACAAAGCTATATGCACAAAGGGAGCAGTAAGGACAAACCAGCAATGGGATGGAGCCGAGGCAACATCACAGCGACCCGACACCCACTGGCCTTCAGCATCTCTCTGCTGGCTAATCTGGTGCACGTAAAACTTGATGTCTCTGTACCCTTCATCCTGATGTGATAGCGCCTCTTACTTTCCAGTTTTAGTTTTCCAATCACTCCAGATAATTTATTTTCTCCTCTAAATTTATCTAAAATGACAATTCACCTCCCCCCAAAGTCTGTACTGCTCCAGCTGTGGGTTCGTGGTATGAACACTCAGGTTGCTCAGAAGCATGGTGAGATGAGAGAGAACAATTTCCACTCATCTGTACTTTTTTCCCCAGAAGTAGAATTTGTTATTGCAGTAGCTGAACATATTATAGTTCCTGCATTTAAAAAGATGCATTTTGAGTATATAGGTACAAGGAAGTTATTGACTAACTGAGAGGTTGTTCTTTGATCCTTTAAAAACTTTATTTTTTTCTAAAAGCTTGAGAACAAAACTTCTCTCATCTCCCCAAACTCTTAGTTTTTAATTTCTTATCAGGGTCCCAGTATCAGGCTGACTTCTCAAAGTGTCAGAATCCCTGAGGCTGATCTTCAGTCTCTTCTGTGACCACCCCTACCCTCTGAGACTGGGGGATCTTAAGTTTTCACACGAGCTTTTGTTACTGGTCGGCCACATTCTGAATTCTGGATTCCTTCTTCCTCACCGTGAAGGCCTGTTTTTCCCATCCTTACATCCCAACAGAGGGAAAAATTGCAGAGATGGAAGAATGTGTGACTAAGTCATCTTTTGAGAATCAGAAAGGTTTTCTTTCTCAGAGGTAAGAGTCTCTCCCTCCCAAAGGGATTAACAGCTACTAGCCATATACTAGTCAGTTTACAATTACTGATCCCAGTAACTAAAATACAGTGATTCAAGAACAGACCCCAGTAGAATATATGGATTACATGCTACACGTGGCATTCACATACACGGGGAGAGACTGGATTCTATAATAAAGGGTGCTGGGACAATTAGTAACTATTAGGGAAAAAGCAAGTTTTAGCCTTTCACATCTTGCACCAAAAGAAATTCCAGGTGGTTTCCATAAGTGAATGTTTTAAAAATATATACTGAAGAACAGAAACCAGAAGATCAGTATTTTAATGAATAATAAACTGTAATAAAAATGAAAGACAAACTTGTTTCTAATACAGATTGGAGTTGTTCAAACAAAAAATAAACAAAAAGGAATCCATTTTTAAAATGCATTTTACCAGATTACACCAGAAAAGAATATTCCAGGTAGATAAGAGTACTGAAAAGTGAGCCCATTAGTATTCCATGGCTCGGAGTACAGACTGGTGCCACTACCGTGAAGGGCAATTTGGTAACACGTATCAAGAGCCATAAAGTTGTTTATATTGTTTGACCCAGCAATTCCACTTCTGGGAATTTATCATGAAAAGGTCACTATGGTTACACATAGGGATTACTAACTGCAAAGACATGTGAGCATACTGAAAACATGCTAAAAACCTAAGTATCCACCAGTGAAATAAACAAATACATCAATACAATGTAAAGAGAGCCCCTAAAATGATGCTGTGCAAGAATGCTTAATAACTGGAAAGATATTCACAATATATTTGTTGTTTTTTTAATTTTTGTTTTTTATTGAAGTATAGTTGATTTACAATGTTTCAGGTGTACAGCAAAGTGATTCAGTTATACATATATATATATTATTTTTCAGATTCTTTGCCATTATAGGTTATTATAAGACATTGCATATAGTTCCCTGTGCTATACAGTAGGTCCTTATTGTTTATCTATTTATATGTAGTAGTCTGTATCTGTTAATCCCAAATTCCAAATTTATCCCTCTCTCCCCTTTTCCCTTTGGTAACCATGAATTTGTTTTCTATGTACACAATGTATTTTTTTAAGATTTTTTTTTGATGTGGACCATTTTTAAAGTCTTTATTGAATTTGTTACAATATTGCTTCTGTTTTATGTTTTGGTTTTTTGGCCGCGAGGCATGTGGGATCTTAGCTCTCCGACCAGGGATCAAACCTGTACCCCCTGCATTGGAAGGCGAAGTCTTAACCACTGGACCGCCAGGGAAGTCCCCACAATGTAGTTTTATTTTATTTTATTTTTTTACTTTTTATTTTATATTGGAGTATAGCCGATTAACAATGTCGTGATAGTTTCAGGTGCACAGCAAGGGGACTCAGCCATACATATACATGTGTCCTTTCTCCCCCAAACTCCCCTCCCATCCAGGCTGCCACATAACATCCCACAACGTTTTTTTGTTTTTTGTGTTTTTTTATTTATTTTATTTTTGGCTGTGCTGGTTCTTTGTTGCTGCGCGCGGGCTTTCTCTAGCTGCGGCGAGTGGGGTCTACTCTTCGTTTCGGTGCGCGGGCTTCTCATTGCGGTGGCTTCTCTTGTTGCGGAGCACCGGGCTCTAGGCGCACGGGCTTCTGTAGTAGTGGAATGCAGCCTCAGTAGTTGTGGCGCACGGGCTTAGTTGCTCCGCAGCATGTGGGATCTTCCCGGACCAGGGCTTAAACCCGTGTCCCCTGCATTGGCAGTGGATTCTTAACCACTGAACCACCAGGGAAGACCCGGCTCCACTTTTAAAAGAGAGAATCTGGAAGGTGACCTAAGAGAGGTTGCCGGTTTTATCTGTGGGGTAGAATTGCATGAATGTTTTCTTTTCCTCTTCTCTTTGCTTTGCTATATCCTAAATTTTCTCTAAAAAGACACATGACTTTGAAAATAATGTTTTTCCGGCTGTAACTATTTAAAACATAACCATTTTAAACATACAGAACTTCACACTCACATGCTGGCTCTGAACATCACAGATCCGCCCTCTCTAGCTACCCTGAGGATTTCACATCTCTGAGTCCATGGCTGTCAGAAAGGCATCTTACCCTCCAAACTGAGCTCAACAACAGCATTCCCTGCAGCTGCAAAATCTCCTCTGAGAGGAAAAAAATCATCATCACATAACAAACAATAAAAAGAAATCTAAAATTTCTACTTTATGCATCTATTTTTTAAAGTTGTCCGTGGGTCTGACCACACACGCACACACACATTTCTACTTGTTTTCAGAGAAGGGTGGCCTGCCTCTAATCTCATAAAAGTTTAAAACCAGATGACCCACACTTTCACGCACTGTTTCACGCACTGTTTACTGACATTCGATTCGACCTCAATTGCCAGCCACCATCTCCACTTATTAGGCACTTATTATGTGCTTGGTACCGTCCTGTTTTACCTGCACTGTCTCAACTAACCCCTCATGCACATATGCGTTCTTGCTATTTTATAAGCAGGATGCTAAGCCCAAACTCCAACAAGTCCCCGGGCTGGAAAGCAAAAGGCAGAGACAGGAATACCACCACCCAGTGATGCCTGGTGAGATGCCCTCTTCCCACCCCAACCCGTGAGGACTAGAGCCAGAGCAGTTTAATCTTGGGTCCTGCACAAGCTTACCTAGTCTTCTCACCATACAAATCCCCACAGTTCATGATCTCTGCATATAAGGCATCCCGTGGGCTCTTTTCCCTACTCTCCTTGTGGCTGGAGCAGCAGCAAACTGCAAATAAAATTCGAAAATCTTTGCAATTGGTAAAATCCTATCCTTTAGAGTTATAGATCTCTGTGTTGGGAAAGGAACTTAAAGCCTATCTAATTCAGCTTCCAAAATAACACTTCAACACCCTTTACTACAACCTTGCCAAGAGCTCGACCCTCATCCCCACATTTAAATACCTCCTGTGACATGGAACTCACATTCTCTGGGCAACCCAGTTCACAGTTAACTAATTCCACTCGAAAATGTTTTTCTCAAAGGAAGTCCCTGCAAGCTTCCAAGAACCGCTCAAAAGCAAGTCTACTCAATGACTGATATTTGACGGCAGTTCTGAATCACGAATGCACCAAGGTGACCTTTGTGCTGCCACAAAATTCACAGTGATATCCGCGAGTGACCATCTCCATGGCGAATGCCCAGCGTGCCAGCTTTCACTTCATCCCTTTCTAGCCCACTCAAGGAAGCCGACGACAATGCAAGTGACACTCTATTTCAGGAATAATCTTGAACCTGCTCTCCTGTTTTTCAGGAAGTGGGTATTGTTAATTGCCACTCTTCACACCCAGCCGTGGCACAGTAAGGCACCCATACAGAGAAGGTTAAGAGGGTGAGTTGGGGTCCTTTCCATGTGACAGGGCTCAGGCGATGCCCCCAGATGTGCCGCCACCCTTCCTGGGTTCATCTGCTTTCCCAGCACATCTGTTGGTGTTCCCCTCGCCCAGAACCACTGCAACTTTCAATTGAATCACTATGAATTGAGCAGTGGTTCCTGTTTCCTCTTCATTGACAAACCCACACATCACAGATGCTCTGAATATTCCATTGTTTGCGAGAAAGTCACCACTTTAGAGTTGCTGTTTGTTCATACCTCCCTCACCCTGCCAGCCCGCCAGGTGGTGTCGCTGGTTAAGCAGGGGACGGTGTGACCTTCACTCCCGTGGCCCAGATGGACTCCTCTGACGGCAAGTGCTCCCCACAAGACCTCACTTCCTCCCAGGGTTTCAAGGGCATATCAGTACAAAAAAATGAGACCTTCTAAAAAACCACCTAAAAACACGGGTGCCTTGGTCGGCTGGGTCTACAGATTTATCAGAGTTTGGGGGCACGGTCTTGGATGTTCTCCTCCAAGAGCTCCAGCCGGCGACGTCCACACATTCAGGTACGTGCTCCCCTTCGGGACCAAATGGTGTCCCCTCCCTGAGGACAGGGTCATGGTTGCCCTCCTCCGTGCCTCTTTGGGGGTGGCTGACAGACACCTGCTGAGTCACTGGGCCTGATACAGTCAGGTAAGGGCGGTAAAGGGTGACGGTGGATGGGCAGGAGATAAGCCGACCAGGAAGGAGGTGGTCCTTTCTGGAAAGCTCCCACACCTTGCAGATGGTCTGCTGAGCACTCGGACTTGGAGGTGGTACCAAGAACGGGTCTCAGCAGTTTTCTTCTCCCTTGTATGTTCTGTCGGTTTCTTGCCAGAGGTGTCTGGCCCATGGGCATCAGCCAGTCAGAGGCTGAGCTGGCGGGAGCCCAGGCTCCCAGGGCAGGGTCTCCCCCAAGGCCTCAGGACACCATCCACTAGCACAGAGCTTTCCTTCCTAGAAGTGCCGAGTGGTGCCTGCCAGGGCTGCCGTTCTGACTTCAGCCTGTGATCACAGCAACCGCAAGCCAGCCACAAGCCTCTGTCTTTGCGTGCCTGGGGTTTGCTGTAACAGTTGGGGACTCTGAGGCTGTCCTTCAGATGAGGTCAGATTAAAACGTGCAAGAATTCCTGTACTCTGGACTCTTTCCCAAGGGAAGTTGGAGGGAATGGCCCAAGGAGGGGTTGGGGGATGCTTGAGGCAGGCAATGGACCCCCATGAGCAAGGGGAGTCAGGCAGAGCTGCTGCCTGGGTCCCACCCGCACACCTGCCCCTTTTATGTGGGGACGTTATATAGGGCGGCCCCCCTCCAGCAGCTGTTTGGGCTGAGGAACAAGTTCACTTACAAGCACAGATGCAGTGTCTCGGTTCTGACCTCTGTGGAAGGCCCACAGACACCTTAGGTACCTTGGAAGGTCAAAACCGACAGGGCCCAAAGAAACTGCTCAGACCTTTGAAACCCAGTCTGGAGATCAGTCTCAGGAAAGGTTACTCTTGGTGTTATTCGAATTATTTAACGGCATTGTTTGCGGACTTTAGAAATTATTGAAACGATGTAAATCATTGACAGTAAGAGGAAATTTTCATAAATTGTGGTCCATTTACTTGGCAGACAATTATTCAACACTCAACAATTGTCAAAGATTTTGTAAGGGCTTCCCTGGTGGCGCAGTGGTTGAGAGTCCGCCTGCTGACGCAGGGGATGCGGGTTCGTGCCCCGGTCCGGGAAGATCCCACGTGCCGCGGAGCGGCTGGGCCCGTGAGCCATGGCCGCTGAGCCTGTGCGTCCGGAGCCTGTGCTCCGCAAGGGGAGAGGCCACAACAGTGAGAGGCCCGCGTACCGCAAAAAAAAAAAAAAGATTTTGTAAGAGGCTCAGAGAATGTTTATGCAAATAAGAAATGGAAAAACAGGACATAACGTTGCATTTACAGTAAGTAAGGTCTAGACGAGGCTTTAGGAAAGAAGCAGGAGGAAGCACGCCCAAGTGTGCTCTGAAGAGTCTAGAATCTTCTTTTCATCTTCTGTGGTGGGCCCTGCTCCCCCTTCCTCTCCCCTCCTCCCCCCACAGGCCTCCCTCTGTCTTCCCCAGGCCCAGTGGAGTGATGAAACCCCCCTCCCCCAGGACCCTGGGAGAGAATGAGGGAGGGGGATGCGGGGGCGTAGGACTCTTTTTTTCTCTTTTCATTCGCTTTTTCATGCAATCACTTATTCAGTCTTCACTCACTTGCTCCTCGACCTTGGGCGAGCGGCTTCTGGTCCCTCACCTGTTTTCACTCCTACAAATTTAGAGATAACAATCGCCTGCCTGCCGTACCGCAGGCACTGTACCCACAGCCGCCCAGCCATAAACCAAGATGCGGAGCAAAGTGGCGGTTCCGGGCTTGGGCCGTGCTGGGTGAGAGGCTGCACTGACCTGTGCCTCGGCCTTGGTGTCTGGGAAACGGGGCTCCCTGGCACCTGGCCCGGGAGGTCGTGCGGGTACAGAGTGTGGTAGAGTCAGCACCCCGCACGAGATACTGGCGTTTGTTCCTGCTCTTGGCTGTGCACTTGGCCAAGCCCGGGACACTTCTTCCTCTCAACCAGGCGAGAGAGAAGCAGGTCTTCCACACCTACCACCACACCTAAAATACACTCCTGCACCCCCCAGCCCCCGGGCCTGCCATCTCCCCCAGGACTCCTGCCTGCACACGCGCTCACACACACAAACGCACACACACACACACACTCGCCCTGCGCAAAGACCCCTTCATCCTCATACTCTGTGTTCCCCTCCCTCTGCCTGGACCCCCTAGGGCTCCTCCTCACCTCCCTCCAGGACCCCTCCTCCACTCATCCGACAACACTTAGGTTTTCCAGAAAGCCCCCTGCCGTTCTCCGTCGCCACACTCAGTGTCCTTCTCAGGCTGTGTCCTTTCTGTTTTCCCTTGATCTCTCTGCGCCACTGCACTGTCAGCCCCGGAGACTGACCACGTGCGTTTCTTGAGCGTTGCTGAACCCTCCGCCTAGCACTGTGAAATTGACATAAATGAGCAAATAAACATTACGTTTAAAATGAAAATAAATCGGAGACTTGGTCCTTATCATTAGAGAGCTTTAAAAATGATGGTGGAAAAGATAAATATTATATGATTCCACATAGATGAGGTTCCTAGAGTTGTCACATGCATGGAGACAGAACGTAGAATGTTGGGAGGGGGAGTTCGTTTTTGATGGGAATGTGAGAAAGTTCTGGAGATGGATGCCACTGATATTGCAATGTGAATGTACTTAATGCCACTGAACTGTACACTGAGTGATTCCAATGGCAAATTTTATGTTATATACATTTTGCCACAGTTTTTGAAAATGTTAATAGTTGTGGGAAAGACATAAACATACTCAACTGGAAAATTATGAGACGACATAGGAATACACAACACAGACGATATGGAACAGAAAACAACACACACACACACACACACACACACACAGAGTACTTGATTCAGCCCCAGAAAGAAAGAAGGCCAGTTCTGAAGGCTGTTTCCGGGCAGAGTGCAGCTCAGCAGTAAAGCACTGCTCCCCGGGAGGGAAAGTGAGTTATTTTTAAGTCTTCCATTTGTAAAAGTAATATAATCGTGGTAATATACATCGCAGAAACTTAGAAACAAGAAAAAAGAGTGAGGAAAAAGCATCTTGATGTATTTTCACCTAATGTTTTAAAAACATTTTTAGTTGTAATCATGCTGAGTGTATATTTTTATTAAGTATACTACAAGCATTTTTCTTGTTCTTACATAGTTTTCATAATTACAACAATTCATAATTTTTAAAAAATATTTATTTATTTATTTATTTGGTTGAACCAGCTCTCATGCGGCAGGGGGGCTCCTTAGTTGCACGGCATGCGGCATGCATGTGGGATCTAGTTCCCTGACCAGGGATCGAACCCGGGCCCCCTGCATTGGGAGAGTGGAGTCTTATCCACTGCACTGCCAGGGAAGTCCCATCAATTCATGATTTTAATGTTTAAGATTGTATTGAGTGGATTATCATAGTTTACTTAAATGACCCTTTATTTCTGAACATTTTAATTGCTTTCAACCTTCAACATCTCTGTTCATACCCTACTGTGACAAGTCTAAGAGTATATCCACTGGAGGCATTTTCCAGATTGGAATTACTGAGCATACGGGTATACATATTTTTGTAGCTTTTAATACTTGGTTTCAAATTGCTTTCCAGGCCATCAGCAAGTACCAGTTTTACACCACTTTCACCCACAATAAAAAAGGTTAGCACTTTTTTATCGCCCTGCTGGGTTGTAGGTGGGAAATACTTTTTCAGTGTTGGTATGATTTTGTATTAGACGATTGCCACATTTTTTCAAAGGCTTTATATTTTTAGAGCAATTTTAGGTTCACAGCAAAATTGAAAAGTACAGGGACTTCCCATATACTCCCTGCCCCCAGACATGTATATCCTCGTCCCTTATCCACATCCCCCATCAGAGCGGTACATTTGTTACAACTGATGAACACATCATTATCATCCAAAGTCCATAGTTTACATTAAGGTTCACTCTTGGTGTTGAACATTCTATAGGTTTGGACAAATGTATAATGGCATGTATCCATCATTATAACATCGTGCAGAGGAGTTTCACTGCCCTAAAAATCCTCTGTGCTCCACCTGTCCGTCTCTCCCTCCCCTTTACTCCTGCCAGCCACTAGTCTTTCTGCTGTATCTATGCTTCTGCCTTTTCCAGATGTCATATAGAGGGAATCTTCTCATATTGGCTTCTTTCACTTAGTAAGATGCCATTTAAGTTTCCTCCATGTCTTTCCATGGCTTGATAGCTCATTTCTTTTTAGCACTCAATATATTCCCTTGTCTGGAGGTACCACACTTTATTTATCCATTCACCTACTGGAGGACATCTTGGTTGCTTCCAATTTGGCAATTATGAATAAAGCTACTATAAACATCTCTGTGCAGTTTTTTGTGTGGACGTGAGTTTTCAACTCCTTTGGGTAAATACAAGGAGTATGACTGCTGGATCATACGATAAGAGTATGTTTAGTTTTGAAAGAAACTGGCAAACTGTTTTCCAAAGTGGCGGCACCATTTTGCATTCCCACCAGCAACGAGTGAGAATTCCTGCTGCTCCACAGCCTTGCCAGCATTTGATGTTGCCAGTGTTTTGGATTTTGGTCATTCTAATAGGTGTGTGGTGGTAACTCGTTGTTTTAATTCGCATTTCCCTAATAACATATGATGTGGAGCATCTTTTCTTATGCTAAATTGCCATTTTCATATATTCTTTGATGAGGTGTCTGTTAAGCTTGTGGCTCTTATTTTAATCAGGTTGTTTGTTTTCTTATTGTTGAGCTTTAAAAGTACTTTGTATAATTTGGATAACAGTCCTTTATCAGATGTATCTTTTGCAAATATTTCTTCCGGTCTGTGGCTTGTCTTATCACTCTCTTGACACTGTCTTAGCAGAGCTGAAGTTTTTAATTTTAATGAAGTCCATCTTGTCAGTTACTTCTTTCACGGATCATGACTTAGAAAAATGCAGCATTTTAAAACTCTGTGTTTCCCAAGTGGAACAGCTTTCCTTGTAGTACACAGACCATCCTGCTGTGTTTATAGACCTAAAGCATAGAGCTTATGCTAGAAACACTGCAGGAACTCAAAGCCCTAGGGAGGGTACCTGGTTTACTCCACCCTGTGCCTGGAGGCAAATTAGGGCAGGATTATTTGGAAGCGGTAACCTAAGTACAAGGTTACACTGAGTTGCTTGAGGAGACAGCAAGAGAGGCTTCACTGAGGTCCTTGGGCAGAGACTCCTCATCCAGGCAGAGGGCAGATGGACAATCCAGAACCTGAAAGCAGTGCAGTAGCTGTCCAAAATGAGAGAGAAGCAGAACTGGAAAAGGCAAAAGGATACAGAAGGCCAGATGGGATGGAGCTAAGGCATTAGCAGTGGGAAGAGAAGGGTGCAGGAAGCAAGGGGCATAGAACGAGCACATGCCCCCACAAGGGGACTCTGCCTTTGGAGAAGGTTGGTTACAGTGGGGGCTTTCCATCGCTGCGGCAGGGTCTTGCTAAAAGTGAAACTGGGATTTTCCAAGGGTTCTGAAGGGGTTTGCCCTGGGAAGGAAGATGTTCCACTTGGGGGCCCACACTGGCTTAAAAACAATCCTCCAGCTTTCGTTTACCAAGCCCTACAGCAGTGACCCCAGTTCACCCTGCATCTCAGCGTGGGCCGGGGCATGAAGGATCCCCAGTGTGTCTCAGGTCAAGTGCGCAAGGACTAGACCCCAGCTGCTTCCTCACCACAAGATGAAGAAGAGTAATAAAGCTCCCGTCTGCTGAGTGCCTCCCAGGCGCCAGCACTATGCTGAGATCTGTGCGTTCCTTTTCTTCTTTGCTTTCCTAACAGCCTTATTTAAAGTAGATATTAGTGACCCCTTTAACAGGCAAGGAGACCAAGGCTCAGAGAGGTTCCCCACCAAGATCAAAATCACACAGCATTTAATGAATTGGGGCACTACTATGCAACACTTAGCTCCAACGCCTTACCCACTCTCCACTTATCCCAGAAATAGCCCAGCCGCTCCATAAGACTTTCAGGGGCAGCAAGCAGGTGAGTTTGGAGAAAAACTTGCAAGAAGCCTGTGTAACCTGATAAAAGTCTGAGTTATTGGATTATTTGAGAATAAAGTTGGTCTTTTCAAATCAACTAACTCCAGCTACACAGCATGGTTCAGGAAAAGAGGTGAGGCTGGAGGAGGGGTGGTCGGAGCTCTTGGGGCAGACAGAATGTCTCAGTGTTCAGGACGGAGGCTGGCGTGTGGCAGACTTGGGCTGCTGTGTGACCCTGGGCAAGTGATCCTGGTTATTTTCTCCCCAGTTTTATTGAGAGATAATTGACAAAATACTGTATTAGTTTACAGTGTACGATATAATGATTTGATATATACATATTGTGAAATGTCTACCACACTAAGTCTAGTCAATGTCCCTCATTTCACAGTTACAATTTTTTTTTGCATTATAAGAACTTTTTTTTTTTTTTTTTTTTTTTTTTTTTTCGGTACGTGGGCCTCTCACTGCTGTGGCCTCTCTCATTGTGAAGCACAGGCTCCGGACGCGCAGGCTCAGCGGCCATGGCTCACGGGCCCAGCCGCTCCGCGGCATGTGGGATCCTCCCAGACCAGGGCACGAACCTGCGTCTCCTGCATCGGCAGGTGGACTCTCAACCACTGCGCCACCAGGGAAGCGCCTATAAGACCTACTTTCTTAACAACTTTCAAATATACAATACAGTGTTGCTAACTACAGTCACCATGCTGTACATTACATGCCCGGAACTCATTTAGCTTATAACTGGACATTTATACCTTTTGATCCCCATCACCCATCCCCGCCCCCCATCTTTTTTTTTTTTTTTTTTTTGCTGTACGCGGGCCTCTCACTGTTGTGGCCTCTCCCGTTGCGGAGCACAGGCTCCGGACGCGCAGGCTCAGCGGCCATGGCTCACGGGCCCAGCCGCTCCGCGGCATGTGGGATCCTCCCAGACCAGGGCACGAACCTGCGTCTCCTGCATCGGCAGGTGGACTCTCAACCACTGCGCCACCAGGGAAGCGCCTATAAGACCTACTTTCTTAACAACTTTCAAATGTACAATACAGTGTTGCTAACTACAGTCACCATGCTGTACATTACATGCCCGGAACTCATTTAGCTTATAACTGGACATTTATACCTTTTGATCCCCATCACCCATCCCCGCCCCCCATCTTTTTTTTTTTTTTTTTTTGCTGTACGCGGGCCTCTCACTGTTGTGGCCTCTCCCGTTGCGGAGCACAGGCTCCGGACGCGCAGGCTCAGCGGCCATGGCTCACGGGCCCAGCCGCTCCGCGGCACGTGGGATCCTCCCAGACCGGGGCACGAACCCGTGTCCCCTGCATCGGCAGGCGGACTCTCAACCACTGCGCCACCAGGGAGGCCCCCATCTTTTCTCTGTTTCTCTGCGTTCAGTTTTTTTAGATTCCACATATAAGCGAGATCAGGCAGCATTTATCTTTCTCTGCCTGACTCATTGCACTCAGTTAATGCCCCCAAGGTCCATCCGTGTTGCTGCAAACGGCAGGATTTCCTTGCTCTCTGTGGCTGAACAACATTCCATTGTTTACATACACCACTGTTTCTTTATCCATCCGTTCATCTGTGGACATTTGACTTGTTTCCATATCTCGACCACTGTCGCTAATGCTGCAGTGAACGTGAGGATGCCGATATCTCTTCAAGACAGTGATTTCATTTCCTTTGGATCAATACTCAGAAGTGGAATTGCTGGATCATACGGTAGCTCTAGTTTTAATTCTATTTTTAATTCTTTACATTTCTACCAACAGTGCACAAGGGTTCCTTTTTCTCCAAACACCCTCCACAACATTTGTTATCTCCTGTCTTTTTGATAATAGCCATTCTAACAGGTGTGAGGTGATATCTCACTGTGGTTTTGATGTGCATTTCCCTGATGAATAGTAATGATGAGCACCTTTTCATGTACCAATTGGCCATTTGTATGTCTTTTTGGAAAAGTGTCTGTTCAGTTCCTCTGCCTATTTTTTAATAGGATTGTTCCATTTTTTGCTATTGAGTTGTATGAGTTGTTTATATATTTTGGATATTAACCCCTTCTCATATACATGATTTCCCTGGCTAGTTTTGAACGGCCTAAATCCCACCCCGACTTAAGGCCAGGAAACGGATGTTTCATTAACCTTGCGAATTCCAGTACTTCAGACTGTGCCTGGGACACAGCAGGTACTTGTTATATGTAATTATTCTATAAAAAACTTCAAAAGAGGACAGAGTTTTTGAATTTTTGCTTTAAATTGCATAATATGTCTTAGATTCCATATATATGTGTTAGCATACGGTATTTGTCTTTCTCTTTCTGACTTACTTCACTCTGTATGACAGACTCTAGGTCCATCCACCTCATTACAAATAACTCAATTTTGTTTCTTTTTATGGCTGAGTAATATTCCATTGTATATATGTGCCACATCTTCTTTAGCCATTCATCTGTTGATGGACACTTAGGTTGCTTCTATGTCCTGGCTATTGTAAATAGAGCTGCAATGAACACATTGGTACATGACTCTTTTTGAATTATGGTTTGCTCAGGGTATAAGTCAGAAAGAGAAAAACAAATACCGTATGCTAACACATATATATGGAATCTAAGAAAAAAAAATGAAGAACCTAGGGGTAAAACGGGAATAAAGACACAGACCTACTAGAGAATGGACTTGAGGATATGGGGAGGGGGAAGGGTAAGCTGTGACAAAGTGAGAGAGTGGCATGGACATATATACACTACCAAATGTAAAATAGATAGCTAGTGGGAAGCAGCCGCATAGCACAGGGAGATCAGCTAGGTGCTTTGTGACCACCTAGAAGGGTCGGATAGGTAGGGTGGGAGGGAGGGAGATGCAAGAGGGAGGAGATATGGGAACATATGTATATATATAACTGATTCACTTTGTTATAAAGCAGAAACTAACACACCACTGTAAAGGAATTATACTCCAATAAAGATGTAAAAAAATAAAAAATAAATAAATTGCATAATATGTCAAATAAAAGTACTGAAAGTCATATCATAAATGCCCAGGGACCACTGTCAGATTTAGAAAATTTAACATTTTTCCAGTTTGCTTCAGTTTTTTATTTCAAGAAATAAATGTTCATACTTCACCCTCATTCCTTCCTCCAGTACTGCCCAGAGATTGTCAGAGTATAAAAATACAGGACCCAACCCTATGTTGTCTATAAGAAACCTACTTTAAATATAAAGACTCAGGTAAGTTGTAAAGGGATGGAGAAAGCTATATCATGCTCACACTAATCAAAAGAAAGCTGGAATAATCAGACAGAACAGACTTCAGAACAAAGAAAATTATCAGGGTTGAAAAGGGGCATTACATAATGTTAAACGGATCAATTCCCCAAGACTTAACAATCCTTAAAGTGGATGCACCTAACAACAGAGCATCAAAATATATGAGACAAAAACTGAGGCTACAAGGAGAAATAGACAAATCCACTATTATAGTTGGATATTTCAATGCCCTTCTATAAGTAATTGATAGAGCCAGCAGGCAGAAAATAGTAATGAGTTAATTGACCTGAACAGCACTATCAAATAACTTGATTTAATTGACATTTATAGAATACTCCGTCAAACTACAGCAAAATATACATCCTTCCCAAGCTCACATGGGACATTCACCAAAATAGACCAGATTCTGGGCCATAACTCACATCTTAACAATGTTTAAAAAATAGAAACCATACAAAGTATGTTCTCAGAACACAATGAAATTAAACTAGCAATCAGATAACAGAAAGATATCTGGACAATCCCCAAATATTTGGATATTAAATAACATACTTCTAAATAACACATGGGCTAAAGAATAAGTCTCAGTAGAAAGTTAAGAATATTTTGAACCAAATGAAAATGAAAACACAACTTATCAAAATTTGTGGGATGCAACAAAGACAGTGCTTAGAGGCACTGCACATAAATTTATAACATTCAATGCACATATTAAAAAGTAAGGAAGGTTCAAAATGAATAACCTAAGCTTTTACCTTGGGAAATGAGAGAAAGAAGAACAATTTAAGCCTAAAGCAAGTAGAAGAAAAGAAATAAAAATTAGAGCAGAAATCAGTGAAATTGGAAACAGGGAAACAATAGAGAAAAATCAATGAAACTAAAAGTTGATTCTAAGAAAAGATCAATAAAATTGATAAATCTCTAGCCAGGCCAACCAAGGAAAAAAGAGAGCAAACACAAATTACTAATAGAGAAATGAAGGTAGGGTCATATCTACTGATAGTGTGGACATTAAAGGTATACTGAAGGAATACTGTAAATCGATGGAGCTACTTGTGTATGACAAGCTGGGCCATTCCTCCTCTTTCTTAGTGCTGAAAAAAAAAGCAAAGGACTCCAGCTCCCCACACCTTACCCTACCCTCCCTCTTACCACACCCCCTTTAACTGAGGGACACTGGAACAGGAACCTATCAATCCCGGGAAAATCATGTAATCTCATTAGATGTCATTTTTCCCATATTTCAGCCCAGTTACCCTAAAATCTCACCACTATAAAAAAAAGAGCTAAAGAAGCCCCTCCCCCCAACTGTATAAGTTTTAGGTTCCACAGGACCCCTATCAGCTTTGTGTGCTACATTGAAAGATCTGCTCAGGTAGCAGGGAGAGAGGCAGTCAGGGTGAATTCAAGGTGTCTGGTTTGAAGGGATGGATTTTTTCTTTTTCAATAAGGTGTTTTGTGGTAGAATAAACAAAAACATAATTCTTAGAATATAAGAGCTGGAAGAGATTAATCTCCACAAATTAAAAGTTAGAAAACAGAAGCACAAAAAGATGAGAACGGACTATCCACACACACAAAAAAGAAAATTCAACTGATTAGACCTACAGAAAAAAGAAGGTCAACCTCAATAAAAATCAAAGTTTTTAAAGTATCCCCATTTCTTACCATCTTGTTTGTTTGTGTTCTTTTTATACCTTTTGCTGACCATGTGGAAGCCAACAATGTGCATTTGTCAAATCCTTAAGAGGCCAATTTGGCTTTCAAGGCCATTTTCTTCTGAAAATCCAGGTCAAGAAAATAATTCAAAATGCATAAAAAGATATATATGCCAGGGCCTCCCTGGTGGCGCAGTGGTTGAGAGTCCGCCTGCCGATGCAGGGGATACGGGTTCGTGCCCCGGTCTGGGAGGATCCCATATGCCGCGGAGCGGCTGGGCCCATGAGCCATGGCCGCTGGGCCTGAGCATCCGGAGCCTGTGCTCCGCAACGGGAGAGGCCACAACAGTGAGAGGCCCGCATACCGCAAAAAGAAAAAAAAAAAAAAAAAGATATATATGCCAATGAGTGTATTTTTTTGTCATCTCAACAGCCACATGGTTTTTACACCTTATAATGTTACTTTAAAGTACAGAAATAAAACCATCAAAGGGTACAAATTTCCAGCTGTAAGACGAGTAAGTTCTGGGGAAGTAATGTACAGCATGGTGACTATAGCTAACAATACTGTATTGCACTTTTGAAAGTGGCTAAGAGAGTAGATCTTAAATATTCTCAACTCACACACGCAGAAAAAAATGTAACTATATGAAGTGATAAATGTGTTAACTAACTTTATTGTGATAATTTTGAAATGTATACGTATATCAAACCATCACGTTGTGCACCTTAAACTTATACAATGTTACACGTCAATCATATCCCAATAAAACTCGAACAAAAATTTTTTAAATAAATAAATATGTAAAGCAGAATCTGTTAGAAATATAAAAAGGAAATGGCAAATCCACAAACATATTTTGAAAAATTAAAGTTCTTTCAAAAATTAACCCATCAAGTAGACTAAAATAAAGAATGTAGCAAATATGGATAATACATATTTACTAAGCTTGATCTAATATATAGAATATTTTATTCATTCATTCAAAACTATGCCTAAAGGTATTTTAAAAATTGACCATCTATCAAAAGCTCAGTAAATTCCAAAAGCATAAATACAAGCCACATTCTCAGACCACAGGACAATAAAATTAAAAACAAATGGGGAAAAAATCTATCCACTTAAAAAAATTTTTTTTTAATTTAAAAAAAAATGTAACATTTTTAAAGAACGCTTAGGATAATTAAAACACAAAAATTGAAATTACATACTATTTGGAAACCACTGTATCATAATGAAAAAGTACATAACCTAAATGTCCAACTAACTGGGGACTAATTGGTCAAACTATAAACAGAATATTACGCAGATATCAGGCGAGACTCATGAAGAATATGTTAGAAGAGAACTGTGTGCGACACAAGAATTGTAAAAAGCAGCCTGGAAACCTGAAGAGGAGATATGATGACAATGACGGATAAAAAATTTTAATATATAAGTATAGGATTCGAACAAAAAATGGCTTAACCCCCCCCAAAAAAAAACAACAAACAAACAAAAACAAAATAAATACACCAAAATGTTGAGAAGTTATAGTTCCATACTGGCACTATGAGCAATTATTTTTTCTTTTCTAGTTTTCAAAATTTTTGATCAAGGGGCTCTGGTTCCTAGCACCTCCTGGGCCAGTGCGGGGCTGAGCCTTCCACATAAACTAAAACCAAGAGCGGAACAAAATCGGTGAATAGGCCAAGGAACCTCAGAGAGGCCCTGGCCCCTGTAACCTCCCACCTAGTGCTCCGAGGCTTTCCCTTCTCCCAGACCCGCCCGCGCCCAGTGCGGGCGAGACCCGACCCGCCGCCTGGACCTTACCCTGCACAGTTACCACCGCGCCCTGCGCGAGAGAAACCAGGGGCCGGCCGCTCCACCTGACCCCAGGGCATCCCAAGCCCCCCGACCCCGTCCGCTTCCTGCCTAGTGCACCCCTCCTGCCTTCCCTCCGGGCCCAAGGCCCCCTCTCGGGGCTGCTGGTCTGGATGAGCAAGCTGGAGGAACCTGTCCACCTCCCCTCCGCGCCTGGGTCCCGCCGTTCGCGCCAGGGACCAGCAGACAGCTGCTGGGTCAGCCCCGGGCGGGGCTCCCGGAGCTTGCGACGACCCAGGATCTCCAGTCCGGTCCCTTTTCATTTTTGACAAGTGAGGGAAGGAGAGTTGGGAGAACTCACAGCCTGGCACAAAGAGAGGTTCTCAAACTGGGGACTCCTCTCCACCATTAAAGCGTTGACATTTTATTTCTACGGACGATGCATCGCACAGATGGTTTAGCCTTCATTGGTAGATACTGAGGGATGGGGAGAGGTTAGGAGTCCACCCGAGATACCTCCCCGCCCTATCTTGGGCCAGAAATTCCGTCTTCAACCAGTCTTTTGATACCCAGTCAAATGCAATTCCTGCCCTCCACCCCACGCCACTCCATCCCCCAATGTACCCTCGGTCGCCGAAGAAAAGTAGAACTCTAGGGGCCTGTAATAGGACTCTTGGGAGTCGGGGTGGGAATCCTGAAAAGAGCGAGGCCAAAGCCACAGCCGAGGAACGGCTAGGTGGGGTCGTTGAAGAGGGCTGGGCACCGGCGGGCTGGGAGGGAGCGTAAACCGGCTTCAGTTTTGCTTGGGGGCACGCGCGGACTGAATTCACAATCCCTCCCTCCCCACCCCGCCCCGCCCTTCCGCCAACCAGGCCCAAACTAGAGCAACATCGCCTCCTGCTGGACTGAGGGGGCATTAGATTTTATTCAAGGCAGGCAGCGCTCTGGAGCGGGAAGGAGCGTCCCGTAGTACTTGGTCCCGGCTCAGTCCTGGCCTCCTGAGTTACTCTAGGCTCACCCTCCCTGGGCCTCCGATTTTCTTCCTCTATAAAATAAATGTGTTGGATCGGACCTTCTCTGCGCTCACTTCCAGGTCCGGATTCTAGCACTCTCCTTTCTCCTCCCCCCCGCCCCCAGCCAGGGGCCCGCAGGCGCTTCTTCACCTGCCTCCCCCCCGCCCCCCGCAGGTCCTGCCCACCCGCTACGGCACCCCAGTTTCTACCCCAGCGCTGCGGGCTGAGCTCTGTGCCCTGTGCGTGCAGCTGCAGAAGGCCAGCACCTGCCCCTCGTGTGGGGCCCCTGTTTTCCTGGGGTAAGAGTGGGAGACGTGCTGCCCCCTCCGATCAGGGCTGGCTGTCCCCAGAAACAATTTCTGTGAGACACGGTGGAGGAGAATCCAGGCCTTGGATCAATCGGGGTGGATATTAGAGACCTCTGCCCAAGTCTGGCCGAGAGAACTGTGCAGAACGAGAAGGGAAGGAGTGTCAACCGGCCCCCAACTCCTCTCCGGCATCAACTCTGCCTCCACAGCCCCGCCTCGGGCCACCGTAGCTCAGCAGCACTGCCTGCCTTCAGCCTGGCTCGCCACCCGACCCCCCCACTCCCATCACGCCTGCTTCTTCGCCTCCAGGAAGACTGAATCCGGGCCCAGCTGGCTCTAGTCGCTTTGATCGCCCTCCCCAGTCCCCACCCCACCGGCTGAGGGCGGCGGGAGGCTGGGCTCCTCGTGCGCCTGTCCGCGGCGGCACCCACCACATCCTGGCACCCTCATCGTGGTACCACGTGTTCCCTTGTCTGTCCCCATTTGCTTAGCCGGTGTCCCGGACGGCAAGAGACACCCACGGCAACGGCACGCCCCCCACACACACACAGTCCCGCACCCCAGCCCCCTGTAGCTCCTCTCCATTGCGCGATCGCTTGGGGGTCTCTGCGTGGAGGTCCTATTTCATGCCTCTGCCTCTGAGCACAGCCAGGAGCATTCCTGAAGGGCAGTTTACCGCAGTGTCCGGGGTGTGAAAGAAGCAGCTCATTTCTCTCCTTCCTGCTAAACTGAGAAGGTGCAAGCCACCCTGAGAAATCCTCTAAGCCCCACCATTCCGCCCCCGCCCAAGGCGGTGGGTGGGAGGAACCGGACGAGTCGAGAAGGGAGGGAGAAGCCTTTGGCCTCCCTCGTCTATTCCTTCCTTCCCTAGCTCCGCCTTTTCTGCCCTCCTTCCTCTCCCAGGATCCACACCTCCCTCCTCCTCTTCCCAGAGAAGACTCTGATAAATGGGTCACCGTCCTACGGGAGTTGCTGGGCGCTTTTAAAGGGCCCGCCCTCTGGCTCTGGTGGTTAGCCGTGGAAACAGTCATTCTCCCCTCTTGCAATGTTTCCATTGCTGCCTCCTCCGGCTTCCACAGCTCACCCCGCAGGTAACCGGAGACAACAACTCAGGTCCCCTTGGAAAGTTGCATGAGGGGCTTGTCATAGTTTGTAAAATGTGAACGTGAAAAGCTTTACGGTTGAGTTGAGGTTACTTCATGGATGCTCCACCAGCGGCCAAATAAAAAAAATTAACCCTCTTGTGTAAAAAGAAAAATTTCCACTGACTTTTTAAAGTTTCTGTTTTGGGTCTTCAGAACTTTTCATTTTGCAAAACTGAAACTCTATACCCATTAAACAACTCCCCATTCCCCCCCACCCAGCGCCTGACAACCACCATTCTACTTTCTGTCTCTGATTTTGACTACTCTATGCACCTCGTGTAAGTGAAGCATACAGTATTTGTCTTTTTGTGACGGCCTTATTTCACTTAGCATAACGTCCTCAAAGTTCATCCATGACTACAGTATATGTCAACATTTCCTTCCTTTTTAAGGTTGCATAATATTCTATTGTATGTATATGCCACATTTTGCTTATCCAGCCACCCATCAATGGACATCTGGGTTGCTTCCACGTTCTAGCTACTGTGAATACCGCTGCTATGAATGTGGTGTACCTCTTCACTCAGTTTCAACTTGACATCAAACAGTTTTCATCATAGTATACTTGTAAAGTATATAATTTCCAATGTGTTGTAAATATTGGTATTTTAAAATAAAACTTTACATCACTCTTTTTATTTCTAATAGAATATAAACAGATGATGTATCAATTTTATTTCAACCACTGATGCCAAAAATCTTGGCTCTCTGTGCACCGATGCCAAAAAGAAATACGGAGACAGAGTTTTGGAGGAACGAGAAAGAGTAACTTTATTATTTGCCACGCAAAGAGGGAACACAGTGGGCTAGCACCTCAAGAACTGTGCCCCCCTCCCTGGGGAATGGGGAAAGGTTTTTGTAGCCTAGGGCTCATGGTCTGGGGTAGGTGGTAACACTCAAAGTAAATAAGGTCTTGCATTTCTTTTCTTCTGCAAATTCATGGCCAAAGCTGGCATCAGGCATCGAAGGAACCTCGTCTGGTGTCCCTGAAGTTATCAGCCCATAACCTTCTTTCTGAAATGAAGAGTGCTACAAGGGAATGTAGGGGGAGAAGAAATGCCAGGTGCAAAGGGTAATTTGGATGGAGTCAGAGGGTAACCAGCTTTGTGAAGGACAAGTCTAGCTACAAGTGTTTGTTAGTAGTAACAGCTAAAGAATAACCAAGATTGCTTAACTCTTTATGGGCTGTTTCCCCAGCCTGTTCACTGTTTCCTTATTTTCCTTGTTTATCAGAAAAGAAAAGTCTCGTTTCTATTTTTTGCTGCAACACCATCACCCATTTTAAAAATACAAGAACAAGTTCTTTAACTTTTGGAAATTTTCCATCATTCCTTTTTTCCCTCAAACTTATGAATTCTATCCCACTTCCTCCATAGACATTTATTCTAATATAATACGTTCTTATGCCTGAAGATCTTTTATTGATCATAATTCTCTGCCGAAAGAAATAAGCATACAAACTGAAGTTTTAATTTCCTACAATCATAAATTTCTAAGTATTAAAAGTTTAGATTATGCCATCATTGCAACTATCAGTAGTACACAAGTGTTCAAAACTAACAAATTTAAAATAAAGTTAATTTTAAATTATAAAAATTTAAATTATTAAAAAGTAATTATTAAACATAAAAAGTAACCCTTGGTTCTAATGTACTACAGTTATGCAAAATGTTACCATTGGGGGAAAGTAGATGAAGGATACTTGGAATCTGTCTGTATTATTTCTTATAATTGCAGTGTCAATCTGTAATCATCTCAAAATAAGAGGTTTTCTTAAAAAGTAACTTTGAGGGTGTCAACTACGAATTGGCATTTCCCATTGGCACGTGCCATCGACCTCCACGAGGATTAAATCATGAGCTGCTGCAGCTGCTGAGTTTCAACACCCCCTGGAGTTCAGGTAGAGAGTAGAAATGAGGCACTCTATGCTCTGGGAAAAACTGGCAGAACAGGGCTTCAGATAGTTAGATATTTTCAGGAGCCCATTTCATGAGCCCAATTCTTGTATCTCCTCATATCTAGAAAAGCAGTAAAATCCTTCATGGTGACTCACGTCTGCTCTTCTTGGCTGGCAGTAACCTGCACGAGACTGGCAGCAACCTTCTGTAACAAATATGTGCTTGATTGCATGTACTCCCCCTTCACCAAAATCACATACATACTGATCTTCCCCCCGCCTCTTTGGAGCAGTTTCTCAGAGCTATCTGAAATGCTGTCTCCCGGGCTGCAGTCCTCATTTTGCCCCAAATAAAACTTAACTCGCTCCTCTCATGTTGTGCATTTTTTTTAAGTTGATAAGGGAAAATTCAGCTCTTAATGAGATGGATAGAGTCCAATTAGTTAATGAACCCACAGGATAATATCGTTAGAATGAGACGGAGTTCAGCATCAATTATTTTCCTTTTTTTGTTTGTTTGTTTTTGTTTTGTTCATGACAAGTAAGCACCGAAAAATCTGGTTTCCATAAATAAACAATTGGTTTTGGTACAGCAGAGTCACTAAATCTTTTAACTTTGTCCAAAATTTTTTTGGCCAAAAAAAACCCCAATCACCCCACAATAGTGACCCATCATCAGAAGGTAATTTTAATGATCTATTGGTTGCTTTGTTATTTTGCAACTAACAAAGTACCACAAACTAAGTAGCTTAAACCACAGGAACGTGTTGTCTCACAGTTCTGGAAGCTAGAAATTCGGGATCAAGGTGTTGACTGCATTTAGTTCCTTCTGAGGGCTGAAAGGAAGATCTATTCCATGCCTCTCTCATAGCTTCTAGTGGGTTGCTGGCTGTCTTTTGGTGTTCCTTGAATTGTAGAAGCATCACCCCTATCTCTGTCTTTATTTTTGTTGCAGCAAAAATAGAAATGAAGTTTTCCTTCTCCTGAGAGCAGGGAAAACAAAGAGAACAGTGAACAGGCCAGAGAAGAAACATAACCTGGCCTGAAAGAGTTAATCACTCCTAGTTTTATTTTAACTGTTACTAATCTGTAGTGTCTGTAACTAGATTTGTACTTCACAAAACTAACCTCACTCCCTCACACTATGTAAATTACATTCTGCACCAATCACCCCTGACTCTGTGTGAGTTACATCCTGTGCCTATCACTACATTCCCTATGCCCCCTGGTTAACAAATCACTCCCTGTAGCTTCTGCATTTCAGAAAGAAGATTGCCGGCGGATGAACCAGAGACAAACGGTCCCAATTACCAGAATGCTGGACCCCAATTACCAGGCTGCCTGACACCAGCTATGACTGTTTTGAAATAATGCAAAGGAAAAAGAATGCAAGACCTTCACTATTTTGATCCTTATCACATACCCCGCCTGTGAGCCCCAGTATAAAATCTTCTCCAGTCCCCCAAGGAGGGGGGGCACAGTTCTTGAGGCACTAGCCTACGGTGTCTTCCCTTTGCCTGGCAAAGAAAAATAAAGCCATCTCTCTCATCCTCCAAAATCTCTGTCTCGGTATTTCTGTTCAGCATCGGTGCACAGAGAAGCTGAGATCTGGCAACACTTTCACTTAATGTTCTCCCTGGCTATGTGTCTGTAACCAAATTTCCCCTTTTATAAGGACACCAATTATATTGGACTAGGACCCACCCTGATGACCTCATATTAACTCGTTTTCCTCTGTAAAAACCTTATCTCCAAATAAGGTCACATTCAGAGATACTGGGGGTTAGGACTTCAGCATATGTAAATTTTTTGGGGGGTGGGGAGACTCATTTCAATCTCTAACAGTTGCCAGCTCTAGTAGGTCTTCTTCCAATTATGTTGGAAGGCAAGACTCAGGGAGCACTGACCTGCATGTGGATTGGTCATGATCTTTAGAGTTATTCACTTCTCAGTTCCTGGAATCCACCGAAATAGGCTTCATACTACAGCCTATCAAGTAGCTATCAACTGCATTGTTCCTCTCTCACCAAAAGCATTTGCCTACCCTGATGAACTTAGAAAGGGTTGGGGAAATAGAAATATTTTTAATTACCATACAAATTTACCAAAACTATATTTTGATAAAATATTTTAATCTTATCAAAGGCTTTACACTTTGTTTTCACGACAACTTTGGAGCTAAAGGTTTCCTTCATGGGATTCATGGAAAATAAAAAGACTGCCAGCCAACCTCATTGGCAAAGGCTTCAATGTCAAACCAACTAGCAAATCAGGCTTCCGTTCTGTTAAAAAAAAGAAGTCTGATTCCTTTTGCAATTCTAATGAACATGTTAATGTGCATCCCGTGATAACTGTCTCGCTTCTGAATTCCAGCTCTACAGTGGAGAGGCAGGTGGAGTGATGAGGCTTAGGAGTCCATCCTGAGGAGCTCTGCCTCTAGTATTCTCCCTCATGCCCTGTTTTCCAGCATCTCGGGGACTCTACTCAGGAGAAATGCATTCTTTGGCAATTCCTAAGCAGATGGATACTAAGTGAAAAATATTTGGGTGTTTCTCTTTGATTGCACTACAGTAAGGTACAGGAGGGTGGGAAGTCTGCTGTTTTGTTTTAAAGCAGGAAAAGAGCAATTATGAAATGTGGGGTGGGGAAGGAGAATCTGTGTGAAAACTTGACAAATGCATTTGTTCTTGGGCAGATCTGTCTCAGGAAAAAGGATAAACAGGCTTTCGGGATATGGAAAACAAACTCCTTAAAATTATGCGTATACTCTGTTGGTGGGAATGTAAATTGGTGCAGCCACTATGGAAAAGAGTATGGAGGTTCCTCAAAAAACTAAAAATAGAATTACCATATGATCCAGCAATCTCACTCCTGGGCATATAGCCAGACAAAACTGTAATTCCAAAAGATACATGCACCCCTATGTTCATAACAGCACTATTCACAATAGCCAAAACATGGAAACAACCTAAATGTCCATCGACAGATGAATCAATACAGAAGATGTGGTATATATACATATATACAATGGAATACTACTCAGCCATAAAAAGGAATGAAATAATGCCATTTGCAGCAACATAGATGCAACTTGATATTATCATACTAAGTGAAGTAAGTCAGAAAGAGAAAGACAAATACCATATGATATCACTTATACGTGGAATCTAAAATATGACACAAATGAACTTATCTATGAAACAGAAACAAACTCACTGACATAGAAAACAGACCTGTGATTGCCAAGGGGGAAGGCGTGTGGGGGAGGGATGGATTGGGAGTTTGGGATTAACAGATGCAAACTCTCACATATAGAATGGATAAACAAGGTCCTGCTGTATAGCACATGGAACAATATTCAATATCCTGTGATAAACCATAATGGAAAAGAATATGAAAAAGAATGTATGTATGTGTATATGTATAACTGAATCCCTTTGCTGTACAGCAGAAATTAACACATTATAAATCAACTATACTTCAATAGAATAAATTTTTTTAAAGTTATGTGTATCCATGAGGACAGTCTTTACGTCCCCCCAGAGGTATGAAGACCCTGATTGAGAACTACTGAACTGTGGTATATTCACCAGGTAGTACTACTATACAGCATTTAAGTTAAATGAACTAAATTTACGTCTCAGCATAACTCAAACTCAAAGACATTCAATATGATAATATTTCTGTATATTGAAACATTCTCAAAAATTATATACAGCTAATATATATATATATATATATATATATATATATATATATATATATACAGTAAAGGTATTAAAACAGAGAGGGGCAAGTTGAAAGTAATAGGATGGAAAAAGATATCATTCAAACAGAAAACATAAGAGAGCTAGAGTGGCCAAAGTCTATCAAAGTAGACTTCAAAACAAGGTATCACCAGAGATAAAGAGGGACAATTTGTAATGATAAAAGGGTCAATCTGATAAGAAAACAGAACAATCTTAAATGTGTATGTATCCAACAACAAAGCTTCAAAATATACAAGGCAAAAAGTGGACAGAGATAAAGGGAGAAATAGACAAATCCAGGATCATAGTTGGAAATGTAACATCCTTCTTTCACAACTGATAGACAAAAACCCAATTTTTGCTTCTGGGGAGGAGGCAAGTTATTTGAGGATGCTGCAGCTGTATCTGTAACGTTTATCTGAAGCAAATATGACAAAATGCTAACACATTAGTTTTGAGGGGTGTTTTCCGAGGAGCATGTGAGTGTTTTATATTATTTGCTCTATTTTTTCGGTGTTATTTTTTCGTAACTTAAAAAAAAAAAGTGAATGGAAGAAACATTTAAGTGAATGAACAATAAATGAGGTACAGACATCAATGTCACCTCATCCAACATTACTCCAACTCCCTACCCTCCCCAGCCTACCCTCCTCCCCCGCCTCCCTCCTTACCTGTGAGTCTTCCTCTGATAAGCATGTCCTTAAGTGGACCAAGCACTGAACACAGGCTTACAATCTCTTCCTGCTACAGGCTGTATTCAAGCTGTCCCAAGCTTGAATGCCCTCCCAAAGCTCCTTTATAGCCCACACCTGCAGCAGCCACCTCTCCATAAAGGCTCAACAACTTCTCAAGCCCCATCCTGAAGTTCCTACACCACCTGAATTAATGCCAGTGTTTTCTTCTCTCTCCTTAAATATGCGCCTTCCCTAAAGTTTCAATATCCTCTTCTGCCCCTCCCCTCCGCTCTACCTGTCTTTGCAATCAGACCCACTCTCACAACTTAAATTATTACCCCCTCGCAGAGGCTGCCTCCCCAGCCCTGGCCCCTCACTTGAATTCAAATTCTGGCTCTCCAGTTGCATTCAGGATGCTTCTGTTTGATTGTTCTCAGCATTAAAGATCTGTAGCAAGTTGATGCAACTTTACAGCAAATGTGAGTCTGCACCAAGAGAGGAGAATGACACGGCGTGAATACAAGTTGTCAACCGATATGTGGGGTTTTCCCATCACAGATCAGCTTCTTACTCTCTTCACCCCATCCAAACTGTGACTAAGGCTCCCCCAAGCATATTTTAAACATCATCTCAACTTCTTCTGGCCTCCTGGGTTGCCTTCCTCTCTTTGCTTTTGAAGTCTTGTGGTTCATCTTGATATGTTCAGAGATGGACATAGTTTTACTTATCCTATTTGGCATTCTGGGAGCACTTTTGAACTGATCACTTGTGTCTTTAATTGTGGAAAATCATAAGCAATGATCTCTTCCATTTTTCCTTCTCCATACTCCCTTTATTCTCCTCTTTCTGAAATCCCATTAAACATTTCACAGTGCTGATTCACATCTCAATAGCTTTTCAAACTGCTTCTGTCTTTATCTCTTTGCATTGCAGTCTCTGTGAATTCCTCAAGGCTAAATTCCATTTCACCAATTGTCCCTTCAACTATGTCTAATCTAGAGTGTATCCTAGTTTATATCTAATCTATATATAGATTTCATTTCCAATATGCTCAGTATTTATCACTATTTATTCAGTTGTTCTTGTTTAATTTCTGCATTTTCTACACCTTCTTGTTCTCTGTTTCAAACCCTTTTCAGATTGTTCTATAATTTGCATCTCTTTTGGAGTGAACTCCCATCCCAATTTTAGTTAAACATCTTTACATATATTTTGAATTTTGAGTGTCTACGTAATCTCATCTTGAATGGGAACTTTAAAAAATCTCTCTCTCTTTATACTGCATCCTCCTGGGTTTTTTCAGGACCCACAGTCAGAACCAGGCCTTATTCTGATGGCTCTGGGCTCCTGTCCAGTGGTGACACTGCCACAGCTCCAGTCTCTGGCCTGCCCTCCCAACACTATAGGGAAGCAGCCCTATGTGAGCCATGACTATGGAGAAGCGCACAGCTTTCTCCAGACTTTCACCAAGAGAAATCCTGACCCAAGACACAGACTCAAGAACAGATCCCAACAAGATGGCCCCAGATTTCAGCCCTGGTTCCACCCCTACAACCAGGATGACACTCGCCTTGCTTTTGAATGCATCTATCTTCTCTCCTTCCTCCGTCTCCTTCTTTTACCTTCAACCATACCATGACTACGTATTAAAACATGGTATCAGCACCATCTTGATTAGAAGTCAAGTGCCTCATTCTAAGAAACCTCTCTCCTAATTCTTACCTTATCTACAAACCAGCCGCTTTGTAAAGCCTTTCCTGAGCACTCTTACCTGAAATGAGCAATCTCTATTTCCTCTGATCTGCTCTACGCTGCATTTAGCTTTTACAAAACAAGGGTTTCTTGAAGATCAAGTGTGTACCATGGCCTATTAGGTACCACAATATAAACATGAACAATACAAGGTCACTTCCTCAAGACACCAAGGGTCTGGTCATCAAGCTGGATGAGCAAACAAACCATTGCTGTGCAGAATAAGTGCTTCAGTCCAGGGACGCCTAAGGTCCAGGTGACACTGAGAAGCATATGGTCTGTAGTGCCTGGGAGCACAGGGAAGGGGCAAGGGGCTGAGTCCATGAGGAGGAGATGCTTGAATTGGGTCTCAAGGAAGAGGAGTTTACTAAGCAGAGAGCAGAGCTGAGAACAAGCCAGGCTAAAAGAATAGCATGGAGGCAATGGCGCTGAGGTGGAAAGGAGCAAGGCTCCTTTGAGAAACAGAGGCACCAAGCCGAGGACGTGTGAAGGAGGCAAGTGGGAGGGGATGAAGATGGGCCGCAGAGCTGGGTGTGCAGGGCCTCAGACAACACCCGGGATCCCCCAGTGTTCTCCTAGGGACCATGGGAAGCCCTTGCAGGATGGAGCGCAGCGTTGGCAGGACAAGAGTTTCACTGAAAGGGGCCAGAAGCACTGGAAGAGACCAGAGTAGAAGTGGGGTGGCCAGTTAGGAGACCACTGCAAAAGTCCAGACAAGAGTTGACAGTAGCCTTGTTGAACTTGGGAGTCTGGGGGGTGGAAAAGTAGAAATGGCAGAAGTGAGGTAGAATTAACAGGTATTTGTGATTGAGATAAAGCAAGGCTCTGATAATTCTGGAGTTCCAAGGCCTTTCCAGGCCCAAACAAGCTAACTCTTTCCAAGGAGATGGTAACATCTCTTGGACCGGCAAGGGGAAACAGCAGGCAACTTCCAACACCATGATTCCAGGTTGGCCCTGAGTCAGCGTCGTAGGAGCTGATTAATTTCCTACCACTGCCCTGCGCAGTTATGCGTTCTGAATAGTCTTTAATGAATGTAAAAAAGTATTTCCATGGCTTAAGAACATATACCTTGAGAAAAAACAAAGACCTGTTTAAATTCAGCATAGAAACGGGTTACTCTCTTACCCTCTCTCTCTCTCTCTCTCTCTGGATATCTAAAAATAAGGAGTTTATTTGACAGAGTGCTGCTGTTGCCCTTCCTTCATCCACCCCAGGTGACTGCCACACAGTGTGGGATGTGGAAGCTTACCTGGCAGGCCCCACCCAGCCCTCCGCACACCTGGCCCTGCAGCAAACAAGCATCCCCAGAACTTGCACGATTGCATCTGTTCTCCTGCCTGTTGCAGGGCGGATGTCATTGTGGTTTCATTGAGAATCTACCAGTTCTGTGAAAAATATCATTGGGGTCGCAAAGCCTCCTTGGTGGGTTTGACATGTTGCCCTGACATCCCCCCATCCTCTGTCGTGCTCTGCACAAAAGGGGCTGCCACACACACGGCTGACACTTTTCTTAACTGCAAGGCTGGAAGACCTCCAAACCAGCTGCAGTTCACTTCCAGGAGACTGGGATAGGACGATTCTATTTTCAAGTCTTGTACCCCAGAATCTGGCCATCATCATACTCAGGGACCTTGTTCCCAAGATCCAAATATCTGCAGGTTGACTCTGGCTCCCCTCCAATGCTTCCTCCACCAACAAGGTATGCCTTTGTGGCTGACCATCCTCTTCACCACCCTCCTGATTGCATCTTTTGGCCAGAAGGGCCATCTAACATTCCTGCAGTGGGAACAGAGACGAAGCAAAATGGGAAACTATCTAAAAAGAGGATTGCCTTGTCAGTGGCCTATCTGGACTTGGCTGTTTCCTTGTCACCCTCATTGATGTAAGTTAAGGCACAGCACTGTGTCTACACAGCCAGGAACACACACACACACACACATATATCGATATGCCAGGAACCCACTGCTGTGTGCCACAGTCATATTTACAGTTACAAAGAGTTTTCCTTCCCCAACCTGCCTGTCTTCCATCTGAAAATGTTACATGTGCATGAGTGACTCCTCAATGACACAGATACATTGTATCTACTACAGCCTTACTAGTAATTGCAAAACTTGAGAAACTGCTTAAATGTCTATTAATAGGAAAACTAAGTTAGGGAACACCCATATAAAATGCGCCTCTTTAGAAATATGGAGTATATCTACAGGTGCTGACATGGAAAGCTTTCTTCTGCTGTTAGACAAGAAAGGCAAGTTGCAAAAAATATGTGCATAGTACAACCATGTGTCAAAAATGATGTATAAGCAGCTGTTTATGCATAGATTATATCTGAGGAACACACTTTTTTTTTTTTTATAGTTGTCTTGTTCAGTCTTTTTTTTTTTTAGGGACAGTTCTTCCAACTGTAAACTGAGGAACACACTTAACTGTTAACAGTAGTTTTCTCTGGAGAATGGATGATGGTGAGAAGAGATGAGACAGGGAAATTTCCCCATACTCTTTTTTGTATTGTCTGAAGTTTTTCAAGAATATATAACTTTTGTAATTTAAAAGACACTTTAAAAAACATGTCTAAATATAAATGGTCCACGTTAGAGTAAGCACCTTGGATGCTTTGGCGGAGGGCGGGGAGAGAGGGTTGAAATCAAAGTGAAAAAAAAAAAAAAGAAGCCCACCCAACACTTAGGTGCAGACCGCACGAGGGGAGTACGGTTCTGCAAACACAGCTCAGCCCAAGCTGTGATGTGACATGCGACCTCGCGGGGGGGTGGGGGTGGGCGGGGGTGGGGTGTCTGGAACATAGTTCTCGCCACTGCCGCGGGGCAGAACTCACGAGTGGGGCAGACACATGGAACAGATAATGCCAGGTAGCTTGTCTCTAGAATCAGGCAGCAGCATCATGAAGGGCACCCACTATGGGATGCAAAGTGGGAAGACCCTGAAGAAATGAGAGAGGGCAGCCACTATGGGGCGGAAGGTTTCCGGACAGCAGCAGGCAAAAAGGAAGCGGCCAAGTGTGTGTCAGGTTCAGACAGGGAGAACTGTCTCCACCCAAGCATTCACCCAGGCTGCACACTTGTCCCCACCAAGCAAGCCAGAGGTACAGAGGAGTGAGGTCCAAGTCCCCTAGCACGGGAGCTGGGTCCAGGGCGGAAAAAGAACAGCATTCCAGGCATAGGGAACAGCAAAGGCAAGAGGAGCCCACCATTTAGATAATCTCAGGCCCCGTGGGAATGCAGTGGTAGTTGGATGGGAAAGACCAGGGCAGAGGCTTGGGAGGAACCAGCACCCAAAGGCTCGGAGCCAAGCCAGGGCTGAGCTGCCACGCAGTCCTGCAGGTCATGGAAGTTTGCGGGAGTGACACCATCAGATCGCCTTTCGGAGAATAATGTTCACAGCAGGGTGGCTGGGGAACTGGCCAGGAGAGGGGCTGATGTGGGTGGAGGCTGCTGAGTGGACCCCGGAAGGAATGAGGCTGTGTGGCCGGGTTCAGCTGCTGGGGAAAGCCTGAAGGGTATGGTCAGCAGAGGTCACACAAGGCTTGAGTGGCTGCTGCCCCTTGGAGTTCCGGAGGAGTGGGCCAGTCACGAACTCCTCTTCAGCCCTCAGGGCCCATTTTACGGCCCCAAAGCCCCAAGGTGCCGGTGCTAGGGCCACTTTAAGCGAGGGCAAAGGAAGTGGACACTTCTCTCTCCTTCCTGCTCACTCACCCTCCCTTCTTGAAACCTCTCATCTCTATCCTCTGCCGCTGTCACACCCACAGGAGAGCCGTTCCAAGGGCCACTTCCAAGCCCTTGTCCTCAAACCCGTGGTTCTCAACCATTCCCTGCTTCCCGTCAAGGCTGCCTCGACGGCCCCCATTCACGGACCCCAGCCCCCTCTCTGGGCTGGAAGGTGACGACCGCGAAAAGGAGGGCGACTCTCTCCTCCGCGGGGCTTCACGTGACATCACATCCTCCGAACGCGAAATCGGCTCCGCGGCCGGCCGAAGGGCGCAACTTCCCGGGTTGGCGTCCCACTGGCTCCTGCGCTCCTCCGCAGCTTCGAGCCGCTAGCGGAGCGGCGCCGCGGGGAGCGCGCCATGGCCTCGCCGGTGACCGCCCTGCTCCTGCCGCTGGCCCTGCTGCTCCGTGAGTTGGCGACCCCTGGGGAAGACGGGGCCGGGGCTGGCGGGGGGCGCGGGGCTCCCGGCTCAGCCTCACTGCCTGTGCCCCGCAGATGCCGCCACGGCCCTCGAGTCATTCTCGTTCCGGATGTCGCCGGTGCAGGTGCAGGCTCGCCTGGGCGAGACGGTGAAGCTGCACTGCGAGGTGCTGCAGTCCAGCGTGACGTCGAGCTGCTCCTGGCTCTACCAGAAGCCCGGGGCCGCCTCCAGACCCATCTTCCTAATGTACCTCTCCAGCACGCGGTCCAAGCCGGCCGAGGGGCTGGACACCAATTACATCTCCGGCGCCAAGGCCCAGGGCGCCAACTTCCACCTCACTCTGCACCACTTCCGCGAGGAGAGCCAAGGCTACTATTTTTGCTCGTTCATGAGCAACTCGGTTATGTACTTCAGCAACTTCGTGCCTGTCTTCTTGCCAGGTCCGGGCGCCCGGGGCGTGGCACCCCTCGGTGTGGGGTTTGGGGCGCAGTCTCAGTCCATTTTTCACACGCTTCGAGCCTCTTAGCGCCCCTCGGGGCTACTTAGATACTGTTCCCATTTCACAGATGAGGAAACTGAGGCTAGGGGCTAGAGTGCGACTGGATAGGAACTGGCGACTGGATAGGAACTGAAGATGGCTTTTTAGGTCCGGTTGATCTGGGCTCGAGTTCCGGGCTTGTGTGATCCTGGGCAAGTTGTACTTAAATTCTCTGAGCCCCCCTTTGCTGGTCAGTAAAATGCGGGTATCACCTCCAAGCCCACGAGGTTTCCGGTGGGGCCCTGGAGTGAGGCCGGGCGGAGGGGAGCGGGCCCTGCATTCACGTCCGAGGCGCCGGGTGTGGTTCGCGGACCAGGAGGTCCCACCGCATCTCCCCTGCCCTGAGCGCAGAGCTCCGCGCGGGCGGCGGTCTACGGCGCCTCCAGCGGAAAATCGGGAGGAGGCGCCCACTTGGCCAAGGCGCGCGGAGCGGTGGGGAGGGTTCGCGTGCACAGCTCCAGCCCGGCCCCTAACCACTCTCTGTTGCTCCCGCAGCGAAGCCCACCACGACGCCGGCGACGCCACCATCCACGCGGGCGCCCAGCAAATCGTTGCTGACTGTGTCTCCGCGCCCAGAAGTGTGCCGGCCCTCGGCGGGCAGCGCAGGTGAGGCGGGCGCGGGGAGAGCCCTCGCCAGGGGCAGCCCTGATCCTGCAGGTGGAGCCGAGGGCAGCCCGAGTGGTGGGGAAACCGAGAGACGGAGCCGGGAGAAGGAAGCGCCCCGGCTGGCTGGGTGGGGTGAGGGATCCCGGGCCCGCTCCTAAATGTCGGCGTCTTCTGTGTCGTCAGTAGACACAAGGGGGCTGGATTTCTCCTGCGATATCTACATCTGGGCACCCCTGGCCGGGACCTGCGCCATCCTTCTCCTGTTATTGGTCATCACGGTCATCTGCCACCGTCGTAAGTCCTAGGGAATCGCGGCGGGGAGAGTCAGCCCGACTCCCGCCCTTTGCGCGGCTTCGCTCTAGGCAGCCCTTGCCGGGAGTCGGAGTTGCAATTCCTGGAACTCCGAGCTGCTCCGCAGGGCCAGGCGCAGCCTTTGTCTTTCTTGGAGAGAGAACGCGGGAAGACCCCTTCGCGCTGCTCCTTCCACTCTCCGGGAGGTTTTTAGGAAGACAGTGCCCCGGAGCGGCGGCAGCAGGGGTGGGATGTTCCATGGGCAAAGCCTGTAGCAAGCGCACAGGTCTGGGCTGATTACAAACGCCTGGGACAGGGGGCGGGGGGCGCGGGGGGGGTGCTCTGTGGCCCTGGGACCTGTGCCCGGGAGGGCTGGGTCACAACCACGACAGGCAGTGGTTTATCCTTTGTCCCCCTGCTTGCGAGCCCCCCACCCCGTCTTGGATCCCACGCAGGTGATTGTACTAACCCACGTTCACCCACATCTGTATTTGCAATGTTTTTTATTTAACATCTTTATTGGAGTATACTTGCTTTACAATGGTGTGTTACATATTCACTGCTGTATAACAAAGTGAATCAGCTATACATATACGTATATCCCCATATCTCCTTCCTCTCGCGTCTCCCTCCCACCCTCCCTATCCCACCCCTCCAGGTGGTCACAAAGCACCGAGCTGATCTCCCTGGGCTATGCGGCTGCTTCCCACTAGCTATCTATCTTACATTTGGTAGTGTATATATGTAATGTTTTTTAAATTGATACAAAGAGGGATAGGAAAGAAGCCCTCACCTGGACTCTCAAGAGTTATAATCTTACTTACTGTATAGCACAGGGAACTATGTTCAATATTTTGTAATAACCTATAATGGAAAATAATCTGAAAAAATATATACGTATTATTTGTATAACTGAATCACTTTGCCGTACAGCTGAAACTAACACAATATTGTAAACCGACTATACAATTTTTTAAAATTTTAATAATAACTATTAAAACCATAAAATATAAATATTATATCATGCTTTCTTTACAGCTTATTTCTTTATAATATAAATTAATCTTCACAATGTCAATCATCATTATGCACTAATGTCATTTTTACAAGTTTGTCTTTTTTATAATGTCAATGTATTTATTGTTTGCTTTAAATAAAATAGTCATAGCCGCACTAGAAAAAAAAAGTTATAATCCTAAATAAATAGGAAAAGTGAATGAGAAACCATATTTGGGAACTATTCGTCGTGATGGGATAGTCACTTTATCCCTTCTTTTTCCTTATCCAGGGAACCGAAGACGCGTCTGCAAATGTCCCAGGTGAGTCTCTTATAACCTCTGGGCCTGCTAACCCCAGGCAGCCCTGGACACAGGTCCTGGCTTCCCAAGCAGCAGATGGTGGGAACCTTTCCCAGAGAGAGGCCATGGCAGTGGAGTCCTGGGGGCCAGGGAGTCAGCATAGCGCCTGAACAAAGAGAGGCAGAAGAAGGCTGACACTGGGGAGAAAATGGAGGCCCAGGTTGGGCTTAGGGGGAGAGAAGTATGACTTCAGGAAATGTCTGTCTTATCTGGCCTAGTATCAAAAAGCCCATCTGAAGAATTCCTCCAATTAATCCTAGCTCCTCCAAGGACCTGAGGTCAATTTATCTGGATGATTCCAGCTGGGTCTTGTGTTTTTCTTAAGAAAACTTTTTTTTTTTTTTTTTTTTTTTTGCGGTATGCGGGCCTCTCACTGCTGTGGCCTCTCCCGTTGTGGAGCACAGGTTCCGGACGCGCAGGCTCAATGGCCATGGCTCACGGGCCCAGCCGCTCCGTGGCATGTGGGATCCTCCCGGACCGGGGCACAAGCCCGTGTCCCCTGCATCGGCAGGTGGACCCCCAACCACTGCGCCACCAAGGAAGCCCCATAACAACCTTTAAAATAGTTCCTGTGACTACCATTTTACAGACGAGGAGACTGAGGCTTAGGACATTTAGTGACTTGTCCAAGGCCATACTGCTAGCAAGTAGCAGAGCTGCAACTGCTCTTCAAAGCCCAGGCTCCTCTCTGTGGCTGGAGGCCGAGGCAGAGGGCGTTAACGATAACCAACTATATTCTTCACCAGTTCCTTTCGGTAGGTGAAAATGTTTTATACCTGGGGTTTGCATTTCACACTCCTTGCTATTTCTCTGCAGGAACCCAAGTTCACTATCTTATACATCATTATTTTTAACAGTGGAAATGTAATGAATTTCCAATGCATATACTAGAGGTGATATACCAAGGCGATAAAGACTCTTTAAAAGCAGAGAAGGATTTTTAGCAATTTCAATATTCAGGGTACAGTTGGGAGCTTTTGGAGGAGAATCGTCCCTTATCTCTATCTTTTCTGAAAATTCTCATTTTGAAATGAGCAACTGAGAATAAAACTCTGCCCTGGGCTTCCCTGGTGGCGCAGTGGTTGAGAGTCTGCCTGCCGATGCAGGGGACATGGGTTTGTGCCCTGGTCCGGGAAGATCCCACATGCCGCGGAGCGGCTGGGCCCGTGGGCCGTGGCCGCTGAGCCTACACGTCCAGAGTCTGTGCTCCGCAACGTGAGAGGCCACAACAGTGAGAGGCCCGCGTACCGCAAAAAAAAAAAAAAAAAGAAAAGAAAAAAAAAACCTCTGCCCTGAAATACAAAGCTATGCAGATTAAAAATCTGCATAAAAATGTGAGGAACTCACACATGAGTTAATAAACTCAGTGATGACCAAGGGCAGCTCAGCTTCAACGCAGAGGTTTTGGAGGATGGTGTGTGTAGACATGACACTCACGATGAATCAGCCCATTTAGAAGGTGCCAGCCCAGTACTGAATTAACACATTTTTAGTGCAGCGTCAAATTTGGGTTGTCAAAGGGACTTTCAGGTAAAGTAGCTCTGCTTGGTTGACGATGGTGGTTCTTTCACATCCTCCCCTGTCACTGTGATCCTCCTGAGGGCTGAGAATCAAGTCAGATGATGGCTTGGTTATCAGCCTGCTTCTCTCACCTCCATGGGGACCTTGACAAAGTCTCTAAGAAGCTAGGCTAACTGGCTTCAGGTCCTGGCTCCACCACCTCCTAGTTATGTGACCTTGGGCACGTTCTCTAACTTCTCATCCCCGGTGGCTACCCCTCAGGTTGCCATGAGGATTAACCAAGATGGCACAAGGAAAGCTCTTGGCAGGGTTGCTGAGGTCATTCACCCAGTGTCATGCTGGTGCCGCAGGGACAAGTCCTCAGACCCCCATGAAGGCTGGGAGGTTGGTGAGGGGTGGGTAGACACAGGTGGATGCTGCATCGCATTGCAGGGGCTCTTGCTGCAGTGATGGTCACCTGCCTCTCTTCCAGGCCTGTGGTCAGACAGGGAGGCAAGCCCAGCCCTTCAGAGAGATACACCTAACATGGCGATGGGCCCCGCGTGACAGCCACTACAAGACTTCAAACTGAGAACTCTCCGGACAGGGAGAGCAAGAGTCCTTCCCTTTCGGTTTCTCCAGCCTTCCTTCCTTCCATATGTATTCATTCTCATTATTATTGTTTTCCTGGGGGTGGGGTGGGAAGGGTTAACTTTTTCTTTACGTGTTTACTTTAATTGACACAAAACGAGACTCTACCATGTCTACGGTACACCGCAAGGGTTATAATACCGTTGTGCTCCCATATTGGGGTAAAGGGGAGGTAGGCCAGAGCTACCGCAAGCTGTGTTCTCAGAACCAGGCTGTGAGGGCTGGCGGGGGCCTCGGCACCCACTCAGCCCCAACCTCTTCCCCAGCCATTTTAAAAAAGCCCAGAGATGGGGAGCAGCTGCATCAGAGTCCCAGCAGGGCTCAGGTCTCGACCTCCACACAGTTCAGATCTCTCTTCTGGAGGCCTCTGTCTCAGAATGGGGAGCTGTGTCTCAAGCCTCAAGAGAACAAGTGATTTTTTGAGCACCTGTGATAGACCCATTACTGTGCCCAGAGCCCCGAGGAGATAATGAAATAAGACAAGAGAACTTGACAGAGTTCTATGATGTAGCTGAACAGGATCAGACTTTTTAATAATCAAGCATGAAACAATACAGATAACAGGAATTCCTCAAATAAAGTGGAAGGGGTGAACTGAATCCTGGAAAATGAACAGCTAGACCTCTGAAGAAAACCTCTGTGAAATCCCAAAGTGGAGGCAGGATGGTTCTCCCAGCCCTTGCATTGCAGAGGGACCCATGAAAGAGGAGAGGCTGCCCTTTGCAAACAAGATTTGAGCATCAGGAAAGCTGAATGGAAGTCAGCTCTCTCTAAACTTGAGATTTTGTATTTGAACATGCTCCTGGGATCATGGGTGAGTTTTTATAGTTTGTAAAGGCAGAATTCTGACAGCAGCTGGTACAGGCCCTGCCCTCCCCCGGACCAACAGATGTGGGAACGTAGCAGACAGACTCTGGTGAGGAAGCTAAGAGCCCAAACTGCAGCCCTACACACGCATTTCCTCTCTTACCGTGTTATAGAAGAAATGCATGCTCATTGGAAGAAAAGACTTAAATAGATAAGGTAATAAGAATCACCCATAATTCTTTACCTCAGGAATAATCCATTGTTAATATTATGGTGTACATTCTTCCTGATTATTTTCTATGCATATATATATAATATATACTTTTAAAAAATGGGATTGCACTATGCTTTTATAAGTGGCTTTAATAAACAAACATTTATGGCAAACTCTTTTTTTATTACTTGGCTGCGTCGGGTCTTAGTTGCAGCACGTGAGATCTTCGTTGCGGCATGCAGGATCTTTCGTTGCAGCGTGCGGGCTTCTCTCTAGTTGCAGCACGCGGGCTCTAGAGCGTGCGGGTTCAGTAGTTGTGGTGCACAGGCTTAGCTGCCCCATGGCATGCGGGATGTTAGTTCCCCGACCAGAGATAGAACCCACATCCCCTGCATTGGAAGGCGGATTCTTAACCACTGGACCACCAGGGAAGTCCTATGGCATACTTCATTCCATTTTTGGTTGTGCCATCATTTAACCATGACTTGACATTTAATTGTTTTCAATTTTCCACTACTATAATAACAAACACTACTAAAATGCTGCACACATCTTTAGGAGGAATACCTAAAATTATTGGGTCACTGCCCACTTTCACCTTGGACCCCCCCCCCCCCCATTTTCACATCAATTGAAATGGATTCATCTCTTCTTGTATCATCTTCTTTCCTTTTGTTCTTTCTTGGTAGCAGATGAGCTGATACTCCTCTCATAATAAATCACAAAATCTTCATTTCTGTTGTTCAGGTAAAATATACATACTGAAAAGTGCACAAGTCGTAAGCATACAGCTCCAAGTCGTTATTAAATGAACACTCGCATAGCCAGCACCAGGGCAGAAAGAGAACTTTCCCTGCCCCCCAGAAACTGCCTTCCACAGCCTTAATTTTTAAAAACAGTCTACATTTTTAAAATATAGAACTTTATGACAGAATTAAGGGTAATGAAATGTCAGTTTTTTTAAACAGGTTTTTAAATTTATTTATTTATTTATTTATGGCTGTGTTGGGTCTTCGTTTCCGTACGAGGGCTTTCTCTAGTTGCGGCAAGCGGGGGCCACTCCTCGTCGCGGTACGCAGGCCTCTCACTGTTGTGGCCTCTCTCGTTGCGGAGCACAGGCTCCAGATGCGCGGGCTCAGCAGTTGTGGCTCACGGGCCTAACTGCTCCGCGGCATGTGGGATCTTCCCAGACCAGGGCTCGAATCCGTGTCCCCTGCATCGGCAGGCGGACTCTCAACCACTGTGCCCCCAGGGAAGCCCCAGTCTACTTTTAGAGAACAAAATTCTAGGGGAAAAAGTATCTCGGGTGTGGGAAAGAAGAAATGAAAACTGAGAAAGTTCCTTTGAGACAAAATCTGGTGCTTGACCCCTCCTGCTGAACATATCAAGCTAACCAGACCAGGGTTGGCAGGGGGCCACCCCAGGGACTGAGGCCCAGCTTGGAGTGGGTGCCAGGCTCTGGGCTGTCTCTGGGTTCCCTGAAGGAGGTGAGGAGAGAAGCATCCCACAAAGGGCACTCCTCTCCTCATGGCAGAAACTCGTAAGGATGGCTGTCCTCATGGGACTAACTTGAGAGGATGGCCGTGGAGCACGAACGTCAGAGAATATGAGCCAGGGCGAAGGGCCAGGAAAAGAGCATTTCCTCTCCAACCTGCTGTTGGAAGCCATCCTGGAGCCATTGCACCATGACAAGTCATGAAGCAACAGAAGGCGAAACTGCAAGGCAGCGCCGTGCCAGGAAGCTGGACTACAGCTCTGTTGTTATGTTTTATGATAATAAATTTACATATAGGGGCAATTTTGGGGGGATGTTGCTCCACGTGAAAGAAAAATTCCTCTAGGACTGCCCCTCCTGAAACTACCACAGAATGGGAAGTACCCACTAAAGCCCCGGGGAAATGGGTAAAGAATTAAGAGCCTGGAACTAAGAGGATGTTTTTATGAAAAACACCCTCTAGTATGGAGTTATGGCCATGGACCGGAGTTCCTGATGACATAGGAAATTTATGGTTCTATTATAAAGGAAGATTAATTATAGAAAAGCAAATGCCTAGAGCAGAACTGGTTGTTAGGATAGGGAGAAAACACTGTCTCCGTTGAAGGAAACAACGAGAAAGAGCATGCAGGGTATATTGTAAATATTTTCGTGGAACCATTGTAAAAGTTTGCCCATGCAAGAAGAGAAATAGGATCAAGTAGCTCCAACTTTTACAATTAAAATAATCATATAACTGCTTGGCTTGATTACTAGGAGATAACCTGTGATTAATGGGAACTTGGGGAAATATTTTAATAGGATATCTAGAAACTAGGGGATATTTTTTTTTTTTTAATTTATAGAATATTTTGAGATTTGATTGTGCTAAGATTGTTTGGCCACGTACCTGGTAATGTAATCAACTATAATATATAAACCTGTGATTGTAAACAATAAAGGAGAGGATGAGAGAAACATGCAATGCTGATACTTTAAGAAGTGTAATAGATTTATTTCCTTCGCCGACGCTATCCATCCCTCAGGTATCCCTGGACTCGCTGGAGCTGGACTCCGGCAACCTGCAGCTCAGGTGTATGGGAGCCATACTAGGGAGGCTCCAGAGAGGGTTAAATATTATACTTACTGATTTTTTTTCATACCCCCTACAAAAGGGTTTCACTTACCACAAATAATACGGTAAACAACAATTTAGAGATTAAAAACATCAACATAGGAAAAAGCATTCATTAGAGTTGGCCCTCGAGACCAGGAAGAAAACAGAATGCCAGTCTGCAGACCACGAGGCCTAAAGCATGCTAGGGGTGGGCTGCGAATCTAGGCTCAGGGCTCTCCGGAGACCACAGACATGCAGCCTGCTTGTTCTACACCTGCAGTTCAAAGCCGAAGGCCTCAGGTCCAAGTCGTATTTTGTTTGCCAATCTCTAGCCTGAAGCTCTGGGTTTACAAATTCTCCTATGTGAAAGAGGCCCACAGCACATTTTTGGACCCTGAAGAACAGGAACTAGAGAAATGACTTCTGTCCTAGGCAGTACCCTTGTTTATCAGCTGGCCAGAATCCAGCCTCAGTGTGGTTCATTAAACAAACATGCGTGTTCTCTTAACAAAATGTATCCTATTTGTGGAAGAAAAAAACAGAGAAATTGGTCGTTTCTTTCTCCAGCTTTTAAACTGTTTTTAGGAGAGCCCACCATATGCTTGGAAATCCCCCACGACTCTCAACAAGTGGGTCAGGGAGAAGGATCTCTCTCTCTTTTTTTTTTTTTTAAAAACCAGCAAGAAGCTGCCCCTACCTTCTGCCCTGGGCCTGTATACAAATCCTTCCTGCACACGATTTTACAACTGGTAGGGACAGGCACCTCGGCACCTCTTAACCTGCTCCGAAAAGCAGGTTTGAGCAGTGCCCCTCCACCAAAGGGAGCTGCAGGAGGCCACGATAACCTGAGATTAGGTTACATGCAGAGGCTCTTAAAGCAGCTTCCTGGCTCTGCTACTTATTAACTGGGTGTTCTCCAGCAAATGACAACGTCTCAATACCTCAGTTTCCCCACTTGTAAAATGAAGGTAACAATAGTCCCTACCTCAAAAGGTTCTTGGCACGAATACACACGTTTATATGTATTTTCCAAGTGCCTAGAACAGGTCCTGGAACATAGTAACAAATGTATACTGCAAAAAGGAACTTGTGCTGAATTTCTCAAAACTACTGTTGTACCAATTACATTCTGAATGCAGCCACTCGTGTCTGATTCTTCCAATTTCTATTGCAAAAAGGGGTACACAATAGTCATTCCTGATGGATCCAAGGGCTAGTATACCCAGGGATCTCCACCCCTGTGTGAGGAAGACAGCCCTTCATACAAATCTCACAAGAGCTCAGTCCCAGACGGACGTGGCCTCTGCACGGTGTGATGTGAAGCTCCCTTCAGCTGGCATCCTGAGTGCCACCACCCTCCCTGTGCTGGTGGGGGCTGTGCTTGTCCACTGCACAGGAGAGTCTTACCATCCTTAGAACAGTTGGCTGAGGCCCAGCAGAGTGGGAAAAGGATGGGCCCGACCGTTGGTCATCTCAGCATCTACTGAAGGCCCCATCCCTGCAGGCCTATCTCACCTTTGCATGTCAGTTACAAATTCCCCTTTTCTGCTCTCTCTGAGCTGGCTGTGACCCGCGTATGTCATCAGTCTTATGTTTCATGGACTTAACGAAATAATAGCTACTCAGCACTCACCACGGGCCAGGTATCTCCTTTAGGCCTCATCAAAAACATGAGGTAGGAACTTTTATTCCACTTTACAGGTGAGTAAACTAAGGCATAGATAGGAAGTTTCTATCACTTGCCCGAGATTCTACAACTAGAAACTGGTGGGATCGGTATTTGAACTCACGTCTAATCCCATAGCCCAAACTCTTAACTGCTTTGCTATATTGAATATTTTACAGTCTGTTTTTAATTTTAAAATTAGGCAAATACAGGCAAACCTCAGAAATATTGCAGGTTCGGTTCTAGACCACTGCAATAAAGCAAGTATCACAATAAAGCAAATCACTCGAATTTTCTCATTTCCCAGTGCATATAAAAGTTATGTTTGTACTATACTGTAGTCTATTAAGTGTACAATAGCTTTATGTCTGAAAAAATGCACATACCTGGGGCTTCCCTGGTGGCGCAGTGGTTAAGAGTCCGCCTGCCGATGCAGGGGATACGGGTTCGTGCCCCGGTCCGGGAGGATCCCACATGCCGCGGAGCAGCTGGGCCCGTGAGCCATGGCCGCTGTGCCTGCACGTCCGGAGCCCGTGCTCCGCGACGGGAGAGGCCGCAACAGTGAGAGGCCCGCGTACCTACCGCAAAAAAAAAAAAAAAAAAAAAAAAAAAAGCACATACCTTAATTGTAAAAACTTTATTGCTAAAAAGTATTAACCATCATCTGAGCCTTCAGCAAGTCATAGCAGTAACATCAAAGATTACTGATCACAGACCACCGTAACACATAAAATAGTGAAAAAGTTTGAAACATTGCTAGCGTTACGAAAATGTGACAGAGACATGAAGTAAGCAAATGTTGTTGGAAAAATAGCTCCAATAGATTTGCTCAACGCAGAGTTGTCACAACCCTTCCATTTGTAAAAAACACAATCTCCGTGAAGCACAATAAATTGAAGTGCAATAAAACGATGTCTGCCTATAGAGCACTTAAACGTTCTCTAAAAGTCTAAAAGCATCTCAAAACCAAATGTACTTTTTTTTTTTTTTTTTACCTATGCAGCCCAAGGTAGAAAACAAAGGTCACCACCCGCTCTGAAATTCAACAAATGGGAAGAATGTTCTAGAACAAGAGTAGAACAGGGGTTCTGTCGGAAGTTAGGGCGAGGTTGCTGCTTCTGAATACCACCAGGGGCCAAGAAGTGCAGCTCAAGGAGGCGCACTGTCAGTGAATACCACTGACAGCTCACTCCTCATTTGTCCAGCGTCTCAGGGCAGGTGAAAGCATTGACTACTGGTGCTGATGACTTAATTCCATTCTGTGAATCAAATTTCACCTGTTTCCTGGCTGAAATACACGGTTAAGTGCGGCAGAGACTGCAGGTTGCTTTCCTAACAACATTCTCCCCTTCTTCCTCCCCAACAGAACTTTCATTTTAGTACAGGTGGCGATGTGCCAGGCTCAGAGACTACATTTCCCAGACTTCCTTGCAGCCAAACGTGGCTAGTAAGCCGCTGGGTAGAGCTTCCAGGAAAGGCTGCAAAGGGGCTAACTCAGCTGAAAGCTTGTTCTTTCCCCACTCCTTTCCTCCTCCTTCCTGCCTGGAACACAGATATGATCAGAGGTGACACTGAGGCCACACGTCAGGCTGTGGAGCAGAATGACGGGAGCCTGGGTCCCCTGACAGCATGAAGCCACCACACATACCCCAGACTGCCTGCAGTACACACGGTGCCAACTGATACGCACCAGCACAGACACGGACCCTCAGCCCAAATTTCCAGAACCACCTCTCAAAGCTTTCACGACACGGTAATAATTTCCTGTGAAATTCCTCTGTAGGGCTGATTAGCTCACAAGTCTAAAATAACTAAAAGCAACCGTCTCGTGTTAAGAATGAAAGGAAACCTAAAATGCATCTCTAACCTGATCGAAAGGGGAGAGCTCCCGAAACAGTCTCGAACGCTAACAAATAACTTGTTTCCTTTTAAGGTACATCTTTGCTTCAGGGGGGAACGGACACCAAAGACCTTCATCGGAAGGGTAGCACTTGCTCTGTGGCTGAACGCAGTCTTCAAACGGAGTAAAAAGCCCAGTCCCAACGGGAGACTGGCCTATCATTACACAACCCCCATAGTGTAGGGGACCAGTATAAGGAAGCAGAGCGTGGAGAAGTTAGAAACTCACCTAGAAACTGGAGACAATAGAAAGAAATGGGAATATCTTCTAGAACACCAGAGCAAGGAGTCCCATCGCTTTGAGAGACAAGAACGCCTCAATGCCTCTCTATATTACAAAAGACTTTGCAGCACTGTGTGTGACCAAAGCACCACCGAGCTGCATTTTCACTACACTTCTCTCAGGTCACCCTCACTGAGAGGAGAGACCAAGTCTGTCTTGTTCACCACCCCCCTCCCGGAACCCAGAGTGCTCGAGAAAAACTCACTCTCAGCTTCCTTACCTACTGTACTGACCTCCCAGGGTCTAAACTCCAACTCTCCCCAAACACCTTTCAGACCACTGTGGCCAGAGTGGACCTTAAAGACACACAAATCAGGAAATTTCCTGGCGGTCCAGTGGTTAGGACTTCACGCTTTCACTGCCGAGGGTGCGGGTGCGATCCCTGGTTGGGGAACTAAGATTCCTGCAAGCTGCAGGGTGCAGCCAAAAAAAAAAAACCAAAACCACACACACACCACACACACACAAATCATTACACCTCTCCTGTCTCTTCTCTCCCATCGTCCTCCGGTAGTTAGGTCACTGGTGGGAATTAACCTCACTACAGGGTCTTCGTACTTTTCTACTTTTATGCACCTACCAGCAGTCCATAAGCTCCCGGAGGCCCAGGAACTTGATTCCTCCCAGTGCCTGGCGCTTAAAAAAAAAAAAAATTCCAGGGCTTCCCTGGTGGCGCAGTGGTTGAGAGTCCGCCTGCCGATGCAGGGGACACGGGTTCGTGCCCCGGTCCGGGAAGATCCCACATGCCGCGGGGCGGCTGGGCCCGTGAGCCATGGCCGCTGAGCCTGCGCGTGCGGAGCCTGTGCTCCGCAACGGGAGAGGCCACAGCAGTGAGAGGCCCGCGTACCGCCAAAAAAAAAAAAAAAAAAAATTCCGTGTTGAATGACTGAAGGTGTCATTCCATGATAGGTTAAATACTTTCTGCATTTAACAGGCACACAACTGCTTAAGTTACTAATGGATTCTATTGCACAAGCCAGTATTTAGCTTGAAGCACTTTGCACTTTTCTAAGCTGGAAGGAAGCATAGCTAAGGAGATAGAAAATTCCCTGACACACATGAGCCCTTGCTTAGGCAGTGCTTCTAATGTTCAGGAATATTACATTTGCTAGCATGGAAGGCTCGCGGGAGCATAACACCCTGCTGCAAGGAAAAGGTTTTTTGGAAAAAGAAAAAATACTTTCTATCATACATGCTGACAGGTTTCAGTGAAGCTTTGTGAACGGATCATTACACTACTGTCCCTTAATGCAAGGCTGGCTGGCTTGCCTAACCACCCAGCCATCCATCCATCCAGCCATGCATGCGTGCATCCATTCATGCCGGGCCTCGCGGCTTCTTGGCCCTCAGCATTGAAAGCGCAGGATCCTAACCACTGGACCGCCGGGGAATTCCCAGTGCAAGGCTTTTTAAACAGTGGATCCCGACCCATTAGAGTCATGAAATCAATTGTCTTGACGAGCATTAACCAAATAATAAAAAATATCAGAGCGCACCACACATAAGCATTAAATGAGTTCTGTAAAACTTGTTTCAGAGCTATAAACCTTTATGTGTATATGGGGTTACATTAATTTCTTACTGAGTGCCAGAAAAATAGTTAGGAAAGCGTGTCCTCTGGGAAGTGACATTTGTGTTTGCTGGGATATTGTTTATCATCAAGCTTCTCTACTGGGAGTTGAGGGTGAGAAGCATCAAGCTGCTCATCTGAAGGTACATTTTCAGTCTTTACTCTGCCATGACAAAAATCTGTTATTTTACATCTTTGGTGCTCAACCTTCCCCATTTGGAGAGGGGTGGAAAATGCATTTTGCCAGGCTGTGAATACAACAAACACTCCCTCAATTACCTGGATGCCTAAAGAAATACACTGATTTCTAAAATAACCATACTAAAAGAGAGTTCAAAGCACACTCAATTTAACTTTTCTTGATGACTCTGGACTTAGTCATCGGGGTAAATTTTGTTCAGTACATGTGATCCTTACCTGCCACATTTAAGAGGAAGGATACTGCATAAAATAAGGGAGCATCCAAGAAGCTCCTCGTGAGGGAAGCCAGTCTTCTCACGAGCATGCAGATGTGGATTCATCAGGTCTGGGCTGAGGCCTGGGATTCTGCATTTCTCACAAGCTCTCAGGTGATGCCAAGGCTGCTAGAGACCGAGCACACTTTGAGTCTGGAGAGCCCCAAATGCAGGGACAGGTGGTGATGCCAGGCCGCATCTATACCCCCTGGACCACTATCTCCAAATGCGGCTGAGTGGAACCCACCCTGATTCCCCTAGGTAGAAACATTCTGAAATTTCAGATGAGAATGAGTCTTTCTCTCTGAGAAAACATACGGAAGCAGCACAAATAGATCCTCGGTCTCTGCCACCTTAGTGTGTCGCGGTGAATGACGAGACAATTTGTCCTCTGTTCCTGATTGGCAAAGCTGGGTGTTCACGCCCCACTCCAGCAGCAGCCTGGGCAGAGCTGTTTCCAGACCCCTCTTCCCAGTCACACGCTATTCACTTGGTCAGAGGGTCCCAGGCATCCACAGGATGAGTATGAGGGGCAGGAAGCTGTAAACATTAACCCAATTCCCCCCTTAGGAACTGGGGACAGTGCCCAGCCACCTCCTCTTCTCACACTGCTGGTGGCCCAGAAACAGGATGAGATGGTGACAAAGTTATTTGCTTAAATTCTTTACATGCAGACCCTCAGCAAATACAGACAGCGATGTTCTCTTACCTCCATACTCCCTCCCTCCTACCTCTGGCACCTGTCACATTTATACAGACTGGTTCCACAAAACACTTTTCAAATGTGCATTTCTTTTTAATTTTTAAAAATATACACAGGAGAAGCCATGTGTTTTACATAGGAATACACACATTAACAAAGCATTTCTTATAGTTTTCCAAAACTCTATTATATCAGTCTGAGATTTATAAATTAAATATATCAGAACCTTTTAAGTTAAAATGATATCCCTGAAACTACTGGATATGCTAGACTTGTCTCAAGATCAAATGAACAGAGAATGTGAATATGGTTTGTGTTAAATAAGGTTTATTGTTAGCTTTATTGCCTATAGTCTATAAGATGCAACTTTATTGTGCCTTTGCAAACAGGATACATTTCTTAAAAAAACTGATCAAAATTTTCCATACATATAGCTCTATATGATAGATTACAGTGCAACACTATTGTTACATAATTATAGAAATACTATAGAACCCAAGAGCACAGGGTAAGCAAAAGAAATACAATCCTGAGCCATCTGAACAAGATGATTTGATGAATCCTTTTAGTATAAGTCTAGAAAACATGGAGGAGGGCAAAAAAATACATGCACACTGCAGTCAGGAGCAAAATACATTAAATACCTGTTCCTTGCTAGACACAGGTGGGGGTAATGGTGAATTTCAGACACATGCACACTCATTCACGCTCCCATTTTCTTCTCCTAGCTTCCCTCCCGTCCCCGATACATTCACTCCCACCCCTTCCCAAAAGAAAAGATCAGGCACTAAGTCCTCGTGAGCCCCACCTCTGCCTTGCTGGAGAACATTAAAATAAGAGTGTAGGCCATCACCCATAACATGAAACAAAGCATGTGCTGTAAGCCAGTTCCAGCTGCTTCTGCCTCTTTGGAAGTAAATGAAGCATATGCTCACTACAGTTTCAAACTGTAGAGGGAGATGTCTTGAAAACTAAACTGTTTTCTCTCCCTATGTCTTGAAGTAAAATCAACAGCGGAAAAACTCGCCCTAAAACTAACTGCCTCATCTGCTATTAAAATACATGTGTCATTCCATTTTTGGTATCTATTCAATTACCGTTAAGAACAGTTCGTGAAGTTTGTACCTGCTTATGGTAAACACCAATGTACTACATAAAACCTGCCAGAGCTGGACAGGCTTATGAAGCGCCAAACCTTCTGTTGTGTTCCTTGCTAACATTCCCCCAAGACCAGAGCATTCTAGTGTTACCAAAGATAATGTATGAAAAGTAATTAAAGGTATTTGGTTTGTGTCTTCACCCTACACATCCTAGTGATGAAATTAACCAAAACATGCCTCCATGCCTTCCCTGAAAATAACCTGAGTCAGCTGACTAAGCAGACTGGCCAGCCTGACTGTCAATCCACTTAATCAGAGGTTGAGCTGGAAAACCAGAGGGCTAATGTCTACCAGCAGCTTGTCTTGTGCAGACAAACCAAGAGTTCTTGGTTTTTGCAGTATCTACTGTCCCAAAGGCTGAAACCACCGAGGTGGAAAATAACTCACAGCGTAAAATATACTGAACTTAAACTGCATAACCTGTGGGACTACCTGGAGAGAAAGAAGGATCCTCATTCCCCCACAAAATGTGGCGTGGGGTTTAGTGTCTCTGTATACATCAGCTGCTATACAAAAAGCAAAACAAAAGATTTACTTCATAATCTCCTTAGTTTCAATCAAATGCTCATACACCCACAAAATACTCACACACCCTATGAATATGAGGTGGCTCTTTTCTTCGAAATTTTAAAAATCAAGAGGCACCAATACCCGTTCATTTATATATTAGAAGTATCATATAATCACCACTAAAGCAACAGAAATGGCATTTGTGATGATCACACAAAGGAGAAAAAAAGGTCAAAAGACAACCTTAGCCACTGCACTTCAGGTCTGTCCTTGAAAGCACAGATGCTCTAAATCAGAATCTAAGAATCTGATAAGGTTTTACTGGTTTAGCAGAGTCCCATGGCCTTTGTCCATGACTGGTAAATGGAAATGGTTTCCTAAAGAAATTTAAGAAACCACTCTGAAATTCTGTTTTCAATGGACATAATTAGTCTGACTGTAAAAACCTTGGCTCTTTTTCACGACCTTTTGCAAGAGGAAGCAGAGAGCGACGAAGCGCGTCCTCCCGCACAGCTGACCCACGGCCTCGGTAATGACATGGTCCTGACACCAGCGGTGAAGGTGTTACTAGAGCAGAAAGGGCAGCACGTTTTATTTCAGCATCTTTGGTTAAGGCCTGGCCTCTTCAAATCCACCTCTCTCCTTCACATTTAGTCACCGGTGAATTTTAAGTCCATGCATTTAATTAAAGAAGGTTACAAGACATCATTTGCACGTTAAATTGTCAGGTCAATAGAGTTTCAAATTTTTGGCCCAAACCCTGCCCAGGGGGACCCCAAGGACCTTGCACAGGAAGCTGTAAAATCAAACGCTTCCATTAAAGCATATTCTGTCTAAAGTTTCATGAGCTGCACAGAAAACTGTCAACAGGATTTCCAACACGGGGACAGGGACAGAACAGAGCTCTCTCCTGATTTTCTCCTTGAAACTGGCCTGAGCCAGCTGTGTGAAGGGTCTGGCCGCCAACAGACATTGACCACCAGCCTCTGGAGCAATGTCTGTATTGTTCCAACCTTATGTAAAGCCTAAATGTTGTGCAGGTATTTGAGGTGGAAAGGTGAGAGTAAGTTGTAACTAAAACTAAAACTACATCTGGCCTAGTGAGAAAAAGGTAAAAAAAAAAAAAAAAAAAAAAAGACACTCTGGGTTTCATTCAAAGGAAAAAATAACATAATAAAGCAATTTCACATCCTCGGCCAGAGTGTCGCCTGGAGTTCTCTACCTTCTCCTGGAGTCCAAGGAGCTTCTCTCTGCTCCCTTCCCTCACTGTGTTAGCGGACAGAGGGTGCCAACAGGAAAGCCATGAGGCTGAGCCGGAGGCTGGGCACAGCGAGCGGCTCGGCAGGCCAATCGATCCCTGGCTAAGCCCCCCAGCACACAGTGACTCCTGCCATCAGCCTGATCACACACAGCAATCAAGCAGTACCCCTTTCCTTTACAGACAAATCCCCGTTCCCTCAGGTGAACATTTCAGGATAAACCATCCAGGCTAGGATACACTACAGCAAATGTTGCCCGTTTCCAATTAACTTAGCACCAAATCTGGTATCTCCCTCCCCCGCAAACGAAGTCAATCTGCAGTTTAAAATGTGAAGCGTCACATTTCTCTCTGCTTCTGTGTATTCTTCTTTCTTCATTTTCTCATGAAAGTTTTCCTCTATTGATATTCAGTTCCGTGTCAGATGACACAGAGTTGCAAAGTATTTGGTGATTTCCATATGACGTTCTTCTCAAAATGAAGTAACTTCATGGGTTTAAGTCAGAATTATGTCCACAGAAGTCTTTTCCATGTAGTTCAGCATACAGAGAAAGACTCTTACACATGGCTATTTTTGGACAGTGCATTAAATGAAGATACCTCACAAGAGAAAAGATCATAATCTGTATCCATTAGAATAATATACAGATTCACAGTCAATGAGATGATATGCTTTGCAGAAGAGAGGCATTGAACAGTATACTATTCAAATACAAAAACGGCAATAAACATATTCTGCACTACAGAAAATCTGTTAGCTTCTAAGTTTCAGGGTTGAAAGTGATGAGTCTGGTAACTGCATTTTAGGACTGGAACATGCTTCTTCCCCTCCAGATACACAATGTTTGATGCTGGTGCACATAGATATATACACACACATATATATATACATACACGCAACACTGTGCCTGCAATGATATACAAATGCAATATAAACAGCCGAGTCCTGAAAGCAGATTTTAGAGAAGAGGGCTACCAAGACCAAGAGAGCAAATATCAACTTAAGAACACTTCTAACTTCACAATTTTGTTTTATTGAACACTCTTTTAAAACAAGCACCTCTTGGCAATAAAAGCAAAGAAACAATATTACTGCTTCCACTCTGTTCTAGTGGAAGACTGCTCACACCAACCTGCTAATAAATTGGTGATGGAATTTTATAACAGGCAGCCTGCTGGGGCTACAAGCAGACCTCAGATGCAGGTCTGCTGACTTCTTGGTGAGAGCTGCAGCAGAGGACAACATCAAAAAGCAAATTTGGAATCTATCACAGCTCTCTTCCTTAAGCACAAAAACCCCTGCAAATTAGTTTCATAACCACAATTCAGGTTTTCAAACTTTTTCTGAAGAATTTTCATTTAATTATGTACATGTAACAGGAAATAAAACTTTTTCACAAACATTCTCAAGGCTTACAGTTATCAGGAGAATGACAAAAGTAAAAGCAGGAGAGATATTAAACACATGGCAGGAAGGTAAATTTCTGTTTCTGCTCTTAAAAAGTAAAAAAATCACCATATAATTAAGTACAAAAACCTGCATTGAATGACAACTGCTGGTGTATTTACTTGATCAGAAATGAAGACCAAGAATATAATAAAGCCCTATGATAATATTCATCTGGCGCACTCCCCTCAGTGTGTATACACTAAAATGTTGGCAAAGTTTCCGGAGCATTAGCTTATATAAACATGGGAGTCCTTGGTTAGCTGCATTAAATGGAACGTTCTCTCGATTCAGTTTCACTTACAAATTGCAAACTAAAGTTATTTCTTCAGAAAAATATCTGTTTGGCATCCCCTGGACTTTGTTCCATTGGACAATATGGACATTTTAATCTAAAGACAAGAAAGAAAACATTAAATCAAGGAACAGGATCAGTACTGAGCATTCAATTTTTACCTAGTTATAGAGTCTTTAACAATTACACACATACACACGTCTGTTTTTTGCTTTGAGGATTAACTGTGCTTTCCCTTAATGTAACAGCCAAGCTTTGAAGGGTCACAAAGAAACACCATCCAAGCCAGACGCTAAACTTCAAGGCTCTTCTTCAGTGGAAATCAGTGAAAACTATTTTGAAAACAAAGACAACTGTTCTGAAAATTGCTTTTGGGGTTTCAGAAGTAAATCCAATTTTTCTTCTCCAAGGTTTAGCTTATACCGATCTCAAAATGACTTTCAGAGGTACTGGTGTCACAATCCACTCACATGCAGCAAATCTGATGCCAGCTGCTAAGCCTACAAGGCATGCAGCCTACCCAGAGCAGCCTACATGCCCTGTCGTGGCACACAATACCCTGCAGTGGCACATGAAACCAGCATGGTCTGAACCAAGATCAAGCTCTGGCTTCAAGTCACCACCTACCTGCACTCCCAGGGTTTCTGGGAAGAACATGAACAGCTTCAGGGCCTTCTCTTAAAAGAAAGACTTCACCATAATGGGTCTGAAATGAACTCCAATGAGAAATTTTGTAGTTGCCTTAGCTAGAAATAGGGTTTTGAGACTGTACTTTTAAATTTGGGTTCAACATGTATAGAAATTATAAATGTATATACCTGTTGAATTACAATTCTGCAAATTTATAAATCCCATATAGATACGGTAATTCACTTCATAGTAACAAAAGTTAAATGCTCATCATCAGGGAGCTGGTTAAATAAATTATCACATTTCCATATGACAGAATAATCTACAGCTTTAAAAAAGAATGAGGGCTCTTTCTACACCATAAAAAAATCTCCAAGGTGTATCACTAAGTGAAAAAAAGCAAAGTTCAGAACAGTGTATAGTATGCCTACCATTTGTGTAAAAGGGAGGGGAACGGCCTTGATGACAATGTACCACCCACCCAAAAAGTTGAGTTAAAGATCATGCTTATAAATCTAATCAATAAATTCACGAACAAAGACTAATAAAGACTGAGAAAAGATACCACCCACTAAACTAAATAAGTAGTTAAGAAATCTATTTATTTCTAAATTCTAGCTACATTTATTTATCCTTGTTACTTATCTTCCCACTAAGTTCCAAAAGACTATTTGTTTCTTTTTTTTTACTGCCATTGAAAAAGTCAAACACTTACTTGCTACCATTAAACATTTTATTCAGGGCATCTCTTGATATAATATGACCACAGACCAATTTCATGGGTGGATTGTTATCTGTTGTTTGCTGACGAAGAATAGGACAGGCAAATATTGAGTGGTACCAGCACTTTTTACCAAGGTCCACTTCAATCTGTTTTTTAAAAAAGGTAAAAGGCTCAAGTTATATTACAGAAAACCATCCACATGTCAATACGTGCTCTGCAGCAAAGAACATTTATCAAACCTACTCATCTGAAGGTACCTTTTTACAGCACTCTTCTAAACTAACCAAAGATGGACAGTCTTTGGGATTCAAAGTATTACCTCATAATTCTAAATTATTATTATTATTTTTTTTTAATATATTTTTTTTTAAACCCACATTTGTTTATTTATTTTTTATTTTTGGCTATGTTGGTTCTTCACTTCTGTGCGAGGGATTTCTCTAGTTGTGGCAAGCGGGGGGTCACTCTTCATCGCGGTGCGCGGGCCTCTCTTGTTGCTGGAGCACAGGCTCCAGATGCGCAGGCTCAGTAGCTGTGGCTCACGGGCCCAGTTGTTCCGCGGCATGTGGGATCTTCCCAGACCAGGGCTCGAACCCGTGTCCCCTGCATTAGCAGGCAGATTCTCAACCACTGCGCCACCAGGGAAGCCCTCTAAATTATTTTTAACACTACGTATCAACCCAAACTCTGATGCCTGAGAGCAAGAGTCAAAGGCAAGGCAACGCTCTAGAAGTCAAATACTCTCGAAAATTCATCAGGATATATCGAAGAGTAAACCCACCAGCAATCCTGACTGTTTTTACAGGACCCTTAGCTAGGTGATACAATTCAGTGTGATAATCCCTTTAAAGGCAGACTAAACATTGTTTACTGCTGTGTGGGCTTCAGATCCAGATCTTTTTCATGTTTTATGTGTAATTGTCCAGAGAAACAACCTGAAACAAGGGCTTTAAACTAAAGTTCAGCAGGAGAATTCACAACCCATCCATCTGAGTTCACAGAGCTTGTATCGGCTATCTCTCTTTGCAGTGAACAAAACAAAGGCTATGAAATCACCTTAGCACAGTGGTTAGCACAGGACAGACGCTCCACAAACATCAGTTCTTTCTGTTTTCTTTCCTTTTAAATCTAAAATGGCTGTATCAACATAAAAGTCTATTGCTCAGATTCTTTCAAGAAAGGTGGCAAAGTGTAACAATAATCCTGAGAAAAAATGACCAGATCATCCCCCCCCGCCCCCCTGCAACCGTTTATTACCCTGACACACAGGCTTTGGGTGAATTCAGATTTCAGTGTGCTTCGTTCTAGTGTGCAAGTGTCAAAGATACTGACAATACACCTGGGAAACTGCCAGGTTCTTGCAGGCACCTGCCTCAGCCAAGCGAGTGAAGGCTCAAGTTCTTTTCGCTTGCTCAGATGAGCGGTAGCCCTGCAGGGTACTGCTCGTGTCCCGACCACGCTCAGGACTGGCAGTGCACCTGCGCCTTTCATCAGGACAGATCTCTGAGAAGCTGGGGCAACCAACCGACAGTTACCAGCTGGAAGAACAGGGTAATTGCAGATAAACGTGTGCACAGGGGTGGCAGAAAAAAAGCAAAAAGTCAAATGCATATTGTAGCCCTTTAGGATCTGTGACCAAGTCATGACAGGAATGATAATCCCTGTCAAAGTTGCAGTGCCTGTCAGAGGCCTGATGGAAACATACGCACACGATGACCTCTGTTATTGCTCCATGTCGTAACTACTATGGCAACAAAACCTGACTACCTACTACGTGTCCTGTATTATTCTAAGCATTCCTCTGTTACCTTCAGCCTTTAATAGCCCCATAAAGAGAAGGATGGTCCCCTTTCAGAGGTGGACAAACTACTGCTTTGAGAAGTTAGACAGTTGGCAAGTGACTGGAGCAGACGTTTAAAACCATGGCCCAGTCCATGACAACAGTGGACACACAGCACGGGAGGGCCACTGATGACCGCAGGTGTCACTGCGACGACCTTTAACAGCTATGCACTTATTTTAATTGGTATTAGAAAAATATAACCAGCACAAGCCCGTGATCTCATAAATATCAATGTTTCAGACAAAACTAAATCGAGTTGACTCACTGCTTTCATATTTTAAAAAGTTCACAGTACGAGTGGTTTAGCAACTGCACTTAGAACATACCACACGCTGCAGTATATCCACCCTCCCCACTTCTGATGCTTTCCTTCATTAGCTGTCACTGCCACGCTAAGTCAAAATGGTAAGAGAGCTCCTCCAGCGCCTCCAAAATGTACTAGCTCCCCACTTCTACTGTTTAATCATGTCTACATACACATAAAAGGACCCCTGTCAAAAGGCTACAATAATGTTCCCTGATTGAAAGGCAAGACAGGCATTGAAAATCCTTAACATCCACGTTCTTCTAATGACAGGAGAGGTAATAACTAACAGAAAATGGCACTCACAGGTAATTCATCTTTCTGGTTCCAGACTCCAGTGCACTGCCTCTGTTCGATCACAGCTTTGATATTAATTAAAGCTGGCAGCGCCACACAACCTGCTGAGAAACTGGGAAGGCAGAAGAGGAAATGTTAATGCCAGGCCAGGTGTCAGAAAGCTTGGTCCTAGGAAACGCCAACTCCTCCAGACTCCATGCTATGTGCAGAGGACCCCGGCCATTGGATTCAAAGCATTACAAAGCCCTCTATTTTGCGTGCGCGCACGCACACACGCAGTCTTACAGTTTACAAAACCACCAGGTTTAATAAGCTCTGCCTACCGGTCATTAATGGCATTCTTTTTTTTAAAAATTATTTTATTTTATTTTATTTTTGGCTGCATTGGGTCTTTGTTGCTGTGCGTGGACTCTCTCTAGTTGGGGCGAGCAGGGGCTACTCTTCATTGCAGTGGCTGGGTTTCTCACTGCAGTGGCTTCTCTTGTTGCGGAGCAGGGGCTCTAGGCACGCGGGCTTCAGTAGTTGTGGCACGTGGGCTCAGTAGTTGTGGCTCACGAGCTCTAGAGTGCGGGCTCAGTAGTTGTGACGCACGGGCTTAGTTGCTCCGCGGCATGTGGCATCTTCCTGGACCAGGGCTCGAACCCGTGTCTCCTGCATTGGCAGACGGATTCTTAACCACTGCCAGGGAAGTCCATTAATGGCATTCTTAACATTAATGACACTCTGAAACATTTTCTTGCACAGTTCCTTCCAGACCCAGATCACCCCTGTACAGGGCAGAAGCACCTTTCTCATCTAGAAGTGCTGGCAGTCAGCTCTCCACTGAGTCCCCCTTCAGGACTGTCCTCATTTGGAGAAAGCGACCTGACCAGGGACACGTTCGATGACCGCTCCACCTGAGGATACAAAAGTTGCACCAATCTGGGACAACTGCACAGGCCACTGCAGCTCCAGAGCTCCGCAGGGGTGGACCGAGGCCTCTGGTGCGACCGCATCACAGTCCAGCTTCTCCCTCTGACCCTGCTGCCTTCACTCCCCACAGGGGCTGATCCCAGTACACTTCCTGCACGTGGGTCTCCGCTCATTTCAGAGTCTGTCCCAGAGAACCAGACCTGCAGCCCCACCACACCTTACAGTTTAACTGCACGAGTCTGTCTCCTCCGTTCAGGCGCAGCCCCTATGGAACGCAGGCTGAGCCTTATTCATGTCTGTGTCCCACACAATGCCTGGCACGCAGCAGGGATTCAAAACACCGGAGGAGCCAAATAAATAGAAGAGCTAAAAAGGTTCGTTTTTTGGCTGCGCGCCGCAAGGCACATGTAGGATCTTAGCTCCCCGACCAGGGATCGAACCCGCGCCCCCTGCAGTGGAAGCAGAGTCCTAACCACTGGACCGCCAGGGAAGTCCCTCCCCAAACAGTTATTGCTTAAAACTGGTTCTTAAACCTTTTAGATCTCAGGACCCCTTTACCGGCTTAAACATTAAGGATCTCAAAGAACATTTAGTTTTGTGGGTTATTCTATCATTATTTATTGTATTAGAAATTAAAACTGAGAATTAAAATATTGATTAATCACTTAAAAACAAAAAACATGTTATAAATAACAGTCTCACAAAAAATAACTGTATTTTCCAAACCAAAAACCTGAGAAGAGCAGCACTGTTTTACCTTTTTACAAATCTTTCTAATGTCTGGCTTAACAGAAGACAGCTGGATTCTTACAACTTCCTCTGCATTCAGTCTGTTGCAATGAATTCTTCTGGTTGAAGTAAGTGAAAAAAATCTAGCCTCACACAGATATGTAGTACTTAAACCGCCTTTTCAGATAACTGTGGATATTCTTCTTTAATGCCACACCAAAACTCAACAAACAGTAGTTTTGTTTTGTTTTTAATTTAGCTGCCCTGGGTCTTTGGTTGCAGCACGCAGGATCTTCAGTTGTAGCATGTGGAATCTTTAGTTGTGGCATGCGGGATCTAGTTCCCTGACCAGGGATCGAACCCAGCCCTCCCCGCCCCCCCCCCCCCCCCCACCGCATTGGGAGCATGAAGTCTTAACCGGACCACCAGGGAAGTCCCAACAAGTACTAGTTTTTTTTAAAGGTTAGTTGGAAAGTGGAATCTGAATACTTGCCATTGTACTTTTTGTACCCTGCTCCACTAAAATCCAATGGTCTCATACTCTGAATCTTTTACTCATGTATGATTTTGTGAGATCTTACTGATCTTCCAAGTGTTAGCACATTTCATTATGTAATATCAAAAAATTCAAATTCATTATTATTACCACCAATCTCACTGGAAATGTCTTTTAAGCATTGGGGAACTGTCAAGCTTACAGTGGTCGGTTCAAGTTTTCCCAACTTTCTATTTTAGCTTACAATCTTGAATTTTACCACTGTAGCAAAAGATACCACCAGTTACTTTCCCTGATGGGACAAGCTTACTTCATTCATCTGAATAAATATCTGCCAAAAACCTGAGTGTGAGTACCTATAGTCTGTCTTCTAAGACAGTAAAAGTAAAAACTGTGTTCCAGGAAAAAAGCAAGTAGTTTTTAGCTCATAACTCAAACATTATACAGGTGCTTTTTCCTGAGACAATCATCATTCTGTCTCATGATTTGGCATGAGTTGAAGTGCTTTATCTGAGCTTCCTATTTGGGCACACAGAATGTTAAAAAGATGTATACTCAAAGGTCGAAATTTAATAAAGTGAGTGATTTTTAACGTTTCGTCAAGAACATTCTTAAGTAAAACTAAAATATCTGCAAGTGTGTGGTGGATGAGGAATACAGCAAGTCCTTGTGGGGTTTGGGACCACTGCCCCGATCTGTGCTAAGGCTGGAGCAGTTTAACCCACAACGTGAACACAGTGGAAAAGGCTCTCAGAGACCCCCCAAAGGATCACAGACCACACTTAGAACTAGGTCACTGCCAATTGTGATGATCTCTTGAAATACCAACTGTACTCTTCTTCAGAAAGACACATGTTCTCTCAGCTTTAAACGTCAAGAACTAGACAACAAATTAAGCAGAACTAACCAATGCAACGCACATTTCAATAACAGGACAATTTCCATACCTGACACTGAGCGGGGACTCCACGGAGAGCCCCAGGAGGGCACAGGCATCTCGTGTAAAGATGTCACAGATGTCAGCCCACTGGTTTGCGTCAAGCAGGTGAACATATGGTGAGTTCTCGATCCCTTGTCTCAGGTACACGAGGCTTCCCATCAAAACCTGAATGTCTAAACAAAAGCAGCAGCAATTTGGAGGTGCGAATGATCACACTCCAAACAGAGCTTGCAAGTAATACACTGAAAAAGGCAAGAATTCCCCCAGCTGACATGGCATAAAATAACTTACTGACAATGTCCTTTAAAATTCTGGTACTTAAGCTTGGTTTCTATTAAAGAAACAGCACAGAGAAAAAGAAGAAGAAAAGGGAAGCGCTAAATATTGAACTTATAATTTATACACAGCATAGTATAATTACCATTATCTAGAGAAGTAATAATCATGTCATAAACGGGGTCATCACATATCTTTGGCTGTAAAACTAGTCAGTCCCTCTACACTGACACCTGGGAGTAACTGCTGCTACCCTGTTGCACCTTCAGACACTCTGTCGTGGCCATAACAGCAGTATGGTGGGGGGATGCCGGGGGCAAGTGCATACTTTACGTTTTCTCTGTCTCCTCTTAGGTTAATGTAGAATCCCCCAAAATGCAATGTCTCTCTCTGACTTTTCAATTAAGAGGTTTAATGCTTTACTTTTGTTCTAGAGCCAGCCAAGAAGCTTTTTTCACTAAGTGATTTATCATCTACAATTGTATCAGTTTATTAGCAAATGTATATTAGATCTAGTTAAGATAAACTTAAATTCCAATGGCAGCCATGGTCCTGTTCCAACCATTAAAAACAGCTGACTCTAGACTCACCTTTTTGATGATTTAGGGCAAATGGCTGAAAATTTTTCGCATATTGTAATGCCTCTCGTTGATTTGTAGTTCCACCCATTAACAAGCTAATAAAATAGAGTCTGTGTAGCTTAAATTCCAAGGAGCTGTTCTGGGCTATGAGCATTTCTCGGTTTGATACCGCCCATCTAAAGAAAAAGCAAAAAAAGATTTTTTTTTTTTTCAAAAACGATTTTTAACAGTAATTAAGAGCACCAGCATGTGTGTTAAAAATGGTTTCAAACACCTAACACCAAAAAATGGGTTTAGTCTGCCATCCTGTGGAAGTCAGTGGTAACATCAAGCCCTAGGCCCAGAGACTTTGGTAAAGAAAGTAAACAATCTACACCTAAAGATGCTCTGCAGCCAGTGAAAGAAAGAAAAAATGTTCAGTTAGATGACAATTACATATTTAATAAGGTCTAACACCAAGACAAGACTGTCTCTGACATTTTTGGGACTGTACAAGGCCACACTATGAAGTAGGTGTCAGCCATGAGATGCACTACTGACTGCCTAGATCCACCTCTCTTTTCCTGTTAGGCCGGCATGTTTATAAATGAAACACAAGGGGCCGAAGGGGAGCATCTATGTTTAAACTTTCACTGGAGCAAGATCTGCTGCTATACGTGCTTCGAGATTAAAAACAGTCAGCATGAGAATTTACCCTCAAGATGCTTTCAGTCTAATCAGGCACATAAAGCTGTGTAAATAACAGATAGTGTCCACACACAGCACCGAAAAGATGTGTACAAACAGTGGTAATCAGGGAAAGAACAACATGCAGTTTAGAACGATCCAAAGTACAGTGACGCAGGCCTCTAGAGGACAAACAGCTGGAATAACCAATCTTGAGCTGGGACCACCAGTTAAAGGTGAGCGCTAAAGCAGAAAAGCACTATCAGCCAGCTGTTAAAATCAGATTTGCAAGCAAGTGGTAAGAAGCACTGCTTCATTTCTGTAAACATATTAACATGTAGGAGATGTTAGTATCATTCTTCTTCTTCTTTTTTTTTTTTTCTTGCGATACGCGGGCCTCTCACCGCTGCGGCCTCTCCTGTTGCGGAGCACAGGCTCCGGACGCGCAGGCTCAGCGGCCATGGCTCACGGGCCCAGCCGCTCTGCGGCATGTGGGATCTTCCCGGACCGGGGACACGAACCCGTGTCCCCTGCATCGGCAGGCGGACTCTCAACCACTGCGCCACCAGGGAAGCCCTGCTTTGATTTTTACAGAACCAACTCTGTGGGAATCAGTATGTACCAGTTAATCCCCTTCAGAATTTTTTGAAGTTGTCTTCGCTAGAAGTTCACAGTGAATATTGGACTGTTTGATTCACTGAGCAGGAATAAGGGGTAGAACAGCCTTAATTAACCTGATAAGAACAAATCCAAAACCAACAAAGCACACGACACTGCAAAAGCACAAAACTACAATCGGCAGCAAAAACGTAATCCACTTGTCTACAAAGCACTAGAAGACATATGACACAAAGACCAAAAAAAACAGTTAATAAGTGAACGGGGTGCTGTATTCTGGCTAATGGCATTTCTAGCAGAAAACTTTTGATTTTTAATTTTTATAAAAACTAACGATCACTATACTACAACCAGCAAGCTAAATGTAAACATTCAGGTAAATTATTAGCTTTACTGTGGTTTCTAAAATAAATTCTGCTCCCACATCTCCAACGTGTGCCAAGAGCCCTGCCAGCTTTGGAACCATTCCTTGTTTAGAGAAACACGGTAGACCAAAAAAATGACACCCAATAAGGTCACCTATGTCACAATTCTCTCTGTTCATTGCCAGTGCAGTGACTACTAGAGAGACCTTCTGGGCCTCTTCCATTAAAAGACCCCAAAACAATACTACTTACTTAGGTGACTAAGTCAGAAGCAACCCACATCGACGCAATTATCCCACAGAAACAGGAAGCGTTAATTGTCTTCATCGTCAGGCCTCCGAAAAGACTTGGCCCACTGTGAGCTCCATGTTTAGAATTTCCGTATTAATCCAAAAATAATTAAAACAAGATCCTACCTTCAGAGCTAGCCGCTCTTTCCCAGAAACCTAACTGACAGCACTGGTCTGTTTATCTCTCCTCTCACCATTCTGCCAGCCTGGGCTGGGATCTGTTTCTGATAATAGTGAATAAAAATGCCTCTCTCCAGTTCCTACGGCACATTCCACTACAACCTTTCACAGCGTTTTAAAAAGGCTTACAAATACCTTCTTCTTCTAGTCTATCTTGGGGCTATCTTCAGGGAAATGAGTGGCATGCGTTTACTCTCGTGCGTTTTTCTCTTTCTCCCTTACTTCTAAAGTGACTCTCTTAGAGGAGGATATTAGGGAATATCATGTGAAGCTTTCCTCGACTGACCTTTTGACTCCATATCCGTTTTTCCATGGAGCAACTTCCAGGCTCAATTCCTCCTCTGTAAACCCAGTACTTACTTCAGGGGGTTATTATGAGGATTGGATAAACTAATACAAATAAAATGCTTAGAACAATGCTAGGCATATAATAAGCACTCCAGAAGAGACAACTATAATTATGACTACATCCCCATATGCAGATACTTAACATGGCAATATTCCCAGAAAAGTGAAAGGAGAAAATTTCTACTGTACAGTTGACCCTCCGAATCCGCAGTTGCGGAACCTGCGGCTATGGAGGGCCTCCGCAGGTTCCGCAGCCGTGGATACGGAGGGGCAAGGATACCAGGCCGTTTTACATAAGGGACTTGAGCATCCATGAATTTTGGTATCCACGGGGGTCCCTAGAAGCAATCCCCCACGGATACCGAGGGACTACTGTACAGTAGTTTCCACTGTTAGTGCCAAGTGGATGGAATGAGTCCTCCCTTTGCCTGAGAGGCACTGCTTGAGGCTACAAGTAACAGAAAACACTTACAGAAATCATTGATATATATGCCATAGTTACCAGTCAGAAACTGAGATCTTACAGAAAAAGCCCAAAGTTAAAAGGGTCTTATGAATTTTCTTCATTCCAAAAGGAACAAGCCCTTGAGAATTTTGAGGGCTAAGGCAGTCCAAATACTCAGCACAGTCTCTGGTACATAATAAGCACTAATAAAAGTTTGATGACGAACCTGAGAAATTAATGGATAAATGACTATTACCTCAAATAACAACTCATATATTATTTCTAAATCACTATAAGACAACTGGGAAACCCATTACATTTTTATATTTAGGCTCCCTCACTGTCCTTTATAACTGTTTAATCATGTAGGTGGAATATAAAAGTAGACAGAAGAACGGCTGCCATATTTTGTTTAAGAGGTGTTATTAGAGGCACTTGATTAAATTTAATCTCACAGGGATGTCACAACAAAATCTAAAAAAAACCAAACTATAAAGGTAACATGCATAGTACACAGTGGTGCTGCTTAAGTGACGTTTACATCTTTAAAGAATTAAAATAAATGAGGGACTTCCCTGGTGGTGCAGTGGTTAAGAATCCGCCTGACAACACAGGGGACACGGGTTCGATCCCTGGTCCGGGAAGATCCCACATGCCGCATAGCAACTAAGCCCATGCGCCACAACTACGGAGCCTGTGCTCTAGAGCCTGCGAGCCACAACTTCTGAGTCTGCATGCCATAACTACTAAAGCCTGTGTGCCCTAGAGCCCGCGTGCCGCAGCTACTAAAGCCCACGCTCCGCAACAAGCAGCCACCACACCACAACGAAGAGTAGCCCCTGCTCGCCGCAAATAGAGAAAGTCCGCATGCAGCAACAAAAATAAAATAAATGAGTTACCTCATATTTACAATTTATACAGAAATTTGATATTTATAAATTTACACAGGACTCTATCTCTGCCTGTTCACCGAGGCTGGTTTTAGAACTCTGCAAAATTTTCTAAGAACTGAGAAATGATGAGAAACAGAAAACTAACCTATGAAAAATTAAATGGGTTAGTAGAAGGAAAAGGAAGTGTATTTTTTAAAACTCATGAAGGATCTTCCCAACTGTTTTTTTTCCTGATAACAACGATATCAAATACTTCCAGTTTTAAAATCCCAGGATTCTAAGGCTATGACCTCAAAATAATATCACTGCTTCTATCACCCAGTTTCTTCCTTTTATTTTATAACTTTCCTTCCTTCCTCCTTCCCTTTCCTCCTTTCTTTCTTTTTAAAACAAATAACCTGATAATTCTCACATTAAAAAATTCTAGGACAGGGGTCAGCAAACCACGGCCACCGGCCAAACAGGACTTGCTGCCTGTTTTGTATGCCAGATGGTCAAGATGGTTTTCTTACATTGTTAAAGGGTTGTACAATAAAATAAAGAAAAATATGCAACGGAGACCTTATGTGGCCTGCAAAGCCTAAAATATTTACTACCTGGCCCTTTATGAAAAACTCTGCTGACTCTGTACTAGGATAATATTTATCAGAGCTAACCCAGTAATTTCGTGTAATTCACAACAATGACCAGTTCACAGTGAATTATTTTATGACGGCAATTAGAGTAAAACTCCGTAACAATATTTGTTCTCTTTACGTATACCACTTGGTTCCAATAACCAATTAAATTGCTTTTTTTTTTTAGAATGCAAGCAGCGAACCCAGAACATTATGGAAGTTCAAATATCAAACTCAGACCATCTGAACAACAGTCCTTCAGTTATAAAGCTAGTCTAAAGCGGAGGTGTAGCCTAGCTAGAGGAAACCCTCTTCTCTCATGGGAATTCAGACCAACTGATAAGTGAAATAAGCCCTAACCATTTTCTCATATTGCATATCCCCCAAACTCACTTCGCTAAAAGAAATAAAATAATTCTCCCTTGATGCCTCTGAAGTCTACCCCAGGTGAGATATATATAAAATCTCAAAATCTCTAATGTGTTTTCTGACTCCATTTTCTTATAGAGTTCTCTCAAAGTACTCAAAAGAAAACAAACTCAGTAACTCACTCCAGAGCAGGTCTCAGAACTCGGACTTTTAACGCTTCTAATATTCGGTTTAACTCCACAAATGGTTCTTTCTGGCTTGGGTCTACAGAAAGACCAGATTCCTGAAAAAATTGAAAGAACTTTCATTAGCAGTAATCAGAATAAAGAGATATGGTGAAAGCATATTCTACATTATAAAATGTGAGGCAAATCACTAAAGATAATTTCTTTTTACCATGCATTTCTCTGGCAGAGACTGATGACTGAGCCCCAGTATCGTTCTTCCTCCTTTTCTATAATAGTAAACCCCCAAATTTTAGCTGGGCACATAACCATATGGAATAAAGCTGGGCATGGCTTTGCAAAATGTAAGTTCTGGCCAATGAAACATAAGTATATACTCTTTGTCCCTTCCCGTAATACAAAATATCTAGCTGGGGTTCGGGCTATCCTGGACCATGTGGACAAGGGACACCTTAGAAACAGCAGAGCTACAAGCAGCCAAGGTCCCTAAGAGCTTCACGGCACATGGCTACCATATATGCAGTGGATGGCTTACTACCTCCGATTTCTGTGTAAGAGAAATAAACTTCATTCTTGTTTAAGGCATTGGTATTTTGGGTCTCTGTTACTTGTAAACAAAACTTAATCCTAAATGACACAATTTATTTTAGGAAATTTATATGGACACACACACAAAATCCCATAACGTACAGAGAAAGACTTGAGTTATTGCTTATCTGAAGTGTTTAACAGAAAAGGCTTACATTAGAGGTCTGGTTTACAGACTGGCTTTAAATTATTTAATTCTTATAGTCCTTCATTTTTCTAAATGGAAAATACAACAGCACAGAATGTAAGCCACAGAACAGAGTCTGAAGACACACGAATTGGAACTGAATCCAAGTTCCTCCACTAAGAACCTGTATGGCCTTGGGCTGGTTACTTCTCCAGACCTCAGATTCCACATCTGTAGAATGGGAGCAGTCATTTCTTCCTCACAGGGTTGCAGTGAGGAATAAAGGCAGGTCTTGGCAGGTGGTAAATACTCAATACAGGGCAGCTGCTAATATTATGACTATGCAGTATTGGTAAACTGTTCTGAGACCCCTAACTTCATGTCTAATAGGAATAAAAGACAAATGCTGCTCACTTGAATTAAATTTTAGTTTGAAATTCATTTGATAAACAAAGTTCTTTAAGCTGGGCTAGAGGAGAAAAGCAAATATAAACCTCTTTGTCCTTTTCTTCTCTGCTATACTAACCTTCCCTCTTAAAAGAGATGTTTTATACATACTACTGTATATAGAAGATAACTAATAAGAACCTACTGTATAGCACAGGGAACTCTATTCACTGCTCCTATAAGGACCTATATGGGAACGGACTCTAGAAGAAAGTGTGTATGGCTGATTCACTTTGCTGTGCAGCAGAAACTATCATAACATTGTAAATCAACGATACTCCAATAAAAAAAATTAATTAAAAAATAAATTAAATGCCCTGGCTTATTCCAAACAAACAAACAAACAAACAAACAAAAAGAGGAGATGTTTGAAAAAGTAGCATCACTTCTTACCCTTGATTGATGACCTGGGACCAACATTCTGGGGCAGGAATAAGGAAATAATTTGAATAACAAGTTCTAGAACTATAATTTTCACCAACTTAAAAAAAAAAAAAAAAAAAACTTCCTAGTAAACTGAAGTCAGCCCAGATGATTAAAATGTAAAAATCTGCCTATGGCTTAGAAGACTTAACAACTGCAAAGACTTCCCTTGTTTCTGTTTCATCCTCTCGCAGGTGGCACAGTTACCTGGCAGAGCTCCTCGGCTACATCCAGCATTCCTTGTCGAAAGAAGTGCTCCACCATCACCTCATTGAGAAGCCTTTGGCTGTCTGCCTGCCAGCAGCCATCTATTCCCACACTGCTAATGTCAGAATCAAAATTCTGAAAAACAAGAAAGCAAATCATGAATTGACCAGGATACATCACTTGGTATGTTTTCGCCCCACCTAACTTAACAGAAACAATGGCCTTTGTTTCACTCTGAGACGCCTCAAATAAGTACCCAATTCCAATTCATCTGTCGCCTATGACAGGAAGTAGCTTTTCCATTGCTCTTTTCTAAACCTTGCCACTCTCACTCATTATCGCTGGGAGGGTAAACAAGCACAATTTTGGGGGGTATTTTGGGGAAATATATAAATTTAACAAAGACTTCTGTGAATAAATTGATTTCTAGGCATTATACAATAGCAATATTTTCAGAGGTGTGCTGTGATCCCTGTAAAAGCATGTTCAATGCAGCACTGTCTAACAGAAAAAAAAAAAGAAAACCCATTATGTCCAGCATAGGATTATTCAATAATCCATGGCACATCCCAACAACTGCCATGCCAAGGTGGAGACTGGGGATAGGAGAACGGCCAGATAGTTCAAAGAACAGGCTCTGGGGCCCATCTACCTGGGTTTGAATCCTGGTTCTATCGTACTAGCTGTGTGACCTTGGCCAAAATTACTCAAGGTCTGTGAGCCTAGGTTTCCTTATCTTAAGCAGAGAAAAATACTTTTATGGGCTGAACTGCATCCTTTCACAATTCCTCTGTTGAAGTCCTAACTCCCAATACTTCATAAAGTTAAAATGAGGTCATTAAAGAGAGCCCTAATCCAATAGGACTGGTATCCTTATAAAAGGAGGAAATCAGGACACAGACAGGCATAGAGGGAAGACCATGTGTTACAGACCGAACGTCTGTGTCCCTCCCAAATTCCTACATGGAAGCCCCTGGCAACCAGTGTGACTGTATCTGGAGACAGAGACTGGGAGAAAGCGCTCAAGGTTAAATGAAGTCCCAAGGGTGGGGCCCTAATCCGGTAGGCCTGGTGCTCTTGTAAAGACAAGGAACAAACACCAGGGCTCGCTGGCTTGCTCGCTTGCTCTCCACCACATGAGGACACAGTGAGAAGGTGGTCATCTGCAAGCCAGGAAGGAGGGTGTCTGCCTTCAACAGGCAATGAATTGGCCAGCACCTTGATCCTGGACTTCTCAGTCTCTACAACTATGAGAAAACACATTTCTGTTGTTCAAACCACCCAGTCTATGGAATTTTGTTATGGCAGCCCAAGCAGACGAAGACACCACAGGATGACACAGGAAGAAGATGGCTATCTACAAGTCAGGGAGAAAGGCCTCAGAAGAAACCAACCCTGCCACACCTTGATACGGAACTTCCAGTCTCCAGAACTGCGGGAAAATAAATGTCGGTGTGAGCCACCCCGTCTGTGGTACCTTGTTAGAGCAGCCCTCATAAATTAATATACGTCCTTATTGGTTCAGTGAAATGGTAGTCGCTATTACGGTAGTACTACTATTCATAATTAAAAAGTGGGGTTCATTGCTCTGTATCTACTAACATGGAAGAATGTCCATAACACCTTAAGTGAAAAAAACTTCTCCCAAACTACAAAATTATGACTCCATTTGTTAAAAAAAAAAAAAAAAAGAATCCTTAAAAACCCAACCTGTCTCTCCCGCTGAATGCAGTTACAAAATCAGGACTGAATGGAGTAGCTACTTGAGGAAACAAAACAGTGAACAGTAGTAAGTGGACGGAGGAGGAAGGCAAAGAACTGGCAGTGAGTTTACTACTTTTCTCCCTCCAACATCTCTTAGCCTGGATGCAATGCAGCCAAAACCCACAACTGGGCACCCAGGATGTCGACAGAGCGCTCCAAGAGAAGCCCTTCGGTTCTGGCATGGGGAACAGGAGTGTATTCTCCTACCACATACAGAGTGGGGGAGATCGCATGCTTTTTTCCCCTCCCTTTTCTTGTACTGTAGCTCAAGGCAGTCTGTAGTTAAATCAGTTTCTATTTCTACCCTTCACAGCAGTACCTAGATTATGTCTGACTGAATAACCATGGGACAAGAATCTTGGGAGACCTTTAGAACTCTGTCTACCACAGCAGGCAACCTAAAACTCTGAGGCACCTTTAGAAAGGGATCCTTCCTCTCCAGTCAGAGAAGCTATGGTCCCAAGAGTGAGGGGCAAAAACCCCTCTTGCACCTTTTCTCTCTGTCCTTACACCTTGTAGCCCCAGATGTAGGCAGAGTTATGGTAAATATACAGGAGAGCAGGGTAAGTAAAGCCCCAGATTTCTGGCTGGATAACTAAAAAGGCAGCCCCCAAGAACCATAAAGTAGGAGGGAGGGCTTCCCTGGTGGCGCAGTGGTTGAGAGTCCGCCTGCCAAGGCAGGGGACACGGGTTCGTGCCCCGGTCCGGGAAGATCCCACATGCCGCAGAGCGGCTGGGCCCGTGAGCCATGGCTCCTGAGCCTGAGCGTCCGGAGCCTGTGCTCCACAACGGGAGAGGCCACAACAGTGAGAGGCCCGCATACCAAAAAAAAAAAGTAGGAGGGAGATCACAGAGAGGAAGGAATGCAGGAAAGTGATCCCCCCAGCAAGCTGTTTATGAACTCCTGGGCTCACCCTCAAGTTATACAGGCATGGGTCTGACCCTCAGCAGCATACCACAGACTTTGAAAACTGAACTAAGACAGAGCCCTAGTTTCCAGGTCCCAGAATGGCCACTGGTTGGCACACAAACAGAACATATCTGAATAGCTTTGTAATGGCTTTGGAAACGAAGCTGACATTGAAACTATTTTAAAACTCAGAGAAGACTGAGTAGCCTGAACTCCACCAGGTCAAGTCCGCTAAAAGAAAAACATTAATATTCTCCATAGAACTTAAATAAGACCCAGAGGCTCAAAACATACTATTAAAAATGTCCAAAATACAATCCAAAATTATTTGTCATATGAAGACCCAGGAAAATCTAAATTCACATAAGATGTTCAACAGACAACAATGCAAAGATGACAGATGTTGGTATCATCAAAGACGTTAGAACAATTATAAAATTGCTTCAAGAAGGAAGAGGGCACTTTGAAATAAAAGACAGAAAGCCTCAGCAAGAAACAAGATACAGTAATCAAAATGAAAAGCTTGTTGCATGGACTCAACAGCAGAACAGAGGCGACAGCGCAAAAGTCAGTGAAGATCAATAGAAATGATCTAACCTGAATAACCAAAGATGGAAAAAAAACGAACAGAGCCGCAGGGCCCTGCATGACAATAACAAAAGATCTAACAGTCATGTCAATGGAGTGCTAGGACAACAGAAGAAAAAAATGGTTTTAATATTTCCCAAACCTGGCAAAAGACATAAATCTAGAGATTCAAGAAGCTCAGCAGACTCCTAAAAGGATGAATTCAAAGAAATCCACACTTAGACACTTCGTAATCAAACTGTTAAAAACGTAAGACAAAGAAAACATCTTGAAATAGTTATCAAGAAAAGTGATGCACTGCTTATAGGGGAACTATGATTCAAACGACTACAGATTTCTCAATAGAAACCATGGAGACCAGAAGAAAGTGGCACACTTTTCAAGTACTAGAAGAAAAGAACTGTCATCCCCAAATTTTGTACCGAGTGAAAATATCCTTCAGGAATGAAGGTGAAATAAAGACATTCTCAGATGAAGGAAAGCTGAATTTGTTGGCAGAAGACCTGCTCTAAAAGAATCGCTAAAAGTTCTCCTGATAGAAGGGAAATTATACTAGTAGAAGACAACTCGGAACATCAAGAGTGAAGAAAAAACAAAGCTACCTCTGAAAGCTTTCCCTGCCCAATTTTACTTCCACCGCCTTATCTTTCATAGGCATTACCCCCTGGTAAACCTCTTGCATTTCTTTCTTTCTTTCTTTCTTTTTTTTTTTTGAAGCACATGAATTTAATTAGACGAGATCATTTAGATTTACTGAAATTACAATCTTAGTCAATCATTGCTTAAATACAGCCCACACGACACAGGATTATTTTACAGTACATACACAAACAGGTAGTAATAGAACTGCAAACCACCTACCGTTTACGATCACTACAATGCAGGAGAGCTCTCCTCTCCAAAAGTAAGCCCATTTTTCTTTAAAGAACTATCTATTCTTAGATGTCAAGTCAGTAGCCTAAAACTAAATATGCACATTAACATTTGGAATTACTCAGACAAAAACAAAAAGCAAAATTACCCTGAGTCTTCATTTTTATTCATTTTCTTTTTATAGACCTCTTTCTTGGCCTGGTACTTAATCTAAAGAATGGAAATAATACAGGGTATCTAGATGCTACAGCAATAGTCTCCATGCCCATACTGAATAGACTCTCTAGCACTGAAGGAAAGCCAGAATTGTCTGGATAAGGCTCTCTAATTTCCCGTCTGCTTATCAGATTCCACCTGTTGAGAGATGATTTCATAACAGTTCATCAATACTTTTAAGCAAATTATTACATCTTTATGCTGTCTATGACAACTAGAACACTAGAAGTGAAGACGGTGCTATCTTGTTCCTCTTCTGGACTAAGGCACAGGCCTAGAAGGGTAACTGATGTACACTCTCCCATATTTTATTCCCCTGACAAATGGCCATTCAAATGACTAAAGGAATGGGTATCAGAAGATGACAGAATTTATTATGAACTCAGAAATCTGCCTATAACTGTATAACTGGCTGAATGCACCCTGTAAGCAAGAATCACGGAGACTAATTAAGGTTCCTCACGGATCTATCAACCTCATTCACTCCAAATACAACCTTCGGATTTCTACTTATTCATTCAATGATTATTCCCCAACCGCATCAACCCCCAACACATTTATCAGGTGTCTATTATTCTGCAGGAAAGAAAGAAAAAAAACTTTGGAAGACACAATGGTCAGCTCAAAGCACAGACCACATTAAAACAGACAATTTTTTTGGTAGTATATACTGAGTCAGGATTTTAATAGCTACCACCAGACAGTAACTGCTCCAATCAAACAAAACAATTCCCTTAAATCTTTCCTTAATATACATGCCAAAGGTAAATGTTCATCTAGAAAACTTGATGACTTTAAAATGAAAGAGTCTAACATTTAAACAAATTTAGATGGTTTTACAATGATGCTCTTCATGTAACTTTATTCCTATAATGTGTACCATGGTCACTACTACACAGGTGGTAAGAAAAATTGAATACCCTTGCCCTCAGGATACCTCTACTACGTTCAAGTTCTAGAACTTATTTGCTAGTCTTGGAAAATACAACTAAGCATGAATAAGCAATGCATTCGATGAAAATTTCTGAGCTCCCTTCTACCGTTCTGATTTTCCAGTTTAAACCACTGAGGTCGATAAGTAAATTTTTTTCATAGCTTATTTTCTGCTCACATGCAGTAAAAATTAAAGCTGAAATTATAAAAAAAAAAAAAGGTTGAGGAAATGCAATATAGTATCAGAACTCCTTTTGTTTTAACTGTACATTCTTACTGTTGCATCAGAGCAAGGATCAGTTCTAGCCCCTGTTGCTAGGTGACCAAACTCATTTGCATGGGTGCCCAGGAAATTGGCAGCACCGCAAACCAGCCAAGAAGTGGCTAGTGAAGAGAAACATCTGTCTATTACCACTTCTGTTTTACTATACTTTTTCCTTTTATATTTTTAAAGGAAAAGAAAAACAAAAGTGGAAAGATGTTCTTAAATGTGAAGGCAGGATTCAAAAAAGAATCAAAAGCAAAAAAGCATACATCCAAGGGTGTGTCCGCCTAGAAAAGATATTATGGCTTAAAAAGAGAAATCAGGACACATAAATTCGTACAACACCTCATGTACTTTTAGTATCATTCACATTTTTGATGGATTAGAAGTTTTAAAATCTGGAAGCTAGGCAGAGGAGGAGTAAATAACTTTAACAGACCATCACTATGAAACCATGAAATCTAAAACCATCCTACCTCTCTGCCGTATCATGAACATGCTTACAAATTGGTTAGATTTAAGGACTGGCTTTCATTGCTCACTATCCAAAACAAATCCATTTCTGAAATACATTTTATGAAATTGTAATTATTGAGCAGGTAGTGATAACCATACACAATAAGACTCAGCATTTGTTTTAATTCCTAAGTGCCAATTCTTTACTACTGTTCATTTTTTTTGAACTTCTCCATCTACTTTTGAAGAAAAATTGGCCTGTGAACCTAACTATGTGCTCCTGTTGCACCCACCAGGAATCAACTTCCCTTCTAAGCACCCAGTTAATCTGATTTAGCAGTGAGAGGTAAACTGCAAAGAATATTTAACAGAGAACAGAAAGACCTGGATTCTGGTTCCATGCAGGCTGGGAAAAGATACCTACTTCACTACAACCCCAAAAAGATTAGTATCCAAAAGACGTTTTTTTAAAAAAAATTCCTACCAATCAATAAAAAAGACAAATAACCCAGTAGAAAACAATGGACAAATAACCAAGAAATTCAAAAAGGAGAAAATTCACATGGTCAAACATATGAAAAGGTGCTCAACTTCAAAGATGATGAAGGAAATGCAAATTAATACAAATGGATACTATTTCACATCCATCTGATTGATTTAAATTTTTTAAAAGTCTGATAGGGCTTCCCTGGTGGCGCAGTGGTTGAGAGTCCACCTGCCGATGCAGGGGACACGGGTTCGTGCCCCGGTCCGGGAAGATCCCACATGCCGTGGAGCGGCTGGGCCCGTGAGCCATGGCCGCTGAGCCTGCGTGTCCGGAGCCTGTGCTCCGCAACGGGAGAGGCCACAGCAGTGAGAGGCCCGCGTACCTAAAAAAAAAAAAAAAAAAAAAAAAGTCTGATAATACCAAGTGTAAGTAGGAATTGAGGAAACAGAAACTGTTTTATATATGTTCAGTAGGACTATACATTGTTATAAACCCTTTAGGGGAAAATTGCTAAATTTTTACTAGTAAACTTAGTAAAGGTGATGATGAGGTATACGCCCTGTAATAAAATAATCCATATGTAGGTATATACCAGACAGCAGTGCTTTGCCAACTATGGGTTGGAAAATAAATTTAGTAGTGTCTCATAATGAGCATTTATAAATGTTGCTCCTTTTAGACATTCCAGTCTCTCCTCTGCATGATATTCATACCTCTCCTTTAGTTTTCAAAGTTAAGAGACAGGTAGATTAGCCAGATCAAGGAAGGTGGGGGGAGGTTAGGGGATGCACACTGATAAGTTATTTCTTTATAAACAAAGGGGAGTCATGTGGCATGGCCAGACATGTGCCAAACTACTCTGCTGGGCTTTTAAGATCCTTAAAATGCCCCACAATCTAACCACCTGTCACATTTACATCCCCATCCTTCACAGTTATTTTACATGTTATTTCACATACCTCTCTGCTCTGGTCAATCAACTTCCTCCTTATCTGAACCAACTACAGAAATCTGAGCGACTATTTTACTAATTCTCCCAAAGAAGGCACACACCTCTTACCACTCTAGAAGCACAGGACAGAAATGCATACATATAGTGGGTGCCCTCAGGGTACTAGGAATTAATTTTTTCAAAGAACTCCAGCTGGGAAAGGCTCTTCAAAGTCTTAAAATCTGGGCTTTTATCCCAGCTCTTCCATTTGCTTTCTAGTTCTGTGATCTCAGGCAGGTTACTTAACCAAAGTCTTAGTTTTCACATCTGTGTGTGCCGACCACAATCTCTACCTCACGAGGTATTGCTAAAGACTAAATTAAATAACGTACATGAAGATATCTACTATCAGTACCCATCCCCTGGTAAGCCTTCAATAACGCAGATGCTGAATCTGAGGGCCAGGCCTTGCCACCAAATCTTCTGATTCTCCATTTAAAAGAGCTTCATTTTAGAAAACATAAATAAAAATAAAAACACAAAAGCACTTTAACAGAGGCATTAATAATAAATGCAGTAATTTAAAATCACCTGAATACAATTACAGACTGGATTAGTTGGCACAGCTTAATAGGTATAGGGTCTGTTTCCCCTCTCAACCCAACCTAACTTGGATGCTAGACCAAGCAAGCTGTTTCATCTAGACTCAGGCAAAAGTGGGTTTGTACCCTCTCCAGATCCAGTGGGGCTCTCTGATCCTGTATCCTCATCTGAGACCTGACTGCAAAGGTCCAGGCTTTCCTCTGTGGACTAGACTGTAATTCAACAAATAATTATCATTACCAACTAAATAATGGAGTTTCATTCTGCTCAGAGCCTAAAACTAATAACGTAATGGGACACATGGCAGAGAAAGCGGAACTCAACTCCTCTCTTCTGAGAATGATCTTCAGACTGAAAAGGGCAAAACCAATATCGTTTCACAGAAACTGAAGCCCAGTACAAGTGAAGAGACCCGGAGAGCAACTAGCTGCCTAAGTCAGGACTCTGGGTTCCTACAAACAGAAATCTCTTTTGCCCAAGCAAGTTGGACTTAAAAAGAGACACAGGTAACCAGGGGTAGACAGGAGGACAAACGGGTCTCCAAAGATTTCCCCTCCCTTTTCTCGCGACATGTGGTTTTGCTTCCCACAAGAGACCAGATTCTTTCAAGGGCTACGAATCACTCCAGGGCTCACGTATTTCCAGCCCTTCTTTCCATAAGGGCTCCAATGAGAAAGATCCTCGGGAAGGACGTTGAGGTACCCACCCTGGAGCAAACGAAGGTGGCCCAGCCTGGATGGCTCAGGCCCATCCTCACACCATGCAGCACTGTGGCCGAAGTGGACACGGTATCGAGAACACGGCTGCTCCTATTCAAACCACATAACTTAAAAAGGAACATCTTCCATCCTGACCACAAAAATATGAGATTTTTATTAAATGCCTTGCTAGTAATTGGTGGCGGGGAGCAGGGGAAGGCAGTTAGTTTGACATGTTTTATTTTTAGGGAATTTGTTCCTAGCTTCTAATCACTGTTGCCTTTTTATAACTTTGTTCACCACTCCTTTTCAATAATTCTAAAAATTCCACCCAAAACATAAATCAAACTATCTGCCTGTATTTCAGAACTCAAAACTTGGCTTTTTCATCTTAGACTAAATTTTCTAGCCTTTTTAATTTCCTTCATTTCCTTCCTTAATCTCCTTCCTTCGTTAACGTCTGTCTCTCTACTACAAGGATTTATCCATTACATAGTAAGAACTTTAGAGCCAGTACTTATCTGACCTCACCCACTCAAACCAAATGACTTTTTAAGGTTAAACCCCCCAAATTTTCTCCTGCCAGTATCTTTTTCTCCTCTCATACCCCAGTCATACCTACATAAAAGGCAGTTCCAAGCGGCTCACCCAGGACTATCTTAAAATATTCTCTATTTCACTTTTTATAGCCTTACTCCATTTTTTAAACAGTCATCATGTTGCCTCACCAGTGTAGATGCTCCATCTAGTGGCAGAAGATTTTCCCCCTTAAAACATTACCAGCCCTGCAATGGCCTGATTTCCTAGCACAGCACAGTGTTTAAGAACAAACTCTTGAGTGATAGCTTTTCCCAAACATCAATTCGCCACTTCCAAGCTGTACATCTGGGGTATGTTACTTAATATTTCTGAATCTTAGTTTCCTCATACGTGAAATGGGAATAATGTACCTGCATCATGGGCTATAAATGTATGTAAAGCTCTCAGCTCAGTGTCTGGAACACGGTCAACACTCCATTAAGTGAGACCTGTATCTTCCTACTCCTGACCTCTCCTTAGTCTAATTTCATCCTATCTAACGAAGGCAAGCAAATCCTCACATGCTTTCATCGTTCCCTCCCTTTCCCCCTCATCTCCTTGGAACAAATCCCTGAGGCCTTCCATCACCGGCCTGTCCCCAGCCTGATCTTGTCCTAGTCCTGACAAGGGCAGCCGCTCCAATCCAGTCAGTCCCTGAGAGCCTTTAACAGGAGTCAAGCATTTTCTCAGCTGTTCAGCTCCTTTCTGGGTGCCACAGAAGAACCACACCTCACTGCTCTGCTGCTCTAAACCTTACCCATTCTTCCAAATCAAATTTAAAATATCAACTCCAGAAACCTTTGATTAATCAAGAGCATAATGATCTTCCCTTTCCTTTTTATAGTAAGCAGAGTCCATCCTATGCAAACTTACTTTATCTTGCCTCGGAATCTTTCCAGTTCTTTTATGTGTACAAAAAGCACCCTTACATGAACAAACTAGACCACAATCTTCTAAAGAACTGTATGTTTCACTTTCCACTGTCCCACAGCAAATTTTAGACTCTTTAAAATCTTAGCACTATTTCACACACACACACACACACACACACACACACAAGTCTAAAGCAATAATTGCTTTTATTGACTTTTCTTAGGAATTAAACTTTAAAAAAGTCAAAGGACTAAGTAACACACTAAATAAAATACACTAAACAGGAGAGAATTCTAGATTTTCTAAAAATAGAGAAGGAATTTAAAAATTATAAAATAAATAATAAAAACACATTTTAAAGAAATTTTACCACAAAACCCAATGGTTGTTGCTATTATATATTATAAACTATGATTATACTACAAGCATCTGGAAATAGTCAACACGTTGAAGCAGAAATCTTCAATAACTTTTTATGTTGGCAATAATTAAAAGCCAGAAGGTCTTGGTTAACATCATAAACTTCTTTTCTGTGTACATTTTCAGTGAAGTGATGACTAAAGAACTTTAAAAGGAGCACTGAAACATTAAAGGAAAAAATAAATCATTTAAGCATGTCAAAAATTTACTGAAGTTCCTCACTCAACAACCAACCTGCTCATAAAGGAGTCACCGGCTTCTTTACTGTCCTCCTCTCAGCAGGGTGGGAACATGTGTCCATAACATGGTACTCACAGGCCGCTGGATGACATTCCAGTTTATTACTCAAGGCTGTTTGTTGTGTAAAGGCTTGAGCCTTTAAAGGCTTCAGCCACAATGGCTTCAGCTTCATCCTGTTTGTTTACCAGTCCACACAAGTCCACCCAGCCTTTATAGCAGGCGGCCCCAGAAGCTTGCACACATTTACCAGGTGCAAACTAGAAGAGCAGGAAGACTTTACAAGGCAATGGAGTCTTAGACAACAACAGCCAACACAGAGTTCCTCATATGCATGGAAAGCTCATGTACAAGGTCTAGGTAGTTCTAACAGGGTAACAGCTTCGTTTACAGCTGAGGCTAAGTAGATGCCCCCCCACCCCAAAAAAGGGGAGAGAATGCACTGGAAAATGTTAGCGAACTGGGCCAAGAGATCCAAGCTTTCTGCTGTGCCCCAGGACTATAATTCAACAAATATCACCAGTATCAACTTAATGATCTTATTCATATGACAGATCAGAAGAATCGAGAATCCGGGTCACCTAGAACCTAAACTACTTTCACAGGAACATAAAACCTACCAAAAAAAAGAGAAAGTACTTGAAAAAGCCCTTATAACTTCCAAGTACCTGAAAAATATATTCAAAAGAGAAATGAGTAAATTAAAATATTTAATTAGCAACATTCACCTCAAACACATCCCCCCTAAAACAGTCAGAATATAGATTACTCACTATGTGTTCCCTTGTTATCCAATCTCAAAAAGATACATCCATTTCTAGCACCAACTACATTTAAATGCTTTGTCTCAAAGATTAGCCAAACTATGATAACCCTTATGAATATCTATAAAGACTTGCCAGATCAGGAGGAAGACATGTCTAGCAAGTCACCAGTAGCTGGGGGACAAGAGTAAAAGAGGGTTCTGATGATAATTATGACAGGACAAGACATAAGCTAGGAAATGAGGACGTCTGGTCACCCTACCAGTGGCAGAATGCAAAGCTCCTGAATTATTTGCCCAAATGTTCCAAGTCCTGGTGGCCAGTAGTCCGCACACTTGAGGTACGACTGCTGAGGCCGTCCCTACCTACTCCCAGAATCTGGGATCTTTTCTCAGACGCTTTCTCTGATTGGCTGCTTTGGAAGCGTCAGTTACCCTCACTGTCACGGCATGTTCTGGTCCTGCTGTCCCCCGACACTGGCATAACTGCAGGCAGCCTGGTGGTCAACGCCTCCAGGAACCTCCTGGGGTCTGAACCATCATTAGAACGCCTTGGTCACTGTCGGCCACCAAAATCCGAAGCTTCCCAAACACCACCAGTAGTTACCTCACCCTAAAGAAACAGAGGGTTCCTCACCCACAGTGATTTAAGACCCCTCTAAAGTGCCCCCATCACCATTCCAGGAGGTCTTTAAGCAGTACATGCCAACGATCACTTCACGTACCAGCTGACCGCATCCAGCGCCACAGCCCCCAGAAGTCTGAGGCTGAAGCCACTTCCAAAGCTGTGTGCACTCCCCTGCAATTAACAAACAGGCATCACAACCTCAAAGCTATTTCAGAGAACACTTGCTGCCTTCCCAGCCTCTGCTGGCAACGGCCATCACTGACCCCAAAAGGAGGTTGCTGCCGCCAACACCACTCCTCTGCCTCTTGGGCTGAGGCGAAGCCCACGGTGCCGTGGGAGTGGTGAGAGCTCTCCAAAAGGTCACTAACACTTCTGAAGGCACAGCTACCCCAACAGTCCCCAGAGCCCCACCACGCACAGTCCTGTCACACCGTACCTACCGGTTAACCACGTCTCCTTACGAGCATCTAGTGCTCACTGAGGCTGCCTCGAGCCTAGCTTTTCAATACGACTGCTCTGTAGGATTCTTTCTAACAGACTTGCCCACGAGTTAGAGCCGCTCTCTGGATTCCACGAGTTTCTACGTTACAGCTGCTGTTCTCATGTATACACATGGAGCAGCTCATAAGACTGGTTTTACGACAAACAGCTCTCCCCAAAAGTTCTTCCTACCCTCCCGGAAGTTTACAATGTGTGAACAAAAATGTCCATAACCAGTCACAAACTCCCCAGTGTTTGACTATTTCAAACTCCTCTGAAAGAGTCAGAGGTATCACACAGTAACCTTGGGCCACTTCTCTCAGTCGCCACTAGGACTATGAACGCCAAGGGCAAAACTGGCCCAGGGCTAAAAGTGAAAACTGCTTACAAGTAAACCACCAAGTTAAAGATTTAAGAGATGTCACAAGAGCAACTACATTCCAATGAAAATTAAAAAAGAAAAATCACCCAATACAAGTGACAGGCCTTGCTAGCTAGCAACCAACCCACTCACACAGAAAGCAACACTGGAGAAAAGTGACGAGCATGCTCACAGGAAGACAACAAGAGTTACGATGCTGCAGGGGAGACAGATGCAAGCGTGTCATCCTCATCATCCCACAACAGAGGCAGAGTCCTGGCCTGGGAATTACTCAGGAAGTAGGAAAAGTTACTGCTATAAACAAACTCCCTCATAGTGAGTTAAAATTTCTTGGAAATTTACTCATCATGACACTAGGAGCGGTAATCATTTAAGCAAATGGGTAAAAAAACAAGGTTGTAAAAAGAGGTTTTTGGTTTGTTTTCTTTTTGTTTTTTAAATAACAGCAACAGGGAACTTTAAGAATAACATAGTAAAACCAGATCTGCAGAAGTTTATTAAAAGCAAGGATAAAAGAAACAACATAAAATCATCTGAGAAAGCTAATGTTATTGAAGCAGTGACAGGAGATGAAGGATGATGCTAAAGCACACCAGACACTCCCCTCAACACCATACCTTATCAATGGCTTTTCCAACCCGAGAAACACTGCTGTGGATGTCTTTGTGGTCTGAGGCCAATTTTTGAACAGTATCCTTTATTCTCTTACAGCACTGTGTCAAAACAAGTGAAAGCGTCCCTGATAATTCAGCATCTTGACCTATAAAAAAGAAAGAAAGGAAGAAGATTGGTTATTCCCAAAAGCAAATCCAAAGATGCCAAGTTACAAATTGGCCCTTTGGAACATGAAAGATGGAAGTAAAGTGAAGAAAAATCAGTGTCTGCTTTGAACAGATGGTCACATTCATAGATAATATTTTTCAAGTGAATTCTAAGAAAGCTATTTTAATTTTTTATCGTTTGGAATAAATTTTAAAATTTTACTATGAAATAAACCACTTTTGTAATTACTAAAATCAGGAGACAATAATACTTGAAGGCATTTTCCAGAAACTATGCCTCCATGAATAAACTCACTTATTCAATCCACTTAAACTGTCCAAGTCATTCTCACATTTTGATTATTACTAAATGTCCTAAAGAGAGATAAATCTAAATGCTTTATGTTCTACATAAAGAAGAAAAAACAAACTTCTTTGGATACCATGATGAAAACAGTGAAAAGAGAAACACGGCAGAAAAGAGTTAACATATCCCCACCTGTAAGCACTAGTGAGCCATTCTTAACCAGTTAGGGGGTAGGAACCCTCCTGAAATCCAAGTTCCCAGATGCCAGTCAAGGGTCAACCTTGCAAGCAGGCCTGGAACGGGAGGGTTCCTACCACCCTAACTGGTTAAGAATGGCTCACTGTGCCTCAATTGTTTGTATAATGTGGTTTGTGCTGAACTACTTTTCTTCTTGGCATCCCTGCAATTTCGGTATCTGCTAGACAGAGGGTGCCTGTATGACAAGTACCCAGTAAACACCTGAATACTGTGTCTCTAAAGGAGTTTCCCTGGTAGGTAACACTTCACACTTGTTAGGATTTGATGTTAGAGGAATTAAGCATGCCCTGTGTGACTCCGCTGGGAGAGGACTCTTGGAAGCTTTCTCCTGGTTTCCTCTGGACTCTGCCCCATGTGACTTTTCCCTTGGCTGATTTTTGCCTTGTATCTTTTTGCTGTAATAAATGTTAGCCGTAAGTATGGGTATGACTACCTGCTGAGTCCAGTGCATCCTCCTGGTAATCACTAGAACCTAAAGGTAGTCTTGGGGACCCTGACACGTGCAATTAATCAACTGGAAGTCACTACAGTTTATATCCTCTTTCCCTGTGTTACTTCCTCAGGAAATAGGGAGGAGGAAGAGAAAGAGAAGAACCAAGAGAGAACAAATTCAGTTATACTTGTCAATTACCTCATAGATCTACACATCCATACCTGTAAGCAACAGACCTGGCTCCTGAAATCCTGCTCATACTGGTGGTTCTTAAACTTTAATTTATATCAGAAATTTGGCTGCGCTAAGACCCAGCGCAGCCAAGTTAAAAAAAAAAAAAAAAAAGCCTGAAAGTACAGTAGCCTTAGGATGTTTATTCATTCAACAGCTATTTATTGAGCACTCAATTATGTGACAGGTATAGAAGTGTACAGGCAAAAATCTCCGCCCTAAAACTTACTTTCTGGTGAGGAAGCTAAACACAAAGTTAGTCAATTATACAGTATGACAAAAAAGGATCCGTGCCACTGGCAGGGGTGGGGGGAAGGCGAGTAAAACAAATGGGGAGTGTATGTGGCTTGAGCAATTGTAATCTTAAACAGGTGGACATCGTAGGCCTCACTGAGAAAGTGACATCTGGGCAAAGACTTGAAAGAAGCGAGGGAATTAGCCACGTGGATACCTCGGGGGGTGAAGGGTAGGAGAACATGCCACCCCAAAACAGCTTCTTTGGCGTAAGAATGATTTTGAGCTGATTATTCTGAGAAACAGCAGACACAGAAGCTCTGAGAACAGAGTACAAGTTACCCTTTGGTAAAGGAAATTTAAACTTATAAAATAAATCTCCATTCGTAAGGGTATCTCCCTCTCTGTACCAGGCAGAGAAGAATGACTCTAAACCTCTAAAGAAATTTTTTTTTATCATGATGACAGCTCAGACTTAGATCTGTATAACAAACCTTATTCTTGTTTATTGTGCTTTTCCTGGTAACCTCTCCATTACTGGCCTCCCCATACCAACCTTTCTTTTGACTTTAGCTGAAGATGGTATTTAAGCCTGAATTCTAAGCCACCTCTTTGAGTTACTCATTTTTCCCTGAGAATCTCCCACATACACATGAGGTATACGTGTTAACAAACTGTCTGTTTTTCACTGGTTAATCTGTCTTTTAATATAGTATTCTCAGCCAAGAACTTGCAAGGGTAGAAAGAAAATTATTTTTCCTCCCCTACAGAGGAAAGCATTCCAGACTGAGGGGGACAAAGCCCTATTGCAGAAATATACCTAGATTATTCAAGAAATAGCAAAGAGGCCAGTGTGGCTAAAGTAGATTTCTGGCAAAGGAAATCAGTAGGAGAGGAAGCCCAGGAGACCAGGGCGGGGGTCCTGATCTTGTAGGGCCTTTCTGGTACTGTAAAGTCTTTGCCTTTTACTTTCTTTGAGGGATAGGAATGCCCATTGCAAAGTTCTGAGCCGAACAGCTACATAAACTGACCTAACATTTTAATACAGTCATTCTGGCTGATGATAGGAGTACAAGACAGAAGCCGGGCGATGAGTCAGGAGGCTGTGGCCGCAATCCAGATGAGAACAGTGGCTCAGCCGAGGGTGTTAGGTGTGGAGGTGGTGAGAAGTGGTCGGATTCCGGACATATTCTGAGGGCAAAGCCAACAGGATTTTGCCTGGGTATGAGGGAAGGAAAGGACTCACAGATGACTCCAAGGTTTTCACCCCAAGTCAACCAGAAAGACAAAGCTGTCTTCAATTCAGATGAAAAAGATTAAAGGCTGAGCAGTTATGAGGGGGAGGGAGACATAAAAGAGTTCAGTTTGGGGCTTATGAAAGCTGAGATGTTGAGTAGTCACCCCAGTGCATATGTGTAAAAGTGAGTCGGATATATAAACCTGGAGTTCAAGAATAAGGTCAAGGTTGGATACAAATTTGTGAGTTACTGGCATACATACACATAAGATACTAAATGAAATCAACAAGAGAGAGCCGGGGCAGACACACAGAAGTGATAAAAGGAGGGAGAGTCCTGGGAACTCCAAGTTTATGAGACCAAGACAAAGTAGAACTGGAAGAGGGGACTAACAAAGACTACTGAAATACTAACTCTGATGTGGGAGGAAAATCAGGAAATATGGTGTTCAGAAAGCCAAGTGAAGAAAATGTGCCAAGGAGGAGGGAGTAACCAACTGCGTTAAATGTGCTGCTATGTATCAAGTAAGATGTGGACTGAGAGCTGACCACTGACCTACAGTACAGAAGTAATCAGTGACCAGGACAAGAATAGTTTTTCCAGAGTTTTAAGAAAAGAAATCTCAAAGACTGTAGGGACTGTGAAGAGGGAATATAATAAGTCTGGCTCAATGACAACCACTGAGAGAAGTAAAAAGATAAGTAAACTGGAGATAGTGCCCGTAAGGTACCCAATCCAATGTGGGGTGGCCAAAATAGAAACTACCCTTACTTCTAAATACAACTGCACAAAGTATATATCAGGTGCTTCCAATTTCTAATAACACAGTTTAGGCTAAGAGAATACTTGGTAATCCAGGAAAATTTTAAAATCTGTCTAAAAGGTGTCCCATACATACTTGGGGCCAAAAGAATCTAACTGCTTCAGTAAGCTCTGCTCTGACCATTTCTGGTCTTTCTGTATCTAAACCTTATCTAAGGTCAATGGCTTTATCTTCTCTATGAACTTCTCTGCCCACACAGACTCACTCAGTCTTCTCAGTTCCTAATGAATTCTGTTCTCTCCACCACTCCTCTGGCACGGAATTATACACTATTTAACGATTTCATGTATATATGCCACCATCAATCTCAACTAGATGTAAGACCCAAAGGGAAGACAAGTTCTTATTGTAAACTGTATACTCCACAGTCTTATATGCCTTGCACATCTGCAGGCACTATTAATATAAGTATTTGGATTGATGGTAAGTAAAGGGGGGAAAAGTTAAAAAGAAAGTCATATTGAACAAATGGTGCTGGGATAACGAGCTACCCATATGCAAAAGAATCATACCATAGAGAAAAATTAAATCAAAATGGAATGAAGACTGAAATGTAAGAGCTGAAACTGTCGAATTCTTGGAAGAAAGTGGGTGTATTCTTGATCCTGGATTGGGCAATGGTTTCTGAGATATGACACCAAAAGCAAAAGCAACCAAAGAAAAAATAATTAAATTAGACTTCATCAAAACTAAATTTTTGTGCTTCACACAATACCAAGAAAATGAAAAGAGAACCCACAGAATGGGTGAAAATACCTGCAAATCATATACCAGATAAGGATCTAGTATCTAGAATACACAAAGAACTCTTACAACTTATCAATATTAAGATGAATAACCCAATTAAAAAATGGGCAAAGAATCTGAATAGACATTTTTTCCAAATAAGATGTACTGGGAATTCCCTGCTGGTCCAGCGGCTAGAACTCGGTGCTTTCACTGCCGCGGCCCGGGTTCAATCCCTGGTCAGGGAACTAACATCCCACAAGCTGTGTAGTGCAGTCAAAAAAAAAAAAAAGATATACAAATAAGCACAGGAAAAGGTCCTCAACATCTTTCATCAACAGGGAAATGCAAACCAAAACTACAGTGAAAGGGACTTCCCTGGTGGCACAGTGGTTAAGAATCCGCCTGCCAATGCAGGGGACGCAGGTTCGATCCCTGGTCCAGGAAGATCCCACATGCTGCGGAGCCACTAAGCCCGTGAGCCACAACTGAGCCCAAGTGCCACAAATACTGAAGACTGCGTGCCTAGAACCCATGCTCCTCAACAAGAGAAGCCACTGCAATGAGAAGCTGGCACCCCAAGGAAGAGTAGTCTCCACTCGCCACAACTGGAGAAAGCCTGTGCGCAGCAATGAAGACCCAACACAGCCAAAAATAAATAAATAAATAAATAAAATTTATTAAAAAAAAAAAACTACAGTGAGAAGCTAGTTCACATCTACTGGGATAGCTCTAACAAAAAAGATGGGCAACGACAAGTGTTGGCAAGAATATAGAGACTCAGACCCACATCCACTGCTGATGGAATGTAAAATGGTGCAAAAGCGGTAGAAAACATTCCTCAGAAAGTTAAACAAAGTCACCACGTGACCCAAGAATTCCACTCCGAGGTATACACCCAAGAGAAATGAAAACGTATGTCCGTACACGAACTTATACATGTTCATAGCAGCATTTAATGGCTCCAAAATGGAAGCAATCCAAATGTCCAAATGATGAATGGATAAACAAACTGTGGCAAATCCATATGACAGAGTATTATTCAGCTATAAAAAGGAATGCTGATATATGCTACAACATGGAGGAACCTTGAAAACATTAAGTGAAATAAGCCAGACACAAAAGGCCACAAATTCTTTAATTCTACTTCTGTGAAATGTCCAGATAGGCAAGGAGGTTCGTGGTTGCCAGGGGGTGGGGGAAGGGTGGAAGAGAGAGTGACTGTTAGTGATATGAGGTTTCTTCTGGGAGTGATGAAAATGTTCTGGAATTAGATAACGGTTATGGCTGCACAACACTGAATGTACTAAAAGCTAGTGAAATACACACTTTAAAAGGGTGATTTTTATGGTATGAGAACTTTAACTCAATTTTTTAAAAAAACTAAAAAATGCAAACCATAACTCCTATCCATCCAGACATGTTTGTTTCTACAGTCAGTAGACAACAAAGTAAGCAGAAGGTTAAGGAACAGAAAAGCAGAGCCCAAGCTGGAGAGAGGGCATTTGGAATTTACCAGCTGAACTTCTATGCCCCATCCTTGAAATCAATCGATATTTTCGAATCGTAGCAACTTAGTTTGCTAAGTTTATAAATGATAGATACTAGTAATATAAGGTCAATTAATTAACACTGAGAGAGTCTTCAGTATGCCCCAAGGAAAAATAATTTCTACAAACTATTTGGAAGCACAAGAAACGTATAATGGAATAATCTGAAAGAGAACCCTGGGAAAGCCCTGTTAAGAGAAAAGGATTCCACTAATGCATTTTCAAATGGATTCAGTGGAAAGCAGCCAAAGGTAAAAACAGGTTTGAAAATCACTCTAATAACAAACTCACTGAGACCAAACTTCTAAGTCCTAAAGGGAATGTCCTAATGTTCTTTTGATTTATTTGTCTGAAAACAAAACCTGCTTCAAGGAGAACAATTCTGTGAAAGAAATCTAACTGGCTTCAGTTCCTAGGAGGAAAGCTGGGCAATTATTGTGACAGCCATCTTTACCAGAACTAAACCAGATATGAAGGTGAACGCTGGATTCCAGGTTTGCCACTGGAGTGGCCACTTTTTACCCAGGATGGAGTCCCGTGCCAACTGTGTCTGGCAATGCGATAAACCTCCCTGTACTCAGAACCCATACACAAACATGAAAGAAATCGTTCTGAGACGGTGCGCACCACTTAGTCACCATGAGTACTTTTTTTTCTAATACTTTATTTTTTGAGAGCAGTTTTATGTTTACAACAAATTGCGAGGAGGCACTGAGATTTCCATATATACGTTGCCCCTCTACATGTACAGCTTAATGGCTCATTGCTTTTTATTTAGTCCACTGTCTGGATATAAGCACACTTTCCCTATCCATACATCTACTGAAGGACATCTTGGTTGTTTCCAAGTTCTGGCAATTATGAATAAAGCTGCTATAAACATCCATGTGCAGGTTTCTGTGTGGACCTAAGTTTCAACTCCTTTGGGTAAACACCAAGGAGCCCTGATTGCCGCATCTTATGGTAAGAGTAATGTTTAGTTTTGTAAGAAACCACCAAACTGTCCTCCAAAGTGGCTGTACCAGAAAAGTACTTCTTTTTTTTTCAGGTCACTTTTCTTATTAGACTTGATTCAACAGGCAAAATAATTAGCATGTCAGTAAGAGATTTTAAATCCAAACAAAGAACCAACACACATGGTTGGTCTAAGTTAAAGATAATTTTTCTTTTAGTGCAATAGAATAGTACCTTTTATAAACAACTTTTAAGCATGATATTCTCAGAAATTGGAATAGGCATGGTCTCCTCCAAAATCAGACATCTGCCAAACTAAATTGAACATATTTGAGTTAACTCCTAAATTGTTTTTATAGAGCCCAGCGAAGACTTCAAGCTCTGCCCTCAGCTTCACTGCCTAGCCATTTCAGGATTTACGTCCATTAGTTTCACGGAAACTGTAAATTAGAAAACTATGTGTTTGCATAGCTTCCTGTACTTCTCTATCAGGGTTTCACACTACATTGTAAATATTTATTTGTCTGTCACCCCCACGAAGTTACTTGAAGGTAGAAAATATGAGTGTTTCATCTCCAGCGTTTAGCATGGCAACCAGCACATATCAGGCATTCAATAACTATTTACTGAATGAACAGAAAAATAACAGATCGTGTATTACACAGTCTCAATTTCAAGCCCAGCCCTGGAGACTCCGGCACTCTACCAACACTGTGAACCGACGCCCTCTCACTGCCAACCGTCCACGTTTCGCTGCTCGCTGCTCTCCTGCTCCCTCCCAGGATGCTGAGGCTGGACTACTCCCCAGAGCACTGCACCCTGAATGTTCCAGACACCAGATAAATACACCAATCAATACACACCCCAATTTTCAAATAAAACACATTCACAAAGCAGAGCCCCCCCAGTTATAAGTTCCTTCTCTTTTCCAAAAAACGACACTCCCCCCAAAAAAACCCTTACACACGTAGGTGAAGACTTGGAATAAGAACTCACAGGCTTGTGTTTTGAGCCACAGTTTCCTTGTTTGTAAAAGAAAATCATCCCAAAGCTTGCCAAAGAAACGAAATACTTCTCAACTTTAGTACATAATGTGTTCCTATAAAAGTGTACCCAAAGTCAGGATGTAGGAAGGTAGAACAAATTGCACATTAAAAAGGGTATTTGGTTCCCACAAAGCAAAAAATTATAAAATTCCGGGCTTCCCTGGTGGCGCAGTGGTTGAGAGTCCGCCTGCCGATGCAGGGGACACGGGTTTGTGCCCCGGTCCGGGAAGAGCCCACGTGCCGTGGAGCGGCTGGGCCCGTGAGCCATGGCCACTGAGCCTGTGCGTCCAGAGCCTGTGCTCCACAACGGGAGAGGCCACAACAGTGAGAGGCCCGCGTACCACCCTCCAAAATATATATATATATATATATATATATATATATATATAAAATTCCTAATTTAACTTGGTTTTACAAATAACTTTTAATACAGTTTGATCATTTTGCTCATATATTTGTTCCATTATTTTCCTGTATTACTAGTCACATGGCTTAAAACAGCCATGTGAACAACTTTGTGACATGATTTACTCATCATTTTGGGCCACCTAATACAAGCAAGACAATGATATCATTAAGACTGAAAACTAAGCTTGCATCCCTACTCAGTGTTTGCATTTTCAATTTTGTTTGCCACTTATTTTTATGGTAGCCCAGGGAAAAAAACACAAAAAATTACACCCACACAGTTAAGAAAGTGTTGTTGAAACTGAACAGCTGGTTGGTAGGTAGCTCTACAAATGCCATCTGTAGATATGTCTGCTCATCAGTAGATAATGAAAAGTTCTAATTTGGTCCATAAAAGGCAGTTTAGAGGTATCAACTACACCACAAAGTACATGCTGCCTAAGAGTCAAACACATGAGAGATGAGACTCATGATAATTGAGACCACGCTATAAAAGATGGTGAGGCACAACATAGAAAGGTATTGCTATGATGACAATTATTAACATTTCCCAAAAAGCTGAAAACCGGGGCCTCCCTGGTGGCGCAGTGGTTGAGAGTCCGCCTGCCGATGCAGGGGATACGGGTTCGTGCCCCGGTCTGGGAGGATCCCACATGCCGCGGAGCGGCTGGGCCCGTGAGCCATGGCCGCTGGGCCCGCGCGTCCGGAGCCTGTGCTCCGCAACGGGGGAGGCCACAACAGTGAGAGGCCCGCATACCGCAAAAAAAAAAAAAAAAAAAAAAAAAAAAGCTGAAAACCTCACCACCTAGGATTAGGACATTTTGGTAGAAATAAATAAGACTCCCCAGAAATCACTAAGACTTGACTTAACGTTCTTATGAATATTGTGGAGGCAGGAAAAAATTTAAATATCCAAGTTTATAAATAATACATATACGGCATTTGAGCTCTTCTGAGTTATTAAAAGTTAACTCCGCTTTCATAAAATGGACAGAGATTTTAAATTTGGAATTAAGGGGAAAGCAAAATGGCACACAAGTTTTAATGCAGATAAACAGAAAGAGATCCATTTACTAAACATAATCCTAACTGTGCCTAAATGAAAACTCAGACCTCACAGAACTATACTCCAGAATTCATTCTAGATTAGTTCCTTTAAAAAATAATTAAAGAGGGGCACTTCCCTGCCGGTGCAGTGGTTAAGAATCCTCCTGCCAATGCAGGGGACACAAGTTCGAGCCCTAGTTGGGAAGATCCCACATGCCGAGGAGCAATTAAGCCCGTGCTCCACAACTACTGAGCCTGTGCTCTAGAGCCCGTGAGCCACAACTACTGAGCCCGCGTTCCACAACTACTGAAGCCCGCACACCTAGGGCCCGTGCTCCACAACAAGAGAAGCCACCGCAATGAGAAGCACGTGCACCACAATGAAGAGTAGCCCCTGCTTGCCGCAACTAGAGAAAGCCTGCGCACAGCAACGAAGACCCAACACGGCCAAAAACAAATAAATAAAACAAATTTATTTTAAAAAAAAAGGGGGAGGGAGAAATCACAACATTAAGAGTCAATGAACATTTGAGTGCTGAATGCCTTGTCAGCAGCGTTGAGGGTACGGATTAAGTGTTCTATACAAATTAAGAAATTTAGGATGGGGAGGAATTCCCTGGTGGTCCAGTGGTTAGGACTCGGCACTTTCACTGCCGGGGCCCGGGTTCGATCCCTGGTCAGGGAACTAAGATCCCAAAAGCCCAAACCGAACCAAACCAAATTAAAATAAAATGAAATATTATCTCAGTAAGCATGACTAAAAACAAAAAAGCTTAAAAAGAGAAAAAGAAATTTAGGATGGGAATAAAAGGGAATGAAGGATAAGAGTCCAAGACTGATTCTAAAGAAGTTGTTGACAAGGTGAACATGGATGTGCTTACAAAATGTTAAAATAGAAAAACTTGAAACTCTAAAAGGTAAAGCTGGTATTAAAAATAATAAGAAAAGGGCTACTTCATACTGTGAGTAGCAAACTACACTGTGGCCTATTGACGTTCTGAGCTTCTTATGAGCTACCTCAGCACCTAGAACACAGCAGCTGCTCAACAGAGATTTACTCAGAGGAAAAGGAAAAGGCACAAAGAGAAAACACTCATTTTTTTTTCTAGAGGCAGTACATCCTGAAAACAAAACAAACTTTTTGGTATATTAATAGCTGGCAAATGTACAAAGTAAAGGATAGTATTTGTTGGTCAACCTCTGACCTTTCTGAACAGAAAGGTAGATTCACAGATAGGTGTTCTGATCCACTGCACCAAATCACAGCCTAGTGGGCTGCAAAACCAACCACAAGCGAAAACAAAAACACAAAAATTTATCTTTAAGAGCTAAGTGACATGGTACAGACTAACAGCGCTCCTGGAGCAGAGAGCAAGACCAACATGATGGGCACAAGTTTGAACGGTGACGCTCTACAGTAGCCTGTGAGGCAAGAACTACCCAGAGAAGAAGAGGAGGAGGATGCAGGCACAAGTTTTTAAATGTCTGCTAGATATATATATACATATATATATATATATTTTTTGTTTGTTTGTTTGTTTGCGGTACGCGGGCCTCTCACTGCTGTGGCCTCTCCCGTTGCGGAGCACAGGCTCCGGACGCGCAGGCTCAGCGGCCATGGCTCATGGGCCCAGCCACTCCGCGGCATGTGGTATCTTCCCGGACTGGGGCACGAACCCGCGTCCCCTGCATTGGCAGGCGGACTCTCAACCACTGCGCCACCAGGGAAGCCCCTCTGCTAGATATTTTTAGAGAGCCTGTTCGCTCCGTTCAAATTAGAAATTTGAGAATTAGAAATTAGAGAATTAACCTCTAGACATCTATTTATCTCTGAAATGAATAGGTGAACCAGATAGGGCTTCTTTTAGCATTTGGATGTGGGTTTCACATTTAAAAATCAAACCCAAATTTCTACCTTCCCCTCTCCTAAACCTCCCATTTTCCTCCTGGTTCTATAATTGTCTACTTGTCATTCATGCTCAGACCTTAGATTAACCTTTGATTTTTCCAGCCCTTCTCTCCTACTCTGCACCAAGTCCTGGTAACTCCTTCCCTCAGGAGAGCCCGCGCATGGGTCTCCATGTCTACCACTACTACCCCAAAACAGGTGCCTATTTCATCAGATCGAGGTTGACAATAAACCTTAACTAGGCTTCTTGCCTCTAGTCAAACCTCACTCCCAACTCCGATCAACTTAAATGCTAACTGGTCTCAGATCATGTCCCTGTCCCTTCCCTGATCAAAATGCACCCCCCTCCCCTGCCCCAAGTCACTCAGTATCTTTCCAGGCTACCGCCCTCCCTGAGAGCCATGACTCTATAAAACCTGATTCCAATTTAATTTTCATTCTTTTTACTCGTATCTCCCCACTCTGGTCCTTCACTGTTCCCAGGACGCCTCTTGTACTCTCACTCCTCCGCATCTTTGTTCTCGCCAACCTCTCTCCTGGCCCCCCGCCCTATATTCCCACTCTCCACATTCAGTCTGTTACTGAAACTTCCCACGGGTTAGAAGAGTCTGTCCCTGTCTCAAACCCTACCCTACTGTTGGTACCATTCAATCAGCGTGTGGCCTATCCTCTACACACGGCCTTGCGTTGTAAAAACATACCGGGCTCATCTCCCCAACTTCTCAGGAAGTTCTTACAGCGTGATGAGGACGACTGCTTGTCCTCTGTAACTCCCACAAGATTTAGCCTAGTTCCACATATACTTGGTGATCAATAACTACTGATCAAGGGCTCTACAGTTCAACTGAAATAGCCCACCTCCAAGCAGCTCCTTCTAAGGGGTCCGCTCTTCCCATTTCTCTGAATTGCTGGTATTTATACCAAGCAGAAACACTGTTATCTATTATAGTGTACTGTGCTATGGCCATGGTTTTTTCCCCTCTCAAATGTAAAAGTCTGGCCTCCTTATCCAAATAAAGCTCCTTGAAGACTCTGTTTTGTATACCTTTTGAATATTCCTTATAGCAGCAGTCCCCAAACCTTTTCGGCACCAGGGACCAGTTTCGTGGAAGACAATTTTTCCACAGACCGGGGGGTGGGGTTGGTTTTGGGATGATTCAAGCGCATTAGATTTACCGTGCACTACATTTATTGTGCGCTTTATGTCTGTTATTATTACTTTGTAATATATAATGAAATAATTGTACGACTCACCATAATGCAGAATCAGTGGGAGCCCTGAGCTTGTTTTCCTGCAAGGAGATGGTCCCCTCTGGGGGTGATGGAGACAGTGACACCTGAAGTGTGGTGCTTATGTCCAGTCTACTGCGTAAGATGCACCTTAATTGTCACTTGCCACTCACTGATAGGGTTTTGATATGAGTCTGCAAGCCATTGATTTATTATGGTCTCTGTGCAGTCAAACCTCTCTGCTAAGGATAATCTGTATTTGCAGCCACTCCCCAGCGCGAGCATCACCGCCTCAGCTCCACGTCAGATCACCAGGCATTAGATTCTCATAAGGAGCGCGCAGCCTAGATCCCTCACGTGCGCAGTTCACAGTAGGGGTTGAGCTCCTACAAGAATCTAATGCCTGATGATTGGACGTGGAGCTGAGGCGGTGATGTTAGTGATGGGGAGCGGCTGTAAATACAGATGAAGCTTCGATCGCTGGCCCGCCACTTACCTCCTGCTCTGCGGCCCGGTTCCTAACCGGCTACGTCCTGGCCCAGGGGTTGGGGACCCCTGCCTTACAGTGTTAAGCAGACCACTGGACACAGAATGGTAGTTAACAAACACCAGTAATAAAGATAACTAAATAGTCAGAGTGTCTCAATTAAAACACTGCTTAACACTGCTTAAAGGTACAGACTTTAAAAATAACAAGTAAACCTTGTTTTACAGATTTCAAAGCCAGTTCATATCATCGATTTAATTCCCATAACTCCGTCATATAACTTACCAGTCTACTGAAGAGGAAAGAGGCTAAGCAGGATTGTAGAACCAGTGAAGTGGGTGAACAAGGACTCAAATCCAGACCTCCTGAGCTCAAGGACAGACAAAGCTTTATGTTCTTCTCCACAAGCGCAGACTTATCCTCTTATCTCCTGAACTAGCCTCCACCTTCCTGGAGGACTGAGGCCATGAATACAATGTTTCTTTTTAAAGAAGTCTCTCTTTATCTCCTCCCAAATGTCTTCATATACCAATACTAAGATACTAAATCTATATGGATTCCATAGATACAACAAACTCATCAAAGATAACACACTGTGCCCAGGCCTCTTAAGTGGAGAAAGACTTGGCAACATAAGCCTTATGGACTCCGTGAACAATGTTCCCAAATAAGGTGAAAGCTTATTTCTAAAAGCCTCAAGTTCTGCCAGAGATTCTAGTCTCTGTTCTTTGAGGCGTTAGACTGCACGTAATCTAAGAGGAAGGCCAGACGAAATGCCCTGTTAAGAGCATCACCTCCCTGGTATCTATCAACTTCTGCGAGTTACATGGAGCACCACAGGACTCCAAGTACACAGCTCAGGGCCAGGCCCCCCCCCCCCACAGTTCTCCCCTCAACTGCATTTTGGGGTCATTTTCAAAGATTTTACAGATCAAGAAGCAGGGCCCCAAATAAAAACAAGACAGTTTTAATATCCCAAGTGAACAGTAGTTTGCCTAAAACACCACTCTCACTATTCTAACTACTAAGATTAAGACATGAAAACAATGGAGATTTCTCTACGAACTCTAGTAGGACAGTATCACAGAAGTGTTGGCAAGTTTCCCCCTTACCGATGTGATTATCCAGAGTTAGAAACTACTTAAGAGATAAGAGAACCCTAGGAAAATTATTTTATTATACCAAGCATTAAAGCAATTTCAAATAAGTTCCCAAAGGTAACATGAATTGAGTTGTATTCTCTAGTCTACAGATTAAGTCATACCAGTACCTCAGTATTTGAATTATATGAACATTACAGGTAGGAGCCAAGGCAAAAGCTGAGAAATAAAGAAACCACCTCAAAGAGCACTGTTATCAAATGTAACGTGTAGCTGCTCAACTATCACAGACATCTATCACTTCTGTCTGGGTGCAAGTCTTCCTTTCTAGAACTCTCTCCTCTGAGCAACGGTGGATCACATGGCCATACATCTGACATTTGCTAAGCACAGCCCAAGGTGGCTAATGGACTCCACCCACCGGGCCCAGTTACTGATTCAGGAAAAGCTTATGACCTGAACCAAGACAATAAAGATATTCCCCGGTAATTTTGTTGGAAATACAGAAAACAGGCAAGTTCCTGTATCTGGGAACACAAGCAGTACAAGGGTGACATGAGTCCACTGGCCGTCTTTACTTCCATGTGGAAAAAGCTCTGCTGAGAATGAAGCCAACCATGGAAAGCACAGCTGAGAGAGGAAGAGAACAAAACCAGTCCTCACGACACCCTCTGTGCCCCTGGAGCCGCTGACCTAACCTCAGCCTTTTTAGTTATGAGTCAACAAATTCCATCTTAATTAAAACTATCCGGCCACCTGCAACCAAAAGGGTCCTGAGTAATATACTAGTCTGAATGAGTAAGGTGCCAAAGGACAAAGGATTATCTCCTAAGTGAGCTTGAAAAGGAACGGCGGACAGTTACAACTGCTTCTAAACGCAACTGGAAACACCAACACTAACCTATTATTATTATTCTCACCATCTATAAAATAGGCCCAAGTAGCTTGGTGACTGGTCTATTCTCTTCCTTGAGTTTTTGAACAATGGCTACTGTTAATCCACGCAAACTTCTCTGACTTACTTATCTGCTACCTTCCAGACTAGATGTTCAACGTGGATGTCAAATTTTATTCAATTCAGAACTTTAAAGGCATTATTCTCTCAAGAGTGTCTTGTCGGGGCTTCCCTGGTGGCGCAGTGGTTGAGAGTCCGCCTGCCGACGCAGGGGACACGGGTTCGTGCCCCGGTCTGGGAGGATCCCACGTGCCGCGGAGCGGCTGGGCCCGTGAGCCATGGCCACTGAGCCTGCGTGTCCGGAGCCTGTGCTCCGCAACGGGAGAGGCCACAACAGTGAGAGGCTGCGTACCGTAAAAAAAAAAAAAAAAAAAAAAAAAATGTTAAGAGTGTCTTGTCTAGCAAAAAGTTTGATTAACAAAAGGAAGACCAAGCTATGAGTCTACTTGAAGTACACCAAAGAATAAGGGTGAATAAATAGACAAAGCACCAGTCCACCAAACCCTGATCCTTTTACAATTCATTCAACACAGTACACTCAACACTGGTAGGCTCTGAAAAGCAGAGAATTTACATATATAAATAAACATACTTTTCAATATGTATGCAGTATATACAAACCAAATTCTAGAATGCCAAGTTATGCCTAACGTGCGACCATGGACCTCTGGTTTTTGTCTACTGACACAATACCACAAAAATTAGCTTGAAACATGACCATCTATTTTGTTTTTTCTTTCATGTTTAACTGCCTACTTCTCATTTGTCATCCTCAAATTTAAAAAAAAAAGGAAGCAATTCTGCAGGTAGTAACTAAATTCTCTTTGATTCACCAAAGAGATAAATAAAGATAGAGGATCATACTTTAAAAGCGTTTTATTACTAAGCGTCAGGCCACACACACACACACACACAAAAGGAGTTTTAGATGATAATATGTATTGATCACACCCACAAATGAAATTGTCTTTACCAACTTGCAAATTGAGATAATACTAAGCCTAAATCACAGTAAGTAGAACCACATGTCCAATGCCTCAAAGAAAAAATAAACAGTGATAAATTATCATTTCCCTGAACCCTCTTAAAATTTTTTCTGGAAACTAGCATCTCTGGCTGTGAAGTGGTCCAAGAATAAGAAAGACTGAGATGGAGATTTTTTTACTGGGTATCCTTTTTTATCATTTGAATTTATACCATTTACATGTAATATCTACTCAAAATAAATACAATTTTAAATTTAGAAAATTCCTTGAGAATCACTTTCAGAAACTATATTAGAACTCCCTTTAATAACAGCCTAAAAATAATAATTTTAAAAGATACTGTACATCCTTTACACTTACAAGGATTATGATTTTTTTTCAAATATACCACATACATGTCATAAAACTGTTACCCAATTGTTTCAGCCTAATTTTCTATCACGAAATATGAATTTAGAGTATCAGCAGTACATGATATATAGTTCTTTTATGTTCTCCCTTTCACCATAGAAGTACAATGAGAAACAAAATACAAATATACCTGCCAAAAAAAGATAATAAATAATCACAAGTCAAATCACCAAAATGTATCTATACCATTTATCTGTTAATCAAGGGCTGTCCAAAGTGTGGTTCCAATACCAGTGATGTGAATGGTGATTTCAGTTGTATGTGAAATAATATTTTAATAGTTACCAATTTATTTTCAATACGTAGTTGATTATCCCTAACACACCAAGTCTATGATTTCACAAATATCATTGCCTAAAACGGGGATAAATCTACTTAAGTGAAATTGTGAATCCATTTGAAAAATAAGAGTGCACATGTGTGAGGGAAGTTGGAGAAGAACCAGCACATCACCCAAATTAGATCAAGGGCACTCTGTGAACAATCGCCAAACAGCATCAATGGTATCAACTATACTGAATCTTAAATGAGTCCAAACTTCACACTCACAGGGAAACTCTCATTGAAAGGCTGATACAACTAAATGACAGCAGAGCTCTCCTCTTCCCTCAGAGTTGGGGAAATGCCACATGGGGCAATTTAGAGCAAATGAGAGATCTTAGGGCAGGCCAGGCAAGCACCCTTTGGGCAGTGTTTTCGATCTGGAATCAGAGTGGTGAGAGTGGACCTGGGTTGTCAATGGGCTTACAAATTAAACTCCACTGATGTTTGATCAGTTTCTACCACAAACCATCCTAACTGTCCTCACTTGGTATAGCTGTCCGCTCACAACTTTAGAGAAAAGAAATTTAAACATAAGAAAGTGTAATTCAGCCTCCAAAACTGACCTGATCCCCTGACCCTCGCTAATGGACACTTCTAAATCAGGCAGTCACTCACCAACAGTATGATGCAAACTAGGGGATCTATGAAGTCCCCAAGATTCTACTTTATTCATACCACATTCTTACAAGAATATCACCACAAATGAGCCCAGAGAATGAGATCCAAAGCCCTAATGGAGGGTCCCAATTGGAGCCCCTCCCTCAGGTCACCAGAGGCCACCAGATCACTTGCCCAGACAGGTACATTCAGAGCCTTGAAAACTTCCCTTTAAACTTGAAAATGGAGTTCCAAATTCAGATTTCAGTTGATATAACTTTGAGAAGGGTATAGCTAAGATTCAATGTAATACCCTGCAGAGAACTTTAGAAATTATCTGCTTTGAAAAATACCATAACCCAGATAACAAAGCATGATGTTTGTTGTGTTTATACATAAGAACACCATAAGAAAGTAGACTTTATTTTGAAAACTAGACCTGGCGCTTGTGGTACTTATTTTTCTTTCATGTTTTATAGCTGCCTTTAGTCACTTAATCCTATTACTAAAGAATTTGTTTAAAAGTCAAAGAGATTATTAATTTAAGACTGCAATTTTGTAGACAAGAAGGTAAAAAATAGGAGACTGAAGAGGGAACACACACAATTCACCACATCAGACTGTTTGAATAGCACAGCAAACTCTGTGGCTAATACCCCGCTGACCGTAAGTTCCTTGAAAAGTTCCCAAGCAAAGAGGTCTAAAGCTTCAGCAAGTTCTCAAAATTATTTTATCCATCTGGGATGGGCCCCAAATCCCCTAAAATGAGGCTCACAATCACATTCCCCTTCAATTAATATGCCCTCTCTCTTCTCATGGAAGAAAGGGATTTTACTTTCCATCTTCTGCCTCTCAAGCTCTGCCTATCCAAGCCCTCAATCTCTGACCTGGTCCCTAAAAATTAAATGTTCCTTCCACCGCTCCAAGTCTGCACCCTGCACCCACTCCTTCCCTTTCAGTCTTTAACAAAACAAAGATCTCCTCTCCAGTTGAAGGCAGAGGGGGCACACCTTCAGCCCCATTACTTAAGCAGCCCCTCACCCCTCAATCTGCATTATTTTTCTTAACTCCCAGTCACCTAGTTTATTTTAACAATTCTATGAAACTTCAAGCAAAGAGGGTCACTGACTCCCAATAGCCAAATACCAGTTGACCAACCTCTTTTTCTAAGCCTGTCCTTTCTGCTTCTGGGGGCACCTCCCGGCCCTCCGCTCTTCAAGAGGGGTTCAAGGCTGTGGTTAGATCCTAGAGTCTTTCTTCCCTGCAGCCTAAGTCATCTCCTTCACTCTCCTCTGTAGGAATGACACCAGGAAACCATCTTAAACCTTACTTTCCTCCCAAACTCCATCTATACATCTTCAGCCACCAGTAGACATTACGCCCTTGGCTATCTTCATCGGCCTTTCAAGGCCAACTTTGTCCAAAATCAAGTTCACCAGAGCCTTGCCAGGAGTCCCACCCCGCTCCACCTCTCCTTCCCCATCACAGGCAGCCGTCTAGGTCTGCTCATTTTTCCATATTCATATCCCAAGTCCTACCCCCACTATGGTCTCTGGTTTGCTTCTTCCCCGGAGTTCAAACGTGACTGCCAGTGTCCACGATGAGATGCTGCTGTTAAGACTCCCTCACCATGGATGAGCACTAACTCTCAACTGAAAGCAGTCGGGGAAAGGAAGATGTACAAGAAGGAAGGAGAGGTGGAGAGAAGCTCGGCTATTGCCACTGTCCTCAATCGCACCTGCCACAGTATCGCCATCACCCCAGCTACCAAACCTCCCTCGTCAGAAACTTCTGTTCAGCCTCTGAGTTGAGAAGGCCCCCCAACCTCTTCAATAAATCCATTAAATAAAGTCCCTTACTTCTTGCTCAGAAGGAATCAACACTATGGATATTTTAATCTAAGGATACCAGACCTTTAATGTTCTTTAACAAAACCAAAACCCAAAACCCTTCCCAACCAGCTTCCACAAGTTAACTCTGGCAACGTATCTGCCCCCAGGGCCCAGGGCAATAATAATATAGGGGAAACACCTTCTAGAGAAAATCTGTTTTCTGAAAGCAAATCAAGCAAACACTTGACCAGGTAACGCAAGTAACTAACAACTTATGTCACAATGTGTTTCCCGAGAGTTGCCTCTTGTCTCTTCGCAGGCTACGTTAGGAGAGCTGAACAGTTTGATTTAGCCAGTTTCCTAGGAATCGTGTCGGTGCCGCTGCGGAACTGAAGAAAAGCTACTTCTACACAGAGTCAAATTATGGACTTGCAGGAGCGGCTGTTCCGTTAATCCACAGCTAAGAATAACACTCGAGTTTCTAATTTAAGAAAAAGAAGAAACAAACAGAGAGGAAGAAAGGCGAGGAAAGTAAGTCCCCAGGCTAAGTGTTCGGAGCAGGGGAGGACGAGGGGGCTCGCTGCACTGACCCTCTCATGGCCCAGATCCTTGGGCCCAAGGCAATTGACGAGGAGCGCCCACCCCGGGAGGGTAGCAGTTTGCAGGTGCGAAGGACCGGCCCCTATCCCCGTTTAACGCGGGCTGGAGCCCGTGGCTCCGGAATGGGTTTCCGGGTGGGTTCGCGCTGACTCGTAATTAACAACGAGGACGGGGAAGGTTCGAGACAAATCGGGCGAGAGAAGGAGAAAAAGTCACAGGGGCCTGGTGGGTCTCCGCGCCCCGGGGAAGGCGGGACCGGGCCCCCCTGAGGGCACCCTCCTAGCCCGCCGGGGCCTGAGGGACGCGGGCGGGTGGGCCCGGCCCCGCGCGCCCACCTGGGCCGCCCTACCGTGGCTCTGCAGGATCTCGTGCTTGAGGCCGCCCGTGTAGTCGATGAGCTCCTCCAGGCCGCGCTCGCACAGCTGCCCGTAGCCTGAGAACTTGTGCAGCACCTTCTCCAGCTCGCGCTCCACCGTCACGCACTGATCCATCCCGGAGGCGGCAGCGGCGGCGTTCGGCTCCCCGGAGCCCGGGTGTCCGCAGCCGTTCGGCCCGGGCCCGGCCGAGGCCGCGTCCTGCTCCTCGTCCCCCAGGCGGGCGGCGCGGGCGGCCGAGGCGGCGGACGCGCTAGCCCCGGCGCCGGGGGACCCCGGCGAAGCCCGTGCCCGCCTGCCCCATGGCGCCCCGACCCCGGCGCGTCGCCGCTGCTCCCGCTCGCTGGTCCCACCCGACCCCGCGCCCCCTCTCCCCGCGTTCGGATGCCAGCCGAGGCGCCGCCGATTGTTTTTGTTTTCACGGGAACCGACCGATGACCTGGTTCTCCCGGGCGGCACCAAGCGCCGCCGACCCGAGGGGGAAGCAACCACCCCAGCTAGAGAAGGAGGAGGCGCGGGCCGTACCAAGCGCACCCTCGAGGGGAGGGCAATCCGGCGAGCGCGGGCGGAGGAACGCGACGAGCGTCCGTTTGCGCCGCCGCTCTAAAGCTGTGGGCCGTACCACGCGGGAGGCGTGCAAGGGAGCGGGAAAGGGTGGAGCAAGGACCCAATTGGTCCGAAGAGCTAAATAGGGAACTTTGGAGACAGCCCCAGCGATCCGAGAGCGCTACAACTACGCGCTCCGTAAACAAGAGGGTGGAAACCGTCCCGAACCACTCCGCCCAGAAACGGGGAAAACGAACCAATGGGCGCCGGGAATACGTAAGGAACAAACATCCTCCAATCCCTGGCCGAGGAGTAACCCTTCAGCCAATCCGAGACTAGGGGCCAAACCAATAGACTCGCTGTTGGAGGGGGTGACTTGGAGGGCATCCCGGGAAGCAAGTCGTTTCTAGAAAGCTAAGAGGGAAAACAAGGCAGAAATAAAAAGGTCTGTTTCCCGTAGGACTTCGCTCGAGCCCTGAGTTATTTCATCTCCCCATCACTCCTGGGGGTACTGTCGTTCCGAAGTTTTGGAAGACGGACTTTCCGCCCCGGAGGAAAAATCAAGCCTGGCCAGGAGTGGTGGGTGGTGCTTCAGGCGAGGGTCGCTAACGAGAATGAAAGGCGGGGTGATTCTGGGGCGGGAGAGGGGGGCTGCCTGCTGGCCGGGCGCGGTCCGCAGTGCTGGCTCGACTCTTGCGACACCGGAAGGTCACATGCCTCACACCTCCACCCCCGCAGGCCTCGGCCCTTTGGCCCCTAGGCCTGGAGCCTCTCCTGACCGGTTGCCTCACCCCGCGTCTAATGCGGGCAGCTTCGCGGAATGCAAACTCGCGTCGGAGATCCTGACGGCCTGGCCCCTGCCTCTTCGGCGCCTTTCTCCTTTGAATCGGATGGAGTTACCCCCTTTGCGTAAATCCTTTCCTTGACTTGCCATGGCGCCTCCAACCTTGGCCTATACCTGCTTGCTCACTAAGCTGCAGCCGCACGAGGAGCCAAGCTGGTTCTTGCTTCAGGGCCTCTGTACTTAGCTTTTCTTTGGCCTTGGAAAGCTCTTCCACCTTGTCATCCACCTTGTCATTAGCTCACTTGTCCCACAGAGGGTCCTCCCCGACCACACTAATGTATCTTCTACCCTCCCGCACTCCCTCCTCCATTGGATATAATAAACTATATCATTTATTATAATACCTATTATACTACCAGTTTTATTCTTTTTGCTCTACTTATTAAAATCCGAAATGATCGGATTAAATTACTCATTTACTTTTCTGTCTGCACCTCTTCAATAAAGTTCCACGAAGGCAGCCCCCTTGCCTGTCTTTTCTGTGCCTGGAACAGTGCCCGGCAACATAGTATGAAATATATATTTTTTTTAATTAAGGTAAAACCTCTTTGAGCCTCAATTTCCTTTTTTTATAATTTGGAAATAATCCGCATTAATAATACTTCATGTCACTGTTAGGAAAATTAAGTGAGATAATTTATGTAAACACCCAGAAGCACCTGATAACCACATGATAAATAGTGATGGTGGTTGTTACTATTGTTGTCAGTTCCCAGGAGTAAGTCTGAGATGGCAGTTTAAAGTCATGGAATCATGTTGGTCTAGCACCCAATCCTTTAATTTATTTCTTGGTAATTCTCAAGGGCAGCCCCAACTGTTGCTGTTAACATATCTTCTTTCTCTTCCCCACCTAACCCGATTTCCTTTCTCCTTTCTTGGCAGGTGGCCCTGATTCCGGCTTCACTGAGAAAGTGAAAAACATCCAACTCCAGCACCCTCTGCCACTCTTCTCAAAGTATGTCTACCTATAGCATCCATTTTGTTAACTGTTGTCAAATACCTAAAGGAAGAAGAGTCCCTTCTCCCTTCCTAAGCTGCCAGCTGACCTGGGGACATGGGGGAAACCTTCATGTAACCCTCCTCAAGCTGTTTCCCTTTTCCTCTCAGTCCTTTCATGGCCAAACTGCCCAAACAAATCCTCTGCACTTGTTCCTCCTGTTTCTCCAAGGATTTCCTTGATAAGCTCAGTCACCCTTTTCTCACTCTTTTTTCCCTTGACCTCACTGTAACACATGAAAATTGTGACTTACCATCACTTTTAAAATTCTTCCTTCACCTTCAGGGTATTGCCATGGTATGGTTCAGTCACCCTTCTCCCTTGCTGGCTCTTCTTTCTCCTTTAGTCACCTATGTGGATGAGCATTCATCCCAGGTTCTATCCTCAACCTTCTCTTTTCCCTTTACCTGCTATACTGCGAGAACACATTAAAATTGCCCTTCTCCAGCCTTGATCTGTCTCATAAACCAGCTTCACATTCCCCCCAACTAGCAAGACATCATCATCCAGAGGACTCATTACCTCCAGTCAACATGTCAGAAACAGAATCCGTATTCCCTTCTACAACAGACTTTCCTCCTCTTGACTCCTCAGTTTTTGTCAGCATTACCTTAACTCTCCCATGGTCCTCTGTCACTTCACCATCCTCATCATTAACTTACCTCTAGGATTCTTGAAAACCTTTTCCCCATCAGACTTCTGGACTCCACTAACCTGTTTCCATTGCCAACTACATCCTTCTCAAGATCCGTTTACTAAGTCAGCTGCTTTCAGTCACCCCAGAATTATTGGTGCTTCCCAGGATTTTGTCCTCATCAGTATCCCTAAGGATAAAGATTGTCTCACTCCCTTTTCCATTCACCCTCCACATGTTCTGTTGAGTCTAACTTCCTAATGTCTTAAATGAGCCTTTTTAGTTTCTACATCCTTCACCTTCCTTAGTACTTCTGACATGTTTCCAAGGTTATAATTGCTTCTCTTACCTGCCTTTATCTCTTACCTCTGCAGTCCCACCAGGTGAATCTTCATTCCCCTTAAAAGGTTATAAGAATTAAATCAGACCAAAAAACAAAAGAATTAAATCAGACAATCCATGTAAGGCACTCAATATAATAATGCCTGGCATATGATAAGAGCTATTATTATCCACTGATCAGAAGTAATCACGACTCCCCATGACTTATAGCTTCAGATCCTAATTCTCAGCTGCATGGTCTGCCCAGCATAGTGACACATCACAATCCCCCTTCCAAACACTGGGCACTCTCACACGTTCAAGGTGAATTGAGTACAGCTTCTTCATGCTTTTTCTTCTTCTAGAATGCTTTTCTTTATTCTCAGCTACTCAGATCCTCCCCTTTCTTCACATAACAGGACAATTCCTATTACTATTGATACCTTTCACTATCGATACCTTCCAGATCTTGGTCTACCACTCCCCAGTATGGTCGTCATCAGCCATAAGTAGCTATTTACCTAGAGGGGTGGGATAGGGAGAGTGACGCAAGAGGGAAGAGATATGGGAACATATGTATATGTATAACTGATTCACTTTATTATAAAGCAGAAACTAACACACCATTGTAAAGCAATTATACTCCAATAAAGACGTAAAAAAATGATGATCACGGAATAAACAACCTGCAGAAATGCAAAAAAAAATTTTTTTTAATTAAAATTTTTAGAAATTCATTTCCTCAATTGTACTAACCACATTTCAACTACTCAGTAACCACACATGGCTAGTAGCTACTGTGTTAATCAGCACAGTATGAACATTTTCATTGCTGTAGAAAGTTCAGTTGAACAGTACTGACCTAGACCATGACCATAGTAAAGTTACCAGCCACTCCTTTAACTGCTGGAGGACTTCGCTCTTCAGTCATGTAATGCTTAAATGCATACCGCCCCTGTATGTTTAGTTAACTTTTCCAATGTGTACCTTGTTTTCTCAACTAGATTGTTAGCACCTAGGTCAGGGCTGACTCTTCTTTCCTCTCCTATGATTTAATCAACACAGAAATAGTGATCTAGGTATTTGTTAAAGGAAAGAAAATAAACAAGAAGAGAAGAGGCCTCACATTTAACCGAGGAGAGAAAAATAGTAATTTTAAGGACAGAGATCTTTATGTTCTCTCCCTACTTTGCATTGGCCATTCCTACCCAGTGCACAGTTGCTTTAAGCCTAAACCTTGATTTCTCAGAGAAGGGTCTCCAGAAGCAACAACCGAAAAAATTCCATTTTCAGAACAACTGCACATTATTTTTCTATGATTGCATTCTTACCACACAACAAAAAGTAATTCACTCACACACGCACACCAACCAGCCAACAAACAAAAACCCCGTCCAGTATCAAGTGGACTCCTGCCTCATATTTTGTTCAGTCTAGAGAACCTCTCATTTGCAATTATTCTGGTCTTTGCATTGGTCCTCCCCTCCACTCCAGATTCCTTTCTCTGTAACATTTAAGAAAACAATCCAAAGAAAGAAAGAAGAGGGAAAAAACCCCTTTGTCTTATGACCAAAACACATGTTCATTGTAAGAAAATCAGAAAATACAAATAGGTAAGCAGAAATAATGAACCCGTGAAATCCCAAGACCCAAAAAAATTAAAATCAGTTTTTACATCTGGGGTGAATTTCCAGAGTTTTTCCTGCGTATACACATAGACCCATATGTAGCTCTCGTTATATGTAACTATTTTGTAAACCGCTTTCACTGTCCACTTAACGTTTCTCTAACAAAAAGAAGTGTTTAGAACTGCTCGTACCATCTTTTTGAAATGTTTAATAGTTAACTATAACTTAGCATTCACCCTTATTCTCATATGTATTCTTTTCATTTTGACTTATTCTTAGCTTGAAACTAGACAGAGGTAAGACAGAAAAAGTCAAAATTTCATCTTTCAGATTTGAGAATCTATAAAAACACTGCTTTAAAAATATGCTTTTATGCAAAATGCACTTTCAGATATGAGTAAGAAAGACTATGTTTATAACTGTAAAAAACAGACCTTGTGAAAGAGACCTTGCTCATTTACTGACTTCTAACTGACAGCCAATATGAAAGTAAGGTTAAATTGACAAAATGCATTATTATGAAATGCTGGATTACAAAAAATAACATTCCTTTTCATCATTTCTTTAAAAATCAATTTTCATCATTTTTAAGCCAAAAAAATAATCTCCACATGGACATTTCTGGAAATTGCTACTAAGAATAATTTAAGAAATGGGTGGACTTCCCTGGTAGCGCAGTGGTTAAGAATCTGCCTGCCACGGGCTTCCCTGTTGGCGCAGTGGTTGAGAGTCCGCCTGCTGATGCAGGTGACACGTGTTCGTGCCCCGGTCCGGGAAGATCCCACATGCCGCAGAGCAGCTGGGCCCGTGAGCCATGACCGCTGAGCCTGCGCATCCAGAGCCTGTGCTCCGCAACGGGAGAGGCCACAACAGTGAGAGGCCTGTGTACCGCAAAAATAAATAAATAAATAAATACAGAATCTGCCTGCCAATGCAGGGGACACGGGTTTGATCCCTGGTCTGGGAAGATCCCACATGCCCCGGAGCAACTAAGCCCGTGCGCCACAACTACTGAGCCTGTGCTCTAGAGCCTGCAAGCCACAACTACTGAAGCCCATGCGCTTAGAGCCCGTGCACTGCAACAAGAGAAGCCACAGCAATGAGGAGCCCGCACACCGCAACGAAGAGTAGCCCCAACTCACCTCAACTGGAGAAAGCCCGCGAGCAACAACGAAAACCCAACACGGTCAAAAATAAAATTTAAAAAAAGAAATGGGCGAAAGCATAACTACTAGCAAAAAATATTGATCTGAATGTTTTTCACTTCTTTTATATCTCCTCTGTGGTTTGGGGCATATTGCCACTTACATGCCTGTTTGCCGACATGGATGATACTTGCCTGCCACAATAACCTACTGTTAGGGATTGGACAGGCAGTGTTGACAATAATGCCTTTCTTTCTGTATCCATTACCACCTTCTTTCAGCATCAGTAATGTTTGTAGAAGACAGCCTCTCTCACCAGCAAAGCCCATCCCAATGTAGCCTTCACCCCTTCTGTAAGCCACTCACTGGTTGCCTTCTGGTTTAGATACCCCCTTATAGATCTCTACGAGGATGATATGTAGGCATTGCCCTCATATATGATGTCCCGTAGGGAGGTATGTACACCTTTTGGACCTGCTCCCTCAGGTTTTACTGGTCTGAATCCTTTTCTTTTTGGAATGCTGGTGTCTTTCTGTACTTTGTTTCCTGCTCACTCTTTTGTGTGGTTCACCAGGTCAGGTGTAGCCAGAAGGGTGCTAGCGCTATAACCCTGAAGTAATTCATTCAACCCCTCTCAGGCTCAGTTTCCTTATATATAAAATGAGAAGCTTGAAATAGATGACCTTTAAGTCCTTTCCAGTTCTAGAATTGCAGAGATGTCAGTGTTTATTAAGCAACATGGGAGGTACTACACAGCAGAACAGGAATGGGTAGGTGCACCCTCCCTGCTTCTGAAAGCTTTGATTCTGAATCATTACTTCCTCGTTATGGAAATGCAAAGGGTTTTTTACCCCCCCTTGGCTTTGTTTATTGATCCTAGTAATAATAATAGCTGCCATTTATTGAGTGCTTACAATATGCCAGGCACTTTGCTTTAAATGTGTGATTATCCAAAGCAATCTTTTGAAGTAAATATTTTTATCCATATTTTACAGATGAAGAAACTGAGGCAGAGAGGGGTTAAGTAATTTCTCAAAGATTACCCAGCTAATACACAGTGGAGCTGGAATTTGAATTTGAATCTGTCTGACTCCAAAACCCATAAGCAGTGTACCTCAAAAAAGCAAAATTATGCTCCATGATTACTTGTTAACATGGGGTTTCTAATAAAACAAAAGATCATTTATCCTAAGTAGTGTGGTTAGGTAATAGGAGTCTAGGGCTAAAATTCACAAAAATTGTAACACTTCTACTTAAGATTCTTTGGTAAGAATATTAACCAAACATCCTTTTTTTTTTTTAAATAACAATATCTATTTCACCCACCTTGCAACATCACTGAGTTATATATATTTATTTATAAAGTAATATAAATATGTTTTCATTAGTAAATGTATACATGTAATTAGTAAATGTAGAAGAATATATATGTATATGTAGATATATAGAAAGTGTAAACCATGAAGCCCTATAAAAATTTGGGGTGCCGTTATGTCCTCTTATTATGTATACGTTTGATTCATCTGTTTATGTATCTTACTGTGCATCTCTTCAGGGCAGAGTCTAGGTTGTAAATTGTTGAAGTACAAGATTCATGACTTCTGACAACCTGGGGGAGACTCCAGATAGTAAACTAAGCAAGTGCTTAAAAATGGCCTTTTAAGACTTCCAGTTCCACAGACATGAAGTAATCCCATTCCTCCAGGCTGTTCCTAAAAAACTCTGGACATAGCACAGAAAACAAACTTAGGAATGTTTTGAAAGGTAGGAAGAAGTTAGGCTGCGTAGGGGTCTTGGAACTTGAGAAATGCCATGGTGGTAAATTCACAGGTTTCCTCTCATATCTCAGATGGGGCACTGCAGAAGCCTTCAACCCAGAACCATAAACAGGCACAGACAAAAGCTCCAAGAAAAGCCCTTACCAACAAATGGAAAAAAGAATGACCTAACAATGAAAACTTTGTTGGCAATATCCGTCCTACTCCAGCCAAACACACAAAAAACTGCCTCCTCTCCCCCTAGCATGGTATCAGCAGAGCTGAGCAGGGACTTAATTTTCCACTCAACACCCTTTAATCCATGGACGTGCAGGCAGCACTCCAATTGCTCTGCAGGATGGTTTTGGCAGGGCTGAGTCAGGAAGCTGATCTTCCATCTCCTGCCTGGCAAAAGCAGGTGGTGCTCCAATTCCCCCAGCAAGTGGTATCAAACACGTTGAGCAGGGAGCTGAGCTTACAACCCCATTAAGAGGCAACAAGACAGTGGGAGGTGGTGCCCCGATTTCACTGGGAAGTTGTCAGTGGAGCAAGGGGAGTGCTGAACTTCCACCCCACCTATTTGTGACAAGGCAGCGTGAGTCAGTGCGCCACTTTTGCCAAGGTGGTGTTGGCAGGGCTTAGAGAGAAACTAAACATACATACCCAGCCGCCCATATGCTAAATCTCAACAGGGGACTGCCTGCTAAAGAAAAAGGAAAAAGAAGACGAACATGAAATGTGATCCAGAGCTTTGTTTATATGCTATCAAGAATGTCCACTATCCAATTTTTTTTTTAATTACTCATCCAGCAACCAGGAAAATCACAACATGAATGAGAAAAGACAATCAATAGATGCCAACAATGAGATGAATCAAATGTTGGAATTACCTGATAATTATGTTAAAGCTATCAAAAAAAATTTCAATCATTTACAAACTTTCTTGAAACAAATTAAAGACAAATAATTCAGCAAAGATATAGAAATTATTAAAAGAATGAAATGGAAATGATAGAACTGAAAAATACATAAGTAAAATTAAAAACTTGCTGTTTGGGCTCAATAATAGAGTGAAGATAGCAGAGGATAGGATCAGTGAACTTGAGGAACAGACCAGTAGAACTTACCCACTCTGAACAAAAGAGAGAAAATCGTCTGGAATAAAATGGACAGAGTCTCAGTGACTGTGGGGTGTTTTGTTTTTTAAAGTAACAATCATATCACTGTAGTCACAGAAGGAGAGGAGAATGAGAGGAAGACTTAAAAAGTATTCAAAGAGGGCTTCTCTGGTGGCACAGTGGTTGAGAGTCCGCCTGCCGATGCAGGAGACGGGTTCGTGCCCCGGTCCCAGAAGATGCCACATGCTGCGGAGCATCCGGGCCTGTGAGCCATGGCCGCTGAGCCTGCGCATCCGGAGCCTGTGCTCCGCAACGGGAGAGGCCACAACAGTGACAGGCCCGCGTACCACCAAAAAAAAAACCAAACAAAAACAAAAAAGTATTCAAAGAAATAATAGCTGAAAACTTCCCTAACTTGGCAAAAGATATAAACCTATGAATTCAAGTTGAACAAATACCAAATACTGTTAGATAAACCCAAAGAATTCTACTCCAAGACATATGACAATTAAACTTCTGAAAAATAAAGAAAAAGAAAATATCTTGAAAACAGCCAGAAAGAAATGACAGCATTCTGTATAGGGGAAAACCAAAACAAATTGCAGCAGATTTCTCACCTGAACCACACAGACCAGAAGGAAGTGACACAACATTTTTCTTTTTTATTTTGAATTTTAGAATTTTATTTATTTTTTTATACAGCAGGTTCTTATTAGTTATCCATTTTATACATATTAGTGTATATATGTCAATCCCAATCTCCCAATTCATCACACCACCACCACCACCACTCTCCCTGACACTTTTCCCCCTTGGTGTCCATACGTTTGTTCCCTACATCTGTGTCTCTATTTCTGCCCTGCTAATCGGTTCATCTGTACCATTTTTCTAGGTTCCACATATATGCATTAATATGATATTTGTTTTTCTGACTTACTTCACTGTGTATGACATAGATCCATCCACATCTCTACAAATGACCCAATTTCGTTCCTTTTTATGGCTGAGTAATATTCCATTGTATATATGTACCACATCTTCTTTATCCATTTGTCTGTTGATGGGCATTTAGGTTGCTTCCATGACCTGGCTATTGTAAATAGTGCTGCAATGAACATTGGGTTTCACGTGTCTTTTTGAAGTATGGTTTTCCCTGAGTATGTGCCCGGTAGTAGGATTGCTGGGTCACATGGTAATTCTATTTTTAGTTTTTTAAGAAACCTCCATACTGTTCTCCATAGTGGCTGTATCAATTTACATTCCCACCAACAGTACAAGAGGGTTCCCTTTTCTCCACACCCTCTCCAGCATTTGTTGTTTGTAGATTTTCTGATGATGCCCATTCTAACCGGTGTGAGGTAATACCTCGTTGTAGTTTTGATTTGCATTTCTCTAATAATTAGTGATGTTGAGCAGCTTTTCATGTGCTTCTTGGCCATCTGTATGTCTTCTTTGGAGAAAAGTCTATTTAGATCTTCAGCCCATTTTTTGATTGGGTTGTTTGTTTTTTTAATATTGAGCTACATGAGCTGTTTATATATTTTGGAGATTAATCCTTTGTCCGTTGATTTGTTTGCAAATATTTTCTCCCATTCTGATGGTTGTCTTTTTGCCTTGTTTATGGCTTCCTTTGCTGTGCAAAAGCTTTTAAGTTTCATTAGGTCCCATTTGTTTATTTTTGTTTTTATTTCCATTTCTCTAGAAGGTGGGTCAGAAAGGATCTTGCTGTGATTTATGTCAAAGAGTGTTCTTCCTATGTTTTCCTCTAAGAGTTTTATTGTATCCGGTCTTACACTTAGGTCTTTAATCCATTTTGAGTTCATTTTTGTGTATGGTGTTAGGGAGTGTTCTAATTTCATACTTTTACATGTAACTGTCCAGTTTTCCCAGCACCACTTATTGAAGAGACTGTCTTTTCTCCATCATATATCCTTGCCTCCTTTGTCATGGATTAGTTGACCATAGGTGTGTGGGTTTATCTCTCGGCTTTCTATCCTGTTCCATTGATCTTTATTTCTGTTTTTGTGCCAGTACCATATTGTCTTGCTTACTGTAGCTTTGTAGTATAGTCTGAGGTCAGGGAGTCCGATTCCTCCAGCTCCATTTTTTTCCCTCAAGACTGCTTTGGCTATTCAGGATCTTTTGTGTCTCCATACAAATTTTAAGAGTTTTTGTTCTAGTTCTGTAAAAAATGCCACTGGTAGTTTGATAGGGATTGCATTGAATCTGTAGATTGCTTTGGGTAGTATAGTCATTTACCCAATGTTGGTTCTTCCAATCCAAGAATATGGTATATCTCTCCATCTGTTTGTATCATCTTTAATTTCTTTCATCAGTGTCTTATGGTTTTCTGCATACAGGTCTTTTGTCTCCCTAGGTAGGTTTATTCCTAGGTATTTTATTCTTTTTGTTGCAGTGGTAAATGGGAGTGTTTCCTTAATTTCTCTTTCATATTTTTCATCATTAGTGTATAGGAATGCAAGAGATTTCTGTGTATTAATTTTGTATCCTGCAACTTTACCAAATTCATGGATTAGCTCTAGTAGTTTTCTGGTGACATCTTTAGGATTCTCTATGTGTAGTATTATGTCAACTGCAAACAGTGACAGTTTTACTTCTTTTCCAATTTGGATTCCTTTTATTTCTTTTTCTTCTCTGATTACTGTGGCTAGCACTTCCAAAACTATGTTGAATAATAGTGGCAAAAGTGGACACCCTTATCTTGTTCCTGATCTTAGAGGAACTGCTTTCAGTGTTTCACCATTAAGAATAATGTTTGCTGTGGGTTTGTCATATATGGCCTTTATTAAGTTGAGGTAGGTTCCTTCTATGCCCACTATCTGGAGAGTTTTTATCATAAATGGGTGTTGAATTTTGTCAAAAGCTTTTTTTCTGCATCTGTTGAGATGATCATATGGTTTTAACTCTTCAGTTTGTTAATATGATGTATCACATTGATTGATTTGCATATATTGAAGAATCCTTGCATCCCTGGGATAAATCTCACTTGATCATGGTGTATGATCCTTTTAATGTGCGTTGGATTCTGTTTGCTAGTATTTTGTTGAGGATGTTTGCATCTATATTCATCAGTGATATTGCTCTGTCATTTTCTTTTTTTGTAGTGTCTTTGTCTGGTTTTGGTATCAGGGTGATGGTGGCCTCATAGAATGAGTTTGGGAGTGTTCCATCATCTGCAGTTTTCTGGAAGAATTTGAGAAGGATGGGTGTTAGCTCTTCTCTAAATGTTTGATAGAATTCACCTGTGAAGCCATCTGGTCCTGGACTTTTTTTGTTGGAAGATTTTTAATCACAGTTTCAATTTCATTACTTGTGATCGGTCTGTTCATATTTTCTATTTCTTCCTGGTTCAGTCTTAGAAAGTTATACCTTTCTAAGAATTTGTCCATTTCTTCCAGGTTGTCCATTTTATTGGCATAGAGTTGATTGTAGTAGTCTCTTAGGGTGCTTTGTATTTCTGTGGTGTGTGTTGTAACTTCTCCTTTTTCATTTCTAACTTTATTGATTTGAGTCCTCTCCCTCTTTTTCTTGATGAGTCTGGCTAATGGCTTATCAATTTTGTTTATCTTCTGAAAGAACCAGCTTTTAGTTTTATGGATCTTTGCTATTGTTTTCCTTGTTTCTATTTCATTTATTTCTACTCTGATCTTTATGATTTCTTTCCTTCTACTACCTTTGGGTTTTGTTTGTTCTTCTCTCTCTAGCTCTTTTAGGTGTAAGGTTAGATTGTTTCTTTGAGATTTTTCTTGTTTCTTGAGGTAGGCTTGTACTGCTATAAACTTCTTAGAACTGCTTTTGCTGCATCCTGTAGGTTTTGGATCGTCATGTTTTTGTTGTCATTTGTCTCAAGGTATTTTCTGATTTGCTCTTTGATTTCTTCAGTGATCTCTTGGTTATTTAGTAATGTATTGTTTAGCCTCCATGTGTTTGTGTATTTAAAAATTTTCCCCTGTAATTGATTTCTAATCTCATAGAGTTGTGGTCCGAAAAGATGCTTGACATGATTTCAGTTTTCTTAAATTTACTGAGGCTTGATTTGTGGCCCAGAGTGTGATCTATCCTGGAGAATATTCCATGCGCACTTGAGAAGAAAGTGTAATCTGCTGTTTTTGGATGGAATGTTCTATAAATATCAATTAAATCTATCTGGCCTATTGTGTCATTTAAAGCTGTGTTTCCTTATTAATTTCCTGTCTAGATGATCTGTCCATTGGTGTAAGTGAGGTGTTAAGGTCCCCCACTATTATTGTGTTACTGTTGATTTCCTCTTTTATAGCTGTTAGCAGTTGCCTTATGTATTGAGGTGCTCCAGTGTTGGCTGCATATATATTTATAATTGTTATATTTTTTTCTTGGATTGATCCCTTGATCATTATGTAGTGTCCTTCCTTGTCTCTTGTAAACTTCTTTATTTTAAAGTCTATTTTATCTGATATGAGTATTGCTCTTCCAGCTTTCTTTTGATTTCCATTTACATGGAATATCTTTTTCCATCCCTTCACTTTCAGTCTGTATGTGTTCCTAGATCTGAAGTGGGTCTCTTGTAGACAGCATATATATGGGTCTTGTTTTTGTATCCATTCAGCGAGCCTGTGTCTTTGGTTGGAGCATTTAATTCATTCATGTTTAAGGTGTTTATTGATATGTATGTTCCTATTACCGTTTTCTTAATTGTTATGGGTTTGTTTTTGTAGGTCCTTTTCTTCTCTTGTGTTTCCCACTTAAAGAAGTTCCTTTAGCATTTTTGGTAGAGCTGGTTTGGTGGTGCTGAATTCTCTTAGCTTTTGCTTGTCTTCAAAGCTTTTGATTTCTCCGTCGAATCTGAATGAGAGCTTTGCCAGGTAGAGTAATCTTGGTTGTAGGTTCTTCCCTTTCATCACTTTAAATATATCATGCCACTCCCTTCTGGCTTGTAGAGTTACTACTGAGAAATCAGGTGTTAACCTTATGGGAGTTCCCTTGTATGTTATTTGTCGTTTTTCCCTTGTTGCTTTCAATAATTTTTCTTTGTCTTTAATTCTTGTCAGTTTGATTACTGTGTGTCTCAGTGTGTTTCTCCTTGGGTTTATCCTGCCTGGGACTCTCTGCACTTCCTGGACTTGGGTGGCTGTTTCCTTTCCCATGTTAGGGAAGTTTTCAACTATAATCTCTTCAAATATTTTCTTGGGTCCTTTCTCTCTCTCTTCTCCTTCTGGGACCCCTATAATGCGAATATTGTTGCATTTAATGTTGTCCCAGAGGTCTCTTAGGCTGTCTTCATCTCTTTTCATTCTTTTTCTTTATTCTGTTCTGCAGCAGTGAATTCCACAATTCTGTCTTCCAGGTCACTTATCTGTTCTTCTGCCTCAGTTATTCTGCTATTGATTCCTTCTAGTGTATTTTTCATTTCAGTTATTGTATTGTTCATCTCTGTTTGTTTGTTCTTTAATTCTTCTAGGTGTTTGTTCTTTAATTCTTCTAGGTCTTTGTTAAACATTTCTTGCATCTTCTCGATCTTTGCCTGTTTTCTTTTTCTGCGGTCCTGGATCATCTTCACTATAATTATTCTGAATTCTTTTTCTGGAAGGTTGCCTATCTCCACTTCATTTAGTTGTTTTTCTGGGATTTTATCTTGTTCCGTCATCTGGTACATAGTCCTCTGCCTTTTCATCTTGTGTGTCTTTCTGTGAATGAATTTTTTGTTCCACAGGCAGGATTGTATTTCTTCTTGCTTCTGCTGTCTGCCCTCTGGTGGATGAGGCTATCTAAGAGGCTTGTGCATGTTTTCTGATGGGAGGGACTGGTGGTGGGTAGAGCTGGGTGTTGTTTTGGTGGGCAGAGCTCAGTAAAACTTTAATCCACTTGTCTGCTGATGGGTGGGGTTGTGTTCCCTCCCTGTTGGTTGTTTGGCCTGAGGCCACCCAACACTGGAGCCTACCTGGCTCTTTGGTGGGGCCAATGGTGACTCTGGGAGACCTGCCAAGGATACTTCCCAGAACTTCTGCTGCCAGTGTCCTTGTCCTCACATTGAGCCACTGCCACCCCCTGCCTCTGCAGGAGACCCTTCAACACTAGCAGGTAGGTCTGGTTCAGTCTCCTATGGGGTCACTGCTCCTTCCCTCTGGGTCCTGGTGTGCACGCTACTTTGTGTGTGCCCTCCACGAGTGGAGTCTCTGTTTCCCCCAGTCCTATCGAAGTCCTGCAATCAATCCCTCTAGCCTTCAAAGTCTCATTCTCCGGGAATTCCTCCTCCCGTTGCCGACCCCCAGGTTGGGAAGCCTGACGTGGGGCTCAGAACCTTCACTCCAGTGGGTGGACTTCTGTGGTATAAGTGTTCTCCAGTTTGTGAGTCACCCGCCCAGCGGTTATGAGATTTGATTTTTTTGTGATTGTGCCCCTCCTACCGTCTCATTGCAGCTTCTCCTTTGTCTTTGGATGTGGGGTATCTTTTCTGGTGAGTTCCAGTGTCTTCCTGTCGATGATTGTTCAGCAGTTAGTTGTGATTCCGGTGCTCTCGCAAGAGGGACTGAGCACACGTCCTTCTACTCCACCATCTTGAACCAATCTCGGCACAACATTTTTCAAGTACTAAAAGGAAAGAATTGTCACTGCAGAATTCTATGTCCAGTGAAAATATTTTTCAGTAATGAAAGGGAAATCTTGGCATTCTTGTTGAAGGAAAACAAGGAGAATTTGTCACCCGCAGACATACCAAAAAGAATATTTTCCAAACAAAGAAAACAAAAAAGAAAATTGGAACATCAGAAAGAAATAAAGAACATAATAAGCAAAAATATTGGTATGTACTATAGACTTTCCTTCTCCTCTTGGGTTGTCTAAATTTCTAAATTTACAGTGCAAGCAAAAATTATAACACTGTTTGACGTGGTTCTAAATGTATGTAGAGTAAGTATTTAAGACAATTATATTAACAGGGAGGGCAACACATAAAGGGAGATAAGGTTTCTATACTTAACTTGAATTGGTAAAAGGACACTAGTAGACTGTGATAAATATGTATAATGTTATACCTACAGCAACCACTAAAAAAAAAATTTACAAAGAGTAAAATTAAAAATACTATAGATAGGGCTTCCCTGGTGGCGCAGTGGTTGAGAGTCCGCCTGCCGATGCAGGGGGCGCAGGTTCGTGCCCCGGTCCAGGAATCGGATCCCACGTGCCGTGGAGTGCCTGGGCCTGTGAGCCATGACCACTGGGCCTGCGCGTCTGGAGCCTGTGCTCCGCAATGGGAGAGACCACAACAGTGAGAGGCCCACATACCGCAAAAAAAAAAAAATACTATAGATAAGGGAAAAATGGGGAGTTACTGTTTAAGGGGTACAGAGTTTCTGTTTGGGATGATGAAAAAGTTACCGAAGTGAATAGTGGTGATAGCTGTACGACACAGTGAATGTACTGAGTTGCATATTTAAAATGATTAAATATGGTAAATTTTATGTTATGTATATTTTGCCAAAATTTTAAACATAGGTAATTAAAATAGTTAATTAAAAAAGCATAGCAGTGGTAATCATTTTACAATATATAAGTGTATCAAATCAACATGTTGTACATCTTAAACTTACAGAATGTTATATATCAATTATATCTCTGTAAAGTTGGGGAAAAACACTATAGATCAATCAAAATGTAATTCTTCAAAAATGTTCAAGTAGGAACTTCCCTGGTGGCACGGTGGTTAACAGTCTGCCTGCCAGGGCAGGGGACACAGGTTTGAGCCCTGGTCAAGGAAGATCCCACATGCCACAGAGCAACTAAACCCATACACCACAACTACTGAGCCTGTGCTCTAGAGCCCGTGAGCCACAGCTACTGAGCCCACATTCCACAACTGCTGAAGCCCACGCACCTAGAGCCCATGCTTCACAACAAGAGAAGCCACCGCAATGAGAAGCCCACGCACTGCAATGAAGAGTAGCCCCTGCTTGCCACAACTAGAGAAAAGCCCGCACACAGCACCGAAGACCCAACGCAGCCATAAATAAATAAATAAATAAATGTATTTTTAAAAAAGTTCAAGTAATCCACAGTATGTCTGGGAAAAAGAAACCAGAGAAATAGAAAACAAAGAGAAGACACAGAAAGCAAAAAATAGAATGGCAGACTTAAGCTCTAACATATCATTAATTACATTAAATGTAAATGATCTAAATACACCAATTAGAGGACAAGATTGGCAGAGTGGATTAAAAAACATGCCCTAACTATATTATGTCTACAATAAGCTCATATCAAATATAATCATATAAGTAGACTGAATGTAAAAGAATTTTAAAAGATATCATACAAACATTAATCAAAAGGAAGTAGGAGTAGCTATGTTAATATCACATAAAGACAACTTCAGAGCAAATAAAACTACCAGAGATAGAGGTGGCCATTATATCATAATGAAAGGGTCAATCCACCAAGAAGACATACCAATTAAAAATATGTATGCACCAGACAAGAGAGCTGCAAGTTATGTGGAACAAAAACTACCAGAGCTAGAAGAAATAGGCAAATTCACAATAATAGTAGGAGACTTCAACACCTTTCTTTCAATAGTTGATAGAACAACTAGACAGAAAATAAACAAAGATATAAAAGAACTTAACACCACCAACAACCAGTAGGATCTGATCAACATCTATAGGTACCAACCCAATAACAGCAAAATATGCATTCTTTTCTTTTTTTAATTTATTATTTATTTATTTATTTTGGCTGCACTGGGGTTAGTTGTGGCACACAGGATCTTTGTTGCGGCATGCAGGATCTTTTTTAGTTGCGGCACTCAGACTTCTTAGTTGCGGCATGCGGGCTTCTTAGTTGCGGCATGCGAACTCTTAGTTGTGGCATGTATGCAGGATCTAGTTCCCTGACCAGGGTTCGAACCTGAGCCCTCTGCATTGGGAGCTCAGAGTCTTACCCACTGGACCACCAGGTAAGTTCCAAAATATGCATTCTTATGAGGTGTCCATGGAATATATATCAAGATAGGTCATATCCTGGGCCATAAAACAATTCTCAGTAAATTTAAAAGAATTTGAAATCATACTGCGTATGTTATCCAAACACAATGGAATCAAACTAAAAATGAATAACAGAATGATAACAGGAAAATCTCCAAACACTTGGAAACTAAACAACACACTTCTGAATAATACATGGGTCAAAGAAAAGTCTCACCTCAAGAAACTAGGAAAAGAAGTGAAAGATAAACTGAAAGCAAGGAGAAGGAAGAAAATAATAAAGAGAGATATGAATAAAATCGAAAATAGGAAAACAATAGAGAAAATCAGTGAAAGAAAATTAACAAACCTCCAGCAAGACTGACAGTGAATAAAAGAAGACACTAATTATCAGTATCAGGAATTAAATGGGATATCACTACAAACTCTGCAGACATCAAAAAGATAAGGAAATACTACAACTCTATACATATAAATTTAACAACTTAGATGAAATGAGCCAGTTACTCAAAAACACAGACTACCACAACTTGCTCAATATGAAACAGATCATTTGTATTTTCTTGTTATTTTTTGTTTTGTTTTGTTTTTTTGGTCACGTGAGGCTTGTGGGATCTTAGTTCCCCAATCAGGAATTGAACCTGGGCTTGGCAGTGAAAGTGTGGAGTCCTAACCACTGAACCACCAGAGAATTCCCTTAAACAGATCATTTGAACAGCTCTACAGCTATTAAGGAAATTGAGTGCATAATTTTTTAACTCTCAAAAAAGAAATCTCTAGGCTTACGTGGTGTCTCTGGAGAATTCTGCCAGAACTTTAAAGAAGAATTAACACCAATTCTATACAATCTCTACAGAGAATACCTAATTCATTCTATGAAGCTAGTATTACTCTGGTACCAAAACCAGATAAAGACAGTAAGCCAAAAGAAAACTATAAACCAATATATCTCATGGACTTAGTTGCAGTAATACCCATGAAATAGTAAATTCATTCCAGCAATGTGTAAAAAGATTTATATACCATAATACAAGGAATACGAGACTGGATTAGTGTTCAAGTATCAACTCATAAATCCACCAAATCAACAGGCTAAAGAAGAAAAAGCATATAATCATATCAATTGATGCAGAAAAGGCATTTGACAACATCCAACATCTGTTTGTGATAAAAAGACTCAGTAATGGGAATTCCCTGGTGATCCAGTGGTTAGGACTTGGTGCTTTCACTGCCAGGATGGGTTCAATCCCTGATCGGGGAACTGAGATCCTGCAAGCCAAGTGGTGTGGCCAAAAAACACCCCCTCAAAACCAAAAAGGCCTCAGTAAGCTAGAAATAAAGGGGAACCTTCTCAACTTGTTAAAGAACATATACACAAAGCTACAGCTAACGTAGTTACTGGCATAAGGCTGAATGCTTTTCCCCTAAGATGTCCTTGGATGTCCACTTTCACCACTATAGTGAAGTGGCTAGAAGTTCTAGCCAGCTCAATAAAGCAAGAAAAAGAAATAAAAGACATGACATACATATTAGAAAGGAGGAAATAATACTGTCCCTATTGCCAATGATGTTAGTGTCTACATAGAAAACTCCAAAGAATTTACACACACACACACACACACACACACACACACACAATCCCAGTACTATTTAGTGAGTTCAGCAAGATCTCAAGATACAAGGTCGATGCACAAAACCCAATTGCATTTCTAGGTATTGACATTAACAACATGTGGAAACTGAAATTAAACACAATGCCATTTACAATTGCTCCAAAGAAAAATGCTTACATATAAATCTAATAAAACATATACAACATCTGTTTTCTGAAAATTACAAAATGCTGATGAAAGAAATAAGAGAAGACCTAAACAAATGGATAAACACACTGTGTTCATACATTACTCAGTATAGTAAAGATATGAATTCTCCCCACATTGATTGCTATAGATTTAATGCAATTCTGGTCAAAATCTCAGCAAGGTATTTTATAACACAGACAAGCTTGCTGTAAAATTTATAGGTAAAGGTGCAGGACCTAGAATAGTTATAATAATTTTGAAAAAAAAGAATAAAGTAGGAGGAATCACTCTATCCAATGTTAAGTCTTAATATATAGCTACAGTAACCAAGACTGTATGGTATTGGCACAGGGATAGACTGGTAGATCAATGGAATAGAATAGAGAACACAGAAATAGGCCCACACAAATATGGCCAAGTGATTTTTAGCAAAGGTTCAGGAGAAATTCAATGGAGGAATGAGAGCCTTTTCAGCAAATAGGGCTGGAGTTATCGGTCATTCATAGGCCAAACAGAAGTGAACCTCAACCGAAATCAAACACTTTTTACAAAAATTATCTCAAAATGGATTATGGACTTAAATGTAAAACAGGTCATGTAAAACTTAAAAAAAAAACATTGGCCAAAAATCTTTGGTGCCTAGGGATAAACAAAGAATTTTTATATATGACACCAAAAACAGTATCTATAAAATGAAAAAATTGTTCATGAACCTCATCAAAATTAAAACCTTTTGCTCTGTGAGAGATCCTGTGAAGAGGATGAAAAAGACAAACTATCGACTGAGAGAGTATAACTGCAAACCACATATCTGACGAAGAACTTATTTCTAGAACACATAAAGAACTCTCAAAACTGAACAGTTAAAAAAAAACAGTCCAATTAGAAAATGGGCAAAGGGGACTTCCCTGGTGGTGCAGTGGTTAATCCGCCAGCCAGTGCAGGGGACATGGGTTCGAGCCCTGGTCCGGGAAGATCCCACATGCCGAGGAGCAACTAAGCCTGTGCGCCACAACTACTGAGCCTGCACTCTAGCACCCGCGAGCCACAACTACGGAGGCCGCATGCCACAACTACCAAAGCCTGCCCACCTAGAGCCCGTGCTCCGCAACAAGAGAAGCCATCTCAGTAAGAAGCCCGCACACCGCAATGAAGAGCAGCCCCCACTCACCTCAACTAGAGAAAGCCCATGCACAGCAACAAAGACCCAATGCAGCCATAAATAAATAAATTATTTTTAAAGAACACAGGAAAGAAAATGGGGAAGGACGTGAACCTACGTAGCACTGAAGAGGATTTACAGATGGCAAATAAGCACATAAAAAGCTGTTCAAAAATAAATAGCAATTATACATATACATGTATCTATTCTTTTTCAAATTCTTTTCCGATTTAGGTTATTACAGAGTATTGAGCACTTTGCTGTACACCTGGAACTAACACAACATTGTTAGTAATCAACTATACTCCAATATAAAATAAAATTTTTTTAAAAACAAGAAAAAGGAAAAAAATTAGCAATTAGCAAAATACAAATTTAAACCACAATGAGATATCACTATATATGTATCAGGATGGCTAAAATAAAATGTAGCAATATGCCAAATGAGGGTGAGGATGCAGAGAAACTAGATCACTCACACATTGCAGATGGGAATGTAAAAAGATACAGCCATTCTGGAGAAGAGTATGGCAGTTTCTTACAAAACTAAACTTGCACTTACCATGTAACCCAGCAGTTGTTTACAAAAGTTTTATTTGTGATAGCTCCAAGCAGGAAACAACCCAAATGCCCTTCAACAGGTGACTGGTTAAACAAACCGTGGTACATCCATGCCGTGGACTATTACTCAGCAGTTAAGAGGAGTGAACTGTTGATACACATGACAGCATGGATAAATCTCAGGGAATTATGCTGAGTGAAAAAAAGCCAATCTCAGAAGGTATTTTTATATAGCATTCTTGAATGACAAAATTATAGCGATAGAGAACATATTGGAGTTTGTCAGGGATTGGGGATAGTAGGAGGGGCAGGGGTGGCTGTGGCTACATAAGAGTAACGAGGGATCTTTGTGATGGAGCTCTTCTGCATCTTGATTCTGATGGCCACGCAATTCTACCTGTGTGATAAAATTGCATAGAAGTAAGCTTCAGCATACACACACACACACACACACACGTGCATGTAAAATAAATAAATTTGATGGGTTGTACCAGTGTTAGTATCCTGGTTGTGATATAGGCCTATGTAGGATCTCTGCATTATTCTAACTGCGTAGCAATCTACAGTTAACTCAAAAATATTTTTTTACCTGGCCTTTTGAGAATAATTATGATAATGAAGGGGAAAGGCAACCACTCTTTATGTCCCTACTTATTATATCTACGTCCTCTTCCCTTTGTTTTCAGGTTTACCTGGTTCCTTTTTTCCCTTGATTAATTCTGAGTTATGTTTAATCCCCCTTCTTCTATCTTCTCCATTTTTCCTGTCAAATAATCAATAGGGTTTTTGGGCCTGATGCAAGATTATTTAAAGTTATATTTAAATATAGAAACTATGATCATAGTTCTCAAACTTTTGACTGATTTTCCTTACTGTCCCAAGGACAATAAGGGGAGCGTTATGCTCTCTAGTGGACAGCACGTGAGAAGTACGTAAGCAGTGAGCTGCTGTTGCTACCAAAGGAATGCCTCCATTACTAATCCTCTAAATCGTCTTGGGTGTTGAAACAAGTGAGGGGATTTTTTTCTGCTCAACTCATTCTGAGCTCCTGCCTTTACCCTTGGTTGAGAATCAGGCATTACCCTTTTTGGAAAAGAGTAACAGCTTACTAGAATTCCAAGAGGGTATTGTTTACCAGTAGAAATAAAGGTCAGGCTATAAGGAAGACCACGTAACTGATTACAAACATTTGAAAGGAATAGTAACATGTCCTTGGCAAGCACGGCGTCGTTTTGTGCCCCCGTACCTCAGCATATGCTGTTCCATCTGCCTGGAATGCCTTCCTTCCATCTTACAAATCCTGCTTAGGTGTCTGAATCCTTCTGACTCCTTTCTTTATCCTTCAGATATAATAATTCCATATACTGTACTACCCCTACAAAGAATACATACTTATATTGTGACATATAAAATGGAAAGAAGCAGTGCAATACAGTGATTAAGAACTTGAACTCCGGCACCAAACTGAGTTTGAATCTCAGTTCCACTATCTGTATGACCATGACCAAGTTATTTAACCTCTTGTTGCCTCAATTTCCTCATCTATAAAATGGTGATAGTAATAATATTTACCTCATAGAGTTGTTATAAGATGAAATTAATCAATATGTATAAAATCCTTAGAAAAGTACCTGGCATGTAAATAAGCACTATATTAAGTGTTAGCTATTGTCTTTATGTATATATTTATTTCACTTAATCAGACCATAAGCTACTTGAGGGCAGTGTAAGTTATCTATTGCTATATTCAAATTACTCTAAAACTTAACGATTAAAACAACAAACATTATCTCATGGTTTTGTGGGTCAAAAATCTGGGAACACTTAGGTGGTTCCTCTGGTGCAGGGTTTCTCACAAGGCTGCAGTCAAGGTGTTGGCTAGGTTGGCAATTATCTGAAGGCTCAACTAGGGGAGGATCATGTGGTTTTTGGCAGGATTAAATTCCTCATGGATTGTTGGACCGAGTTCTCAGTTCCTCACTACCTGTTGGCCACCCTCGGTTCCTTTCAACTGGGCAGCTCACAATGTGGCAGCTGGCTTCCATTGAACGAACAAGCAAGAGAGGCTGAGCAAGAGATGCCACCCTAATTTTATACCCTAATCTCAGAAGTGACATCCCTCACCTTTCCTGCATTCTATTTGTTAGAAGCACGTTACTAGGTCCAGCCCACATTCAAGGTGAGGGGATTACACAAGAGCAAGAATAAGAGGATACAGGGCTCCCTGGAACCCACCTTAGGGGCTGCCTCCCTCCTCCCACGTGCAAATTACACTCATTGCCTCCCAAAGTCTCATCTCATTATAGGCAGGGAATGTAACTACAGCTACCTTTTCTTATGGATTTGAACAAAGGGAAAACAGTAACATTCTTCTTTGTTTTGAAGGAAAAATATAGAATCTCTTGTCACGAAAACTTAAGCTATGTGAACAAAATTCTATAAATAAAAATGTATTAAAGAACAAGATTTTTTTAAGCCGTTATTTTTTTTTTATTTGAATATATTTGATTTACCCTTAGCACTTATTTTGAATGCCCTGAAATCTTTTGGAGAATTTAATAACTACACAAATTTTAAACATTCATCATTTGATTTCATTTCCACGTTTGGTTTGAGTGTGAAGATATTCCAAGAGATCAGGAGGTAAAACTTAATTTTACATCTTAAATTTCAATAAGCTCATCCATGTAATATTTATCTTGTCTATTTATAGTTGGATTCATAATGCCAAGGAATGTGGATAATTTAAACTCCTTTTTCCAAAACAACTCCCGATCATGGTTGTCCAAGAAGGTACAACCAACTAAAACACAGCAATGTATTCAAATAGAACTCTTCTCATCTAGCCATCTCCAGGGCATTTCTCCAATCTCTAGCTATAGGTTCATTCATTCACCTGTGATATGAAAGAAACACAGAGTAGGTATATGACATACCTTGCTTTCTATCCATGAGACATATTTTCCCGAGGCATAAGCAAAAGCCATCTGCTTTGCCATGGAGCCTCTGGTGGATGTATAATAGCTGTTGGAGAGGGCGTTTGGAGAAAGGGCAGGGGGAAGGGGATTTCTCCTTATGAAGAGCTGAGTTCAGTGCCGTGAGACAAACCAGAGGCGTTTGGAGCCGACAGGTCTCCTCAAGGGGTAGGTATTGATGGCACAATCATTAAAATCTATTTTTCTTGTTCCCAGTCCAGAAAACTTTTTCTTCTGTTTTAAAACTTTGGGATTTTAAGACAAACTTAAGGTTTTAGATTTAAATTATCGATATAAAGGGAGATTTTCAAGCTACTTCATCTATCAGGGCTAAAAACCTGGAGGGCTCTTCAGGATCGTCGTTTTATTTTTCCTGAGAAGCTACGAAGGATATAATTCATAAAAAATCAAATGGTGTATTATAAATAGTAAATAGTTCTGTCTGTGGACCGCCAGTCTCCTGAAATAGCACCTCTAGGAATCTCTGAGCAATGCCTCCTTACTAAATCCGGTCATCTTCCTGTCCTGCTTGCTACTGACCCATTTGTTTTCGAAACGTCTTCCTGGCATGACCCTTCAGTTCTGATCTGAATCAATCTCCTCATTTTCTCTGCTCACACTGTCCTTGCTTCTGTCCACAGCCCTCCGCTAATCCTAATGCCCTTTTCTCAAGTCTCTGAAGTCTGATCCTATCCCTCAGAGCCCAGCTTATATTACAGTTTTTCCTTGAGGCCTCCCCACACCACGGGAGCCCTCCTGGATCTCTGCCTCCTATGGATTACTCTTGCAGATAAAATTTGTCACTGCTTATTTTGGCTCTTAACCAAATATTCTTTTTTTAAGTTATCATATAACCTTTTCACGAGTGAGTGTCCATCACAGAGCTGTCATGTCATGGTATTTGTTTTCAATTTTCAAAGACCTGTGGAGGGACTTCCCTGGTGGTCCAGTGGGTAAGACTCCACGCTCCCAATGCAGCGGGCCCAGGTTCGATCCCTGGTCGGAGAACTAGATCCCACATGCATGCCGCAACTAAGAGTCCACATGCCGCAACTAAAGATCCCACATTGCTACAACTAAAGATCCCACATGGACTTCCCTGGTGGCGCAGTGGTTGGGAGTCTGCCTGCCAATGCAGGGGACACGGGTTCATGCCCCGGTCCGGGAGGATCCCACGTGCCGCGGAGCGGCTGGGCCCGTGAGCCATGGCCGCTGGGTTTGCGCGTCCGGAGCCTGTGCTCCGCAACGGAAGAGGCCACAACAGTGGGAGGCCCACTTACCGCAAAAAAAAAAAAAAAAAGATCCCTCATGCCACAACTAAGACCCAGCACAGCCTAAATAACTAAAATACTAAAAAAAAAAAAGACCTGTGGAGATTAATAGATTGTAAAGTGGGAGTTTGTCCTGCAGATGCTGTACAACACTACCAGGTGGTGGTGAACAGTGCTGCATATTCTTGAGATTGAAGGGTGCAGAAACAGAAGAATGTGTCTTTCCTGAATTAAAGGGTGGGTTTCTGCCTGAAATATTAAAATTAGACTTCCAAATCACAGTACAGAAATAAACTAAAACAACTTCAAATTAAACACGTAAAGCTGGTATTTCTTTAGAGTATCTTACTAAAAATATTATATGGTGTATCTGCATGTGCATGCATTTGTATGTCTGTATTCTATGATACATGTGGATTCCTTTCCTCGTGGTTTCTTAATTATTTCTGAAACTATAATTTTCAAATTTTCCTGAATTTTTACTTAAACTAAGTCCTTTTGTGGGCAGTTTGTCAAGTTTACTACCTTTTCTGACAAGAGTTTTATTGTGACTACTGCTGGGCTCAGAAGTAAAACATCTACAAACTTCTGAACTAAATTGTAATAATGGTGACAGGTTTTATTCACCCTTCTTGGGTAGCTTCTCACAGAGTTTTCCAACCTGTCTCTCATTTGCTCTCCAGTCATTTCTCAGTACAAAATACACAGGACACTGTTATATAGTCAGCAGCCAAAAATTCTTATATATTTTCCACCAAACAGAAAATAATACTCAGCCACTTAGGAAAATTCATCTTAATTTTACCCTCTCTCATGGCCATCTCAGGCAGGGAGTCCTTTAGGCATTTTTTATTTACTAACCTAAGTTACCAATTTAGCAACTTTTTCCCTTGGCAAATTATAGTGTGTGTGTGTGTGTGTGTGTGTGTGTGAGAGATTTCAGTGGTTTCTTCATATTACATTTAAAGTGACAGTATCCCTTTTGGGAGACAGAAAAATAGCTGGTTTCATCATACTCCGTAACTAAATGATAGGGTTTTTAAAAATAAATTTATTTATTTATTATACTTTTGGCTGCGTTGGGTCTTTGTTGCTGCGCACGGGCTTTTCTATAGTTGCGAGCGGGGGCTACTCTTCGTTGCGGTGCAGGGGCTTCTCATTGCCGTGGCTTCTCTTGTTGTGGAGCACGGGCTCTAGGTGCTCGGGCTTCAGTAGTTGTGGCACACGGGCTCAGTAGTTGTGGCTCACAGGCTTAAGTTGCTCTGCGGCATGTGGGATCTTCCCGCACCAGGGCTCAAACCTGTGTCCCCTGCATTGGCAGGCGGATTCTTAACCACTGCACCACCAGGGAAGTCCCTATATGTTTTTTAAAAATTTTCTCTTTCCTGCACCTCTCCCAACTTAGCGTAAGTGTTTAAGTAGTATAGTATGTAGTCCTAAATTAAAATTCTATTTAAAAATGAAAATATGTCAGGGTACTAACTGCTACAAAAAGTTCTAGACCTCCTCCCTACTATTAATATTACCACAATATTATAAATTTCATTTGTTGGAAATGAAATTTTAAGTTTTAAGACTAATAAATAATTAGCAATTTAACAAATTACATTTAATATTTGTTGATGAGAGTTTATGACAGTGAAGCTGCTTAATTTCTCAACATGTTGCCCTTATACACACACAAAAAGTGAAAAGTGCTCTCCATAAGAGACTCCATGTTCTTGCTGTGATCAGAGTTCTGGTACTCTCTTTAGAATTAAGGGAGCATCTAAAATTCAAGATTCAATACTGTTGGAAAAGAAGTGATAAAGCCTTGATCCAACAACTCCCAAGAATGAAAGTTCTGGAACAATTTCCTGGGCTGGTCTTCTTCTCCTGTTACCCAGCCTCTGGACCCAGAAGGAGTTGAGAGGAAATGTCATGATAGAGTTGGTCTATTAGTTATCTCTTGCTACATAACAAATTATCCCAAAACTTAAGAGCTTAAAACAAACATTAATTGCCTCACTTAATTTCTGAGGTTCAGGAATCCACGAGTGGCTTAGCTGGGTGGTTCTAGCTTAGGGTCTTAAAAATAGATGACTCATTTATATATACACATGTATATATATGTATATGTATATTTGTATATAAATGAGTCATCTATTTTTATAAATTTATATAATTTTATATATAAAATTGCAAAAAAGTGAGCACATTTTATTTTACATGAACATTACATTTAATCAGAATGTATCATGTGTTTCATTATCATTTCAATTAACTTCTGATTTTTTTTTTTGCTTCTTTGATCAGGTCTTTATTCAAAATTAGCCATCCAAAATGATTTGACCTTTACCGAATAAACAAATTTAAGTTTATACAGCAGCCTTCTTTTCCTCTGTGGTGGGTATCTTTTCTGTGGGCTTCTTTATAGCAGGCTTCTTTTCAGCTGCTGGTTTCTTGGTCAGAAGAAAGGCTATAAAAACTTTTTCAGACAGCACAGGTTTGCTTCTCTCAGAGAAATGCAGCAACATAGCAAATAATTAATAAACAGGAAAAAAGACTAATGAAAACATCAGTGTCAAATCATGGGGCAGATTAAGCAGAGAGCCATTAAAGTGAAATTGACAGTCCATAGTAGAAAGAAGAAGATGATGAAGTACAAAGGGCATGGAACATGGAATCAAAAGTTTGGCGTTCCAGCCCAGTTCCTCCAGTTGTTTGGCCTTAGGTAGGACACTTACTTCTCTGTGACTTTGTTTCCTGAACTATAAATTGAGGAGATTAGAAGATCACGGTACCAGAAATCTCTTCTTAAAATGATGTAGCTCTGTGTGTCTAAGCTCTAATTGGCAAGACATAGAAGTATACAAGACAATAAAGAAAAGGCAAACAAAATACACCCTTTAAGGAAATAACTGAAGAAAAAATTTCTGAATCAAACAAACAAACAACTTAAAAGTCAAGAAAGTTCAAGCTGCCTCCAAAGAATAATGATCAAAGAAAAACTCATTCCCACCATTCTCCCACGCCAGTCAAGCATATTTGAAAGAATAATCGATCATAAATGAAGCAATAAATGAAAGTCTAATTATAATAAAAGATATGAACTCTGCATTTTCAAAAGATTATAATAAAGAAATTTAACAAAGATACAGTAGATTTGAACAATACAATGAATAAAATGTAACTGATTGAAAAAAATCTATAAATGTACTTCCTTTCAGATGAAAAGATTCAAATGAATCTTTTATAGGAACTACACGATAAGCATAAAGAGTATCAATTCTATAAATGACTTTATACAGTTTCAAATAATTTTTTTAAGTACCTAACCATAAGGGAAAATAGTAAAACATTCTTTTTACAAAAGTTCTCTTCAAAGAAGAAATACAGGGGCTTCCCTGGTGGTGCAGTGGTTAAGAATCGGTCTGCCAATGCAGGGGACATGGGTTCGATCCCTGGTCCGGGAAAATCCCACATACCGTGGAGCAGCTAAGCCCGTGTGCCACAACTACCAAGCCTGCACTCTAGAGCTTGTGAGCCACAACTGCTGAGCCCGCATGCCTAGAACCCGTGCTCTGCAACAAGACAAGCCCCCGCAATGAGAAGCCCGTGCACTGCAACAGAGTAGCCCCTGCTCGCTGGAACTAGAGAAAGCCCACACGCAGTAACGAAGATCCAATGCAGCCAAAAATAAATAAATAAAACAAACAAATTTTTTTAAAAACTCATTAAAAAAAGAAGAGATACAGACTATAATGGAATTTTTAATTAGCTTTATTGAGATATAGTTAACATACAATAAACTGCACATATTTAACGTGTACAATTTGACAAGTTTTCACATATGTATACACCCATGAAAACATCACCACAATCCACACAATGAGCACACCCATCACCCCCAAAATGTTCCCTGTGCCCCTCTGTAATCTTTCCTGCACTGCCCTACCTCCTGCCCATCCACATGATCTACTTTCTGTCACTATAAATTCACATTTTCTAGAGTTTTATATAGACGGAACTATACAGTATGTACTCTTTTTGCCTGGCCTCTTACTCAGCATAATTATTTTGAGATTCATCCATGTTGTAACTTGTATGACCAATCCATTCATTTTTATTGCTCAGTAGTTTTCTATTGTATGGATATACCACAATTTGTTTATCCATTCACCTTTGATGGACATTTGGGTTGTTTCCAGTTTGAGGCTATTACAAATAAAGCTGGTATGAATATTTGTGCACCAGTCATTGTATGGACATACACTTTAATTTCTCTTAGGTAAATGCCTAGGAATTGAATGACTACGTTATATGGTAAGTGTATGCTTAAGTTTTAAGAAACTGACAAAGTGTTTTTCAAAGTGCTAGTCCCATATTTCATTCCTACCAGTCCCATATTTCATTCCTACCATCAGAATGTAGGAGATAGCTCCTCCACATCCTTGCCAACACTTGGTATGGACAGTCTTTTAAATTAGACATTCTAATTGAGGCATAGCAATATCTCGTGATTTTAAATTTGCATTTCCCTAATGCTAATGATTTTTAAGCATCTTTTCATATGCTTATTTGCCATCTGTGTATCTTTTTTAGTGAAGTATCTTCTTTTGCCCATTTTTTATCGGTTGTCAGGTTTTAAAAAAAATTTTAGTAATCTTGAGAGTATTTATATATCCTGGACACAAGTCCTTTATCAGATATGTTACTTACAAATACTTCTCCAAGACTGTGCCTTGTCTTTTCACTCTCTTATCACTGTTTTCCAAAGTGCAGAAGTTCTTGATTTTGGTAAAATCAATTTTTTTTTCTTTTATGGATTGTGCTTTTGGTGTTGTTTCCATGAAATCTTTGCCTCACCCCAAATCACAAGATTTTCTTCCATATATTCTTCTAGAAGATTTATAGTTTTAGGTTCTGCATTTAGTTCTATGAACTAGCATCAATTAATTTTTCTGTGTAGTGTGAGGTATGGATCAAAGTTCTTTTCTTTCTTTCTTTCTTTCTTTTTCTTTCTTTCTTTGTTTTTTTCCATATTGTTATCCAATTGTTCCAGCAGAATTTGTTGAAAAGAAATGTAATTTCTTTGTATGTTTGTGAAAAATCAGTTGTCTATATATGCGTGGGTCTATTTTTGGCCTCTACGTTCTTTCCACTCATCTGTTTATCTTTTTTTTAAGTATTTTAAAAATTTTATTTTATTTATTTATTTTGGCTGCATTGGGTCTTCGTCACTGCGCACAGGCTTTCTCTAGTTGCAGTGAGTGGGGGCTACTCTTCTTTGTGGTGCATGGGCTTCTCATTGCAGTGGCTTCTCTTGTTGCAGAGCACAGGCTCTAGGCACATGGGCTTCAGTAGGTGTGGCGCACAGGCTTCAGTAGTTGTGGCTCACGGGCTCTAGAGTGCAGGCTCAGTAGTTGTGGTGCATGGGCTTAATTGCTCCGCGGCATGTGGGATCTTCCCGGACCAGGGCCCGAACCCGTGTCCCCTGCATTGGCAGGCGGATTCTTAACCACTGTGCCACCAGGGAAGCCCCTGTTTGTCTATCTTGATACCAATTCCATATTGTCTAGATGACTGTAGTTTTACAATATCTTGAATTCAAGTAGTGGAAGTTCTTCAACTTCGTTCTCCTTCCACAGAGTTGTTTGGCTTTCTAGGTACTTTGTATTTCCGTATGAATTTTATAATCAACTTGTCAATGTTTACAGAAAAAGCCTATTGGGATTTTGGTTGAGACTGCATTTAATATATAAATCAATTTGGGGACCGTTGGCATCTTAACAATATTGAGTCTTCCAACCCATGAACAAGGTGTGTCTCTTCCTTTATTTAGATCTTTTTAAATTTTTCTCAACAATATTTTGTAATTTTCAGAATACAGCTGTTATACATCTCTTTTTCAGGTTAATCACTTAGTATTTCATATTCTTTATGCAAGTATAAGTGGTCTTTTAAAAGTTTTTTCAGTTTCCAATTGTTCTTTGACCATGTATGGAAATAGAATTGAATTTTGTATATTGACTTTATATCCTACGACTTTGCTAAACTCACTTCTAATCAGTGATCACTTCTAATACCTCTTTTGCAAACTCCATTGGATCTCCTAAGTGATCATGTCTGCAAATAACAATAGTTTCACTCTTTTCTTTTCAATCTGGATTCATTTTATTTCTTTCTCTTGCCTGATTTCATTGGCTGTACTTTCCAGTATGAGGTTGAATAGCAGGTGGTGAGAATGCACATCCTTGTCTGTTCCTGATCTTAGGGAGACAGTATTCAGGCTTTCACCACCAAGTACGACAGCAGCTGTAGATTTTTTTAAGATGCCCTTTATCAGGTTGAGGAAATTCCCTCATGCTTTTGTCATTATTGATATAGTTAGGTTTAAGTCTGTCATTCTGATATGTCTTTTCTAATGGCCCCATATGTACCTTGTTCTCCTTTTCTTCACTTTCTTTGGATTGAGGATTTTTTTGATTCCTTTTGATATCTTGAGTTGGGTATTGGCTATTACTTTTTCTGTTGTTCAATGGTTGATTTAATGTTTATGGTATATTTTCCTTGATGCATCACAGTCTACCTTGAAGTGATATTATGCCACTTCATGTATAGTATACGAACCTTAAAATAGTATACTTCTCCTTCTTAGCTCCTGGCTTTTATGCAATTGTTGTCATGTATTAGAGTTAATACGTGTATTAGAAGCCCCACTTATGTTTTCTTAAACAGTTATCTTTTAAAGATATTTAAATAAGAAAAAAATATTTAAATAAGAAAAAGATATTTAAATAAAAATATTTAAATAAGGGGCAAATATTTACCCCTATAGTTACCATTTCCAGTGTTTTTCATTCCTTTACATAGATTTATATTTCCACCTGATACATTTTTCCTTCTGTCTGAAGAACTTCCTTTAACATTTATTTCAGTCTAGGTCTGCTAGTGATTAATCCTTTCATTTTCTATATATTTCAAAGAGTCTTTATATTGCCTGGGTTTTTTGTTTTCTGGGGGGTTTTTTTTGGCTGTGTGGCATGTGGGATCTTAATTCCCCAACCAGGGATTGAACCATTATGCCCTACATTGGAAGGTGAAGTCTTAACCACTGGACCACCAGGGAAATCCCTAGGCTGACAGATTCTTTTTTTCTTTTAGTATATTAAACATGCTGCTCTCTGCCATCTAACTTGCATTGTTTCCAAAGGGAAATCTGATGCTTCTTTGTGTCTTTCTACATAACTTGTATCTTTTCTTTGGTGGTTTTTATCACTTTTTTTGCAAACTGATAATTATGTACCTTGGTGTAGTTTTTGTTATATTTCTTGTGTTTGAGATTTGTCAAGCTACTTGAATCTTTGAATTTAAAATTTTCATCAAACATGAAAAAAAAAAAGTTTGACCATTGCTTCTTCAAATATTTTGCAGATCCCCACCCTGTCTCCATTGAGGACTCCAATTACATTTATATTAGGCTACTTGAAGTTGCCCCAAAGATCACTGATTTTCTGTTCCCTTTTTCTTGAATTATTTTTTAAATCTGTGCTTCAGTTTGGATAGTTTCTATTACTATGCCTTGATGTTCACTAATCTTCTTTATGTCAATTTATAATCTGCCATTAATGACATCCAGTATATTTTTCACCTTAGATACTATAGTACTCATCTCTACATATTCAATTAGGTATTTTTTTAAATATATTTTATGTTTCTACTTAAGTTTTTGAACATATGGAACACAATTATAATAACTCTTTTTTTTAACATCTTTACTGGAGTATAATTGCTTTACAATGGTATGTTCATTTCTGCTTTATAACAAAGTGAATCAACTATACATATACATATATCCCCATATCTCCTATAATAACTCTTTTAATGTCATTGGCTGCTAATCTAACAGCTGTGTAAGTTCTAGTTTAGTTTTGCTTTGTTGATTCAATCCTCATCAAGGGTCATATTTTCCTGCTTCGTATGTCTAGTAATCCTTGACTGGATGCCAAACATTGTGAATTTTGCCTTGTTGGGAGGTGGCTATTTTTTTTTTTTGCGGTATGCGGGCCTCTCACTATTGTGGCATCTCCCATTGCGGAGCACAGGCTCCGGACGCGCAGGCTCAGCGGCCATGGCTCACGGGCCCAGCCGCTCCACGGCATGTGGGATCCTCCCGGACCGGGGCACGAACCTGTGCCCCCTACATCGGCAGGTGGACTCCCAACCACTGCGCCACCAGGGAAGCCCTTGGAGGTGGCTATTTTTATTCCTATGAATATTCTTGAACTTTGTTCTAGAATGCATTTAAGATAATTGGAAACACTTTGATCCTTTCAGGTCTTTCTTTTACAGTTGTTAGGTGAGACCAGGGCCATGTTTAGTCAAAGGTTAGTTATTTTTTACTACTGAGGTAAGATCCTTTTGAGTACTCTACCCAACGTGCCATAAATTATGAGACTATTCAGTTTGTCTAATGGGAACAGGCCCTATTCCCGGCCCTCTGTGAGTTTCTCTAATCCTTTTGGATGGTTAATTCCCAAGCCTTGAGTAATTTCCTTATACATATGCACCGATTAGCACTCTGCTCAATACTCAAGAGGGACATTCTGAAGATCTTCAGAGTTCTCTTTTTGTATCTCTCTGGTACTCTGTCCTGTGATGTATAGCCATCTTGGTCTCTCCAGACTCTCAGTTTCATTTCCTCCATTCAGGGAGTCCAGTGAATCCCCTTTCTATGCTCTAGACTGGAAACTCTCTAAAGGTAAAAAGCCGGGACAATTATAGGACCTAACTCATTTGTTTCTTATCTCTGAGGAATCACCTTCTTTCATTGCCAGTGTGCAATATTGAAAATTATTGTTTCGGGCCTCCCTGGTGGCGCAGTGGTTGGGGGTCCGCCTGCCGATGCAGGGGATACGGGTTCGTGCCCCGGTCTGGGAGGATCCCATATGCCGCGGAGCGGCTGGGCCCGTGGGCCATGGCCACTGGGCCTGCGCGTCCGGGGCCTGTGCTCCGCAGCGGGAGAGGCCACAACAGTGAGAGGACCGCATACCGCAAAAAAAAGAAGAAAAAAAAAAAAAAAAAAAAAAAGAAAATTATTGTTTCAAATATTTTGTCTGGTTCTGCTGTTGTTGCTTCAGATGGGAGGGTAAATCCATTTCCCATTACTCCATGTTGGCCAAAAGCTCAAGTCCATTAGTCTTTTATAAGAACTATACAATAATCTTAAATAAGCTTAAATTCTACAGAGAATTATGTGTGTGTGTGTGTATATATAGATATATATAATTTTATACATATACCAAATTATGTGAGTAAATGACAAAAATTATGTTAAAAGTAAATATTCTCTTCAGAAAGTCCAGAAATAATAATGGCATATTTTTAAACAATGGAAATCCTAGATAAAACATTTTAAAATCACTGGAATAGAGCCAAAAACAATACGTTTGCTTCAGATGCTTATACTGACAAAAAGAGAGAAAAGAGAAACCCAATTAGTCAAATTATATTTTAGAAAAATAGAAAAGGAAACTAGGAAAGGTATAGTAATAAATTTAAAAGTAGAAATATACTATTGGAAAATGATAACTTAGTATGAAGGATAAATAAAACTTAAAATTAGCTCTTTGAAGAATAAAATACAGGTAAGCTATCAGCCCAACTAATTTTTTTAGAGCACAGAAAGTACATAAATTAGGAATGCCCAAAATGAGGAAGAAGATATTGCAACCAATAAATACACGTACAGGGAAATGATGTAAGCCAAAATTCAGTAGTCCCCCCTTATCTTCTGTTTCGCTTTCCCCAGATTTCAGTGACCAGCAATCAACCACAGTTTGAAAGTACCTACAATACAGTAAGATATTTTGAGAGAGAGAGAGACCATATTCACATAACTTTTTTTTTTTTTTTTTTTTTTTTGCTGTACGCGGGCCTCTCACTGCTGTGGCCTCTCCCGTTGCGGAGCACAGGCTCCGGACACACAGGCTCCGCGGCCATGGCTCGCGGGCCCAGCCGCTCCGCAGCATGTGGGATCTTCCGGGATCGGGGCACGAACCCGTGTCCCCTGCATCGGCAGGTGGACTCTCAACCACTGCGCCACCAGGGAAGCCCCCACATAACTTTTATGACAGTATATTGTTATAATTGTTCTATTATGTTAGAAGTATGGTTGTTAATCTCTGAGGTTGACCAATTTATAAGTTAAACTTTATCATATGTATGGATAGGAAAGAATGTAGTATACATAGGGTTTGATACTATCCGAGATTTCAAGCATCCACTGGGGTTCTTGGAATGTATCCCCCTTGGATAAGGGGGGACTACTGTATTACTTACTAGTTATCATTGGGAGCTGGGGTTACATATAACTTTTATTTATCTCTTTCTCTGTTGTGTGTCTGTGTGTGTTTTACATTTTCTGCAAAGAACCTATGATACTTTGTAATAAAAAAGGTATTTGGAAAAACAGTTGATGCAACAAGATTTAGAAAACGTAAAGGCAGTAAGAAGGAAAGAAAGAAAAACATGTATCCAGTTGATTCACAGAAGGAGAAATTGGAGTGGCCAAGAAAAGATTAAAGAGATGTTCACCCTTACTAGTAATCAGAGAGGCACAAAATAAAACAATGTGAGAACATTCCACACCTTTGAGTTTGCATAAGTTAGTAAGTCTGATAATGCCACGTGCTGGCAAGAATGTGAGCCCCAGGAGCTCTTATATCCTGCTAGCAATAGTGTAAACTTATAATGTTGCACTTTGGTTCTCTGGGAAACAGGCTCTGAGACAGAGATCTGTGTACGGAAGATATTGGAGAGTGTGCTTGGGAGCAATACCTGTAAGGAGGGAGAGAGGTAACATTCAGCAAAAAGAGAAGTTGGGCACTCCTTACTCCTCTTCCCCAGGACCCTGGCAACCATGCATAGGCTTTCTACCTGTATGAATTTTATTTCATATGAACGTAATCATATGACATATGTCCTTTTGTGAATGGCTTCTTTTACTCAGCATGTTTTCAAAGTTCATCCATGTTGTAAACATGTATTAGTACTTCATTCCTTTTGATGACTGACTATTTCATTATATAGATATATCACATTTTGCTTATTCATTCATTAGTCAGTGAATACTTTGGTTGTTTCTGCCTTTTGACTATCATGAATAGTGCTGCCATGAACATTTATGTGCAAGTGAACATCTATTTTCAATGGGTATATAGCCAGGAGTGGAATTGCTGGGTCATATAGTCATTCTATTTTTAACTTATTGAGGAACTGCTAAACCATTTTCCATAGTAGCTGAAACATTTTTCACCCTACCAGCAATGCGTGAGAATTCTACTTTACCCACACCCTTGGCCAACACTTGTTATTTTCTGTTTTGTTTTGTTTTGTTATTATTATTAAAGCCATTCTACCAGATGTGAGGTCGTATCACACTGTGGTTTGATTTGCATTTCCCTAATGACTAATGACATTGAACATCTTTTCATGTGCTTGTTGGTGATGTGTGTATCTTCTTTGGACAAATGCCTATTCTGAAGTGTTTTTTTTTTTCTATCACCATCAAGCAATTCTCAGCAGACACTCACAGGGTGTCTTACAAGTTTAACTCAGTTCTGACACTGTCTACCTGGAGGTAGCATCTGATCCCACAGGTTAAGGGCCCAGTCCCATAAGACTGTTCCCACATCAGACACCAATCAAAAGGCTAGACATTCCACAGCCCCCGCCTCCAGTTTGATCATTTGGTTAGAATAGCTCACAGAATTCAGGGAAACGTTTACTTAGGTTTACCAGTTTATTATAAAAGGTATTATAAAGGATCCAGATAAACAGCAAGATGAAGAGGTACACAGAATGAAGTCTGAAAGGGTCCCATGCACAGAAGCTTCTGTCCGAATGGAAGTGGTATATGCCATCCTCCAGTATATGGATGATTTTACCTTCCCAAAAGCTCATCAGACCACGTGTTCAAGAGTTTTTATAGAGCTTAATTTGCAGATTCTCCCTCCCCCTCTGCCCCATTCCAGAGGTTGATAGATGGGACTGAAAGGTCCAACCTTCTAATCACTTGATATTTGTGGTGACCAGCTCCATTCTGAGGCTATCTAGGGGCTCGCTCTAAGTCACCTAATTGGCATAATAAACTCCCTGTGCTCTAAAGGGGACTTCTTAATGAATAACAAAAGATACTTCTGTTACTCAGGAAATTCCAAGGGTTTTAGACACTTCGTGCCAGGAACCCAGAGACAATCAGCAAATATATTTCTTATTATACCACCCCTATTTAAGTCCTTTATCCATTTTAAAAATTGGATCATTTGTTTTTTTTTGTTGAATTTTAAGCCTTTATACATTCCAGATGCCAGGCCTTTATCAGATAATATTGTTACTGAACTGAATTTGGGTCTACTCACCTGCTGCACAGCAAAGCCAATCTACTGACACCAGGTTATAGTGAAGGAAAGTACAGTGCTTGTTGCAGGGCACCAAGTGAGGAGAATAGGCAGCTAATGCTCCCCGATGGCTTTCAGGGAAGGGTTTTAATGGCAATATTTGAGGTGATGGTTGCAGCTCGTGGACTTTCTTCTGATTGGTTGGTGGTGAGGTAATGGTGATGTTTCAGGAATCTTAAGCATCAACCTTCTGGTTCCAGCCAGACTGGGGTCTACCTGCTTGTGGTCAACATGTAGTCACCATCCTCCACCTGGGAGGGTGCGGGTCTTGGTTCCTTCAGAACAACTCAAATATCTGCATCAGATTGTTATGTATGTCCCTTTGAGGAGGAACTAGGACTCTGTTTTATCACTGAACTATTGTTTAAGCTATCGTTACTTTTTATGCTTGATTGCTTTTCCTTTCTTTCTGCATTGCCTCACTTCCACAACTAGTAACTATTGAATCTGCTCTTTGAAACTTAGGGAAGGCCTAGGAGAATAAAGCCTTTTTCTACAAACAAGAAACAGGGGACACAGCGGGACTTTTGTACCCAGGAGGGCCCTGCAGGGTCCTGCTCAGTTTCAATATAATTTACAAATATTTTTCTCCCTTTCTCCAGGTTTTTTCACTCTCTTTATAGTGCCCTTTGGTGTACAAAAGTTTTTAAATTTGAAGGCTGATTTATGTATTTTTTCTTTTGTTGCTTGTGATGTTGGTGTCATATCTAAGAATCCACAGCAAAATTGAGGTCATGAAAATTTACCCCTATGTTTTCCTCTAAGAGCTTTACAGCTTTATCTCTTATATTTAGATCTTTGCTGCATTTTGAGTTAATTTTTGTATATTGTGTGAGTTATGGGTTCAATTTCATTCTTTTACATGTGGATGTACAGTTTTCCCAGCATCATTTGTTGAAGAGACTATTCTTTCCCCATTGAATGGTCTTGGCACCTTTGTTGAAAATCAGTTGACAATAGATGTATGGGTTGTGACTAGGAATTCTGTGATTAAAACAGTAGCTTCCAAAGTGGGTATATACACCCCTGAAAGTATTCAAAATGATCTGTTAGGACACAGAAAGAAATTTTATAAACTATATTTTTTTAATTGAATATACAATTTATAAGATATGTAAATTAAAACTGTATATCCTTAAAATAACAAATTAATCGTATTAGTATTTACTTTGCTAAAAAAAAGATTCCACTGAGTAAATCTGAAGATCTAGTTGGCTTTATTCAACAATTCATGAGCAACATCCCATCTAGTAAAGAGAAAGGCACTCTCAGGGGTTGTACAAAATGGAAGGTTTTTGTAGGCAGAAGGAGAGTGGGACAAGAAGGGACTAGCAAAAGGAAAAAAAAGGATTGTTTTAGGCCAAGCTATTTTCTTTTGTGGGGAAGGGAACAACAACACGGGGTGGGGAGGTTTGTTTTTTGGTTTTTGGTTTTATTTGGCTACACTGCACAGCACACTGGATCTTAGTTCCCCACCAGGAATCGAATCTGTGCCCCCTGCAGTGGAAGCACGGAGCCCTAACCACTGGACCGCCAGGGAATTCCCCAAACACAGGTTTTATTATGCATTCTTCCTCTGGGGGAAGGGGGAATAGAAAGGCCCACGTGACAGATTACCTCACTGGTGCTGATCAGAAAATCCTAGACTGGCCCATTAAGATTACATTCCTGGGGAAGGCCAAAACTAAAATTAGGTCAGGTATTAAATCTAGGTTTGGTACCCTGGGCTTTAGCAAAAGTGACACCACTTTGGGCCTGTGGTTTTCTCTTTAACAGCTTTGAAGATTGACCCTGTGATACACCTTTTCTTTTATTTTCTGTATATTGTGACATATCACAGTGTATTTGCTACAGGGCATCATGAACATGATTAATCTTATTTTTTTAAAAAAAGAATTTTCAGTGCTAGACCCTCTACAGTATTTTGTATTGAGATGGGAAAGCACAAATGCAGTTTTTTGATACCACACGGAGTTTCACTCACATAACCTTTCTCAATCTTTTCCCTCTAGAGGAGCTCTTGGAATACTTTTCAGGTCTCAGAGAACATCTGTATAATTTTTTTTTCTTACAGCTCATAGTACATTAGCATGGTCATTAAACTGTAGATATAACAATCCAATAATAATCTCCAATGATCTTTTTAATTTAATTAATTTATTTATTTGGTTGCACGGGGTCTTAGTTGTGGCATACAAACTCTTAGTTGTGGCATGCATGTGGGATCTAGTTCCCTGACCAGGGATTGAACCCAGGCCCCCTGCATTGGAGCACGGAGTCTTAACCACTGCGCCACTCCAATGATCTTTTGAGTAGAGAATAATTTTTTTTTGAGGATCTGTTTATTTTATTTTATTTTATTTTATTATTATTTTTTTTTTTTTTGCGGTATGCGGGCCTCTCACTGTCGCGGCCTCCCCCGTTGCGGAGCACAGGCTCCGGATGCGCAGGCCCAGCGGCCATGGCTCACGGGCCCAGCCGCTCCGCGGCATATGGGATCCTCCCAGACCGGGGCACGAACCCGTATCCCCTGCATCGGCAGGCGGACTCTCAACCACTGCGCCACCAGGGAGGCCCGGATCTGTTTATTTTAGCTAATTGATTAGCCTACTATGTTGTGAGGTTCTTCCTACTAACAAAAGATGTTAACTTATAATACCTACTTGATTTTTTATCTTAACTAACTATTCTGAAATTCTTATCCCAAATTCCTACTAAAGGATATTCTAATGAGGTTGCTATGTGGTATATGATGTGCGTGAGTATTTATTTTCCTTATTTAAAATTAAAATTTCTTTTAACCATCTGTCTTTGAAAAAGAATCAGATAATTAAGATTAGCTTACCTTTCTTGAAATTTATCTCCTTATTGCCTTGTCATAAATATTTAAAACTCATGAGGCAAATATAATACATTTTTGTTAAATAACTGGCTTAAGACAAAATGAAATTTAATTTTTAAAGGTGGGGGAGTAGATTTAATTTACGTGAAGGTCATAAATTGATTTTAATTAATGTTATTTACAATATGAAATTTATTGACAATGCTGAAAGTTACTAAAATTATAAACCAAGCAATATGAATAAAAATATGACCTAAGACAGTTTTTTTAATTTTTTTTTTATTGGAGTATAATTGCTTTACAATGGTGTGTTAGTTTCTGCTTTATAACTAAGTGAATCAGTTATACATATACATATGTTCCCATATCTCTTCCCTCTTGCGTCTCCCTCCCTCCCACCCTCCCTATCCCACCCCTCTAGGTGGTCACAAAGCACCGAGCTGATCTCCCTGTGCTATGCGGCTGCTTCCCACTAGCTATCTGTTTTACGTTTGGTAGTGTATATATGTCCATGCCTCTCTCTCGCTTTGTCACAGCTTACCCTTCCCCCTCCCCATGGCCGCTCTCTCTCTCTCTCTCTCTCTCTCTCTCTCTCTGTAAATATTAATCAAGACATAGAGTTAAGATTTGCATACTTTGCTGTATATATGTTACATCTTAATTTAAAAATTGCTGGGAATTCCCTGGCAGTCCACTGGTCAGGACTCGGCACTTTCACTGCCATGGCCCAGGTTCAATCCCTGGTTGGGGAACTAAGATTCCACAAGCCACGCAGTACAGCCAAAAAATTAAAAATAAACAAAAATTGCTAAATTTTTAGAAAGTTTGATAACTGGGTATGGAGAGACAGATATGTTGCTGGCTGCACTGTAAATTGATAACAATCTTTTGGAAAGCAGTCAGGCAGTATGTAATGAGAATTAATACTTGACATCATTTCACCCACCAATTCCACTTTTGGTAAAAAAAAAAATTTCCTAAGAAAATAACAGGGAAAAAATTTAGAGAGCACCTGTAAAAACATGTTTATAACAGTATTATCCACAAAAATGGAAAGTACAAACCAAATGTCCAATTACTGGGAAAAGTTTAAGTAAACTGTGGTAAAGGAATACAATAGAATTGCATATAACCATTTTAAATTGTCTTGCAACTTGGTCAAATACATAAAAAATTATATCAAAATAATAATTCCAAAATTAGAATGCAAATATAATATACCAAATTATATCAGTTATCTATTATGCCCTACAAACTACCTAAAATCTAGTAGCTTTTTTTTTTTTTTTTCTTTTGCCCACACCATGCAGCTCGTGGGATCTTAGTTCCCCAGCCAGGGATTGAACCCACTCCCTCAACCAGTGAAAGTGCAGTCCTAACCACTGGACTGCCAGGGAATTCCCTAAAATTTAGTGGCGTAAAACAGCCATTTTATTTGCTCACACTTCTGTGGGTTAGCAATTTGGTCTGAATTTAGCTGCATGGTGTTGTAGCTAGCCTGACCTGGGGTCAGTCTTGCGATTGAAGTCATCTGGCAGCTCGACGGGGGCTGGATGGTCTTAGACGGCTTCATTCACCTGCCTGGAGTTTGGTGCTGGCCGAAGGGTAGGCCTTCCTCTCTACATACTCTCTCATAGCAAGGAGACTAGGTCAAGCTTCTTCACAGGATGGTGGCAGCGTTGCAAGGGGGCAAGAGCAGAAACTGCAATCTCTTGATCAAAGCCAGTCACAAGCCAGCAGAGATTCGAGAGGGGAGGCAATAGACTCTGTACCTTGATGAAAAGAACATCTAGGTCACATTGCAAAGGGTGTTATGAGAAGGGATGGTGGAGTATGTGGTCGTTAAACAACGTACACACCAGTGATTCACAGCCAATCCCACAAGGAACATACTAATCATGTGTAGTACACTAATAAAGATCGAAGAAAGATCCAAAAAGCTGTAGCAAGTTGTTTTATACATATGATGTTTTTTCTGTAACATTGTGTGCAAATTGTTTTTGAAACTAAGAAAAGACATTTACATACCAAAGTATATTCGTCTGACCACATTAAAAGAGAACACAGACGGCTGTTTTGTACAGAAGCAGTGCTCATAAAAGGTATCAGGTAAGTAACTCCAGCGTTTCAGGTTCTACGTTTAATGACAGAGCAGATATGGCAGGGACCGAGTCAGCTTTCCAGGAAGCTTCACAGATTCCCCACAGTTTGTGATAGAAGAAAATGCTACGTACCTGCTTATGAGCAAAGGTTTTTATTTCACCTAGAACTTCTTAGTAGCCCTGGCCTACACTACCAAAACAGGTTCCCCACTCATGATTTCAGATTCCTTCCACTCACTGAACGGGTCCTCACATTCTTGTTTCTAAAAACTTTGTACTTTACATCCATACTCACTTGCTACCCATTATTGTATTTAGTTTACCATTTTGTTCTGATTGCTTCTTGCTTAGATGCCTAAGATTTCTCCTAGATTTAAGGACGTACAGCCCCTAAAACTTAGTGTGACTAAACTGAACTCGTGTCCCCCCCCAAACCTGCTGCTCTTTCTGCCCCCCTGGGTTAGTGGCATCTTCATCATTTTAGGCACATCCAGGCTCAAAACTCTGGAGTCACCTCCATTCCCTCCCTCTCCCTCTTCGGCTAGCATCCTGTTGGCTTCCTCAGCCAGCTGAGTTGACCTTTGAAAAGCCTCTTCTGACTGCTTCCATTCTAATCCTCAAGGAGCCCCAATTCAGGGCCTTATCAACTCTTGCCTAATTACAGCTGCCTCTATCTCTTCATGATTTTTTTTCCATGCCTCATGCTGACATCTGCATTATCCTTATAAAACAGACCAGTCCAGGTACCCTGATCAGGAAATTCAAGTACCACTTGTCTCCTAGGTTATGGACAGAAGGGGATATTTACCTCCTTCCCCGCCCTTAGCAGCTGAGGTTTTGTGACATAAAAGATTGGACACCAAGCTTGAACTCTTGGAGAGTCAGGAGGAGAGTCTGAGGGTTGAAGATGAGGTACATCTAAGGTTATGGGGTAATGCTTTGTGGATCAAAATGTCGTCTACAGACCAACAGAACCAGTAGCAGGTGCGAGTTTGCAAAAACGCAGAATTTCAGGAGCTACCCCAGACCTACCCCAGAGTCAGAATCTGCATCTTAGCACTATCCATGTGATTTCCGTGCACACTAAAGTTTGGGAAGCATTCTAAGGGGCGTCGTTTGTGCACTACTTTAATCCTGCTGGCCTCAGATCTTACTCCAGTGGAGACTCCTGGAGCTTAGTTTCGCAAAGTCGCGTAGCCCACATGAGATTGCCTGCCCTCAGGGCAGGGCCAGCTTCATGCGTCTGAGATGGGTCTGTGCACTCACACACAGAAGGGCCCCGCACTGGGTCTAATGCTCTGCTGTCGCCATCTTGAAATTGTCCACCATTTTTGAACAGGGGGCTCTGTATTTTCATTTTGCACCGAGTCCTGCAAATTATGTAGCTGGTCCTGCTCCAGGATAGGGAGAAACAGCAAAGTCTGGGTCACAGGCTGCGTGATTTCTCTTTAGGACATCCATAAGCTCCCAGACTGTTCTATGATCCTAATGGAATTGAGAGGGTGGGGAGAACTCCTCCCCAACACCATCATCTGCAACGAAACTAGGTTTTTGCAACTCTGACAAATGGGGGAATGAAGCAAATTTGATTTGATGTTGGAACACAAAAGAGTATAATAGTACTTGCATTTCAGGTTACAGAGCAAATTCTTACCCCTTCCATGAAGACTTTATTATGTCAGGCGTATATTTAAAATTCTGTGGTGGCTTTCCATTACCCAGAAACTAAAGTACAAACCTTGTAGTAAAACACTCGAGGTTTTCTTTGATCTAATGCCACCCTAGTCTACTGCCCACTAAATTCTCTCTTGAACCTTAAAGATGGGGGATAGGGCTGGAGGGAGTCAAGTCTTCCCTCCAGCCCCATCCCCCATCCACCCAGACCACATACTTGACTCCAAATAGCCAACCCTGATATTAGGTTCTTATGAGTACACAGAAACTTTAAGCATTTATACAAATAAATAATATGCACTTTGTTTCCTTTTCTTATACAAAAGGTAGCATACTGTATTCACTGTTCTCTCCATTATTTTACTTATGCTACTGTCCTTAGCTTGGGATATTTTTCTATATCATCTTCATTACTATGTCAAGCAATCTTTAACACTCATTGCAAACCCCTTGCCTGAGCATTCCCAAATCCCACTAGTTGCAATTTAAGATTATGTTCCTGGGAAATTAAATAGGAACTGTATAACTGAACTGTAATTAGCTGTTCAATATCTCAGAAAGTGTCTTAATTTTGACTTAAAAATGGCATTTCATGTGGGTAATCAGATTTAAGTTTAAATAGACTTTTCCCTCCCTTCTTTAGATTGCTATAGGATTCTTTTCTTACTGAGAAGCATAGAATTTAGTGACCTATATTCTTTTATTCCAACACTTTGCATCAATAATATTAACCTTGTATGAATCTAAGTCTTTCTAGGTTCTAATTGTCATTTTTTTTTTTTTTTTTTTTTTTGGCTGCGTTGGGTATTCGTTGCTGGGCAAGGATTTTCTCTGTTGAGGCGAGCGGGGCTACTCTTTGTTATGATGCGCGGGCTTCTCATTGTGGTGGTTTCTCTTGTTGCGGAGCACGGGCTCTAGGTGCACAGGCTTCAGTAGTTGTGGCACGTGGGCTCAGTAGTAGTGGCGCACGGGCTTCATTGCTCCACGGCATGTGGGATCTTCCGGACCAGGGTTCGAACCCGTGTCCCCTGCACTGGCAGGCGGATTCTTAACCACTGTGCCACCAGGGAAGGCCCTCATAATTGTCTTTTATGCCTACGTCACACATGGCTCTTACTCAAGAGTACTGACTCATACTGCCTCCACCATCCTTATGACCAGCACAACCTTCACATGTTGTCATCAACTCTACAACCCACTGCTTAGGTAAGCAAAGCATGAAGTCACTCAGGCATTGCAGCTGGCATTGCTTCCAACTATGTGGGGTTTTGGGTTTTTTTTTTTTCTTTCTACTCTGCTTGCTAGTTGTAAATGAGGTCATAACAACAGCAGTTGGCACATCACACAGATCATGTTCTCTAATTAATCAAAAACCTCATCACTAATTCATGTTAGGAAAACTTATGCTGAAGACCTCCTCTTGCAGATGGACTCTCCATACCCAGCACGTATGCCCTCCAACAGCTCTGGGCCCACAGCCAAAAAATTCAGTGACCAAAAGGGAAGAAAAGAAGACCAGTACTGTTAGAAAATGTTTGGATAAGGATTCTGATTGTCCTGGCTGGGGTCATATGCCCATCCCTGGACCAGTCACTGTGTCAAGAGAGATGGAATAATATTATTGTCCACTGCTATAACAAGGACCACATTACTAACAGAAGAAGCTGGGGAGGCAAAGGTATCCTGAATAGATAAGAACACTAATTTCTACTCCACGTTGAATTGAAACAGATTCCCTGACCTTCACCTTCACCAAGTGGGTTCCTTTTTGTTTTGTTTTGTTTGTTTGTTGGCCATGCAGCATGTGGAATCTTAGTTCCCTGACCAGGGATCAAACCCATGCCCCCTGCATTGGAAGTGCGGAGTCTTAACCACTGGACTGCCAGGGAAGTCCCACCAAGTGGGTTTTATTTTACCTCTTGTGTTATGTACAGGCATACCTTGCTTTATTGTGCTTCACTTTATCCTGCTTCACAGATATTGTGTTTTTTACAAGTTGAAGGTTTGTGGCAACTTTACATTAAGCAAGTCTATTGGCACCATTTTTCCAAAAACATTTACTCACTTCATGTCTCTGTGTCACATTTTGGTAATTCTCACAATATTCCAAACTTTTCATTATTATTATATTTGTTATAGTGACCTATGATCTTTTAGGTTACTATTGTAGTTGTTTTGGAGTGCCATGAACCATGCCCATATAGGATGGTGAACTTAATAAATGTGTGTGTTCTGGCTTCTCCACTGAATGGCCATTCCCCTGTCCCTGTCCCTCTCCTCGGGCCTCCCTATTCCATGAGACAGAACAATATGAAATTAGGCCAGTTAATAACCCTACAATGGCCTGTTGGTGTTCAAGTGAAAGGAAGAGTCACAAGTCTCTCACTTTAAATCAAAAGCTGGAAATGATTAAGCTTAGTGAGGAAGGGATGTCAAAGCCAAGATAGGTGGAAAGCTAGACCTCTTGCACCAAACAGCCAAGTTGTGGACACAAAGATAAAGTTCTAGAAGGAAATTAAAAGCACTACTCCAGTGAGCACATGAATGATGAGAAAGCAAAACAGCCTTATTGCTAACATGGAGAAACTTTTGGTGGCCTGGATAGAAGGTCAAACCAGCCACAATGTTCCCTTAAACCAAAGCCTACTCCAGAGCAAGGCCCTAACGCTCTTCAGTTCTATGAAGTCTGAGAGAGGTGAGGAAGTTGCAGAAGAAAAGTTTAAAGCTAGCAGAGGCTGGTTCGTAAGGCAGAAGGAAAGAAGCCATCTTCATAATGTAAAAATACAAGGTGAAGCAGTAAGTGCTGATGTAGAAGCTGCAGCAAGTTATCCAGAAGATCTAGCTCAGATCATTAATGAAGGTGGCTACACTAAACAACAGATTTTCAGTGTAGATGAAACAGCCTTCTACTGGAAAAAGATGCCATCTAGAACTTTCATACCTAAAGAGGAGAAGTCAATGCCTGGCTTCAAAGCTTCAAGGGACAGGCTGACTTTCCGTTAGGGGCTAATGCAGCTGGTGACTTTAAGTTGAAGCTAGTGTTCATACACCATTTTGAAAATCCTAGGGCCTTTAAGAATTATACTAAATATACTCTGCTTGTGCTCTATAAATGGAACCACAAAGCCTGGATGACAGCACATCTGTTTACAACATGGTTTACTGAATATTTTAAGCCCACTGTTGCAATCTATTGCTCAGAAAAGAGTCCTTTCAAAATATTACTGCCCGTTGACAATGCACCTGGTCACCCAAGAGCTCAGAAGGAGAAGTATGACAAGATTAAAGCTGTTTTCATGCCTGCTAACAATCTCCATTCTGCAGCCTATAGATCAAAGAGTAATTTTGACTTTTAAGTCTTATTATGTAAGAAATAGATTTTATAAGGCTATAGCTGCAGTAGACAGTGATCCTTCTGATGGATCTAAGCAAAGTAAATTGAAAACCTTCTGGAAAGGATTAACCATTCTAAATGCCATCAAGAACATTTGTGATTCATTGGAAGAAGTCAAAAGATCAACATTAACAGGAATTTGGAAGAAGTTGACTTTGAGGAGTTCAAGACTTCAGTGGAGGAAGTAACTGCAGATGTGGTGGAAATAGCAAGAGAACTAGAATTAGAAGTAGAGCCTGAAGATGTGACTGAATTGCTGCAATTGCATGAGAAAACTTTAACGAATGAGGAATGGCTTCTTATTGGATGAACAAAGAAAGTGGTTTCTTGAGATGGAAACTACTCCTGGTGGAGATCTATGAATATTATTGAAATGAAAACAATTTAGAATATTACATAAAAGTAGTTGATAAAGCAGCACAGGGTTTGAGAGGATTGACTCTCTCAAAATTTTGAAAGAAGTTTTACTGGGGGTAAAATGCTATCAGACAGCATTGCGTGCTACAGAGAAATCGTTCTTGAAAGGAAGAGTCAATTGATGTGGCAAACTTCACTGTTGTCTTCTTTTAAGAAACTGCCGCAGCCATCCCAACCTTCAGCTATCACCACCCTGATCAGTCAGCAGCCACCAACATGGAGGCAGAGACCCTCCACCAGCAAAAATATTATGAGTCACTGAAGGCTCAGATGATCGCATTTTTTTTATCAATAAAGTGTTTTTAATTAAGGTATGTACATTTTTTTTAGACATAATGCTATTGCACACTTAATAGACTACAGTATAGTGTAAACATAACTTTTATATGCACTGGGAAACCAAAATATTCACGTGACTTTCTTTATTGCTGTGATCTGGAACCGAAACCACAGTATCTCCGAGGATGCCTGTAAATAATTGTCATATACTTGTTATATGAAGAAATTTAATCTCTTTTCCACAAGAAAACCTTCAAATATGTTAACAGCTTATTTGTCCTCCCTGTTTCTTCCCTTCTCCAGCCGGTAACCCCACTGCTGGTTTCCTCCTAGGTCTGGCCGTTCCTCCCTGAGCCTTTCCCTGCCCCACGATGTCGTCTTTTGTGGGCTTTTACGTTGACCCTTTTCTCTTCTTCACTGTCTACACTCTCCCGGGGTCAGGTAGCCATTGCCTGCTGCTCTGTCACTAGCACACCACACCAGCATTGCCTGTGCTTTCAGACCTTTCTGACTCTATGCTTTTTCTGACAGTGTTTACCTTGTCACAGATAAATAAAATCATGCAACACCTCCACTTAGGAATTGTATACATTATTTATTTTATTTCATTTTATTGAATAGCTTTGCCTTACAATGTTGTAATTTCTGCTGTACAGCAAAGTGATTCAGTTATACATTTATATATTCTTTTTCCTATTCTTTTCCATTATGGTTTATCACAGGATATTGAATATAGTTCCCTGTGCTATACAGTAGGACCTTGTTGTTTATCCATCCTATATATACTAGTTTGAGAATTTTATCAATTACTTAATCATTTGTATACGTTAGGATTGTATTTGCTTGCACATAAAATATAGATGGTGGGGCTTCCCTGGTGGCGCAGTGGTTAAGAATTCACCTGCCGGTGCAGGGGACGCGGGTTCGATCCCCGGTCCAGGAAGATCCCACATGCCACGGAGCAGCTGGGCCCGTGTGCCACAACTACTGAGCCTGAGCGCCACAACTACTGAAGCTCACGCACCTAGAGCCCGTGCTCCACAACAAGAGAAACCACCACAATGAGAAGCCCGCGCACCACAACGAAGAGTAGCCCCTGCTTGCCTCAACTAGAGAAAGCCCACACGTAGCAACGAAGACCCAATGCAGCCATAAATAAATAAATAAACTTATTAAGAAAAAAAAAAAAAGATAGCTGGTGTCTTAGTCCATCTGGGCTGCTATAACAAAAATACCACAGACTGGGTGGCTTAAATCACAAACACTTACTTCTCGCAGGTCTAGAGGCTAGGAAGTCCAAGATTAAGGTGTGGGCAGATTTGGTGTCTGGGGAGGGCCTGCTTCCTGGTCCATAGACAGTGGTCTCAGCAGACAGGAAAAGGCAGCTCCCTGGGGTCTCTTTTACGAGGACACTAATCCCATTCATGAGGATTCCACCTCATTACCTAATCACCTCCCAAAGGCTCCAGCCCCTAATACCATCACATGGGACATTAAGTCAACATGTGGATTTTGGGGTGACACAAACATGCAGTTTATAACAGCTGGCTACAGCAGTTCAAAAAAGTAAGTTGTTTCTATGCCTCAAGTCACAAGAAGTTAGGAGGTAGTCAGTGTAGTGTAGTGTAGTGTAGAAACCCCACAGCACCATCCATAACCAGGTTCCTACTACAGTAGATGGTCTACTATTTCTCTGCACTTCATGAAAAAGTACTTTGTAAACTGAAAATTGCTGTATAAGCATGAGCTGCTAACAATTAATCCTTAGATTTTCAATCCAGACTTCCTGAGGTCCTCTCTTCCACTGACTTCTGAGCCTGCACCCCTCCTTAGCACCTTCACCCTCCAGCCTTGGCATGACCTCCCTAAAGCCCCTCTGTTTGTTTGTGGAAAAATGTATTGATAAGAACAATTTTACAAGATAAACAGCAAAAACACACTATTAATTGCTTCACCTTTTCTTGGGTAGCCTTTTCCTTTTTTTCTGTTTCTTCTACTTGTATCCATGGGTTAATGTTTCAAGCTCCCCAACTCTGGAGAAATCCTCCTGCCTAGCCCTGATTACCCTGAGCTGCCTACCCTAATCCCAATCTAGATATGGAAAGCAACTCCATTTGCATTGTGTTCACTGCTCACAGATAAAAAGGGACAATAATACATGAGTTTATCACAGTCTTGTGGAGCTTGTTGAAAGTAACAGCATGAGCACTGACAGTGGGAGCTGTAAATTGGTACAACTACTTTGAAGGGACATTTGGAAAACATACCAAAACGTCTTTTAAATGTTCACATCCTTTGATAAGGTAATTTCTCTTCTGTAGAATTTCTCCTAAGGAAATTATCAGTGATAATAATTTGTAGAATCATGTGGTAAAATCAAAGATGGTCAGCAAAGCCTTGTTTGGAATCTCAAATTATCAGAAATGTTGAAAATTACGGGATTGATCAAATAGATGACCATATATCCATGATGTTGCAGAAATGCATCAACTTGAAAAAAATACAGAATATATTGGCAAGTGAAGAAAACAATTTATATAAAAGTGTACATTGTGTTATTATCCCATTTTTGTTTCTCTAAAAATACATAGAAGAGGTTCTGAAGGATTTCCACTAAGGCGTTAATAGAGGGGATTACAAGACTAAGATTATGAGTCTCTTCTTTTATTATTATTATTTTTTTTTTAATTTTTCAAATTTTTTGGCTGTGTTGGGTCTTCGTTGCTGCGTGCGGACTTTCTCTAGTTGCGGCGAGCGGGGTCTACTCTTTGTTGTCGTGCGTGGGTTTCTAATTGTGGTGGCTTCTCGTTGCGGAGCATGGGCTCTAGGTGCGTGGCCTTCAGTAGTTGTGGCACGTGGGCTTAGTTGCTCCGCGGCATGTGGGATCTTCCCGGACCAGGGCTCGAACCCATGTCCCCTGCATTGGCAGGTGAATTCTTAACCACTGTGCCACCAGGAAAGTCCCATGATAGTCTCTTCTTGCTTGGTCATATTTTTCTGTTTTTCTCTGAGCATCACAAATTATTTGTGCAATCAAATGTCAACAATAAACGATGTTTTGATTGCTGTAAGAATTATGTGAAGAGTAGGGATTTCCCTGGTGGTCCGGTGGTTAAGACTCTGTGCTTCCACTGCAGGGGGCGCAGCTTCCATCCCTGGTCGCGGAACTAAGATCCTGCATGCCACGAGGTGCCGCCAAAAAATAAAATAAATAAAAATTTAAAAATAAAAAGAATTATGTGAAGAGTTAACGTCCCTGCCTATTCTAATAAGCTGTCACCTGCTTCTCCCAGGGCAGCTAAAGTCAGTATTCCACTGTGGGTGGGTCTGCCCTTCTGGTAAAGGAGGTATGTCTTCAAAAAACAGGTTTTCTAATTTTATACCCTGCTCACCTCTGCTCAAACAACTGCAGAACTATCAGGAATTACAGTTTTCACAACTGATGTAGACAGTTTGGCCCTAGTTTCATCAGATTTGCCTATTTGCTAAAGGAATGAGGTCTGCAAACCTCACTCACTGTCTCCAGAATTCAGTAATGTTTTATTAAAATTTAGTGCTATTTTCTTAGGAAAAAAGAGCTCTCTGTATTTAACTTCTCTAAGATACATGGCAAAATATGGCAAAGCATCCTCTGCACCCTAAATCCTCTCAATTATACCCTCTGTCTACCTTATTTTGGGTCTATCATTGCTCTACTGTAAAATCATTTATCATCATCAATCACATTATTGAGTACATACAATATGCTAGGTACCACATATGTACATTATATGTATCATTAAATTTGAACTTCCAAGACTACTCTGAGGCAGGTGCTATTATTATAATATGTAAAATAAGATATATTAAATAATATAATATACAATATAAATTTAAATATAAAATAAGTTAATATATAAAGTATACAAAATAAAATTATATATATATATATATATATATATATAAATTTGAGTCAGGTGCTATTATTAGCCCATATGGTAGACAAGTGTAAGTGGCCAACCCAACATTTCTCTCCCCCATTCCTAACAACACTCTGGAAAATGGGGAGAATGAGAGAATCTACCTCATAGGATACTGTTGTGAGTTTTAGATGAGTGAATACATGACTATTGCAAATAAAGCCACTATACACATTCATGTACAAATCTTTGTATGGATATATGCTTTCTTTTCTCTTGGGAAAATAGCTAAGAGTGGAATGCCTGGGTCCTAGGGTTGGTATATGTTTAACTTAAAAAAAAAAAAAAAGCCAAATGGTTTTTCCAAAGTGGACATACCATTTTATATTCTCAGCAGTGTGTGAGAGTTCTAGCTCTTCTACATCATTGCCAACACTTGGAACGGTGAATTTTAAATTTTAGCCATTCTAGTGAGTGTATAGTGATATCTCATTGTGGTTTTAATTTATGTTTTCCTAATGGCTCAAGAAGTTGAGCACTTTTGCAGACGTTTATTTGCCAGCTATGTATCTATGTATCTTTTCTTTAATTGTCTATTCAAATCTTTTGCCAACTTTTGCATGGGTTGTTGTTTTGCTTATAACTGACTTTTGAGAGTTTTTATATGTTCTGGATCCAAGGCTCCTATAAGACACATGATTTTAAAATATTTTTCTCTCAATCTATGGCTTTCACTCTCTTAACAGTATCTTTAAAGAATAGAAATATTAACTTTAAGTCCAATTTATTATTTTTTGTGGATTGTACTTTTGATAGCATATCTAAGAAATCTTTATCTAAACCAAGGTCACAAAGATTATCTCCCATGTTTTCTTCTAAAAATTTAATACTTTCAGACCAAAGATCTATTTTCAGTAAATTTTTGTATATGACACAAGATATGGACTGAAATACAGTGTGTTTGGGTTTTTTGCATATGGATAGCCAATTGTTCCAACACCATTTAATGATAAGACTATCTTTTCTTGCTAAATTGTCCTGCACATTTGTAAAAAATAAGTTGTCCATACATGTATAGGTTTATTGCTGAACTCTCTATTCTGCTCCACTAATATATTTTCCTAATTTTGTGCCAGTACTACACAATCTTGATTACTGTAGTTTTATAATAATTTTTGAAATCAGATAATGTAAGTTCTCTACCTTTGTTCTACTTTTTCAATGATGTTTTCACTTTTTCAGGTCCCTGCATTTCCATATGAATTTTAGAATCAGCTTGCATTTCTACCATAAAAAAAGTCTGATAGGATTTTGATTAAGATTGCATTAAATCTATATATCAATTTGTGGGTAAATGACATCTTAACAATATGGAGTCTTCTGACCCAAGAACTCGCTGTTCTTTAATTTCTTTAGTTTCTCTCAACAATGTTTCATAGTTTTCAGTGTGCATGTCTTTCATATCTTTTGTCAGAATTATCTCTTTCAATTTTTTATGTTGTTGTAAATGGAAACTTTTATATCAATTTCCAGTTGTTTGTTGCTAATATGTAGGACCATTGATTTTCGTCTATTGATCCTGTATTCTACAAACTTGCTAAATTCACTTATTCTAAACCCACAATGGAATTGGGATATTATATTGGATTTCCTACATATCATCTATCATATCATCTCGAATTAAAACAGTTTTGCTTCTTCTTGCCCAATCAGGATGCCTTTTATTTCTTTTTATGGCCTGATTGCACTGTGTAGAATCTCCAGCATGATGTTAAATAGAAAGGAAAAGCATTCCGTTTTCACCATAGAGTGTGATGATATTGTAGGAATGTGTAGCTGCCCTTTATCAGAATAAGGAAGTTCCCTTCTATTCCTCATTTGCTGAGAATTTTTATCAGGAATGAATGTTAGATTTTGACAAATACTTCTCCTGCATCTATTGAGATGGTCATATGACTTTTCTTTTTGAGTTTATTGATATGGCAAATTCCACTGACTAATTTTCAAATGTTAAACCAACCTGGAATTCCTGGGATAAACCCCACTTACTTATGATGTATTATCTTTTTTATTTATTGTTGGCTTGATTCACTAAGATTTTGTTTAGAATTTTTGCAGGTATGTTTATAAAGGATATTGTTTTGTAGTTTTCTTCTGTAATGTCTTTCTTTGGTATTGATATCAAAGAAGAATTTGTATAATACTGATATTATCTGTATCTTAAATTTTGGTAGAATTCACCAGTGAAGTTATTTGGGCCTGGAGTTTTCTTTGTGGGAAGGTTTTTAACTACAAATTCAGTTTCTTTAATAAATATAAGGCTAGTCAGTCCATCTGTTTCTTCTGCATAAACTTTAGTAGTTTGTGTCATTCAAGGCATTTGACCATTGTTTCTAAGTTATTGAATTTATTGGCATAAAGATGTTTATAATGTTCCTTTATTATCCTTTTAAAATCTGTAGAATATGTTGTGATTTCACCTCCCACTCTTTATGTTATCATTGTCGTATTTATTTTACTTATATGTGTTATAAACCCCATAATGCATTTTTATTATTATTTCATCATTTTCATTTAGAAAGCAGTCATCTTTTAAAGAGATTTAAATTTTAAAAAGTCGTATATTTACCATATAGTTATCATTTACACTGCTCTTCATTCCCTTGTGTAGATCTATATTTCCATCTGGTATCACTTTCCTTCTGTTCCTAAGATTTTCTTTAACATTTTTTGGAATGTAGTTTGGCTCATGATAAATTCTTTCATCTCTTGTATGTCTAAAAATGTCTATGGTTTTTTTTTTAATTTAGATGTAATTCAGATATCATAAAATTCACTCTTGAACGGTGTATAATTCAGTAGCTTTTAGTGTATTCACAAAGTTGTGCAACTATCACCACTATTTAACTCCAGAATATTGCATCAGTCCCCGTAAATCCATACCCGTTAATAGTCACTCCTCATTCTTCCGTCACCCCAGACCCTGATAACCATTCATCTACTTTCTGTCTCTATGTCCTTAATCTTTGAAAGATATTTTTACTGAGTAAAATATTCTAGGTTGACAGGTTTTTGGTTTTGTTTTTTACCATTTCTTTCAAGACATTTTCCCACTGTCATCTCATATTATTTTCAACAAGAAAACTAATGTTTTCCTTATATGTGCCCCTCTGTGAGGTAGCTTTTTCCCTGGCTGCTTTTAAGATTTTTCTCTTTGTTATTGTTTTTGAGCAATTTGATTTTGATGTGTTTTGGTGCAGTTTTCTTCATAGTTCTTGTTTTGAAGGTCCATTGATCATCTTGGATCTGTGGGTTTATGGTTTTCACAAAATTTGAAAAAATTCTGGCCATTGTTTCTTCAAACATTTTTGAGCTCCCCTTGTTCCCCTTCTACCTCATCTGGGTCTCCAACTGCATGTGTATTAGGCTTGAAATTGCCTTATAGCTCTTTATTTTTTCTTTTTCAAATACACTTTTCAAATACACACTTTTTTCTCTGTATTTCGTTGGAGACTTTCTAGTGCTGGGTCTTCACTAATCATTTTCTAAGTAATGTCTAATCTGCAATTAATCACATCCAGTGTGTTTTTCATCCTGGACATTGTAGTTTTCATCTCTGTAGGTTCAATTTGGATGGTTTTCTATCCTCATGTCTCTACTTGACTTTCTGAACATATGGAATACAGTTATAATAGCTGTTTTAATTTACTTGACTGCTTAGTCTAACAGCTGTGGCAGTTCTGGTTCATTTTTGATTGATTTTTCTCCTCATTATGGGACATATTTTCCTGCTTCTTTGCATGTCTGGCAATCTATGGGTGCCAGGCATTGTAAATTTCACCTTGTTGGGAGGTGGATTTTTTTAAAAAACAATTTTTTAAGGCAGTTATAAGTTTACAACAAAACTGAGAGATAGAGACTTCTCACATATTCCCCTGTCCCCATACATGCATAGCTTCTCCCATTTTCAACATCACCAAAATCGTACACTTACCAAGGATGAACCTACATTGACACATCATGATAACCCAAAGTCCATAGTTTACCTTAGGGTTCACTCTTTTTTAAAAATATCATTCCTTCCTTCATTCATTCATTCCTTCATTCTAGCTGCACCAGGTCTTAGTTGCGGCACACAGGATCTTTAGTCTGGCATGAGGACTTCTTAGTTGTAGCATGCAGACTCAATTGCAGCATGCGGGATCTAGTTCTCCGACCAGGGATCGAACCCAGGCACCCTGCATTGGGAGCACGGAGTCTTCCCCACTGGACCACCAGGGAAGTCCCAGGGTTCACTCCTGCCGTTGCACACTCTATGGGTTTGGATAACAGTATAATGGCATTATATCAGGCACTATAATATCAGGCAGAGGATTTTCATTGCCCAACAAATCCTCTGTGCTCTGCTTTTTCAACTCCCTCCCCAACCCCTTCCCACAGGTGGATATTTTTGATCCTTACAGATATTCTTGAGATTTGTTCTGGAACGCAGTTAAGTTACTTGGAAGCAATCTAATACTTTTGGGTTTTGCTTTCATGACTTGTCAGGTAGGACCAGACCAGAGCTCAGTTTGGAGTTAATTATTCCCCTCTTGAGGCAACACACTTCTTTGTAAGCTCCCCCAGTGACCTGGCAGTCTTCCAGCCTGTGTGAATGCCAGTCACTCTTACCTCTAATCTTTATGGGTGATTCCTAGCTTTGCATAGTTTCCTCACACACATGTGCTGATCAGTACTCAGAGGGCACACTCTAAAAATCTTCAGAGTAGTCTCTCTGTGAAGCTCTCCCTCCTTGATACTCTGTCCTGCAAACTGTATCCTCTTTGGTCTTCAATGCTTTGAGCTTGATCTCCTCAATGCAGGGAGATCACTGGTCTCTGCCTGGGCTCCTCCTCCCTGTGTCATTGCCTTGAAACTCTCTCTACACAGCAAATTGAGACAAAGAATAGTCCATACACATACAAATGTATTACTAAATGTTTAAGCATATATGGGTGGTTCAGAAGTATGGATTTAGCCTAGGATGGAGGTTGAGAAAAGGGGATTGTCAGCATGGGCTTAGGCAGCTGCTTGTGGCTTAATGGATGACACTGGGCTTGAGCTAGTCTCAGTAGAGGCATATGCTCAGTAGGGCATATTCCAGGACAGGGAGCAGCTTCCAAAGAGATTTTTCTCCTAAAGTGACTGATATCAGTAGCCAACATGCCAGAGGCAGGAGAATTAGCAAGACATGGATCTGAGGTTGCTTCATGGAGAGGGAAAGAGCTGCAGATTTAAGAATGTTCTGAACTGGACAGATAGAGAACAGAGGAAAGGTATTTCAAGGAATGTTTGAAGAAATTCTGAAGTGTAAGGAAAAGTAAAGGTGAGTGGAAAGAGGAGGTCAGCTATGGGAGACATTCCACAGAAGGCTCTGTGGAATATGGATGTTGCATTTGGTATGGCCTATGAAAGAGAAATAAAAGCCAATACTGACTCTGGTATTCAGAATTTTCTTCACTCCTGGGGAAGCCTTTGGGGATAGCTCTCCATGGCTCTCTTGTTTAGGACACTGCTGACCACCTGTGGTAGCTAAGCAAAGAGCAGGCATAGTAGGGACGGGACACATTCAGTTCACAAAGGGCTGACTTGCAAACCCTATACCTTAAAATGACTGTAAACACTAGCCATATAACCCCATTTGAGAATATCCCCCCGCAAAAGACATCTCAGAGTCGCATGCATATGTGACCGATGCTGACAATCCCCAGGTTATTAAATTTGGGTGAAAAAATTCCCCAACGTCTTTGTCTTTGACTTCATCAGTGCCAATTTTCTATGTGGAGCACCTCTAGATCCTTCTGTCTTTTGTTTGCTTGCAGTAGAATAGCATATAACATCCAGCTGAAAGTTTGGGGAAGAAAATAAAGATGTTTCATACTGAGATGGATTCTTCTCAGAGCTAGGGACAAGTTGGGTTTTCCATATACACTTGGAAGCTCCCTTTTTTTTCAACAACATCGATAGCTGGAATTCATAGTATGCTTGCTGTGTAGCAGGCAGTCCCCTACATGCTTTTCATAGATTATTAATTTACATTCATACCAACCTTGTGAAATTGACACAAATGTTCCCTGTTTTACAGATGATGACCTGAGGCACAGAGAGATTAAATAATCTGCACTTCCCCAAAAGCAAAGCCCAAGACAAAAGCTTTTGGGTGAGTAGTTTAATTGGGAAAATGATCCTAGGGGCAGGAGTGAGGGAGGAAGGGAGTGAAATGGGAAGGAAAGGAAACCAACACAAGGATGTGTCTTGAGTTGACCAGCATTGCAGAGACTGGTTGCTTGATTCCATGGGATCTTCTGAGAATTTTCCAGCCACGGAAGACAGAAGACAAATGTGCACATCAGCTACCTCCAGCCCCATTCCATTAGTCAGCATTTGCCCCCACAGTACATAAAGTGCTGTACTTCCAAGCTGCACATGAGTGAGAACTGAGAGGAGTCCTGCAGCCGTACCACAAGGCATGTCAGAAAAGCCCTGGGACTGAAATCAAGAGGCATGTAGCTTAGATGCTATCAGGCTACACCATCTAGACTTGCACAGAACTGGTCATTTCATCAATGGCCAAAATAAGAAGTGAGGCTGAGAGCTTCTGAAACGCACAAGAGGTATTTTGCTCAAGGTTCCACCACTAGTGTTCGGTGGAACACGGCAGAGCTGAGACATGAATGCAAATCCCTCTGAGAGCTCTTGCCAGGAACAGGGCATCCTTGGTATGTTTCACTCTTGCTGTTGCTGGGGAGACTGAGGGCGGGAGAGGGTAGGGGAAGAGGTGGGCAGTGGTGTGGCTTTAATTATTTTGTAATGTAGTACATCTTATAGTCCCTGCTAGGCATTGCACCTTGAGTTGTCATAGTAGCAAAATTTGCAAGACTCACACAAATCTACTGCAGGACCCAAAGTCCCCTGGGAGAGGGCCAGACACCTGCACCTGCAAAACCACCTGGAGTGGGAGGCTGGACAGCAAGTGACGAGGTAGTGTGGGTACTTTTACTGTGACAGATGACTCTTTCCCACACACCCTTCATGGTTAGGCTGCTCCCGACTTGGTCCTTTTAATACACAGGAGTTTTCTAAGTAAGCCCAGGGTCCCATGCTGTCTTCCACTTCAACTGTAAATGAACCATTACACGATTTCCTGTAAAATATTCTTCTGGCTTCTCGTGGATCATTATCTCCTATTATCTATTTTGTTTTAAATAGTTGTAACTTTTTGCAGCAGCATTGGCTTTGAACTCGGATAGATCTCGGTTTGAATCCCAGCTCCACGGCTTACTAGCTTTGTGACTCTGGCAAGTTACTTCCCTGAACATAAAGTAAAAGCACATCTTGTTTTAAAACCTGAAAAGAGCCCCAGGCTTTGTTGGCTGTCAAAGTTCTTATCAAAGCACAGATTATGTTCCGTTCGTAGGATTTGGCTCTGCTAAACACAAGGGAGTTTCTGGAGCAAATAATGCAGAATCGTTACTCTCTTACATTTATTCAACAAGGGTCTGAACCAGGCATCATTCTAGGTGCTGGAGATAGAGCAGTGAACAAGTCAGGCAACAGCCTTACCCTTAAGGTGTTTCCATTCTAGTTGTGGGATGCCAGACAACACACAAGTAAATGATTAATTAAAGTAAGCTCTGTGGAAAAAAGAAAACAGGACACTATATTAGAAAGTGACTTTGGGAAGAAACAGGGCAGGAAGGAAGTTACTTTAGCCTGGCTAGTTAGGAAAGGCTTCTCTGAGGAGGTGACACCTGAGCTAAGCCATGAAGAATGAGACTGAGCCAGCCATATGTAGTCACTTATTGCTGCATAAGAAATTACCTCAAAACTTAGCAGCTTAAAACAACAAACATTTATTACTTCATGGTTTCTGTGGGTCAGTGATCCAGGCATGGCTTGGCTGGATGTCTCTGGCTCAGGGTCTCCCACAAGGTTAAAATCCAGGTATTAGCTGGGCCTGCAGGCAACTCAGGGTTCTTCTGGGGGAGGATCAGATTACAACCTGACCCACGTGGTTGCTGGCAGGCCTCCTTGCTGTCTGTTGGCCTGGGACATCAGTTCCTCACCATGAGGGCCTTTCCATAGTGTACCACACAGTAGGCAGCTGACTTCCCTCAGCATGAGCCAGAGAATGAGAGAGAGCGAGTGTACCCCAAATGAGGACCACCTTCCTTTTGTAACCCATCACCTGTACTCCATTTTATTTGCTAAAAGCATGTCACTAAATCCAAACCATATTCTAGGGCAGGGGATAACACACAAAGGTGTGAATACCAAGAGGCAGGGATGATTGGGGCCATCTGAAGAATAAGCCATACCATGGCTTCATCTGCCATACCATGCAAAGAGCTGGGAAAGTGTTCAAGGCAGAAGAAAGAAAATGCAAAGGTCCTGACTGCGAGAAACCTAATTATGTTTCAGGAAGCAAGAGGAAGCTGAGGGAGGTAGAATGTACTGAATAAAGTTAAAAAGCGACGGTAGGAGATGAGATAGTCAGAAGGCAGACCATGCAGGGTCCAAAAAGAAGTTTTGATTTTATTCTGAGTACAGTGGGGATCCAATGAAGGGTTTTTAAGCAAGGGAGTCAAGGATGTAATCCAACCACTTGACATTTTCCAGAGCTCTATGATGGATGGAGTCCCACCGGGACTTGATAGAGCAAGTGTGGTGGGTGAAGGAAAATAACTTTGGGGCTCAAAAAATCTTAATGGCGCCCAAATGCTTATTCATCTAAGTATAAAAACCTCAGAGTCCTATAAAATATTCCCCTTATCTCCCACCACTCTCCTAACCTTCAGTCAAAGTGAAGTTCCCCAAGCATGCACTGTGTTTTCTTGTCTCTGAGCTTATGCTGTTTCCTCTGCCTGGAGGACCATCCCACCATCTCCACCTGTCAAACTTGAACACTTCTTTCAAGACCCTTCTTAAGTCCCACCTCCTATGTGAAGCCGTTCTCAATTCTTCCCTTCCTTGAACCCTTCTTTTTCTTTGTTTAATCTACTTTTTGATTTTACCATGTCTTTCCTAGTATCAGTAGTTCATATCTAGATTGTAAGTTCCTTGAGATCAGGCACTCTACTTTCCTTATTTTTGGAACTTTCTTTTTGGACTTGAGCATATATAATCACTGTTCAACAAATATTTGTCAACTTGAATTAAACTGGGAACTATCAATAGATGATTACAGCAACTTTGGTTGGCTGTGAGGGTTTCCTGAGAAATAATAGTTTCCCTTTGGTTGACACTAAGCTATAATTTTCCTATCACAATTCACAAGCTATAAACATTATGTTCTTTGACCATAATGGAATTAAATTAGATATTAATAACAGAATATTCTCAGAAAAGTCTCCAAATATTTGGAAACTAAAAAACACACTTCTAAATAATACATGGGTGAAAAAATAAATTTAAAGGGTAATTAAAACTTATTTTGAACTGATAAAAATAAAACAAATCAGAATTTGTAGGATACTCCTAAGGCAATTTTGAGGGAGAAATTTATAACATCAGACACCTATATTAGAAGAAAGATTTCAAATCAATGATCTGAACACACTAGAAAAATAAAAGCAAATTAAACCCAAAGTAAGCAGAAGGAAGCAAATAAGAAAGATCAAAGTATAAATCAATAAAATAGAAACAGGAAAACAATAGAGAAATCAATGAAAGCAAAAAATGCCTCTTTGAGAAAATCAATAAGTTGATAAAATTCTTGCCAGACTTATTAGGGAAAAAAGAAAATATTAAGAATGAGAGAGGTGATATCACTTCAGATTCTACATATATATTTATATATATTTATTTATTTCATTTATTTATTGGTTTATTTATTTATTGGCTGCGTTGTGTCTTCTTTGCTGCACGCGGGCTTTCTCTAGTTGTGGCGAGCGGGGGCTACTCTTTGTTGCCGTGCATGGGCTTCTCATTATGATGGCTTCTCTTCTTGTGGAGCACAGGCTCTAGGCGCGCAGGCTTCAGTAGTTGTGGGTTTTCAGGCTCTAGAGCGCAGGCTCAGTAGTGTGGCACACGAGCTTAGTTGCTCCACAGCATGTGGGATCTTCCTGGACCAGGGCTCAAACCCGTGTTCCCTGCATGGGCAGGCGGATTCCTAACCACTGCACCACCAGGGAAGCCCCAGATTCTACATATATTTAAAAGACAATTAGGAATTATTATGAACAACTTTATGCTAATAAATATGACAACTTAGATGAAATAGACAATTTCCTTTAAAAACAAAAATTACCAAAGCTCACTCAAGAAGAAATAAATAATCTAAAGAGCACTATATCTATTTAGGAAAGTGGCATAATTCAAAACTCTCCTCCAAAGAAACTCTAGGCTGAAATGACTTCATGGGTGAATTCTATTAGACTCTTAAAGAAGAAATAATACCAATTCTATACAAACTCTTCCAAAAATATCAGAGGAGAGAATAGCTCTCAGCCCATTCTAAGAGGTCAGGATTATCTTTAAAATGAAACAAGACAAAGGCATTACACTATAGACCAAAATCCCTCACGAACAAAAATTCTATACAAAATGTTAGCAAATTGAATTCAATAATACATTAAAAGTATAAAACATCATATTGATATGATCAAATGAGGTATATCCTGGAACCAAGACTTAGAAGATCCATTTAACATTTTAAAATCAATCAATATATCAGTACTGCAACAGGACTTCCCTGATGATCCAGTGGCTAAGGCTCCAGGCTCCCAATGCAGGGGGCATAGCTTCCATCCCTGGTGGGGGAAGATCCTGCATGCTGCATGGCTCAGCTAAAAAAAAAAAAAAGTCAAAAAAATATATATACTTCAACATACAAACTAAAAATAAAAATCATAAGCTTATCTAAACAAAACCCAACATTCATTTCTGATAAATACTCTCAGTAAGCTAAAATTAGAAGGGAACTTCCTCAATTTCATAAAGGTCATCTAAAGAAGCCTACAGCTACCATTATACTTAATGGTGAAAACCTAAATACTTCCCTCATAAGATCAGGAACCAGTAAGAATGTCTGCTGTTATCACTTTAATTCAAAACTTGGAGTGGTTCTGGCCAGTGCAATCAGACAAGAAAGAGAAATAAAAGGTATGCAAATTGAAAAGGAGGAATTCAAACTGTTTTTATTTTCAGATGACATAATCACCTATGTACAAAATATGATGGAATCTTTTTTAAAAGCTATTAGAACTAATAATTGAGATCAGTAAGGTTGCAGGATACAAGTTCAATATACAAAATTCAATTGTTTTTCTCTGTAGTAGCAACAAATAATCAGAAATTTGAATATAAAAACATTACTATATACAATAACATAAAAAAGAAATACTTAGTGATAAAATTAACAAAAGAAGTAAAAGATCTGTACACTAAAACTACAAAATATTGCTGAAAGAAATTAAAGAAGACCTAAATAAATGGAAAGATATACCTTGTTCATGGATCTGAAGACTCAGTATCATAAAGATGTCAACTGTCCTTGAATTAATCTATAGACTCAATGCAATTAAAGTCAAACTCCCAACAGGATTTTTTGTAGAAATTGACAGGCTGATGCTAAAACTTTTGTGGAACTGCAAAGAATCTAGAATAGCCAAACCACTCTGAAAAAGACATACGAATTTCAAGGTATAACACTGCCTGATTTCAATAATTATTATAAAGCTACACTAATGAAGACAGTGTGGTATTAGCATAAAGACAGAAAAATAAATCAACGGAACAAAATAGTAAGTCCAGAAATAAACTCATACATATATCTGGACAACTGGTTTTTGACAAAGGCACAATGCAGTGGAGAATAAATAGTCTTTTCAACAAATTGTGCTTGAACAATTGTATATACATATAAAAAAAAAGAACTTAGATCCATAACTCACACCATATGCAAAATTTAACTCAAAATGGGTCATAGACCTAAATGTAAAAGCATAGATCTATAAAACTATTAGAAGAAAACAGGAGTAAATCTTTTTGACCTTGGGTTAGGCAAGGATTTCTCAGATATAACATCAAAAACACAATTCATAAAAGAACAAGTTGATTAATTGGGCTTAGTTCAAATTTAAAATTTCTACTCTTTAAAAGACACTCTTAAGATAATGAAAAGACAAGACACACACTGTGAAAAATCTTTGCAAAACATATATCTGATTCCAGAATATATACTCTCAAAATGCAAAAATAAGATAACAAACAAACCAATAAAAACTGACTAAAAGATTTGAACAGACAAGTTAAGGTACAGAGACGGCAAATAAACATAAGAAAAGATGCTCAACATCATTGTCATTAGGAAACACGAATTAAAACCACAGTGAGAGGGGGGAAAGTGGTGGGGGCGGGTGGTGGTGGTGGGATGAATTGGGAGATTGGGATTGACATATATACACTAATATGTATAAAATAGATAACTAATAAGAACCTGCTGTACAAAAAATAAATAAACAAAATAAAATTTAAAAAAACCCATAATGAGATAACACTACTTAGCTATTAGAATAACTATCATTAAAAAGACTTGTCATACCAAGTGTTGATGAAGATGTGGAGAAACTAAAACTCTTGTGAACTTATGGTGACAATGTCAATATTACAACCAAACAATTTGGCAGTTTCTTAAGATGTTGAACATACAATGACCATATGATCCACTCAATTCACTCCTAAGTATTTACTCAAGAGAAAAATTAATTTGTGACCATATAAAGACTTGTACACAAATGTTTACAGAAGCTTTATTTGTAATAGCCCCAAACTGGAAACACCTCAACTGTCCATCAGCAGGTAAATGGATAAACAGACCATGGCGTATCCATAAAATGGATTACTACTCAGCAATAAAAAGTAATGAACAATTGCTACATATAATGACATGGATGAATCTTAAAATTATCATGCAGAGTGAAAGAAGCCAGCCAAAATTAATGATTAAAGTGTGGAAAATTCAAAACTAATCTATAGTGACAGAAGGGAGATTGATGACTGCTTGGAGATAGGGGACAAGGTGTGGGAGGGAGGGATTAGAAAAGCACAAGTGAAAACTTTTAGAGGTGACAGATATCTTCACTATCTTGATTGTAGTGATGATTACCCATGTAAAAACGGTACACTTTAAACATATGTAGTTTATTATAAACTTTATATAAACTTTAGTAAAATTTATTTACATATAAACTTAATCTGTATAATTGACATACAGTAAACTATATATAAAACTTTTTTTTAACTTGGGCCCAGAAGTGAAAATGTCACTTTCTGTCATATTTCATTGGCCAGTGAAAGTCATATGACCTCACCTAACTCCAAGGGGGCAGAAAAGAACATTCTTACCACATGCCTGAAAGGAGAGAGAATATTTGTGCATAATTCTAAAAAGTACCATACTCAGCAGTAAGCATGCTGATTCTTTATAAATGGAACACTTGTCCCAGTTGTTATATAATAGAATTCACATTCATTTGCAGAACCACCAAGCAACAGTGGACTTAGCAGCTCTTACTCAGAAGACCTGCAAAGATACAGCTATTCTGCTTACAATGGTGAAGAATGTACACATTAAGTCAAATTAGCCATGTAACCCAGAACTTTTCCTACTAATTTTGAAATTAGTGCTTCCTAGAATCTAGGAAAATGTGAACAACCACTTGGTCTAGCTTCTGTCTCCTAGCCAATTAAGTTTAAGGTGAATCATAGAAGAGAGATGGTGGGTCAGAGATTCCATAATGACAAATTCCTTCTCCTGCATTTATTCTCTTCATCGTCAGGAAATTGTTTCTCATATCCAACTAAAAAAATTTTTTTAATTTAAACTAATTTCCTTTTGTTCTTTTCAGTCAAAAATATTAAAACAAAAGCTCTATGTCATAGAAAAAAGTTAGCACCTTAATATACAAAAAACATTTGCATATCAGTATGTAAGAAAGACATTTAACTTTTTTTTAGCAACATGGCAGATTGTGTTAATACAGACCCCATCTCACACCTAACAGGCTTTCTTTCTGAAAAACACATAGAAATACTGTGTGCTATATTATTTTCTGTACTTTTTAAATGCATTTAAAAATATTTCTGATTATTTAAAAGAAAAACAGGGAATTCCCTGGCAGTACAGTGGTTAGGACTCCACGCTTTCACTGCCGAGGGCGCATATTTATTCCCTGGTCGGGGAAGTTAAGATCCTGCGTGCAGCGCGGCACGGCCAAAAAATACACACACACACACACACACACACACACACAAATATATATATGAACAATAAACTTACAAGATGAGAAAGAAGTAATTTACTATTCAAAGAAGCAATTTAAGTCAAAACAGCAATGAGATGCCATTTCAGATGTAAAATTGGCAAATATTTTTAAAAATGAAAATGCCCAGTATGCTCAAACCTGTATTTACAGTAGGAGAGAATTTTTTGTTTGTTTGTGTTTGTTGTGTGAGAATAGTGGGACTGTGCATATTTTAGATTTTGTTGTGTGAGAATAGTGTTTGTTGTGTGAGAATAGTGGGACTGTGCATATTTTAGATTTTCTTCTTTTTGATAATACCTGTTTTCTAAAATAAATATGTACTACTTTTATAACAAAATACTCACTTTTAATTGAAAGTAATATTGCTATTTTAAAGTTCTCTCTTATCCTTCTCTTCTCCATGCTCTCCAGCTCCAACTTCTTTCATCTTTTCTACTTTCATTCTGAAATCAGATTTACCAAGGTTTTCAGGACATTCTTCATTTTCTCTATGTCCTTAATTCAGTTGCACTTAGTTTTTGAGTTATCCCATCAAAACGGGTTTGAGCTTTTGAAAAAAGCTTTTCTGCTTTCTTCTTTCTTCTTTAAATAATCAACTTATATTTGCATTGCATTTCACCTAAAGCATTCATTAGCCAGACTGATATTTTAAAAATGTTCCTATTATCCATGTTCTTTGTCCAAAAAATAGATTTATTACGTACCTTCTATGTACTCTAGTACCATCCCTGTGTGTCATAGCAGAGATGTATGGGTATCATGTACATGGGTAAATACATATCTGTATGTATGTCCATTTGTACATAACATATGCCAGTCACTGGGCTTAGTGCCTTATCAGCTTTACTTCATTAAACCCTCATAATAATCTTATGAGATCATTGTTTTATTTCTGTTTTAGAAATGAGGCTTAGAGAGGGGCTGTAATATGCCAGAGAATAGCTGATAAGGGTAGGAGCTAAGCCTTGCAGACGGTGTCCAGGAAGGGTTACGTACAGAAATAAAACCATCTATAGCAGCCTATGCATGCCACAAATGTGATTAAAAAATAAAGAATTTTCTGGACCTTCAGTGATTTCAGTCATTCTATCCCACACAGCTGGCTTCATGGGTGTGTCAACAAAGTAGAGGCTCAGGACCCCAGGTTCAGAGGGATCCTGCGGGTGCTTGGAGTTTAATGCTCTGCAGTTGCCATCTTGAAATTCTAAATAATTTTTTCTTTGGCTTTGTGTTTTATAAGTGAGGTCTGATGGACACTGGAGCATGTGCCGAGGCCTTGGAGCCTTCAGCTTACGTGCGGTCTGCCTGCGGTCAGCTCCCCGCCTCCTGGCAGCTGGCCCTCCATTGCCTGGTGCCCAGGGCCCCTGCCCAGTCTGTCTCCACGACTACCCTTCCCACTGGGGGGCATTTCCACGTTCTGCTGCCTCCCTCAGTGGGGCCCTGGGTTCAGGTCTGCAGAGGGTTGGGGGACAAGTCGCTGAGATCATGCCTCTTGCCCACCCCCAATCCAGGTATGAGCATGTCCTGGTGCTGAGTTGCAGTCCTTTCAGGACCCACCATCTGCTGCTGGTGGCAGGGGGGTGGAGTCTGCCAACGGAGCGGGGGGTCCAGAGGAGGTCCAAATGTCTGTGAGGACCTGCACTTACCCTGTGAATGTCCCCTGCCCAAGGGAGAGTTCCATTAAATTGCAAATTAAAAACCACTGTAATAGGTCAAGAGAGCGAGGGGGAAAGAAAGGAAAAGCTTTATATAGTACCCCTAATGGGACTTTTTTCCCTGCTTTTTGAACAAAGGGCTTGCATTTTCATTTTGTCCTGGGTGGGGAAACTCTGCAGCAATGCCAGCTGTCCCATGGTCTGACCACGTGTCAGTGGAGCTTCAGGTGATCAGAGAAGGGAACAGTGTACTCCAGGAGGAAAGGTGACTTATTATTTGCTTATTCCACACTTATTTACCTTTGTCGTCAAAGTGTTTGTACAGAGTCCTCCTGCTTGCGGTTCCGGGTGTTGGAAGATGAGGGCACCGGTGATTGCTGGCCGCTGGCTGGCCAGGGGAGAAGGGCTGTGTATTAAATGGACAGCAACATGCAAAGCAGAGCTGCCCTGCCAGGGTGCATTCCTCTCAGCTTTGTTGAAAGCCAGGTTCTGTAGGTTTGTCTCTGGTGAAAAAAGGTTCCTCCTTTTGAAGATTCCAGCTTGAGTACCAAACAGGTCTCTGAATATTGCTTTGGGACGTTGCTTATTCCTGCATTTAATGGCCTAGTGCACTGAAAAACACAACGTGGTACCAACGCTGTGGTCATAGTCAGTCAACACGGTCCTCTCCCCAGAGGAAGGACTGGATGGGCAGTTCTCACAGTCACAGCAGGGGATGTTCCTGGAGAAGGCACTCAGGCAAGTCTGATTTTCTCACAGGAAAAAAAAATGTAATTAGGTAGCTCCACGCCTAGGGCTTGATCTTAACTCTTCTCTCTCTCTCATTTTTCTTTAAATTAATTAATTTATTTATTTTTGCCCGCATTGGGTCTTTATTATTTTTTTTAATTAGTTTGACCCTCTGCTCATGAGATTTTTTTTTTTTTTTAGATGTTGGGGGTAGGAGTTTATTAATTTATTTACTTTTGGCTGTGTTGGGTCTTCGTTTCTGTGCGAGGGCTTTCTCTAGTTGTGGCAAGCGGGGGCCACTCTTCATCGCGGTGCGCGGGCCTCCCACTATTGCGGCCTCTCTTGTTGTGGAGCACAGGCTCCAGACGCGCAGGCTCAGTAGTTGTGGCTCAGGGGCCTAGCTGCTCCGCAGCATGTGGGATCCTCCCAGACCAGGGCTCAAACCCGTGTCTCCTGCGTTAGCAGGCAGATTCTCAACAACTGCACCACCAGGGAAGCCCGCGTTGGGTCTTTGTTGCTGCACACAGACTTCCTCTAGTTGTGGCGAGCAGAGGCAACTCTTCGTTGTGGTGCACAGGCTTCCCATTGCGGTGGCTTCTCTTGTTGTGGAGCATGGGCAAGTGGGCTTCAGTAGTTGTGGCACATGGGCTCAGTAGTTGTGGCTCGCGGGCTCTAGAGCACAGGCTCAGTAGCTGTGGCGCACGGGCTTATATGCTCCACGGCACGTGGGATCTTCCGGACCAGGGCTCGAACCTGTGTCCCCTGCATTGGAGACGGATTCTTAACCACTGCACCACCAGGGAGGTCCCAACTGTTCTCTATCTCTTTTTTTTTTTTTTTTTTTTTTTTGCGGTGTGTGGGCCTCTCACTGTTGTGGCCTCTCCCGTTGCGGAGCACAGGCTCCAGACGCACAGGCTCAACGGCCATGGCTCACCAGCCCAGCCACTCCGCAGCATGTGGGATCTTCCCAGACCGGGGCACGAACCCGTGTCCCCTGCATCGGCAGGCGGACTCTCAACCACTGCGCCACCAGGGAAGCCCCCCAACTGTTCTCTTTTAATGATCATAAATGCCATATTCAGATCAGCTATAAATACATCATTGTACACTGTCCAATAGTAAGCTTTCAAAATGCAAACCTATTAGTCTGGTAATAAAGAAATAGATCCTATAAATTTTAAGTTAACTTTGTTTAATTGTTTAGGAGACTCCTTAGGTAGGGGGCTTGTGCAGGGGTGGGAAGTATGGGAGGGGAGCGTCCAGAAAGGGCAGGGGATCTATGGGCAGAGAGGGGAGAAGCCAGGGGGACAGTAGGTTTCAGGGGGTGGATGTATGCACTGCCTGGCATCACCTCACAACAGTGTGTATCTGGCAAAGAGGTCCCAGGAGAACTTGCTGGAGGGTGAGCTGCTCTACCCATATCATCCTTTTTATTATTAGTTACTCATGAAGTGAACATTTATGTCCCTGAAATAAGAAATCTCAAATACATGTACGCACAGGAGATAGACTTAACATTGGTCCCTTACCTGCCTCAAATCCGTGCTTAGCTGGGTTTATGAACCAGACATACGATGATAAACACCCAATCTATCTACTCAATCTACCCATAGGACTTAGATTTCTAGCCTTTTTAAAAACCATTTCTAGCCATTTTTTTTACCATTTTTTTACCAAAATACGTTCTCGATAATGGAGTTAGAGAACAAAGTGAGGAAAATGGGGTTATTTCCTTTGTCTTTATCTGCCACTCTCCTTGCCCCCCACCAGCAGGCAAAGTAGCAAATGTTGGGATTCGTTTTCCCATGCTCCCTGTCTACCATTCTGAGGTCCCTGCCAGCCCCACTTTTGCTCTCTGGCTTGTGGAATTGATTGTGCCTTGGAGGCAGAGAGCTCTATGGGCAAAAACTAGAGGCAGAAGAACAAATCCCAGGGGCCCCAAGGTAAAGGTCTCAGGCTATTCTTTGGGCCCACCCCTCTCCCTGGCCACCCAATCTAGAGAGGGCTCAAGGCTGTTTATGAGGGCCAGGTCTAGAAGGGGTGCACATCACTTCCACTTGACTCCCACTGGCCAGAATTCAGTCACTTACCCAATCTACCTGCAAGAAAGACTACAAGCTGGTCTGCCTAGACTCCTGGAAAGAGGCAGTGGTGTGGTGGATCTGTGGTACTACCTCTGCCGTGTTAAACAGCCGGTGCCAGAGAACCCAGGAAAAGTCCAGAAATTGGAAACACAGCACTTTGGAAGCCCAGGGTGTTGGGCGGGGCTGAAAACTAAAGGATTTGCTAAAAGTTTCATAAGATATAGTTGAACCTGGTGCAACCAGGCACTTTCCCCTCTCCCAGCCCAGAGGAAGATGTGACATTTACCTTCTGGACTTGAAAATATGGACATAGCTATGTGAGGGAGGCGAGGAACGTCACGGAAAACCGTAGTATTAAGTTCAAGCCTAATGGCTGAGACTTGATATTCCCCAGCCTCTTCCTCCCACTCAGTCCCTGGATGCTGACAGTGAAACCTGTACTTTCCAGGCAGGATTCCTCTCTGATAAAAACAAACAGCCCAAGAGGAAAGACTTACAGATCCTTCTAGTGAAATGGCTGGGCCCTGATCATTATTCACCCTAAGTGAGCCCCAGTCACTCAGAGAACTTCCAATGAGCTTTTTAGTACCTCACATTTATGAACTTACGAACAAGGAGAGAGTCAAGTAGTTAAGGTGAGCTTCTAACGTGAAAGATGAAGTCCAAAACAAACAAATAGAAAATGAACCCTGATTCAAAGAGCAAAAGAAACCTTGGGGGGAAGCCACTATCTTCAGAGAGATACGAGAATGTATTGCATACACAAAACAAAAAGCACAGGGTGCTACAGAAAAGGCACATACCTGTGACAAGAAAGAGCCTTTGAAAATTAAAAAATGATAGACAAAGTTAAGAATTCACTAGAAGGGGACTTCCCTGGTGGCGCAGTGGTTGAGAGTCCGCCTGCCAATGCAGGGGACGCGGGTTCGTGCCCCGGTCCCGGAAGATCCCACATGCCACAGAGCGGCTGGGCCCGTGAGCCATGGCTGCTGGGCCTGCATGTCCGGAGCCTGTGCTCCGCAACGGGAGAGGCCACAACAGTGAGACGCCCGCGTACCGCCAAAAAAAAAAAAGAATTCACTAGAAGGGGTGAAAGATAAATTTGAAGAAATCTCCGGAAAAGTAGAACAAAAAGCAAAGAGAGGAAAACTAGAGAAAGAAGAGAAAAAATTATAGGATTGATTTAAGAGTTTCAATATCTCACTAGTAGGAGATCCACAAAAGTGAGAAAATGGACAGAAGAAATTACCGAAAAGTTTCCCAACTGAAGGTCACGAGTTGCCATATTGAAATGGCCACTGAGCACTCAACACAGTGAAGGAAAGGAGACCTGCACTAAAGCACATCATCATAAAAGTTCAGAACACCAAGGATGAAAAGAAGAGTCAAATTACAGAGAGAACATTCCAGTCACAACAGAAGCCATAAGACAGTGGTTCAATGCCTTCAAAATTCTGAGGGGAAATAATTTCCAATTTAGAAGTCTCTACCTGGCCAGACTATCATTCAAATAGGAAGAGTAACTGCAACTAACTCCTAAGTGGTTTAAGAAAAAATATATACATATTCAAAATAAAGACATGATAAAGCAAGTACAGCAAAAATGTTAACAACTGGTGAATTGGTGAAGGGTATTAAGGAGTTTTTGGTAATAGTCTTCCCAGTCTTTTAAGTTTGGGGAAAAAAAAAAAGAATAAGAGTAGAATAAAGGAATTTTTAGGTGTGTAAGGTCTCCAAAGTTCACTTTCTTACTAAATCACTGTAGTTGTGTTCCATGCAAACAAGGGAGTGAAATAACAAAGTGTAACCAGGATCAAAAAAACAGGATCCAACATGGAAGAGAAGGGTAGTCCTGGAATGACTACATAGCTATTACAATAGCTATGTAATTGGTCTGCAGGGTGACAAGTCTAGCCTAGAGCAGGAGGACCAAGGACAGGTTTATTTCCAATAAAACATGGAATTGATGGATTAGCCATTTGAGTAATTTGATAGTTCAGACAGAGAGTTTGGGAATGAATAAGTGGACAGCGCCCTAGAAAATAGAACAAACCAAAATTTGAGTTAATTATTAACTCCAGGAAAAATGAACAATTGCACAAGAAAGGAAATATAAATGATGTGGTTCAGTCATGAAGAAGATTTATATGGACACATTAATATAAAAGTGAATATGTAATATAATCACGTTGGGAATGAGGGGCGGGAAATGGTGTGTGAATGGAGGGTATAAAAGAGATCATTCCTCATCTTCCATGGTAAGAAATCAGTAGATAATGTATATAATGGAAAAATCAAGAAGAGCAGTAGAAACCTATTATTAGGAAATACAGAAGTAAACATGAGAAAAATGCTTAATAGAATCGAAGGCAGTTGCCTCTGAGGAATGGGAATCAGAGTGGGTAGGGACAAGCAAAGGATCTGTTTTTTATGAGTAGGGTTTGTCTGGGACAGTCCCAATGTATCCTTGATAGTCTGGCATAATTTTGTTACCATTGCGCCTTCCACTATCAAAATTGTCCCAATTTTGAAGCCTTGGAGTGTTACTTGATATGGGTAATAATTTAATAAAAATAAGAAGGGAGGGCTCTTTGGACCCTAAGTTAAATAACCTTGTTTCATCCAGCTCAACCAAAGCTCAACTTTCTTTTCCTCTAAAATTAATTCTTTATTTTAAATTAAATACAAGCAGTATGTTTGTTTCAAAGCACTTTTTACATTCACTACCTCATTTAATCTTTACAACAGTTTCATGAGGTAAGCAGCCTTTCCCATTTTATAGGTGATAAAAATGAGGTTCACAGCGGTCTTGTGACTTCTTAACAAGGTGACACAGCTAGTAGATACTAGTCTACACTGGACCAGCCCCTCCAATTATGGTTCCCATGCTCTTGCCACAATATCAAATGATAAGGCATTTAAGTTATCCCACAAATGAATAGAATCTGAGACTCTGAACCCAGATTAGCAGCCTAGCTGTTAGAAAAACAGATTATGAAAAACGATAAATATTTCAAACATCCTTTTGTCATCCTGGTCTTGGAACAGAAATTCTAATTAATCTGCCCAGTTAGGCGTAGTGGAAACTGAAATCATCCTCATGGGAGGACAGCCCACACCTCCCTTAGAGTCCTGGAGGATGAATCCCTGCTGCTAAACCTCAAGACGAGGGAAGCAGTTCTAGTGGGGGTTTTTTGTTTGTTTGTTTAATATTTATTTACTTATGTATTTATTTTGGCTGTACTGGGTCTTAGCTGCTGCACGTGGGATCTTTAGTTGCAGCATGCTGACTCTTAGTTGTGGCATGCATGCAGGATCTAGTTCCCCGACCAGGGACCAAACCTGGGCCCCCTGCATTGGGAGCATGGAGTCTTACCCACTGCGCCACCAGGGAAGTCCCTGTTTGATGTTTTAAAACACAGTTTTAAATTACAAAAATAATGTATGATTATTTCAGAAAAAGAATAGAGATAAAGCACAAGAGAAAAAAATTTAAATCATCTAAATCCCATCACATAAATATGCATACAGTTAACATTAGAGAATATATATATATATTTTTTCTAATACATATACAAAAAGTTTGCATATCATGCAAACTTCTCAGTAACCTGCTTTTCCCCCCAAATACTCTATTTTGGACATGGTTTCATGTCCATAACCATGTGTCTTTATTGTCTCTGTATCTTTCTTTTTAGTAGCTGCCTACTAGTTCACCTGGGTTTTCCCTTTTTTTCTCTCTCTTTTTCTATTATTAACTTTACAATAATAACAAAACTCTGCACATGCATCTTTGTGCACACATTCTATGCTTTCCTCAGGATAAATTCCCTGAAGTGAGATCACTGTGCCAAAGAGCCTATGTTTCAGGGGGCCTTCTTACTGGCGTTGTAAATTTCTCTCCTGAAAGGCTGTACATTCCCATCAATAGGGGATGTAAATGTCCATATCCCTATTTCCCACCAACCCTGCGTGTTCTTTTATCAGGGCTGTAATCTTTCCTAAGTGTTTTAACCTTGAGGAACAAATCCAGGGTGTTGAGGATGGGAGGCAGTTAAGATAAACAAGAAATATCCGAAGTGTTCTTTAGTAACTCCTTTCCAGTCTCTTCTACAATCATATTTTTCCAATTTGAAACTCTGGCCTGGCTGGTTCCATCCTCAGCCACCCCAATTTTCCCCACCTGCCCCTCTTGTGGTCAGTCTTTCCTCTCCAGTGAGTACATTTCTTTGAGGTGAAGGACATCACTTTATATGTCAAGGTTTGGACAGCAGTATCACCCAGTAACAGCATCACTGTGCCATGCCCAAGGATTCTGAAATTTCAGAACCAAGCGTTTTAGAATGTTTCATACAGTCTCCCACGTTGATCTGCCAGCCCTGGAAACAAAGCCACACTGACGCTACTTAAGACACACATGCAGAGGCCAAGAGCCGTGTACATTCCTACACCTCCTCCTCTGATTCTTTCTCCCTCGTCCCTGGGCCCATCCCCGCTAAATAATCCTCCACTAGCTGGACACTGAAATGCCTTTGTTTGCTTTATTCTAAAAGGGCACCACTCCGAGGCTACATTCTCACGGTCCATTCTTTGCTTTCCATTCCTCATTTGTTCCAAACCTGAGGATCACACCCCCATTCTTCCTACAACTTTCACCCCTAGTTCAGGACATTTGACAGCTTTGCACAATAGCTAACGTTTCTCTTGTAATTTCTGGGTCTTTTTCCTCCTCATCAAGGAGTGTGGTAAGGAGCTTCCCTGGTGGCGCAGTGGTTGGGAGTCCGCCTACCAATGCAGGGGACGCGGGTTCGTGCCCCGGTCCGGGAGGATCCCACTATGCCGCGGAGTGGGTAGGCCCGTGGGTCATGGCCACTGAGCCTGCGCGTCTGGAGCCTGTGCTCCGCAACGGGAGAGGCCACAGCAGTGAGAGGCCCGCGTACCGCAAAAAAAAAGAAAAAAGGGTGGGGGGGGGGCTTCTTCTGGTAGAAGCCAGCATGCAATCCCCTTCTCCCTCAAGGTTGGCACGGAGATCGACAGGAAGAGTATGCTCTACCGGGGTTAAATAAATACAGAACCGCGTACTGCGTGCTCACCCACGTTACTCATTTTATGTAAGTTCCTCTTGCTGGCGGTGCCCCACTCAGCGAGGGTAATGAAAGAAAACGCACGGAAAATTTGCACGGGGACATATCCACACTCAACAGCCTTTGCCCTGGGAACTCAGCATTTCGATACCTGGCTTATAACGCCCCTGAGACTGAAACTGCGACGGGTGAGGAGGGGGTGTGGTGAGGCCTTTGTAACGGGCAGGGACGGGTTCTGCCTAGTTCTGCCTCCCCCTTTGACCAAATCTCCTCCAACACAGAAATGCGCAAACTACCACATTCTCACCTAGAGATGGAAAATCATTGTTTTCTGGGTTTCGCCTTCTACCATCTCAAACCAACTGCGCCAAAATTTTCCCAGTTAACCGGGACCTGGCATACACGTACTCTTATTTTTACTTATTTTAAGAGGATGATTAACTGCCCCATTTTTACCAAAAAACACACAAAGCGACACAGTCCTAACTGCAACCCTCATACAAAATCACTTACTAAACATCTGCAGGGCAAAAGGAAAGAGAAAGGAGGAGACACTGGAGAGGCAACTTAGGGAGCACAGAAGAGACCGCGTCGAGGCTGCGGCTCCGCGCCGCTCTCCCGCCGCCAGGCTTGGGCGCCCCCTTCCTTCCCCGCACCCTCTCCTCCCCACCGCCGCCCGGCGGGCGCTCCTGTCGTGGTCCCGCCCGAGGCCCCGCCCCGCAGCCGACGTCAGTTGTTATGTCTCGGTTTGGGCCGTGGCCGCCGAGGATCCTCTAGTCCTGAGGCGACGGCGGCGGCCTCCGCGGGGGAGGGGGCGTCGGAGACGGTGGCCGGGAACCCGCGCCGCCCATCCGAGCGGGACGAGCGCTGCGTGACCAGGGGGCAGCCCGAGAGCCGCCCCGGGGAGACGTCTCGGGCCTATTTTTGCGTTTTCTCCGGGACCGTCGCCTCGCGCGCCCCATTTCCCTCTGCAGAGACTGCGACGCCCCCTCCTGGGCCGGGCCGCGGTGCCCGCCCGCCTGAAAGGCGCCGCCCGCCGGCCTGAGCGAACCTGCACTCGCCGCCGCCGCCGTTCCCCGCCGCGCTTCTCGTGGAGCCTTCGCGGCCGGCGGGGCCTGGGTCCTGGGCGCCGGGCGCGGCGCTGCAGCGGCCGGTCCTCCCCGCGCTGGGCCCCGGGCCTGGCCCCGCCGAGCACCGCGCCCTCCTGACTGCCGCCGCGGGAGCCCGGCCTCAGCCCGGCCGACTCCAACAGCCTCCCGGGACCGCCGCCCCTCCGGCCTCAGCCTGCAGCCCGGCCCCCTCTTCCTTTGTGAATCTGAATGATTTTTTTGGCCTCCCCACTTCCCCGTTGAGATTACGGTGCTAGAAGGCCGACCCCCCCACATCCCAGTGCCCCTCGCCGGGGGAATCGGCCCTCATCTTGTTCTTACCCGCGGGGTCTCCCCGCGCCTCTCTCCTTTCAGGGTTTAATGGGTGGACTTTTAAATTTTTTCCCCCTTTATTTTTCTCGCCTCTTGACTGGAAGGCCCCGCGCGAGGCTCTGCGCCTCTGCCGCTCCTGGTCTGTTCCTTACCCCCGCACAGTCCACCTGCCTCCCGCCGGGGATGGCCCCGCAGTGACGGCGGCGGGCGCCGTACCCCACGCCAGGCTGGTGCCCTCGCCCACACTCCCCCAGTCTCCCCTCCTCTCCTCCGTGTTCTGAGCTCTCTGAAAAGAGCGAAGACGCAGGGGAAGATGTGGCTGAAGCTTTTTTTCTTGCTCCTCTATTTTCTGGTCCTGTTCGTCCTGGCCAGGTTTTTTGAGGCCATTGTGTGGTACGAAACTGGCATCTTTGCCACCCAGCTGGTGGATCCGGTGGCGCTGAGCTTCAAGAAGCTGAAGACCATTCTGGAGTGCCGGGGGCTGGGGTACTCGGGGTTGCCCGAGAAGAAGGATGTCCGGGAACTGGTGGAAAAGTCAGGCGAGTATCGGCTCCCCGAGGGTCCCCTCCACTCGGAGGAGGGGACGACCCGTACTTCCTTGTACCTGGTGGTCCCCCAGAATGAGGCGGTACCTGGAAGGGTTAAGCAGACTACTTCCAGAGCTGCCCGGGTTTCCTTTGTCCAGGTTTTCTACCAAAAAAAAAGTAAATCCCAGTTTTTGGAAGGGGGCTGGGCTGGAATTATAGGTAGGGGTGTTGATGTGTCTTCCTAAGGTTATTTTAAAATAACAGTGTAAAGTGCAGCTTCTTAGTGTTGTTTACTCAACTGAGTGTTTTTCTCAAATTTCGGAAATGTCAGCCAGTTACAAACAAATTGGAAAGCATTATTTGCCAGTTGAAATTCATAAGTATATAAGAAAAACCCCAAAACGATGTCTGTAGATAGCAGCATTTGTCACCATAGTAATAACAAGTTACCCAGAGGGAAAAACATCATTGGGAATACTTAATATCAAAGAGGCATTTAGGCCTAGGATTTAAATTTTATTTTATTTGCTTTTTATTTTATTTTTTCTTCCAGATTTATTGAGATGTAGTTGACTTGCAGCACTGTACAAGTTTAAGGTGTATAGCATGATGATTTGATTTACATCCATCATGAAATGTTATCACAGTAAGTTTAGTGGACATCCATCATGTCATATAGATACAAAATTAAATAGAAAAAAAATTTTCTAAGATTTAAATTTTAAATATAGAGAAAGTGTACAGGGCACAGTATTAGCTTTTCATACTTTAAATTTGGTGAAAATAAGGTGAATATTTTTTGTGAATGCCTATCTTGTTTGTTTCGAAAGAGTTTATATTTCTCTAAGGATTTTTTTTTTAATTCTTATATCTTGGGTGTAAACTACTTTTCCCCTTCTGTGCCACAGGGGCTGCATCAGCTTAACTGGGTTGAGACATATTGATAGAATTGAGCTAAGAGATATTTAACATCTTAAAGAATGCATTTTCAGTAACTGTTGGTTTTGGGGGTAGGATTGGGTGAGAAATGTGCTTAATTTTTTTCACCCCTGGACAAAATATATCTTGGTTTAGATACACTTCCTGGAAGGGGAATGTACTGTAATTTGAGAAAGGCATTCTGGGTTGCTGTAGGAAGCAACTGAAACTGATAGTTATCTTTTTTTGTTGTTTCAAGTATATCTGTCAGCTGTGTCTTTTACAAGACAATTTTTTTTCCTTATTTAGTATCTCATGGCCATGTAGTATGATAGACAAGAATACTAACTCCAGAGGGCTTGAGCACCCAGGTATTTGCAGATCAAGGTTAAGATCACTGCTGGGATAGAGGAGGGAACACTCTGTAAAAGTGATGCATTTTTCTTTAGAGAAAACATAAAATTGTGTGTTACTTGCATAAAATTGTGCCTCTTGTTTACTGACTGGTTTATGGTGACTTTGATTAGTAGCATGGCTGGCCTGTAGGGTAGGGGGAATAAAGTAAAGTAGCAGATCTCTAAGAAATAAACTTTCTAGGTTTAGAAGTGAAAAGTACCTTAACTGCCCAAGCCAAATCATTTTTCATGGTAAAGTAATTTGATACCACATTTGTTTTCTTGTGACTTTTATTTAGTGTTGCCTTCCTCTGGGCCTAAAAATACTTGTAACTTTGAGTGTACAAGGAGCGCACATAATATTTAAAGAATACACACAGCTCATAAAAATATGACTCAGATCACACATTTTATAGCAGAGAGGTCTGGGTAAAGCAATTTAACTTTAGAATTTAAATATTTGTTGTGAACGGTTTTGCTGCCGTCATGATACAATGCTTGTTTTTGCATTGTTAACATTTAAGACAAAAGTTAAAATAATTTGACCTGTTTTTCTTTACTTTTTATTTGATGATACAAGGTGTAAATTTACACTGTAAATGTGTGTATGAATATGGAATTTGTTCTTATAGGTAATCTTTTGTATCTAACCTCCAAGTCATGTAAGCCCTGTTGCTATGTTACGCAGGTGGTGATAGCAAATTTTGTAAACCCATTTCTAATTCTTGTAAGTCAGAAGTATATAAATCATACTGTTTAAAAATTATTTGATGCCTGGACAAAAACTAAATAATATTGTGATGGCTTTTTGGGCTGGTATAAATTCAGTAATTTCCTAATAAATTATGTGATGATGCCACTAGAATATAAACTCCATCAGGAGATGGATTTTTATCTGTTTTGTTCATTTTTGCCTGACACATAGAAGGTTCTTCTTACATATTTACTAAATGAATGAATCTTAAATAGGTGTATTCAGGTTCTACTCTTCTGTAGAGTGCAATGAAAGTGCAATGACATAATTTTTTAACAGTATAAAATAGAATTTATCATTGAAGTTGGGAACATGAGATTTTTGCAATCTTATTAGTGTTATTTTTTCTTTTCTTCAGGTGACCTGATGGAAGGTGAGCTTTATTCTGCACTCAAAGAAGAAGAAGCATCTGAATCTGTTTCTAGTACCAATTTCAGTGGTGAAATGCACTTCTATGAGCTTGTAGAAGACACAAAAGATGGCATCTGGCTGGTTCAGGTATTAGAAACAGTGATAGAAGTGAAATCATTTTTACCAAAATAGTAGTCACCAGCTGGTGACACTTCTGTGTACTTGTGTCATGTTTCTTAGACATAACTCACTTCTCATAGGGAGGCAGTGTCCCCTTAAAGAGGTTTTGCAGACCAACAAAAATGAAAATTAATTAAAGAGTGGGGGAAGGGAAATGTTGGGGAAAGCGGGTTGACTGTTTGGTTTAGAACCAGCAGAAGCAAATCCATTTTAGTTGTTGGATCTGCATTATAAAGTAAGAAACACATATATATTCCTTTTATTTAGTGATTTGTACTGTTTCTCTCAGCTTTTGTTAACTCCAGTTTTTAATTCAGTTTTTAATTCATCATTTTTGTTTCTAAAGAAAGAACTATAGCCAACTTTGTGCCTATAGAGGAAGAACTATTGTGGGGAATGGTAGGGGAACTTATTACTTTGCTCATGAAATTGATGAGATTATAATTTTAAACCCTAGCTCTTATGCTATCAAAACTGTGAGATTTAATTAGCATATTAGAATTTTAGAGCTATGAAGGGCCTGAAAAATCATCTTTTATGCTTCCCAAAGTGTGGTTTATATGCCATTCATGGTAAATGAGTGGACACACATTATCATTTGTGTGTTTTTATGTAAATGAGAAAAATCAATATTATATTGAACATGGAATTTCATAAATATTGCTTAGGGAAAGTCTAAAGTTATTTAAATTTTTTAAAATATAAGTTCACTTAAAGTAACATATTAAGTAAATTAACAACATGAATTCAGCTAAAATTATGATCATTGAACCAGAATCAAATCCCAGAACCCCTCATTTCTCGTCCAGTGTTCTTGTTATTTCACATTGGGGTTGGCAAAGTTTGATTCAGGGCATAAAAAACAAAATAATTGGTGCTTCATATTTCTTTCTGAGAACAATGGCTGCAAAATAGGGTAGAAAAAGCTATTGAGTCCAGACACCTTATTTGCAGATCTGGTCCTGTCACTGATTTGCAATATGATTGTGGATAGATAGATTTTCTGTAGCACATGGCCTCAAATAAACACATATACACCTAAAGAAGATAGAATCGTACTATAGTCCGCTGGGCTAACGGGTTGACGTTTGGGAATTCTTCAGGTGATTGCATTGGATATCCATGACCTTTCCTTTACTTGCAACCTTCCTATTGTGTTTGACCTTCTACCCTCCAGATAATCTAGTTCGGCATTTTTTAAGTCTAGCAAACAGAGAAACTGGGAGGAGGGTATGGGTATTGTCTATACATTATCCATCAAATTCTAGTTTATTTGTGTGTTAAATTATTGGTATTGAAAAAATAAACTGTAGCATCTTTAAAGCCTTAATTTATAAATAGTTATTCTATTTCTTTTCCCAGACATTTATTTCTGATAGTTTGATCGAGGAGGACTTATTGGTTTTGGTAACTTCAATTTTATTACGGAGATTGAACTGAATAGCCAGTCCCTCTGCCCTGGGTCCTATGTCTCATGTTTGTCCACACATTGAACGGTCCCATAGAGATGAATGGTAAAGATGCTGAATACCTTCCAAAGTTGGAAAAAGCTATGTCAAAAGTCTGGAAATTCTTTTGGTATATAGAGTGCTGCCTATAGACTACGAACACATTCTGCTTCACTAATTAGCATTATAGTCTTGGCTTCTAAGTGATCTACTATTTTTCTATGTCATATTAAAGATAAGCATGGATTAAACTCCCTTAAGTTGTTACAAAATTCATACAGTTTATTCAGCAGTGAATTGTACACCAGGCTCTGGAGATATACCAGGAGCATACAACAGGCTAAGTCCTTGCTCTTTCAGGCAGCTCACATTCCAGTTGGGAGAGGGAGGCACTAACTAAATAAATATTTAATATAACATTAGTTAGTGGAAAGTGCTAAGAAGAAAAATAAGCAGGGTAAGGAGACAAGAGAGTGGCAAAGAATTCCCTGATAAGGTGATACTTGAATGAAGTGAAGAACAAGTAATGAATGGTAGTGAATGTAAACATTATAAATTCTAATCACTGAATTATTTTTCTCTGAAAATGTTTCTTTAAACTTCATAGGCATCAATAGTCAATGGTGCAGTAAGACACAATTTTTTCAGTGACCTTCAAGATTTGCCCTGATCACGACTGTCTGGCTTGTGTTCCCTCGGGCCAGTGGCTTACATCTGTCAAATGGCTGGCTTGGGTTGGAAGAACAGTCTCTGGCAGGACAACTGAGAAGACTGAGATCGAAACCTCAGTCACAGTGCCTTCAGCACTCTGAACTCGCTAACTAAGCTAATCAGCACAGACACTTTGGTTTAAGCTCCTAAGAGAGGGCCATGTTGTTTTGTTTTTTAATTGAAAATATCTTCTCAAAACAGAAGAGAAATACTCTCAGTTGCTTGTCATTCTTTCAGCTCAGATTATATTTATCTCATCTCTTGTGAAGAATAACATTCAAGAATTCAGTTTTTAACAATTTGAATTATCGTTCTTTTCTATTTGTTTTAAAAGAAGCTGACTCATTTCAGTTTGCTCTATCATTGTCGTTTTTTTTTAATCTGTGAGGGTGCATAGATCCCAAACAATTCAATCTTCTTCATATTGCATTTATTTTAGGTATCCTGGATAAGAAATATTTAAGCACATCAAAGTTCTTTCCTCTTTTGCTCCCAGGTTTCCAATATCATTTTCTTACTCAGATGAATTATACTCTCAGATGAATACCTAACTCTCAGGTAGCATATAACTGATAATTAGCACTTTAGACTTTATATGTCATTGAAAGGATGTCTAGGTTTACTGATTTGGGGAAAATGTGACTTTAATAAATGGGTATATGACTTAGCTATTCCATCACTTGGTCAGTTGATTATTTTTCTGGAATGGGTTGGTAATAATAAAAGATAATCTAGGTTGATTATCTTTTTTGGTGACACTGCATGTGGAATGACACTACAAAAGGAAACATGAATTTCTATAATTTAATTAATTCATCCTATATCCCTTATGATTTCTATCTTCTCGGTAACTCATGAGTTTATTTTCTGAATAATACATGTTAATGGTCTTCATATCTTTCTCCTAACTGTTTTAAGATGTATTGCTGCTCATGAATTATCCTTACATTAAAGCAGAGTGTTAGCACACTTCTTTTCATGTGAAGCTTTTTCGTGTCTCTCCTGTATTCTCTGTAATATGAGGTAGAAAGAACTAATTTTAGTTTCTAAGGCAGCAACACATATGGGACATCTTTACCAACAATACACTACATAATCCATGAAAGAACCAAGGCATCTTTTTTCTATCAGTTCTTTCTAACATTCTAAGTTTTCCTGCTTTGTTCCTAACCTGACCTCATATCTTTCATTAGCTCTTTATTTCCAGTTTTGTGGATTCTTTGATTCTGATGCCTACCAATCTTTTTAGCGTCACAAATAGAAGTTACTTTTCTTTCAAAAGATTCTTGGTCAGGCTTTTTTTTTTTTTTTTTGTCTGTGTTGGGTCTTCGTTGCTGCACACGGGCTTTCTCTAATTGCGGTGAGCAGGGGCTACTCTTCGTTGCGGTGCGTGGGCTTCTCATTGTGGTGGCTTCTCTTGTTGCAGAGCATGGGCTCTAGGCGCGAGGGCTTCAGTGGTTGCAGCACGCGGGCTCAGTAGTTGCAGCACGCAGGCCCTGGATCACAGGCTCGGTAGTTATGGTGCATGGGTTTAGTTGCTCCACGGCATGTGAGATCTTCCCGGACCAGGAATCGAACCTGTGTCCCCTGCATTGACAGGTGGATTCTTAACCACTGTGTCACCAGGGAAGTCCCAGCAGATAGGCTTTTGAAATGGAAAAGTTAGTGTACATTGTGGGTTTTATGGATTTATCCTTATCTTAACATTTCTATTTCTACATTCTGACTTTTGTTCAAAGAAGTTCAAAGAGGGACCGTACTATCTGTTCTCTCCTGGCTTTGTCACGTTATAAGGAATTTAACATCAGTGGACTTGAGGTAACAGTGAAAAGCATCATATGATTTAAAGTAAAGCTTTAGGTCAATATTTACTGAAGTATTATGTTAATACAGTTCCTGTTTGGCTGAAAAGACTTACTAGCTGTTTTAAAACTTGTTTATTTTTTACTCCTAGACAGTAGTTTTGTTCAGGGAGGTTCTAAGTTATTTATTCCTCTCTTGACGCTATGCTAAAGGCGAAATACTTCGCAAGCCATCTTATCCTTTATTTTGTATTGGTGAAGAGCTTTTATTTGTGTTTACTCATAAAGAAAGCTAGTGAGGCTACCAAAGAAATCATTAAATGCTGTTGAATTTTGTTTTTGTCAATTACTCATCTTCACTTTTAATGAGTTTATACAATTTGCATATATATATTTAGGTTGGTCTATGATTTTTTTTTTTTTTTTTGGCCATGCCATACAGCATGCAGGATCTTAGTTCCCCGACCGGGGATCGAACCCGTGCCCCCTGCAGTGGAAGCGTGGAGTCTTAACCACTGGACCTCTGGGGAAGTCCCTGTGGTCTATGATTTTGAAAGTAGAAACTCGCTGTTATAATGAAATATTGAGAGATGCAGAAAAATATTATAGCTCTACACTCCTTTTATATGGAGTTATGTTATTTAATTTAGCCTCCATGTTGTTGTATGGGGAATAACAATATTAAAAGGGAAATGACAGATGTTCTGATTAGTAATAAAACCCACCTCTGAAAAATAGGGGAAAGTGTGTGGGTTTTTTCTTATACCAGTGTAATACATGTGGAAGGGAGTAAGCAATAACCTGAGGCCCAGTTTTTCTTTGTAAGTTTAACTGGACTACACAAGACTGACATCAGAAAATATGGCAACTTCGCATCTCACACTGTCCAACTCAGTTCCTTCCAGTGCTGTGCTGGAGCCAGCTCCAACTGCTTCATGAAGGGCGGTTGTTAACATCCCTTTCCAACTCCGCAGTTAGAGATGTCACGTTGGTAACTTGAAATCAGCCATGTGGGAGTATTTACACCAAGGAAATAAGTAAATGATAGAAACCAGAGCTTCTGTTTTCTTCTAGACAGCTAGTTGTTAAACATTTACCAGCAAACCACTGGTTTCATCCATTCATCCAACCATCTAACAAATATTTATTGAAATCTAATGTGTGCCAGCTGAACCTGTGATAAGGGCAAAAAAGACAAATAACCTACAGTCTGCCATAGGACAGCTTACAGCTTGGTTTACTAAAATGTGTGGGCCAGTAAAAAAATCTTAGCATAGATTACCTTTTCCAGCTAAGTTAGATGGTCTGTGATGGTGCTACCATCTTGAGAGATCCTAAAGAACTATTAGACAATAAAGTAAAAACCAGGAAAATTAGTACTAGGAAAAACCTAGTAGTTTTTTTTTTTTCCTGGAAAAAGTGTATTTTTAAATACACTGAACTGGAAGTCTTTGTGTGTGACTGGGGTCAAGAACATTGATGTGCAGTTGCATAGCCAGGTACTAGTTATGCTAATGTTTGTCAGAAAACATCCCAGATGACAGGTTGCTGGGGAAGGGACTTTCATTATAACGGAAATCGGAAACTTGGAGCCTTTAGAGAACCTATATAATCAGAAGTAAGAGAATGAGTTACTAAACCATAAAAAGCTGAAATAGTTTAATTCAACATAAATATTTAATAAGTGCCCAACTGACTTAGGCACCATGCTAGCTGCAGGGAATACAATGGTGAGCGAGTGTAGGGATGCTGGTTAGAGAGGCAGATACCCTGGGAAGGGGGATGGAAAGATTGCTTCACTGCTAGCCTATGTTGCCAGGTCTGTTCCAGACTTGAGACTTGGAACTCAGGCTGTACTTTCATCTAGTTTTTTCGAGTCTCTGAAAATATTCCCCACAGAGAATGCAACATCTTTCGTGAACTGCAGAGGAATATGTTTCCCCTTTCACCACCAGAGTGAATGCCATTCAGAATCACTCTGCATGCTTTTGGTTGTGAGCTATAACTTGGAAACTCTTACTGATGTGACACAGTAGTAATAGAGTATTTTGTTGTGCCATGTGACAAGCCAGATGAGTTATTCTGTTAAAACATTTTTAGTGGTTGTTTAATTTGGCCTCCAAGAAATTTAATTTATGCTAAACCTTCAGTTGAATAATATAACTATATAGGACATTGGACAAAGCAATTTCTAATTGCGTAAATATAACTAAAGAGTCAAATAAAATGCTTTCATGTACTGCCTAAGGGATTTTTCATTTTTGTGTGGTTCTCTTAGTCAGGAATTATTAAACTCTTCAAAGCAGATGTTGGAATAGCTTGCTGAATAAATAAGGCCCTGGGGTTAAACATTGTCATGTACCTGCCTCAGAGATATTCACCACCTCTCTTCACACACTTTTGTTGTCTGTCCTATAACCAGGGGTGCCTGGAGCAACCCCCTCGTTCCTACTTCCTTTCCTAGCATTGGATGACTGTGCAGTGATCAGGATCTTCACTGAAAGATGCCCCTAGACTGAGGGCCAAATCCTATATTGATTAAAGCAACCGCTTGATTAACCCCTTGACACAGTGTCATTATGAATACAGGCCTGAAGTGTTTGGGTTATTTGCAGCCTTGATCAGGAAATAGGAGTGAAAGGGGAGTTATTTTAAAAAACAGGGCAAAGACCAGGGAGTATAGCGATATGATTTTACAGAGATTTCTTAATCCTTCCGAGTAATCCGAAAAATAAGTTCAAGATTTCTTTGGTTACTTGATGGAGAAAAGAACTACCATATTGACTCTTCAGTGGTAGGAAAAGAAAAAAAGAAGAGAAGAGAAAAGCCTGCCTTGCTTCATCTCCCTTATTCTTCAGATAAAATTTATAAAGTACTTTTAGACAATGGAAAAATGTGGAAGCTAGGAACTTACTGGGTAATGTAACCTGTGTGCACCTCCTCAGAAAGCGCTTTCACCACTAAGACCATGTCCTCAAATTGCTCTCCTCCTGGTTACCTCAACCATCTGAGCATTTTAATAACATGTGCCTCCCTCATTAAGGCCATTTATTTTCACTTAAAAGTACTATCAGAACCATTTGTTCAATGCCCTAAATTGTATATTTGTGTATGTATTTATTAAGCCTCAAAGTTATGTTACAGAATGTTACATACCTATGTGTGTCTCTGTAGGTATGAGGATGATAGTATCAATGATATATGGCAAAGGTTATTGGACAGTAATCTGTTGGCACATAAAGTGAACTTTAAGTCACTTGTCACCACCACGCACTTTCTCTCCTCCTGCTGCCCTTGAAATTTGTTAGACTTCCCAGCAGAGAGACCAGAGATGAGGTATTTGCACCAACTCTTGCCTCTCCCAGGCACCCATTGCACACACTCACCTGGGATTTCACTTCCTGGAGGCTTTGTGAACGTGAAAATGGCCCCTCCTTCTAGAGAGTTTAGAGGCCCCCAGAGTATTCCGCTGTAATTTTGAATTAAATAGTATCAGTAATATAGCATTCATGAAAATAAACTTGGCCTGTATACCCTGGGCTTAAAATAAATCAAACAGATGGGTTCATGAAGACATAGGACACTTTTGGCTTTCCTTTAAGTTCCCATTTAGTTATTTTTGTTTTTAATATATACTTTCCATTTGTTTTTTACTGGTATCTCTATTCATTAAAATCAGGAAGATCAGGAATAAAGGGAAAAGGTATTAACAATTAGAAAGTCTGAGAAAAGTCATTGCATATTTTGAAGGTTAAGCTACATTAAAAAATATTTTTTTTCTTCTCCCAATCCTAAGTGTTTGAAAGCTATTTGCAAATTTGAATTTAGAAGTTCAAGAATGTAGAATTTATTAATGGTAATTGTTTAATATGTTAGAACCTTTCGTGATTGTTAAGAAAAATGCCATAGTAGTATATGGATTTAGTCAAGCATAGTTTAATAGAAAACATGTGTTTGACTCTTGGCTCCATAATTACACTTTTAAAAACGTGAAATTTGAACTCGTTGAACCCACATGTGGTAATTTTTAGTAAGCTTTATTTGGGTTATTTAAAATTTTCTTTTCAGAGCAGAGAAATGACTCCAAGGGCCATTTTCTTCCTGTGTAAGTTAATTCTAGAGGATAAGCCGCACGGAGGAGAATGTGGCTAGCTTTTTAATACGGTTTTGACTCCCCCTCTGCATAACTACCACAGAGTGTGAGAGTTTAATGTACTATATTCAGTGATTTAAATTTCTTCCAGTTGGACAGTTGCTCCTTTTACAAGAATTGCAGTGATAATATGATGACATAGTAAGCAAAGACCTAGGAACAGAATATGTTTTTCAAAAAAAGTAAAGTTATAGATGTAAATGGTTGGTTTGACTCCATTTTAGGTGATTAAAGTATCTGTTTTTCTTTTGGGGGGAATAGGTTATAGCAAATGACAGAAGTCCTTTGGTGGGTAAAATCCACTGGGAGAAAATGGTGAAAAAGGTGTCAAGATTTGGAATACGTACAGGCACGTTTAACTGTTCCAGTGACCCCAGGTAAGTTGATTAGGCAATTCTTAGAATTTGAGTTCTGACCAGAATTTTTTTAATGTGATAAAGACAGTGGTATTAGAAGCCTGTTTAAACTGAAAGTTAATTAGCATGTTTAGCACATTGTTAGTTACACAGGTATTTGATTAATAGTTTTTGATAACTGGCAGTTATTTACTTTCTCTCTGAGATCTCTTTTTGTCTGGTTCTTCTATGTTGTTTCTAACGGGGGTGACTCTTTAGAGTATGTCTTCGTTTTTTTTGTTTCAATTTTACTTCCCAAAGAGACTTAAGTACATTGATGGCTTTAGGTGACCCCTTTGTGCTGACCTAAATCTTCTTTCATAATTTGGACCTCTAATTTGCATTTTGACACTTGTTTCCATTTGCCATACGAGTACCCCAGATAGACTCTGTTCCCTAAACCTGGTGTTCAAATTCATATTCATCTTTTTTTTTTTAGTAAACCATGTGCCCTTTCTACCTTTTCTTTTACTGTCCTTTACTATTTTTTTTTCCATTTTCTCAGACAAAAATCTTTGCAGGCATTTTTGTTTTTCTTTTTGTCATCATCTCCAGTATTTAGTCTGTCACATTACTTCTTGTTTCATTATTCCATTGTTTCTTCTTTGAAATGGGTTTTATTTCAATTTCTAGTTCCTCCAAGTTATAACTTGAATTCATTCATTTATTTAATTATCCATTCAGTAAACATTTAATAAAAGATTAGCGGGACTTCCCTGGTGGCACAGTGGTTAAGAATCTGCCTGCCAGTGCAGGGGACCACAGGTTCGAGCCCTGGTCTGGGAAGATCCCACATGCCGCGGAGCAACTAAGCCCATGCGCCACAACTACGGAAGCCCGCGTGCCTAGAACCTGTGTTTCACAACAAGAGAAGCCACTACAGTGAGAAGCCCACACACCACAATGAGTAGCCCCCGCTCAACGCAACTAGAGAAAGCCCGCGTGCAGAGATCCAACACAGCCAAATATAAATAAATAAATAAATTTATTTAAAAGAAAAAGATTAGCACGTACAGCGTGTTCTGTTCAGTGCTGAGGACGGGGCATATGATACGTACGGAGAAGCCCCCACGTTAGGTAGTTTCTAATGTAGGTAGATACGCCTGGCTTACCTATGTCGGTTATATGTGGTCACAATGGGAGACCCATTCGCTGTAGAAAACCCTCCTCCACCACTGCTTCACCTCAAATTCTCCTTCCCTTCTCCTTCAGGCTTACGTTTGCTTCGATTTTCCTCACTGTCCTTGTTTTGCTCACTTGTAGTGTAGGCTGAGATGTGTGGTAGGAGGACTCCTTAAAAGTTGGGGATAAGAAGGAAACTTGTGTCTCCTGACTCACATTTAGTCTTCTCATTTACCCACAAAGCTCCCATTTTCATCTTCACCACAGAACCTTTATCATATTCTAATGCCTTTGGTTGAAATGTCCAAGATAGTGTAAGTGTTCATGTTCTTACGAAAAGGAAATCATTCTTATTTCTGTCTTGTGTTTACCAAAGACAACGGCATTTGGTCTTATTCCATCATTCCCAGATGGTCTAAGTGAAAGATCTTTTTCCCTCCCACTGGTGATTGCAATACCAGAATAAATGATAGTTCTGATGTTTTGATATTGTTTTTTCAGATAATGCCAAAAGTCAGTATTAGCATCACTAATTTATTGAAAAATATTCAGTACTTATTTTTTTAAATGAATAAACTAAATAATACATTTTAAACACTAACTTATAAATATATTAGAAAATATCAAGTAAGTACAAAAATATAAAGGTCAAACACATATTTCAGTCTAACATAAGTTCTTAAATAACAATAGAGAATTCAAAATGAAACTAAGCACGACATAAAGTGAAGATGATCTATTCAGCATGAAAAACTGAAGGAAATAGTAGAATTGATTTTTAATATAATTTTATAAAGCAAAATGCATCAGAAGTGTCATAATTGAGTCCAGTGGACTTTAGTGCAAATTATTCTAGCTTTTCTTTTGAAAAGCCCTTTTTGATTCTATACCAGCTGAGGAACGGTGAAGAGATACATATAATCTACCTCCAAGTTTTCTCTAAATCCTTCATCTTCGTCTTCAGATAATCCCACCTCTTATTTATGATGGAAGAGACCTTTTTTGAGCAACTTTTTGCTTTTTTGTTGACTGCGGCTATAATTTTTTGTTATTAAAGAAGCACTTTTACATCTTCTTCCTTAGTTTCATCACAAAGATGAAGATCTTGATGCAGAGTTACTTATATCAGTTTCAGTATTGTCATGTTGGTTTCCTTTTATTTGGAAAATCTTCCGACTAGAGTAAGAACTGTTCTTGTCATAGATGCTGTGCTTAGTCAGGGTCATTTTTTTTCTTTTTTTTGAGGATTATGGAGATGCAGAAGAACAAAATAGGGAGATAATAGAAAAGCGTGTTTAGAATGTCAATGCAGGGTGTAACTGGGCAGAGAATAGTGTTATTCAGCAAGCATGCATTTTAACATGTTGAATAATTCAGTCATCATCTTGACCTCAGATTTTTAAAAACAGCAAAACTCTCTACTCTGCTGCCTATGTTGCTTTCTTTGACTGTAGTTCCTTCTCTTGGGTGGCCTCCAGGACAGCCTCCTCTGATGTGCTAACCCCATTGTATAGTAGTATTTTCCTGACCTGTTTTGCTCCCCTTAAGAACATTCAGGACCTCCACTCTGTACAGTATCTGACTCTATCCACGGCAGCAGTTTTCATTTCTTTCCCACACAGCCATCTTGCCTGGCCCCAGTTCCGCTAATTCCCCAACCCAGTGATCTATCTCAGGGGCCTTTCCCCTGTCAGGTCTATTCTCTACTCTCTGTCTCCCCCCACCTTTGGAGAAAGAAGGAAGTGACATGGGATATGTATCGGGAGGTTGGAGAGGCGGGGCAGAGATAGTAAAGAGTGGGATGGCACTGGAATTACAGGAGCTGAGTGATAAATGGGCCAGGAGGGCTTATGATGAAAGAATCAGGGATGCGTGCCCATGGGCTAAGCAGGGAAAAGAAAGTAAAGGGAAGATTGGTGAGCAGGACAGGAAGGCCAAGGTGACCAATGACCTTGTCTGAAGAAACAGCATTTTATGAACAGAATACCAAGGTTTCTTTTAAAATATAGTATGCCTTATCAGAAACTGGAGTGCCAAAACTCACTAGCTATGTTTTTTTTTAATTTTTTTATCATTTTTAGTCTTCAAATTCTCTAAGAGATCTGAAAAGGTTTACCTTAAGAACTAGAGGATATTTTTGTGGTGTCATCATTGAACTTATTCAGACCTTTAAAAAGGTTTTTTAAATTGGCAGTAAAAAGTTTTTATATTGATATGAACATTAGTCTTTTCTGTCTGACAGTGGGGTTTTAAAATTAATATGGTGTACTTTATTTGTGTGTTGGATTTCAAGTCTGGAAAACATGATTTAATTTGAAAGATATATGATGACATACAAAATTTTATTGTCCTGGGTACTCTTAAATTCTTGTGAAATGATAAACCTTAAAACTGTCACTTAGTTCTGAACTGAAAAGAAAGTACATAGTACATTTGTTTTCTTCCATGAAGAAATGTATGCACTAAGATAAGACTTTGCTTGTTTTACACAGTAAAATTTTCTGTTTGAAAGACTGTCATTTAATTTATGACACAAATCAGAAGCCAAATATTCTCTGAGGTGGTTATAGAAAGATGAACAGAATGACCAAGAGTAGAAATGTGTCATCACAAGTATCCTACGCAATTTAAAAAGTAAAGCTGGTTAGATATTTAAGATGTGAGTAAGGCAACTATCTATACGTAGTTGACTTGTTGTTTTGCGGGGAGGGTGGTGGAAATAGCATTCATGTCAATGAACTATTATTTTGCATTGGACAAATACACTGTTACAGAATAGAAGATATTTTATTTTGTCAGAGTATATAATTCTTAACCCGTTTCAATTAAAGCAGTATTGACATTAATGGTACTATCTTGTTACTTTTGAGTGTAATTTGTTTTTTGGGGAGAGGGTATCTTTCAAGTGCTAAGGAAATGTATCAGGGAAAAGACAAACTGTTTGCACAACAGTGAAGATACGCAAGCTAGCTCATTTAGCAGCCTGGCTATTTACTTACAGTCTCTTCTCTTATAGATACTGCAGGAGAAGAGGCTGGGTACGATCCACACTCATTATGTCTGTTCCACAAACAAGTACTTCTAAAGGGAAGGTCATGCTTAAAGAATACAGTGGGCGCAGGATCGAAGTAGAACACATTTTTAAGTGGATAACTGCTCATGCAGCTGCACGGATCAAAACCATTTATAATGCTGAACGTTTGAAAGAAGAATGGAATAAAAGTGACCAATACTGGGTAAAAGTATACCTATTTGCAAAACTTGACCAACCCCCAGCTTTCTTCTCTGCACTAAGCATAAAGTTCACTGGAAGAGTTGAGTTTATTTTTGTAAATGTGGAAAATTGGGACAACAAGAGTTATATGACAGATATTGGTGTATATAACATGCCATCATACATACTTAGAACTCCTGAAGGAATTTACAGGTATGGAAACCACACAGGCGAATTTATATCCCTTCAGGCCATGGATTCGTTTTTGCGCTCAGTACAACCTGAAGTAAACGATTTGTTTGTTTTGAGCTTGGTTCTAGTTAATCTTATGGCTTGGATGGACTTATTTATCACACAAGGAGCTACCATAAAACGATTTGTGGTTCTCATAAGCACTTTAGGGACATACAATTCTCTATTAATTATTTCCTGGCTACCTGTGTTGGGCTTTTTACAGCTCCCTTACTTAGATAGCTTTTATGAGTATAGCTTAAAATTGTTGAGATATTCCAATACGACCACGCTGGCTTCCTGGGTCAGGGCAGACTGGATGTTTTATTCTTCACACCCAGCCTTGTTTCTTAGTACATACCTTGGACATGGTTTACTAGTCGATTACTTTGAGAAGAAGAGACGGCGCAACAGCAACAATGATGAAGTCAATGCCAATAACTTAGAGTGGTTATCAAGCCTGTGGGACTGGTACACCAGCTACCTCTACCACCCGATTGCTTCTTTTCAGAACTTTCCTGTAGAATCTGACTGGGACGAAGACCCTGACTTGTTCTTGGAGCGATTAGCTTTCCCTGACCTTTGGCTTCACCCTCTGATACCAACTGATTATATAAAAAACTTGCCCGTGTGGCGATTTAAATGTCTTGGCGTCCAGTCTGAAGAGGAAATGTTGGAAGGTTCTCAAGATATTGAAAATGACTCAGACAGTGACAGCACAGACCCTTTTAGCAGTGAGAAGGAAGTATTTGAAGATAAACAAAGCGTAGTTCACAATTCTCCAGGAAGAGCAAGTCACTGTGATCCTGAGGCTTGTTCGTGTGCCAACAAATATTGTCAGACCAGCCCTTATGAAAGGAAGGGGCGGTCCTATGGATCATATAGCACTAATGAAGACATGGAACCTGACTGGTTACCGTGGCCTGCTGATATGCTGCACTGCACTGAATGTGTTGTTTGCCTAGAGAATTTTGAAAATGGATGTTTGCTAATGGGGTTGCCTTGTGGTCACGTGTTCCATCAGAATTGCATTGTGATGTGGTTGGCTGGGGGCCGACACTGTTGCCCTGTTTGCCGGTGGCCTTCTTATAAAAAAAAGCAGCCATATGCACAACACCAGCCCTTGTCAAACGATGTCCCATCTTAACCATGTGCAATTTGTCCTTTATAAGCTTTGCGTATCTTACAGCTTGCCTTTTTAATGTTAGTCACAAAGTTTTTGTGGTTTGACGTTTAATTTAATGTTAGTGCAGTGACAGGAAATATACATTTTGCTAATGTTGATGACAGTTATCTGGTTGCCTAGTGTGTCAATATGAATGCATACTTAAATGTAAAAATTTTTATTTACAACATTGGAAATTCAGAAGTTAATGTTTTTTTGTAAGCACAAAAGAAGTAAGATAGAAATTTATCCTAGCAAGACTTTACAGGGTAGGATCAAATTCTAATGGAATTGAGACAGTTTCTTATCCTAAGTGTTTCCTCCCTTTTTACAATCTGTGTCCGGCACCTCTTGGTTAAATAATGTATGCTCTGAGACATGAACTTAAAACAGGCCTATGAAATAAATTATTTTAAAACCAGAAGATTACAGCTTTTTTAAAATTGTTTTTGATAAGGTGGCTGAGTGCTGTAACTGTCACAGGTAAGTCAACTATGATTCTTGACTCATGTGGGGGAAAAACAAGACAAATCATGTTGCTGACACTAGCCAGAGGTGATGTTAGTCCACCTTGGTTAGCTTTGATGGGAAGGAATTTCATGGTGGGCTTTTTTTAAAGTATTAAATCATTTATGAGTAGATTCATGTAAATAAAATCAACTATAGCATATTGGCCACACATAGATTACTTTATATATTTTTCCTGACTTTTTATTTTGAAAAAATTTTTAACTATAGAAAAGTTGGAAACATAGTACAATGAACATTCATTTCTCTATCTAATTCACCAGCTGTTTACATTTTGTTATATTTGCTGTATCTCCTCTTTCTATAATCTTTTTTTCCTTTCTCTCTCTTTTTTTTTTTTTTTTTTTTTGCTGATCCCTTTGAAGGTAAATTTCGGTCATCATGATGCTTCTTTGCCACTAAAATGTATCACCATGTAACTCCTATGAACAAGGACATTTTTTATATAACCACCACACCATTATCACACCCAGGAAATTTAACATTGATTTAATAATATCTAATATACAATTTGTACTCCCCAGTTGCTCCCAAAATATTCTATATCTTTATATGTTTCTGTTTTGTTTTTATTGGGAACTCAGGCAAAGTTTATGTTTGCGTTTAGTCTCCTTTGTTTCATTCTTTTCTGTAGAGCAGTTCCCCTGCCCCCCCCCCCTTTTTTTAAAGTCTTCTCTGACATTTTTGAAGAGTACAGGCTAGTTGGCTTATGGAATGTTCCACATTTCTGGATTTGTCTGAGTGTTTCTTCATGATTAGATTTAAAGTAAACAATATTGCCTAGATGATATGTATTTCCCGTTTGTATGACATCAGAAGGCACGTGATGTCAGTTCATCCCATTGTTGGTGATGCTAAATTTGGCTAAGATAGTATCTGTCTTATCTTTGCATTGTAAGGTTCTTTCCACTTGATAATTAAGAAGGAACCCGTGAGGCCACATGAGTATCCTGTTCTTCAATAACCTTTAACCCAATGGTTTTAACATCTGTTGATGATTATTAGCCTGAATCAGTTATTAAATAGGAGTCGTGACTTGGAGATTTTTAAATTCTATCCTTCATTCTACATTTATTAAGTGGCATTTTTTGTGTGTGAAAGAAGAGCTTTCCATTTTTTCATCTTGTGCTTTGAAATATCACTATAGACCCAGATTCTTTTTATATTCAGTGTGTTAAAATTCATTATTCTTTTTGATGCTCAAATCATCCCAAATTTGGTAAGTGGGAGCCCCTCTAAGCCAGCTCTTACGTCCTATTTACATCCCTTTGTGATCTTGAAACACTTCTTTGCCTTTTGACACAAGGTATTCCAGGCTCACTTTGTATTTTTCCTGGCCCAACCCTGTAATCAGTCATTTCTTCAAAGGGTCCAGGTTTCATGGGGGACTTTAAAACCCTTTATTGACTGCCCCTCAAAATGGTAAGAAATTTAAGTTTTCTCATTCTGAATGCTGCTGGATTACTAGCAGAAACATTTTTTTCCTTCATGATACACTGAGCCTCATCTTCACAGTAATGGGAATAGTAAGGACTAGCAGTTACTTACTTTGTATTAATATTTGAGAGCTTTTAAAAATTTTAAATGAGTACAAACACTACTCCTTGTGCTCTAATTTTCCTTTCAAAAAAACAAGTAATCATGTTATCTTAAATGTTTGTGTTTCTCAGAGTTCTGCCATTGTTCCACTGCTCTTTTCTCTCGTATTTTCAGCAGATGTCCCAAATCGACATGTCCAGGCAAAGGCCCCTCCCCAGATCTTCAGTTTCATGTACAGCTGTCTGTTGAACAGCTCCTCCTAGATGCTCTTAAGTAACTAGTAAGTCTCAAAACAGCTTTTACTTCTCTCTTCCTAACCCCCAGTCCTCCTCTTATGGTCCTGATTTCAATTCATACATATAATATTGTCCATTATGAAATGTACACCAAGTATAGATATTTTAAAAGGTAATTAAAATTTCTCCTCCGGTGTCCCGGGGCACAGCGCATTTTGGAGACTACAGGCATACCTTGGAAATATTGCAGGTTTGGTACCCATCCACCGCAATAAAGCAAATATCGCAATGAAGCCAGTCACAGGAATTATTTGTTTTCCCAGTACACATAAAAGTTATGTTACACTGTACTGTAGTCTATTAAGTATGCAATAGCATGTCCAAGAAAACAATGTACATGCCTTAATTTAAATAATACTTTATTGCTAAAAAAAAATGTGATCGTCAGAACCTTCAGCAAGTTCTAATCTTTTTGCACTATAGTACTAGCCCTGAAGATAAACCAGCCTCCTTAACACTGGATTACAAGGCCCCTCATAATCTGTTCCTAGCCCACCTCTTGGACCCATCATGACACTCTGTACTGCCTGTCTCTTCAGGCCCAGGCTCTAGTTTTTCTCAGCTTGGTGATTTGCTGTCCCATCTGCCTAGTGTTTTCACCCCTCTTCTCCGCTTTGTCTGGCTAGATCCCACTTTCTCCAGAAATTCTACACCTCCTCCTACCCATCTTTTCTTTCTCCACCAAGCTTATAAAGAGACGCAGATATCTTTACAGTGAAACCTTAGGTGGTAGTCACCCTACTCAAGTGATCAAACTTAGCATCACCAATAATGGAGCAACCCCATTGCTCCTTGACCTTTCTTGATATGTGTCCTTCTTATATCCCAGTGATACCTTGTACGTGCCTGTCCTACATAGCTGCATTGTATTAAAACTATGCATGTGTCTTTTTCAGGTGAATTCCTTTAAGGTAGGAACTGTGCTTTATTCATTAAATATATCAACATGCATGGCATAAAATAGAGATAATACCTTTTGAATGTTAGACATGCAATAAAAATATTACAGTGAGGTCAGGGAGGAAATAATTGCTAGAGGTTCAGGTCTCCAGGGAAGCTTGACTCATCCCTTAATTGTTAAGCATAGCAAACAATGCTTCTGTCAGATTTTCCTGGAGGCAGAGAATTGAAGGAAGTATTCAAGGTTGACAGACTCTAAACTTTAACTGTGTTTAAAAAGAACGTTTGAATTCTTAGAGCCACCTAGTGAATTTAATTAACTAAAGATTCCAGGGCTTCCCTGGTGGCGCAGTGGTTGAGAATCTGCCTGCCAATGCAGGGGACACGGGTTCGAGCCCTGGTCTGGGAAGATCCCACATGCCGTGGAGCAGCTGGGCCCGTGAGCCACAGTTACTGAGCCTGCGCATCTGGAGTCTGTGCTCCGCAACAAGAAAGGCCGCAACAAGAGAGGCCGCCATAGTGAGAGGCCCGTGTACCACGATGAAGAGTGGCCCCCGCTTGCCACAACTAGAGAAAGCCCTCGCACAGAAACGAAGACCCAACATAGCCATAAATAAATTAATTAATTTAACTTAATTAATTTTTTTAAAAAAGATTCCAAGTATGTGGGCTTTCTAGTTCCTGAATTCGTTAACCGTAACAGTGGGACGCGTAATTGTGTTCTGCTCAAGAGTTGTTTTTTTTTTTACCGCGGGCCTCTCACTGTTGTGGCCTCTCCCGTTGTGGAGCACAGGCTCCGGACGCGCAGGCTCAGCGGCCATGGCTCACGGGCCCAGCCGCTCCGCGGCATGTGGGATCTTCCCGGACCGGGGCACGAACCTGCGTCCTCTACATCGGCAGGTGGACTCTAAACCACTGCGCCACCAGGGAAGCCCCTTGCTCAAGAGTTTTTTCTTCTATCTTCTCTAATTATTTCTTATGTAAGTCTTTTCTTTCTTTAAGGATGATAAGCTCCCTGAGGGCAGGAGTAATGTTATTATAATCTACTGTTATGTCTTTAACACGTTAGACCCAGAGTAGATAATAAATAATTGTTTGCTTGAATTTTAAAAATATTTTCTAATTTTACCCTTCACCAAACATTTTACTCCCCTTCTAGTATAGGTGGAAAAGATAAAACAGAAGAGATTATATTTTTAGTACCCATTAATAGTGATGAAGATATCGATATTTATGGCCTACTCCAAGAAAAAATCTTAATTTTTTTCCTGCAGTCACATACTTTTTAAAGTAATCTCTTCTTTAGATTATGTGGGAGCCTGGAAGATTATTCATGTAATCTTTCTCCTTGCTCCCTCATTTTCCCCCTTGGCCATTTTATTATTCCTTAAAACTCTACCAAAGGGACAAAAGGTACAGAGAGAAGTGTTGAGTCCTTTTTGCTATTGGATCTGATTAAAAATTTAGAGAAGAAAAAATGGATTTAACTGTTTAAATGTTATTTTTGAATCATCTGTGTTTTAATCATTCTGTTCCTGCTCTGTTATCAGTAATATGAGTACATTGATTTATGATCAATTTAGGCAATCTCTGTTTAATTTTTCGTACCATCTTCTCACCAAAGGTTTTCATTGTTTTGTATACAGTAGATCACTTTACTTTCTAATACTCTCTAATATCCCTATGCAACAGGTAGAACAGAAGGAATTCCCACTTAGTAAATGATCAGAACTCAGGACAACCACCGTAGTTAAAGATATGACTATGTCAGGGCCCATGGAAACAGACTTTGAGTAGGGAGCGGTGGGGCAACAGCGTTTATACTCCACCTAAGGGTTTGGATATTTTTTTAAAACAATGTGTCAAGCAGTCAAAGACGGTGGTGGTGGCCTCTTTGTAACCTGTGGATAAGAGTCTATCTACCTATCTTGTTCAGGATTCTTTCTACCATATTTTCATTTAAAAGTAAGTGCATTTGTAGAAGGTATAACTATAGGAAACTGACTTTGTCAAAATTGTATTCGCCTTTACTCTGGTGCTAAATTGCTTACTTGTTTTTCACATTCTCTTGGTTTATGCTCATGATGGGATAATAGGCTCTTCACATTGTATGTTAAACAAACGGTGCTTGAGTATTTATTCACAGTGTGTTTGAAAACTCATTCTTAGTACTGACACAGAGGATATCTAACTGTATTTGTAGCATATTTATCTAATAAGAAAAGAGCTTAAAAATACAGAGGCACCCAAAAAGATGGGTGCACTATGTGTTTCCTTTTTGTTTTGTTTATTTGTTTTCAACTTTATTGAGAGATAATTGACATATAACATTATGTAAGTTTAAGGTGTAGGATGTGTTGACTCGATACATTTATATATCGCCAATTACCACAGTAGCATTAGCGAACACCATCATGTCATGCAATTACATGATTTTTTTTCTTGTGGTGAGAACATTTGAGATCTACTCTCTTAGCAACTTTCAAATATGTAATACAATATTGTTAACTATAATCACAATGCTGTGCATAAGATCCCCCAAACTTATTCATTTTCTAACTGGAAGTTTGTACTCTTTGACCAACGTCTCCCCATTTCTCCCACCCCCAGCCCTTGGTAACCACCATTCTATTCTCTGTTTCTGTGAGTTTGGCTTTTTTGGATTCAACATGTAAGTGATATACATATTTCTCTGTCTGACTTATTTTACTTAGCATAATGCCCTCAAGATCCATGTTTTCACAATTGACAGGATTTCATTTTTTCTCATGGCTAAATAATGTTCCAGTGTGTGTGTGTGTGTGTGTAGGTGTGTGTATACGTGTGTGTGTGTGTGTATATATATATTCAATATACACCGCATGTTAATCCATTCAACCACTGATGAACACTTAGTGTTTTCTTATAAGCATCTACTGACTGAATGAAGAACCATGTAGATGCTTACTCAGAGAGAATTTATTCTTTACATAGAATTTGAATGAGCTCAGTGATCTAGCTTCCCAGTCAATAGAATAGAGGCTACATGTAGAGAGACTATGGAGTAGGGGTAGGGGTGGAGCCTGCTAGAGGCAGGCCTAGCAAGTCATAGTTCCAATAGTATTATAGTAAGGGGTAGAATATATTAAGAACAAAAGAAAGAAAACACCAAAACAAAAAACAGTCACTTGTGGTACAGTGGCAGATAATTTCCTGAGAGGATATCACTATCTTGCCGACAATGACTATGTCATCAAGAAAAACATTTACCAGTACTATTTGCACAAGAAGTCGGGAAAATTCATTTTATGATATTCAAAATAGTTAAGTTTAAAATGTTTCAACAAAGGGAAAAGTTTCCATTTCCTGGAAAACTCATTTAGGGGGATGGGGTAGGAAAGACAGAAATCTCATTCCTTGGCTCCCTTATAAAAGGTTAATGACTAACAGTCTTAACCAGTTTTTCCATAACCCATGCAATCAGTTGTATAATAGAAAAATGACTTCCATATACAGTGTATATATATTTAATCAGTGTTGCTACTGTTAGTAAAATTCTGCAAGCTTTTTTCATCTGGGAATATACTTTGAGAACATCATCTATTTGTTGATAAAGCATCTGGTGACATGTTTCCATAAGGGTAACTAATTTGGAGTTTTAGGAGGTCCTCTCACAAAGACAAAGTAGTAGGGTTTCAGACACGGCAAAAGGGAAGTTAGAAATCTGATATTTTCAGGGCCCCTTTTGTTTTATTGTTTAAATGCTCTCCATTTAGTTTTACTAATTTCCTGAGCCATGTGGCTAAAACAATAGGCTTCTGGAACAAAATGCCTCAAGCTGGCTCCCAGCTTTGTTGCCAGAGGCTTGGATAGGAGACATCACTTAAAATGCCAAACACAGCAATATCTTGGGCTTTTAAGACAGTACTATTCAAGTTATTTGTTAGTATTGAACATGGTGGACTGTGACCAATCTTAATGTATAATGCTTTGCTTTAATAGCGCTTAGTGTTTTTTCTTTTTTTTTGATGAGAGAGGGTTCTTATAGTTTTATTGTTTCAAATAATAGCATCTGAGTGTCAGAAGCAAGTGTGAAGGCCCTTTTGTCCAATCTTCTGCCTTAATTTAGATTGTTGATGTCCCTGTTGTCAATGAATCGGCACACTCATCATTTAACAAAAGACATGCTACATTTGCAAGAATCTGTAAACAGTCCACCTGCCAGGATCCACAGAAGAACATGCAGTTAACTGGCAGTAGAGTGACAGCGGGTGCTGAAAGCCCAGCTTTGGACGGGCGGTTGGACACTTCCCATGTCACCATCTTGGGAAGGAGAATGAATCAGGAGTGCATCTGTTGAGAAAGCTAGTCCTGATATACCCTACTTGCTCTGAAATCTGTCATGCTATTTACACTTATTCATCAAAATGGCATGTATTTAACCAGCATTTTTATTCAGAGAGAAACCTGTGAACTATAAGGTATTAAAGACCATCCTCAAGAGTTTAGCACCAAACTCGTCCCCTTACCCCAAATATCTCCAAAACAGGTATCAGGAGACATGAGAGCAGTTTTCAGCCAAGCATATTCTCTGCTGTTACTGACTGAGGGCAGACGTACAGACTCGGCTATATTTTCATGGCTATGGAGAGGATGAGAGGTAACATAACCAAAGCAAAAGACAGTTTATGGTATAATATGCACCACACTGGGTTATACAGAGATTGGAGAAAGGCTCCTTTACAATTTCAAAAGTTTTCTAAGGGCTAACAAAAAGACTACAGTAATTCATTCGGTTACATTCCTTTAACTCTAAGGAGGAATGTATCTAATTAACCCATTCTGGGACAATATATGTGTTTTATTTAGAATCTGGTCATCAGAGACCTCGAGTTTCTTCAAGCAGCTTAGAGTTTTTAGTCTAGGAATATGTGGTATTAGCTACAAGTTGCTTATCTGAGAATTATTCCATAGCCTGAGTGCCGTACTAGTGTTTTCTGAAATAATATTCCTATAGGGTGAACCATAGGTGGGAATGGGGAAAGGCTTTGGATGCCTCGTAATGTGTATTAATCAGCTAAAAAGGAGAGGAGCAGGACAAGAAAAGGACGGAACAAATGGACAGAACCTTCCCCGTCTGTTCCTTCTTTAACCATCTTCAGCCATCTAGGGAAAATACATTCTTTTTCCCCTTTAATTAAAGTTTTTACTGAAGGGCAATGTATCTCCATAAAAGTATATAAATATTAAATGTGAAGAGGATTAATTTATCACAAACTCAACACATGCTTGTAACCCATCACCCAGATCAAGAAACAGAGCATTTGGGCTTCCCTGGTGGCGCAGTGGTTGCGAGTCCGCCTGCCGATGCAGGGGACGCGGGTTCGCGCCCCCGTCCAGGAAGACCCCACATGCCACGGAGCGGCTGGGCCCGTGAGCCATGGCCGCTGAGCCTGCACATCCGGAGCCTGTGCTCCGCAACGGGAGAGGCCACAGCAGTGAGAGGCCCGCGTACCACAAAAAAAAAAAAAAAAAAAAAAAAAGGAAACAGAGCAATTGCCACATCCCAGAAACCTCCCCTGGTTCCTTCTTAGTCAATACTTACACCATCCTCCCCAGATGTAATCTCTATGATAACTTCTAAAATCATAGATTAAAGTTTTGCTTCTTTTTGAATGTTATATAAGTGGAACCATATAGTATGTAGTATTTTGTGTATAGTTTCATTTAAAATTATGTTCGTGAGGTTCATCTCTATTGTATGGAGCAGTCATTTGTTCATATTCATTACTGCATAGTATTGTATGAACATACCACAATTTATCCATTCTATTATGGTGGACATTTAGCTTATTTCCAGTCTTTGGCAATTACAAATAGTGCTGCTATGAACATTCTTGTATATGACTTTGGGCCACATTTCTGTTGAGGGTGAAATTTCTGGGTTATTGAGTATGCCTATGTTCGGTTTTGGTAAACATTGACCCTTTTCTAAAGTGGTTATACCAATTTACACCCTGCTCAGCACTATATGAGACTCACAGTTGTTCCACATTCTTGCTAAAATTCGATGGTATAATTTTTTTTTTATTCTTGTAATTCTGCTGGGCATATAGAGATATCTCTGTGGTTTTAGTTTGCATTTCTCCAATGACAAATGAGACTGAGACTCTTGCCATATGTTTATTGGCCATTTGTATTACCTCTTTTGTGAAGTCCTTTTTCAAACCTTTTGCCTATTTTTCTGTTGGGTTGCTGTCTTTTCTTGTTGAATTATATGAGTTCTTTACATATTCTGTATATAAGTCCTTTGTCAAATATGTATATATTGCAGATATTTTCTCCCTGTCTGTAGCTTTCCCTTTAGGGGAAAGGAGGGATTTTTAAAAACCATTTTTTTCCCTTGGAAAATTTTAACCATACACAAAGGTAAAGAGGTTAATATAATAAATTCCCATATACCCAACTTCAACAATTGTCACCTCACAACCAATCATGTTTCAACTATATCCCTACTGAAAATCACCCTTTTCTACTGCCCTGATCTGTCCTTTTGTTTCCATTATTAATGCTTTGGGGCTTTGCTACCTCATTCAACATTCATTTGTTTATTCTTCATATATTGATTGGATTAATTCCAGTTGAATTGATAATAAAATCCAATGAATGTATTTTTGTACTTATATTATCTGTGTTCTCTGCATATGGTGACTCTATTGACCACTCCCTTCTTGAAATTCCTTTCCCTTAGGCTTCTCTGAAACTACCTAGTTTTCCTCCTACTTCTCCGACCCTTCCTTTGTAATTTCCTTCCTGGGATCTCCTTCCTCCCTTCCTCCTTCAGAGTTATTGTTCTCCCAGAGTTCTGTTCCAGTTCTCAAGTCATTTGGGTGATTTCATCAATATTCATGTCCTTGACTCCCCCTTATATGCTGATGGCTTGAGTCCATTTCCAGTTGAGAACACTGTCCAATACCAGACCTCTGTATAGAGCTATCTTCTGAGCATTTCACTTGGAGGGTCCACAACATCCAAGGCACACTTGATGATTGTTGGCCACCTCCAACCCTGTCACCAACCTATTCTCCCATTCTTCCATTATACTAGAATTTTAGCTGAACAAATATCCAGCTATCAACTATATTTCTCAGCTCACATTGTGGTTAGGTGTGACCAGTGTGACTAATTCTTGTCAATACAGTGTAAACAAAGTGATGCATGCCACTTCTGGACCTTGACTTAAAACACTGGGTATGTGTATTATCACTTCCTCTTCTGCATCCAGCTTGCCAGATATGGTGATGACTAATGCAGCCTTGGAAGTTAGGTGTGACCAGTGCACAGAGCTGCCTCACCAGCCTGCGTCCCTGCATGACCTCACAGAGCAGAGCTACCTGACTATGGAGAGTACTAGACTACTCCACAAACAAATACACTTAATATTTAAATCATTGCATTTTGGGGTCTCTCTGTTATAGCAGATTAGCCTTTAACTATTACAGCATCTCAGTCATACCATATCAAAAATTTACTAATCATCCTTTCACCTAAATATCCTGTGTCTATGGTTCCAGTATGAGTAAAGGCTCCTGCGGTTACCTAGTCATTTTTCCTCCATCCCTACATCCAATTTTCCTGAGTGCAGTTGATACTATTTCTTTTTTTTTAAATAGTTTAATTTTTATTTATTTAGGCTGTGCTGGGTCTTAGTTGTGGCATGCTGGATCTTTGTTGTGGCATGTGGGATCTTTAGTTGCGGCATGCGGACTCTTAGTTGTGGCATGTGGACTCTTAGTTGTGGCATGCATGCGGGATCTACGGGTTGAACCCGGGCCCCCTGCATTGGGAGTATGGAGTTTTATCTACTGGACCACCAGGGAAGTCCTGATACTATTGCTTAATAATGACTCAGGACTTCTACTTCCGGCCATGTTGGAGTAACTGGTACTAGACTGGTCTTTTTGCCATCACTGTAAAACCAGACAATATATGAGCAGTTGCTTTCAGGCAATGGACAGTAGGCAGCACAAGACTGAGATCCCTGAGAGAAGGGCAAGTAACAGGGTAAGCCCCACAATTACCCAGCTCACTACATAGAGCAATTTCCTGACTGCAATGCAGAGAGCTTGATCCCAGCAAAGCACAGTGAGATTTAACCATGATGTTGCATGCATATATAGTTCATTTTTTGTATTGCTAATTAGTATGCTATTGTATAAATATACCATAATTTATGTATTCATTTGCTGGGACATTTGTTTCCAGTTTTTGCTGTTATGAATAAATCTGCTTTGAATATTATTATACATGTCTTTTGATGGACATGAACACTTACGTTGAGTATGTAACAAGGGAAGGAATTGCTATAATGTAAGGTTTATATATGTTTAGCTTTAGTAGATCCTGGTAAAGAATTTTCCAAACTAGTTGTATACTCTAATCAGCAGTGTATAAGAATGCTCATTGCTCCATATTATTTTCCAACACTTGATATTGTCAGTGTTTTTAATATTAACCATTCTTTTTTCTTCCACTTCAATTGAGATATAATTGACATGCAGCGCTATAGAAGTCTAAGGTGTACAGCATAATGATTTGACATTTATACGTCATTGAATGATTACCACAATAAATTTAGTGAACATCCATCATCACATAGAGATACAAAATTAAATAGAGAAAAATGTTTTTCCTTGTGATAAGAACTCTTAACATTTACTCTCTTAACTACTTTCATATATAACATAGAACAGTGTCAATTGTATTTATCATGTTGTACATTACATCCCTAGTATTTATTTTTAACTGGAAGTTTGTACCTTTTGAGTACCTACATCCAATTCCCTCTTCCCCCCACATCCTGCCTTTGCATCTCTTTTTCTATGAGTTTCTTTGTTTGTTTTTGAAGTATAATTGTCCTACAACACTATGAGAATTCATGGTGTACAACATAGTGATTTGATGTTTCTTTGCAAATTAAAAAAATTGAAGTATAGTTGATGTACAATATTATATAAGTTACAGGTGTACAGTATAATGATTCACAATTTTATACTCCATTAATAGTTATTATAAAATACTGGCTATATTCCTTGTGTTATACAATATATATCCTTGTAACTTATTTTATACATAATAGTTTGTACTTCTTAATCCTCTGCCCTTATAATGCCCCTCCCTGCTTCCCTCTCCACACTGGTAACCACTAGTTCTCTATATCTCTGAGTCTGCTTCTTTTTTGCTATATTCACTAGTTTGTTGTATTTTTTGGATTCCACATGTAAGTGATATCATACAGTGTTTGTCTTTCTCTGTCTGACTTATTTCACTTAGCATAATACCCTCCAAGTCCATCCATGTTGTTGCAAATGGCAAAATTTCATTCTTTTTTATGGTTGAGTAGTATTCTGTTGTAAATATAAACCAAATCCTCTTTATCCATTCATCTTTTGATGGACTCTTAGGTTGCTTCCATATCTGGGCAATTGTAAATAATGCTATTATAAACATCGGGGTGCCTATATCTTTTTGAATTAGTGTTTTTGGTTTTTTTGGATATATACCCAGGAGTGGAATTGCTGAATTCTATGGTAGTTCTACTTTTAGTTTTTTGAGAAACTCCATGCTGTTTTCCACAGTGGCTGCACCAATTTACATTCCCACCAACAGTGTAGGGGGTTCCCTTTTCTCCACATCTTCACCAACATTTGTTACTTGTTTTCTTTTTGATGATAGCCATTCTGATAGGTGTAAGGTGATATCTCATTATGGTTCTTATTTGCATTCCCTGATGATTAGCTATATTGAGCATCTTTTCATGGCCTGTGGCCATGTTCATTTCCTCTTTGGAAAAATGTCTGTTCAGGTCTTCTGCCAATTTTTTAATCGAGTTGATTTTTGATCTTGAGTTGTATGAGCTGTTTATATATTTTGGATATTAACCCCTTATAGGACATACCATTTGCAAATATTTTCCCCCCTTCAGTAGGTTGTCTTTTCATTTTGTCAATGGTTTCCTTTGCTGTGCAAAAGCTTTTAAGCTTAATTAGGTCCCATTTGTTTATTTTTGCTTTTATTTCCTTTGCTTTAGGAGACGAATCCCCCCAAAAATATTATTATCATTTATGTCAAAGAGTGTTCTGCCTATGTTTTCCTCTAGGAGTTTTATGGTATCTGCTCTTACATTTAGGTCTTTAATCCATTTTGAATTTATTTTTGTATATGGTATTAGAGAATGTTGTAATTTCATTCTTTTACTTGTAGCCATCCAGTGTTCTCAGCACCACTTATTAAAGAAGCTGTCTTTCCTCCATTGTATATTCTTGCCTCCTTTGTCATAGACTAATTGACCATAAGTGTGTGGTTCATTTCTGGGTTCCCTATTTTTTTCCACTGATCTGTGTGTCTGGTTTTGTGACAGTACCATACTGTTTTGATTACAGTAGCTTTGTGGAATAGTGTAAAGTCAGGGAGCATGATTCCTCCAGCTCTGTTCTTTCTCGAGATTGTTTTGGCTATTGAGGGTCTTTTAAAAATTATTTGCTCTTGTTCTGTGAAAAATGCCATTGGTATTTTGATAGGGATTGCATTGAATCTTTAGATTGCCTTGGGTAGTATGGACATTTTAACAATATTAATTCTTCCAACCCAAGGACACAGTATATCTTTCCATCTGTTTGTGTCGTCTTCAGTTTCTTTCATCAGTATCTTATAGTTTTCTGAGTACAGGTCTTTTACCTCCTTAGGTAGGCTTATTCCTAGGTATTTTTTTCTGTTTGATGAGATGGTATATGGAATTGCTTCCTTAATTTCTCTTTCTGATATTTCATTGTTAGTGTATAGAAATGCAACAGATTTCTCTATATTAATTTTGTTTCCTGCAACTTTACTGAATTCATTGATGAGCTCTGGTAGTTTTCTGATGGTGTCTTTAGGATTTTCTATGTATAGTATTATATCATCTGCAAACACTGACAGTTTTACTTCTTCCTTTCCAAACTGGATTCCTTTTATTTCCTTTTCTTGTCTGATTGCTGTGGCTAGGACTTCCAATACTATGTTGAATAAAAGTGGTGAGAGTGGGCGTCCTTGTCTTATTCATGATCTTAGAGGAAATGCTTTCAGCTGATCCATTCCTTTGTATCATTTAGTCTACTGTTGATTCCTTCTAGTATATTTGTCACTTCAGTTATTGTATTTTTCATCTCTGGTTGTTCTTTATGTTTTCTAACTCTTTGTGAAAAACTTCTAACTTCTTACTCTGTGTGTCCATTCTTCTCCTGAGTTCTTTGATTACACTTAGGATCATTACCCTGAGCTCTTTCTCAGCTGGATTGCCTATCTCCACTTCACTTAGTTCTTCTTCTGGGGTTTTATCTTGTTCCTTTGTCTGGAACATGTTCCTCTGCTGCCTCAGTTTGCCTATGTTGTTATTTGTATTTTTATGCATCTGGTAGGTTAGTTACATTTCCCAACCTTGGAGAAGTGGCCTTCTGTAGGAGACGTCCTATGTGTCTCAGCAGCACATTCCCCTCTCATCACCCTAGCTATATGCTCTAGGGGTTCCCCCTGTGAGGGCTGCATGGGTCCTTCTGTTGTGGTGGGCTGACTATGTGGGCAGTCTGGTAGGCTTGCTTGGCCCCTAGTCTGATTGGTTGCCAGACCCTGCCTTGTGTGGAGGCTTCTGACTGCTGGCTGGGGAGGCTTAGTCATGAAATGACTGACTGTAGAACCCCAGGGGGACCCAGGGCTAGTGCTGATTCACTGGTGGGCAGAGTCACGGCCCAGAAGACTCTGGGTGGGTGAAAACACTGGTGGGTGAAGCCAGGTCCCGGGGTTAGTGCCAGACAACTGGGTGGTGGGGGGGTGAGGAGGAGGCTGGTTTCTGATACTATTGAGTACAGGGTCCAGGGTGTCCTGAAGCTTGTGTTGACCTAATCATGGGCAGGGCTGAGGCCCAGCTGGTCCCAGGGCAGGGTCTGGTTTGCTGTGGGCAGGCTGGATCCACAGGCTGCAGGACTGTGGTTTTCTTGCATCTGGTGTCTGCCCCCTGGTGGGTAAGGCTGGTCCAGAGGCTAAAGTAGACTTCCTGGAGGGCTGGGCCGGTGCCTGCCCACTGATGGGTGGAGCTGGGACCTGGCCCTCTGGTTGGCAGGGCCATGTTTAGGAGCAGGTCTAGAGGCAGCTGTGGGCCCAGGATGTCTGTAGGCAGCCTGTCTGCTAATGGCTGGGGCTATGTCCCTGTGCAGTTAGTTGCTTGGCCTGAGGCGTCTCAACACTGGCACCTACAGGCTGTTGGTTGAGGCCAGGTCTTGGTGCTAATGAGCTAAAGGGAGGATCCCACAATGATGGCCTCCAGCAGCAGTGTCCACATGGTAGAAAGCTCCCATATGTGGCTGCCGCCAGTGTTTGTGTCCCCAGGGTGATTCACAGCTGCCCCCTGCTTCTCCAAGAGACTCTCCAAGATCAGCAGGTAGGTCTGGCTCAGGCACCTATCAAATTACTCCTTTTGCCCTGGGTCCCAGTGCATGTGAGATTTTGTGTGTGCCCTTTAAGGGTGAAGTCTCTATTTCCCAGGACTCCTGAAATTAAGCCCCAATGGCCTTCAAAGCCAAGTTTTCTGGGGGCCCATCTTCCCAGTGCAGGACCCCCGGGCTGGGGAGCCTGATGTGGGGCTCAGAACTCTCACTCCTGTGGGAGAACCTCTGCACTATGATTATTCTCCAGTTTGTGGGTCACCCACCCAGGGGTATGGGGCTTGATTATATCGTGAGTCTGCCCCCCTACCCATCTTGTTGTTGTTTCTTCTGTATGTCTTTAGTTGTAGAGCATCTTTTCCGGTAGGTTCCGATCTTTTTCATGGATGTGTTCTAGAGGAGGTGAGCTCAGGGTCTTTCTACTCTGCCATCTTGGCTGATTCCTCATTGTGTTTTTGATTTTCATTTCCCTGATGGCTAATCTATGGGGTTTTTTCTTGTATGTTTGTGTGGCTTAAAACAACTTATTATTTTTTTTAACTGAAGTATAGTTGATGTACAATATTATATAAGTTACAGGTGTACAATATAGTGATTTACAATTTTTAAAGGTTATACTCCATTTATAGTTATTATTAAATATTGGCTATATTCCCTGTGTTGTACAATATATCCTTGTAGCTTATTTTATAGATAATAATTTGTACTCTTAATTAAATGTATTTGTATAGTTTTTAGTGTTTGCTCTAGGTATTACTATATATAAAATTCATCACAGTCAACTGATGTCATCATTTTACCAATTCAAGTATAGAAATCTTACCTCCCTTTAGGTCCTTTTGCCCTCACCTATTTATAATATAATTAAGTATTACCTCTATTTAGAACCACATTAGACAGGGTTGTAATTTTTGCTTCAACCATCAAACACATTTTGGAAGACAAAATGGGAGCAAAAGCCTACTGTATTTTTCCATATTTTTGCCTACTTGGATTCTTCTTTCTTCCTAATGTTCCTAGAGTCTTTCTTTTATTGTTACCTTTTTGTTTAGAGAACTTTCTGTTTAGAGACATCTCTTTCTTTTAGGGTAGTTTTCTGGTGACAGATTCTCCTCCTCTCCTCTTCCTCCCCCTCTCCCTCCTCCTCCTCCTTACTATGATTTGCCTCCTGGTAAATTGAAATTTTTATCATTATGTAACTTCTTTATCCCAAAAAAGTTATTTTGCCATAAAATCTATTTTGTCTGATAATATTATAGCTATGACATTTATACCATTCTCTTTTGTGACTTCTACTTTTCCTGACTTTTCTGTGTCTTCTTTCCTATCTTATTTAGATTAGTATTTTTAATTTCATTTTTTCCTTTACTATTTTGGAAGCTTGCTTTTATTTCACAGCTTAGCCTTACAGGTCTAACAAATTTATTTAAAAATCTAAAATTATTGGGACTTCCCTGGCGGTCCAGTGGTTAAGACTCTGCACTTCCACTGTAGGGGGCATTTGTTCCATCTCTGGTCGGGGAACTAAGATCCCACATGCTGCATGGTGTGGCCAAAAAACAAACAAACAAAACATAAAATTATTCAATATCTTTACTCCTTCCCAAAGAATGTTAGATCAAGTATGTCTTGTTTTCAGTATCTCATTGCTAATGGGAAATAAGGGAAGGCATGTGAATCCCCTTTGATCATCTTAACTCCAATGACTTCCCATTCATTTTTCATATTACTAATGTAGAAAGTTTTAGTTTTATCTTTTTAACTCTCCAAATTCAGTATTATTGTTTATTCAATAAGCTTTTACATTAACCATATGTTCACTAAATTATTTGTCATGATTTCTTCTTGTATCTGAGGCCTTCCTGCAAAGATCATTGTTATTATTTCTAAAACACATTCTTAAAAATTCTTTAGTGTTAATTTGTTTGGGGATTTTTTTTCAGTTGTTAGTTAGTTTTCCCCTGAAGATGTCTTTATTTTGCCTCATTTGGGGATGATAATTTAGCAAGGTATACAGTTACAAGTTAATAGTTTTTTTGTTGTTTTCTTTTCTAACCACTCTGCAGATGTTCTTTCACTTTCTTTCATCTTCCATTGTGGCTATTAAGAAGGGTACTGTCAGTCTGACTGTTGTCTTCTTGTATGTAACCTATTTTTTCTCTCTGGTTACGTTTACAGTATTCTCTGTGTCTTTGATATTTTGTACTGCCACTTTAATGCACAGTTTTAAAAATTTACCTTGCCTGCAATTTATATACTTCTTGAGTCTTAAGATTAATATCTTTGATAAGTTGGGGAAATTCTCAGCTATTATCCTTTCAAAATCTTTTCTCTCCAATAATTTTATTTCAATCTTTCTGAAACTTCAATTAAACATGTAATGGATATCCACATTCCAACATCCATGTTTCATCTTCTTTCCTGTATACTCACGTCTTAGTTTATTTCCAAAGCATTTTGGATAATTCAGATCTATCTTCCTACTCACTTATTCTTTCTTTAGTAATGTGTGATCTGTTGCTTAATTCATTCACTGAGGTTTATTCAGTGACTAAGGTTTTTTATTTGTTATTTTTTTTTTACATCTAGAAATTCTTTGGTTCTTTTTCATTTTTGTGGTCTCTTGTTCCTTTTAAGTCCCTCTTTTATTTCTGTGAACATTTTAAGTGTAACATTTTTATTCTGCATTTGAGAATTCTAATATCTGATGTCCTTTGGACTATAATTATGATTCCTTTTAAATTTACTCTTGGCCTTAGATGTTTGTTTCCTTGTGCATTTGGTAATTCTTGTTTATCTTAATCTGTAGGAATACTACAGTGCCTGGATTTGGGGTATGTTCCTTCAAAATGAGCTTACTGTGCTTCTGCCAGGTACTCGTGATGTTATCAACCAAGGAAGAGTTCAAATTAATATCTAGGGTTGGGATTTCCAACAGTATGTGAGTAGTATAAATTTAAACCCACATGAGGGCAGATTTATAATTATGATTTTTTTACTGGCATTTTTTCTTATTAAAAATTATTTATTTATTTAGCTGCACCACACGGCATATGGGATCTTAGTTCCCTGAGCAGGGATCAAACCCATGCCCCTGCAGTGGAAGCACTAAGTACTAACCACTGGACTGCCAGGGAATTCCCTAATTATGATCTTTTAAAGAGGTCTTCTACTTTTTTCATCAGAGCTGTGGCCTAAAACAAACATCTTCTTCTTGGTCCCCTTTGCTAGCAGATAAGATTTTCTTCTAGCCTGTTCTTTCACCAAGGATGAGGTCTTAATGACTCCTATCTTCAGCGGGTCTCAATTTTTTTCTTTTTTCTTTTTTTTTTTTTTTTTTTGCGGTGCACGGGCCTCTCATTGTTGTGGCCTCTCCTGTTGTGGAGCACAGGCTCCGGATGCACAGGCTCAGCGGCCATGGCTCACGGGCCCAGCCGCTCCGCGGCATGTGGGATCTTCCCAGACCGGGGCACGAACCCGTGTCCCCTGCATCGGCAGGTGGACTCTCAACCACTGCACCACCAGGGAAGCCCTGAGGCTTCATATTCTTTTTACAGTACACAAACAGGGTTCTTGGCTTCTGTTATTGGCAGATATTACTGATTTACTTTTTTGAGAGATCAACCATGCACATAAAATAATGCTGGCTGTATGTTATCAAGACTCTCTATGTGTTTGCAGTGAGTTTTTCAGAATATCCAGTCCACCATAATGTTGACTGTGTGAGTTGGATGCTACTCTTCCATTTCTGATACTGTGATACTGATTTTTGGAGACTTTAATAAAGTATTCCTTTAAAATTCAGTTTTTTTTTTTTTTTAAGTTCAGGCTTTGTCTCTGCTGTGCTGTGGAGAAATAAGGAAAGGCATGTAACCTCCCATGAGAGGAGGTTTGGTGGTGGAAATGGTGCTCTAGATGGCAGTGTGGGATGGTTGCAGTGATTACTGTGACTTCCCGGGAAAGGTACATCCTCCAAGCTAGAGTCAGTCCTCAGATATCTACTTACCCCTCCCAAGTGGAAACTGTCCCTACTTTGGGGCCACTCATGGAGGACAGAAGCTTGTTGTTGTTGTTTTTTAAAGGATTCAGCTGACCAGTCTGCCTCCACCCTCTATCACCTTCTTCTTTAAAGTGGGGGACCCATGTGTATAAATGAGGATTGTTACAGGTTGAAATGTACCCCTTCAAAAGATGTGTTGAAGTTCTAACCCCAGGTACCTCAGAACGTGATCTTATTTGGAAATAGGGTCATTGCAGATGTAATTGGTTAAGATGAGGTCATGCTGGCTTAGGGTGAGCCCTCAATACAGTATGACTGGTGTGCTTATAAGAAGAGACACAGAGGGGAGAACATTGCTATGGCTGAATTGTGTCCTCCCCCACTTCATTATATTTTGGAGCCCTAACCCCCCATGTGATGGTATTTGGAGATGGGTCCTTTGGGGGATGACGAGGTTTAGATGAGGTCATGAGGTAGGGACTTCAGGACGGGATTAGTGCTCATAGAGGAAGCAACACTAGAGTTCCCTCTCTCTACCATGTGAGGACACAGCAAGAAGGCCAAGCCAGGAAGAGAGCTGTCACCAGGCTGGCACTTATCTTGGACTTTCAGCCGCCAGAACTGCAAGAAAATTAATTTCTGTTGTTTAAGCCACCCAGTCTATGGTATTTTGTTTTGGCACCCCAAGCTGACTAATACAAACACCACATAACAACAGGGGCAGAGATTGGAGTGATGCAGTGGCAAGTCAAGGAAAGCCAGTGATTGATGGCCATCACCAGAACCTAGGAAGGGGCAAGGAGCAATTCTACCCAGAGTCTCAGAGGGAGCATTGCCCTGCTGACACCTTGATTTTGGATTTCTAGTCTCCAGAACTGCGAGAGAATAAATTGTTTTAAATCACCTAATTTGTCATACTTTGTTATAGCAGCACTAGGAATCTAATACAAGAGTCATTGTAAGGTTGGTGGAAGAAGGTTGCAAGTGGGGAGATGACTCAAGGTCTTTCTTTGCCTTATCTCAAGTCATAAACTGTGGTTAGGAGTCCCTCACACCTGAAGGTTGGTCAGAAATTAAGAAATCCACTCCAAAATTATTATATAAGGCAAGGGAGGGGATTCAATTTCCCAAAGGTCAGTTTATATCTAACATTTTCAGAGTCCATCTGTTGTATAAAACAACGTGTATCTTGTTTTTATTAGGTCAAAATTCCTGCCAGGAATTGGGTTGTGACTTTCTTGCCCAAAGCATTTCATTTAACAGTCTACCTGGTGAATGGGGAACAGTTGTGAGCCAGGAAGCTCACTAAGGTAGGAAATCTTACTGAAATGAGCAAGGACAGTCTGGGGAATGAAGGGAAAACAGTCCTTTCTATTTCTCATTTCAAATTTAGGGAAATACTTAAAGCATCAGGCATTGAGGCAACTTTCACGTCAAAGATATGCATCTATATATCATATTTTTCAGGGATCTGGAGGAGAATGCATATAAAACCTTTTAAAATGTGTGTGCATAAATGTCTATGTGAACATATGGCAAGGGAGTGTGATCCTGTTAAATACTTGCTGTGTTTGGCAGGAGCAAAGAGCTAGAATGCCTGCTCACTTAGTTCTTCCCACCCCCTCAGATGTGTGTCTCAGCAGGTGGGAGGATCCGGTGCATGCTTCCTGAGGTCTATGTAGGAAGGACAAAATTCAGCCGCAGCCACAGCTTTGTCCAATGCCAAGGCAGTATCAGGACACGAATAGAAAGTATATGTTGCTCTAAGTGTGGAGCCTGGAAAATGCGTGGAAGATGCATAGTGCCCTTCCAGTCGCTGAGGAGCAAATGCACTGATGTGTTTTTAAGGCTCTGTCGGTAGCTTTGGGCTCTGTACTTCTGTGAGATGCCACAAACCACATCAAACCGTCCTCCGCACTCTGTTTGGCCTCTTTGTCCTCGATGACCAACTTTGGAACAAATGCACCTTTAGGAAATGAAATGCCTGTGGCCCCAAACCTCCACCCCCTAGTAACTGGGAAGGCTCTTAGGCACATGGGGTTTCTTTTGCACTGGAAACTCTTCATCCCTCTGCTAGCTCATCCTTCAGGCCTCAGCTTATACAGGCACACCTCAGAGTTATTGTGGGTTCGGTTCCAGACTGCCACAAGAAAGCAAGTAATGCAAGAAAGCTTGTCACACGAGTTTTTTGGTTTTCCAGTGCATATAAAAGTTATGTTTACACTATACTGTAGTTTATTAAGCATGCAATAGCATTATGTCTAAACAAATGTACATACAAAAATACTTTATTGCTAAAAAATGCTAACCATCATCTGAGCCTTCAGCAAGTTGTATTATTTTGGCAATAGTAACATCAAAGATCACTGATCACAGATCACCATAACAAATATACTAATAATGAAGAAGTTTGAAATATTGCTAGAATAACCAAAATGTGACGCAGAAACATAAAGCGAGCAAATGTCATTGGAAAAATGGTGCCGACAGACTTGCTTGATGCAAGGTTGCCACAAACCTACAATTTACAAAAAAAAAATGCAGTATCTGTGAAGCATAATAAAGCAAAATATGCTCAGGGAAGAGTCACTGAACACCATGTTCTTCCTATAGTCAGAATTTTACACGTTTGTGGTAATTCACTCAATTTTATTTATCACCATTGTTTAGTATCTGTCCTTCTCATCAGATTGTATGAGGTTCTTTTTTGTTCATCGTGGTTTTCTTACAGCCTATAGAATGCCTGACACATAGTAAGCATTTAATATATATTGTTGACTAATTGGAAGTCCAGTGACCTCCCACCTGAAAAATTTCTGCCTTATAGTTCATTCTCAAAAAAAAAGAAGAGGGATATGATGAAGGAGACTTAAAAACATTTCTATAGATTTCTCATCTTCAGAGAGCTCCATCACACTAAAAAAAATAAATAAAAGGAAGGGAGGAAGGAAGAAAGGGAGACAATTCAATGGAAAATGGGCAAAGGATACGAAGAGGCAATTCACAGAAGAAATTCAAAGAGCCAACAAATATACCAAAAGATGCTCATCTAGACTAGTAATCAGAGAAATGAAAATTTAAAAAAATATTTTATATCCTCGAGCTGGCAAAAATGTAAAATACTGATTAAATTCATTGTTAGCAAGGACTTAGGGAATAGGGTGCTCTCACACACCCTAGTAGTTCAAACTGTGCAACCTGTATGGAGGATACTGGTAGTACTTTAAAATTTTAAACTGTGTCTTTATTGCTAAAGGGGAAAACTGGAAACCACTTAATGTCATACGATAAGGAAATGGTTAAATAAATGTTAGTACATTCCTGCTTTGGAATCCCTTAGCTCTAGATATTAATATCAATGAAAATCTATGTAAAAATTTTTTAAAAAGAAGATTGCAAAACAATATGTACAACATGCTCCCAAATAAGTAAAAATATATATAAAAAATTCTCCAAAGGAAAGATCACAAAGAAGTCATACAAACTATTTAATATTATAACTATAAGTAGTTTGAGACCTTTTTCTCTGAGGAAGTGAGTTGTAGGTTTTACTTTTTACAGTGAACATATACTGCTATTTTTTAAAAAGAGCTTTATTGAAGTATGTTGACATAAAGTATACATAGTTAAAGTGTCCATTTTTATTGAAGTATAGTTGATTTAGAATGTGTTAGTTTCAGGTGTACAGCAAAGTGATTCAATTTTGTATATATATGTAATCTTTTTCAGATTCTTTTCCATTACTGGTTATTACAATATATTGAATACAGTTCCCTGTGCTAGACGGTAGGTCCTTGTTTATCTATTTTATATTTAGTAGTGTGTTTCTGTTAATCCCAAACTCCTAATTTATCCCTCCTCCTCCTTTCCCCTTTGGGAACCAAGAGTTTGTCTTCTATGTCTGTGCATCTGTTTTTGTTTTGTAAATAATTTCATTTGATCATTTTTTAGCGTCAACATATAAATGATATCATATCATATGATAATTTGTCTTTCTCTGTCTGACTTACTTCACTTAGTATGATAACCTCTAGGTCCATCCATGTTGCTATAAATGGCATTATTTCATTTTTTATGGCTGAGTAATATTCCACTGTGTGTGTGTGTGTACATTACATCTTCTTTATCCACTCATCTGCTGATGGACATTTAGGTTGCTTCCATGTTAGAGTGTCCAATTTTTAACACTGTAGGTATCTGTGAAACCATCACCAGAAACAAGATAATATCCATCCCCCCGCCAAATATTCCTTATGTCCCTTGGCAATCCCTCCTTCCTGCCTCTTTCAAAACCAAGCCCTGTGCCTTAGCAACCACTGATCTACTTTCTGTCACTATAGTTTGCATCTTATAGAATGTTATAGAAATGAAATCATACAAAATGTACTTTTTATTTTTCTGGCTTCTTTCACTCAACATAATTGAGATTCATCCATGTTGTTGCATGTATCAAGTCTGTTCTTTTTTATTATCTACCACAATTGGTTTATCCACTCACCTGTTGATAGACATTTGGATTATTGCCAGTTCTTGGCAATTACCAATAAGGAGGCCTGTACAAGTCTTTGCAAGAACATACTCTTCTCCTCCTCTTGGATAAATAGCTAGCAGTGGAATGGCATGAGATAGATGTACGTTTATCATTTAAAGAACGTGCCCAAATATTTTCAGAGTGGTAGTACCATTTTACATTCCCACCAGAGATGGGAGTATGGGGTTGAGGCACTAAATGACTCTACCCATCATGAGAGGAGGTAATGAGAGCAGCCATCAGATCACCATTGTAGGTTCAATCAGAGATTGCCCAGCTAAAATGCGACACACACACACACACACACACACACACACACACACACACACACACACACACACACACACACACACGGCAGGTAGGAATTATTCACGCTGGAAATGGCGAAGGCCCGAACAGAAGCTGTGACACTTGGGATGAAAGGGGAGGGCTGGAGTTTAAAAAAAAAAGGAAAGTTACAATTGTTGGGACTTGGTAAGAGGAGCAGGAAAGATAATGTCCAGGTTTTAGTGACTAGGTCACGGTAGTGACAACAGAGGGGAGGAATAGGTCTGCCGGGAGGAAGAGGTCATTTCTGGCTCGCTGCATGTGGGGTGCCTACGGGACAGGATAAAGATGTTAGGAAAGTGGTTGTAAAAGTATTGTACCTCGTTTGATGCCACAACGTACAGGTTTAGGTGAGCAGGCCCAGCTGTAATCACCAGGTGTAGTCAATAAACTCGCAACTTTCAGAGGAACCGCCTCTACGCCTCAAGAGAACACACCTGGGCCCACAAGTCCCCTCCCAGAAAGTGCGCAATCGCCTCAATCTTTAACAAAACTCCGCCGACCCAAGTCTGCGCATGAGTTCGGCGCATGCGCACCAAGGCTCCCCGCGGCCGCTCCCTGCTCCTGGCGCCCCGACTCCTCGCCTCTCAGCGGCCCCGCCCAGGCGGCTGCCCGTGACCTGCCTGGGTGCAGGGAACGGAAAGCCGGGAGGGGTGAGACGAGTTCAGTTCGCCATGGGGCTGTTTGGAAAAACCCCAGAGAAGCCGCCCAAAGAGCTGGTAAGGGCTATGGCGGCGGCACCGGAGTGGGTGGGTTTGCGTGGGGTGTGATAGAGTTGGTAAACGACTGGACGGTCTCCCCCCAGCGGCTGGCCAGGTGCCGCTCGGCCCCCATTTCCGGGGCCTCCCACTCGACTGAGGGGCCGGAGGAAGTCTCTTAGGAAACGGCTGTAGCGAAAGAGAACCCTGGTATTCCACTCCACAAGGGAGCCGAGGGCCCGGTTAAGACTTCCTCGGCCTCGGCTCCGGGCGCGGAGGCAGCAGCGTCGGCCTGGCCTATGGAACCCTTTCCCCGGCGCGCGTTGGTACGTCCCGCCCGGAACCTTTCCCTGGCGCAGGCCCCGCCCCCTCACTCCCGCCCGCGGACAACTGGCGTACCCCGGTTCCGAGCGTGGTACCCCGAGGACCCCGTCCCCGCCGCGGGACGGTCCGGGCGCCTGCCGCCCGTTCCCCACCCACTGCGCCGTATTGAGAGGGAGGCTCTGGATCTCTTTCCCCTGCCCTCCAACGTTCTGTTGGCACCAGACGCACAATTATAGCAGGGTCCCCACTCGGAAGAGTGGTACAGGAGATAACAACTCTGCGTCTGGCTTAGACTTCTGAATCTGCCTGTCAACTGCGACCACGTCGGGATACTGTGGAGCGGTTGAGTGCCCTGTGGAGTCCGTGTGCCTAAGTTTGTAATCTGGTTCCGCACACATCAGCTTTGTGATGTAGGCAAAGTTAATTTCTCTGAGCCTTTGTCTTGGGTGTCAAGGTGGAATGATGATAGTATCACTTAAGGGTCATTAAAGATGAAAGGACGTTAAGTTTTAGCTAGTAGGTGCTAGTTAGGGTAAATTTGTGTTTCTGTTTTGGGCCGCCCCAGGCTGCTCATGGCATCTCAGTTCCCGACCAGGGATCCAACCCTGGCCTTGGCAGTGAAAGCCCGGAATCCTAACCGCTAGGCTATCAGGGAACTCCCAGGGTAAATTATACATTCTACAACCTCGCTGTCATTGGCAGGCAGATTCTTAACCACTGTGCCACCACGGAAGTCCAACCTTGCTTTCAAAATGCAGACCAACCATATCGGCATCACCTGGCACCTTGTTAGAAATCTTGAGCCCTACTCGAGACCTACTGAATCATAATTTGAATTCTGACAAGATCTCCAGTGATACGTATGCACATTAAAGTTTGAGAAGAATTACAGCACCCAGTACAGACTTACACATAATGGGAAACAAACCTAAAATCTTTCATTTAATAAATAGTCTCACATGTTCAGCTCTAGCAGACCTGTCTTAAAAACCAATGTCGTGAGCTTCCCTGGTGGCGCAGTGGTTGAGAGTCCGCCTGCCGATGCAGGGGACAGGGGTTCATGACCTGGTCCGGGAAGATCCCACGTGCCACAGAGCCACTGGGCCCGTGAGCCATGGCCGCTGAGCCTGCGCGTCCGGAGCCTGTGCTCCGCAACGGGAGAGGCCACAACAGTGAGAGGCCCGCGTACTGAAAAAAAAAAAAAAAATGTTGTGCATCATGAGGTTGTTGGCACGTAAAATATGTGTGGATGTTGATCGTATTTGTTAATGATGGGTAGTAGAACAGTAGGCACTCAATAATTACTAGTTCCCTCAGGCAACTTACGCAGTTTTACTCCCTGGTAAAATAAAAATTGTGGAGCTTAAATGAGGTAAGAGTATGTGACATTACTTTTCAAACTGTATAGCATTATATAGATGCACATTTTGTGGCATGTATATATTCTGAGGTGCTTGTTATTGTAGAAGGGTATTTTTGACGTTAGGAAGGATTATTACGTTTAGTGTTTGGTCTTAGGTTTCCCATTCATAAAATGAGAAGATTATGGGAAAACAGTCTCATTACTTTTTAATCTGTTCTTAGTATATGTATTACTTGAATAGCACTGAGACTGCTTTTAAATGATAAATGTAATTGCTAAGAGCTCGAAGATTTTATACTCTTCCAATAGGGTAGCCTACCTGTGAAAGTAAGTTAAAACGTGAAAATCACAGGGTTGATGCACGAGATTGTTTTTTTAAATGTGCCTGCCAGAAGGATATTATAAAGATGAAATAAACAGCCACAGAACGTATCGTCTAGCAAGTAAGATATGCATTTCAAGAACAAGTCTGGATTGGGTATCATATATATAGTTACAGGAGTTCAGAGGTTGGAGTGATCACTCCCAGACTTGTGTGATTAGAAATGATGTGGGGGACTTCCCTGGTGGCACAGTGGTTAAGAATCTGCCTGCCAATGCAGGGGACACAGGTTCGAGCCCTGGTCCTGGAGATCCCACATGCTGTGGAGCAGCTAAGCCTGTGCACCACAACTACTGAGCCTGTGCTTTAGAACTGCGAGCCACAACTACTGAGCCCACGTGCCACAACTACTGAGGCCCGCGCGCCTAGAGCCTATGTTCTGCAACAAGAGAAGCCACCATGATGAGAAGCCTGTGCACTGCAGTGAAGAGTAGCCCCTGCTTGATGCAACTAGAGAAAACCCGTGCGCAGCAACGAAGACCCAATGCAACCAAAATTAATTAATTAATTTTAAAAAACGTTAGAGTGAAGCTGTACATTTAAAAAAAATGATTTAGCCCTCCACTATCATATTTTCCACACGCCTCCTGCCTGTGAATTGTTTCTTGACTCTCTCTCCTTTTTTAAAAAAATATTTATTTATTTATTTGGTTGTGCCGGGTCCTGGCTGCAGCACGAGGGATCTTTGTTGTGGCATGCATGTGGGATCTAGTTCCCTGACCAAGGATCGAACCCAGGCCCCTTGCATTGGGAGCGTAGAGTCTTAGCCACTGGACCACCTGGGAAATCCAGGTTCTTGACCCTTTCGTAGGAATTTTAGTGTTAGATTATTTACTTTAACTGGTACTGGAGATACCCTGCCCAAGATTTTCTTCAAGTTCCTCTTCCTGACAGTACTCCAAGCTATCCTTTGAGTTCTAATTACACCTTGTTCTAATTTGTCAGAAGAGTGTCTCTGTTTGCTTTACATTCAGCTTCTACCAAGCTCTTTATACCTTGTGATTTATGAGGAAATGGTTTTGTCACCTGCCACAATTATTTAGCATTGAATTTGTAATTCCAGAAAGTGCCAATAAAGCAGGAATTAGAAATACTTTTTTCTCCGTAGAGCTGTGGAAGCACAGGCAAAGTATCGAGAACCAATATATGAATAAGAAGACAAATAATGTCTGACAGTTTAGTTTTAGTTTGGCATTTTTTTGAGAGGGAGAAGGAGAAAAATTAAAAATTCAACTTCATAAAAGAAGCTAAATAATGGAAACTTAAAAAACAAACCAAAATCCAAGATAATGTTGGCAGAGAGAGAAGAGTTAGAAGAAAAAGAGAACCGACTAAATGCTGTAGAGTCAGCTGGGCAACTCTTGAATTAGGATGAATTTATAGTATGCCTTCCACTGGGGACTGGAAGATGAGGTCCCAGCACAGAATAAGCAGGGGCCAGGTGCAGCCATGCCACACCATCATCATTGTCATTTAGGCCATGGTGACAAGTCAGGTCAGGCAAGTCAGGTCATGTCACATATACATATTTATGTTATGGGTGATGACCCCAGAACTTTGGTAAAGAATGCAGCACAGAGTAGGTGCTAAATAAATATTGTGTGATGAATGAGTATCAGAATAAGATTAAGTAAGGTTTCAAGTCAAGTAGTTTTAAGATGAGCAGTGTTTCAAGGGATATTCCAGGGAAACATTAGCTGTATAAGGGGCTTTACAGACTGAAGTCTTTGCCCCCAGCTATCTCAGATACTTTGATGGAGACATCTTAGTGGTGAAACTTGTTCTGTCTTAAAGTGTCCAACTAAAGACTGGATTGGGCCTGCTGAGAATGAGCCTTGTAATCCATTTAGAAACTGAGACTGTCTTAGGATGGGAATCAAGAGGACATGAGATTATGCTTGAAAGAGATTCTTCTCTTGGACCCGAGGTTCTGCTGGAAAATTGTGCTGTCCTTACTTAGGGACTTTGCTAATTTAGCCTTTGGGTAGAATATGTAGTCACCTTTTATGGCATCAGAATTCTGAAATCATGTAAGTAACTTATATCCATAGACTGAGTCATGACACATGGTTGTGGGTTGCTATCCGAAGGGGGAAGAAAATGAGAAAGGGAGATGGAGGAAAAGAGAAGGCTTCATTCACTTAGTTCATACAACAAACATTTATTGAGATATTTTAGTGTATATTGGGTTGACATCAGGTTTGCAAAAATAAGACACTGGAGGACAACTTCAAAGAATACCAAGTTTTGGGGGAGGCTGACATGTGAACAAATGCTTATATTTTAGGGTAAATAAGAGCAATAATATAAGTATGTACAAGATCTATGATGTCACAGTGTGTGGGGGGAGTAACTTACTGTTCAGAGTAGGGAAGAGGACCTGGTCAGGGAGGTTATCTGGGTCTTGTCACAAGAGGCATTAGCCAGGTGGATGGGTTGGTATAGGACTGGGAAAGAAGAGGCATTCCAAGCAAAATAAACTGCAGATGCAAGGTATAGCAGTGTGGAATGGAGGTTGGAGGAACCAGACAAAAGTTTAGAATGGTTGAAGGATGCAATAAGGTTATATGTGAGTGGGATGCAGGAGGAGTGATGGCAGTGGTGAGGTGTTAAATTGGAGAGGCAGGTAGAGGGCAGATGAATGAGGGCCTATGTGTCATGCCTGTGAAGGACGGGGAGCGTTCAGAATAGTGGTCTGGAGCAAGAATTGGAGGGAGGAGGCTTCGGTATGGAGCAATTAAGTGGCCCAGATGAGAGATGATGCCGGTCTTAACTGAGAGCAAAAGTGGGGTTGGAAAGGATAGGAGGAGTTTTAGAAATATTTAGGATATATATTTAGGATAAATATTTAGGATATAAATATATAAATATTTAGAAATATTAGGATATATATATAGATATATATCCTAATATATATATATATCCTAAATATATATAATATATATATATCCTAAATATATATATCCTATATATATATATATATATATCTCCTATATATATATTTAGGATATATATGTATATATATAGGATATATATATATATATAAGATATATATGTATATATATAGGATATATATATATTTCTAAATATAAATATTTAGAAATATTTAGGATAAATATATATATATATTTATATATTCTGGATACCAAGTTTTAGAAATATTTAGTCAGAATTTGCTTATCTGCTGGATGTGGGATGAAAGTGCAAAGATGATTCTTAGGTTTCTGTTTAACCTCACCGCCATCAAATCCATCATCCCACTCAGTGTTGGTATCATGAACTGAAATTGAGAGAGTTCAGGAAAAGAGCAGATTTTTGACAGGATGGTGATGGAGAGGAAGGAACCACAGAGCGTGGTTTTAGACAGAATTCAGGGGATCAGGGAAGACATTAGAAAAAATGTTATCCAGGAAGAACACTTTCTTTTTTACTTCATGTCCTCAGCAAAATCGTAAGCTTCTTAAGAGCAAGGATCGCGTTTTTCTTATCATCTACTTTTCAGCATAGTGTTGAACTCCCTTGATAAGAGTAAGGTGTCTATCAAATATTTGTTTCATGAAGTAGAAATGGTGAGAGAAAATGCTTACACATTTGAAGATACCCTAATTGACCATCTTCTCTATATCCATCTGACAGTGATCAGAGTAGGCAATTTTTGACCTAAGTTCACTTATATTTGTTGCTTTTGGCTAATTTCTAGTTTTATGTATGTTTTAAATCTTGAAGGATACCCAAAGTCCTAGTTTACAGACATCACCTTCAGGGAGAGGAGCTAGGTAGCTGAGGGTCAAAAGTGGGAGGGGAATTTACTTTTAACTATATATCTGTTCTAGTCCATTTGGGCTGTTATAACAAAATGCCACAGACTGGGTAGCTTATACACAGTAGAAATTTATTTCTCACAGTACTGGAGGCTGAGAAGTCCAAGATCATGGAACCTGCAGATTCAGTGTCTGATGACGACCTGATTCCTATTTCGTAGATGACCATTTTTTCACTGTGCCCTCATGTGGGCAGAAAGGGGGATCAAGCTTTCTGGAGTCTCTATTATAAGGCACTAAACTCATTTCATGAGGGCTCTGCCCTCATGACCTAATCACTTCCCAAAGGCCCCACCTCCAGATACCATCACATTGAGGACTATTTCAACATCAGAATTGGGAGGATACAAACGTTCTGTCTATAGCAGTGTGATTTGTATATCCCACCCTGATACGTGGAATCAACCATTTCTCCAAGGAGTACAAGTTTCTTTTAGTGGGAATGGTGTTTAGAAACCAAAATTTAGGTGCTTGTCATGCTTATTACTACTGGAGTGTTCTTGCTTCTAGGCCTTTTAATTAGAAGAAAGAAATATATTCTTTAAAAAATCATGAAGGTAATTAGAGACTAGGTTTTTTCAGCCAATCCTCCTGCTGAAAATAACTAGAAGAGCTAGATTAAAAGTATAACTATTTGAAATTACTGAAAACTACCAAGGTAGTGAAGAATTGCAAAATCAAGATCTGAGAGAAGTGGGAAGCTCAATTACATGAGCCCAGTCATTTGGGACCAGTTTTTCTCCCTAAAGATTATCCTCTAATTCCTCATGCAGTGTTGAGAAACTGAGAATTTGAGGAGAGATTTTGACATCCTGTGGTTAGGGGGTTCAAAAATTGGAGTTCAGGGCACACCAAGGATGAGGGACTCATTTAAGTCCCCAAGGCTTTTGGTTAGAACCCTGAAAGGATACACCTTAGTGGTAACAGTGAGCTGGAAATAAACCGGCCTTTACAAAGACTGATGTCCAGTGTCAGATCATCCCTATCCCTGATTGGATTTATTAAGCTTAATTAATAACCAGTTGTCAGTGTTCTTAGGCTAGATGTTTGCCTGAAGCAAATTAGGTCTTCTCTGGAAGAAGATAACATCATGCAGAGACACGTTCATCCTGTGGGTTTTCACATACAAAGTTCAGAATTCAAAAAAAAAAAGACATTGATTCTTAGGAAATATTTATGTATCCTGGATACAGGTCTTTATATATTCTGGATACCAAGGCTTTATAAATGCTTTTGTTCCCGTTTATGTGGTTACAAATAGCTTCTCCAATTTTCTGAACTTTTTCCTTCCTTTAAGTGGTATCTTATGATGAGTAAAAATTCTTAATTTCAGTATAGATAAGAATATCAGTCTGTTCCTTTATGCTTATTGATTTTTGTGTCTTTTAAAAGAACTCCTTTCCTAAAAAAAAGGAAGAAATCCTTTCCTAATCTGAAATCATAAAGGTATTCTCCTATACTGTCTTCTTAAAGTAACATAGTTTTGCATTCTGTACTTAAGTCTTCAATCCACTTAATTAATTTCAATGAACGATGAGAACAGGGATTCAATCATTTTGTTTTCTATTTGGCTTACCATTTGTTTCCACACTGTTTATAGAAAACACACTTTTATTTGTTTTTGTTTCCTGTGCCTAGTTGGCTTGACATGTAGTAGACTCTATGAATGAATTTGAATAAAGTATATATCTTGATAGTGTGAAATTCTCTGTAGAGTTCTTATGGTTTTCACAGCATACTGTCTGATTTACAGTTTGATTTTTCTTTATACTGTACTCCTTATGTTCTGCTTAACTTATGAATTATAAATGCTTTTTGTTTATTACTAAAACCCTATTGGTACTAAATAAAGGTTTGTTAATTTTCCATTTTATCAGTTTTCATTTTGTTTATTGTAGTGATCTTTCCAGTTGCGAGACTTGTTTGAGACAGTTTCTTGAGCTTTTTGTACTGGACTGTATTTTACCATAACAGAACATTAGATTCACCTGAAGAAATTTTAAGTACTACCTATCATTTGGGCTCTATTACTAGCCCAATTAAATTGGTATTGTTTAAATGTCCCAGGTAACTTCTGTGTGGAGTGAGGTTGAGAACTACTGATCTGGGTCATGGCTGGATAATTTGGGTTATTCCCGTTTCTCTTAGGAATTTTTTCTTTCACAAAATCCCTTTTGATTTTGTAAGTTAAAGAAAAAATTTTGACCAGTTTTATGAACCTTTTTCTCTTTGACATTTAAAAACATAGACTTTTGGTGTTTCTGATGACTGAAATTTTATGCCTCTTCTTCACAACACATATTTTATGCAGTTAAATTCAACAGATAACTATTGAGCACTTGCTTTGTGCCAGGGGCACAAGGGGTTAGTGAATAAGAAAAGGTCTTTGACCTGCTGGAGCCATACAGTCTATAATGTGTATACATATTAATATCAGTATATTAGTTATATATAATTATGTTAGTTTAATATAATTAATGTAATGTTTACAAAAGAGAGGAGGTATAGGGTTCTGCCTAATTATACTGCAAGTGGGTTTAACTTATCCCAGGGGTCACAGAAGGCCTCCCAAAGTAACACTTAAGCTGAGACATGAAGACCAAGTTCAGAAACTATGTTCTTTATTTTTCTGACTATTGCTAACATTTGGGGAAAGCAAGATTTTCTGGTGGTTGTGTGAAATTGTTCTATTGGCTAGTTGCCACCTTTTATGTAGTGATTAAATTGCTCCAATTCATGCCTCAGTAATCTTAGATATAATTCACCAAGTATAAACAGAAAGTAGAATTTAGCATTTTGGATGTTAATAAAATGGAGATTGAGCTTAATCAGCATTATTGGGAAGATTTGAATTTAGGGCATTTAAAAACTAGTTTCCTTCAATTGTGAGAAAAAATATCTATTTGTTATATCATCAGTTGAGCATATTTGTGTGGGTCTAATTATTCTGGTCTGTTGATCTATGTGTCTGTTCTTTGGCCAACTACTCTCTCTTGAATACTGTAGCTTTATATTGAGTCTTAAAGTTGGGTAATGGAGAATCCTCCAGCATTGTTTTTCTTCACGGTTGTCTTGGCTACTCCAGGGCATTTTTGTCTTTCCATATAAACTTTAAAATCAGTTTGTTGATATCTACAGAATAGATTCTGGTGATTTTGATTGGGATTGCATTGAATCTACAAATGAAGTTGGGAAGAACTGATATGTTAGTGTTTAGTCTTACAATCCATGAACATGGACTATCTCCCCATGTATTTATGTGTCTGTGATTTCTTTCATTAACGTTTTGTAGTTTTCTACATGTACATTCTGTACGTATTGTTAGATTTTTACCCAAGTGTTTTATTGTTTTCTTTGGTGCTATGGTAAATGTTTTTTAAATTTCGGATTCCTATTGTTTATTACTGGTATATTGGAAAGCAGTTAACTTTTGTATATTAATCTTCTGTCCTATGACCTTGCTATATTTGCTTGTTAATTCTTGGAGTTCTTGGAGATTTTTTAATATCCATTCCAAAGAATCAACAACAAATATTTATAAATATAAATATAAATATAAACAAATATATATATATATACACACACACACATCAGTTTAATTGTTTTGTCCCAAATTTGTGTACCTTTTCTTTCCTTATTGTACTAGCTAGGACTTCATTATGCTGTTGAATAGGAGTAGAGAGAGATGATATCCTTGCCTTGTTCCTTATCTTAGGGGGAAAGCTTCTAATTTCTTGCCATTAATTATGATGATAGCTATAGTTTGGGGTGAGGGTGGGGTTGCAGGGGTTTTTTTAAATTACATTGAGGAATCTTCCTTTTATTCAGGTTTGTGGAAAGTTTTTATTGTGAGTATAGGAGAATGGTTTTCCTGTGTCAATTCATATGATTTTTCTTATTTAGCCTATTGATGTGTGGTGGATTACGGTGACTGATTTTTGAATGTTGAATCAGCCTTGCATACCTGGAATAAATCACACTTGATTGTGGTTTATAATTCTTTTTATGTAATTTTACATTCAATTTGCTAACGTTTTGTTGAGGATTTTTGCATTCATGAGAGATACTGGTCTGTAGTTTTCCTTTCTTGTAATGTCTTTATCTGGTTTTGATATTAGGATAATGCTGGCCTCATAGAATGAGTTAAGAAATATTCACTCTTATATTTTCTTGAAGATTTTGTAGAGAATTGTTATCATTACTTCCTTAAATCTTTGGTAGAATTCACCAGTGAAACCATCTGGGCCTGATACTTTCTTTGTTGGGAAGTTATTAACTACCGATTCAATTGCTTTAATAATAATAGGCCTATTCAGATAATCTACATCTCCTTGTGTGAGTTTTAGTAGGCTTTCAAGTAATCGGTCCCTTTCATCTAATTTACCAACTTTGTGAGCATAGAATTGTTCATAATATTCCTTTATTGTCTTTTTATTCTCCATGGAATCAATAGTGATGACCCATTTTGCATTTCTGATATTGGTAAACTTGTCTTCTCTCTTTTTTTCTCTGTTCGCCTGGCTAAAGGTTTATCTATTTTATTGATCTGTTTAAAGAGCCAGATTTTGGTTTCATTGATTTTCTATTATTGTACTTTCCTCTTTTCAATTTCATTGATTCTGTAATTTTTATTGTTTCTTTTCTTCTGCTTGCTTGATGCTTAAATTGCTCTTCTTTCTTTAGTTTCCTAAGGTGGAATCTTAGATTATTGATGTTTAGCTCTCTCCTAATATATGCATTTAATGCTATAAATTCCCAATGCTTTTTCTGCACCCTACACATTTTCATAAGTTGTATTTATTTCCACTTTAATTTAATTCAAAATAATTTTAGATTTATCTTGAGACTTTTTCTTTGACCCATGTGTTACTTAGATGTGTGTTGTTTAATCTCCAAAATTTGGGGATTTTCCAGCTATCTTTCTGTTACTGATTTCTAGCTTCATTCCATTGTGGTGTCAGAACACACCTTGTATGATTTCTATTTTTTAAAAATTTGTTAGAGTGTGTGTGTTATGGCCCAGAAAGTGGACTGTCTTGAGGAGTGTTTCCATGTGAGCTTGAGAAGTCTATGTGTTCTGTTGTTGGACAGAGTATTCTATAAATGTTAATTAGGTCAAGTTGACTGATAGTTCCGTTCAGATCAGCTATATCCTTACTGATTTCCTCTCTGTTCCATTTGTTGATTATCTCAAGGGAGGTTTTGAATTTTCCAGCTATAACATGGATTTGTCCATTTCCCCTTTCAGGTCTATCAGTTTTTGCCTCATATATTTTGATGCTCTGTTTTAGGTGCGTGCACACTAAGGATTGTTTTGTTTTCTTATTGAATCCTTACTTAGTGCCTCTGTTGCTCTGATAAGTTTTTTTGTTCTGAAGTCTGCTTTGTCTTAATACAGCTACCCTCCTGTTCTTCCTTCCTTTCTTTCTCCCACACTCCCTCTCTTTCTTTTTTCTTTCTTTACTTCTTTATTTTCATTGATGTGAAATTTACATAATATAAAATGAACCATTTTACCCTGGACAATTCAGTGCCATTTGGTACATTCATAACATGCAACCACCACCTCTATCTAGTTCCAAAACATTTTCATCACTGTAAAATAAAACCCCATACCCTCTAAGCAGTTACTGCCCATTCTAATCTCCCTCCAGCATCGGGTGACTACGAGTCTGTTTTCTATTCTAATTTCTTATAAGTGGAATCATACAATATATGGTCCTTTTATGTCTGGCTTCTTTCATTTACTACAGTGTTTTCAAGGTTCATCCATGATGTAGCTAGTACTTACTTCCTTTTTATGGCCGAATGATATTTCATTGCATGCATATCTCACAACTCATGCATTCACTCATCCAGTGATAGACATTTGAGTTGTTTCAACCTTTTGCCTGTTGTGAATAGTGCTGATATGAACATTTTCATATGAATATTTTTTGAGTACCTATTTTCAATTCTTTTGGGTATATACCTAGGAATAGAATTTATTTACCTTTTTGAGGAACTCCATAACCGTTTTTCACAGTGGCTTCACCACTTTACCTTCCCACCAGCAATGTACAAGTGTTCATATTTCTCTCCTTGCTAACACTTATATTTTTGATTAGAGCCAATTCTGTTATTATGGTCAATATGCTCTATGTGAAGTGGTATCTTGTGGTTTTTATTTACATTCCCTTAATGACAAATGAGGTTGAATATTTTTTCATGTGCTTTTTGGCCATTTGTATATCTCCTTCAGAGAAATGTCTGTTTATGCCCTTTGCCTGTTTTTTTTTTTTTAACAACTTTATTGGAGTATAATTGCTTCACAATGGTGTATTAGTTTCTGCTTTATAACAAAGTGAATCAGTTATACATATACATCTGTTCCCATATCCCTTCCCTCTTGTGTCTCCCTCCCTCCCACCCTCCCTATCCCACCCCTCCAGGTGGTCACAAAGCACCGAGCTGATCTCCCTGTGCTATGCAGCTGCTTCCCACTAGCTATCTACCTTACGTTTGGTAGTGTATATATGTCCATGCCTCTCTCTCGCTTTATCACAGCTTACCCTTCCCCCTCCCCATATCCTCAAGTCTATTCTCAAGTAGGTCTGTGTTTTTATTCCTGTTTTATGCCTAGGTTCTTCACGACATTTTTGTTTCTTAAATTCCATATATATGTGTTAGCATACGGTATTTGTCTTTCTCTTTCTGACTTACTTCACTCTGTATGACAGACTCTAGGTCCATCCACCTCATTACAAATAGCTCAATTTCGTTTCTATTTATGGCTGACTAATATTCCATTGTATATATGTGCCACATCTTCTTTATCCATTCATCGGGTGATGGACATTTAGGTTGTTTCCATCTCCGGGCTATTGTAAATAGAGCTGCAATGAACATTTTGGTACATGACTCTTTTTGAATTATGGTTTTCTCAGGGTATATGCCCAGTAGTGGGATTGCTGGGTCATATGGTAGTTCTATTTGTAGTTTTTTAAGGAACCTCCATACCGTTCTCCATAGTGGCTGTACCAATTCACATTCCCACCAGCAGTGCAAGAGTGTTCCCTTTTCTCCACACCCTCTCCAGCATTTATTGTTTCTAGATTTTTTGATGATGGCCATTCTGACTGGTGTGAGATGATATCTCATTGTAGTTTTGATTTGCATTTCTCTAATGATTAATGATGTTGAGCATTCTTTCATGTGTTTGTTGCAGTCTGTATATCTTCTTTGGAGAAATGTCTACTTAGGTCTTCTGCCCATTTTTGGATTGGGTTGTTTGTTTTTTGCTATTGAGCTGCTTATAAATTTTGGAGATTAATCCTTTGTCAGTTGCTTCATTTGCAAATATTTTCTCCCATTCTTAGGGTTGTCTTTTGGTCTTGTTTATGGTTTCCTTTGCTGTGCAAAAGCTTTGAAGTTTCATTAGGTCCCATTGGTTTATTTTTGTTTTTATTTCCATTTCTCTAGGAGGTGGGTCAGAAAGGATCTTGCTGTGATTTACGTCATAGAGTGTTCTGCCTATGTTTTCCTCTAAGAGTTTGATAGTTTCTGGCCTTACATTTAAGTCTTTAATCCATTTTGAGCTTATTTTTGTGTATGGTGTTAGGGAATGATCTAATCTCAAACTTTTACATGTCCCTGTCCAGTTTTCCCCGCACCACTTATTGAAGAGGCTGTCCTTTCTCCACTGTACATTCCTGCCTCCTTTATCAAAGATAAGGTGACCATATGTGCGTGGACTTATCTCTGGGCTTTCTATCCTGTTCCATTGATCTATCTTTCTGTTTTTATGCCAGTACCACACTGTCTTGATTACTGTAGCTTTGTAGTATAGTCTGAAGTCAGGGAGCCTGATTCCTCCAGCTCCGTTTTACGTTCTCAAGATTGCTTTGGCTATTCGGGGTCTTTTGTGTTTCCATACAAATTGGGAAATTTTTTGTTCTAGTTCTGTGAAAAATGCCAGTAGTAGTTTGATAGGGATTGCATTGAATCTGTAGATTGCTTTGGGTAGTAGAGTCATTTTCACAATATTGATTCTTCCAATCCAGGAACATGGTATATCTCTCCATCTATTTGTATCATCTTTAATTTCTTTCATCAGTGTCTTATAATTTTCTGCATACAGGTCTTTTGTCTCCTTAGGTAGGTTTATTCCTAGATATTTTATTCTTTTTGTTGCAGTGGTAAATGGGAGTGTTTTCTTGATTTCACTTTCAGATTTTTCATCATTAGTGTACAGGAATGCCAGAGATTTCTCTGCATTAATTTTGTATCCTGCTACTTTACCAAATTCATTGATTAGCTCTAGTAGTTTTCTGGTAGCATCTTTAGGATTCTCTATGTATAGTATCATGTCATCTGCAAACAGTGACAGCTTTACTTCTTCTTTTCTGATTTGGATTCCTTTTATTTCCTTTTCTTCTCTGATTGCTGTGGCTAAAACTTCCAAAACTGTGTTGAATAAGAGTGGTGAGAGTGGGCAGCCTTGTCTTGTTCCTGATCTTAGTGGAAATGGTTTCAGTTTTTCACCATTGAGGACGATGTTGGCTGTGGGTTTGTCATATGAGGCCTTTATTATGTTGAGGAAAGATCCCTCTATGCCTACTTTCTAGAGGGTTTTTATCATAAATGGGTGTTGAATTTTGTCAAAAGCTTTCTCTACATCTATTGAGATGATCATATGGTTTTTCTCCTTCAATTTGTTAATATGGTGTATCACATTGATTGATTTGCGTATATTGAAGAATCCTTGCATTCCTGGAATAAACCCCACTTGATCATGGCGTATGATCCTTTTAATGTGCTGTCGGATTCTGTTGGCTAGTATTTTGTTGAGGATTTTTGCATCTGTGGTCATCAGTGATATTGGCCTGTAGTTTTCTTTCTTTGTGACATCCTTGTCTAGTTTTGGTATCAAGGTGATGGTGGCCTCATAGAATGAGTTTGGGAGTGTTCCTCCCTCTGCTATATTTTGGAAGAGTTTGAGAAGGATAGGTGTTAGCTCTTCTCTAAATGTTTGATAGAATTTGCCTGTGAAGCCCTCTGGTCCTGGGCTTTTGTTTTTTGGAAGATTTTTAATCACAGTTTCAATTTCAGTGCTTGTGATTGGTCTGTTCATATTTTCTATTTCTTCCTGATTCAGTCTTGGCAGGTTGTGCATTTCTAAGAATTTGTCCATTTTTTCCAGGTTGTCCATTTTATTGGCATAGAGTTGCTTGTAGTAATCTCTCATGATCTTTCGTATTTCTGCAGTGTCAGTTGTTACTTCTCCTTTTTCATTTCTAATTCTATTGATTTGAGTCTTCTCCCTTTTTTTCTTGATGAGTTCATCTAATGGTTTATCAATTTTGTTTATCTTCTCAAAGAACCAGCTTTTAGTTTTATTGATCTTTGCTATCATTTCCTTCATTTCTTTTTCATTTATTTCTGATCTGATCTTTATGATTTCTTTCCTTCTGCTAACTTTGGGGGTTTTTTGTTCTTCTTTCTCTAATTGCTTTAGGTGCAGGGTCAGGTTGTTTACTCGAGATATTTCCTGTTTCTTAAGGTGGGATTGTATTGCTATAAACTTCCCTCTTAGAACTGCTTTTGCTGCATCCCATAGGTTTTGGGTCGTTGTGTCTCCATTGTCATTTGTTTCTAGGTATTTTTTTATTTCCTCTTTGATTTCTTCAGTGATCACTTCGTTATTAAGTAGTGTATTGTTTAGCCTCCATGTGTTTGTATTTTTTACAGATCTTTTCCTGTAATTGATATCTAGTCTCATAGCATTTTGGTCGGAAGAGATACTTGATACAATTTCAATTTTCTTCAATTTACCAAGGCTTGATTTGTGACCCAAGATATGATCTATCATGGAGAATGTTCCATGAGCACTTGAGAAAAATGTGTATTCTGTTGTTTCTGGATGGAATGTCCTATAAATATCAATTAAGTCCATCTTGTTTAATGTATCATTTAAAGCTTGTGTTTCCTTATTTATTTTCATTTTGGATGATCTGTCCATTGGTGAAAGTGGGGTGTTAAAGTCCCCTACTATGAGTGTGTTACTGTCAATTTCCCCTTTTATGGCTGTTAGTATTTTCCTTATGTATTGAGGTGCTCTAATGTTGGGTGCATAAATATTTACAATTGTTATATCTTCTTCTTGGATTGATCCCTTGATCATTATGTAGTGTCCTTCTTTGTCTCTTGTAATAGTTTTTATTTTAAAGTCTATTTTGTCTGATATGAGAATTGCTACTCCAGCTTTCTTTTGATTTCCATTTGCATGGAATATCTTTTTCCATCCCCTTACTTTCAGTCTGTATGTGTCTCTAGGTCCTTTGCCTGTTTTTTAATTGGGTTGTCTTTTTGTTATTGAGTTGTACGAATTCTTTATATATTTTGTTAGAAGACCCTTATCAGGTATGTAATTTGCAAATATGTTCTCCCATTCTATAGGTGATCTTATTATTTTTCTGATAATATTCTTTGATGCACAGTTTTAAATTTTGATGAAGTTCAATGTATGTATTTTCTTTCTTTTTTTTTTTTTTGCTCATGCTTTTGGGATGTTTCTAATACAAATCCAAAGTTATGATGATTTAGCCCTGTATTTTCTTCTGAGTTTTATAGTTTTAGCTCCTATATCTAGGTCTTTGACTAGTGTAGAGTTAATTTCTATATACTGTGTGAGATAGGAGAGAGCTTGGTTTTGATTAGTGTTTGCATGGTATATTTCTCCTACCTTTTACTTTTTTTTTTTTTTTTTTTTGCGGTACACCGGCCTCTCACTGCTGTGGCCTCTCCCATTGTGGAGCACAGGCTCCGGATGCGCAGGCTCAGCAGCCATGGCTCATGGGCCCAGCCGCTCCACAGAATGTGGGATCTTCCCAGACTGGGGCACGAACCCGTGTCCCCTGCATCGGCAGGTGGACTCTCAACCACTGCGCCACCAGGGAAGCCCTCTTCCCTTTCCTTTTAATGTTAGTCTTTATATTTACCTTTAACCTTAGTCTTGTAGGCAATGTATCGTTGACTTTTTCTTTCTTTCTCTCTTTCTCTCTCGCTTTCTTGCTTTCCCTGTCTGGTTTTCACTGAACCTTTCATATGATTCATTTAATCTCATCTATTAGCATATGAATTATGTGTTTTTAAAAAGTTTTTAGTGATTGTCCCAGATTTTGAAATATACATTTTTAATTAAGTTAACTTCAAATGCTATTATACTGTTTCACATGTAATACGGATACCTTTTAACAGTGTATTCTGTCCATTATGATATTGCTCTCATTCATTTCAGTTATCCATATTCTATCTTCACCCAATATACTGTTACTATTATTACTTTAAGAATAGGAAATTCCCTGGCGGTCCAGTGGTTAGGACTCAGCGCTTTCACTTCTGGGGCATGGGTTCAATCCCTGGTTGGGGAACTAATAGCCCACAAGCCATGCCACACAGCCAAAAAAAAAAAAAAAAGTTAGGAATAAGAAAATAGATTTTGTCTTCATTTATTCTTTCCCTAATATTCTTTCTTTATATATGTCCCAGTTTCTGACCTGTATAATTTTGCTTCTCCCTGAAGAACTTTTAAAAAACATTTCTGGTAATCTAGATCTGCTGTGATGAATTCCCTCAATTTTTGTTTGCCTTCTAAAGTCTTTACTTCTCCTCTTTTGAAAGATAATTTTGCTGGATGTAGAATTCTAGGTTGGTGATTTTTTCTCCAGCACTTTATCTCACTCCACTCTCTTCTTGCTTCCGTAGTTTATAACAAAGAGTGTTTTGTAATTCTTATCTTTGTTCCCTTGTAGGTGAGGTATGTTTTTTCTCTGTCTTTCAAATTTTTCTCTTTGCTCTCGTGTTCCCCATTTTGAAATGAGATAACTAGTTGTCATTTTTTGGATTCTTATCCTACTTTGTCTTCTCTTTGCTTCCTTTATCCATGGTTTTGGGGTCTGTCATTAATTTTGGAAAGTTCTCAGCCATTATTATTTCATATTTTTTCTGTACTGTTTTCTCTTTTTTTCTCCTTCTGGTATTCAATTATGTGTATGTTACATCTTTTGAAATTGTCCACTGTTCTTAGATGTCCTCTTCTGTTTGTTCTCATTCTTTTTCCTATTGCATTTCAGTTTTGCAAGTTTCTATTCACTGGTTCAGATTCACTGATATATTCCTTGGCTATGTCTTATGTACTGATGAACTCGTCAAATGCAGTCTTCATTTCTGTTATAATATTAATGTGTTTTATATTTCTAGCATTTCCTTTTGATCCTTAATGGTTCCATCTTTGTGCTTACATTACCTGTCTCTTCTTGGGTAATGTTTACTTTTCCCACAAGAGCCAGAAAATGTCAATATCTATGTCATATTTAAGTCTGGTTCTGATGCCAACTTTATCTCTTCAGACTGTGATTTTTCTTGTCTTTTAGAATGCTTTGTAATTTTTTGTTGGTAACTGGATGTGATATGTGGGGTAATAGGAAATGAGGTAAATAGGTCTTCAGTATGAGGTTTTATGGTGATCAGGCTAGAGGTTTGGCTTTGTTAATGTTTGCTGTGGCTATAGGTGCCAGAGGCTTAAAGTTCCTCTACTGTCCTTGTTTTTATTTCTCTTGTTATCTTGGGCATCCACAAAAACTCCTCTTTAGATAGGGCATGCATCTTGCATCTCTTTTATCTCTAATGCATTGTTAAACTGGAGCCCTATTGGTGTGGTGGTAAGGTGTGGGGGACTGGAAGCATTCTATAATCTTATTAAAACTCAGTGTTTTAGTGACCTGTGTCCCTGGACGTGGTGTTCACAAGTGTTTCTTAGCTTCTTGCCCACTCCCAGTGACATAGGAAGACTAGGAGAAAGCAGATAATGTCAGATAAACATCCTTCTCCAGAGTGAGATAAGGCTCTAGTAAGGTTTGTTTTACTGGAGGATAGGCCTTTTTTTACAAAGAACAACACTGTGTGAATATTTCAGAATGGTTACTTTTCTTTTCTCCCTGCCGGAGAAATAGGGGTATCTTTCTTGCTTTTTCACAATGAGAAACTTCTGTGGTTCTTGGAGGTAAAGCCCATGAAAGTTTTGGCGGACCTAGGAGTTTCATTCTCATGGTAGTCTACACTCATCTACCAGCAATTAGTCGAAATTACCATTTAAATGTTCCTTCCAGTGGTCCAGGTAAGCATATCTCAAATGTCACTCTCTGTATTCACCTCTGTCTCCACATTGCAGGATGGCCGTTTGACCTATAACCTTGGTTTTCTGTTGAATCAAAGAAAAGTTGTTGGGTTTTTCCCTTGTTTTATGGATGGGAGTGATGACTTCCAATCTCTATATATCAGAGCTGAATCTGGAAGTTGTCTTCACTTTGAATGATATTTTCACCAATATAGAATTTTGAATTGAGAGGATTTTTTAAGTTCTCTCAGCACTTTAAAGATGTCTCTCCATTATCTCCTGATCATAGTTTCTTTTGAGAAGTCTGATGTACTTCTTGTCTTCGTTCCTTTGTCATCAATGCGTAGTTTTTTCCTCTCTAGCCGGGTTTAAGATTTTATCTCTGATTTTCAACATCTTGAATATAATGTGTTTAGGTGTGTTGTGTGGTGTTACATTGTATTTTTTGTTTGTTTTGTTTTTGATATTTATCTTGTTTGGGATTCTCTGAGCTTCCTGCATCTGTGGTTTGATATTTTTCATTATTTTTGGAAAATTTTCAGCCATCATTTCCTCAAATATGTATGCTCTCTTCTCTCATTTCCTGCTGGGATACCAGTTACACATGTGTTAGACCATTTGTTATTATCTCATAGCTCTTGGATACTTTGCTTTATTTTATTCTTTTTTTTAGTTTGGGTAACTTCTATTGACTTTTCTTCAAGTGTGTTGATTCTTTCTTCAGCTGTGTCAAGTTTTGTGAGCCAATGAAGGCGTTCTTTGTGCACATTTCGGCATTTTTATGCCATTTCCATTTGAAGAACCCGAAAGTTGACGTGAACTCCCATTGTACTTGTGGCTCCTGAGGTTCTTTGCTGTCCACTAACCCACACTTGGATTTTATCAATTTATTTAGAACTTTAACTGAAGTTTCTTCAGTTGCTTTTAAGGTGCCTGCCCTCCAGGCTATACCACAGATGATTCAGTGCTGGTGTTCCCTCTTTTCTTAAAAGTGCCTTTCTTTAGATTTCATGCTGTACTGTTGCCTTGTGACCTGAGCTTTTCAACAGGTTCAGGAAAAGTTATTTTGTAGTTCATTCAGCTTTGTCTTACCGTCTTGAGAGTCTTCTCCGCTTTCTATACCTAGGCAGAGATGGAACTCTCCAAATCTTTTTGAAATTATCCCCCCTTAGATTAAACCTTCCTTTAATGTCTTTGTTTGAATCTTTATTTTCTCACTAAGAGCGTATTATATTCTTCTCTGTGTTGTATCATTTGCACATTTCTCTTTCTTGCTCGCGTTTTCCTGAGCTGCTACCCCATATATGATATACAATGATCCTTCACAATGAAGTGTATTACTTGTAACGTTGAAGTCATTTTACAGAGATGAAAATACATTTTGCACTAAATCAGAAAACTTGTTATTCTGGTTTGGAAATAAAAGTAGGTAAATTAATTACTATTTTTCCCTATAATGAAGACAGATTGACTTCAGTCTTCAATGATCATCATTTGTCATACATTTTACTTTTTTAAACTTTTTAATGTTAGAAACTGCTGGTTGTCACTTACGAAAGTGAAACAAAATTTGGGTTCACATTGAACTATTTTAAAGTTTTGGGTAATTGTCTAACAGAGTAGGCTGTGTGGCATCTAAAACAATTTTTTAAAAAATAGCCTTAATGAATATTCTAATATTACAAGGTAGAATTTTAAAGTATTTATTCCAAACAGGGATGATTTAAAGCAGCTCCTGAACCTGGACTTTTTTCATAATTCTTTTTTATGTTATTTTTTAAAGAAGTGTTTCTTGAAATAGGTTATATTTGCACATATTATAAAATTCAAAAGGCAGCAAAGTGTATCCTAAATTACAGGAAAAAGTAAATCTCCCTTTCACTCCTGTTCACAAATTAATTCAGTTTCTATCTTTGAAGGCAGCCTAATTTCCTGTAGATTTTTCTGTCGATATTCCATAATATATGAATATATAGAGACATATTTATATATCTCTCTCCCTTTTTTTCACCTCCCTCTCTTCCTCCCCTTTCCTGCTCCTTCCTTCTCTCCTTTAGCCTCTCCCTCTCTTTCCTCTTCTCTTCCTTTAACATATGTAATATTATACTGTACACATTCTTTACCTTGCTATTTTCATTTATATTTTGAGAATTAATTCCATGGGTAGTCCTCAGTGCATTGCCTTTCTCTCTTTAATTAGAATATACTGTTCACTTATGGAAATTCTCTAATGTGTTTAGCTAGTCTCCTCTTGATATACATTTAGGTAATTTCTAGACTTTCGCTACTGCAAACAATGCAGCAGTGCCTTTTTAAAAAACTCATTTCACTGTTGCCATTTATTGTCTTAAATTGAATGTTCACCCCTTAATGAACATGAGCAGTTACATAATGTAATGATAAATTTTGAAACAACCATTTCTAAATGACTTTGCTTTCAATCTTCTGGATTCGTTTAAACAATGGACAGCCTTAAAAGGCAAATTGTTAAGTAACTGTAATGGTAAACAGATGTAATAAAATAGTTTCTTAATCTCTTTGAATTAGAATTTTTCAATACTAGACACGTAAAACAATACGGAAGACACTGGATGCTGAAGTTGGTATAACATCGTAACAACTAATTTAGAGCTTTATCTTTCATCGGGACAGACAGAGTATTCTCATTTATTTGCTTTATATTAGTAAAAGTTTTGAACCTGAACCTATGTGATAAATGTACATTATCATAATCTTTTTTGTATCTGTGGAGTTCCATGTTACATTTATTTGAAGGATTCTGCTACTAAAAACAAGCTTAAAAACCACTGCAGTTGTTCATTCTGCCTCATTTTCAGGTTTAAATTTGCATTGTGAAATTTATACTAGGCATTGTTCCTGGAATTCCAGTAACTGCTGAAATTTGAATTGCTTCCAGTAGATTGGCTATCATCAAAGATTACCAATTGAAAGCAGAAATAATGGGAGCTAATCAGTATTTTGATCCATGAAAAAAAAATTAAACAGATTTAGCTATATCATATACAGGATTAGGAGTAATTCACTGCCTTATGTGATTATTTATGTGTAATAGATGATAAATATTTTTTCTATAAACCTGAATTGAAATAGTTTTATTAAAGTTGCTAGTTCAAACAAAAATTTAATCAGGGACTTCCCTGGTGGCTCAGGGGTTAAGAATCCACCTGCCAATGCAGGGGACATGGGTTCGAGCCTTGGTCCGGGAAGATTCCACATGCCGCGGAGCAACTAAGCCCGTGTACCACAACTACTGAGCCTGTGCTCTAGAGCCCACGTGCCACAACTACTGAAGCCCACACACCTAGAGCCCATGCTCCGCAACAAGAGAAGCCACCACAATGAGAGACCTGCGCACCGCAACGAAGAGTAGCCTCTGCTCACCTCAACTAGAGAAAGCCTGTGCGCAGCAGCGAAGACCCAGTGCAGCCAAAGATAAATAAATTAATTAATTAAAAAATTATTTAATCACACCTGGTCTTGTACCCCCATTCCTTAGTCTGTATTGAAGGACACTCTTTTGCCTAGGTCTCTTAGTGGCTTTTGTTCTTACACAGAGTATAATGCCATAGCCCCTCCCCCATCTGGATAGTGGATAGTCACATGGTTCCCTTGCAGGTGTCTTCAGGTCTTCAGGTCTCAAAAGTCACCTCAGCCACTGAACTTTCTTTCATCTTCACATATAAAGTAATCCTTTTCCAACTCCCCTTGTCTTACTTCCTTGCTTTGTTTTTTCCCTAGCACTAATTTTCTGACCTAGTATACATTTACATGTTTATTTGCTTATTGTCTGTTTTTCCTCATTAGAATGTAGGTTCATAAGCCTTTATTTTGTCTCCTGCTGTATCACTAGCACATTGAGTGGCGCCTAGCACATTGAACAGGTTGTAGTGGGTGCTCAGTAAACATTTGACTGTTTGAACGTTGAATTTTCTTTCCTGCTCTTTCTGAAAGTTCTGGTTAGATTATAACAGTGTCTTCATATTTCTGGATGTATCACCTACAGTAATTTTGAGTACCTGTGTTCCCCTTGGACATTTGTAAATCAGTATTTTATATTTTTATCATGAGTTTAAACAGTTGCAAATGGTATGATTTTTTGTATATAGTAAATGTTGTTGTGTTTGAGTAGAATTGTTACAACACTTCTAAAAGTATCACAGTGATTCGATACCTATCAGTGTTCAAACATACATGCACAAGTTGTTATTTATAGTCAGACAGTTTTCATTATTTTTTTCTCTTTGAACGAAAATCTATTTTCTTTCTATTCCACTTTCTCCCATAGATTTCTCCTAAGGTAATACTTTTATGCTTGAAATAATTATACTTGGAACAAAAATATGTAAATACTTTTTATGATAAAAACACTCAGCAAACTAGGAATAGAAGGGACGTTCCCTAACATGATAAAGGGCATTTATGAAAATCTACAGCTAACCTTATACTTCATTTTAAATTGTGAAAGACTGAAAGCTTTTTCCTTAAGATCAGGAACAAGACAAAGACACCAGGTTTTGTTGCTACTAATCAACATTGCATTAAAAGTCCTAGCCAGAGCAGTTGAACAAGAGAAAGGAATAAAAAGCACCCACACTGATAAGAAGTAAACCTGTTCATTTGCAGATAACATGATTCCACAGATAGAATATGCTAAAGATTCCTCATGCACCAGAAAATTAGTTATAAGTGAATTCAACAGAGTTGCAGGTTTCAAGGTAAATATGTAAAAAATCAGTTGTGTTTTTTACACTAGCAATGAAAAATCTAAAAGGGAAATTTTAAAATTTCATTTATGGTAGCATCCAAAACGATAAAATACTGAGGGATAAATTTAACCAAGGAAACAGTACATTTGTACACTGAAAACTACAAAAAATTACAGGAAGAAATTCCAAGTTTATGGATTGCAAGACTTAATGTTGTTGAGATGGCTGTACCACCAAAATGATCTGCAGATTCAGTGCAGTGCCTGTCAAAACTCCAAATGCCTTTCTTGCAGAAATGGAAAAGTTGAGCCGCAAATTCACATGGAATACAACAGGTTCCAAATAACCAAAACCATACTGAGAAAGCAAAACAAATCTGGAGGACCCACAGTTCAAGATTCCAAAACTTACCGTAAAGCTATAGTTACTAAAACTGTGGTATTAGCATAAGGATAGATGTATAGATCAGTCAGTGGAATAGGATTGAGATCCCAGAAGTAAACCCATACATCTGTGGCCAGTTGATTTTCTGTAAGGGTGCCAAGATCATTCAGTGAGAGAACGATAGTCTCTTCAACAAGGTCTGTGACAAGTGGATATCCACATGTAAAGGAATGAAGCTGGGCCCCTGCCTCACTCCATATACAGAAATTAACTTGGATCAAAGACCGAAATTAAAGTCTTTGACCTAAAACTGTAAAACTCAGAAAATACATAAAGGTAAGTCTTCATGACCTCATATCTGGAAATGGATTCTTTTGCTATAACACCAAAACCACAAGCAACAGAATAAAAAAGTAGACAAATTGGAATTCATTAAAATTGAAAGCTTTTGTGTATCAGAGGACATTATCGAGAGAGTAAAAAGATAACCTATGGAATGGGAGAAAATATTTGCAAATTATATATCTGATAAGGGTTTACTATCAGAATATATAAAGTACTCATATAACTTAACAATAAAAAGACAGCTGAATGGATAGAAGACATCAATAGACATTTCTCCAAAGGAGATACACAAATGGCCAACAAACACGTGAAAAGATATTCAGCGTTATTGGTCATTAAGGAAGTGCAAACCACAATCATAATGAGATGCTCTTTCAACAGGTCCAACAGATTGGCTGTAATCAAAAAAATGGAAGATAACAAGTGTTGATAAGGATGTGGAGAAATAGGAGCCCTTGTACATTGCTTGTGGGAATGTAAAATGGTGAAGCCCCTTTGAAAAAAAGTTTTGGAGTTCCTCAAAAATATAAAATAGAACTATCATATGACCCAGCAATTTCACTCCTAGGTTTATACCCAAAAGAATTGAAAATAGGTACTCAAACAAATACTTGTATACAGATGTTCATAGCAGCACTATTCACAGTAACCAAAACATGGAAGCAACCCAAATGTCCATCACTGGGTGAATGGATAAACAATTTGTGTTCTATGTACACTCAATGTAATGTTTTTCAGCCATAAAAAATGTTGATAGGGACTTCCCTGGCAGTCCAGTGGTTAAGACTTCACCTTCCAGTGCAGGGCGTGAGGGTCCGATCCCTGGTCAGGGAGCTAAGATCCCACATGCCTCGCAGCCAAAAAACTAAAACATAAAACAGAAGCAATATTGTAACAAATTCAATAAAGGCTTTAAAAATGGTCCACATCAAAAAAAAATTAAAAATGTTGATACATGGTACAACATAGATGAACCTCAAAACCACTATACTAAATGAAAGAAGCCAGACACAAAAGGCCACATATTATATGATTTCTTTTGTATTAAATATCAAAATAAGCATATCAAAAGACATAAAAGCAAATTAGTTGTTGCCAGGGAATGGGAGGGAGGATGGTCATAGGGGAAGATTATTTATAGGTTATAGCGTGTTCTTCTGACATATTGAAAAACTTCTTAGACTATAGGGAGTTGGTGATTGCACAGCATTGTAAAGGCACTAAATGCCACTGAATTGCACATTTTAAAGTGGCTAAGTAGGGCTTCCCTGGTGGCGCAGTGGTTAAGAATCTGCTTGCCAATGCAGGGAACACGGATTCAAGCCCTGGTCCAGGAAGACCCCACATGCTGTGGAGCCACTAAGCCCACGTGCCACAACTACTGAGCCTGCGCTCTAGAGCCTATGTGCCACAACTACTGAGCCTGCATGCCACAGCTACTGAAGCCCGTGTGCCTAGAGCCCATGCTCCACAAGAGAAGCCACCACAATGAGAAGCCCGCACACCGCAACAAAGAGTAGCCCCCACTCGCCACAACTAAAGAAAGCCTGTGCACAGCAACAAAGACCCAAAGCAGCCAAAATTTTAAAAATAAATAAATAAATAAAATTTATTTTAAAAATGGCTAAGTATAGTTACGTGAATTTTACTTAAAAATGTATGTTTAAACCTAACATTAACTTTTAAAATTGTATAACCATACAATTTTAAGTGCTTTAATATATCATCTGGGTGGAGTTATTAGAGTTGATGAATAATAAATATTTTACAGATTTTGTTAAATAATGATTTTAAAGTCATTAAAAAGTGAAATTTATTGGAAATACATCTTAAGGATATGAATTTTTTAATGCCATTTAGTTCCTGTATTCATGGATGAATGCATGAAAGGGTCAGCATCAATTCCATTCCTGTTTTATTATTTTTTACCTTAAATCTCACAACCATTGTTTATTATAAAGGTGAACCCTGATCCTCATGATAGGCTTATTTGTAGGATTTCTAGTAGTAATTGCAGACACCAGGGTCTCCAAATGTTTGAATTTGCGGCTACTGGCGATGTGCAGTCATACAGGTTGAGGATGTCTCTCATCTTTTTGGAAGCCTATCCACATATTTCTGATAGTAAGATCACCAGGGCTTTGGAGGTGGACTGGTGGATTGCAAAAGCTGGGCTGTGTGACCACCACCCTTCACACAGACACTGAGGTCCATGCCAGCAAATTGCTCCTTGTCCAGAAGCAGAACCGGTACCGGTAACTTGTAGCTGTATTGTAGCTGTGCGTGGTTGGATCGTCTCTGGGGGTAACCCATTCACCTAAGGAGCCAGTGTGCCATGGCTGTGGTCATCTTCTTGTGTCTGAAGGGCTGCGCCAACTGCAGAGGGTCCTTGGGTGGCATGGCTGTGATGTAGAGAAGACAGCCTCATCGTGAGACGCCTCAACTAGAAGAAAGCCCTATTTTATGTTTTATTAGACTCACATGATGAGAAACATTGTTAATATAAATAAGTAGATGGTAGCGGAAAGGATTTTTCTGTGTCAGTGTCACTTAGTTTTTTGAACTTGTGTCATAGGCCAAAAGCAATAATTGATTAAATGTAAAATTTAGTTTTAATGATTTATCAACTGATAACTCAGATGTTCCTTCATTTTTGAAACTGAAGAATTAGAAAGAAATGCATAAGAATTTGGTAATTATTAGAGTCATTCACTACTTTTTCAACACCTATGGCAGTATTTCTAGTTGTCCCTATGTTTAGGGCTTCAGAGGTTTTTGCCTCTCAGGGAAACCTATCATAGTAAGAAGAGACACCTAGGTTAGAGGAATATATTTCTTTTGTAAAGTGAAAAAGTATAATTGTTAAAGGGGAGAAGGAAAAGGTGAATTCTTATCACACAGGCAGAGCAGTTTTTTAAAAATAATTATGTATAGAAATTGAAAATCATCTGATGCCCATAAAACCTCTCTATGCCCATGGCACCTCATGAAAAATTTTTATATACCTGCAGGGTACTGAACTTTCTTGGGGAGCTTGTATAAAGTGCTTCATACTGCCTTCAGATAGGAATCTTTGAATAGTTTGAGACTTCTATGTACCGTGAATGAAAAGATGGGGAAAAAAACCAGAATTTGGCCAGAGAAGAAAAAAAAAGAATTTGGCCCTAAGGCTGTTTCTTTCAAAATAGGTTTATATTATTTTTAGCTTGTGTCAGGAATAAATGTAGCATTAATATAAAATTCTTTAAAATGTGGTGAACTGGGGGTATTGACTTCTCTTATAATTCCTTTTGTAAAATTTTTCCCAGGTGAACGAATGGTCATTGAAGATAAGAAAGGAAATGAGAGTTGTTGACAGGCAAATAAGAGGTAAATTATTATTTTACATCTCCTATTCTTTATCTTGGTGTATTTTGCATTAGTTCATAAAAGTAAACTGTATCTACATCTATAAAACATAGTTTATATTTATTATTTATGGCTGCCCTAATTATTTGCTTTCTAATTATAGTAAGAAAAACAAGATATAATCAACTCAAAGATCTTTACATTTGATAAGAACTAAAATCTTTCCTCCAGCCTGGCATTGAGCTATTCAAGGGGGAGAGGCCATGTTCATTCATCTGTGATTTCCTAGAGTCCAGGTTACTGTTGGAAACAAAGCAGGTGCTCACATTCTGTGGTAGACAGAATAATGGCCTCCCAAAGATGTCCACGTCCTAAACCCCAGAACCTGTGAATATGTTACCTTACATAGCAAAAGGGAACTTGCAGATTTGATTAAATTAAGGATCTTGAGGTGGGGAGATTAATCCTGGGCTATCTGGGTGGGCTCATAAGAGTCCTTATAAGAGGGAGGCAGTGTGTTGAGAAAAAGTGAGAGAAAAGGAGATGTGACCACAGAACCAGATGTTAGAGTGCTATGCTTTGAAGATGGAGGAAGAAGACACAAGCTAAGGAATGCAGTTGACCTCTAGAAACTAGAAAAGACAAGGAAATGGATTCTTCCCTGAAGCTTCCAGAAGAAACACAGCCCTTCCAACACCTGGATTTTAGGCTTCTTTTTTGTTTTTGTTTTTTAATATTTATTGGGCTATGCCGGGTCTTAGTTGCGGCACACAGGTTCTTCCTTGCCGCATGTGGGATCTTTTAGTTGCAGCATGCGGGCTCTTAGTTTGCGGCTTGTGGGATCTAGTTCCCCGACTAGGGATCGAATCCGGGCCCCCTGCTCTGGGAGCATGGAGTCCCAACTGCTGGACCACCAGGGAAGTCCCAATTTTAGACTTCTGATCACCACAATTAAAGAATAAATTTTTGTTGTTTTAAGCCATTTGAGAAAAAAAAGTAAAGAAACCTCTTCCTACTTATAAAGAAATGGTTTTATGGAATTCAAATTAAATAAATTGTATGTGAGGAATGCAGTTCCATTTTCACCACAGTTTATCTTAGCATGGCTGTAAATTGAGCAAAATATGTTTCTAAATAAAGTTGATTATTGTTGAGTACTACTTAAAACTAAGGTGACTTGCAAAGAGTAACATTTAAAACTTTTATGATTCTTAACACTTTCATGATTGGAGAAAATAACAGGTATCACCATATCACTCCTTTTAAAAAAGAATTAGAATAGCAATACAGGGGTAGGGAAGTAAAACGTACAAACTATTAGGTATAAAATAAGCTACAAGGAAAAAAAATAAGCTACAAGGATATATTGTACAACATGGGGAATATAGCCAATATTTTATAATAGCTGTAAATGGAGTAAAGCCTTTACGAATTGTGAATCACTATGTTGTACATCTGTAACTTATATAATATTGTACAGCAACTATACTTCAATTAAAAAAATAAAAATGGAAAAAATACTTGTAAATAAGATATTCCAAAAGTAAATAAATAAAAAATAGTTACAGAGGGGAATTACATTCTTAGCCATGATGGAGTAATGGTTATGGATTTGAACTTGCACTCCATTGTAAATAAAGAAAAAACTGGACAAAAGCTGTGAAACATCTGTTTTCAAACATTGGATAACTGTCAGTGCAGGATTTTGATCAGTGAGAAAAGGGAAACAGAAGGAGAGAGCCCTAATATGGTCCTCATTTTCTGCCTAGGGAGACTTTCTGGGTCATAGCATGTGGAAGGAGATTCCAAGCAGAGTGTGGTGTTCTCACTGAATTGAGGAGAAGGAGACTAGGGTTCAGGAGGCTGCAGTGGCTGGAACTTGTGGGGCAGAGTATCAGAACAAGAGCAATATCCAAGCTGTAAATATCCACATAGGGTCCCATTGAGTCTTTAGCCGACTGCTAAGCTGTGCATACTTAGAATGAGATCTTAGGAGGCAAAGAACAGTTACTGGGGACAGAGCAGCTACCCGGAGGAGGCTGTAAGCTAAACGGTTCCCAGAGTTAACAGAGGATTGAGAGATGGTAGAGTTACTTTGTTGACTATCTGGGGCATTCAGTAGAGACTGCAGAAGGGTCATGCCTTAATAAAAGCTACCATACGCCCACACCAACAAAGCTTAAAAGCAGATCTGTTACTGTATAGCACAGGAACTCTACTCAGTGTTCTGTGGTGACCTAAATGGGAAGGAAATCCAAAAAAAGAGGGGATATATATATATATATGTAGAGCTGATTCACTTTGTTGTACAGTAGAAACTAACACAACATTGTAAAGCCACTATGCTCCAATAAAAATTAATTAAACATAAATAAAAATAAATAAAAATTAAAAGAAGTCTTGAAAGCTGAACTACCAAACTAAAGCTGAACATTCTTTAAAGCTCTTGAAGGCTGAACTACCAAAATTGCAGATACCCCAAAATGAAACATTTAGAGTGTTCAGCATCCAATGAAAAGTTACTAGGAAAGTGTGACCCAAAATCAAGAGAAAAATCAGGAAATATAAATAGACCCAGAAAAAAAATGGATGATCAAATGAATAAGCAGACAGGGATTTTAAACAGCTATTATAAATATGTTGAGGGATTTAGAGGAAAACATAATGAACATATGTTTCAAAGGAAAACATGAGCATAATGAAGAGGTAAATAGAAGATATTGAAAAGAACAAAGTAGAACTTAGATGAAAGATCTAGAATGAAGTGAAGTAAAATGAAAGCTTCACTGAATGGGTTGAACAAGCAGATTATACACTACAGAAAACAAGATCAGTGAAATCAAAGATAGTAATACAAACTATCCAAACTGCAGTACTGAGAGAAAAAAAGTAAAAAAAAAAAAAAAATCAAATGATCCAACATGTAATTTGAGTCTCAGAAGGAAAAGAGTCCAGAAAGGATCACATGATATAATAGCTGATGAAAACTGTAAACCCACAGATCCAAGGAACTCCAATTTCAAACGGGATAAACAAAGAAAACCTTGCCAGGACGTATCATAATCAAATTACTGAAAGGTAACAATAAAGAGATAAAACAGTCTGAGGAAAGGGTAATGATTCAAATTTTATCATCAGAAACAATACGAACCGAAACATCTTTGATATGATAGAAGAACAATCCCCACATTATCCTAGAATCCTGTGTCCAATGAAAGCAGCATTCAAGGGTGAAGTAAAGATACTTGTATACAAAAGCCAAGAGAAGTTGTTGCCAGTAGGTCTACAGTATGAGAAACGTTAAAGGACGTTGTAAGCTGAAGGAAAATCATACCAGATACAAATGTGGGTTTACCCAGAGGAACGAAGCATGCTGGAAATTATAAGTATGTAAGTAAATAGAATGTTTTTCTCTTCTAAAAGTTTCTTTTTAATAATTATTGACTGTGTAAAGTAAAAATAATAATATGGGGCATAAAACATATGTAGAACTAAGCAGTATGACAATCTTAGCACCAACCATTGATGAATGTCATCTTTAGAAACCACATAACTTCAGTTAGTGTCTCACAAACCTTGTTTCTTCCTGGTTTGTGCGTTGCTTATTGTATACCTTCTCACATCCATAGCTCATTTATCTGGTTAGATGATCTTCAAGCTCTGTCTTTCTCCTCGTGGTTCCTGTTATTTCTCATTCATAGCAATTTATTAGTTAACTAACCAACATGATATCAGAAAAATAGTAGTGGGTATTGGAGTCCTTACAGTACCAGATTTCAACCATCGCTGCTATCAATTAGCCACCTGTCCCTATGAAAATTCTTTGAATCTCACAGAACTGTACTGACAAATCTGTGAATGTATGTAAAATGTTTAGGACAGTACTTGGCATATAGTAGACAATTTACAACATTTATGGTGATACCAAGAAAGGAGGGTAGGGGTTACTTTAGACAGTGTATAACTTTGAAATAATGTGATTACTTTAAACGTTACTTGCATATGAAGGTTTACCACTGAAACACTTCCAAAGTCTTTCATTTGGTTTTTTTGTGTTTTTTTTAGATAGCATGCATAGCTTTATTTAGTCTTTGATTTGAATTTTATTTTATTTCTTTATACAGCAGGTTCTTATTAGTTATCTATTTTATATATATTAGTGTATATGTCAATCCCAATCTCCCAATTCATCCCACCACCACCCCACCCCCCGCTTTCCCCCTTGGTGTCCATACGTTTGTTCTCTACATCTGTGTCTATTTCTGCCCTGCAAACCGGTTCATCTGTACCATTTTTCTAGGTTCCACATATATGTGTTAATATACGATATTTGTTTTTCTCTTTCTTACTTCACTCTATGACAGTCTCTAGGTCTATCCACATCTCTACAAATGACCCAGTTTCGTTCCTTGTTATGGCTAAGTAATATTCCATTGTATACATGTACCACATCTTCTTTATCCATTCGTCTGTCAGTGGACATTTAGGTTGCTTCCATGACCTGGCTATTGTAAATAGTGCTGCAATGAACATTGGGGTGCATGAGCAGACCCAATGTGGCCGTGGAAGGCTCCAGCATCGGCCGGGGTGACAGCCCGGGCTGGGCTCTGACAGAGGCTGAGCGGCTGCTGCGGAGCTCACGGGAGGAGACGTGGAGGAGCGGAGCCGGGGGCAGGGCCGCTTCAGAGCCAGGGAGAGCCCGTCCTCTCTGCTCGCTGGCTGGTGGGTCTGTCCCAAGTGCCCCATGGAGTTCCTCTTGCGCACCTCCTAGAGGGCTTCCCCTCTGGGGCACACCGAGGGGACCTGTGGGTGGGGGGGTGGATGGGCTGCAGGGGCAGTACCCAATAAAAACTCTGTCCGGAGGCGAGGGGGGCGGGAAACACTTGGCAGGCCTAGTGTACACAAACTGGTTGTATGTATCCTACCGTGGACCTGGGGAGGAGTCGTTGTGGCACAAGTCTTTGCACATCCTCCGCTTCTCTCCACCAGCATCCTGCCTCTCTAGAAGACTGTCTGTGTCTTAGTTTAGTGTACAGACCTGTAAACAGCTGCCCTTCTCTCAGCTCAGACTAGTTTCCATATCCTTTTTCTTTTATTTTTAATTGCTCATTTGTAAAGTTGTCCTAATCTTTCCTAGCTTTTAACTATTAGAAACGCTCTACTAGTTTTCCTTTGAGTTTGTGAGCTCTTCTCCTTGTAGCCCTGAAGGGACTTTTTGAATTACAGTTTTCTGTGGGTATATGTGCAGTAGTGGGATTGCTGGGTCATATGGTAATTCTATTTTTAGTTTTTTAAGGAACCTCCCTACTGTTTTCCATAGTGGTTGTACCAGTTTACATTCCCACCAACAGTGCAAGAGGGTGCCCTTTTCTCCACACCCTCTCCAGCATTGGTTGTTTGTAGATTTTCTGATGATGCCCATTCTAACCAATATGAGGTGATACCTCATTGTAGTTTTCATTTGCATTTCTCTAGTAATTAGTGATGTTGAGCAGCTTTTCATGTGCCTCTTGACCATCTGTGTGTCTTCTTTGGAGAAATGTCTATTTAGGTCTTCTACATATTTTGAATTGGGTTGTTTGTTTTTCTCTTATTGAGCTGCATGAGCTGTTGATATATTTTGGAGATTGCTCCTTTGTCTGTTGATGTGTTTGCAAATATTTTCTCCCATTCTGAAGCTTGTCTTTTCATCTTTTTTATGATTTCCTTTGCTGTGCAAAACATTTTAAGTTTCATTATGTCCCACTTGTTTATTTTTGTTTTTATTTCCATTACTCTGGGAGATGGGTCAAAAAAGATCTTGCTGTGATTTATGTCAAAGAGTGTTCTTCCTTTGTTTTCCGCTAAGAGTTTATACTGTCTGCTTTTACATTTAGGTCTTTAATCCATTTTGAGGTTTTTTTTTCTGTGTGGTGTTAGGGAGTGTTCTAATTTCATTCTTTTACATGTAGCTGTCCAATTTTCACAGCCCCACTTATTGAAGAGACTGTCTTTTCTCCATTGTATATCCTTGCCTCCTTTGTCATAGATGAATTGACCTTAAGCGTTCATTTCTGGGCTCCCTATTCTTTTCCATTGATCTGTGTGTTTGGTTTTGTGTCAGTACCATACTGTTCTGATTACAGTAGCTTTGTGGAATAGTGTGAAGTCAGGGAGTCTGATTCCTCCAGGTCTATTTTTTTCCCTCAAGATTGCTTTGGCTATTGGGGGTCTTTTGTGTCTCCATACAAATTTTAAGATTTTTTGTTCAAATTCTGTAAAAAATGCCATTGCTAATTTGATAGGGATTGCATTGAATCTGTAGATTGCTTTGGGTAGTATAGTCATTTTCACAGTATTGATTCTTCCAATCCAAGAACATGGTTTATCTCTCCATCTGTTTGTATCATTTTTAATTTCTTTCATCAGTGTCTTACAGTTTTCTGCATATAGGTGTTTTGTCTCCCTAGGTAGGTTTATTCCTAGGTATTTTATTCTTTTTGTTGCAGTGGTAAATGGGAGTGTTTCCTTAATTTCTCTTTCAGATTTTTCGTCATTACTGTATAGGAATGTTAGAGATTTCTGTGCATTAATTTTGTATCCTGCAACTTTACCAAATTCATTGACTAGCTCTAGTAGTTTTCTGGTGGCATCTTTAGGATGCTCTATGTATAGTGTCATGTCATCTGCAGGCAGTGACAGTTTTACTTCTTCTTTTTCAATTTGTATTCCTTTTATTTCTTTTTCTTCTCTGATTGCCATGGCTAGGACTTCCAAAGCTATGTTGAATAATAGTGATGAGAGTGGACATCTTTGTCTTGTTCCTGATCTTAGAGAAAATACTTTTAGTTTTTCACCATTGAGAATGTTGTTGCTGTGGGTTTGTTGTACATGGCCTTTATGATGTTGAGGTAGGTTCCCTCTATGCCCACTCTCTGGAGAGTTTTTTTTCATAAATGGGGGTTGAATTTTGTCAAAAGCTTTTTCTGCATCTATTGAGATGACCATATGGTTTTTCTTCTTCAATTTGTTAATATGGTGTATCACATTGATTGATTTGCATATATTGAAGAATCCTTGCATCCCTGGGATAAATCCCACTTGATCAGGGTGTATGATCCTTTTAATGTGTTGTTGGATTCTGTTTGCTAGTATTTTGTTGAGGATTTTTGCATCTATATTCATCAGTGATATTGGTCTGTAATTTCCTCTTTTTGTAGTGTCTTTGTCTGGTTTTGGTATCAGGGTGATGGTGGCCTCATAGAATGAGTTTGGGAGTGTTTCTTCCTCTGCAGTTTTTTTAGAAGATTTGAGAAGGATGGGTGTTAGCTCTTCTCTAAATGTTTGATAGCATTTACCTGGGAAGCCATCTGGTCCTGGAATTTTCTTTGTTGGAAGATTTTAAATCACAGTTTCAATTTCGTTACTTTTGATTAGTCAGTTCATATTTTCTATTTCTTCCTGATTCAGTCTTGGAAGGTTATACATTTCTAAGAATTTGTCCATTTCTTCCAGGTTGTCCACTTTATTGGCAAGAGTTGCTTGTAGTAGTCTCTTATGCTTTGTATTTCTGCAGTGTCCATTGTAACTCCTCCTTTTTCATTTCTAACTTTATTGATTTGAGTCCTCTCCCTCTTTTTCTTGAGTGTGGCTAAGGGTTTATCAATTTTGTTTATCTTCTCAAAGAACCAGCTTTTAGTTTTATTGATCTTTGCTATTGTTTTCTTTGTTTGTATTCCATTTATTTCTGCTCTGATCTCAATTTCTTTCCTTCTACTAACTTTGGGGATTTTTTGTTCTTCTTCCTCTAGTTCCTTTAGGTGTAAGGTTAGATTGTTTATTTGAGATTTTTCTTGTTTCTTGAGGTAGGATTATATTGCTATAAACTTCCCTCTTAGAACTGCTTTTGCTGCATCGTTTGGATCATCGTGTTTTCATTGTCATCTGTCTCTAGGTATTTTTTGATTTCCTCTTTGATTTCTCAGTGATCTCTTGGTTACTTAGTAATGTATTGCTTAACCTTCATGTGTTTGTGTTTTTTACGTTTTTTTCCCTGAAATTTATTTCTAATCTCATAGCGTTGTGGTCAGAAAAATGCTTGGTCGGATTTCAGTTTTCTTACATTTACTGAGCCTTGATCTGTGACCCAAGATGTGATCTATCCTGGACAGTGTTCCATGTTCAGTTGAGACAAAAGTGTAATCTGCTGTTTTCGGATGGAATGTCCTATAAATATGAATTAAATCTGTTTCGTCTGTTATGTCATTTAAAGCTTTTGTTTCCTTATTTTTCTGTCTGGATGATCTGTCCATTGGTGTAAGTGAGGTGTTAAAGTCCCCCACTATTGTGTTACTGTCGATTCCCTCTTATGGCTGTTAGCACTCGCCTTGTGTATTGAGGTGCTCCTGTGTAGGGTGCATATATATTTATGATTGTTGTATCTTCTTCTTGGATTGATCCTTTGATCATTATGTAGTGTCCTTCCTTGTCTCTTGTAACATTCTTTATTTTAAATTCTGTTTTATCTGATATGAGTATTGCTAATCCAGCTTTCTTTTGATTTCCATATGCATGTAATATCTTTTTCCATCACTTTCAGTCTGTATGTTCCCCTAGTTCTGAAGTGGGTCTCTTGTAGACAGCGTATATACGGATCTTGTTTTTGTATCCATTCAGCGAGCCTGTGTCTTTTGGTTGGAGCATTTAATCCATTCACATTTAAGGTAATTATCAATATGTATGTTCCTGTTACAATATTCTTAATTGTTTTGGGTTTGTTTTTGTAGGTCCTTTTCTTCTCTCGTGTTTCCTACTTAAGAGAAGTTCCTTTGGCATTTGTTGTAGAGCTGGTTTGGTGGTGCTGAATTCTCTTAACTTTTGCTTGTCTGTAAGACTTTTGATTTCTCCATCAAATCTGAATGAGATCCTTGCTGGGTAGAGTAATCTTGGTTTTAGGTTCTTCCGTTTCATCACTTTAAGTATATCATGCCACTCCCTTCTGGCTTATAGAGTTTCTGCTGAGAAATCAGCTGTTAACCTTATGGGAGTTCCCTTGTATGTTATTTGTCATTTTTCCCTTGTTGCTTTTAATAATTTTTCTTTGTCTGTAATTTTTGTCAATTTGACTACTATGTGTCTTGGTGTGTTTCTCCTTGGGTTTATCCTGCCTGGGATTCTCTGCACTTCCTGGAGTTGGGTGGATATTTTCTTTCCCATGTTAGGGAAGTTTTCAACTATAATGTCTTCAAATATTTTCTCAGGTGCTTTCTCTCTCTCTTCTCCTTCTGGGACCCCTATAATGCGAATGTTCATGCATTTGATGTTGTACCAGAGGTCTCTTAGGCTGTCTTCACTTCTTTTCATTCTTTTTTCTTTATTCTTTTCCGTGGCAGTGATTTCCACCATTCTGTCTTCCAGGTCACTTATCCATTCTTCTGCCTCAGTTATTCTGCTGTTGATTCCTTCTAGTATATTTTTCATTTCAGTTATTGTATTGTTCACCTGTTTGTTCTTTAATTCTTCTAGATATTTGTTAAACATTTCTTGCATCTTCTCGATCTTCACCTCCATTCTCTTTCTGAGGTCTTGGATCATCTTCACTATCATTATTCTGAATTCTTTTTCTGGGAGGTTGCCTATCTCCACCCATTTAGTTGTTTTTCTGGGGTTTTATCTTGTTCCTTCCTCTTGTACATAGTCCTCTGCCTTTGCATATTGTCTGTCTTTCTGTGAATGTGGTTTTTATTCCACAGGCTTCAGGATTGTAGTTCTTGCTTCTGCTGTCTGCCCTCTGGTGGATGAGGCTATCTAAGAGACTTGTGCAAGCTTCCTGATGGGAGGGACTGGTGGTGGGTAGAGCTGGGTGTTGCTCTGGTGGGCAGAGCTCAGTAAAACTTTAATCTGCTTGTCTGCTGTTGGGTGGGGCTGTATTCCCTCCCTGTTGGTTGTTTGGCCTGAAGCAACCCAGCACTGGAGCCTACAGCTCTTTGGTAAGGCTAATGGCGGACTCTGGGAGGGCTTATGCCAATGAGTACTTCCCAGAACTTCTGCTGCCAGTGTCCTTGTCCCTGCAGTGAGCCACAGCCACCCCCCCACCTCTGCATGAGACCCTCTGACACTAGCAGGTAGGTCTCGTTCAGTCTTCTGTGGGGTCACTGCTCCTTCCCCCTGGGTCCTGGTGTGCACGCTACTTTGTGTGTGCCCTCCACGAGTGGAGTCTCTGTTTCCCCCAGTCCTATCGAAGTCCTGCAGTCAATCCCTCTAGCCTTCAAAGTCTCATTCTCCGGGAATTCCTCCTCTCGTTGCCGACCCCCAGGTTGGGAAGCCTGACGTGGGGCTCAGAACCTTTACTCCAGTGGGTGGACTTCTGTGGTATAAGTGTTCTCCAGTTTGTGAGTCACCCGCCCAGCGGTTATGAGATTTGATTTTTTTTGTGATTGTGCCCTGCCTACCGTCTCATTGCAGCTTCTCCTTTGTCTTTGGATGTGGGGTATCTTTTCTGGTGAGTTCCAGTGTCTTCCTGTCGATGATTGTTCAGCAGTTAGTTGTGATTCTGGTGCTCTCGCAAGAGGGAGTGAGCACACGTCCTTCTACTCCGCCATCTTGAACCAATCCTCATTTGGTTTTATGTTAGCAGTCAAGGTGAATGGATTTAAAGAATATATTAGTGAAAAAAAGAGTATCTGCAAGACTGTTCTGTGCTGTTAGAAGTCAGGGTATTTGTTTCCCTTGTTGGGGGCATGGTGAATTAGTAGGGACATAAAAGGACCTCATGTTATGTTGGTAATATTTTGTTTCTTCATCTGATACCTAGTTACATGGGTGTGTTTAATTTGTGACACTTTATGTGGCTTTATGGTTATGTGTGTGATATATGTATGTACATGTGATATACTTCAGTAAAACATTTAAAGAAAAACAATAGTAACTTAAAGCAAAGTATAACTACAAGTAGTTCTTCTTATGGAGGACTCAAGGTAGTCCACATTTTTAGCTTTCAGCCAAATGTAACACATTTAGAGCACTCATAATAGGCAATACTGGAGTGAATTTAGAACATTTATTTTGCCCTCTCCTCAAATGAACATAGTTAGCTTGCGTTTTTACCCCCATGACTATAAAGGTAATAATACACACACTGATGCAGAAAAGTATAAATAAGAAAGTTAAAATCACGCTGAAATCCTACCACCCAGAGATAACAGCCACAGCATTTTGGTGATCATCATTTCAGATACATTTCTGTCTGTATTTATACTTACATATAAATACTTGTTTATAAATGAATCATAGTATTCTTGCTGCCATTTTATTTATTACATTAAAATATACATAACAGAAGTTGACTATTTAAAAAAATTTTTATTGAAGTATAGTTGATTTACAATGTTGTGTTAATTTCTGCTGTATAGCAAAGTGATTCAGTTATATAGATATTGTTTTTCATATTCCTTTTCATTATGGTTTATCACAGGATATTGAATATAGTTTTCTGTGCTATACAGTAGAACCTTGTTGTTTATCCATTCTATATATAATGCTTTGCATCTGCCAATCCCAAACTCTCAATCCTTCCCTCCCCCCACCCTCCTGGCAACCACTGGTGTGTTCTCTATGTCTGTGAGTCTGTTTCTGTTTCGTAGATATGTTCATTTGTGTCATATTTCACATTCTACATATAAGTGATATCACATGTACATAAATTGATCATTTAAACCATTTTAAAATACACAGTTCATTGACATTAAGTACATTTACATTGCTGTGCAGCCATCACCACTATCCATCTCCTGAATTTTTCCTTCATCTCATATTGAAACTCTGTACCCATTAAACAGTAACTCTCCATTTTTCCTTCTCCACATCCCCTGGTAACCACCATTCTGCTTTCTGTCTCTATGTATAATTAGACTGTTCCAGGTACCTCATATAAGTGTAATCACAGAGTATTTGTCCCATTGTGTCTGGCTTATTTTACTTACCATAATGTTTTCATGACTCATTCATGTTATAGCATGTATCAGAATTTCCTTCTTTTTATAAGGCTGAATAACATTCCATTGTATGTATATATCTCATTTTGTTTATCTATTCATCTATCACTAGAAATTTGGGTTATTTCTACCTTTTGCTATTGCGAATAATGCTGTTATGAACATGAGTATACAAATATCTGTTCAAGCCCCTCCTTTCAGTCCTTCTGTGTATATACCCAAAAGTGGAATTGCTAGATCAAGTGATGATTCTTTATTTAATTTTTAAGGAGCCACCATAGTGTTTGCCACAGCACTACACCGTTTTACATTCCTAACATCAAGGGCTAAGACATTCAGAAGCAACCACACTTACAGGGGAATATAGGTGGTCACTGTGCATGCCCAGGGAAATACACAGACTCTGAAAAGACCTGAGAAGGCTAACTTTACACCTCAGGATGATCTCCAGTACAGAGACATCATACAGCAATAAAACAAAACAAAACAACCATATCAAACCCTGGGGAAGTGGGAGAATCTGGTTTCCAAAGTTACCATCTTAAAAAGTTTAAATGTCCGGTTTTCAACAGTAACAACAACAAGATCACAAGGCATACAAAGAAGCAGGAAAGTATGGCCCATTGAAAGGAAAATAAATGAATAGAAAATGTCCCTGAAGAAGACCAGGTGACAGATTTACTAAATAAAGACTTTAAAACAGTGATCTTAAAAATATGCAGGGCTTCCCTAGTGGTGCAGTGGTTGAGAATCTGCCTGCTAATGCAGGGGACACAGGTTCAAGCCCTGGTCTGGGAGGATCCCATATGCCGCGGAGCAACTAGGCCCGTACCGTGAACCACAGCTACTGAGCTTGTGCGTCTGGAGCCTGTGCTCCGCAACAAGAGAGGCTGCAGTAGTGAGAGGCCCGCGCACCGTGATGAAGAGTGGCCCCCGCTTGCCACAGCTAGAGAAAGCCCTCGCACAGAAATGAAGACCCAACACAGGAGAAATAAATTAATTAATTAATAAACTTCTACCCCCAACATCTCCTTAAAAAAACATGCAAAGAACTAAAGAAAGATGTCGACAAAGTCAAGAAAATTATGTATAAACAAAATGGAAGTGTCAGTAAAGAGATAGAAAACATGAAAAGAAGCCAAAAATAAATTCTGCAGCTAAAAGTATAACTGAAATTTTTTAAATTGCTAGAGTTATTCAGAAGCCAATTTGAGCAGGGAGAAGAATTAGTGAACTTGAAAATAATACAGTTGAAATGTTCAAGTCTGAGGAACAGAAGGAAAAAAATTTGAAGCAAACAGAGCCTAAGGGACCTGTTGGACAGCATCAATTGGAGCAACATACACGTTGTGGGAGTCCCAGAAGGAAAGGAAAGAGAGAAGGGGGAAGAGGGATTATTTGAAGAAATAAAGACAGAAACTTAACAAATTTCCTGAAAAACATGAATATAATCATCCAAGAAAGTCCACACACTCTAACGTAGAATAAACTCAGAGACCCATGCCAAGGCACGTTATAATCGAACTATAGAAAGACAAAGAGAATGTTTAAAGCAGCAAGAAATGACCTGTCACATACAAGGGATCCCGAATAAGATTTTCATCAGAAATGTTGAGGGCCAGAAGACAGTGGGTTGATATATTCAAATGCTGAAAGAAGATACCTGTACACCAAGAATCCTATACCCAGCAAAATAAAGGAGAAATTTTGACATTCCCACTTAAACAAGAACTATGGGAGTTTGTTACCACTAGACCTGCCTGGGAAGAAATGCTGAAGGGTGTCTGTACTTAGGTTGAAATTAAAGGACAGTAGACAGTAACTGGAAACCATATGAAAAAATAAATACCTCCATTAAAGGTAAATACATGGGCAATTATAAAAGGTAGTATTCTTGTAACTTCATCTTTTGTTTTCACATGATTTAGGAGGCATGTGCATTTTTAAAAAATGAGGCTGTATTTTTTGAACACAGTTCAGAAAGATGTGCTTTTGTGACATCAGTAGCTGTATGGGGATGGAGTATAGAAGCAAAGTTTAGAAGTAAAGAAGTGGGACTTCCAGGTGAAAAATGCGATTCTTGGAGGTTGGCTGACTTGACGTCTTCCCCATGGTCAAACGCGGGAGCCGGAGCCGGAGCCGGAGCCAGAGCCAGCTGCTCAACTCCCTAACTAAAAAGCAGAAGAAGCATCTAAGGGATTTCGGCGAGGAGCATCCCTTCTATGACAGGGTTTCCAGAAAGGAAGCAAAACCACAGACTTGTCAACTGTCAGAGAGTTTATAGATACTTCAAGTTCTGAAAGTGAAGCATAGAGTGAACCAGAACAAGTTTCTGGTTACAACAGACTACTTGCCACATTAAAGGATGTCTCCAAGGAAGATGAGGAGGAGGAAGAGGAAGAAGACAGTGTTCTAGATGAGACAGAAATGAATCTTGAAGATGGCGATAGTGACGTCATTGTGGAGGAAGAGATGGCAGTAGAGTCCACTGACATGCAGAAGAGATCCACTGGATCTGCTCCTTGGGATGAGAAAGATAATGATGTGGATGAAGAAGATGAGGAAGATGAGCTGGACCAGTCACAGCACCACGTTCCCATCCAGGACGCCTTCCCCTTCCTGAACATCAATGCTAATATTGTGTTTCCTTACGTTATGGGGCACCTTGGATCCTTTATGGAAACATATGAACATATATTAAAAATAAAAAAGTAGGGCCTCCCTGGTGGCGCAGTGGTTGAGAGTCCGCCTGCCGATGCAGGGGATACGGGTTCGTGCCCCGGTCTGGGAGGATCCCATATGCCGCGGAGCGGCTGGGCCCGTGAGCCATGGCCGCTGGGCCTGCGCATCCGGAGCCTGTGCTCCGCAACGGGAGAGGCCACAACAGTGAGAGGCCCGCATACCGCAAAAAGAAAAAAAAATAAATAAATAAAAAAGTAAAATGTGGCCCTACAGCCACAGCGGGATTTCATTGCCCTGAGAGAGGAGTTGGGGCGCATCAGTGACTTCCACGAAGCCTATACTTTCAAACAGGCTCCGGGCCAGCCAGTTTCCGGCTTAAGCAAGGGGAATGTTCCAGCGGTAACCAACAAGGAGAACCTGGCGACGCTGGTCTCGACTCCATTCCTGGAGCCGACCCTGGGGAGCGACGGCTCTGCGGTCACTTTCGGGAAAACCCAAGAGGATCCCAAACCATTTTGCATGGGCAGTGCCCCACCGAGTGTGGACGTCACCCCCACCTACACCAAAGACGGAGCTGACGAGGCAGGATCAACCGATGGCAAAGTTCTGAAACCGAAGCCATCTAAGCTGGCAAAGAGAATCGCAAACTCCGCTGGTTACGTGGGTGCCCGGTTCAAGTGTGTCGCTACCAGACTGTACGCAGACTCCAGTCAGCTCGGCCGGGAGCAGCGGGCATTGCAGATGGAAGGATTACAAGAGGACAGTATTTTATGTCTACCCGCTGCTTACTGTGAGGGTGCAGTGATGCGCTTCTCAGAGTTGGAGATGAAAGAGCGAGAAGGTGGCCACCCCACGACCAAAGACTCCGAGGTGCGCAAATTCAGCCCCGCTGACTGGGAAAGGCTGAAAGGAAGTCAGGACAAAAAGCCAAAGTCGGTCGCCCCGGAGGAGGCCATTGCCGACCAGAACGACAGTGAGAGATGGGAGTGTTATGATGGAAGCAAACCTGACCTCTTTGAAGCCCCAGAAGACAGTGATCTTCCTGAGGACATGGACACGGAGCCCCCCAGAGAGTCCCCCGCCGACCAGGCGGCCCCGGACGCGTCACGCAGCCCCACCCTCCGGCTGAACAGAAAGCGCAAGGTGTCTGGCGATAGGAACCACACTGAGACCACTGTGCTCCCGGAGGACTCTCTGCTGAAAGGCAAGCGGAGACGGGTCTCCAAAGATGTGCTGTGCATGGACGGAGAAATGGATTGGCAGCCTTCGCCCCTGCTGCAGAAATACACTGACAACAGCGAGAAACCATCCGGGAAGCGACCGTGCAAAACCAAGCATTTGATCCCTCAGGAGCCCAGGCGGGGCTTGCCGCTGCCAGGGGACTCCTACGTGGACAATGCGGATGGCAAGGTGACCGTCTGGAGATTTTGAAAGCGGCCTGAGCCCAGTTCCGACTATGATCTTTCGCCAGCCAAGCAGGACCAGAAGCCCTTGGACCATTTGCAGCAATTGTTACCAGCTTCCCAGGCCTCGCAGCTGACATGCTCAAGCTCCCTTCCAGAGACCACCCAGTCCCGCCCGATGCCACCGGAAGCGCGGAGACTTATTGTCAATAAGAACGCGGGCGAGACCCTCCTACAGCAGGCCTCCCGGCTTGGCTACGAGGAAGTGGTCTTGTACTGCCTGGAGAACAAGATTTGTGATGTGAACCACCGCGACAACGCGGGTTACTGTGCCCTGCACGAGGCTTGTGCAAGAGGTTGGCTCAACATCATACGACACCTCCTTGAATATGGCGCCGATGTCAACTGCAGTGCCCAGGATGGAACCAGGCCTCTCCACGATGCTGTCAAGAATGATCATCTCGAAATTGTCCGCTTGCTCCTCTCCTACGGTGCTGTTCCTACCCTGGCTACGTACTCAGGTAGAACCATCAAGAAAGTGAACCACAGCGAACTTCTGGAGAAGTTCTTAACAGAACCAGATGATGAAAGTGGTTACGATGTTTTAGCAAATCCCCCAGGACCGGAGGACCAGGATGACAGCAACGAGGCCTATGGTAACCTATTGGAATTTGAATTTTCCAAAGACCCCCTTTTGCCGTGTTATAACGTCCAGGTGTCCGTCGCTCAGGGGCCTCGTAACTGGCTGTTGCTCTCAGACCTGCTCAAGAAACTGCAAATGTCCTCCTGCATATTCCGCTGCAATTTCCCAAATGTGGAAATTGTCACCATCGCGGAGGCCGAGTTTTACTGGCAAGTGTCAGCAAGTCTCTTATTCTCTTGCCCCAAAGACCTGGAGTCCTTTAATCCGGAAAGTAAGGAGCTTTAGATCTGGTGGAGTTCACGAACGAGCTTCAGACTCTGCTGGGCTCATCCATGGAGTGGATCCTCCCCAGAGACCTGGACTCAGACGACGACTGGTGAGCTCGCCGGGGCCCGCCGTGTACAGTGTGTCATGGTGTTAATCCTTGTGCATATGTGTCATAATATGACTATTTCTGTAAAGAAAGGACACTATGAGACACGACTCCAGTCGGAAGGACTTTGAAACATGTTTTTTTCTTTACAAAATTTTAAGTCAGTTTTTATGAAGTTGTTAATAAAGTTTCTTTACTTTTCAATGCAAAAAAAAAAGAAGTAAAGAAGTGTATAGAAGTAAAGTTTTTGCATACTGTTAAAGTTAAGCTGATATAAATTCAAATTAGTGTTATAACTTAAGGATATTAAGTGCATTCACCATGGTAATCACAAAGAAGGTAGATATAAATTATACACTAAAGCAAATGAAAAGGGACTTGAAGTTTCACCATAAGAAAAGAAACAGATAAACACAAAAGAAGACATTAATGCAGGAAATGAAGGATGAAAAAGCTGTAAAACCTACAGAAAAAAATTGCAACATGGCAGAATTAAGCCCCTCCTCATCAGTAATTACTTTAAATATAAATGAATTAAACTCTCCAATTAAAAGGCAGAGTTTGGCAGAATGGGGGCAAAATGACCCTAGTGTATACTAAGATACAAATAGGTTGAAAGTGAAAGGAAGGAAAAAGATATTCCATGGAAATAGTAACCAAAAGAGTGGAGATTGCTGTACTGATATAATGCAAAATCAACTTTAAATTAGAAAAGATTATAAGAGTCAAAGAAGGACATTATATGTTAATAAAAGTTTTAATACAGTAAGATGTAATCTATGCACCTAATAATAGATGGTCAAAATATATGAAGGGAAGTACCCATTCCCAAAATTGGATATAACAACCAGACAGAAGATAAATAAGATAAAAGAGGACTCGAACAACACTATAATGAACTAACAGACACATACAGAATACTAATAGACATATATAGAATAGACATATGCAGAATACTCAATGCAACAACAACAGAATACACATTCTTAAGGGCACATGGTACATTCTCCAGGATAAACCACGTGTTGGGCCAAAAACCAAGTCTCAACCAGTTTAAAAAAAAATAAGGAAAATTAGAAAATACTTAGAGATGAGTGAAAACCACAGCACTATATATCACAACTTTTGGGATGCAGCAAAAGCTCAGAGGGAAATTATAGCTATAAAGATGCTTTACATTAAAAAAGAAGAAAGATACCAATCAACAACCTAACTTTACAACTTACAGAAAAAGAAGAAAAAACTCAACCTAAAGCTAACAAAAAGAAGGAAATAAGAAAGATTAGGTCAGAGAAAAAGAAATAAAGACTAGAAAAGCAGGAGAGAAAAATCAAAGAAACTTAAAGTGAGTTCTTCAAAAAAGCAACAAAACTGATAAACCTTTAGCTAGATTGATGGTGGTGGAGAGGGAAGAAGGGAGGAGGAGGGAGAGGGAGAGGAAATCAAATTCCTAAGATCAGAAATGACAGTTGGAGCACTACCATGATTCTACAGAAATAAAAAATGTAAGAGAGTGCTATGAACAATTGTACACTAAAAAAATTGGATAATTTAGATGAAATGGACAAATTCATAGAATTATAAAATCTACCAATACTGAAACACCAGTAGAAAATCTGAATAGATTTATAACTCTTGAGATTAAATCAGTAATCAAAAACCTCTCCCAACAAAGAAAAGTCCTAGACCTGATGTATTCACTGGTGATTTCTACTAAACATCTAAAGAACTAACACCAGTCTTTCTCATACTTCTTCAGAAAATTGAAGAAAAGGGAACGCTATCTAACTTGTTCTCTAAGGACAGCATTTCCCATAGCAAAGCCAGACAAAGACACTACAGGAAGAGAAAACTACAGACCATACTCCTTATGAACACTGATGCAGAAGTCCTCAACAAAATACAAGCCAACAGGATTCAAAAGGATTATACACCATGACCAACTGGGATTTATTCCTGGAATGCAAGGATGGTTCACCTATGAAAATCAATCAATGTAATACACCACATCAACAAAATAAAAAAACTCAAATATTCCAAAAATTTGAATAGGAAGGAATGCTTCCATACTCACTCTATGAGGCCATCATCACCCTGATATCAAAACCAAAGATATCACACAAAATAGAAAAGTACAGGCCAATATCACTGATGAACATAGATGCAAACATTCTCAACAAAATATTAGCAAACAAATTCAACAGTACATTTAAAAGGATCATACTCCATGATCAAGTGGCATTTATCCAAGGATGGAAGGATGGTTCAGTTTATGCAAATTAGATGTTGTGATATACCACATTAATAAACTGAAGAATAAAGATCATAGTCATCTCAATAGATACAGAAAAAGCTTCTGACAAAATTCAACATCTGTTTATGATAAAAACTCTCAACAAAGTGAGAGAAGAGGGAGCATCACTCAACGTAATAAAGGCCATCTATGACAAACCTATAGCCAACATCATACTCAAGGTTGAAGAGCTGAAAGCATTTCCTCTAAGATCAGGAACAAGACAAAGATGCCCACTCTTGCCCTGTTTATTTAACATAGCATTGGAAGTCCTAGCCATGCAGTCAGACCAGAAAAAGAAATAAAAGGAATCCAAATTAGAAATGAAGAAGTAAAACTGTTACTATTTGAAGATGACATGATACTATGTGTAGAAAATCCTGAAGATGCCACCAAATAACTATTAGAAATAATAAATGAATTCAGTAAAGTTGTAGGATACAAAATTAATACAGAGAAATCTGTTGTGTTTCTTACACTAACAACAAACTGTTAGAAAGAGAAATTAAGAAAACAGTTCCATTTACAATTGCATCAGAAAGAGCAAAATACCTAGGAGTAAATCTAACCAAGGAGGTAAAAAACTTGTACTCAGAAAACTATAAGACACTGATGAAATAAACTGAAGACAACAGAAACAAATGGAAAGATATACCATGCTCATGGATTTGAAGAATTAATGTTATTAAAATAGCCATACTACTCAAAGCCATCTATAGATTCATTTCAGTACATATCAGAATTCCAGTGGCATTTTTCACTGAACAAATAATTCTAAAATTTATATGGAAACACTGAAGACCTCAAATAGGCAATAAAAATGGGCAGAGAACCCGAATAGGCATTTTTCCAAAGAAGACATACAGATGGCCAACAGACACAAGAAAAGATGCTCAGCATCACTAATCATCAGGGAAATGCAAATCAAAACCAGAGTAAGATACCGTCTCACACCTGTGAGAATGGCTATTATTAAAAAGACAACAAACAAGTGTTGGATTAGGATGTGGAGAATAGGGAGCCCTTGTGCAGTATTGATGGGAATGTAAATTGGTGCAACAACTACAGAAAACAGCATGGAGGTTCTTCAAAAAATTAGAACTACAATATGATCCAGCAATTATACTTCTAGGTATTTTTCCAAAGAAAACAAAAACACTAATTTGAAAAGATATATTCACTCCTATGATTATTGCAGCATTACTCACGGTAGCCAAGACATGGAAGCAACCTAAGTGCCCCTGATAGATGAATGGATAGATGTGGTGTGTGTATATACATATATAAGTTAGAATACTAGTCAACCATAAAAAGGAATGAAATCTTGTTGTTTGTGACAACCTGGATAGACCTAGAGGGTATTATGCTAAGTGAAGTTAAGACAGGAAGAAAATACCATATGATTTCACTTGTACTTGGAATCTAAAAAACAAAACAAATGAACAAACACAGCAAAACGGAAACCGTTATTGATACAGAGAACAAATGGGTGGTTGCCAGAGGGGAGGGGCGCAGGTAAATGAGTGAAATGGGTGAGGGGGATTAAGAGGTACAGACGTCCAGTTACAAAATAAATGAGTCACAGGGTGAAATGTACAGAGTGGGGAGTATAGTCAATATAGTATCATTGTATAATGATGGATGGTAACTAGACTTATTGTGGTGATCATTTTGTCATGTACAGAAATACCAAATCACTGTGCGGTACACCAGGAACTGTCATAGTGTTGTAGGTCAATTATAGTTCAAAAAACCACAAACAAACTCATAGAAAAAGAGATCAGATTTGTGGTCACCAGAGTTGGGGTTTGGGGGGAGTGAGAGTTGGATGAAGGTGGTCAAAAGGTACAAACTTGCAGTATAAGATAAGTACTAGGGATATAATGTATGACAGGATGAATATAATGAAGACTGCTGTAGGTTATATATGAAAGCTGTTAAGAGAGTAAATCCTGAGTTCTCATCACAAGGAAGAAATATTTTTTCTGTGTTTTATTTTCTATCTATATGATGATAGATGTTAACTTACTGTGATCATTTCATGATCTCTGTCAGTAAGTCATCATGCTGTGTAACTTAAACTTATACAGTGCTGTATATCAGTTATATATCAATAAAACTGTAAGGAAAAAAACTTCCTACAAAACTGTCTAAATAAAACCAGTATGCTACTGGCATGAAGACAGTCATAAAGACCAGTGAAGTAGAATAGAGAGCCCAGAAATCAACCCTCACGTATATGGTCAAATATATGTGAGGACCATTCAGTGAGGAAAAGACAGCCTTCTCAACTAATGGTGCTGTGTAAACCGGATTTCCACATGCAAAAGAATGAGTTTGGACCCTTACCTAAAACCATATGTGGAAATTAATTAAAAATGGATCAGAGACCTAAATGTAAAAGCTAAAACTAGAAAACTCCTAGAAGAAAACAGGGCCATAGCTTCACAGCATTGGGTTTGGCAGTGATTTCTTGGATATGACCTGAAAGCCAGAGGCAACAAAAATGTATAACAGACCACATAGACTTCATGAAAATTAAAAAGTTTGTGAATCAAAAGACACAGTAAAAAGAGAAAACAGTAAAAGGGCAACCCATAGATTGGGAGAAAATATTTGCAGAATATACGTAGAACTGACCTTGTAAAACTCAACTTTAAAAAGCCCTTTTCAAGCACTTTCCTGGTGGTCCAGTGGTTAAGATTGCACACTCCCAATAATGGGGGCCCAGGTTCGATCCCTGGTCAGGGAACTAGATCCCACATGCCGCAACTAAAAGATCCTGCATGCCACAACTAAAAGATGCCACACGCTGCAACTAAAGACCCCACGTGCTGCAACTAAAGATCCTGCACACGACAACGAAGATCCCGTGTGCCACAACTAAGACCTGGTGCATCCAAATAAATATTTTTTAAAAAGCCCTATTCAAAAATGGACAAAGGACTTGAATAGACTTTCAAGTCTATGGAATATTTTTTGAAGAAAACATACCAGTGGTCAGTAAGCACATGAAAATATGCTCAACATCACTAATCATTAGGGAAATATAAATCAAAATCAGGATGTGCTACCACCTTATACCCATTAGGATGGCTGCTATCAGTCAAAACAAAACATAAAGTAACAAATGTTGGCAAAGGATGTGGAGAAGTTAGAACCATTGATCACCATTGGCAGGAATGTAAAATGGTGCAGCAGCTGTGGAAAACAACTGTTCCTCAAAAGGTTAAAAATAGAATTACCATGTGAACCAGAAATTCCAGTTTCGAGTATTGCTGTGGGCTGAAGGTTTGTGTCCTTCCCAAATTCATGTGTTGAAGCCCTAATCTCCAATGTGATAGCATTTGGTGGGGGGGCGGGGGTGCTTTTAGCAAGTAATTAGGCCATGAAGGTGGAACCCTCATGAACGAGATTAGTGCTTTTATCAGAAGAGACACAAGACAAATAATATCTGTCCTCCATGTGAGAGGACACAGCAAGAAGACATCCATCTGCAAACCAGGAAAAGGGGTCTTCCATCAGGAACTGAATTTGCCAGCACCTTGATCTTGGACTTCCTAGCTTCCAGAACTGTTTGAAATAAATTTCTGTTGTTTAAGCTACCTAATCTATGGTATTTTTATTATAGCAGCCTGACTAATCTGACTAATACAGATATTGGTACCAAGAAGCTGTAACAAACACATAAAATGTGGAAGCAGCTTTGGAACTAGGTTAATGGGTAGAGGCTAGAAGAATTTGGAGTTGCATGCTAGCAAAACCCTAGTTCTCCAGGAGTGGACCTTTAAAGGTGATTCTGGTGAGGGCTTAAGGGAAAAAAAACAGAACTAGAGAGAAAGCCTCCCTCTTCTTAGAGAACACATAAATAACCATGTACATAATGTTAGTTGAAGTATGGATGGTAAAGACCGTTCTGATGAGATCTCAAACGGAAATGAGAAACATGTTATTGGACAGTGGCAAAAAGGCAATTCTTGATAAAGTGGCAAAGAACTTGGCTGAAGTGTGTTCAGGGCCTACTGTTTTGTGGAAATTAGAACTTGGAAGCAATGAATTGTGTGTTTAGCTGAGGAGATTTCTAAGCAAAATATAGGAGGAGTGGCATGGTTCTTCCTGACTACTTATAGTAAGATGCAAGGAGAGAGAAATGAAGAAGGAATTGTTAAGCAAAGTGGAACCAGAACTTAGAGATTTGGAATAATCTCTGTTTGTCCATATTGCAAAACTGAGAAAGCTGGTTCAGAAGACACCAAGTATATGGCTGACCTATCTGACCATTTGATAAGGAGATTAGTATGGGTGTGACCCATGGATTTTATCAGCTACTCCAGAGAGATCACTGCCAGTCTGAACTGATGGGGATGGATCCAGGTCAGAGTAAAGGAAGGCTGTCTGACTTCTTAGATTTTACAGGACAAGGCTGTAAAACTTAGGCTTTTAACTTGCACTTTTCTTCAGGGAAAGGAAAGAATGTCCCCAAATATGATTCAGACATCATCAGGGCCACTACCTCAGTTCCTATATATGCTAAGCTGCCTCCAACCAAAGACCCGTTGCCTGGCAGAGCCTCAGCTTGGGTGGGACCCCCACAGAAAGCTGCAGCAAGGTGGTACCCCACCAGCCATGGTGGTGACATTGCCACCCTTGTGGGTCTGAAAGTCAGAATATCAAACCAGAGAGGTTTATTCATATTTTTCTTGTTTGTTTGCTTGTTCTTTATTGGAGTATAGTTGATTTACAGTGTTGTGTTAGTTTCTGCTGTACAGCAAAGTGAATCAGTTATACATATACATATGTACACTCTTTTTTTTATAGATTCTTTTCCAATATAGTCCATTACAGAGTATTGAGTAGAGTTACCTGTGCTATACAGCAGGTTCTTATTGGTTATCTATTTTATATATAGTGGTGTGTATATGTCCATCCCAATCTCCCAATTTGTCCTCCCTCCCCCACCCCACCCCGCCATCCCCTGGTAACCATAAGTTTGTTTTCTACCTTTGTGGCTCTACTCACAGAGGATTATTCTTGAGTCTTAAGAGCTCATGGAGTTTGCCTTGCTAGGTTTTGGACTTGCTTGGGACCTGTCACCCCTTTCTTCTTCCCTGTTTTTTTCTTTTGGAGTAAGAATGATTATTCTATGCCTGTCACAAATTCGTAGCTGGAGAAGAATTTTGCCTCAGGTTGAATCATACCTCAGGTCCCACCCATATCTGATTTAGAGAATATTTAGATGAGACTTTGGACTTAAACATTAAAGTTGATGCTGGAATGAGTTAAGACTTTTGAGGCTGTTGGGTTGGAATGAATGCATTTTGCATATGAGAAGGACATAAATTGGGGGCGTGGGGTACGCAGAGGCAGAATGCTATAGACTGAAGGTTTGTGTGCCCCGAAATTTCATACATCGAAGCCCTAATCCCAATGTGATGGTATTTGGAGGTGGGGCCTTTGGGAGGTAATTAGGTCATGAGGGTGTGGCCCTTATGAATGGTATTAGTGCCCTTATAAGAGGAGAGACAAGAGGTGAACTCTCTGCCCTGTGAAGATACAGCAAGAAGGCATTCACCTGCAAACCAGGAAGTAGATTCTCACTAGGAGCCCTGATCTTGGACTTCCCAGCTTCCAGAACTATGAGAAATAAATTCATATTTTTTAAGCCATGAGGTCTATGGTAATATAAGTATATACACAAATGATTTGAAAGCAGGGTCTCAAAAAGATACTTGTACACTCATGTTCATAGCAGCATTATTCACAATAGCTAAAGGTTGTGAAAGCAACCCAAGTGTCTGTCAACAGCTGAACGGATAAACAAAATTTGGTATATATATGCAATGGAATATTCAGCCTTTAAAAAGCAGGGTGTCTGATACATGATCCAACATGGCTGAACCTTGAAGACTATGCTAAGTTAAATAAGCCAGTCACACACACACACACAAAATACTGTAGGATTCCTCTTACATAAGGTACCTAGAGTAGTCAAATTCATAAAGACAGGAATTGGAATGGTATTTGCCAGGGGCTGGGGGGAGGAGGGAATAGGGAGTTATTATTTAAAGCCTTTGAGTTTCAGTGTTGAAAATTGTAAAGAGTTCTGGAGACGGATGGCGGTGATGGTTCACAACAATATGAATGTACTTAATACCACTGAACTGTGTACGTAAAAATGGTTAGGATGGTAAATTTGATGTTATGTGTATTTTACCACAATTGGAAAAAATCTCTACTAACCATAAAGCACGTAACTTAGACATATCTTACCTGTAGTTGATACTGATGTGATACTTTTTGTATGTTCAGGCTTTCCTTTAGTTGTAGGTTTTTATAAATCATTAATAGATGTACTGAGATTGTACTCCTGTAATTGTGGGAATACTACTTATTGATTATGAGAGCAAGCTCTGGAATTCATTTACAGTATTCTTTTCTTTTTTTTTTTTTGGCCATGCCATGCAGCTTGCAGAATCTGAGTTCCCCAACCAGGGATTGAACCCAGGGCCATGGCAGTGAAGCGCTGAGTCCAACCACTGGACCACCAGGGAATTCCCCACATTTACAGTATTTTTAAAGTTCCTTAGTACCAGTACCAACAGGTGTTAGAATGGGCTTGCAAAAGCAGTTTTGAAATTTTGTCCAGTGTAATAGGATTTACTTTTCTGTTTACTCTTATATTACTTTAATGTTTCCGGAAATAATGAATACTGACCACGTTAATTATTTTTATTTAGTTTCTATCCTCCTATCTGTTTTCCTGTTTGATAGACACATTTAGATCACAGTAAGAACAGATTTCAGGGCCAATAACTCTCCTGGTTTACCCTTAATTTTTTGACGTTCTGTCTTCGGTTCTAAATTTAGATATCCAAAGAGAAGAAGAAAAAGTGAAGCGATCTGTGAAAGATGCTGCCAAGAAGGGTCAGAAGGATGTGTGTGTGGTCCTGGCCAAGGAGATGCTCAGGTCGAGGAGGGCCGTGAGCAAGCTCTACGCATCCAAAGCGCACATGAACTCCGTGCTCATGGGGATGAAGAACCAGCTGGGTAAGACGGCGGTACCTTCCAGCCACATCATTAGCTGATGCTCTTGCCGTTATTATAACACTGGTTTCCTTGAATAGGAAGGACAGTCTTAGCTCTGGTTTTTATTCCTTACATTGTCTTAATTGGAGTGTTATACAAAAGCAAAATATACTTATTACTCTCATTTTTATTTTATTGTTACTCATTTTCTTTTGCCAGGGTTGTTGAAATAATGGGAAAATCTCCATCTAAATGTACTTTGTTGAGAACTCAGACTGTATCTCCTCATGTGAACAGTGTGGTAAAGTGACCTGAGGGTTGAGTCAGACGCATAAGCAGTACGCCCACACCTTAGAGGAGGATGAAGGGAGGTTTCTTCTGCCCTCGCCCGGAGTTGCCCCAGGCAGGGTTTTAAATAGTCCAAGTTTGTCTTTGGCTTTCGCTCACCTCCTTTTCTGCCTCATCTCTGACTCTCAACCGAATGCTTTCTTACATCTTAGGAACCTGCAGGCCCTGTACTGGGTATTCAGCATACATGTGAACTATCAATTTAATTTTTTTTTTAATGATATATTTTAAGAAGGTTGCTAGAAGGCTATACAAAAAGCTAATAGCGGTTACATCTGTGGAGCTAGAACAAAGAAATGAGAGTAGAGAAAGAACATGAACTTTTCATTTAACCTGCCCTTGCATTGTTCTACGATGAACATCTGCTATTTTCATAATATAGTTTTTAATACCTTAAAAAACAAACTAAATTAATCAACTGGATTTAGTTGCTAATGAGAATTTATCTTATCGCTCAGGTAGGCTGGGGCAGAAAAGTTGAAACACATTTATGTCAAAGGAAGTCCAAGGTGGATCAATGACTTGACCAGACACAGCTTAACAGAACCTCAGTTAGGACCCAGGACTTCACTGGGGACCCGAGGCGGGGAGTCCTTTCTAATAACTTCTCCTTGTTTCAGAGAAAATAAATATTCTATAAAGATACGTCTCATTGTCTTTGAATATTATAGATCCTTACACTAAAGTGAAGAGGCCCGGGATGAAAGATCATGTGGAGAGGCCCAGACCAGCAAATAATTGTGCAGTCACGTCCCTGTTGCTGAAAACCATGAATTTGAGTGTCTTTTTATGGAACAAAATAACCGATACAATCTAAACTTTAAAAAAAAAGAAGAAAAAAATGTTGCTGCTCCATAACTATCCTGATGCCATCACACTATTACAATCCTGATTTCTGATGTGGTTAAAAAATCTTACTTTTAAATATTTATATTTTAAAAGAAAAAAGAACAACAAGCTAAACTGAATATTTACTACATTCGTAGGAATAGAAGGAATACAACAAGGATTAGAATTTTATAATATACATTAGCCACTTATGTTAAAGATGTTCCATTTTTCAGAGAGGTTACCCCATTTCCCCGTCTTTTCTATCTTCCTCAGAGCAATAAACAGTAATTACTACTCTCATAGATAAGCTGCTCCATTGAGTTAGACAGTAATTACATCTTTATGTTTCAAGTCATTATCATCTTGAAAAACTACCTTTCGTTTCACTGCACAGTCTCACTGCACTGTTTCACAGTAAAACAGTCTACTCCTCAAATTTGAAGAGCCTGAATAAAAACTAGAGGCCCAAGGATTTTTAGGGGCTGATTTAGTAACAGTGCCTACTGGCATGAACCTTTTATTTATTCATATTTTTAAAACTTAAATAAAAGAAATGAAAGCTACTTTAATGAAAAAGGAACTCAGGAATGAGGTCATTAAATATAACTAGCTACATTTTAAATACAAATACCAGGTATTTCCTGATTAGTGTCAGGTAAATATGTAAACTATCTAGCCCAAATTCTTGTCTTAGGGAAAAAGATCAGAGACAAGTACAAAGAAGGGGCTTCATACTATCAGATCCAGTTTTAAAACAATGAGATCCTTTGGGACAGTCACTTAAGTCTTTTTATCAGAGATTTCTGTTGGTCCTCTTGTTGGTAATCCATTTATGTCTGCACCCTTATAGTCTATTTTGCCTTTGTTTTTATCATTGGATTCTCATATAGCTTTCCTAGGCCACATACAACTAACAAAGGGGGACATCAGAGGGTATATATATGGTTCCAGAAACTTTTTGTAGACCCAGAGCAGAACTAGAATGACGATGCAGGGAATGCACACCATTGTCCCAGGCTTGAGATCCTGACCCGCAACCACCAAGCCCCAGTGGCAGTGTCCATGCTTCCAGAGGGGAGGTCACAGGGGGACATGCCACAGCCAACCCAGTGGGCACTGCCCGATTTAATTTTCAAAAACTCATTATAATCTTCAAAAATAAACATAATTTAGTTACCTTTCAGTGTCCAGTATAATACTGTTGTGATCTTCCACAGGCATCTGTCTCCAGATCACTGACAGCTTGAGGCACAGGTTAAATTTTACATCCAGTTGGTTTCTTTTCTTACTTATTTTCGGTTAAATGAAGAAATCCTAACTCAGAATTAGAGTTCTTTGAGAATGGCAGCAAATAACTATCAGGTAATTAGACTGAGTACAGATTCAGGAATTACAGGGTAATTTTTCACTAAAGAATATCTTCAGGGAATGCCCTGGCGGTCCAGTGGTTAGGACTCTGCACTTTCACTGCCGTGGCCCAGGTTCAAGCCCTGGTCGGGGAACTAAGATCACGCAAGCCGCACAGTGCAGCAGAAAAAAAAAAAAAGAATATCTTCAACTCTGTCAGTTACTACATTGATGAGTACCTCACACTCAAAAGTTAGAAGACTTGAATGTTTCAGTTTAAGTGCTGGTGCCAAATGAGTACTTAATTCATTATTTGGTCGTACTTGGCTCTGAAGGTATTTCTTTATGTTCAGTTTTAACATTTGAATGTGTTTTTTTTTAATGTGCCTAATAGTGAATATATCAGTTTCTTTCTCCAGATACTGAAGAAAACAATCCATGAATTAAAGAGTAAAAAAAATAAGACAACTGTTTGTACCATATCTTCTTAACTTTTAACAACTGTGTTATTTCAGCCCTAAAGTGATGTATTTAGGCTCTTTAAATATTGGATATATAACCTAGAGATATGACTTTTGGACAAGCCAAGTATTCAGTACTGTGGAGAAACAGTCTAATCTTATCTGTTATTTTGAAAGCTTAACTAAATATACTTGACTTTTACAGCCATCATTGAAAGCTTCATATTTACTCCCTATTTTTTCTGCAACATGCTGAAAAGATACATGTTCAGTTGACCATGATAAGCTTATTTTAAAATTTTTCAGCATTTCCTTTACTGAATCAACATCAAAAAACATATAGCTTATTTTGCCCTTTTTCCCCCTATGAATAAAGCACTGTATTCACAGACTCTTTTTCTCCCCAGGTGCAAAGATATTAGTACACAGGATAATATAGTGCGTGCTTATGTACCTAACACCCAGAACCAATACAATTTGACATTTTGTTATATTTGCCTCAGTTTTTTTTTAAATTAATTTTTATTAGAGTATAGTTGCTTTACAATGTTGTGTTAGTTTCTTGCTGTACAGCAAAGTGAATCAGTCATACCGATACATATATCCACTGTTTTTTAGATTTCCTTCCCATTTAGGTCACCACACCACAGCACTGAGTAGAGTCCCCTGTGCTATACAGTAGGTTCTCATTAGTTATCTATTTTATACATAGTAGTGTATATATGTCAGTCCCAATCTCCCAATTCATCCCACCCCCCCTTCCCCCCACCTCAGTTTTTATATTGTAAAAGAAAGCAGTATTACTAAAGTTGAAGCTTCTTTAATACACCTTCGCAGTTCCATTCCCTTCTCTTTCAGCCTCCTCAGAGGTAACCACTATCATGAATATTAAAATTTGTATAAATGGTATTATACTGTGTGTACCATTCTGCATCTTTTTTTTCCCATTTACCATTGTCCTGTTGAAATATACCCATAAATATAATGATAAATATATCTTGATATGATGATAAATATATTTTGATAAATATATTGATATAATGATAAATATAGTTTGATATGATAAATAAATATGTTTTTAACTCCTGGGTGGTATTCCATCCTGTGAATGTATCACATTTTATTTTTCTGTTCCCTGTTGATGGACATTTAGGCTGTTTTCAGTTTTTGCTATTACGAAACAGTGCTGCTGTGAATGTTTTTTCACTTTTACACATGTGTTTCTTTAGGACAGTTATATACTCAGAAGTAGAATTGCTGGGTTAAAAATAGCTGGGTTTAAATTTTGCTAGAATTGCAAAATTGTTCTCCAAAGAGACAAATTTGTATTCCCACCAGCAGCGGATAAGGGTTCTTTTTTCCATACCTTTCCACCAACCTTTGTCAGACTTTTTAATTTTTGAGAAATGTTATAACATTTCCCTGGGAACTAGTGGCCTTGACCAGTCTCTTCTGTTCACCTTTTCTTCCTGTGTACTGATTCCAAAATATCTTTTCAAAGATTTATAGCTCACAAATATTTATTAATCTACATGAAAATTATCTCTTCTCCTGTAGCATGTACTGTCAGTAATGAACATAACTGTAAACATAAACAACGTATATCAAGAGCCTGTTATCCCTTAAATATACATCCATAATAATATATTATGTTGTTTCCAATATGTATTATATTGTGGCTTTATCACACCTGAAAAGTAAACTAGCTGCTGCTTTATACTTGTATGTTACAATACTCTAGGGCTCTGTTCTAGACCCTCTGCTCGTTTCCATCTTTCCTCTCTCCCCATAGGTGATCTCATCTAACCTTATGCCTTTAAATGCCATTGATTTCCACATCTTTATCTTCAGGCCTGACTTTATCAGTGTATAGTTGACATCTCCACTCACATCTTAATGGATACGTCAAAATTAATATGCCCGTCCAAGAATCTTGGCTGGTCTTACTTCATCTGTATCCCTGCCTTCTCCCTATATTTTCCCCTGGGAATCCAAGACAGCATATAATTTCATCTGCAGATATTTCGACATGGGTTTCTAAAAAGCAAGGATTCTATCCCTTCTGTTTCTTGGTCCTTCAGTTCTTGGGTATGTCGATGTGTTCATTTCATTTCCACTATATTTTCTATTTCTTTCTGAAAGGAAAAGATTTTAGTCAGTTGTTAGGAGAGATTTTAGTCAGTTGTTAGATTTCCCAGACTGATCCTTTAATTTTTTTATCTTTCCTGTTTTTTTTTTTTTTTTTTTTTTCCTTTTTGCGGTATGCGGGCCTCTCACTGTTGTGGCCTCTCCTATTGCGGAGCACAGGCTCCGGACACGCAGGCTCAGCAGCCATGGCTCACAGGCCCAGCCGCTCTGCGGCATGTGGGATCCTCCCGGACTGGGGCACGAACCCGTGTCCCCTGCATCGGCAGGCGGACTCTCAACCACTGCGCCACCAGGGAAGCCCGGAATTTGCTTTATTTTTACGCTTCTTCTCTTCCTCCCATCACTTACCTTTTTACAATAATCAATAGTAACTTTAACATTGTAGAATTTCTATCTTTCTTATATCATTATAATGGCATATATAATTTATTGCTTATTTCAGCCATACAGATTCTTAACACTTCTTCTCTATAATTAGACTGATCTTAATAAATAGATAAATATTTTACTTTCCCTTTTCAGTGTCAAGGGAAATGAAGTATTCTCTGCAACTAGCAAACTTCCTTCCTCCTTTAGAAAAATCACAAAATGCTGTGTGTGTCAGACAGGCATTTCTCTGGTTCCTCTTGTTTCCTTGCCCCTTGTTTTCCTTAACTATGACAGCTTCCTGGAGTCTGGATTCATACAGAGGTGGATTGGTGGTGATTCCTGGGGTAGCTGGGGGGCCCTGTGCACTGGTTTTGGTGAACAGCTGAACGTGAGGCATTTCTCAGAACTTTTAAGTCTCATGAAATTTCAAAACAGATTTCAAGGGTTGCCAGCTCTTTATTTTGACATGTTAAAGACTTTAGGGGGGAGAAATGATCATTTGTTACTACCACGATTTCTTATAAAGAATATATAGTATGTGTATGATCTCAGACAACAGAACATTTTTTGTAACAAGGAACTGTAGCCGTCTTACACTGACACATACTCACTCTCATTTTCCTGTGGACCAGCAGCAGGCCCCTCCCGGGCAGCCACCCTCCATAGGCTGGTGTGTGGGGAGCACTGCTTGGGTTGCTTAAAGCCACTTTTCCAGAGTGGCCCCAGCAAGGCCTACCTAGAGCCATTCCTCCCGTGTGTGACTTGTCCTGGGGGTGACATCATTCCTAGCTGGCCTCCTTCCCTAAAGGTCAGATGCAGGCTTTCAGGCCATTCTCCAGATCAGCTGATTGGTGTGGGTGCTCGGAGAATTTGTACCTATTGTAGCCAAAGTAGCACACAATTTAGGAAAGTCAGGCTTGGTCCCAGGACAGTAATGTAGTCTACAGGTACATAAATAGCTTTGGGTCCACCCACTGTTGCTGACTTTTACTGGAATAGCTTGTGATTTGACTGACTTTATTCCATCCTGCGTCACATTCTGTTGAGCAATCCTGACTGTCATCTTTCCCTTTCAGCGGTTTTGCGAGTGGCTGGTTCCCTGCAGAAGAGCACAGAAGTGATGAAGGCCATGCAGAGTCTTGTGAAGATCCCAGAAATCCAGGCCACCATGCGGGAGCTGTCCAAAGAGATGATGAAGGTGCCCTGGGGCCACCCTATGTCCTGTTCCAAAGCGCTAAGAGTCAGCAAGCGGCAGGGGCTAGAGGGCCAGGGCTGGGCAGGAGTAGACAGGCCACTGTTGCCAGACAGAAATGATTTTGAGGACAGGGGAGCAGCTATTAACACCGGTTGAAACCGTCTGAGCTGAGCGTGGCAGAGGCTGGGTCAGATGGCCAGGGTGTTCCTTAGAAGAAGCGATAGTATACCCAGAGCTCTAGGGGAGGTGGGAGACCCAGGAAGCAACTGCGTGGGATTCGGGGACCTAGGATTTATGGGTTGTGACATGAACAAGGAAACAGAAAGAAACCCAGGTTCCTCCGTTTGTCCCAGGGGAGTTAGCAAAGCTGGCAAGGGAGGTGTCAAGACCGGGGACGGGCAAACTTTTTTTGTGAAGGGCTGGATAGTCCATGTAGTCTCTACTTGGTGGGCCACACGTCTGTGTTGTCACTGCTCAGCCTTACTTGCAGCATGAAAGCAGCCGTAGATCATGTGTAAACAAGTGGTCATGCCTGGGTTCTTAGGAAACGTTATTCATGGACGTAGGCAGTGGATTGGGTGTGGCCTGCAGGCTGTCGTTGGCTGACCCCTGTCTGAGACTAGAAAAGGAAACAGAGAACCAAAGAGAATGCAGTAAACACCTACCGCCCCGGGACCGGGGCCGGGCAGGGACCTGTCCTGGTGGCCTTCAGATGGGGGGCAGGGCTCAGGAGGGCGTCGGTACTGAGCCCCCGCCTGCCAGTGTGCGTGCAGCACACACCCTCTCCTGGAAAGTCCTCCCAGCCACCTTGGGAGGGAGGTAGTTTCTTCCCCCTTTTATACAGAAGTAGGAAACTGAGTCTTCAAGTTGCCAGGTAACTTATCTGAGTGACCTTGGTAGGAGGTGACAGATCTGGGGTTGGGGCACAGATGCCTGAGCTGCCTCAGAGGACGTGGTGATAAGAGGTGCCTCCTCAGGTGCTGTTTCACACTTTGAACCCGTGGCCTGAGAGCCCGGATGGTCCACCTCACATTCCTGTTTGCAGCTTGTGCATAGAAGCCGCCTCTCTTCCTACTAGGGAATTTTATGTATGAACTTGAGTTCTAAACAGGGCTCTAGGGCATGGGAGAGAGGAACTGGAGAAGAAAATGGATAGAAAAGAAAGGCAACATACAAAGCCCAGAGCCCAGGTCTTTGGAATGAGAAACCCTTGGGCAGTCATCAGGAGGGCACCAGGTTGGCGGGGTCTGTCCTTTACAAGTGGTGTGTGGATGTCTCATCCCCCAAGTTGCGATGCCTGTCCATCTAGAACTGGGTAACAAGGTAATTCTGAAATGACTTCAGGCCTGCTCACTCTGACTTAACGTAGCCACCAGGATCTGAGGGGCGGAGTCTTTTTTTAGAATCTGGAATCTTTTCCACAAAAGTTTCTGAATACTGAGCATAGTATAGATTTGGAGGAGGGCCTGCATGTAGTAGATAGTAAATATTTCCTGAATTCAACCAAGGGTTCATCTCCAGGTGCAAACTGAAGCCTCTGGCAGGGTCACAGCGTGTTGAGGGTGACGACATGATCTCAGTCATTCTATTTGTCCCCAGACCCTGGCCTGGCGTGTGGCACAGAGCATACATTTGACAAATGTTTGCTGGTTGGATGAATGTATAAGTGAATGGCCACTTGTCCCTCCACGATGTGGAGGGCTATTAGTCAGGCTGCCCTAGGCTCTTTTAACTGGGATGGTGAGTATGTATTGAGCCTCTTTTACACTAGCCTCCAGCACTAAGATCGATTCACCCAGGCCACAGGGCTCCACTTGTATCCTTGAATGTGAATTTGTTCCTTTTGGTTGGGAGCAAAAGGTCTGAGAATGGGCAGAATATGGAACTAGCTAGATTCACGCCATTAAGAGTCACTTGAGTGGTCTGACAGCAGGACAGGCAGGAGAGAGGGCTTGCTTTAAATCGGACACCATCAGCATGGTCGGTGAGAGCCATGCCCTGGCTGAGTGCAGGGGAGCCAGGGCTGGAGCTGCCACACGTGACCTTGCGCTCGCATGACACTGCTCAGCCAGGAAGACTGCGGGGTCTGCTTGCGTTGGCTGGTGTTAGAGAGCGGTTTTCTCGTGCCCTCAGTGGCGCTGTGCTCTTGAGAACGAAGGAGGCTGACTGGCTGGCTTCAGGCTACCAGGCACGGGGCTTCCAGTAGGGAATGCGGAAGGCACTGTCTTGTTGGGCCCCGAAACACTGTCTTATCAGTTCTTTTAGGCTTTGGTGAATTGATTGATCCTTGCCAGGACCCTGCAGACCCTGGGCCAGCAGCTATAACTTGGATGTGCTGAAGTACAGGCCTTTTCGGGGTTCTGTGGAGCCCCATCCCGCTCTTGGTATTTGTTATCGTAGTGTCTACTGTGACTCCAGCCAGTTTCCATACTGTACTTCAACTCCTGCACGCATAGATTTGCAAGGTCAGGGCAAATGCTTCCCGAGACAGCACCCTCTCATCTCAGCAAGTTGTTCCCCACGTGCTGCGTTATCGTCTGAGTTACTTTGTGAAGCTCTGCTGATAGAGGCACCCCCCTCCAACCTGGGTACTAAATTTGGAGAGCAATTTCCGTTTGGCTTTTTGCTTCCTCCAGAGAGGGCAGACGGCATGCGGTGTTGCCTGCAGCCAGCTGTCTGTGGCTTAGCCCTTGAAAGCGTGGACAGGACTTGGAGACATCAAAGCTCAGTTGATGCTGGGCCCACAGGGGCACCTGCTGGGAATGGATTTAACAGTTTTGGGGGCTTCCCTGGTGGCGCAGTGGTTAAGAATCCGCCTGCCAATGCAGGAGGCATGGGTTCGAGCCCTGGTCCGGGAAGATCCCACATGCTGCGGAGCAACTAAGCTCATGTGCCACAACTACTGAGCCTACGCTCTAGAGCCCGCGAGCCACAGCTACTGAGCCCATATGCCACAACTACTGAGCCTGCATGCCTAGAGCCTGTGCTCCGCAACAAGAGAAGCCACCGCCATGAGAAGCCCGCGCACCACAACGAAGAGTAGCCCCCGCTTGCTGCAACTAGAGAAAGCCCGCACGCAGCGATGAAGACCCAACGCAGCCAAAAATAAATAAACAAAAAATAAATAAAGTTATAAAAAAAAACAGTTGTGGGAAGTGACATGGTTTATTCTGTGTTTAGGCTGGGATCATAGAAGAGATGTTAGAGGACACTTTTGAAAGCATGGATGATCAAGAAGAAATGGAAGAAGCAGCAGAAATGGAAATTGACAAAATTCTGTTTGAAATCACCGCAGGTATGACCCAAGATCCTTCCTCTTTCCCCTCTCCTTTTATGGCCGTTCTTCTTGCATTCGCAAGATTAACTAGCAGCTTTTTCTTTAGATTATAACTCCCTTCTACATATCTTATTTTAGATTAGAACCAAAATTCTAACAATCACAATCCTTAGTTATTATGACTTTGATGTCATTAGAAGTTGGTGTTTGCACACATTTGTCATAGTGAGAAAACCCCACCAGAACAGCTGTTTTATTGCCCCTCTTCTGTTTCTTGTCAAACTGAACCAGGTATGAAAGACAGAGAAAATGAGGGGCCACTTGCTTAAGCTGATGTTTTGTTGATCTGCGTGCTGTTCCTTTCCAGGGGCCTTGGGCAAAGCACCTAGTAAGGTGACCGACGCCCTCCCAGAGCCTGAAATTCCAGGAGCGATGGCTGCCTCAGAAGATGAGGAGGAGGAAGAGGCACTGGAGGCCATGCAGTCCCGTCTGGCCACACTCCGCAGCTAGGGCTGCCCAGCCAGGCCCACAGGCTCTCCTCCGGCCCTGTCATCAGGCGCGCACTCCTCGAAGCCTCCGCCATTTTCTGTATCTCTTGCACTACACCTCTGGGTGAGGCACTGCGTTCTGGAGAACGTTCTCTGCTAATCTCTCTTCACTCTCTGCAGAGGTTTGGGGATCTCAATGGAATCGTTTTGAGAGGTGGTGTAATAAATGCATCATTTTCAGGAGAATAAACAGAAGTATCTTTTGGGGGATGAGGGCAAAGAAGTCTGTCTTCTCACGAAGCACTTCTGAGAATAGAGTCGATTGCCTGAATGTTGAGGACTCTATATATTTTTTTTTGTCTGTAAAACACTATATAAATGGATTTTAATAAACTTCTGCTTTAACACTTGGTCTCATTGTAGATTGTTGGGTGCAATGAACTTTCAAGGTGTTCGCTGTCCCAAATTATTTTATATGTTGGCCTTGGAAAGAGGAGGTGCTATAGCGCGGCACATGGGATTCGGAAGCTCAGCTGAAAGGGCTTCTGTTCTGTGGACCTGCTCCCCAGCCTTCACAGATGTGCTGTGTGAGCTACTCTTCTGCTTTTTGTCATCTGTGTAAGCAAAAGTATGCTTGGGAATTGTGACCCCTTGTCTTGTTGGCTGGGTAACTATATCATGTGTGTCCTGAGGGGTGTGTGTGTCTGTAGCTTTCCTCCCTTTCCTTCCCATTGCAAGTTGCAGACAGCTGTGAGATGAGGACTCTCTCACCCTCTGATTGCCTTTCCCTGCGTTAAGCTGATTATCTTGGATGCATGGGATATGGGCCTACCTTTCAGTGCTTTCTCAAAGCCAGGAGCTGACCGGTGAAAGAGGCATGGTGTGGTCATGCATTGTAAACAACTCACACATTTCTAAGTTATATTTTGAAATAATTCAGCAGTAGCAATTTATATTTGTGTGGGCTTGACCGTTTACAAAGCTGTTTAACATATGTAATCATTCAGTCTTCACAAATCAGGAAAACAGCTCAGCTTGCTGAAGTGACATATCCTAAATCACAGTCACGAAGTGGCAGAACTGGGGTTCAACCCAGGTCCCTCTGGTCCAAGTCTTGTGCCCTAAACAGGTAGGAAAAAAAAACCCAACCACTCTCTCCCAGGTTGGTTTTGTAGATTGTATGGAGAAATCCAAGTGTATCAGATGTGCTGCAGCAAGGGCCTTCTAGTCTCATCCTGCAAAATGGGCATCTTCAATCCAGGGGACCATCCTATTGCTCTTGATTTCATCTTTAGGATACAGTTTGTTGTTTAAGTAAACATTATTTTTCAGAGAAGTTTTAGGTTCAGAGCACAATTGAGCAGAAAATAGAGTTCCCCTGTACACCTCTGGCCCTGACACAGGGACCGTCTCCCACTTATATGTACTGACATCTCACACCCCACAAGTACATTTACTCCTGGAATCATACAGTACGTAGCCCTTTCACATTGGCTTCTTACACTTAGTAATATGCATGTAAGTTTCCTGCATGTCTTTTCATGGCTTGACAGGCCATTTCTTTTTAGTGCTGAATAATATTCCATTGTCTGCATGCACCACACGATCCACTCACCTATGGAAGGACATCTTGGTTGCTTCAAAGTTTTGGCAATTATGAATAAACCCATAACTGTCTGTGTGCAGGTCTTTGTGTAGACATGCATTTCAACTATTTAGGTGAATACCAGGGAGCACAGTTGCTGCATCTTATGGTAAGAGTATGTGTAGTTTTGTAAAAAACTGCCAGTCTTCCAAAGTGGCTGTATCTTTTTGCATTCCCGCCAGCAATGATGAGCGTTCCTCTTGCTCCACATCCTCATGAGCATTTGGTGGTGTGTTTTGGAGTTTGACTATCCTAATAAGTGTGTAATGGTATCTTGTTTTAATTTGCATTTCCCTGATGATATATGATGTTGAACGTCTCTTTATGTGCTTTTTTGCCATCTGTATGTATTCTTTGGTGAGGTATCTGTTTAGAACTTTTGCCCATTTTTAATTGGGTTGTTTCTTATTGCTGAGTTTTAAGACTTCTTCGTATACTGTGGATCATAGTGCTTTATCAGAAATACATTTTGCAAACATTTCCTCCCAATCATGGCTTGTTGTCTTATTCTCTTCACACTGTTTTTCACAGAGCAGTTCTTAATATTAATGAAGTCCATCTTACCAATTATTTATTTCATGATAGTGCCTTTGATATTGGATCGTAAAAGTCATTGCCATACCCAAGGTCACCTAGAGTTTCTGTGTTATTTTGTTAGTAGTCTTATAGTTGTTGCATTTTGCATTTAGGTCTGTGATCTGTGTTAATTCTTGTAAAGCACGTAACGTCTGTGTCTAGATTGATGTCTTTGCATGTGGATGTGCAGTTATTCCAGCGCCATTTGTTGAAAAGACTGTCTTTGCTGCAAGACACTGCCCTTGCTGCTTCATCGAAGATCAGTTGACTATATTTATGTGGGCCTATGTTGGGGCTCTCTATTCTGTTCCACTGATGTATTTGCTTATTTTTTGCCAATACCAAATTGTCTCGATTACTGTAGCGTAATAGTAAGTCGTGACGTCAGGTAGCATCAGTCCTCCAACTTTGTTCTTCTTCAGTAGTGTTGTCTATTCTGGGTCTCTTGCCTCTATATAAACTTCAGAATTCATCTGTCAATATCCACAAAACTTGCTGGGATTTTGATTGGGACTGCTTTGAATCTGTAAGTCGAGAGGAACCGACGTATTGACCGGATATAGTTTTATGATCGCATGTATCTGGCTATTTTATTCACAGAATGATTTTGGAATTAAGGACTGCTCATAATCGCTGAGCATTTTTGTCCTTATGTGGATAATCAAAGTTTCTCCAGGTGCATGGATGGACAGAAGAATGATGAGCACTGTTTCCACCATTCAAATAAAGTGATCTAAATGTAGGGTTGGTTTGTTGTAATTGTTTGAAGAGGTCCTGATTTTTCCATTCCTGTTTTCAGGCGAAGGAAAGAGCATTCTTGGCTCGTTATCAGGCCGCATATTCCATTTTCCCTCAATGCTCTGTTGGGTATCATTGGAAGCAAGGTGAGTCAGATACTCTCCTGGACCTGGAAAGGTCTGCAGTCCGGAAAGGGAAACCGTGGTGTCGACGCCTGCGATACAAGCCTTCCTCTGGACCTCAGGCCCTTGATTCAGGCCCAGCGCTAGCAGCACCAGCTCCCACCCTCCCCACCCCATCCACAGATGAATTTACTTGGTGCCCAACAAACCCAGTGTAAAGGGTTGCATTCCAGAATAGCATTCCACGCCGCCAACTCATCTGTTTTGTCTTCAAGCACAGCTGACTCTTTAAAAATCACTGTCCAGCTCATGGTGATCACCCAGCAGTTCGTTCCAGGCAGATGATAACTTTACTTTCTCGGTCCCTCCCCACTCTCCCCATGTTGTCTATCAAAGACACCTTCCTGAGCCCTTGCCAAGTGTACTGCTCACCCGGGCTTAGGCCCTTTTTCGTGTCATATACTTAAAGGTGTGTCTCAGAACTCCTGGAGAGAAGGGGTTATGACTCATATTTGTTCCAAAATAGTACTAGTCATGCCTGCCTCTGCACCTCTCCCTAAAATCCAACCCCATAACTGTATTTATGGAAACAACTGTGAAAAATCAAAGCTTTGAAAAACTGGACAGTTTTCCTTGTCCTACCCTAGTGACAGATGCTCTTCAAATGCTATTCTGTATTACCAATAAGAGAGGCTCATAAGTGAAAATAAACTTGCGAAATGTTTGGTTGAAATAAACATAAAGCAGTTTTTTTTTAACTTTTCACAGTCTTTCCATATGCTTTTACCAATTTATTTAACCAAGCAGTTTCCTTTTGAGATACCAGATTGAACATTTCCTAGCCACTGAACCATTTCAGAAATCCAAGTCTGAACCCCAGTAGGGAAATACTGTTTCTTAAGGAAGTTCTCATTTACATATAATTAATTATAGTTTTATAATATATTTATAGAGTTGTCAGCAAAATGGAGGAGTAGGTAGCTCCAAACACCCATCCTTCCAAAGAAACACCGAAAAAAGTACCAGAAACTGTCAGAACCAACTTTGTCAGAACTCTGGAAAACAAAGGTTTATAGCAACCAAGAAGATGCTGTATTAAGAAAAAAGAAGCTTAAAAACAGAAAGAAAGCTTTGTGGCATTTTTACTTGCCCTGGACAAACCTCTCTCCCGGCTTGGCAGTGGTCTTGAAGATGGCAGCCCACTTTCTCAAATGTGAGACCCTGGTCCCCTAGTCCCAGGGAAAGAGAGGAGACCTTATTCCTGAATTGTCATGTTTGCCCCAATCTAAGGGCCATCCTGAAAGACTAAAGGTGCTCATCTCTGGTTTGCCTATCTTGGAATTTATTCAGGGAGGAAAAGCAGCAAGCTTTGCTTGAAAACATGTTAAGGATTTTTTTTTTTTTTTTTTTTTTTTTTAATGTGCAGAGCTACCTGGGGCAAAAGATTACAAGAGACTGCTCAAAACCTGGGAGGAAAAGCCAGGGAGAGGATTTCTTTGGGATATTAGTGCATTCAAAAGCAATTGTGTATACTGGGGAATTTAGAAAAGCAGGACAGGAATTATGCTCAGAAAAGACCTGAAAACACCCCAGTTTTCACCACTGCTTGACCTATAGGCTTGGTGCATTCAGAAAGTGAAGGCTGAGGCAGAATCATAAATGGTCTGGCTAAGTGTTAAAGAGTGTCCCAGCACAGAGCCAATCCATAGAAGATTGGGAGAGGTGTTTTTGTTTGTTTTTTAAGGTTCTCAAATTCAAGGAAATTTCTGTCAAAACACTGGCTGGACACAGCTAAGCCTTCAATAATTCAGAACAGAAAAATCCCTGGGAAGGGGGAGATTCTGATTTCCAGAATTATTCTGGAATATTGGAATGTCCCGTTTTCAACAACAACAACAAAATCACAAAGCATACAAAGAAAACGCAAAGTACAGCCCATTCAAAGGAAAAAAATTAAATTTACAGAAACCATCCCTGAGGAAGCCCAGATACCACATTTGCTAGACAAAGAATTTAAGCCAGCTGTCTCAGATATGCTTAAGAGGTAAAGAAAACCAGGAAAATAATATACAAACAAAATGAGAATATCAGTAAAGAGAAATAATAAAAAGGAACCACATAGAAATTCTGGAGCTGGAAAGTACAAAAACTGAAATGAAAAAAAATACACTAAAGGGTTCAGCACATTTGAGGAGGAAGAAGAAAAAATAGGGAAACTTGAAGATAGAACAACTGAAATGATCCAGTCTGAGAAGCAGAAAGAAAAATGACCACCCCCCAAGGGACTTGTGGGAGACCATCAAGCTCACCAACATGTGCATTATGGGAGGACCAGAAGGATAAGAGACAGAGAAAAAGGAGCAAGAAGAATATTTGAAGAAATAATGACTGAAAACCTCCCATATCTGAAAGATACTAACCTATACATGCAAATAGCTCAACAGATTCCAAGCAAGATAAAATCAAAGGGATCCACGCTAAGACACATTATAGTCCAATTGTTGAAAAGAGACAGAGAATCTTGAAAGCAGCAAAAGAGAAGCAACTCCTCATGTACAAGGGATCCTCAATAAGATTAACATCTAATTTCTCATCGGAAACCATAGAAGCCAGAGGCAGTGGGGTGACGTATTTTAGGTGCTGAAAGAAAAAACTTTCAATGAAGAATTCTACATCCAGCAAAACTATCCTTCAAGAATGAAGGAGAGGGACTTCCCTGGTGGTGCAGTAGTTAAGAATCCGCCTGCCAGTGCAGGGGACACGGGTTTGATCCCTGGTCCGGGAGGATCCCACATGCCGCGGAGCAAGTAAGCCCGTGCGCTACAACTACTGAGCCTGCACTCTAGAGCCCGTGAGCCGCAACTACTGAAGCCCACGTGCCTAGAGCCTGTGCTCTACAACAAGAGAAGCCACCGCAATGAAAAGCACGAGCACCACAATGAAGAGTAGCCCCTGCTCACCGCAACTAGAAAAAACATAGGCAGAACAAAATCGCAGCAAGATCTTTTTTGACTCACTTCCTAGAGTAATGGAAATAAATACAAAAATAAACAAATGGGACCTAAGTAAACTTAAAAGCTTTTACACAGCAAAGGAAACCATAAACAAGACGAAAAGACAACCCTCAGAATAGGAGAAAATATTTGCAAATGAAGAAACTGACAAGGGATTAATCTCCAAAATATACAAACAGCTCATGCAGCTCAAAATTAAAAAAACCCAATCAAAAAATGGACAGGGCTTCCCTGGTGGTACAGTGGTTGAGAGTCCACCTGCTGATGCAGGGGACACGGGTTCATGCCCCGGTCCGGGAAGATCCCACATGCCGCGGAGCGGCTAGGCCTGTGAGCCATGGCCACTGAGCCTGCGCGTCCGGAGCCTGTGCTCCACAACGGGAGAGGCCACAACAGTGAGAGGCCCGTGTACTGCAAAAAAAAAAAGGACAGAAGACCTAAGTAGACATTTCTCCAAAGAAGACATACAGATGGCCAACAAACACATGAAAGGATGCTCAACATCACTAATCATTAGAGAAATGCAAATCAAAACTACAGTGAGGTATCACCTCACACCAGTTAGCATGGGATTCATCAGAAAATCTACAAACAATAAATGCTGGAGAGGGTGTGGAGAAAGGGAACCCTCTTGCACTGTTGGTGGGAATGTAAACTGATACAGCCACTGTGGAGAACAGTATGGAGGTTCCTTAAAAAACTAAAAATAGAACTACCATACGACCCAGCAATCCCACTACTGGGCATATACCCTGAGAAAACCATAATTCAAAAAGAGTCATGTACCAAAATGTTCATTGCAGCTCTATTTACAATAGCCAGGAGATGGAAACAACCTAAGTGTCCATCATCGGATGAATGGATAAAGAAGATGTGGCACATATATACAATGGAACATTACTCAGCCATAAAAAGAAACGAAATTGAGTTATTTGTAGTGAGGTGGATGGACCTAGACTCTGTCATACAGAGTGAAGTAAGAGAAAAATACCATATGGTAACACATATATGTGGAGTCTAAAGAAGAAAAATGGTTCTGAAGAACCTAAGGGCAGGACAGGAGTAAAGACGCAGATGTAGAGAATGGACTTGAGGACACAGGGAGGGGGGAGGGTAAGCTGGGACGAAGTGAGAGACTGGCATGAACATATATACACTACCAAGTGTAAAATAGCTAGTGGGAAGCAGCTGCCTAGCACAGGGAGATCAGCTCGGTGCTTTGTGACCACCTAGAGGAGTGGGATAGGGAGGGAGGGAGGGAGGGAGGGAGACGCAAGAGGGAGGAGATATGGGGATATATGTATATGTGTAACTGATTCACTTTGTTATAAAACAGAAACCAACACACCATTGTAAAGCAATTATACTCCAATAAAGATGTTAAAAATTTTTTTTTATTTAATACACTTAACCTACTGGTTTAGCCTAGCCTACCTTAAATGTACTCAGAACACTTACATTAGCCCATAGTTGGGCAAAATCATCTGACACAAGCCTATTTAATAATAAAGTGTCGAATATCTCATGTAATTTATTGAATACTGTACTTGAAAGTGAAAAACAGAATGGCTGTGAGGGTACTGACCAGTAGTGTACCCAGCTGAAAGCACACTGGATTTGAAGAATTTTGAAGGATTGAGCTACAGTTAACTGCTGGATGATGGGGATGCTACAGCCACAGGTCATCAGTCCCTCTTCTGATGAGGCTTGAGAATAGCCGGTAGAAAGATCTGGGGCATTGACACTTGGTTTCGCAGGCATACTGTTTGTTCTTCGGGAAGATAACCAGTTTTGACTGCACAGTTTTTCTTCTCTGTGGTAAGCAAGAGCTTCCTGTATCTGCCTGCCAGGTCTTGCCAGTCTCTTGTAATTCACATCCATTTCTTCTAACTTCCACACGCCACTGGTGATGGCAGCAAACGCCTCTGCCAGTTTCTTTGCTGTGAACTTTCTTGGTGCCTCGGGTATAACTTCCTCTGCCTCAACTTCTTCTTTCTTCCTCCAGTTCAATCAGCTCTTCGTTGGAAGGCTCTTCAGCCTCGATGCTGAGAAGCTCATGAATATCCTCTTTATCAACGTCCAATTCTAGCTGCCTCCCAAGCACTAGAAGCTTGTTACTTTACTATTTCGGCAACAGTAGAATCTTTGTTAAAAGCCTTTCCGTGCGTCCATGTAGAACTTTCTTCCAAATGCCATTCATGCATTGCTGTGTGACTTCTTCCCATGCTGCAGTGATGGTTCACATTTAGAGCATGGTTGTGTTTGGAAGCGAATACACCACCTTTACATCAGGATGCATGTCACAGACATGCTGTGGATGCCCTGGAGCTTTGTCCAAGATCAGCTGGAATGGGATGTTGTTTTGCCTACAATATTCTCTTGCCTGTGACAAACAGTTTAAAAAAAGTCTCCAAACAATGCTACTGTTTCCAGGCTTTCTTATTATGGTAAAAACAAATGGGAAGTGTATGCTTGCTCACATTCTTGAATGCTCTAGGATTTTCTAGTTGGTACATTAGGAAAGGCTTTAATTTGAACCCTGCAACATTTCCACCCAAAAGCAGTGTTAAGTGGTCTCAGAATGCCTGACATTGTCTTGGACTCTTTATGAATGTATGTATGTTCTGGCATACGGTTCTAGAACAAGCTTGTCTCATCAATATTCACTTTGTGTTCTGGCAAATGTTTCTCATCCACAATCATCCTATATAGCTCTTCCTTAAAAGCTTCAACACCTTTAGCATTGGCACTTGCTGCCTCACTGTTGAATTTCACATTATGAAAATTATGATGCTTTTGAAGCATTGAAACCTCCCATGACTTGCTGTAAACACTTGTGTATAAAGAGTGAATTGAAAAGACTTCTTGCCTTAGCCTGGGTCATCAGTCAGCTAGGTGGTGTACGTTTCTGTATCTGGTCTTCCACGTGACAAGTAATTTTTCAATATCACCAATTAGCCCAGCTCTTTTCTTCGTGATGATGGTATATTTAATTGATGCTGTTTCACTGCATCATTGATTCACTTCTTATCCTTTAAGATGGTTATCATCAATGGAAAATTCCTAACTCATGTGTGATGATCATTACTGGCTTTTGCCACCTTCGTGCTGGACAATTACCTTGAGTTTCATCTCAAGAGTAACTGCCTTCCTCTTCTTCCTACTAGAAGCAGCAGATGCAGATGGGCATTTTGCAGACATTACAGGATGTGAAAACACAAACCACAATCTGTAAAAAATGCAAGCAACACAGTACACTGAAGAGTATTGGTTGTTTACCCTCAGGATCATATGGCTGACAGGGAGCTATCAACATCCATTTCTAATAAAACTCTCAACAAAGTGAATATAGAGGGAACACACCTGAATATATATGGTGTCATATATGACAAGGCCATAGCTAACATAAAACATATAGTAAAAAATAAAAAAGGAAAATCTGAATAGTCTTAGATCTGTTGAAAAAACTGAATCCTCTGTTAAAAATCCTACTGCATGTTTTCACTGATGAAGTGCTTCTACTACACATTTTAGAAACATTACTTCACATGCATTTTTAAATTTTATTTATTTATTTGGCTGTGCCAGGTCTTAGTTGTGGCTGGCAGGATCTTTGTTGTGGCGTGCAGGATCTTTAGTTGCAGCACGTGAACTCTCAGTTGCGGCACGTGGGATCTAGTTCCCTGACCAGGGATCGAACCCAGGACCCCTGCATTGGGAACATGGAGTCTTAGCCACTGGACCACCAGGGAAGCCCCGTACACATACATTTAAAGCTATAAATTCCCATCTAAGCACTGTTGTAAACTGAATTCCACCACTTTTGAATGGTTGTATTTTTATTATGCCGTTCCAAGTATCTCATTTCCATTCTGATTTTTTCTTGATCAATGGGTTACTTAGAAGTATGCTGCTTAATTTCTCGACATTTGAGAATTTCGTAGTTATCTTTGTTTTGGGGCAGTGTATGGTTCTTGAATAAGCAATGTGCACTTGAAATGAATGTGTATTTTGTAGCCACTGGCTTTAGTGTTCTAATAAATGTCAATTTGTTTGATAGGTTCAAATATTTTATACTTGTATTGGTTTTATATGTTTATTGTATCAATTACAGAAAGAGGTGGGTGAGAATCTTCAACTGTAATTGTGAACTTGTTTTCTCCTTTAATTTTGTCAAATTTTGCTTCATATTACTTTGAAGTTCTGTTATTAGGTTCATACTTAGGATTATTATATCTTCCTGCTGAATTGTGAAAACAACTTCTCTCTGGTAAAACCCTATCTTCACATCACTTTGGTATTAATATAGCCATATTTGCTTTCATACAATTAGTGTTTGCATGATATAACTTTTTCCGTGCTTTTACTTCTAACCTACGAACTGTATCTTTTGTAAGTATTATATAGTCAAGCCTTTTACTTAATCCAGTCAGACCATCTTTATCTTGCAACTGGAGCACAAGTATCGTCCACTTGTTGAAAGTTCGCTTTACACTTCACTTTTATGAAATACCTACATTAGTACCTGTTTTTGCTAACTGAAAGAAATCTGAAGAGGATTTTTGCTTTTACCAAAAAAAAAGGCAAAATGTGAAAACAGCATTCAGCGTTTGTTTTGCAGAGAGGTGTTACGGAGGCAGCATGCATCCTGAGCAGTGAAAGTGGTACTGCCAAGCTCCTTCCCAGGAAACTACGCTCAGCATCTCAGCATCAAGGCGCCGTAGCTTTGAACTGTGTCTGTGAGCATCTGCTATGTCTATTTATTTTGTGCATCCATTAGCAAGACGTGTCCTCAGGTACCTGCTTCTACGCTTGCGAAAGGTTTCAGAGGAAACCTCTACTTTCAATACTTCCGAATAGTGGGGGAAACTTGCATTTAGAGAAGTCCCACTTCTTCCTTCTTTCCTACCTTTTTAATCAATTAAAAAAATAAGAATGTCATTTTCTCATTCAACTCCAAAAGCTTTTCCTACTTGGAGTTAATTTTTATTTTGCTTAAAATATACATAACACAAAATTGACCATCTTAATCATTTTTAAGTGTACAATTCAGTGGCAGTAAGGACATTTACAATGTGGTACAACCATCACCACCATCTGTCTCCAGAATTTTTTCATCACCCAAACAGAAAGTCTGTAACCGTGAAACAGTAACTGCCAGTTCCCCTTCCTCTCAGCCCCAGTAACCATCATTCTACTTCCTGTCTCTGCTCTAGGAACATGACTGTCCCTCATATAAGTGGAATCATACCATATCTGTCCTTTTGTGTGTCTGCCATATTTCACTTAGTGTATTTTCAAGACTCATCCATGTTGTAGCCTGTGTCAGAATTTTTCCTTTTTAAGAGACTGAAAAATATTCCACTGTATAGATATGCCACATTGTTTATCTGTTCATCTATTGGGTTGTTTCCACTTCTTGGCTTTTGTGAATAATGCTGCTATGAACATGAGTCTACAAGTACCTGCTTGAATCCTTGCTTCCAATTCTCTTGAGTATAAACATAGCAGTGGAATTGCTGGATCGTGCGTTAATTCTATGTTTAACTTTTCGAGGAACTTTATCCAGACTTCTAAAAATACAGTCCCACTGCTGCTTAAGATTACCCATGAAGTTAGTTTCCCCTGTACACCGTTTTTTCTTGCATCATGATGTGGGTTACTTTTTTTCCCTAAGGATATTCTTTTTTTCTTTTTCTTATTATTTTTTTTAAGCCTGAGGATATTCTTAAAAGTTCCTTCAGCAGGTGCCTGAAGAAAAACTCTGGCTTTTATCTGAAAATGTCAGTAAGAACAGGGAAAATAATTTTGCTGTGTCTAGACTTATTTTCAGGCATGTTCTCTGGCACAGTAAGAGTGGCATCTACTTTCTTGACTCCCCCTGTTGTTGTTAAGAAGTCAGCTGTTAAGTCTGTCACCTCTTTGAAGATCATGTTTTTCCCCATTCTGGGTACTTTTAAGAACCTAGTTGTTTTGGGTATTCTTTTAACTTATTACTGTTACTTACTACCCACAGGTGTGGATATTTTATTTATCTTGCTTGCTTTAGTTAGGCTTCTTCGATCTGACATGTCAGTACTGGAAAAATTTCAGTCTCAGAATGTCACCCTCCCTCACCAGTCTCTTAATTCTCTGTCACTGATGGTCAAACCTAGACTTTTCTGTGCCCGCCTTATAAGTTAACACTTCTTTACAGTTTCCTGTTACTCAATGCTGTCTTGCGTTATTTTTACCAATCTTTCAGTTTGTAAAAGAGCTTCTTTCTGCCACTTAACGCGTGTGCTGAATTTCTAATTTTAACCATCACGTGTCATTTCTGTTAAGTTCTATTCAGCTTCTTTCCAAATCTGGTCATTTCTGGCAATCTCGTTCTTTCATCATATTCCTATACTCTCATTTCTTCAAACATACTAAACATTTCAGAATATAAAATAAGTGCTGGATCATTCCAGAACCTACAAAGTTTGCACATTTAATATGGCAGTTTCAGGTTTGCATTGACTCTTGCTCATGGTAGCTTTCAGTTTTCATATTTGTCGATACAATGCATTTGATTGTGAATAACAGTCCTTGGAACTATCTGTGGGACTCCTTTGAGGCCTGGCTTGAAGGTGATTTCCTCTATAGAGAATCCAAGTTTTCCTCTTCTTTTGCCTATTGGAGATTTCTAATCAACAGTGCCAATTCTAGATCCAAAACTGTATAAAGAAGCTTCTGGTAAGAAATTCCCAGGGAAGACGTTTCCCACTAAGATAGGTAGATATTTGTACTTATTCTTTTCAGAAAACTTTGTTTTTGAAAGTTCCTCCATTAAAGATTTTGGTTTGAAGTGGGCTTGACATTAGGCGGGGATCTTTGATCTCCTACTCTGAGCTCACAGGTAAAAATCCAGGCTCTAGGCCTTGTCTACGCTACTTGATTTCAATTTAATTCCTTTTAGTACAGCTACAGCTGTCTAGGAGAATCAACGAGCTATAGACAAGTGGCTTCTTTATTTTCTTCCTTCATAGAGATGATTATTTTAGATACTACTGTTCTAAAACTGCTAGTAATTTCATTTTCCTTTGAAAACTCTTAAACTATAAAGGGTCAGAAGAGAGACAAAGGATTTTGATCTCTTACCTTTTTAGAACCATTTAACCCATCACTATTTGGTGTTCTGGTTAATTGTCACTTCTAAAGGTAGCGATCAGTGGTGTTTCTTTACAGAAGTGTGACAGGAGTTTCACCTTGGCTGGGGAGAAACTTGTTTCCATGTTGGCATTGTAATAACCACTCAAGAATCACTATAGCGTCCAATTCCTGTGCTTTTCAGATGAGTTCCTGGTGCAAGCTCTCACACCTGTAACACTCATGAAGTGTGTGTTGACTCTGCAACCAGAGAAGAATGTGCCAGTAAACTGAGTCAAAACATTATATGGATACTTTAATGCAAAATGCCTAACACTGAAAATCAGCAAAGCTTCATTTACATTAAAACTCCATTGAACCCCAAGAATGGTGCAGCAGTTGACCTCTGCTATATAATGCCAATCCTAAGGCAGTACAACGTCCAAACGTCGGTGGTCGCTTCCTCCACTGCCCTTCTGAACCCTAAGGGGTCGGGGAGAGGGTACTCAGACACAACAAAACACAGCCCAAATAAACTGCGTGGCGATTCCTAAGAGTTATAACCCATTTGACTAAGCTGTCCAACCACACAGCTGGGGAATAACTGCAGGTCTTGTTCCGGAGCTGATAAGGGGTTCTGTTTTTACAGCTGGGTAGAAGCTCTGCACTAGGTGAGAAGTCACAGTTTAAGGATGCATGTTCTGTAAATAGTTACTACATATACACATTTAGTGTCTGTAAACACTAGAAATATACATTAGACAGAGTACCCTTACTAGGTGGGTACAGTTTAAAAAAGATGAGGTAACATGAGTCTCAAAGTCCACAGGATTCCTGCCTGAAGAGTTTGAACAGCTGCCAGTAATTCATTTCCAATGTGCAGGGGTAAGGCGCCTCTGGGACCCTCAGGGTTTGCCAAAACTGGATTCACTGGCTTTCAGCATAGCAACCGCATCTTTCACTGCATGGTAGATAACATTCTTCACCTGAAAAAACGAGAGAAAATATGGTCAGTTTACCATGAGATCTAAAATCTGTCAGTAAGAATAAACCTCCCCCCCACCAATTTTATACCATGCTCTTGAAATTTAAAACTCAAAATCCAATATGAAAGGTTAATAATACTTGAAAGGCCCCATGGGCTCCTTTAGGCTGTTATTTTATACACATTTTAAACCCATGCCTCCTTTGAAGAACCTAAAAGCTCATTTTCGCCCTTCCAGAGGCTTTGATCCTACGTGGCCCTGCCCCCAGTGAGTGCAGACACAAGGTACAGCTCTATTTTTCAGAGTTTATCTATTTCTCTAGTTTTCCAAACATGGAATCATATTTAGATGATTCACTACTGAAAGCCTCTAAACCAAAATGAGATTTCCTCCATGTTTATTCCTCCTTTGCCTAAGTAGGTAGCAGAACTAGACATAAAGCCAGTTCATGAACTCACTGGACCAAGTGTGGTATGGCCAAGTTTGCTGATTATTTTTATAAGGTCAGTAATGGGCTACAAAGCCAGAGTCAGAGAATGCCAGGAATCACAGCCATTTTTACCTGTAATTTGTCTTCATGATTTGTATGAGTCTGTGACAGATAGCGGAATTCCTGAGTAAGCCAGAAGCAGTGCTTAACATGTTCTGGAGAAACAAAATCTTCAGCCACTTTGATACAGCTATATAAGTTATGAACCTGGAAAACAACAAGCCACACAGTAACACATGCCAAAGTTTACAGCGTAAGGAAAATAAAGACTAAACTAATGGTTCTTGCCTGGTGTGGAGCTCCTGCTGGGATAAATACCACATCTCCAAGAAACTGCACGATAGCCCAGCCTTGAACTCCATACTCTTGATGAAGACGCTTTCTTAGTGATCGGTCTAAATACCAGCTCTGATCATGAATGGGATCGTGGTCGGCGGGGTTTTCTTGACCTTGCTCTTCTGAAACCTAGAATACATTCCAAGTATTATGAAACTGAGTAACATGCTGGGTCTCCATGAGGGCATTTTGCCCCCTGGACAGTGGGCAGTCAGTCAGTAAATGTCAGGCCTTCTTTAACGTGTGTCCCTGTTGGCAGAAAGAGAAAACAGTACTCAAAGACGTTAACGGAGTGACCCAAGAGGAGACTGAAAGAAAATGTGGGTTCCCTGCTGTCATTTCCTGTAAACCGTGACTGGCAGGCTGCATATTTCTGTAAACACTGTGTTAGGACAGTATTTTGGCCTAGGCTTTTGAATGTAAGTAGACTTAAGCGCCTTAGAAATAGACTTGCTACACTGCAGTTCTTAAAAATCTGTATTCACTTAACAATTTGAGTTATGAAACAGTCCCAAAGTTGGCTGTAGGTTAAACTCGTTTACTCTAGACCCAGTATCTGGCAGCACAGACTCAGGGTGACACTATCAAAGGAACAATATGGTGACCAGCAGGTTTTCTGGAAGAGTCAAGTTATCCTTAGCTAGAAACATCTTGATTGAAGCAAATGCTAGTTAAGGGTCTAACCTGGCACCAGGCAGCAGGCTAGGAGCGTTCATATCCACTCCTCATGAACAACTGAAGAATACCAGCCACAAATATCTGGGCTGCAACTAGCAGCCTCAGTGGCGAACAGGTTAAAAACTGAATATGCTCATCTTTCCAGCTGCCTAGAACTTCCACACAGAACCCTTGCTGAACAGCCTGCTAACTACTGGAGACCTGGAATCTTCAAAGTCCCTGTATCCCTTTCCCGCATAAGCTAATGGCCACAGTAGGGTGTGAGGTCTTCCTGACCTACTACTAAATGAGGGTGGATAAAACCAACAGGGACCTTAGTAACTCACTTGGAACACAGCTATCAAGAGCAAAGAAGTGATACATGGACTTCTGAAGTGCTTAGATTTTTAAGGCAATAAAAACAAATAGACACTACGTGATCATCAGAGGAACGACCTCGAAGGGAAAGCACAAAAATCTCCAAATGCACTATGACGTAACACACAGACATAAGAACAAAGATAAGTTTCCCTCTTCTCAGACGTGTGAGCCTAATCATCTAGAAATCGTTGTTCCTTAGCAACCAGCTTCAGCCTATCCAATCTGAGATGCACAGATCTAACTTTTGAAGCTGTGATTATTCTCCAGTAATCCAGTCAGGTCTCGACATGTCGTATATAATACCGCTATTCTGCATATCTCTCTCCACATGCCATAGGGTGAGGAGCACACCTTTTTAAGAAATTCTCGTATCTTCTCTGTGTCCTTAGCAGCATATATGTGCCAGAGGGCTCCTGGCTTCTCTTTTCCTTCAGTAAATCGCTTTATCGTGAGTTCATCAGAATCTCCATCTTGGATGGTTTTAAGGACTTCTGGAGCAAGAGAAAGCAAACATCAGACCACAACGTCCCAGCTCAGAGAATAGGCCCCACTTTTTTATGCTCAGCATCCTACCTTCTTCTTGGTCACACTGTCCTTTGGGAATTCCCACATAGACCATGACGTTAGCTGCATCAGATACATCTAAGTGAAGATTTGTTGTTCCATATTTCCGATCTTCTGGAGTAATTAATCCTGCAAACAGAAAATGCCTTAAATTTACTGAGACAGCAAAGACTGTCTCAGTCTTTCCCACTCCCTGGAATACGTGGTCACAAAACTTAAAAGCTACCTTTCTAATCATGTAAATGTAATGGAACAATATTTAATATTAAGTTATTTTATCCTTTCAACTTTGGGGGAAAAAGTTCTTATTAAATATTTATTTGTAAGACTAAAAAACCAACTCCTAATACTAGCACTTGTTTCTGGTGATAGGCAAAATAGGTTTCCTCCTGCTGAGAACAACTAAAAATCCTTGATGAAATTATTTTTAAAAAATTTTTTTTAATGAGTCAATATGCTGGCAAGAAAAGAAGAAAGCCAAAACTAGAAAGCAGGACTCGGGAACGGTACAGTGGACTACTGAGGCTGGGATTTGCCAAAAGGATGTTTGCTCAAGCAGGTGAACTCAAGCTTTGGTTGACACAGACTAGAGGGACTCTGGGGTAAGACGTACGATGGGGAGTCTAACAGAAACCCCCCTCAGAAACATGTAAAGCTGGGGCCTCAAATGACTATGCATTCAGTGCAAGAAGGAACGCTGCCCACATGTTCCTTGGATCCCTCAACTGTGAAAGAGGTGAGCCTGAGCATGAGGTCCACGCTGGTACTCATAATCCGAGACTCTAACCTCTGACCCCAGGAGAAGGCTCTTTTGTTCAGCATTCACCCTGAGGCTCGTCAAGCCCTGCGGTTACCTTGGACGCACATCCTGACACGCACTCACTGCTTCTTGAATGGGCAGCGGAGCCAAGCATAGCTCAGGGCTGGCAAGCTGAGGCTGTTTCCTAACCTGCCAGGCCCTGAAGCAGCCTGTCTTGTTCGGAGGCCAAGGAACCTCTCTCTGGCTTGCAGGGGCCTGTGGTTTAGGAGCAGCTATACACAGGACAGGGGACCTTATCATTTCAACCGTGGACCATGGCCCTAGGGCTCTGCTGCACTTTCCTTTCTTCCCAGTTTGCTGAAATATCAGCCCTAGGAGGAGGTAAAGCAACAGATACTGGACAAAAATCATAGGATATATGAGATTTCCTTTAAAATAGTAAAGGAAAAATATAAAGGGAGGAAATAATTATGGAAAAAGAACCTGAGAGCTGTTCTAACTGGGGGATGAGTATATGGGAAGTCACTGTCCTGGACTCTCACGTTTTCAGTGCATTTGGCAAATTTTCTATAGTAAAAAATAAGTAAAATCTGAGAAGAGAAAAAAGCAATTAACATGATAGAAGGCAAATGAATGACATGAACAGTTATTCACGACAACGCGGAGGAATATCCAGAAGTCTGATTGCATTTATATAAAGCTCAAAAGCAGGTTAAATACTAAAGAATATTCTGCAGGAACACAAACATATATGGTAAAACTAAAAACATAAGGAAACGATGAACACCAACTTCAGGACGTGGTTAACACTCGGGGCAGAAGGAAGGAGCGGAGCTGGGAGGAGGGAGGGAAGGGCAGCATGTCTCAGAGCCCCGTCGGACGCTGCCTGCTGGTTTGGCCGTTGCCAAACTGAGTAAAGTGTCCCGCCAAAGAGGAAGGAAACGACACCTACCCAGCCATCAGCCCAAAGTGCAGCCAATCCCAGCTCCGGGTGACTGCACACCGATAAAACCAGGCTCTAAACTGAGAGAGCCTGAACTCAGATGGAACGAAAAACAACGGTCCCAGGGAAAGGATTCCCAGAAAATAGAAAATCCTGAAACAAAACACACCATGGACTTCTATGAAAAGAACACAAGCGGACACAGGAGGGGCTGCTGGGTGACAGAGTACTGGGGTTGGAGGCTGGGCCAAGCCTAGAAATTAGGAGACTTAAGTCCTCCTCCCAGACCTGCCACTAGATGCCCCTTGGATATCCTGATCAGGTCACCGTCCCGTCTACCGTCCTGAAGTCCTGGTCCCCATGTGTAAAACTGGTGCTGGGGCTGGGGCTGGAGCTGGAGAGACGGTGACTGTATGGTCTTTCCAAGGGGCCTTTCACTCTGCATTGTCTGTGGAGGAGTCACAGCTCAGTCACCCAACTTCAGAAAAACGACTGCTCTTTAACGATGTTTACGATAAGGTGTGAGGTGTTTGAAAATGAACACGTTTTCTTTATTTTCCATCCCTAACTGCTTACTCTGAACGGGAACAATGTTGATAGGAAAAGCTATTATAGAGTAACACTGCCCTCTATCTATTGGTATCTAGGAGGAAGAGAGTTGCTGTCAAGCCATTTAAACCAAGCAGACTATTTATTTTGAAAACTTCTCAGATAACCACTTCTACCCTATGAAGCTGCATAATTTCTATAAGGCATGGATAATCACTATGCAACATTACACCATGTGCTTTAGTGGAAAAATGCTTCCATTTACATAAATTCATTGCAAATCTTCCCTGTGAACAGAATATGCCCTGAAGTCCCAGCCATCCAGCTTCTTTGAAGGGCTCGGGGGAAGGGAACATCCTGGGCATCTAGACTGTGGCAACTTCCCAAGATAAACTCCCCTCCTGGAATGTCCCCTGAGCTCACTGCAGGCGGTTCCCCGGGCGACCCCACCGGAACAGAAGAAGTGGGGGGCTGAGGTCCAAGCCCTCCCAACAGCATCTGGAGAACGTGGCAAAGATGCCAGAAGACTCTGGCCTGCCACCCTCAAGTCTGAGAGACTGCAGTTGGGATCAGTATGGAAGGAAGGAAATAAATCGGAGAAATACAATTCCAAGGGTGTTCTCAGTACTAACTTAAGTAACTAACTACTACCCACCAACACAGAACATTGAATTTAAGAGTAGCAGATGCTGGGGCTTCCCTGGCGGCGCAGTGGTTGAGAGTCCGCCTGCCGATGCAGGGGACACGGGTTCGTGCCCCGGTCCAGGAAGATCCTACATGCCGCACAGCGGCTGGGCCCGTGAGCCATGGCCGCTGAGCCTGCGCGTCCGGAGCCTGTGCTCCGCAACGGGAGAGGCCACAACAGTGAGAGGCCTGCGTACCGCAAAAAAAAAAAAAAAAAAAAAAAGAGTAGCAGATGCTGAAACAGCTGGAATGCTAGCAGACTGACCTAAACGTCCGGCAACATTAATAAAATTACATTCATTCAGTCATGTACCACGCAACCGTTAAACATCATCGCACTAAAAACCATTAAGCAACATGTGAAGACTTTACGGTGTAATATTGGGTGTAGGAGAAACTTTTTAAATGGCATACGCCCTACAACTGCAGCTGTGAAACGGAAATATACATACACGTGGCCAAGGAGTGAAAGGAAATATGCAAAAATGAAGACTACTGCTGTGTTAAGGGTTAGGGTTATAGATGTCTTCCATCTCTCCCTCCCCAAAAATCAATGTTCCAAGCATTGTCTTGCCTTACTTCTGTAATAATTGTTTCAAGTGAGCCATTTCTTCCTTACCATAAGCATTATACATCTTGGGGCCCAGATCTGGCCTAACGAAGTAGTTTGGCAGCCTTGAGGCCAAGTTCAGTTTGCCATCTCTCCTGGTGTACTCAGGCAGTGGAATGTTGGCCATCAGATCATCAAACCTAGAACAAGAGAACCGTGAATTTGCAAAAGGAGCTTGTGTTTCTAATATATCGTGGGATTTGATTTGTTCCTTCTTACACCAAAAGGAACGACAAAACTATCTGTGCTCGTGAAGATGGAGATAGCTATCGTTAACAACATTTAAGATTAGCGTATGATATCACTTATATGTGGGTTCTAAAATATGATACAAATGAACCTATCTAGGAAACAGAAACAGAATCAGGGACATAGAGAATAGACTGGTGGTTGCCAAGGGAGAGGGGGCTGGGAAGGTGTAGGAGTGGGAGTTTGGGGTTAGCAGATGCAAACTGGTACATACAGAATGGATAAACCACAAGGTCCTACTGCAGAGCACAGGGAACTATATTCAGTATCCTGTGATAAACCATAATGGAAAAGAATATAAAAAAAGAGTGTATAGATATGTATAACTGATTCACTTTGCTGTACGGCAGTAACACAACACTGTAATTCAACTACACTTCAATAAACAATAAATTTTAAAAACCCAATAGTTAAGATTAGAATTATAGTGCTTATGAACAAAAACATCTTCTTTCTCTCCTACCACACACATATGTATCAAAATGAGCTCGAATACTGCAGACAAAAGATCTGAGCAACAAGTTCCTGATGATAAGTAGTGACACTAAGGGATATATTATTCATTAGTTCTGAGGATTCTCTGCAAGGTTCAAGCTCAATTCAGGAAAGTGGATCTAGCGAGTCCGCTGTCTTGTCTAAAGCAATGATATCACTGTACTATACGCAACCCTAGCATGTCTGATCTCACCCCTGCCTCCAAATCAGTGCGTGCACGTCTGAGTCAGCCTCTTCTCTGGCGGAGCACTACAGTGGAAACGCGTGGAGTTTTCACCAGTGAGCCAGATTTAAAAGTCAGTAACTTCATCTTACCACCTAAAAAAAGTTTATCCTACCAAGTCAAGGACAGGATCATCTCTCCCCTCCCCATAATCGTACCTGGAGGGCATCATATCTCTAAAATCTTCTCCTGGGGGCCAGTCCTTAAGTTTCAACACCATTGGCTCTTTTTCATTTCTCAAGCGGTCTGCAAGAAGGTAACCGGAATTACTGAATTGCTACTATTCATAACTCGGAAACAGACCAAAATCGATGGCAAATTAGCACTTTAAGCCTTAACAATGCAAATAAAACTTATCTCTGCAAGATCTTCATAATCTGATACAGTTGGTATACAAATACTATTTTTAATATTCCCCTCCTGCAAATGGCCAATCATTTTATTTCTGCAGTGCCGAGAGATCCATTCATACCCAGGAAGCAGCAAGGGGTAGCAAAATGAAGACCACCAACTAGTTTGTATTACAGCCCTGTCTTTTCTAAATGCTTATTCAACTGCTACTCCTTCTTTGAGATTTCAGCCACTCCCTTTTGTCTATTCCACATAGGCAGTGTTTTGACAGATCCAACCTCCTCCTATACAATGTTCTAGAAGAAGTGAGCAGCTCCCCAACTAACAAACAGCAATTTAACAATCAAAGGGCCACAGATTTTAGAAAACCCAGTTTTCTGAGGCCAGCACGAAATAGAAATGACTTACTTTGCTCAGAGAGGCTGAAGCTACCTGATGTTCTATCCAGGGACAACTAGGGCTAATAGGGCCCACTCTCCCCCGCTTCCCCATCTTCTAGGTGACACATACAGGGTTTAGTCAGAACTATGTTCTTCTAATAGCGCAGTTACCCACTGCAGGTAATGTGAAGGAACCAAGAACCAAGGAGCTCTAACTGAAAAAAATATGTTGACAATTATGATTAACAGCAATGATAACTATTATTTCACTTCTTGCTGTGTTCCAGTCTCTGCTCAAGTGTTTTAACCATTTAGTCCTTACACCTAAATCCAACATCCCAGTGAGATCTGGCACTATTTAATATTTCTACTTTTGGATGAGGAAATTGACAGATGCCTGAGGCCATCCAGCTGTTGAAATTAAACAGCAGAACTGAAACTGGAACCCAGTTTCAAACCTTATATCCATGAGGACTAACATTTGTATAGCGTCCTATAGTCAACCGAATCCCATGACCTAGTTTGAACAGGTGCACACTCCAGGAGACGAGAAACACAGGAAAATACGGGTACAGTGTATGTTCAGGACACCAGTGGCGTCTCAGCGTGGGTGGTGTACCGGGGGTCTGGGCAGCAGGATCATCAGTATGGAAAGGGCAGGCTGCGGTGGACTCTGGGCTGCCTTAACCATTTGCAGGCATGAGGAAGTGTGAGCCCCAGAAAAATGCAACTACCAAGCTCACGTACACAGCAAGCACATATCAAGAGTCAGGATTTGAACCCAGGCCTAAGTGGAAAGCACACTGTAGTATGTGTGGCCCTCGATCCCCTTTCAAAGGACCTGCTGCCCAGACACAGCTCTGGGGTCTGCGTCAGCTGCAGAGAGCTGTCCTGCCAGGTCATGCCCTCCCTGGGGCACCAGCACCTGGAGGCCGAGGGAGGTGAGGGGATAAAGGCCCTGACTTTCCCCACTTCAGCCCAATCTGAGACAATGAGAGGCGATGCCTGCTGCAGAGCTCCCTGCCAGACTGGCTGAGGCTCCGCTGGCCTCCGCCACAGCCCGCCCCTCCCGCAGCCCAGTCCTGCTTCCTCCTCCTCCATCTCAGACGTTGATCCCCAGGGAAACACCTTACGTCTGAAACCCAACCTTAACCTCTACATGTGGAAACCCCCATCATGCCCTACTTAGAGTTAGCTATACCTTTGTTCTAAAGTTCGTTGAAAGTGCGGGCCATAACCTGTAAACGTGGGTAATGGGAAATAAGGAAGCAGGAGATTACAAGGTAAAAACATGTCGTGAAAGAACGAGAATGCTAAATCAGCAAAGTTGAATTATTGAGTCTGAGAATGAACTGGCCAAGCCCTCCAGTGGGGGTGGGAGCACGAGGCCAGGTGCCTGTGCCGATGAAGGGCTTCCTGCAAACAGCTTACTGACTGGCCAGTCCACGGAAAGGGCCCCAGCTCAGCACCAGACACTCCAGCCTCCTTACCACCACCAGCCCCCCTCGCCCAGGGATAACCTGCGTTCAACGGATCCACGTGCTCTGGCACTTTCAGTTCTACTTATCGTGTTAAACATAATTAAAATTTTTTAAAGAACGAGGCTACAGAAAACCACGAGCCCCGGCTCCGTGCTCCCCTCCCCGTGGGCACATTTCTGTCACAGGACAGACCTGGAGCCACGTGCAGAAGAGGTGACTAAACCCTCACTCTCTAAGGAACCACAAAGCGAACTGGCCTCCGTTCAAAAGCACAAACTTTGTAAAAAGAAAGGGGAAGAGGAGATAAGACACTGATTTTAAACTCCAGAGTCACAGAAAATGCTGTCGCTGCCGCTGGAGGGCCGCAGACTGCTGCTACTCCCGTGCCCCCTCCTTTCACATCCTCAACCCCCTTAAAAGGTCTCTAATACATACTCGGAACATCTTCAAATCCATCCCAGAAGTCTCCTACTGTGGCTCCTGTGATGATTTCATTGGTTCTGCAATTAACGAGGTCAACTTCCTGACTTCCAAACTCTTCCCTGAAGGATTCCGGTTTCCAGAGTTCAGTGTTCAGTTTATGATGCACGCCTGACACCATCACCGGCTACGAGGACAGAACGAAGACTTTACTTTGAGCTCCCCCAGCTCCGTCCCTTCACCCGAGGCAGCCCTTCCTCAAACCGCTGCTGCTGTGTTTCTCTGTGGCTGGTCCTCAGTCTCAGATCCCAAAGTGGCAGCTTAGTCCCGAGTCACCTGCTACACACACCCCTCAGACTACACTAGTGAGCTCCTAAGAGCAAGGATCACACCTTCCAACTCAGATCCCACTGCTCACGGAACACCAAGGCCAAGGCTCAGGGCTACGCAGGGGATGTGAAGCAGAGACAGGCGGCGACAGTGCCCTGTCCAAAGAGGACGCTGCCCCTGGCGGGCAGGCAGGAACACGGCCCTGGACCGCCACGCCTTCGGGTTACCCAGGACAAGCCAGAAATCCTGATCTTCATGCGAAAGAGCCTGACTAAAATACTGGCAACAAGCTCAACTTTTAAAAAACATTATCTAATCTAAACAAAACATGCTGGTGGACTGTATTCGGTCTGTCATTGTCATCGTGAGCAAATCTTGTTAGAACACAGGACTGAAAAGAATCATTTTTTTTTTGGTTAAATACATACATTTTTCTATTTGGCAATTCCCCAAGTCCTGGCCTTGTCCAAGAGCAAAGTGTTCCTTTAGTGAGGCCTCCATGTGGCCCAGAAGAGAAGACAAAGATCCAGAAAACATAAACCAAAACAAGAAAACAGAGGAACAGGTCTACGAAGCCACGCATCTCCTAAACTATCAAGCAAACCTTAAGACTGAACATCACTGCCCTTTAGAAAGCAGGCTCCTTCCCTTGGGAGACCACACACCAATTCCAGGCTGACACCACATGGCTCAGGGCCACCTAAGATTGTCTTTAGCACAAGGTTCTAATTCATGGAAGAGGGATGCCTGATTTTTATCCTATTTTGTGTAATCCCCCAAACCCCACCAGCCTGAGTCATCTTCCCACTTCTCCTACTGAAGTTTATCACACAAGAGTCACCAAGAGCCCAGAATGCTCTCATCAAAAATCCAAGGATGGGGCTTCCCTGGTGCCACAGTGGTTGAGAGTCCGCCTGCCGATGCAGCGGACGCGGGTTCGTGCCCCGGTCCGGGAAGATCCCACATGCCGCGGAGCGGCTGGGCCCGTGAGCCATGGCTGCTGGGCCTGCGCGTCTGGAGCCTGTGCTCCGCAACAGGAGAGGCCACAACAGTGAGAAGCCTGCATACCGAAAAAAAAAAAAAAAAAAAAAAAATCCAAGGATGACTGGTTGGAAGCAATCAAAACCTCATCAGAGAATACAGCTCAGGAATGTCTGCGATAAGAAATAAGACTCATGGCCACACTCTGCTCTAACTGTATTCACAGAAAACAATAAAAAGAGATAAAGTATATGCCATTTACAATCCAGGAAGGGGGCAGGGGAGGGGGGGTTGTCAGGAGTCTACCAAAGGCACCAAGAAGGGGATGTGAAGTGGGTTGGAAAGCAGAGGCCCCGCGTACCTGCCCTTGCTTCCAGCACTCCCTAAACACATTCCAGTTGCTCTTGTTGTTGGGATCTTGCAGGCACAGCAGGCGACTATCACACAGCCAGTAGTGAGGAGTGTCAAAGCCCAGGATGCTGGGCTTGATGGTCAGTCCTTGCGGCCGCTTAGATAAATCGGAGCAAGTCTTATTTTGCACCAAAGAGGCAAAGATGTCATCAAGGATTTTTGGTGTATTCTTGAGTCCACTTTCTGTCTGAATTTGGAAAAAAAAAAAAACCACGAGTTTTAAATATATCATTCCCTACCATCAAAAAACCCATTCCTATTATGGTAGGATGAGCCTACATTACACATCCAGGAAAGAAGCTAAACCACGAAAGAATCTTACCCTCAAAAGGGTAAGTCCTCTTCCTCTACCTGACATCACAACTCTCAGAAGTGGGTACAGGAAAAAGTGTTAACAGGTGAAAATGACCCAGCCCAGAATTCTAACCATGTGAAGCCCATGTACCAATGACACAGCCTCTGTACCCATGAAGGAATGCATGGGACTCATCCTTCTTTCTACTTTCTATTTCAGTTTCTCCCTACCCTAACTCCAATTCATCTCTACAAGGTGAAGTAATAAACAGTAAAATAAAGGCGTACCTTTCCTGCAGAGGAATTCAAGAGATTTCGGAGGAAACCAGAATTGTTGTTGCTTACAGGTGTCAAAATTGTGCTATTAAAGGTGTGGAGGACTGTGTTGGATTTGCTCAAGGGGGGTAGAGGTGGAAGGCATTTGATTTCATTCTTTAAAATTGGCATCGTTGGTTGTTTTTCTAAAAACAAATCAAAAACATCCAGATGGAAAAAGCATTCTGAAAAGGCAAATCCCTTACTAGTCTTGTACTGACAGAGTTACTTTGGAACTTGGTTTTCATTTACTAGAACCCAAACAACTTAAGAGGATAAATGACATTACTGATTTAGACATGGATTTCCAACTGCTATTAAAAAAATAAATATCCAATATCCAAGGTGATACTATGGTAAACTGCATTTTTTATTTGTTTGTTCCTGGTATACAAAATACAATTGAGTTTTGTAAATTAACATTGTAACTATCAACCCTGATAGATATGTTTACAAATACAGATTCTCCTAAGACTTTTCCTTATGTATAATTAGATTGCTTACAAATACCAACAGTTCTATCCCTTTCTTTCCAATCCTAACATCTCTGTTTGTTTACCTTACTGACTTAAATAGCCCAAACTTCCAATACAATGTTTAATAAAGGAGTGCAAGCAGGAATCCTTGTCTCATGCCTGAACACAGAGGGAAACTGTTAAAAATTATTCAACCGATGAAAAAATTCAATCACAATTTAGGATGTTTGCTGTTAGTTTTATTATAGAAACTCATTAGATTAAGGACATTCCCTTCTATTCCTATTTTAAGGGTTTTTTTAAAAAAAAATTATAAATAGGCTTTGAATTTTACTCTTTTTCTGTATCTCTTCACATGACTTTTCCCCCGCTTTTTTAATGTTAAAACTACAGCTGCATTTCTGAAGCTCTGCTTGGTCACCCTGTATGATTCTTTTATTTATAGTGCTAAATTCTATTCACTGAGATGTTGTTTAGGATCTTTGCATGAAAGAAACTGATCTGCAACCTTCCTTTCTTTAACGCAGCCAGAGAGCAGACTCACCAAAATCCTAATCTAACTACCTGATTCCAAACCCGTGTTCTTTATACTATCGTCAAGCATCCCAAGACAACAGCACAGATGAGAAAAATAAAGCTGAAGCCAGGACGTTGCAACTTAGACGAAACAGGAAATATACACAGGGTTAAAGGCAGAAAGGCAAAAATCACTATTAAAACACACACGTCTCAGCCCACTCCATTCCTGCCAGACACAATCTCAACCTTACCTAGAGTTGTATCGTAAGCAGAAGTTCTCTCTGGCGCTGCACGTGTGTCAGGTCTCAGGGCGACTATAGGGAACTACCTTCCACTCCACACTACTTCTAACCGCTCTGTTCTCACCGTAACTAAGGCTGCCAGGACCCTCTGGGAACAGACGGAAGTTCTCAGGGAGGCAGGAAACACTCACCCTTGTTTTCCTTGTTGACATTGCCGCTGGTCAGGTCTGCCAGCCAGTTCAAAGGAGATGTGCTGGCTGGACAGGCAGGCTTCACACTGCTGGCCGGCTTGGACGCAGCCTCCCCACCTACAGCCATGGGCTCCAACCCCGAGGGGCTCTGCTGGAGCCCGGCACCAAGAGTCGATTTTTCTCCAACCAGGGAAGTCTGCGGTGAGTACAGGAGGAGAATCTTACACAAGCTGAAAAATTACGTTTCCCATTTCTTACCTTCTCCCCTAACTGCTCACCAGTAAGAGAGAAATATCCAAAACAAAACCACCTAATAGCCCTGGACATCACCACCACTGCAGTAGTCTCTCAACAATCAAGCAGAACTATGTAGGAGAAATTTTAATCTTTTAGCTTTTAAGGATTACTAGTAAAAATATAAGATGCACGTGAAGAATGTAAATATAGCAAGATATCCACCCCCACCCTCGTATCCCCATCTCATGCTGCTCATATCCCTATCGCTCCGTTCACCATGTTGCTTTGGAACGCCCAGTTTGTGCCCATCTCCCCTGTGAACTCACCCCTGTATCATGAATAGGCACTCAAGACCCAGTGGCTGAGCGTGTGAATGAATAAATGAGGCAAGGTAGGAAATACAGCTGTGAATTCAGAAGGAAGTGGGATGCAGAAAAAAGAAAATGCTCTTTTGATTTAGCATAGTGTAGTAGGCTTTAAAAATGGATGAACAGCCCTAAAAAGAATTCAAAACATAAACTGAACAAGAACAACAAAAACTGGACAGACAGAACACGCCACTTATTTTTCTATTACTTAAAAAACTGCCTTGACAACTCAGCTAGCGCGTTTATACATACATAAGGAAAAAGGAGAGTCAAATTCCTGTTGTGGTCCAGGCCCTCACTTTACATGTGATATAATTCTGTGATGCCTAATTACCAGCACTGTTTACTATTTCTCTATTACTGGTGAGGAAGCTGAAGCATATATACATCAGTTCATTTGAGCCAAAGTTATACAACTGGAAAGTGGCAGAAAAAATTCAGTCCTGACTACAAAGATCAAAACTCTTCTACCTGTGCTGCCTTCACCACCACAGCTTTATCGAAATGTAAACTAATTTCTGATCACTAAAAACAATGTGGGATAATGATTATTGGGGTGAGGAAGAAAAAGGGAGACGGCTGGTGGGTAGATGGGATGGTGAAGGGTAAGGGAATGTCACCAGGAAGAGGCATGTGAGCACCAAGGAAATGCACCTTTTTTATGTGGAGTGAGAGCTACATAAAGGTTAGTTTCAGTATTATTTCCTTCAATTCTTCATATATATTATGGGTAAAACATATTTAGTAATTAAAATATTTTTAAAGCTTATCTGAATAATTTTCACTGTGTAAAACATGAGACGTTATAAAACCTATACAAATTTGACAGCAACTTATTAGGTAGACTATAATAGAAAAAGGGTTTTGCTTTTTCAAGGAACAAAATTAAAAGCCTACTAAAAGAGGCTACAAATGAGGTCCACAAAAATAATGTGAAACTTGAGAATGGGTCTATAAAGTATCACATGGGGCTCCCCTGGTGGCACAGTGGTTGAGAGTCCACCTGCTGACGCAGGGGACACGGGTTCGTGCCCCGGTCCGGGAAGATCCCACATGCCACAGAACGGCTGGGCCCGTGAGCCATGGCCGCTGAGCCTGCGCGTCTGGAGCCTGTGCTCCGCAATGGGAGAGGCCACAACAGTGAGAGGCCCGCGTACAGCCAAAAAAAAAAAGAAGTATCACATGAACCATATGAACTATCTCTTTCCACTGACAGCTCTCCCCATGTTCCTTTCAAATATACTATAGAAATCCTTGGGTTATTTGAAAACAGACACGCAACAATCACAAGGCTGGTGAATCTAGCAATAAACAGTAATACCTGTTTTACGTCTTCCTTTGAGGCTGGCTTTGACAAGAGTTTGAACTGCCTGTTTGCACAGGGACAGTTTGCCTTTATTCCCCATTTCGCTCTTACAGAATGAACAATGTCTCCAACGTCATAGAGGGCTAAAAAAAAGGGCACAGGCAAACACCTGAACAAGGATATTAGGTACTTTCAACCTCAACATTACAAAGCAAAAGCTTATATTTCTAACAGGGTAACTTTTTTTTAGCAGCATTTCTTTTTTTTTTAGAGTGCTTACACTCCCCCCTTTACATCCTAAGTATGCCTTGCCCCAAATGTGCCATTTTCTTTCCTTTTACAAAACTATTTACAAGGCCTTTACCAGAAAGTTTGGGGGCATTATTTAATACAGTTCTCGACAATTTATGGCACATACTAAAATAAAGTCAGTAAGTGATTGTACTGCACAAAGTAAAACCGAACTACCAGCCTCTACGAGCTACCCGAAACACAGGGAAAGGAAAAGCACTGTACCACACGCAATACCTTTTCCAGGAATGATCTGCGTCGGCATGAGGTTCTCTGGTTCGTGTATCTGGCTCTTCACACATCTCAGCCAAGAGAAAGTCTTGTAGGCAGCGCCTGCAAGTAACTGATCTGTAGTAACTGCTCTTTATGGACTCTGGTCCCAAAAGTTTCAGAAATCCATCAACCACAAATCAATGAAAGGCTTAATTTAAGAGTATAAGGGGCTTGGAGAAGAGTCAAGTCAGTTCTCACCCTGTTGGCAATTTTTCCTCTTCATCCGATAGCAATCCACACACACTCCAAACCCACACCGAGGACACACCCAGTGCAGGTTGAAGATGGTGGTGTCACACACATCACACATTTCTCGAACACCTCTGACAGCTCGCTTCCAAGCAACCTGTCCTACAAAAATCAATAAATCACTTAGTCTTGGGGACGAGAGGGCTCCTGAAATAAAACATGAAGTGGGATGGGAGCTGATGCCGTTCCTCCCTCTCACTGGAGTTCCCATTAACTGTTCAGCCTCCAGAGCCCATCTCAAATCCCCCACCACCGCCATGAAGCTCTCCTGGATTCCTTCAGCACTCCCATCAACTTGTATTTGTACTTCAGACTCAGGCCTCTTCACACTGTTCGCAGTCAGGTGCGGTTTTGCTTCCCTCTAGGAGATTAAAGTCCATGCAAGCAGAATCCCTGCTCAGGCTGTGCCCTAGCCCCACACCCCAGCCCACCCTCCAAGGAGCTCTGCATAGTAAGTCCTGCTGAGTAAGTCAGTGAAAAAAGCAGCATTGGTTACACAAGCTGGAGTTCAGACACAAATATAAAGGAGCAGTGGTTCTTCACATTTTGGGTCATGAGACCGTCTGAGACTCTAAAGGCAACAAGGACCATGCTTTCTCCAAAGGAAAAACAACTGACTCAAGTACACAAACCCAACCTTCAGTGTCGAGTGTCAGGTTATTCACAGATGCCCCGAAACCACTCAGACTGCCCATTACAAACCCCAGGGCGCTGAGGGGAACCTGGAGGGAGCAGCGCATTAACTAGTGGGGGGCACAGTGGTCCAAAGTCGGTTCCCTCATAGGCCAGTGTCCAAAACTCAATTTTCAGAGCCAGGAGTGATGCAGGCACCCGGGACTGACTCACACTAACCAAGCAGCCAACAGATTGACGCACAATCAAGAATTCTATGAAGTCGCATCTTCTGTTCCAGTGGCCAAACACTGAAAACTGGAGAGACGGGCCTTCCAGGACTGGGCAAGAAATCGTACCCCACCCCCCGACCATGGAGGAGTGCCACAGACGGCATTAGAAAGCTTCACGGAGTAAGAGCAAAGGGAGGACATTTTCCTGCGTCACAGAAAAGCCCAACGTCTGCTGAGCAGAAGACTGTTTTCTGTCTGTCTGTCTGTCTCTCTTGAACAAGACAGGATCAATACTGTCACATTCGTGTTCTACGGAGAACATCTTTTCCTAATGCAGTCAGCGGTTACTTCTTTCTTCAGACTGCCCCCAAAAGAAATGACTAACTTCAGTTTGCTTTAAGTTAATCCAACTGCTGAGTGAACCTCTGCCGTTCCATTACAATGTAAAAGCTCAGTACACAATACATAGAACTTTAGGCATTTTACACGAGATTTTATGAACTTCACCTTGGTCACTTGGATTAGACTGTTTTATTAGAAAGTAGTCTTAGATCTCTTAGCCACCTATTTAATGATTATTTGTCATTGAAAAGACAGAATAAATGTGCAAAAGCTGAGACCTGCTTCCTAATCTCAGGATCAGAGGGTACCCTCCACCCCCCTCTCTAGCGACACCTTGTGATGGCATCTTTCAGTACCACTCACAGTGAGTTCCTCTCTCCAGCTGACCAGCTTGTCACAGAGGAAATAAAGAGGAACAGGATAATCAAATAGGCAAGGAGGAAAGGTTAATCACAATTACATCTTTAAAGACACATTTTTCAGACGACTCACCCTGAGCAAAGAAAAAACATCAGTAGCTTAAAACAGCCCTTCCGATTCAGGAAGCTACTAATACATTCCAAAAAATTGGTTTTGCAACCCAGTCATTCATATACTACCTCTAGACCAGTTACTTAAGAACTTTTCTTTAAATCTTCTCTTACTTTAAAAGTACGTAAGAAGAAAACTTTTGTATCTCTACTGAAAATGGAAAACCAGTATCACTTGTCCTAAATAGATTATAGGAAAAACAACTTTAATATGATTCTTGACTTATCAGAGTCTCTACTACCCCAACAGAACAGTGATTATAAAGCTCTCTTCACTTTAGCAGGACTCTGGCTGCCCATGGAGCTCACAATCCCATACCCCACCTAGATCTGAATTCCTGCTCCTGGGAATGTCAGTTCCCATTCCTTGGACTCTGAGATATAACAGTGTTCAAACTTATCCAGTAAGTTATTTTTGTGCTTAAGCTAGCTTTAGTTAGTTCCTGGGACCTACAACCAAAATTCTTAAGATCAGTATGTGTGGATGCTTATAGCGAAACATATTTGGCTATGCAAAGTCTGAAAAGAGATCTACCAGAGGGATGGAAAGGCTTCACTTTTAACTTGCCACCATTTGGAAAAGATAAAATGATGGAACAAAGTGTGAGACTTAAAAAGATAAGATGCCCCTTGGTGCTTCTGGCTGGATATCTCACTTCTAAGGGCACACACACAAGAGGTGTGCTGTCCTCCTCGACACCGTACCTTGAGATGTCACGAGGGAGGTCTGGCTCTCATGTGTCACCCACACTGACCTCTGTGGTTCACTGGGCTGCCAGGTTAGTGTGAGAGCACTCTCAGGGAGGGGGGACACTGCACACACCGGCTGGAACCTCCAAGTTTTCCCTGAAAACCTTGACTCTAACGGAATCATTTTCATCTGCGCTTGTTCCCATTTTCGTGCCTGGGTCCCAGCCTCCTCAGACCCTGATTCAGTAGGTCTAGGGTACAACCTGTCCATTATCTTCTTTGAAATGTTTTCTTAAGAACCTTTGTCTTAAAATAAACCCCTTTTGGTGAGTCCACACTTGTTGGTAAGGCTATGCAAATTCCACCGCCACCTCACCTTTACCTTTCTTAACAGAAAATTTAGTAATTGCCCTGAAACAAACCCCACAGATAGATGACTGACTGATGAAATCAACAGGTAGAATCTGTTACAAAAGGAAAAATGCAACTTCATTATACCAAAGACATCTACACTTCTGGGTGAAAATGAAATCCATGCAATTAGGACTTAGGTGTCATTTAGGAACAAAAATCAAGTTGGACTCAAAAATCCTACCCCCTAAGAGATGCTCTTACTGTGTGGCTCAATAGTTGACATAGCTTCTTTTTCAGAAATCACCATTTGACAGAAGTGATCTCCAATGTTGGCCAGGATATACTTTGCTGTGTCCAAATCAGTCCCAACAACATTTTTGGTTAAAGGCAACCACAAGCCAATTGCTTCACTGTCATACTTGTTTGGTGTTAAGAAGCCTTCTACCCGCAATACACCATGTTTGTTGAACTGTAACCTAGAGGGGGTGAAAAAATAAAAAAAGGATGTTACATACATGAAATAGTGATTTACATCTTGTTGTTACTTTTTAAATGTTATTTAAATCAAGCATTTCCTTCCCAGTTTTCTATAATCTCCATGGCTAATTACAGCCACTTGCTACTTGGCAACATCAATAGAAAGATTTTTAAAACTTCCAAGTTTTCCCCCAAAAGACATGGGGGGTTGGCAGGGAGAGGGGGTTGTGCTCTCCACTCGAACCAACATCTACTCACGTCATTTCCAAGGACAGCTACTGAACCTGCCTGACTCGGAACTTAATAGCGAGAATAATCGCAGGTCACCACAGAAGTAAACTGATAACAAACAGAAGGTGACAAATAATCTGACCAAATCTGAATACACCTACTGCTTCAAGAATAATGCTCAGGAGGGGAAGGCTAACCCTAGACAACACTGAAGCCATGACCATACAGATCCATGAGGTATTCAACACCCTCAGGAATCCTAGCTACAAATTACCATGCAAGCTTCTGGAATAAGAGGCAGTGTTAAGATGGGCCTTGGTACCTAAGAAGGTGGAGCAAAAAGCAGAATATTTTCTCAGCATTCTCTTTCAGCATCTTTGACATCTGCAATGATTTTTCTAAGCCATGCAATAGTTTTGGGCTTAAACACAACATTATATGTCAATCTAGCTGGAGACACAGAAGTAGACATAAAACACCCAGGGAAGTAGGGTATGACAGGTATCGTAACAGTCACTGAGTCTTACAGGAGTCAGAGGAAGAAGTGCTGACTATGAGTTCTGTGGATCTTATATAAAGAAGACTCATGTTAGAGACAATAATTAAGCTTGGCCTTGCAAGAAAAATGCAGGGACCTTGATTTCTTTGCTAGTCATTGGGCAGCTGCCGAAACTTTTTGAGTCCACGAGACACACATAAAGTTGTGCTTTAGAAAAAGCATTTGTCCAGAACTGTGTAGAATGAACTGGAAGGACACTGGGAGTTGCATAACAGATGCAAATGTATTTCTAGGAGTCCAAGGGAGAGATGCAAGCTTTTAACTGATAGCCCAAATTAGAGCTAGTCATAGTTCTAAACAATAAATTTGGAAGTTATTTCAAATGGGGAGGAGATGGAAAACAGGATTTGGCAACTGAGCTTCACCACTGAGACCCTACCCCCTCCCATTTCATCTGCAGAATTTAATGAGAAACAACCTTGATAAGACTAATGACAGTGTCGATCTGCACTCTAAACACCAGGAAAAAAAGGCTTTCCTTTTACAACCATGATATTCCTTTTACCAAAGACGTGAGCTTGTCTGAGTTTCTAACACACCAAAGACGTGAGCTTGTCTGAGTTTCTAACACACTGACTTCTGTTGACAGTTATCGCAGCTCTAAATGCTATACACACGGATTATCATGGTGCTTTTGCAATGTACTCAGGAACGAATGGGGCAGACCACCATCTAAAAAACTCTTAAATAAACTCTTCATTAAAGAATGCTGAATCTGAAAGTTATCAGCACAGACATCATTACTGATCATTAGAATGCCCATGATGGGCATTCACCCGCAATCTTTAATCTTGATAAAATCTTTAATCTTGATAAAACTAAAGGAGAGGAGAATAGGAAGAAATTAAAGTCAACACTGCGGTTTATGATTAGAACTAGTTGAGACTGAAACTACCTAGATTTCTGAAACAATGTATGATATCTAAAAGCTCACCTACATCCACAACAACACTGCTCAATTATATATCAAAAAGACCAGAAGGCTACCTTTCTCTTCACTCAGGATGGAAGGATTTAAAGAAAATTAATTTGACTTGAAAAAAAAAAAAACTCAATGTAAAAATGAAAGTTTTTGCCTATAAAAGCAGAAGATTTTTTAAAGATACACCGGCTGGCAAAGGTACACGGAGACAGGAATGCTCAAACCCTGCCAGTGGGCATGGATGCAGGTGCAACCTTCCTCCAGGGCTGTTTGGCAGAACTTATGTATCAAAGCCTTAAAACACACACACCTTCTGACCCAGTAACGCCACTTCCAATAACCTTTCCAAAATAAATAATCAGAGATGTGGACAAGCTGATGATCATTTCTGTATTATTTTTAGTGGCAAAAAATACATAATAATCTTAACGCCAACAAGGGAATTGGTTAAGTGAATTTTCCAACACTGTTATTATGGGTTCTTGCATAGTTATTCTAAAGTATTTGCAAAAAAAAGTTAACATGATCAAGTGGTTCCTATTACAAACTGGGAAAGTATGCACTGGAGAAAGTAAAATTCAAAACAGTATATAGGGACTTCCCTGGCGGCTCAGTGGTTTTGAATCTGCCTGCCAATGCAGAGGACACAGGTTCGAGCCCTGGTCCAAGAAGATCTCACAGGCTAAAAACACAACCTTTCAAGACTGAACCAGAAAGAAACAGAAAACATAAACAGACCAATCACAAGCACTGAAATTGAAACTGTGATTAAAAATCTTCCAACAAACAAAACCCCAGGATCCGATGGCTTCACAGGTGAACTCTATCAAACATTTACAGAAGAGCTAACACCTATCCTTCTCAAACTCTTCCAAAATATAAAAGAGGGAGGAACACTCACAAACTCATTCTACGAGGCCACCATCACCCTGATACCAAAACCAGACAAAGACGCCACAAAAAAAGAAAACTTCAGGCCAATATCTCTGATGAACACAGATGCAAAAACCCTCAACAAAATACTAGCAAACAGAATCCAACAGCACATTAAAAGGATCATACGCCATGATCAAGTGGGGTTTATCCAGGAATGCAAGGATTCTTCAATATATACAAATCAATCAATGTGATACACCATATTAACAAATTGAAGGAGAAAAACCATATGATCATCTCAATAGATGTAGAGAAAGCTTTTGACAAAATTCAACACCCATTTATGATAAAAACTCTCCAGAGGGTTTCCCTGGTGGCGCAGTGGTTGAGAGTCCACCTGCCAATGCAGGGGACACGGGTTCGTGCCCTGGTCTGGGAAGATCCCACACGCCACAGAGCAGCTAGGCCTGTGAGCCATGGACGCTGAGCCTGCACGTCCGGAGCCTGTGCTCCACAACGGGAGAGGCCACAACAGAGAGAGGCCCATGTACTGCAAAAAAAAAAAGAACTCTCCAGAAAGTGGGCATAGAGGGAACCTACCTCAACATAATAAAGGCCATATATGACAAACCCACAGCCAACATCGTTCTCAATGATGAAAAACTGAAACCATTTTTCAGGGCAACAAAACAAGGTTGCCCATTCTCACCACTATTATTCAACATAGTTTTGGAAGTTTTGGCCACAGTAATCACAGAAGAAAAAGAAATAAAAGGAATCCAAATCAGAAAGGAAGTAAAACTGTCACTGTTTGCAGATGACATGATACTATACATAGAGAATCTTAAAGATGCTACCAGAAGACTACTAGAGCTTATCAATGAATTTGGTAAAGTAGCAGGATACAAAATTAACACACAGCAATCTCTTGCATTCCTATACACTAATGATGAAAAATCTGAAAGAGAAATTAGGGAAACACTCCCATTTACCACTGCAATGAAAAGAATAAAACACTTAGGAATAAACCTACCTAAGAAGACAAAAGACCTGTATGCAGAAAACTGTAAGACACTGATGAAAGAAATTCAAGATGATACAAATAGATGGAGAGATGTACCATGTTCTTGGATTGGAAGAATCAACATTGTGAAAATGACTCTACTACCCAAAGCAATCTACAGATTCAATGCAATCCCTATCAAACTACCAATGGCATTTTTCACAGAACTAGAACCAAAAATTGCACAACTTGTACGGAAACACAAAAGACCCCGAATAGCCAAAGCAATCTTGAGAAAGAAAAACGGAGCTGGAGGAATGTGGCTGCCAGACTTCAGACTATACTACAGAGCTACAGTAATCAAGACAGTATGGTACTGGCACAAAAACAGAAATATAGATCAATGGAAAAGGACAGAAAGCCCAGAGATAAACCCATGCACATATGGTCACCTTATCTTTGATAAAGGAGGCGAGAATATACAATGGAGAAAAGACAGCCTCTTCAGTAAGTGGTGCTGGGAAAACTGGACAGCTACATGGAAAAGAATGAAATTAGAACACTTCCTAACACCATACACAAAGATAAACTCAAAATGGATTAAAGACCTAAATGTAAGGCCACTATAAAACTCTTAGAAGAAAACATAGGCAGAATACTCTATGACATAAATCACAGCAAGATCCTTTTTGACCCACCTCCTAGAGAAATGGAAATAAAAACAAACAAATGAGACCTAATGAAACTTAAAAGCTTTTGCACAGCATAGGAAACCATAAACAAGACGAAAAGACAACCCACAGAATGGGAGAAAATATTTGCAAATGAAGCAACTGGCACAGGATTAATCTCCAAAGTATACAAGCAGCTCATGCAGCTCAATATCAAAAAAACAAACAACCCAATCCAAAAATGGGCAGAAGACCTAAATAGACATTTCTCTAAAGAAGATATACAGATTGCCAACAAACACATGAAAAGATGCTCAACATCACTAATCATTAGAGAAGTGGAAATCAAAACTACAATGAGGTATCACCTCACACTGGTCAGAATGGCCATTATCAAAAAATCTACAAACGGTAAATGCTGGAGAGGGTGTGGAGAAAAGGGAACCCTCTTGCACTGTTGGTGGGAATGTAAGCTGATACAGCCACTATGGAGAACAGTATGGAGGTTCCTTAAAAACTAAAAATAGAACTACCATATGACCCAGCAATCCCACTACTGGGCATATACCCTGAGAAAACCATAATTCAAAGAGTTATGTACCACAATGTTCATTGCAGGTCTATTTACAATAGCCAGGACATGGAAGCAACCTAAGTGTCCAGTGACAGATGAATGGATAAAGAAGATGTGGCACGTATACACAATGGAATATTACTCAGCCATAAAAAGAAACGAAATTGAGTTACTTGTAATGAGGTGGATAGATGTACAGTCTGTCATACAGAGTGCAGTAAGTCAGAAAAAGAAAAACAAATACCGTATGCTAACACATATATATGGAATCTCAAAAAAAAATATGGTTCTGATGAACCTAAGGGCAGGACAGGAATAAAGATACAGATGTAGAGAATGGACTTGGGGACACGGGGAGGGGGAAGGGTATGCTGGGACGAAGTGAGAGAGTGGCATGGACATATATATACTACCAAATGTAAAATAGATAGCTAGTGGGAAGCAGCCGCATAGTACAGGGAGATCAGCTTGGTGCTTTGTGACCACCTAGAGGGGTGGGATAGGGAGGGTGGGAGGGAGCCGCAAGCGGGAGGAGATATGGGGATATACGTATGCATATAGCTGATTCACTTTGTTATACAGCAGAAACTAACACAACACTGTAAAGCAATTATACTCCAATAAAGATGTTAAAAAAAAAATGGAAGTTTATATTTTTAAGCTTCTTTGCTTTAAAAAAAAAAAACCCGAAAAGGAGAATGAGAAGGAAAGAATGTGTAATAAGATCTAGATTCCTAAATCCACAGATTAAAAAGTGTAATCTGTACTCTTTTCAGTTTTAGACTTACTGTTGCTAGGAGAAGAGGGAGAAAAGTACATTATAGGGCCCAGGGTATCTCAGCTTTTCCCCAAATGGCTCACCTCCTGAAGTGAAAGAAGCGGCAAAACACGGGCGAGTCTTTCTGCTGCTCCTTATCCTTTCGGAGGCTGTCCAAGCGACACTCCCGGCACTTGGGCAGCTGCGCAACGATGTTCACGCAAGAGTCGTCCTGCACAAAGGCCTCACCGCTCTGCTGCAGCTTCTTGAGTTTGGCTGGGTCTGTCAAAACCGACTTCCGGGATGGGGCTAGAAAAAAAGATGAAGGAAAATGGGACCTCAAATTTAAAAAATCACATCAATATCTGACTGAATTCTATTCAAAAGGTCAGTTTTCCCAAAGGGAGAACTCCTCTTCTCAATTACTGGTTCAACTGTAGTAATTTCTAAAAATGGCGTAATAGAAGACAACTATCAGAACAATTGGAAGTTTTATTCTCTTTATAAAATACATCTCATTTGGTGAATCCATTTGGCAACTTAAAACCCCAGACCCACAATTCCAAGTTAGTGCATACCTCTATTCACAACCCTAGATAAGAAGAACGCTTCAACAGAGGACCGTGCGGGAGTCAACTGTGTCAGTTTTCACACTCAAAAAGACTGGTTTGAGATGTGTTTTCCAAAGCATTCTGCAAAAGCTAACCATTCCAAATGTCACAGGCCCCTTGGCCTATAAGAGTTATCCTCTAAATGCTTCTACGAGATGCCACTTGACCCTTGACATATCTTCTATTTCCTTCACACATATGTTCCATTCAAGATTAAGAGCACTGGCTAAAGAGAGGATTTTGATTCTAAGTAAATGCATGTTTTAAGTTTTAACTTGTAATGGGCAGGTGAACTTGAAAGGAAAAGTTAAGATGGTTTCTAAAGAAAAAGGGAGACAAAAATAGAGATGTAACATTAATGAGCAACCACTGTGTCAGACCAGATAACCCAGAAAGGAATCCATTTCTAAGTCAAGAGCCGTAAGGTATACATACAGTGGGCCCTCTACATACGTGGGTTCAACCAACCATGGGTTGAAAATACTACACGACCTGTGGTCGGTTCAATCTGCAGATGCAGAACCTGCAGATGGGAATGGGAAGGCTAACTGTAGGGGACTGGTGGGTTTGTGGTATCCACAGGGGGTCCTGGGCCTGATCCCTCTCAGATACTGAGGGACTGTATTTCATACAAAACCGACAGAAAAGACCTTTTCTCGGGGTCCAAGGGAGCTGAGAAGAGGAAAGTTGATTCTTAGGCAAACAAAAAACGAAAACACAACTTCTGGGGAACCAGTCAAGAGATGGGTAGGAGACGGTGGTAAGTAGTGTTGAAAGTCTTGAAAGAAACTAGAAGAAAGATCTCAAACCAAAGAAGGCTTTAAATAAAATAAGCATCTTTAATAATTACCTTAGAGGTGTTCTAATCTTACCTCTCATTTAAAGCACGACTACAGCACACTGTAAAATGCTAAACGGATGCCATCAGGCCTTGACCCCTTAAACATTCTTATTCAGTTAGTGAAAGAGAAGGTAAAGCAAGAAAGGAGGGAAAATAAAGAAATCAGTAGTTCATGATGGAATTTTAATTACTCAGATATTGGAAACACATCATCCTTTGAGTTGGACCAGGTTTTCCCAGATCGAGTCCAAAGATGATCTTATCTGTTCTGCCTGGGCTTAAAAAAGGAAATACCTAGAAATAAGCAAGTTGAACTATCTAAATCTAGCCCTTCAGGGAGGAGAGGGACAGTTGATCCCCAGTCAGTGACTCAATTCAGAGCAGAGCCAGGGAAAAAAGCAACACCAGCTTCTGAGGAGCCACACATCTACTAAACAGAGAAAGGGCAGCTGTTCAACTCCAGCTTGTTTTTGTTTTCTAACCCCTAAGCAAGCAAGGACACACACGGCAGAGGAACAGTTTCCAGTCGAGTCCCTCCATACCCACAAGCAATACTGGTGGAAACAGCACAGAGATCCTGGTAGACTTCTGATCACACTGTCTTACTCCTCAGCCAAAAGTCCCAGTAGACAGCATGCCCCAGGATGTGGACTAGGCTTTTCATTTCTCTTAAAATCATTTTAGTTGGAGCACAGCTGCACAACATATTAAGAAAGACAAAGCTGGACTCTGAAACTCACTTCTACACCTATAATGTGCTTACCGGTCCAGAACTTTGTTTCTTCACATATTAAAATAATTTGCCTTAAAAACTAGCTGAGGGCTTCCCTGGTGGCGCAGTGGTTGAGAGTCCGCCTGGCGATGCAGGGGACACGGGTTCGTGCCCCGGTCCGGGAAGATCCCACATGCCGCGGAGCGGCTGGGCCCGTGAGCCATGGCCGCTGAGCCTGCGTGTCGGGAGCCTGTGCTCCGCAACGGGAGAGGCCACAGCAGTGAGAGGCCCGCAAACGGCAAAAAAAAAAAAAAGCTGAATGTGAGGGCTGATGACTCAAAAAGAATTAAGAAATAGAACAGGGACATGGTTATGAATATTCACTTTCTTTGGGGAGTTACATAACTCCTGAGGAACAGTAGAACCTTATGCAATTAATTTTGTGCAAATTACCAGCTATATCAACTTAAGCCTCAAGAATGAACAAGCTGGGTTAGAAGTATTACTCAGCAAGGAAAGTTGTTTTCAATTCCTCCAACTCTACTTCAAAAAGACCCCCAGTCAAATCCACCTCCAATTTCAGAGGCCTGTAGGAAAAGCTAGAGTGTGGATTATTCATTTGTTACTTACCCAAATGAATAGCGTTTTTATTAAGTTTTTTTTAAGTTAATTTTCCCACACAGCTGACAATTATCAAGTTTATTTTTAAACTGTAATAGGCCTGAACCTTCTGACATACTGAAGCCATTTAGTTCTATTAATTCTAGTAAGAGAGCATCTGGTAACTACCATCACTGATATTCATCCTCAAACTTAACATAAGTCGTGTGAAATACATGTGCCATTTTCTCTATAAGAAGAGTACTTAGTTCTAAATTGTGGGTGCAGCCAGACCTCCCCTTAAGCAAAGAGACTCTGCCTGGTGTTTCAGCACTGTCCTTAAATTCTTTAACTAAAAATCCCTTTTCTAGAGGTGGTGATGCAATTCCCTTTTTAAAAAAATTACAAATCTGGACTACCTGTGTGAGCATAAAATTTCAATCACTTCCTTCACTCCAACCTGGATGTCACAGAAAGATAAGTAATAGGCTGAAGATAAAGCAATCATCAGATCGCTCTAGATTTTATTTCAAAATTATTTTCTTAAACCAAAAATTGGGAACCACCTAAGTCATATGGTAAATGCATATAATGGAATCCTTGCAGACTTTAAAATGTTGACAGGCACCTACACTAATGCACTGGGTAAAACTGTCGGTATGAACCCATTTGTGTAATAGTTTATCTGTGTTTCTATATATATGGAACTAAGTCCACCAAAGTGTTAAAAGTAATCATTTCTGAGAAGATTTAGGGATTTTACTTTCTTCTTTGAACTTTTTTGATTGTATGAACTTTTTCTACATTTTCCTATTATTTTCTCATAAGGTAAGAAGATATGTACGTACTGACAACCATTTCTTACCTTCTACCAATAAAGATATGCAGAAACACTCACCATTCTGGATTTTATTGTTGCTTCTTGTACAGCAGCTTTCAGTATCTACTTTTGCTGAAGACTCCTTTAAATTCTGTGACTGGCAATCTAAAGTTGAAGGTTCTACCCTTTTTTCTACACAACGAGGACTATTACTACTGACATCTGCTTTCTCTTCTGGCTTATTTGAAAGGACATCAGATGTGGAAGGTCCATGTTCGAGATGCTTCTGCAGTTCAGGAGTACTGGCAATTTCCAATTCTGCCGCAGAAGAAGCCTTTGTAGGTAAGCACTCCTTAGGAAGGTCAGTCGATGATGGAGGAAAAGATTCCAAGCTGCTTTCCTGGTCAGTGTTTGTCTTCAGCTGGGTATAGCTTCCCTTCGGTTCACTCAGGATTTTCAAGTCTCCAGTTCCAATCTGAGAGGACTTTGAAGAGAGCAACCCTAGTTTGCCGACAACATCTGATGTTCTCAGTATTTCAGGCTTTGTATTTAGACAGGAAGAAAGTTCTGGTAAAATCTGTTTATGACTTCTGAAAAAGAGTAATATGTAAACTAGCATCTAGGCTCTTTTATCTCTTTCCCACCTTCCAAAAATAATTGTTTGGTTCCCTAAAGTAACCAGTATGAAAGAGAAAAGAAAACCGCTTATATTAGAGAATTTATCATAGGTTTCTGTGGGCTGAAGTTAAAAGTAATCAGTCAACGGCTCTGCAAAAATATATTAAACACTAAGGAAAAGATAACCCTAAATACTATTTGCATGTTCTCATAAATCTTTAACTGATTCAAGTTAGTTCTACTTCTCATAGCAAAATGAACCGTAGCTTTCCCTCAAAACAAACTGAGTATCACATGGAACCAAAATCACCAGCAGCGCAAAACCCTATCTATGAATGTGTTACCAGCCTTAGCACTGGACTATTTCACTCTTGTTTGGTCAGTGATCAAGACCCAAAGCAAAGAGAAGAGCCAGCTGGTTACGTACTTGTTCACAGAACCATCTGGTACTCCCTCCACCCCCGATAGGGGTTATCCTTAAAGAAATTTTGTTTCTCTGAAATTCATCCTAAAGTTCCCCAGAAAAATGCAAAGTCCTTTTTTCCTGTTACACTTGTTTTCCTGCCTCTAACAAAGGATCTCATCCTGGAGAAGCTGTTCTCACTTAAGTACCCACACTAGACATCTTTGCTTGGGTATCATCGATCTTCCTACTGCTTCCCCTTTCTGCTCTGAAGACCACTCCGCCCTCTCTCTGATTGCTATGTGTCCCTCCTCCAAGCTCTCTCCCAAGCAGCCCGCTGTCCTCCCAGTGAACCGATGTGCTCACCCACTCTCCCACTGTACTGCAGTGGTCTTCCAAGCCTACCTTTCTACACCAGTCTCTGACCCCTATCTTAGGTTTTTATCAACTGCCTGCATAGGCCACCACTCCTCCTAAAAGAGATCCTTCCCTTAAAACCCTTCTCTCCATTAACCTTGTAGCCACTTTAAATATCTGATCAAATTTTACATTTCTTTTTTCCTTTTTTTTTGCGGTACGCGGGCCTCTCACTGTTGTGGCCTCTCCCGTTGCGGAGCACAGGCTCCGGACGCGCAGGCTCAGCGGCCATGGCTCACGGGCCCAGCCGCCCTGCGGCCTGTGGGATCCTCCCGGACCGGGGCACGAACCTGTGTCCCCTGCATCGGCAGGCGGACTCTCAACCAATGCGCCACCAGGGAAGCCCAAATTTTGCATTTCTTATTATCTTCATCTGTAACTTAGTAACTATGCCTCATGACTTAGTATTTTCTCTACTGCCACATTTCTCACCTATACTTGAGGCCTGGGCTGATGAGAACCACTCACTGGAACCCTGTCTCCCTCTTCTCCACACTCCCACTGACCTCAGTCTTCCACATACAACCAATCTGCTCCCTTTTCCTTGCAAGTGGACATCTATTCTACAGCTGTCGGTAGTATTTCATTGACCGTTCTCCCTGTATCACGTCAAGAAAGCGCCTCTTTCCTCACACCCGCTTCTTTCCTGTAACCTTTTAAATGCTGTCCTGTGTGCCTACCACACCTACCACCTCTGAAGGCACCTGACCATCTTGGAAACTCTAACCTCCCGGGACAACCTGAGATACGCTGAACGGCAGGTAATTACATCAAATTTTAGCTGCACTGATAGCCTCTCTATAAACACTGAATGCGGGGTCAGTCTTGCCACCTGAGCAATGTCAGCTCAGACAGGAAGAACCATGGCTAAAATAACCGTTCTTTGTATTATGATTAAACATTTTAAAATCATAACTACTCACCCTTGAGGAATTTTTGCTCCAAGGTTAGGTGGAGAGTGGGCAGCCTGGGGGGTACTCTGGTGTCTCGGGTCCTTACTTGGCGGAGTTGCTGCAGTGCAGCCGAGCAGTATCTCCTTAAAAACTGTTGTGGGAACAGACTGTACAGGACACACACTGGGAGAGGCCTAAAAGATACCAAACCAAACAGATATTAAAAGGAAAGCCCCTAGTGGAGACATTACGAAATGCTAGCAAGATTCAAGTCTATTTGCTCGGTTTAGCAGTAAACAAGCACACCAAAGTCACCGAATAAAAAGAACAGGACAGTAGAACAAGTAATAAATCACAAATTAAGGACTTATACCTGAGAGCTATTAAATAAGTCACTCCAGCTTTTCACAAAACTTGCGTCTTCCTACAAAAGATCACAAGCTCATCTTTTACAGACCTCTGAATCATTCTGCCGGGAAAATGCAGCCGTGTGGCAATTACTTTACTAATGCAATGCACAGAAGTGAGCTTTTAATCAACAGTCTTCAAATGGTGGCAGCTTCACATGCATTCAGTTCGACATTACTAAGTGCCCACCACCCACTTACTGCGTAGACTGGCAGGAGACCAGACCACATAGGACTCTTACAGGCAGTGGTGCCTACTGGGTACCAACTTAAGCCTTTACAATGCAATAAAGGGTGAGGACATGGTTCTTGCTGGTATGTGGCTCATCAAGTCACAAAGGTCATCCCAAGCTGCAAAAAATGTCAAGTCATGACAGGCCTGTGGGACAAAGTTAGGACACTTGTCCCCTTCCACTTTCGTGTACTTTTAACTTTACAAAAATATTAATAACGGACCAACTTCTTCCCAGTTTATACTATCCAGTTTATACTTTCCCACCATGGAAAGAGAAGGAAGAGATTAAACTCAACTCCAGACAACTAAACAGTCTATGGCTTAACCAGGTGAAACCCACTGACCATCTTCACCAGCCTCTTCATTATGTGCTTAAATTTAAAGTCACGTTCTCCTTTTCAACTGCGTCTCTTTCACACCACAATGACCTTTACATTCACCTTACCAAATCTAAACTTGCAAAATCTTCAAAGTTTCATCTTCTAGTTACTAACTTCTAAAATTTTCTGCAAAACTTCCCTGAGTAAATTTTTAAAACCTCACAATTCTGAACGCAGACTATGTAGTTTTTCGCATTTACTCTGACAGCCTTGAAAATACTGTCTAGTATATGCTAAATACAAATATCTGAAAAATAAGAATTTACTTAATCACTATTACAGTTTCGGCATAGCTTCCAACTATTTTAAGGTATCAATGCTAAATCATCTGATCATATATTACACTACGTTAGCTCAGTTTTGGTTAAATATTAGCAGCTTAGTGTTCCCCAGAAGGATTTTTTGGGGGAGGCTTTGGCTATTCTAAGGACATCCTTGGGCTAGCCAACTTTACCTCTCTGGGCCTCAGCTTCCTAATCCTTAAAGTGAGGAAATCAGTTATTTTTATTCTGTACACATCCATTGAACTGCTCGAGCCAAAAAACCCTCCAAGTCATTTCCCATATCCGATCAATGAACCAGGAAATCCTGCCTCTATTTCCAAAATGTTTCTGGAATCTATAAATTTCTTTCCAGGCCACCATTACCACCATCTTTCCCCTAGACTACTATGTTTATACTAACTGGCCTGATTCCCTTCCATTTTTGCCTAAACCTTTTGCCTCCTATCTGAAATGTATTCTACCACAGAGCAATCTTTATAAAATATAAATCAATCAGATGGTGGCACTCCACTGCCTACAAGAATTCTGCATGGTCTGGTCTCTGCCAACCCCTGCCCCTCATCTCACTCCATTTGTTTACGGTGCTCCAACTATACCAGCTTCCTTTCTGGTCTTCAAATGTTGTAAGCTCTTTCTTGCCTGCCCCTGTGTATTTGCTATCCCCCCTGTCTGGGCAGTTTTCGTGTGGTTGGCTGGTTCCATCCTTCACCCTCAAATCTGCTCAACTGTCACCTCAGTATCTCTGATCACCCTTTCCAAAGCAGTGTCCCACAAGCCACTGCCTTATGCTTTATTATATTGCCATGTTTCTATCTTTCACTGTACTACCACACTGTGAAAATACCTTAAGTTACTTTTTTTACTGTCAGTCTCCTCACAATGAAACGTAAACCCCTATGGACACAGACCCTGCTCTTGTATCCACTGTTATACCTTTTAAAGCCAGGCACATAGCAGACGCTCAATAAAAAAGACTGGTGGAATGCATGAATGAATAAATGCTCTTAGCACTTAATATTTCAAAGAGCTACAACTAAGTCTTGTGAGATACCTCAAGAACCAGGCAGTGATGCTCACCAATGTCTAGCACATATTAAGTGTTCAATAAATATCTGCTGGAAAGCAGGATGGAGGAATAGAGGGAAGGGAGGGGGATTCTGCCGTTTTTACAATGGCGCCTCACCACACCGAGGAAAGGTTTTGTAGAGGAGCGGCAACGAGAGCACGGTGGCTAAGAGCAGTGGGTTTTGGTGTTAGACCCTGGTTGGAATCCAGTCTCCGACACTTCCTAGAACATTATTTAACCTCTCTAAGCTTCAGTTTCCTCATAATGAGGAGTAATGAATGACAGTAATGAGAAAAAAAGGAGAGTAATGAAGCATACTGTACAGGGCTGTGCTTCACCACAGTGCCTGGCACACAGATTAGCTGTCTCAAAGCAGAAAAATATCCTGAAAAGTTTCTCGGTGCAGTCACCATGTGTTAGAATCATCATAACCTGGATGCTTTTCCTTTAAGAAAACGAAGTATATCACGCTACAACTTGACTGAGGTTTAGCTCAACAGGGATACGGCTCCGATTCCAAAACCCATCTCCACGTGCACACCACTGCATTGGCCTCTGACTTGACAAGGGTCAAAGTTTCTTCTTACCTGAAGAGTTTTCCCTGAAGGTCTTCTATACCAGTCATGGCAATAGTTCCTCCCTGCCAGCAGACGGAGATAATATAATTGAGCGTATAATGATATTCCAGAAAGGACAGTGCTGGCTCACAATCCTCAGCAGACTCTCTCCATTAACCAGGCAACGTCCTAACTCTGAGGAGTAGTCTGCTAGGCAGAGAAGACCTTCAAGGAGCCAGATGTTCCTGGCGAACAGGTTTACCTTATCCAAAGGTATTCACCCCAGCAATCAAGAGTGTTGTCAACCTCAACCTAAACTCCTGTCATCCAAAGAGCACCAAACTCTTTGCCAGTCCAACACATCTGGAAAGTGCAGACACAGTGAGACGTGCACCAAGTGTGTTACTGTACTCACCTTTCACTCACACATGTAAATGAACTCTCTTTCTTTCCCCACTTCTTCCTTTACCTCTCCATCTCCCCTGAAATCTAGGCTAGGCCAGTGTTTCCAAAAACTTGCTTGATTACAAGGATCACCCAGGATATGGAAAAATATTCACAGTATACTGTAAAGGAATCAAGGAAGCTACACAAGAGTATGGCTTTTAGTTTACAAAAAAAAAAAGCCTCCACGAATATACAGGAAAAAGAAAAAGAAAAAAAACAGGAGGAAGACAGGTATTCCAAAATGTGAAGAGTGAGAGTCTCTGGGAAGTATGATTATGAGTGACGTTTCTTTTCTTTACTGTGCTTTTCTGGGTTTCCTAAATATTTTTAAATGAGAATAACTTGTTTTTAAATGTAAGAATCTTTATTTTGAAAACAAGTGCAATATAAAAGGAGAATAACTTTTATAATTAAAAAAATAATAATAATTTCTAAAACGTCAATACCCAGGTAAAAATTTACCATCTCCAAATTCCTTTAGAATGTGAAGATGACTAGGATAGTTCTTAAGAGCTGAAACAGACATTTTTTAAACAAATCAAATTTATTTCCACATCTTAGATGCTGAAGTTAAGGCTCAAACAGGTTGAGGAACTTATCTCCCAACCAAAGTTCAAGCCTTTTTGAAAAACAGCTTCTACTGTGTCCAGTGATCAGTAGCACACAAACCTACTGAGCTGGACCGTATGCTGACAGACAGCAAAGACACAAGCTCCCTGCCCTTCAAGAGCGTGAGTGAGGAAGAGAGGATCACTTACATACGTATATGTTACCATATTTTACAAGCACGTCCTTCAAGGTTATCCATTTACTTGCTCAATTGCCTATCACATCACTGATAAACGGGACACTTTGAAGAACTGGCACCTTCCCCAACAGGAGGTCCCCACTGACCCCAGTCCTGCTTGTACCCCAGGGTGACTTCTCCATGATCCATCAAGATGCCATGTCCTCGGGTCTGGTCCCCACCTCAACATAACGTCACGTGGCTCTCCTTTTCAGCTTATCGAATGTTTACAGTGATGCCTTCTCCATGACAGGCAACATGCAGTCAACTTCTCCAATCTGCCCTTTATTACTTCTACGCAAGACTGTTAACAATTTATCCAGTACAAAACCTGACAGGTTACCATTCTGCTCTGTTTCTCTTTCAGCTTCTAATACCATGGATTACTTGACAGTATCCCCTGTGAGTCTGCCTCTAAGAGGCAATAATCACTTGCCTGACATCCTCAATTCACAGTCCTTACTACATTACTTCCCCTCCGTAAACTTTAAGGCAAAATGAAAAGGTAGTCATGCTAATTTCTGTAATTACCTCTTCATTCTTTCCTGAACCACCTGAGGTCAAGCCTACACATTTGGAAGACAGAGGTATTAGACATCCTGGTTTACAAAGTTTCTCATCAAGTATCAAAGTTCCTGTGGCCTGTACATAGGCTTAAGACTCAGGAAAGCCAATCATCTTAGCCACCCAGATTCTTTGGTATTTGTGTAGCGTGTGCTTGCTTTGTTTCTAGTTGATGTTGTAGTCCAGCCTGCCCTGATCCAGAGCCTTAGATGCATTCACTGACCCTGACCCATTCTCATGCCATCTCCCCTTGCCCTGCCCCCACCCAGGCTCCAAAGTTCCCTCTACAATGCTGCCAACAATCTCGACAATATCCACTTGATCAATTTTAAAATTCTAAACTCCAGGGACTTCCCTGGTGGCCCAGTGGTTAAGATTCCGCGCTCCCAATACAGGGGGCCCGGGTTTGATCCCTGGTCGGGGAACTAGATCCCACAAGCCACAACTAAAGATCCCGCATTCTGTAACTAAGACCTGGTGCAGCCAGATAAATAAGTATTTTAAAAAATAAATAAATAAAATAAAATAAAATTCTAAACTCCAGCCTGGAGCAGAACATCGTAAAGGCGTTTCTGACAATTATAACACAGTAAACTTTCCATGTAACACAAGTGCATTTGGATACCTAAGTTGTGAGAAAAGTAACCTGTACTGTAACAGGACCTAAGGATTCAACTCACTTAAAAAAGAAAAAGCCGTAAGTTTCTTTTTTTCCCCCCAGATTTCAAAATTTGACCCTGTCATTTATACCCTCCCTTGAGAAGTCTACCCCAGTCCCCCATCCCCTCATTAGGCTAGTCTGTCTAGCCTAATCTTTTGGGAATTCTGAATAAAATTGCCCCATTGTGTACACTGTGATGTCCTGAAGACATGTACGAGTAATTACAAAGCATAATAAATTAGGGAATTTGACCTAGTCTGGGATATAGGTTAAAATGATGGTAAAGATGTTAGGTATGGCTTCCTGGAGGAAGCAACATCACATTAGAAAGATAAATGGGAGTTAATTAGAGTGAAGATAGGATTAGAAGAGAAAGGAGAACAGTGAGTCCTAAGGTTGGAGAAAGCACGAGGACTTGAAGAGCTGAAGAAGGCCAGCTTCTCTACAACACAGAGGAGAGGGCAAAGCTGACAGCCTTAAGTTTCTTGATCCAAATCCTATTTCACGATAGAATTAAATCCAGCACTTGAACTCAACAGTGCCATTCACAGAAGCCTGTAGTTTTCTAGGCAGAAATTAGCAATGGCAAACCAACCACTTCCTTCAAAAAGTGAGTATGTTTGTTCACCCAATCATAAATGACCAATCAAACCTCTCAATTATTGAGGTGGGAGTCCTATTTCAACACCAAATCTACTCAGAATTCTAAGGTTCCTCCCCTCTTCTCATGCAAGGCGTTCTTCTGATTTGACACACACAACTCAATTTATCTTCAAAAACACCTCCATATGGTGAAACTGTCAAATCTATTGACAATTTTCAGGAAACATCAGAACTAAAAACTTTTTCTTGACAAAAACAGTGAACCAGAAACTTATATTATCTCCATCTGCTTGAGTATAGAAATTACGGCCAAGATCTGGGACTAGTAAAGAGCAGACAGAACAGCACAGAAGAGCAGAAAAGACAGCTTTATTACCACGAAACAAACTGGCCGTGCACTGTGAGAATCAAAGAAAGGTCTACACAAGTGACAAAAATAAATCAAGGTTACCTCAGAGCAAGATTTTGCTTGTTTGGAAACCAGGCTTCCATTATTCTCAGAAGATTTGCGTTTTACAGCCCCAATTCTTGTAGAATTACCTAAAATATTTAAAAACAGGTAAGTAGGCGTCCCTGTTTCTCCTAATGTGAGAAGGATAAAGGGGGAAGGAGAACAAAGAGTTTAATCAAACAGTGTATCTTACCACATGTCACAAAGTTATCATGTACAACTTCAACATGAATCAGTGATGGATCGACAATTTTCAGTGCTGGAATCTTAAAAACAAATAAATAAAACAAAGATACTGGGAAATTTTAAAATGCTCAGGAACACACCAGAAATTAGCTCTATCAACATAACAGTAGGGGCTTCTGGGACTTCCCTGGTGGCGCAGTGGTTAAGAATCCGCCTGCCAATGCAGGGGACACGGGTTCGAGCCCTGGTCCGGGAAGATCCCACATGCCACAGAGCAACTAAGCCCGTGCACCGCAACTACTGAGCCTGCGCTCTAGAACCCACAAGCCACAACTACTGAGCACGTGCGCCACACACTACTGAAGCCCGCACACCTAGAGCCCCTGCTCCGCAACAAGAGAAGCCACCACAATGAGAAGCCCGCGCACTACAACGAAGAGTAGCCCCCCGGCTCGCTGCAACTAGAGAAAGCCCGTGTGCAGCAGTGAAGGCCCAACGCAGCCGTAAATTAATTAATTAATTAACATTTATTAAAAAAACAAACAATAGGGGCTTCTTACATATAATTTCTTTTAAAAATAATTGAGATTTTTTTCTACTCTGATATTTTAATATAAAATAATAAAAGTGTTTAGCTCCTATAAGATACTATAATTCCTTTTTATAATTATCTTTCCCTGTCAAGTTATCTTACACACAATTATCATCATCCTTACCTCCTCACAGTTGACTTGAAGAGTTTTTGATGTTGGGTTTCCATTTACAATGGTTGCAGAAAACCACTGAGTAGATGGATCCAAGCTATAAATTTTTACTTCTGAACCAACTAAGTTTTTGTCACCTTAAAAAAGCAAAAATTAAAAAAAATCCTTAGAGCAATATGCATTATCTCCCAACAGCACCATTATCCAGGATCATCTTTTCCCAAGTCTTTAAAAATGCAGTAGACAAAAAGTAAACATTAAAAGATACTGCTATAAATCCAAGAAGACAGGCATTTCAGCAAAGCTAGGAGAAAATTTAAACTATTTTTAAGCTTCACTTTTCTACTGATTTATCTTAGACTTGCAATGTATTTATTCTAGCATTTGTATCAGACCATGTAGTATCAGATAACACATTGAGACGTAACTCATTCTCCTATGCAGAGTTTTAGAGGATCCAAATTCAGGAACCTCACTCAGCAAAACTGCTAAGTCTGATAAAATACTTACAATTGTGAAATTGACCAAGAAAATCAATAACAGTAAATGGCAAGATCAAGATTACCAAATTAATGCTTTAATTTTATAAGACTGAAATTCCAAACATACCAAATTCCATGTCAAAATACAGCTGAGCGTGTTTAATATCTACTTCACTTTTATAGTCTTCACATGATCCCTGAGCTTTCCAAATTTCACAGGCTTTAGAATACATTACAGAATAAAGTCCTTCACTCATCTAGTTGCATGGGAAAAGCAGCCAAAGAATTTCTAACAAATTAGAATTTTTAATGAGCAAATGAGTGAGAAGCGCTAAAACATAGCTTCTTACCTTGTAAAAGATGGCTTTCATCCAAATGTTTCACAATCAAAGCTTGAAATTCTTTACTGACATTATGATTATCGATAAGTGAAAGTCGAAGATTGTTTACATCCTGAAAAAGGGAAAATCATTACATTTTAAGGTAACAAGTAAGAAGAGTTGTTTAAATTCCAGTGGATATTTCAATCAGTTTAATCACAGGGATTAAAGTAGTGTCACTTAGCCATTTGATGGCAGCAAACCATTGCAACTCCAATGAATTAGACTGGTCAAATAGTAGGAAACCATCAAACCATCACAAATATAAGGTAGACAGAAGCGAAGTCACCCCAAGCTAAGAGCAAGACAGATACTAAGAGTGGCTCAAAGTTTAAGTATAATAAGCAAACAAACTAGCTAGTCAGTTCATGTCAAAAATACTCTGTATCCCAAACTCTATGGATTAGGGAAATCACAGCTCCAAATGCAAGGGGCAAAAGACACATACATAGAAATCACTTAGATCCATAGACTCAATTCACTGAAATTGCTGTTTTTAACAAACATCATTTCACACAGATTCATTTACCCTAACTAGAATTCCAAATGCATTCTTGTTTACGAAGGGGGGCGTGGGGGTGAGGAAGGACTAAATCTGAATGAATAGCGTTAAGCCTTCAGCAAGCCAGCTTTGAAACATTCAATTCTTGGCAGCTCTATTTTTGGCACTATTCCACAGTGCTCTGGCTTTGTGTGTACACTCAGTTATGATAAATGTATACAGACTGTCAATAGGAGGAACCTGCCAAAGCCAAACTGTATAGCACAGAAGCCCTTCCAATATCAGGCCTTCATGCTTTTCTGCATGTGAAATGGGTACACAGTGGCCAAAAACAGTTCATCCATTTCTCCCATTGGAAAGAATAGTCTTTTAGAGAGGCCATGCTGGAAAAATTTCTTAAGCCAAATAACATTAGACTTAAACTAGGGGTTTCGTAAGAGCTCAACATTAATAACCAGAACGGGCCGTGTTTTTTTTTTTCATGCTACTGCAATTTCAAAAAATTTAAATGTGTTCTCCAATTCCTACTACAAGGTAAAATATCATGTTAATGGGGCGAGCCACAAAGGGCTCTTAAATAAATAAAACTTACTGACCTTTTTCAACCTCAAGAAACAAAACTGAAAAGGTTAAACCCATGAAAGATATAAAACAGAACTGTCCCGAAAACAATACTAAGAAGTAAAAACTACTCTACTGCTCAGTGAAGCAGACATCCACAGCCCCTGCTGTATGCTCCTTGGTCCTTAAGAGCAGTCATTCTGCCTTTTAATGTAGGAAAAATATCAAGATGCCTATTTGACATATGAAGATAACTTGTGTCTGCAATTAAGTAAAAGCATCTTCCTCTGTTCCATTTACTTAAACATTATAAAATAGGGTTCAGAGTGTGAATCTTGTTTTCACTCACTTCGAGGACATGGAAGTAAAAGTAAGACTTGAGTAGAGAAAAGTCAACGCCAAGGCCCAGCAATGGTAATGACCCTTGGTCCTAAACTCTTTCAGCAAATAAACTGGTTTAATTGTTCTACAGGCCATAGAAACAAGTCAGGTCACAAAACAGAAGTGGGTAAAGGGGGTTACTAAGCTTCACAAATGACACATAAAAAAACCAATGTTAGGGCTTCCCTGGTGGCATTGGGTTGAGAGTCTGCCTGCCGATGCAGGGGACGCGGGTTCGTGTCCCAGTCTGGGAAGATCCCACATGCCGTGAAGCAGCTGGGCCCGTGAGCCATGGCCGCTGAGCCTACGCGTCCGGAGCCTGTGCTCCGCAACGGGAGAGGCCACAACAGTGAGAGGCCCGCGTACCGCAAAAAAACAAAACGAAACAAAAAAACCCAATGTTATTATAAGACCAACATTATTCCCAAGGTAGTGATGTGTGGCGGTAATCTGTGTGTTCTTCCCCTCCCTCCCAACATTTAAGGAAAAAAATCACACACGAGCAAGACCCAAGAGCCTAAATGTTGTCAAGAAAAAGGAGGGAGTTCTGCAAGCTAATTGGAAAGAATATGAACACGCACACACACAAACACACACGATTCACATTGTTTGTGGTAGTTATGTTAAGTCACCACAAACACTGCATTAGTGAACACTGAACCATTCCTAGGGGAAAGATGGGGTTAGGTTCCTTCGAGCCTCTGGTCACAACACTGTTGTCAACCAATCAATACATAACCTTGTTTTATGTGTTTCTGTTGAAAAACACATGATTTAGTATATATTGCTGCAATATTAACCTCGAACCCATGGCCACTACACCTCATGGCTGAATGCAGCTCATCTAACGCATGTATTTTCTCCCTAAGACACATCACAGCCTCCCTGCACTTAGGAACACTAGCGAGCACTTCAGCACTCCCCTTGGGGGCCACTTTAAACAGTGAGATCACCAACCAAAAAGCACAAAAATGCAGTACTAAATAGACCTTGACAAGGACACTTGTTTACAGTAGAAGAGAGGAAATAAGAAGGCAGAATGTCACCTTATTCAACCTCAGCTGGGAACGTGTGTCAGACAACTGAAAATTTTCACCACTCTGCACATGTCTGTGAATGACCATGAAAGCACCAAAGTCCTGACTGGGGGGTTACAAATATATTTTAGCAAGTAAGCAAGTTCCCAAATACAGAATCCTTAAATAATCAGGACTGACATATATATATATATATACAGATATATGTATATATATGAATGATAGTCTTAGAAATTATCTTCATATCACCTAGGTGTTTCTATACACACACATCATCAACTGTAGTACGTCTGTCCTTCCAACCCCAAATAAACAGTACCAACCCAACGGCTAACACTGAGCAGTGATGTCCGACAACTCAGCTGCTCATAAGATGGGTCCTTTTCTCTGTTAGATATCTGAATGAGAGCAATCAACGTCAATATGTTCGTTCTCATATTAAAGGAGTTTGTATTTCTATTTTTAGGGTTTAAGATTGTTTCCGAGTTTTACCTGTATAGGCTTTAAAAGGTCTTTAGAAAGAAATACTCTTTGTTGATCTCCTAAAAAGCGAATAGACGTTATGGATCCCAAACCAGCTTTGTCCAGCAGAGATCTGTACATCTGAAACAAAAGAAAATGTTTTGGCATCATAACTGCTGCCAGCATAATTCTGAAAATGGGGACGGGCAATTTTCCATACACACGGAAAGAGATAAAGCCATTCAGTTGTTTATTTACTACCAGTATCTCAATAATAACTATTTATGCAACCACAACAGGAGCACTCCAGAATCAATAATTTAAATGAGATACACATTTGAGTCATTAACATATAGGTCTGGGTCCACAGATGTATGGCTTCCCCCAAATTTATGCAAAATATTGCCTTATGTACATTTTTGTGGGGCGACAGGGCCATGTTTTTAGCAAATTCTTACTAGATGGGGGAAAAAATACAAAGAGCAAAACACAACTTTAAACAAAACCTGACGTCACTCAAACATCTCCAGCAGCTCTTCTCACCCATGGGCAAGATCTTAACTTTGCTCATACGGGCATGCAGGCCCTTCACAAGCTGGTCAGCCTTTCAATCACCCTCTTAGCCTTTCAACTATCCAATCTGCCCCTTCCTCCTTCAAGCCCCAGCTCATGTCTCAAATAGCCTTAACTGTCCTCTCCTGATCACTATTTTCCTTTAACTGCACCAGACGTTATGGTGTGGAAATGGCATAGTCATATACTGACTGCCAGCATCTTTAAAGCCAAAGAACTATGAGCCAGAGGGAACCTTAAAGATCATGAGACCAGGGCCTCCCTGGTGGCGCAGTGGTTGAGAGTCCGCCTGCCGATGCAGGGGATACGGGTTCGTGCCCCGGTCTGGGAGGATCCCATATGCCGCGGAGCGGCTGGGCCCGTGAGCCATGGCCGCTGGGCCTGCGCATCCGGAGCCTGTGCTCCGCAACGGGAGAGGCCACAACAGTGAGAGGCCCGCATACCGCAAAAAAAGAAAAAAAAAAAAAGATCATGAGACCAAAAGTGGAAACCCTTACAGGGGCCAGGCAACAGCTACTTTTCCCCTTCAGCCTACTGTTGCGATAAGGAATTGCTATGAGGCTCCAGTGTTGCCGTATCTTGCCATTTTTCCAAGAAAAACTGGGACTCTAGATTTTTAAGGACATTCTCTACATTTTTTAAAGGTAGGCAACTAATTTAGATTTTCTTAAAACACTGAGGGTCAAACCAAAAAGATCTGTATGTCTGTATATATCTGCTGGTTTCTAACCACTGACCTAGACTAGACGTTCCCCCCATGACCTCCACCCCCGACTTTTCAAGTGAAGAAACTGAGGCCCAAGAAAAGTCAAGGGTCAGAGTTGCAGGGCTCCTAGCAGGGCTGACAGGAGGTCCTGGGGGTTTTTCTGAATCTTCTACATTGTCATATCTCTGTACTATTATTTTCCAGAGGACCAAATATAGGCATTACGTATAGATTTTCCCTGTTTCATTCATAACAGGTGAAATACCCTCTACTCAGGAGTTCAAATAAGCCCGAGTTTTACTCACTATCGCAGGCCACTGAACAATTCGTTCAGAAACATCAGGAGACTTTCGTTCAGCCAAAACCAAGTTATGTTCCACTAAAAAGGCTCTCCTTAGAAGGCTGTAGACATCTATCCATCTTCTCTTCCTCCAAGATTCCCCATCAAACTCCACACACACCTAAACAAACAGAATTGAAGGAAAGCAGACTTGATTAACAAAAATAAACATGAAAAATGCCTAAGTTGAATTATACCCTCACCATTCTACTCGAGTCTTGTATCTGAATATGCTGCCCCCGACTCCTGCTCTCTTACTTCCCTTCTAAACCCACAATAAACTAACCAGATCTGTTAGTCTAACCAACAAGCTTTGGCTCCCAAACCACTTTGGGAAGCAGAGTCAAGGGATATGGAGACCAGTCACTGCCCTCAAAGTAACCTCTGGGAAGCCTTAACAAAAAGGAACCCCCAAGTAGAAGGTTTTTACATATGTTAATTAGACATCAGAGCTCTGAGAATTGAAAGACAGAAATCTGAAACCCGAAGTACTTCTCGCAGGGCATTGTAATTCTATGTTGACATTGTCAGTGAGTTTAAGATGACCGCCCATCAACACAATCCACCACTGGCTTCTGAATCCCTCTGGTAGCAGCAGGACTCAGCACGAGGCGCTTTCAATGCTTTGAGTTGAATAAACTGGGAAATTTACCTCAGAGTTTGAAATCCAAGACAACTTTGCTAAATAGAGAAATAAGTAATTGATAAGGGACTCCAGAATTTTCCAAAACTACCTCTAACTTCTTACATGAAAGTTAAACTCCCTTTGAAATACTATTTTCCAAGTAACTATGAAGTTTTCTGCTTCTGATCTGCAAAATACCTTTTAGCCCTAAAGTTAAAACCCTTCTAATTTGTACAGATATTTTAAAACATAAAAAAAGAATTCAGTCCAAAAGTGGGTCTCTGACAGTAACCCATAAGTAGGAATCAGTCACAAAACCTTAGAAGTCATATAAATGTACCAAACACCTTAGCTTCCTTAACCCATTATGAATATGCTACCCTTTAATTTACTCTAAGTCTTTTTAAATGTTTCTTATGTTTTAACTGACATACAATAAACTTCCTCAATATTCAGTGTAAAAAATCACTATTTTGGGCTTCCCTGATGGCACAGTGGTTGAGAGTCCACCTGCCAATGCAGGGGACACGGGTTTGTGCCCCGATCCGGGAAGATCCCACATGCCGCGGAGCGGCTGGGCCCGTGAGCCATGGCCGCTGAGCCTGCGCGTCCGGAGCCTGTGCTCCACAACGGGAGAGGCCGCAACAGTGAGAGGCCCGCGTACCCCCCCCAAAAAAAAATCCAAAAAAAAATCACTATTTTAATTTGATTTAAAAGCTCTCCTCTTAATAGAGTGATGCCTCATTTTTGGTTTCAAAGAATTAGTTAATAAATCTATCAACACTTCATAATTTCATAGACAATCCTATCTCCCTTTTCAACCTTTAACTTAAAAAAGTTTATTTAATTTCCATTTATTCATCAGAACCCAGTTCAAAAATCCTTTCCTCAAGGAAGCCGTCCCTTACCAAAGAGCCCCTCTCTCTCCCAAGAGAAGTCCCTTGCTAATTGTACTCAGAACTCTGTACTCTTCCTTCGTAGCACTAATCCACATTTTGAATTATTTATTTGTGGTTAACTGATTGACATATTAAACACTCTAATCGGTCAAAGTCTGTCTTTTACTTACCATGTGTTTCATCAGTCAGTACTCGAATACTTGTTGAATGAATAAATTTCTCTCTGAATTGGGCTTTTACCTTGTTTCTCTCATCCATTTGGAAGGCAGGAAGTTCCCAACTGATATACCACTAGCCTCAATGCCAAACTTTTCCAGTTTTATGGCTATAGACTATCAATCTTTAAAATCAATGAAATTTGAGACCCATCCTATCCTTCTCCCCCAACCACAAAACAGGCACCCCTAATTTCCCAGGCAACTTCCGCTGAGAAGCTGCATATCTTCTTGGTATGGCAGGCTTTTAACCTTGCAGTTATTACAGAATAAGTGTAAATGTGTTAAGCACCTACTATGTGACAAGGCCCTGCGTACTCTACCTTGGTTCTATGTATTCCACCCATCACCATAACCAACCAGTGGTCCTTCACATGGGCTTCAGAGACTGCCTATCTTCCTTTCTGTTTGCCTAGCCACAGAATCCAGGTCCTCTGACATCTCCCCTAGTCTTTTTGCCACACAGCACATCAACCTCAAATCCAACTTAGCTTTGGATGAGTTTTCCCATCAATGTAGTGTAAGAGGAATGCACATCTACACACATCAGAACCAGAGAGATCTGGGTTTGAATACCAGCTATGTTGAAGCTTTCTTAGAATGATTTTACATGCATAAAATAAAATATGTAGGATTACAAAGGAAACCAATTAACTGTACCCAGGTCAAGAAGCTAAGCTCTCTGAATCTTGTGTTCTGGTAGCTTCAGAATGAAAGTACTAACACCCACCCTTCACTGAATTGTTAGGTAGATTTTAAAGGCAGTTTATGTTAAGTATCTAGCAAGGAGACTAGGTAGTTTTAAGACCTCCACGGTAATTCAAATCTTAATGTATCAGAGTATCACTTCTTCAGTTAGGAATGGAGGGAGGAAGACTTCAATATGATTATCTAACATCTACTCAGAAAAAAAGTAATCTAAGATCTTAAGTGGCTTCCCAAATCGTATGCAATATCACAATTCTTATCATATCTATAAGCTATCTATAAAGCTTATGATCAACCCTAAACCAAATTTTAGACAAGGTCCCTCTTTATATCTCAATTTTTAAAATATAAATTTATTTATTTATTATTTTTGGCTGCTTTGGGTCTTCGTTGTGCTCAGGCTTTCTCTAGTTGTGGCGAGTGGTGCTACTCTTTGCTGCGGTGCGCGGTCTTCTCACTGTGGTGGCTTCTCTTGTTGCGGAGCACGGGCTCTAGGCACACGGGCTTCAGGAGTTGTGGCACACGGGCTCATTACTTGTGGCTCACAGGCTCTAGAGCACAGGCTCAGTAGTTGTGGCGCACAGGCTCAGTTGCTCTGCGGCATGTGGGATCTTCCCGGACCAGGGCTCGAACCCGTGTCCCCTGCACTGGCAGGCGGATTCTTAACCACTGTGCCACCAGGGAAGTCCCTATATCTCAATTTTTGAGTAATCTGAAAATTAAGTTTAGTTCTTTAAAAATAAATAAGTTTAGTTCTTTAAAAATAAATAATAATACTTTGAAGTATTAGGTTGTGTTGGTCAAAACTTCACATTTAAAAAGATGACTTTGAAAAAAATATAATGAAACCAACAAGTTGTGAGCTTTCTTAAACATTCTTTAAAAAGTTTCCTATTTATCATAACCACATATCTTTCATTTGTGCCTTGAGACCCGAAGTTCTATATATAAGGACACCCCCCCCACATCAAAAGCCTCTTTTACAGAAATTTCTATTTAAAAAAATCAACGGTAAGAGTTCAAATTCAGGGGGAACTAATGTGATTTGACCAAGCTCCTGCAAAGTGACAGATACAACTAGTTCTCATTCTAAATTGTGTGCTTTCCTCCACAATCCCTTGGTCCACAAAGGAGATGTTATCTGTGCTGTCTGACTCCAAAGGCCAGTTTAAGGCCTATTAATTACAACTTACTACCTATAATTCCCAAATTTCCTATTTAAAAAATAGGGCGTGCTTCGCTGGTGGCACAGTGGTTGAGAATCTGCCTGCTAATGCAGGGGACACGGGTTCGAGCCCTGGTCCAGGAAGATCCCACGTGCCGCGGAGCAACTGGGCCCGTGAGCCACAACTACTGAGCCTGCACGTCTGGAGCCTGTGCTCCGCAACAAGAGAGGCCACGACAGTGAGAGGCCCGCGCACCGCGATGAAGAGTGGCCCCCGCTTGCCACAGCTAGAGAAAGCCCGCGCACAGAAACGAAGACACAACACAGCCATAAATAAATAAATAAATAAAGCAAACTGTCAACAAGTAAAAATAAATAAACACTATAAAAAATAGGGCATTTTGTAAATACGTGCCTATTAGCCTACAAAATTTCTTGACCAGATGTTGGATATTTCAAGTTAATTAGTTCAAGCTGTTCTTCCCAGAAAGCTCAATCTCTTTCCTTTAAGATATATGAATTAATATTATCTAATCAAGCTAACCTCAAAACCTCCAATTTTAGTATACACTAATCTTACCTAAGTATATGATTATGAAAACTATCAGAATGGCCAAGTAAAATGTTTCCAAGTTTCAAAGTAGGCACTTACACAATGGCATGGTTTTTAATCACGAAGTTTTTAATGACATGTCTACTCTATGCCCGGTACCAGAGTACAGAATACCACTTATTTCACTACTTCACAAATTAGGAATTCATTATGCTTCATTTATGTCTTCTTATACCTAGACTCTTACCTAAAATCCCAGAGTCTAGCATTCAATTATAGGGGTAAACACTTTTTATTACACTGTGCTAAGAGTTTCTCATTTTACATGGGTTGACTGACAACAGAATCCACCAACATTCAAGTTTCAACTGTATGCAAGGATGAAAAAAACAGGCATTGATTGGTCAAGGCATCCAATTGCCAAAAAGGGTTTTAACAGCAGGAAATGGTACACGTAGTCGGCAAGCAGTAGTGATCTGCTAAGGACATCCTAAAGAACTAACAAGGGGCAGAAGAGGGCTTCCCTGGTGGCGCAGTGGTTGAGAGTCCGCCTGCCGATGCAGGGGACACGGGTTCGTGCCCCGGTCCGGGGGGGGGGGGGTTCCCGCATGCCGCGGAGCGGCTGGGCCCGTGAGCCATGGCCGCTGAGCCTGCGCGTCCGGAGCCTGTGCTCCGCAACGGGAGAGGCCACAGCAGTGAGAGGCACGCGTACCACAAAAAAAAAAAAAAAAAAGAAGAAGACGGGTCAGAAGACTCAAGGAAAAAGTAGGTTCAAAGCAAGGAAAAGACCCGGACAAATACGCTGGGGAAGGAAGGCGTTCCCAGCATGCGCAGAACAAAGCCGGTGAGGAAGCAGTCTGCCTCACACTCCAGTAAACCAAGTAGCATAAAAATAAGGTTAAAGAAGTCCTTATACAAAGTGAGAGAGTGGCGTGGACATATATACACTACCAAACGTAAAATAGATAGCTAGTGGGAAGCAGCCGCATAGCACAGGGAGATCAGCTCGGTGCTTTGTGACCACCTGGATGGGTGGGATAGGGAGGGAGGGAGACACAAGAGGGAGGAGATGTGGGGACATATGTATATGTATAACTGATTCACTTTGTTATAGAGCAGAAATTAACACACCATTGTAAAGCAATTATATTCCAATAAAGATGTAAAAAAAAAAAAAAAAGAAGTCCTTGTAATCACACCTAATTAAGATCTGTTGTTATCCCAGTTAAAGAGAATGCCAATGCTCCATCGGAAGATAATTTCTAAACTGCTTTTCTATATACAAGTAATAATTTTATGATTCCTTCATTTGGTCAAATATTTTAGCAAAAACTACATGCCAAGCAATGTTCTCAGTGCTGGGGATACTGAACCCAGCAAAATAGAGTTGCCCTAACCTCACTCTATCTGAATATTAAAACCTAGTGTTTAAGGTCTGGGGACAAACTTGGGCAAGTTATTTAACTTGTTTAAGCCTCAATTTCTAACACTAAAAAATGTGGTTTACTATCTAGAATTTTTGTGATAAAAGTATTTACTGCATGATAAGTATCTATTATGTCTTCACCTAACTTCTTTGTAATCAACTACTAAACATTGTATCTGAGTAAGTGACTTTGTTACAAAGTCTTTGTTACAAAGTCTTTCTCTAGATGAAACAAAGTTAACAAGACTTGGTCTCATTAATTTCAACCTCAACTAAGGAAGCAAGTCAGTCTAGACAGACTTGTACTTCTATCAGTACTAAAACAGTTGCACACTACTTGAATTTCATTCATTCATATTCATTGCGGCCCCCCAACCCACTCCCCAAAACTCAATATCCCTAAGCCCAGGTCTTAGGCATTGTCTTAGTTACTCAGTTCCTGCCTGCATCTCACAGAACACAATTGGTTTCAATGTTTCAGAAACTGTTTTTGCTAACACAACATGCCCTTAAACTTACACCAATTACTTTATCCGCTACTCAATTAAGGAATGCAGCAATAAATCATGATTCGAAAAGAGAAACTGAGTAGATTTCTTACATGAGGGCTGAGTTGTGAAGTCTGTAGGTAAAGCAAAAAATCCACTACAGTCAAAATTGTTCTTGAATTAAAATCTCCGTCATCTCCAGGTTAGGCACCTTAGTGCAGTGGAAGACACACAAAGCCAAACTTGGATTCCAATGCTCCCTCTGTCACTTGGCAGCTAACTATGCAAGTCTGGACAAGATTTCCTTTCCTAAATCTATTTCTTTATTCTGAAAATGAAGATATCACCACCACTTCAAAGGCTGGGGGTGGGGGAGATGTGGAGATTAAAAAGAACACACATAAAGGACCTCCTAGATTCCCTTCCTAACCCAACAGGTCCGCAATCACTGCTGAGTAAGGAAACACCTAGTCTCTCATCATCTGCCAAAGAACTAAAGACTGTAAGGATTAATCTTGTTTCCACTCAAATCGGGTAAAAACAAATGCACTAGAGAAAATTTTACTTGGCAGGTGAAATAAACCGCCATAACTATGACTGTAATCTGCTACACAAAGCCCATTTTATTGAGAAAGATTATTAGCCTAAGCAAATAGGCTGTACCGCATTACCTTCTTTCTGTAAACATCAGAACGCACCTTGCTAGGAGTGAAACGAAATTTCACAGCGTACGACAGGAGTCCTCTGGTGGCAGAGCCTTTGATCAGGGAGCACTGTGATTAAGAAGGTGGGCTCAAGGGTCAAAACTTTCCGGGTCAGAACACAGGTTATGCCAATTCCTTGAACAGTGTTTCAGCAACCAACACATATTCAACTGCCAATGCGAAAACTTGCTTCCCTTATTTGAGCAGTTTTCAAGAAAAAGCAAAGATAATGACCAAGTGAAGAAGATACTGAAACATATCCGTTACCCAGGATGGAAAGCTCTTCCGTTCTGACAAGCTTCCTTCAAGTTATCACCACTTCGGAGACTTTGTTGGGAACCTTTTTTCAGTTATTTTTGCACAAAGGAGTCTTTGTTGGTACAATGGCTTCCTCACTGGTAGTTTCCACACAATCCTTTCACACCAATACTTCTACTAGGGAGTACGATCAGAATTCATCTCTTTTTGAAAAGATCTAACTGCAAAAGGTTCTGCGTGTCATTCTGATGAAAAATCACTGGCCGCACTTGTTCCCATTTCTCTCCCTCCCCTCAAACACTCAAATGGAATATTTCAAAGCCATCCCTCCAACACACCATATAAGGGGCAGCTCCACCCCAGCCCTCCATATATGGTCATATCCCACACCCACTCACAGACTCATCAGAGACAACCAGGAACCAATTCCTGCCCTGACCCACCATATACGGACAAATACCCACCTTAATATACTGAAGAGAATTAAGCTCCTTCCTCTACACTCACACTTCTAAGTCTGAAAGTTTAAGAAGCTGGGTGAAGAAATTAGAAGGAACCAATAAAAAACCCGACTGAAAGCACTTCTAAGCACTACCGCTCAATTCTCAATGATTCCAAACGTCACCCACTTGCCCAACGACACTCCCCCTTCGCAGAAATCATCGTACAGCCCTAATGAGGCACAGCGCGTGCAGTAACTAATCATGTCTGAGCAACCCTAAGCCCATCATTAAACACGGGCAACTCTAGGCCAAACACACCTCGCTCTACACACCATTTCAAAGACTTTCAAGGTCTACTTTTCTGCACCTTCAGATCAGATGCCAACTTTCTGGTCGCCTTTTCAGAAAAGGGGAGGGAGGGTTGCTGGCTGTCTCGTTACCAAGGTAACTAGGAAACGTCCGACTGCCGAGGCCCGGGAGCCGGTTTTACCTTCAGATCCTTCTTAGTAACGTCGGTGTGGGAGACGGCTCGAATGGTCCCGGAGAGCCAGGGCCACTCGGCGACGCGCTCCAAGTCCCAGCTGTCGTGGCCGCCGTCGCTGCCGTCGGCTGCGGACAGGCTGAGGAATCGCTTCCCTACCAATACTGGCCAACTTTCTCCGAGCGTGAGCACCATGGTTCCAACGCTGCAGGCAGGGCTCCTCCCTGCAAAAACACAAAAACAAAATGCAACGGGGGCGGCCGGCGGGAGGGGGCCGGGAAGAGAGGTCGGTGGGGGAGGCCAGGGCGGAGGAAAGCGTCCTAACCCCGATCGGAGGAGTGGACCCCACGCGGCGGCGGGTGAGACGGAGGACCCCGCACCCGATCTCTCCACCCGCGCCCTCCCCGCTCCCCGATCCCTCCCCCACCGCAAACACTGGCCCAAGCGTCGCGTGACCCTGGCTCTCCCAACTTTCGCTTTTCCAAAACCTGAAACCTAAACGCAGACAGAGTGAGGGGAGAATTATCTGTGGCTTAAGTGGATTTGAAAGTGTTCGCCCCTCACCCCGGAAAAGAAAAGGCCCCGAAGCAGAGGGCCCGTCCCAGGCGGCCGGGTCCCCGCCCCGGGCAGCCCCGCGGGAGGGGTGAGCCCGCCGTTCCGCACTTGCCCCGCCGCCCCGCCCCGACACCCTTCTACTCGGCCGCAGACCCCCAATCTGCGCTGCAGCGCGGGGGCGGCGGGGCCGCGGGCTTGGCGCCTTCACCTTTCTTCCTCCGCTCCCCTCAGCCGAGGCCGCGGCGCTCTTACCCCGCCTCCCGCCTCCCTGAGTCACCGGCGGCGGCCACCGTTTCCAGCCGCCCAGCCGACTCTAGCTCTCTGACTTGGTTCTAGAGCTCTCACAAGACACGCACAGCCTCCCGGGCCCGCCCCCTCGGAGCCGCTTCCATCGTTCATTGGCTGAGTCCAAGGAGGTGGGCGAGACTCGTGGGGAAGGAGCCCATCGCCATTGGCCGCCCCGGCGAGGGCGGGGCGAAAGAAAAAAACAATTCCTCGGCTGCCTCCTCCCTTTCCCCTCCCCCTTCCGACTCCCGGACGACCCCCATTAGGTTAAAGTACACCGAGCGTAAGCGAGGGATCCCTCCGCCACAGCCATTCTTTCCATTTGTTGCCTCACGGGATGCAAAAAAGTCCAGAGAAATCGGTCATCAACTTTAGGACCCAGAGAAAAATTGCACCGGTGCACAGATAAGACTGAATGGCGAACCCCACGGCTGTAAGTGCTTATTGGATTGCTTTTCAAGTGCGTGGGCTGTCGACCGAAGATAGGCTTTTCACTTGGCGGAAGAATCTCACAGGAAAGGGGTGAGGGCGGTGCAGAGTCAGCGGGGGAGGGAAGGGACAGGAACGTGCGGTTTGAAGCGTACTCAGCTAGAGGGAGGAGCGATGGTGCTCTGGAGACTCGTGCGCAGGCGCTTCGCGGAGCAGAGGCTGGAGCTTGGGCTGCTGGGCGAAATGGCCGCGGGAGGCGCAGGCGCACGTGGTGCTGATCATGGAATGTCTAAAGTCCGCCATTTTGAAGGAAACATGAGGAAAGGCATGGAGTCCCTGGGAAATGACGTTAATTAAATCTAAAGCAAAAGATGCCGTTCAGTACAATGCAGAATGGGTTTTTTTCTTTTTGTTTGTTAATGTAAAGGGAGGATGAAAAGATATTCTGAGTCTTACAATGAAATGGAAAGACTAGATCAAGGTCATAATGATGTAAGAGATATGAAGAGGAGGTGACTTTGAAGGACAAAGGAGTTGAGGGGTGATTGTGTCTTTTGGACCTGAAGTTTTTTGGTTGAACGAAAAAAAAAATGGAATGAAGTAATTGAAGATCTCTTATTTTATAAAGGCTGGTGCTTGACCTGGCATCACATTTAATCTTTAGATTAAATGAAGATTAAGTGAAGAACTCAAGCTCCCAATTTTACAAGTGTGAAAACTGAGAATCGGAAAAAGTTCAGAAATGTATTCAAGGAATTATAGATAGAAGTTAACTGCAGGTGTTGATTTTCAACATATATGTTCTGAATACATGACATTAAATAAAAATTTTAATTAAGAGTAAACATTGAAGAATTAATTTGATTTGTAATTTGCAGACCATTGAAAAGGGGGAAAATGGAACAAAGAAAACTTGTCCAGTACAACATAAGTCAGAATGGGAAGAAGGGAGGAATAAAAAAAGAAAAGAAAAAAAAAACCTAAGCAGAAATACGATAAATACAAAAAAAATAAAATAAAATTAGAGGAGTAAGTCTAAATATCAGTATTTACAATAAATATAAGTGGGTTAATTTACTCAGACCTTAAAAAGACACACTGGATTAAAAATAAAATCCATCTATAAATTGACCACCAGCAAACTCCAACAACAACACAGAAAGCTTGGAAATAGTGGGTTAAAAGAGTTTGTAATCTAATGGTAATTGAAGGAAAGTGATATAGCAATGTTAATATAATTGAAAGCAAAGGCATCAAAGAGAAAAAGATTTTATACTAATAAAGGATAAAGTCCACAAAGATAACACACACTCTTGAATTATTGTGACTCTGGGAACATATTCTAGCCTATGCTAAGACTAAACTTATGAGAAATTTTTGACAATTCGTAATAAAAGTACAGTGAAGATATTTATAAATACATCTACCCCAGAAATAGGCGTCTCAGATTTTTAAAATAAGTGAGGGTATGGAGGATCTAGATTACATAATTAACTATTAATTTGAAAAACAATAGCTGGGAACAAGTTCTATGAAACTTCAAATAACATATAAATTCCTAGGTTACATTCATGGTTCCAGAACTTGGGAAAGATGGAAAGTTATCCAATGCATTTTATAAAACTTGCAAACCCCTATTATCCAATCTGAACCAGTAGAGTACAAGAAAGGAAAACTATAGTTCAATCACACTTATGAACAGAGATAGAAAATTCTTATATAAAATATCAGCAAGTTAAATCCAGCAGTATATTTTTAAAATAATCACCATGATTAATTAGGATTATTTTATGAATATGAGGATATTTCAAGATTAGAAGATTACTATAAATCACCACAACAGGTTAAAAGAGAAAAATTGTGTTCATTTTAGTAGAGGCTGAAAAGAACACACACTCACAATGAACACTGAACTGCCATGAAAACTAGGAATATTAAGAGCACACACATATTTAATGCTTATTCATGATTAAAAAATAATTTTAAACTTCCTACAAACCTAGGAATATAAGACACCCACCTTAGAAAAACACCTGCAAATATGAACTAGGAGACATCAACAAGGTTGTTCATTTCAGCATTGTTTGTGGCTGTGAAAAATTAGAAATAATTGAAATGTGCTTCAATTAAATAAATAAATGAAATGTGATACATATAGTGAAAACCTGTAGAGCATTTGAAAGGGAATGAAATATATTTTGATGTACCAATAACGATAGATTAGCAAAACACATTTTGAATGAAAAAGAAAGTTGCATTTGGCAATATTTGAAAATACACAAAAATTACACTATATATGTTCCATGAAATATATATATTGAGACTCATAATGATGGTTACTAGTATTGGAGGGTGCACACTAGCATTGGGGGTGTTGGTCAAAGGTGATTTAGCATTGTTTGTAATTCTCTCATTTTTATAAGGCAAAAGTATTCATGTTACTTTTGAAATTTAAAGCTATATTTTAAATCCTATGAATGTAGTTTACTACATTAACACTCAAGAGTATTCATGACAAATTATTAGAACTAATACAAACATCAAGAAGGTGGTGCAATAAAAAATCAACAAAAAAGGATCAAAAGAATTCCTATTCCTCAACAAGCATCAATTACAACAGAAAACAGACAATAAGAAACCATTTATGATCATGAAACTACAGAATACCTTGGAAAAAAACATAACATGAAATGAACAAAACCTGTATGAAGAAAACCATAGAACTTTACCAATGGAAAGATAGCCATAAAATGTATGCATAAAAAAAGATTTCAAAAATTCCATTTCCTTATATTACTTGATAAAGATGTCATTTCTCCTAAAATTAAACTACTTTCAAATTAAATTTCTTTCAGTGAATGAAAGAGTCAAAATAGAAATACAGTAAGTCCCCTACATACAAACGAGTTCCGTTCCAAGAGCGCATTCGTAAGTCCAATTTGTTTGTAAGTCCAACAAAGTTAGCCTAGGTACCCAACTAACACAATCGGCTATATAGTACTGCACTGTAATAGGTTTATAATACTTTTCATTCAAATAATACATAACAAACAAACAAACAAAATAAAGAAAACATTTTTAATCTTACCAGTACAGTACCTTGAAAAGTACAGTAGTACAGTACAACAGCTGGCATCCAGGGGCTGGCATCAAGAGAACAGGCAAGAAGAGTTACTGACTGGAGGAGGGAGGGGAGGTGGGAGATGGCAGAGCTGAAGGATCATCAGCAAGAGGAGATGGTGGACAAGCTGCAATTTCAGTCACTCCTGACGTGGATGGCACAGGTTCTGGTTCCTTGCTGGATTCAATTCTATCTACCCTCTTGAAAAAATGATCCAGTGATGTCTGGGTACTAGCTCTTTTTTTTCTCATCATAGCACTGGATGGTAGCACTGGATTGCATTCTGAACGGCTGCTGCAAACTTCGTGTACCGTTCTACGTTCGGGTCCTGTGCCTCAAACACTAACAGTGCCTCCCAAGTAAAGGAACTCCCCTGCCATTTCCTGCATCGTGAATCTCTTTGGCTCTTCAGTTACTTCTTCTTCCTCTTGTCTCTCTTCCTTCTTTCTCTGGGCCTCCAATTCCATCAGGTCTTCAGTGAAGCTCCTCATGTTGCACAGCAAGGAGTTCAGTGAAGTCCTCCTCTTGCAGATCTAGCTTGAAATAAAGATACCCTACTACTGTGCTCTACACAGTACCGTACAGTAAGATACACAAAAGCACAACCACTTGTAGAGGATACACACACGTGACAACGTACACCAGACGCGTGAACTAACTTAAATGATTCGTCATGTGAACACACGTTGGCATCTTTGAAAGTTCGCAACTTGAAGGTTCGTATGTAGGGGACTTACTGTATGTAAATAATTAAGAGAATACAGAAACAGATCCCTGTATATATGAACAATTAATTTATGATTAACATAGCATTTCAAATGAATGTAAACAATAAACTATTCAATATATGCTTTGGGGTCTATTTGTTATCCATTAGGAAAAAATAACAGTCAGATCCCCACATCAAAGTTCACAAAAATAAGTTGCAGGTGAATCAAAGAGCTTGATATAAAAAATCTAATAAAATATTTTAAGATTCCTCCCCCTTTTCCTTCCTCCTTCTCTTTCTCTTCCTCTTCCTGAACATTTCAGTCCTAAAGCCATTAGGAGTGCAGAGTAAGGTAGGTTTTCATAAGAAGAGGCTGCCTGGCATGGAATGTTTGAGCTAATTAGGAGTTATGGCCTGTCATCCCAGAGCCCAAGTGGGGTGGAAAGGGTAGATATAAAGAAGGTCAACCTGGCATGAGATACCTAGAGCCCAAGTAAGGTGAGGCGGGCATCCATGAATGAGGGTCACCTGGTGTGGTATGTTAGAGTCCAAACAAGGTGAATAGACTGCTCTCGTTGGGGGAAAGCATGGCACTGGAAGTTAGAGCCTGGGGAAGGTAAGGAGAGCATTCACTCAGGGACCAGCAAAGGACACTGAGAAGACTAAGAGAGACCTTAGAAGTAGGAGGAGAACAGGAGACAGGTGCATCCTGGAAACATGACAGGAGAGAATTTCAGTATGGAGAACCATTCACAGAGGTCAAAGGATAAGCTGAAGTCAAGGCAGATGGAGGACTGAGAAGCAGGATATTGACACTTCCAACAAATATATTTTAGCCTGGAGGTATTGCCATAAATCACTTCTATTAGTTTGTAAACACTATCATCCAAGCTCCAGCCTAAACATTACCTTCCAAATCCTGCCACTAATTAAATGAGTTGACTTTTACCCCAAGGGACATCAGAAGTTTCCAAAAGCCCTTAAGAAAGTTAGCAACTAGAAATTTGGAGTCTATTTGGACCTTGATTCCTCAATTGCAGAACAATTAGAATACAATTTTCTGTCTAAATCTGCTTCTCTTAAATAGCACAGTAATAGTGTTTTGTGTGAAAATTTAAATGTTTTATGTTATTTCTGTTAATGCATCGCACCTGTGACAATTAATGAAGCAGACCATCAATACTAAGCTCCTTGCCTCCTTTTTTTTTTAAAGAATTTTTCTGTTGAGGAAACATTTCCAGAGAAATGCACAGATCTTAAATGACCAGTTTCTTCAATTTTACAAATGCACACATCCGTATAACCCACACCCCTATCAAGATGTAGAACAGAGGTCAGCCAACTAGAGGCTACAGGCCAAATCTGACACACCACCTAATTTTCTACAGCCTATGAAGAATGATTTTTACTTTTTTTTGGTTTGTTTTGGCCCAGACATGCAGCTTGTGGGATCTTAGTTGCCAGACCAGAGATCGTACCCAGGGCTCCAGTAGTGAAGCACAACAAGTCCTAACCACTGGGCCACCGGGGAATTCCATATTTTTACATTTTTTAATGTTTGGGAAAGAAACAAACAGTAGTAATATTCTGTGACCATGAAAACTGTGCAGAATTCAAATTTCAGTGTCTATACATAAAATTAGAACACAACCTGTAAACAGAGGGACCTCATAACTTATTTTCTTCTGTAGTTTCCTTAATGTCTTCAAAATGTGGTCCCTAAATATCTCTAGATAAATTCCCTGGATTAAGTCCACTGGAAAGGCTAATACGCCCCCCACGCCCTCCCCCACAAAAGAATCTCTTTCTTAAAATCATATATTTCAGTTGCTGACTTCTTACCATCTGGCTGAATGACTCTGTAAGTGACAAAATATTGTTTCAAAAGTTTTCTAGAACTTGTCTTTTAGTTAGTTGACTTATGGCTGAATATATTGTTATTTCTCCAGCTGTTTTCTGTTCTACAACTCCGACCTCAACAATCTGTGCAATGAATGGAAAAGGGAAAGAGGGAAAATTTCACATGGGACAGTTCCTAAATGCAACCTCTTGTTTGTTTTTCCCCCAAATGCTTTATTATGAAAATTTTTAAATATTACCCATGTGCCTACCATCTAAGTTCAACAATTAACATTTTGTCATGGTTGCTTTTTTTATATAATTTTATTTACATGTATATATATAATTTTTTTCTGAACCACGCAAATTTGCAAATATCGTTGAACTTCACCACTAAATACACCAGTGTGCATCTTCTAAAAATAGTCTTTTCTTACAAAACTATAGTATTGTTATCTAATATAATTTAATATCCTGTCAATTTTCAACTTTCTCCAATCATTTTGAGTTTAATTTTGAAAAACAGGCATTCTTGGATCTCAAATATTCCCTGAAGGAAAGAGATGATAAATAATCTATAATCAAGAAGTTTGGATCTTTCCCTGGTCTCTAAAACAAAGTGAGAACTAAAGGGATTTAATTCATCAAAGTTGAACAAACAATTCTTTTATGCAAATCTTTCTGTCTCCCTCCTAAGAAATCACAGGGTAGTATTCATCCCTAAGAAGTTTTCCAAATAAAAGATTATACATGTTTGGATTCTTAATATCTACCCCTCTCCCCCAACAAAAAGTGATTAACTGATTTTAAATCTTAATGATGATAAGTTCTGGCTTTTCATGGTTAAATGATTTGGGGTGCCTAAAAAAAATTTTTAGAACACAGCCACACCCATTCATTGTTTTATGTATGGCTAATTTCATGCTACAACAGAGATTGTATGACTCCCAAAGCCTAAAATATTTACTCTTCACCCCCTTACAGAAAAAGTCTGCCAAACCCTGACAGAGAACATTCCATGACCCCTGAATGTTCCTAAGTGTTATTTTCTAGTCAATACCCCTGCCCAGAGTAAATCTTGTTCCAATGTCTATTACTATAAATTGACTTTGCCTGTTTTTGAATTTTATTTAAATGACATAATACAGTATGTATCTTTTGTGTCTAGCTTCCTTTACTCAGCATGTTTTTGAGATTTATCCATGTAATTGTATCTATAAGATGTTTATTTCCATTCATTGCTAGGTAGTATTCCACTGTCTAAATATGCCATATTTTGTATGTTCGTGCACTGTTAAATATCTGAATTGTTTTCAGTTCTTGGCTATTATGAATAATGTAATTATGGGGGACTTCCCTGGCAGTCCAGTGATTAAGATTCCGTGTTTCCACTGCAGGGGGCTTGGGTTCAATCGCTGGTTGGGGAACTAAGATCCCACATGCCATGAAGTGCAGCCAAAAAAAAAAAGTAATTATGAATATGTTTGGGTTTCAGTCTATTTTCTTAGTGTTTGATTTCTGTTTGTCTTATCTGTTCTGCCTTTATACTTTCCAACATTTTAACTCTTTCTGCTACTGTTCATTCCTTCCTGCAAAATCAGATTTCTATTTCATATTATTTCCCTTCAGCCTAATGAATTTTTTAAAATGGATTAACAATTTATTCAGTAATTTAGATGGTATAAGGTCAAATAATCTGATAATCTGGTAATTGCTCACTGTGTAATTCTGACTACTGACAATGCTAAGCCAAGAATTTGATATATATTCCACTCAGTTGTATTACAAGTTTCCATGTGTGTGATTTGATCAACAACAACAAAAATAATGTACACAATGTCAAGCTGTTTTTCTTTTTTCTTCTTAAGAGCAGCTCAATGATTTGGGGAGTATTAATACAATACAGAAAACATAAGGGGGAAATGATATTTAGAATTTTACTTTGGAAAGAATTAATGAGAAAGCAAATTGGAAGATAAGACTTCATCTTTGTTTTCAAATAAATGATCTTAATTTTCCTATATAGAAAAAGTTTAATTCAGTTAATTATAAATATACCTAAACCATTAATTTTTGCAGCTTTCAGGTAGAGCCCAGCACTTTTACACTAATGAACTAATTTTAGTAGATCTTACAGTGTGCAGATGTGCTGCAGATAAATTCTTTCAGCTTCTGTCCATTTAAAAAGTCATACTTTTAGGGAATTCCCTGGCAGTCCAGTGGTTAGGACTCAGCGCTCTCACTGCTGGGGCCAGGTTTGATCCCTGGTCAGTGTACTAAGATCCCACAAGCCATGAAGCTTGGCAAAAAAAAAAAAAAGTCATAATTTTACCTTCATTTTGAAGGATATTTTTGCTAGATATAGAATTCTAGATTGACAGGGATTTTTTTTTCCTTTTACCTTCAAGGATGCCAATACATTATCTTTTGGTCTCTATTATTCCTGATGAGAAGTCAGATATTATTCTTATCATTGTTACCCTGTATGTAATGTACCTTTTAGTCTCTGCTGTCAAAATATTCTCTTTACCTTTGATTTTTAGCATTTTGACTCTGATGTGCCTAGGTGTGGTTTCCTTTGTATTTAAACTACTGTAGCTTTACTGAGCTTCTTAGATCAGTGGCCTAATAATCTTTAATTAATTTTAGTAAAATTCTTAGTCATTATGTCTTTAAATATTATCATTCCGTCTCTGTTCTTGTGGGAATTCATTCACACATATATTAAACTGTTCGGTATTGTTATGCACACTCAGATATTTTGTTTTGTTTTGTTTTCACTCTTTTCCTCTTTGTATTTTGGCTTGGGTAATTTCTAATGACTTGTCTTGAAGTTATCTAATGCCTGTGTGTAACCTGCCCTTTAAAAAATTCTTTATTTCTTATATCATTTTTTTTTTATACCTAGCATTTCCACTTGGCCCTTTATTATAGTTTTCCTCTTTCTGGGGAAAGTCCCCATCTGTTAACACATGTTGTCCACTTTTCCCACTAAATCTTTTACATATATATCATGGTTAATTTAAGTATGGATTTTGATTATGCCAACATATGAGACAGCTCTGTGTCTGGTTCTATTGACTGTTTTCTCTCTTGACAATGGATATAATTTTCTTGTTTTTAAAATGTCCTTACACAGGACTTATTTGACCACATTATTGAGGCAATTAGTCTAAGGCTTATTTTGCCCTTCTGAGGACCCTATCCAATGCCCAGTGAATTATGATGCATTCTACTTTGCCTGGTACAACCATGGATTATTCCCAGCTCTCTGGTGATTGTGTTCCTTTCACACAGTTATTACCCTAGCTATGGGTAGTTTACTTACTCAAATGCTCTGATCAGCATTTAAGTAACTACTCAAGGTGGACCTTTTATAGTTATCCAGAACTTTTTCTTTGTGCAACTATTTCCCTTCTGGTACCCTGCCCTGTGAACTCTAGCCTCCTCGGCCTCCCCAGTCACCCAACTCTATCTGTTCAACTAAAGGAGACCTCCAGGCTCTGCCTGCATTCCAACTCCTTCCACTGTAACTTTTTCTCTCAGAAAAAGTAAGCTGGGGCAATTGTAGAGCACACTTCATTTGTTTCCCTTCTCTCAGTTCTGCACCATCCAATATTCTGTCTGTGACCCATTGCTTCATATAGTTTGCCTTGTTTTTTAATTTGTTTCAGGAAGGAGGGGTGAATATGGTCCTCAATACTCCATCTTTCCAGAAGCAGAATTCCATCAAAGGTTCAATTCAGATCAGGGAGGAAAAGATGAATTGTTCAATAAATGGTGCCAACACATATATGAATTGGGGGTCCTAATTTGCAGTTATAGAGTCCATTGTTGATCGTTTTAACAGAAAATAACTGTATGAAGCAATAGGAAGTAGAATAAAAATTTTCCAGAAGAGTTGGAGAGTTAGACTTTGAAGTGAAACATTTGGAAACTGAGTTAGCTTGTTCAGCTACCCAAAGGGATGGTGGCACCATTTCTGGTGCTGGCACCATACTTTCCACCACAGATGTGTTGTTGTTGCTCCTGACGTCTTCATGACTTCCTGCTGCACTGCATCACCCTCTTCAGGAGATATGTTCAGGTGGAAACTGTCTCCTCATTCTGCTCTCTTCCAACTCAAGAGCTCACTCGTGCATACCTGGTTACTGAAACCTAGGTCATATTCCTCTTAGCCACAAGAGAACCTGGGGAATCCTCTTTCCTAGCCACATGAGGAGGCAGGGCACATAACAGGAGAATATCCCCAGATATAGAAATGGGATTCAAATGACACTAGGTGACCACAAATAAGACACATGATCCCACAGCAAAAACTGAATAATCATCTGAAAAAGAGGTAAAGTTGAATTCCCTGTCTCACACCTCACACCAGAAGGTCAAAGACTTAAGCAGGAAAAAGTAAAACAGTAAAGGTACTAACAGAAGACTAAGAACAACTGAAAAATAACCTATTTTACTTACTTTTTTGCATCTGTATCTTCTAATGAAGTATCTAAGAACTTACAAATCTAAAATAGACAACCTTAAAACCCAACTGAAAAATGGGCAGAAGACCTAAATAGACATTTCTCTGAAGAAGATATACAGATGGCCAATAGGCACATGAAAAGATGCTCAACATCACTAATAATTAGAGAAATGCAAATCAAAACTACGATGAGGTACCACCTTACACTGGTCAGAATGGCCATTATTAAAAAGTCTACAAATGACAAATGCTAGAGAAGGTGTGGAGAAAAGGGAACACTCCTACACTGCTGGTGGGAATGTAAGTTGGTGCAGTCACTATGGAAAACAGTATGGAGGTTCCTCAGAAAACTAAAAATAGAATTACCATATGATCCAGCAATCCCAGTCCTGGGTATATATCCAGACAAAACTGTAATTCAAAGAGCTACATGCACCCCTATGTTCACAGCAGCACTATTCACAATAACCAAGACATGGAAACAACTTAAATGTCCATCGACAGATGAATGGATGAAGAAGATGTGGTACATATATGTAATGGAATACTACTCAGCCATAAAAAAGAATGAAATAATGCCATTTGCAGCAACATGGATGCAACTAGAGATTACACTAAGTCAGAAAGAGAAAGAATAATACCATATGATGTCACTTCTATGTAAAACCTAAAATATGACACAAATGAACATATCTATGAAACAGGAGCAGAATCACAGACATGGAGAATAGACTGGTGGTTGCCAAGGGGGAGGGGGCTGGGGGAGGGGTGGAGTGGGAGGTTGGGCCTAGCAGATGTAAGCTTTTATACATAGAATGGATAAACAACAAGGTCCTACTGTAGAGCACAGAGAAATATATTTAATATCTTATAAACCATAATGGAAAATAATATTTTTAAATGCATATGTATGTATAACTGCATCACTTTGCAGTATAACAGTAATTAACACAACACTCTAAATCAACTATACTTCAATTTAAAAAAGCAAAAATAAAATAAAATAATATAGGGCTTCCCTGGTGGCGCAGTGGTTGAGAGTCCGCCTGCCAATGCAGGGGACACAGGTTCATACCCCGGTCTGGGAAGATCCCACATGCCGCGGAGCAGCTGGGCCCATGAGCCATGGCCGATGAGCCTGCGCGTCCGGAGCCTGTGCTCCGCAACAGGAGAGGCCACAACAGTGAGAGGCCTGTGTACTGCAAAAAAATAAATAAATAAAATAATAAAATAATATAAACAACATTAAAATGTACCAATGAAATGCTGATGACCTGTGAAATAAACATAAAATCCAACTTAATGGCTCTGCCTTAGGCACAGGCTGTACTAGTAGGATCTGGGAGGTGTCTCAAAGAGTCTACAGAGTTTTCTAATCTGTATGACTAAATATCCACAACAAATCAGCTGTGCTTCTGAGTCTTATCCTCTAGGGTCTCTATTTTTGTTATCAGGTACATATCCAGCAGAGTCCTTTTAGCCTTTAAGAGCTGGAGGTGAGGGCCATTTCTTGTCGTGTTATTAATAGCGCTGCTGTAGATTCTTAACTGCACTGTGGAACAACAGACACAGGAGAGGCAGTTGTGCAGTGGAAAGAAAAAGGGCCTTGACTCATGAGCCCTGGTTTGCGCCCTGGCTCCCATCACTTACTGGATGATTGAGCACATTATCTAATCTCTATGGGGCTCAGTTTCCTCACAGATAAAATTGCCCCAGTAATCCCTACCACACTGGGTTGTTCATGAGGACAAAATAAAAATAACATATATGTAATCTTATTTTTATGAAAGAAGAGATGTTTAGTTATGCTTATTTTATGCATACATATTCCATCACAATATTTATAAAATTAATTCTAAAATAGCACTTTCCTTTGAAGAATGAGGAAAATTATCCTTCTAACATACCAAGGAAGACATGGTTTGCATTGTGGAATATGAAACACATTTTTAAGTCACACATTTTAACTCTCCAGGGGCTTGCAGTTGAATTGGTGAGCTCAGGGGTTAAAAAAATTGAGCTGGAGTGAGGGGTTTTCACTGTCACTAATTTTGGACTCTGATAGACTTTCAGAACTCCATCTCATTTGCCTACAGTAGGAGAAGCATCCCCCTCATTTCTTGTCACAGAGCTCTGCTAAATTAAAACTGGTTTTATCCATTCTATATTTGGAGAAACATGAGTTTCATCCTTGCAGTTCCTCGTGTAACAAGAGCTGTAGGGACATAATACCTAATGTTGGAATCTTGAGGATGTATCGTGAAAAATGAACTATTTAATAGACCACCTTCAATTTATTTCCTAACAGAGAAATTATTATGAACATCTCACCTCTCAAACTCCAGCATATTATGGGCTTAATTATTTGACTTAGTGACCTTGGCTGTTACAACCAATAATAAGGCAGATTTGAGGATATTGTTGCCGTGATAAGGTTCTAGAAAAGTGAAATCCCCTCACTGGTCCACTTACCTGCCGTGTGGTGTCCTCAAAACCATCTTTCATACTACTGCTCACCTACCAGAATGACCAAAATCCAAATTACTGACAATACCAAATGCTGACAAAGATGTGGAACAACAGGAACTCATTTATTGCTGGTGGGAATGCGAAATGGTACAGCCACTTTGGAAGACAGTTTGGCAATTTCTTACAAAACTAAACACACTCTCACCATGGGATCCAGAAGTTATGCTCTCTGGTATTTCCCAAAGGAGCTGAAAACTATGTCTACCTGAAAACCTGCATTCAGATGTTTATAGCAGCTTTATTCATAACTGCCAAAACTTGAAAGCAACCAAGATGTCTTTCAGAAGATGAATGGATAAATAAACAGGTATATCCAGACAGTGGAATAATATTCAGTGCTTAAAAAGGAATGAGCCATCAAGCCATGAAAAGACATGGAGGAATCGTAAATGCATATCACTAAGTAAAAGAAACCAATCTGAAAATACTACTTATTGTATGATTCCATTTGTATGACATTCTGGGAAAGGCAAAATTGTGGAGAGAGGAAAAAGATTAGAGGTTACTGGGGCTGAGACGGGCAGGGAGAGGGATGAACAGGCGGGGCACAGAGGATTTTTAGGAGAGTGAAAATACTCTGTATGATACTATAATGATGGTTACATGTCATTATACAGTATATATACATTGTACATAAAATGTACAACTCCAAGAGTGACCTGTAATGTAAACTGTGGACTTTGGGTGATTATGTTGTGTCAATGTATGTTCATCAGTTATAACAAACATACCACTCTGGTGGGAGATGTTGATAAAGGGGAGACTATGCATGTCTGGGAGCAGGGGGTACATGGGAAGTCTCTGTACCTTCCTCTCAATTTTGCTGTGGACCTAAAACTGATCTAAAAAAAAAATGGAGTCTCAAAAAAAAAAACAAACCAAAAAAACTTTTCACACAATCCCACCAGAATGGTCCTCCTGAAACGGCTGTAGCAAAAATATTTCAGTGGCTGGAAAGAATAAGTCGAAGACCCTTACCATGGCTTTTGAGGTCTTCCATACTTCCCCCAACTTGTGGCTGCCCTGCACATATTAATTTTTCTTTTCTACTTGGCCACACTGCACGGCATGGGGGATCTTAGTTACTCCACCAGGGATCGGACCCTCACCCTCCGCACTGGCAGCACAGAGTTCTAACCACTGGACAACCAGGGAATTCCTGCACATATTAATCTTGATTAACATAAACATACCTGTAGTTCCACACTTTCACGCTGATGTTTCTTGATTTCATGGTTTTGCGTATACTATTCCAAGAATCTAGAATACCCATTACTTCTCCAAAGCCCGCTAATTCCGGCTCACCTTTGAGACACAGATCCAGTGCCACCTCTCTGACAGTCCTAGGCTGGGCTGAGCACCAAGCCTTCTGTCTCCTTCTTTCAGGGCTCATGGATTAGGGTGGGTGAGTGAGGCGGGGGGATAGTGAACAGAGAGAGTAGTGAATGCTACGGTGGGAAAGTACAGGGTTTTGGTGGCGCCCCCGTCTCATGCAAGTGACACTGCAGCTGATAGCCAGCAAAAGGGGATGGAGAGAGAATTTTACACCAAGGGAAGAACTTGTGCAAAGGCCCAGAAAAAGGAAGCCGAAGAGCTATACCGGGGCCAGGTGGAAAGGAGTTTCTGAGCCATGTCAAAGAGTTTGGACTTTATGCTCAGAGTAAAGGGCAGCCATTGAAGGATTTAAGCAAGTTTAAGCAGATCTGCATTCCAAAAGATCACTTTGATCAACTGTATCATGAATTATAAAACAGAGGAGGTGAGAACAACAGCAGGGAGGTGAGTAAGGAGACTGTTTTCTTAATCAAGATGGAAGATGATGGTAGCTTGATGTAGGTGAGCCAAAGAGGAGTTGGAGGGAAATGGAAGGGTGTGGAAAGTACTAAGGAATAATCAACAGGACTTGGGGATACTTAGAGAGAGGCTGGTGGTCCCAGTTTTCTGGGTTGGATGGTGACACTATCCGTGAGAGAGGAGACAGGTAAGAAAACTGTGCAAATGTGAGTTGGTCTAATATTTTAGATCTTTAGAGCTTAAAATTTTAGATCTCAGCTACAGAGGAGTCATTCAACATTGAACAAAGATTTACTGAGCAAGTACTATGTGCCAGACCCTGTTCTAGGCACTGGGGATATAGTAATAAATAAAACAGAATAAAATTCTTGCCTCTCTGGAGCTTATATTCTAGTGGGGAGATGGGAGGAAAATTAGTATATTGTACAGGTTATCAGAAGATGATAAGTGCTAGGAAGAAAAAAAAAAAAAGCTAGAATAGTGTCCTAAGTGAGGAGGTTACCTCTGGACAGAGACCTGAGGCTTTAGGGGAACAAGCTATGTGGGTAACCGGGGAAAGAGTATTCCTGGCAGAGGGACCAGACAGTGTCCTGAGGCAGGCGTGTACCCCGCGTGTCCCATGGAGGCCAGCGTGGCTTCAACAGAGGGAGCAAAGAAGAATAAATCTAAACAGGTAGCAGAAGGCCAGTGGCAGTCCTGACAGGCACTGTAAACACCTTGGGTTTTAAGCTGAGTTAAATGGGAAGCCACTGGAAGTTTATCAGACTAAGAGAGAGATGACCTGATATATGTTTATCCAGGATCCTCCTTGGGGCAAGAATGGAAGTTGGGGGTCCAGTTAGGAGGCTATTGCTGTGGTCCAGGTGGGAGATGGGGGTAGCAGTGGAGGTGGTGAGAGGCAGTCAGGTTGTAGATGTATTCTGAAGGCTCTGCTAAATGATTGAATGTGAGGCGTGTGAGAAAGGGGAGAGTCAGGGATGCAACCATCCTGATACACTGCCTCGTTTTCACACGGTGGCCTCGCTCACTGATGCACTTCATGAGAGGCGTTCTCTAAGTGACTGCGCTGACTTCTGTGGTTCACCACAAAGTCTATTTCCATGAAAAGTTGAGCTTGATGGTGCCCATTATGGTGTCTTTAACGTCACCACAGAATAATTGATCCATGTTCTGTATCCTCTTCCCATGACCCTCAAGAAGCACATGCTTTCTGTTCTTACGCTGAATGATGTTTTGAAATACTTAATTCTTTGATTCTCCCTAAATTTTCCCCTTTCTCTCTCCTCTCTGAAAGCCCCCCTCCCACCCTGTTGAACTCAGGAGTAACATTTGTTGGCAAAAGTGAAGTGGGTCCCTTTGAAATCAAAGCTTTAAGAGCTAGCCCGTGATTCTCCACACTTCCTCTCCCTTGGCCACAATGACTGACAATATTCCATACAGAGACTGCCCCATCAGCACGGGTCCAGAAGTGAAAACAACATGGAATAGAGACACAGCTTACTCTTCATTAAACATGTAGTCCAAGGGAGAACACAAAAACCCAGAAAACAAAAACAAACAAACAAAATCCTTTGCTGCTGTAAACAATTGAGATTTGGGGGTCGTTTGTTCCCACAGCATCATCTAGCCTATCCTGACTGATAGACTCACCTAAGGACATGTCACAATAAGCAGGGTTGCTGGGCTCCTGGGGCTCATACCTAGACAGTCTGGCCACAGTTATTGATTGGTCACCATATGTAACACTGTCTCTTTGTACAAACACAAAAGTTGCAGCCCACAGCAGCTCAGGTAAGCAATAGGTCGTAACTATTGCAAGAATTCAGCCTCACTTCTGCTTCAAGCCTCTACTTCATGAGGGGCTAGAAACTTCAGGGCAGGGTTGGGTCTACACTATACCACGGACATAATTTTAAGTTAGTAGATACAGGTTTACAGAATGATCTTCCTAATTTGCACCACTCCCCTGTTTACACTTTTCCAATGACCTCCTTTTTGTTCAGAATAAACCCCAAACCCTTACCATGACATGGACATCTTCCTGCTGTGGCCCTGCCACCCCTTTGGTCTCCTCTCCAACCTCCTGGCCCATCCACACAAGGCTTCAGCCACTTCCTAGACTGGTCCCCACCTAGGACCATGCCACTGGCAGTCAAGCCTGGAGCTTTCTTCACCCAGATATTCCTAAGACTGGCTTCTCCTACTCATGCTGGTTTTCAACTCAGCATTTCTTTCTTTTAAAGGGCCCTCCCTGGCAAGCCCCTCGCTGCATTGCCTCCGCTTTCCCTACCCAGCCCTGCCCACTACTAACACACTTATCTTATTTTTGAAACTTATCATACCTGAAACTATCCTGTTGATTTATTTATTTACCTGTTTATGATCCGTCTTCACCCTCTTTCACCCACCAGAAAGAGAAGAATTGTTGTATGTCTTGTTAACTGCAGAAAACCTGACTAAAAACCCTGCCGGAAAAGGGCTTAGTGTGTGGAAAGGCTCAATTGTGGAAATATTATTAACGTTATAAAGAGTCTCGATACATATTGTCAAAATGCTTTCCAAAAAAATGGACAACTTACGTCTTTCCCTGCACTCTTGATAATATTGGAGAAGATTTACAAGTTTTGTTTTTGCTAATTTTCTAGTAACCAAATTTGAATCTGGTTATTTCAAATCTGCTTTTCTTTGATTACTAGTAAGTCTGAATATTTCTTATCCTCTTTCTAAACATTGTTTATTCACATCATTTGTCCATTGATGAGTTAGGGAGTTAGTTCTTGTCTTACTGATCTATATGCCTTCTTTATAATGAAAGGTAGAATTTTGAAGATCAGTAACTTACTGGGAGCTTGAAATCTATTTTAAAATATCCTACTGGAAGCCCAGAATAAAGACGTGCTCACATGGTTTGTTTTGTTTGTTTGTCTTTAAACTTTTTAAAAATATTTATTTATGTATTTTATTTTTGACTGCATTGGGTCTTAGTTGTGGCACACAGGATCTTCCCTGTGGCGTGTGGGCCTCTCTTGTGGCCCGCGGGCTCCAGAGCCCGTGAGCTCTGTAGCTGTGGCCCGTGTGCTCAGCAGTTGCGGCACGGGGCTTAGTTGCCCTGCAGCATGTGGGATCTTAGTTCCCCGACCAGGGATTGAACCCACATCCCCTGCATTAGAAGGCGGATTCTTAACCAGTGGACCATGAGGGAAGTCCCTGTTTGTCTTTATTGGAGGGGGGAGTGCATGCCTAGTTAATAAGCCATGTCAAGGGGAAGATTACAGGGGTCAACAAAATGCTTTTCACAATATGGTAAAAAAAATCCTACTGAAAACAGACAGCAACCTATAAGTGAGTCAGGTAGGTAAGCCAAAGTCCTAGATCAGGGTTCAAAATAAGATTCAAGGTGAGTTCCAAAGGGAATTGTGAATAGAAGTCTCCTTATGAGACCAGGATTAGATGAAGCTACAATTAATAATATTAAGGTGAATTTAAAAGGTAAAGTAACTACTTCTATTTAATGTTTATTAATTTGCTTAAATAATTCTTATTAACTCTGTATACTTGAGCTGTTTTAATGAAAAGCTGATTGGCTAGCTGCTTTGTATCTGCCCTTCCAGATCTGCCCATCTCTTGTCTCTGTGCCCCAGGAGGCTGACCCTCCTATTCAGTAAGAGATTGGACGGTGGGAGAGGGAGAAGTTGGCATGTGTATTCCCCAGGCTCTTCTTTCCCTGCTGGACCCTGGGTTAACTGCATTCCTTTAGTGAAGGTCACATCTCCTGCTGGGTGGCTCTCTCCTACAACCATAGCCTCTCCTTCTGGGCCCCAGTGACCCCTTCCTCTTCTTGCCCCTTGAGGTAATGGGTGGTGATGCCTCCACCTTGTTGCTAGCCTTGGAGTATTGCACCGTCCTTGTGGTTAACTTTAACCCTGCCCTGACCCTGTAAATACAGTGCCTTCATTACGCACTTCTTGGTTTTCTTACTTGAGTGTGCTATTTGCTGCCAGGATCCTGACTGATAAAGTGATGTTCCTTATTAAAAAGAAGGAAGGGAAGGAGGGAGGGAGGGAGGGAGGGAGGAAACTGTCAATCTGGTACTAGTGCCAATTGGTAGGATCATAATGTATCCAAAGATGAGAAAATCTCTTAACAATCAAACTTACAAATCTCAGCAAACCCAATGACACATTCCCCTTTTTCTCTGCACAGCTCTGCTTACATTGTGTCCCTGTAATGTAACACACCACCCTTTGTTGAGTATGTTGGCAGAGACAGCTAGTTGTCTCTGCATATCCATCATCCTCTCTTTTAGTAATGAATCCCCAAGTTTTAGTCATCCAGCTCAAGATTACATTACTGAGCCTGCTCTATAACTAGATGTGGCCATGTGACTAAGTGCTGGCTAATGGGATATGAGCAGAAACAATAAATGAGGTGCATCTTCAGGTCATGCCTTTAAAGGGAAGGTGTGACCTCCATGCTTCCTCTCCCCTTCCTGCTGGATGGAGTATTATAGGGTGACCAATGGCCCCTGTTTATACAGATTCCTGAGATGCAGGACTTTCTGAGCTAAAACTGGGAGAGTCTCAGGTAAACTGGGACATGTTGGTCACCCTAAATGTGGATGTGATGGTAGAGACTGGAGCAGCCATTTTGAAATCTGTTAAAGACAGAGGAGCTTGGATTTCTGGCTCCATGACTCTTACATAATTGAAAAACAAACTTTTTTCAGGCTATTGTTATTTTGGCTTCTTTTACAGTAACTAAACCTGTATCTTGACTAATGCATGTTTTTTCTTCTATATTTTTTCTCTTTCATTTCTCCTCCTTCTTTCCTCTCTTTCATCATCTTTTCCTTGAGAGCTTTTACTTCCTAATGGAGTATTATAATGGTTTTTGTTAAATTTACTTGTTCTATTTATGTTGTATTTTTAAAAGATGGCCCATTAAACGTATTATTACCATATGACCCTGCAATTCCACTCCTAGGTATATACCCAACATAATTAAAAACAGGTATTCAAACAAAAGTTTGTATATGGACGTAGCAGCATTATTCACAATAGCCAAAAGCTGGAAACAATCCAAATACCCATCAACTGATGAATGGATGAACAAGTACAGTGGAATATTATCTGGCAACAAAAAGTAATGAAATACATGCTACAATATGAATGGACCTTGAAAACAGGCTAAGTGAAAGAAGCCAGGCATAAAATATGACATATTGTTTTCCATTCATATGAAACATCTAGAATATAATATTGTATAGACACAAAGTAGATTAGTGGTTGCCAGCGCTTGGACGAGGGGGAAATGGAGTGTCACTGCTAATTGGGTATCCTTTTGCAGTGATGAAAATGTCCTGGAACTAGATCGTGGTGGTGTTGAACAGCATTGTCAATGTGCTAATGCCACTGAATTGTACACTTTAAGATGGCTGAGATGGTGAATTTTATGTTATGTGAATTTTATCATACTCTCTCTCTCTCTCTCTCTCTCTCACACACACACACACACACACACACACACACACACAACTCTGTAACTGGAACTGAGAAAGTATAGACTGGTTGAAAAGTATAAAACTGGTTGAATTTTCTTCCTCGCTCCAATGGGCTTTTCTCCCTGTTTTACCTCTCCTGTGACTTCCTGGAGAGCTGGGACAATAACGTGTCCAGGGCACAGTGTCTCCTTGGCTTTCATCACGAACAACTAGACCCCACTCCTCCAACCCCTTTTTAGGGAAGGGTCTCTGTTTGCTATTGGACTGAGTGATGATACGTCAGAAGTCAGGGACAGCATTCTCAACAGCAGGGTTTTGATGTGTTAGATGGTCCTCCGAGGCAGATCTGAATAATTTGTTCCTAGTAAGAGTTAGGTCTTAAAGAGCTAGGACACCTTAGCATGGACACTAGGTTAATCCTTACAGGGGGATATGGTAAATAGAATAATGACCACCTAAATATGTCCAGGGCCTAATCCTCAAAACCTGCAAATATGTCACCTCACATGGCAAAGGGACTTTGTAGGTATGACTAAATTAAGGATATTGAGATGAGATTATCCTGGATTATCCAAGTGGGTTTGATGTAATCCACAATTGTCCTTATATAAGAGGGGGCAGGAGGATCCGAGAAGGAGATGTGATGGCAGAAATGAGAAAGACAGAAAGAGAGAGTTTTGAAGATGCTATTCTGATCACTTTGAAGATGGAGAAGGAAGGGCCCGTAAACCAAGGAATGCAGGAGGTTTCTAGAAGCTGGAAAAGGCAAGGAAATGGATACTTCCCTATAACCTCTAGAAAGAATTTAGCTCAGCTGACACCTTGATTTTAGGACTTCTGAGCTTCAGAACTGTAAGACAATAAAGTTATGTTTTAAAGAAACAGACAACAAAAAAGTGGCATGGTTGAACCTTTTCTTTTTCTCCCTCAAGAAAATCCCAATACCTTAAAAATGCTTTTCTTTCCTATACAGCTGTCATGAAAATGAACTCTTTTCTCCTAATGAGTGAATAATGAAGGCTATCCTTTGTTGATTGCTTATCACATAATTTGTAAGCTTTATCTTGTAGAATCTTCAAGATAGCTTTATAAGGTAGGTGTATCATTCTTACTTTTCTCAGGAGAAACTTGAGCCTTTGAAAGGTTAGAAAGCTTGCCTAAGAGCATGTAGCTAAGAAGGGTGAGTTGGTCTGTCTTCAAAGCTGGTGTGTCTTTACCCCAGTCTTATACTATTTGTGAGCCGGGGTGTTAAAATGTGTCTGACCTCTGCCATAGACCATTATTGACTGCTGCAGCTGTGACTTCATGTGCGCAAGGGGCTGAGAGGGGCCTCCTGGCAGCCCAGCTGGTTTGACAGATTTAGCTGACAGCTGCCTACTATTGCAGTGTGGTTTTTCCCAAAGAGCAGCCTGCAAGGGGCTCCCACAGGGGACTGGGGCCAGAGGACAGGGGTCCTGCTCTCTTGCTCTATGCCCCCCCCCACCCAGATTCCTCCCTATGGGGCTGCTTCAGCCCTAGATTCCTTCTTAAACACTCACCCTTGACTGTTTTTCATGAGTATATCTTTCCTTTTTAAGGGTTTAGTAGTCTGAAATAGTTTTACCTTTGTACTTTTGTATTGTCTTACTTTGTTTTTAAATTCTGATTTATGTTGCTCTGATTTATTTTATTTTATTTTTATAAATTTATTTTACTTATTTTATTTTTGGCTGTGTTGGGTCTTTGTTGCTGTGTGCAGGTTTCTTTAGTTGCGGCAAGCAGGGGCTACTCTTCATTGTGGTGCACGGGCTTCTCCCTGCAGTGGCTTCTCTTGTTGCAGAGCACGGGCTCTCGGCCCGCGGGCTCAGTAGTTGTGGCTCATGGGCTCTAGAGCGCAGGCTCAGTAGTTGTGGCGCACGGGCTTAGTTGGTCCGCAGCATATGGGGTCTTCCCGGACCACGGCTCGAACCCGTGTCCCCTGCATTGGCAGGTGGATTCTTAACCACTGCACCACCAGGGAAGCCCCTCTGACTTATTTTAAATGGTATTCTCTTATTTTTTCACCTCTCAAGTCTTTATCAGTTTTCTAATTTTATCTTTTTAATCTTTTCATATTTGTTTTGCTTTAAAATGTTTCTTTTTAAACTTTTATTTTGTATGCAATTTTTAAAATATATAGCTTTCCTAACATTGTGTTTGATTTTTAATCTTTTTGTTGCTGTTTTTCTCCTTTTAATCTTTTTCTTTTTTTGCCCTGCTATCCTTTAGCAGTCACTATTTTATCTTCAACATTTTTGATCTTCTGGTTTTACTTGTTTCAATATATGATTTTTTTTCCAATTCTTTACATTTTAAATTAATTGGCTTCCTTGTTTTGATTTATTTTATAATTTCTATTCTCAAGCTCCTTGTCTCCTTTTTATCTGAACACATTATATTAGCTTTGGGATTTATTTAAAGATTATTTGGGGTTTTTTTGATATTTATTTTCATATTTTATATTATTTTAAATTCCTTTAAAAATAATTTTATATTTAAACTGTGCCATTGATTTCACCAGATGAATTATTAAGCTTCTGCCTTGTTTTGAATTTGTTTCATGAATTTGAATCATGATTCTTTCCCCCTCCTTTTCATTTCATTTCTTTATTCCCTTAAAAAAGATAACTTCATCTTAATAGTTGTATCTATTTCTTCTTTTCTTAACTTCTACTTTTTACTGTTTCTTTTCATAATGGTCATCAAGAAGTTGCTGGGAGGGTGAAAGCTTCTGCAAAAACTCTCACCATAAACTGGCGAGATTTCTTTTCGGCTCTGGCTACAGAGGTCCCTCTGGCTTCTCTTAATAGATTTCATATGCTCCTGCACTACTCAAAAGATTTAAAAAATAACAGTAAGAGAAACAAATCACCCCTCCTGAAATGAACGCCTTTCTGGCCGTGGAGAGCTTGCTGTGCATCAGCTGAGGGGCATGGATTTAACAGACACCTTCCTTGAGCTTGGGGAGCAGCGTACTCCCATACAGCCACCAAGGCAGTACCAGAACTACACACGTATTCAAGCGGCAGGCGTGCACCAGGGATTATTTTGAACTGATGTTCATGTTCTTGGTCCTTACGCTCCTGAAACAAATGTCTTCAGCAAGCGAGTAGGTGTGAATCTCAGTCTATAGATACAGGTATGTAAGAAATGGAAGCTTCTTTACTTTTTATAACTCACCTTAAATTCCATGTCCAGCCTAGCAGAAGATCTTGAGTCCTGGCTGGGGTCCCCAACCACAAGGTTGTGTCATGGTTTGAGGGCCTTACTCTGGTCCAAGAAATGGGCATGCCTGGAGTCTGTCTGGTCATCAGTGATCTGAGCTGGGGCTCTGCCACTCTCCTGCTCCACACCTGCTAAAGAAGGGGCATCTTTTTGAGGCTGACAAAAAGACAGGATACCCATTCCTCCAAGACCCACAGGTTCTCTCCCTCCCTGGCCATTACTATTCCATCTCATCACTCTTCTCCCCCACAGTCTTTTTGGGTTTAGGGATGACCCTTCTCTCATTTGAAATTTCTTCAAAGCCCTTGTTTATGCCCATTAATTTCCCTTCCTGGTAGAATTCATGGCAGACATGTGGGTTACTTCTGGTTCTACTCCAGAGCAAGAAGGGAAAGCAAGTTACTTAATATCTCTATGCCGATATTTTCTCACTTGTAAAATGGGAATAATAATGGTATCTATCTAAAAGATAGGTTTGTTTGTTGTAAGTACAAGACACGAAGTGTTCAGACAGTGCCTGGTACATACATAGTAAACACAAGGCCCATGAGCCAAGAGTGGCTTATACAGTTTTACGTGGCTGAAAAAAATCAAAGGAAGAGGGACTTCCCTGATGGTCCAGTGGTAAAGAATCCACCTTCCAATTCAGGGGATGAGAGTTCAATCCCTGGTGGGGGAACTAAGATCCCACATGCTGCAGGGCAACTAAGCCCCTCACACCACAACTAAGACCCAATGCAGCCAAAAATCAATCAATCAGTAAATATTTTTTAAATCAAAGGAAGAATAACCTTCTATGACATATGAAAATGACATAAAATTCACATTTCAGTGCAAAACAGAAACAAAAATGAAAAAACAATTTTCCCATATTTCTCAATGCCTCCTAAGAATCAAGAATAGGAGAGAGATTGGGTCTCAGTGTCTCAACTTGCAAATTATTCTGGTGTCACGATGATTGGACACTTCCAGAGCCCAAGAAGAGCTTCAGCCATTGGAATATGTACCCAGAAAGGAAAACACTTCTCTGGCCCTGTGACTTGTTTGACTTTGAATGCTTTGAATGCTGTGGAAGTGATACAGTGTGGCTTCCAAGGTCAGGTTTTAGGGGCACTGCCACTTTTGTTTTCAATGGAATGCTGCCTTGAGTCCACTGTGCTCTGAGGAAGCCCAAGCTATCCACCTGAAAAGATCACATGGAGAATATCCAAGATACACCAGCCGACTACCCCCACTGAGCCCAGCCCCCAGCTGACCCACCAGCCCATCACCTATCTCAGCCAATATTGTATGGAACAGAAAAACCACCCAGCCAACGCATACCATGACAATCATCACAACAATTTATGAAGAATTGTCAGAAATAATGAATTATTGTTTTAAGTCATTAAGTTTGGGGTGATTTGTTACACAGCTGTATTCTCAAATGCTAGAGAGGTTGTATGAGCTAGTGCATTCCATCTGCATATCCCAACCTAGTTCACCCCAAGTGAATGTATCAGCTATTACCATCCTTAGAATCTGCTTCCTAGAACCAATTTTGATACCAATCATCTGATGTCAATTTCCCTGGAAGTTTAGCCTGAGACAGGGATGCATGTGCATCTAATTTATTGAGGGTATGCTCTCAGAAGAGAGGGAGTGAGGGAAGCTAGATGCTACAGGGGAAGGAGCTCAGCAAGGATGTAGTGTCAGCCTGAGCAGTGTGATCACACAGGGGCCCCAAAAGCACAAATTGTACCTCAGTCCTGGTCCTACTTTGAGGCAGGGAGCTGGTCTTTTTAAAAAAACAGCTTTATTGAGATATAATTTCACATACCATACAATTCACCCAGTTAAAGGGTACAATTCAATGGCTATATCCATTGCCCTTTAGTTATCACCTCCCTATGCTCCATCCCCACATCACATGCCTTAAGCAACCACTAATCTACTTTCTCTCTACATTTCCTTATTGTGAACATTTCACATGAGTGGAATCAGACAATGTCTTTTCCGTCGTGGAATCAGACAATGTCTTTTGGTCTTTTGTGACTGACTTCTTTCACTTAGCATAATGTTTTCATGATTCATGCATGTTGTAGCATGTATCAGTACTTCATTCTTTTTTTATAAGTGAATAACACTCCATTGTTTGGATATACCATATTTCATCTATTCGCCAGTTGATAGACATTTGGGTTGTGTATACCTTTTGTCTATTACAAATAATGCTCCTATGACCATTTCTATGCAAGTTTTTGTCCATGTTTCATTTCTCTTGGATATATACCTAGACATGAACTTGCTGGGTACTAAAGTAAACCTCTGCACAATCTTCTGAGGAACTGCCAGACTCTCTTCTAAAGTAGCTGTACCAGTGTACGTTCCTGCTACTGGTGTATGAGGGTTCTAATTTTCCAGGATCCTTGACAACACTTGGTATCCTTTGACCGTTTGATTCTAGCCATCCTACTGGGTATGAAGTGGTATTTTACTGTGATTTTGATTTTGATTTTCCCAATGACTAATGATGTTAGTGTTTCCAAGTGCTCATTGGCCATTTGTGTATCTTTTGGAGTCAGATCCATTGCCCATTTTATAACTGGATTATTTGCCTTCTTACTGTTGAGTTGTATGAATTCTTTATAGGTTCTAGTATGTCACTTATCAGATACATGATTTGCAAATATTTCCCCCCATTCTGTGGGTTTTCTTTTCAGTTGATAAGGGTGTCCTTTGTTTTTGTTTTTGTTTTTTAATTTATTTTTGGCTGCGTTGGATCTTTGTTGCTGCATGCAGGCTTATTCTCTAATTGGAGCGAGTGGGGGCTACTCTTCATTGTGATGCATGGGCTTCTCATTGCGGTGGCTTCTCTTGTTGCAGAGCACGGGCTCTAGACATGTGGGCTTCAGTAGTTGTGGTGCATGGGCTCAGCAGTTGTGGCACTCAGGCTCAATAGTTGTGGCTTGCAGGCTGTAGAGCACAGGCTCAGTAGTTGTGGCACACAGACTTAGTTGCTCCGTGGCATGTGGGATCTTCCCGGACCGGGGCACGAACCCGTGTCCCCTGCATCGGCAGGCAGACTCTCAACCACTGTGCCACCAGGGAAGCCCAGCAGGTGGATTCTTAACCACTGCGCCACCAGGGAAGTTCCTAATGGTGTCCTTTGTAGCACAAAACTTTTAGATTCTAATGAAGTCCAATTTATCTATGTTTTATTGCTCACAATTTTGGTGCCATAACTAAGAATTCATTCATTGCCAAATTCAAGATCATGAAGACTTACTTCTACGTTTTCTTCTAGTGTTTAGCTCTTACATTTAGGTCTTTGATCTATTTTGAGTTAATTTTGATATGTGAGACTGTGGTGTTAAGGTTAGGATGAAACTTTATCTTTTGCGTGTGGCTCTACAGTTTTCTTGGTACCATTGGTTGAAATGACTATTCCTTTCCCATTGAATGATCTTGGTATTCTTCAAAAATCAGTTGACAATAGACACATGGTTTTGTTTCTGGACTCAATTCTATTCCATTAATTTTTTTTTAAATACATCTTTATTGGAGTATAATTGCTTCACAATGCTGTGTTAGTTTCTGTTGTACAACAAAGTGAATCATCCATATGCATACATATATCCCCATAATCCCTCCCTCTTGAGCCTCCTTCTCACCCTCCCTATCCCACCCCTCTAGGTGGTCACAAAGCACCGAGCTGATCTCCCTGTGCTAGGCAGCTGCTTCCCACTAGATACCTGTTTTACTTTTGGTAGTGTATACATGACCATGCCACTCTCTCACTTTGTCCCAGCATACCCTTCCCCCTCCCCATATCCTCAAGTCCATTCTCTACGTCTGCATCTCTATTCCTGTCCTGCCACTAGGTTCTTCAGAACCATTTTTAAATTTTAGATTCCATATATATGTGTTAGCATGTGGTATTTGTTTTTTTCTTTCTGACTTACTTCAGTCCATATGACAGACTATAGGTCCACCCACCTCACTACAAATAACTCAATTTTGTTTCTTTTTATGGCTGAGTAATATTCCATTGTATATATGTGCCACATCTTCATCCATTCATCTGTCGATGGACACTTAGGTTGCTTCCATGTCCTGGCTATTGTAAATAGTGCTGCAATGAACATTGTGGTCCATGACTCTTTTTGAATTATGGTTTTCTCAGGGTATATGCCCAGTAGTGGGATTGCTGGGTCATATGGTAATTCTATTTTCAGTTTTTTAAGGAACCTCCATACTGTTCTCCATAGTGGCTGTATCAATTTACATTCCCACCAACAGTGCAGGAGGCTTCCCTTTTCACCACAGCCTTTCCAGCATTTTTTGTTTCTAGATTTTTTGATAGTGGCCATTCTGACCAGTGTGAGGTGATACCTCATTGTAGTTTTGATTTGCACAATAAAAAATCTTGAAAAAGAAGAAACAAGTAGGAAGACTCAAACTTCCCAATTTCAAAACTTACAAAGCAGCAATAATGACTTTATGTCTATCTATATGCCAGTTCCACACTGTCTGTATTATTGCTGCTTTGTAAGTTTTGAAATTGGGGAATTTGAGTCTTCCTACTTGTGTCTTCTTTTTCAAGATTATTTTGGCTATTCTGAGTCTCTTGCAATTTTATATAAATTTTAGAATCAGCTTGTCAATTTCTACAAAGAATTCCACTGGGATTCTGACAGAAATTGCATTGAACCTATAGATAAATTTGAGAAGTTTAACCATCTTAACAATATTAAGTTTTCCAACCCATGAACATAGATGTTTTTCCATTTATTTAGACCTTTAATTTCCTTCAACAATTTTTTACAGTTTTCAGAGTATAAAATTTGCATTTCTTTTGTTAAATTTACCCCAAGTGTTTTATTCTTTTTAATGCTATCATTTAAGTGGAATTGTTTTCTTAATTTCCTTTTTTGGATTGTTTATTGTAAGAATATAGAAATATCATTAATTTTTTTTTTTTTTTTTTTTTTTTTTTTTTTTTTCTTTTTGCGGTATGCGGGCCTCTCACTGTTGTGGCCTCCCCCGTTGCGGAGCACAGGCTCCGGATGCGCAGGCCCAGCGGCCATGGCTCACGGGCCCAGCCGCTCCGCGGCATATGGGATCCTCCCAGACCGGGGCACGAACCCGTATCCCCTGCATCGGCAGGCGGACTCTCAACCACTTGCGCCACCAGGGAGGCCCTATCATTAATTTTTTATATTGACTTTATGTCCTGCAACTGTGCTGAATTTATTTATTAGTTCTAATAGTTTTTTAAGTGGACTCCTTAGAATTTTGTACCTACAAGATCATGTCATTTGTAGATAGAGATAGTTTTGATTCCTCCTTTACAATCTGGATGCCTTTTATTTCTTTTTCTTGCCTAATTGTCCTGACTAGAACATCCAATACAACATTGACTAGGAATAGTGAAAGCAGGCATCCTTATCTCACTCCTTATCGTAAGGGGAAAGCATCCAGTCTTTCACTATTAAGTATGATGTCATCAGTGGGTTTTTAGGTAGATACGCTTTATTTTATTTATTTATTTATTTGTTTTTAAAATTTATTTATTTATTTATTTTTGGCTGCACTGGGTCTTCATTGCTGTGCACAGGCTTTCTCTAGTTGCGGCGAGTGGGGGCTACTCTTCATTGCGGTGCGGGAGCTTCTCACTGCAGTGGCTTATTGTCGCAGAGCACAGGCTCTAGGCACACAGGCTTCAGTAGTTGTGGCTCGCAGGCTCTAGAGCACAGGCTCAGTAGTTGTGGTGCACAGGCTTAGTTGCTCCACGGCATGTGAGATCTTCCCGGACCAGGGATCAAACCCATGTCCCCTGCACTGGCAGGCATATTCTTAACCACTGTACCACCAGGGAAGCCCAGATAAGTTTTATCAAATTGAAGAAGTTCCTTCTACTCCTAGTTTATCTAGTATTTTACCATTAAAGGTTGCTGGATTTTTGTCAAATAATTTTTCTGTGCATATTGAGACAATCATGGGTTTTTTGTTTTTTTCTATTAATATGGTATATTACTTTAATTGATTTTGGATGTTAAACCAACCTTTCATTCTTGGAATAAATCCCACTTGGTCATGGTGTATAATTCTTTTTATATGTTGATGACTCTCTTTGGTAATATTTTATTGAGAAATTTTGTGTCCATGTTCATTAGAGATATTGGTCTATAGTTTTCTTTTGCTGTGATGTCTTTGTCTGGCTTTGGTGTCTGGTTATTACTGGCCTCATAGAATGAGTTGGGAAGTGTACTCTCCTGGTCTAGTTTTTTGGAAGAGTTTGTGGGGAATTGATATTACTTCCCTTTTAAATGTTTGGTAGAATTCAACAGAGATGCTATCTGGGCTTTTCCTTGTTGTGTAGTTTTTTTATTATGAATTCCATCTCTTTACTTGTTTTAGGCCTATTCAGGTTGTCTATTACTTCTAGAGTCAGTTTTGGTAGTTTGTATCTTTCTAGGGATTTGTCCATTTCATCCAAATCATCTAATTTATTGGCATACAATTGTTCATAATATTCTTTTTTAAATTAATTTAATTAATTAATTAATTAATTAATTAAATTTGTGGGGGGCTGTGTTGGGTCTTTGTTGCTGTGAAAAAGCAGGGGCTACTCTTCGTTGCAGTGAGCAGGGGCTACTCTTTGTTGTGGTGCACAGGCTTCTCATTGCAGTGGCTTCTCTAGTGCAGAGCTTCTCTAATTACTGAGCACAAGCTTGGTAGTTGTGGCACATGGACTTAATTGCTCCGCGGCATGTGGGATCTTCCCGGGCCAGGGCTCGAAACTGTGTCCCCTGCATTTGCAGGCAGATTCTTAATGACTGCACGACCAGGGAAGCCCCATAATGTTCTATTATAATCCTTTTCATTTCTGTATGGTGAGTTACAATGTCCCCTCTTTAATTTTGGATTCTAGCAATTTGTCTTCTCTCTTTTTTCTCTGTAAATCTAATATTTACTAAAGATTTGTCAACTTTTTTGAGCTTTTACAGAAACAACTTTTGACTTAATTTTCTGTATTGTTTTTCTATTCTGTATTTCATTAAGTTCTGCTCTAATCTTCAATATTCCCTTCCTTCTGCTTACTTTAAGTTTAGTTTGATCTTCCTTTTCCAGTGTCTTAAGATGGAAGATGAGGTTACGATTTGAGGATGACCTTCTTTACAACTATAAATTTCCCTCTAAGCACTACTTTGGCTTCATTCTATAAGTTTTGAAATATCGTGTCTTCATTTTCATTCATCTCAAAGTATTGTCTAATTGCCCTTTTGATTTCTTCTTTGACCCATTGGTTATTTAAGAATGTGTTCTTTAATTTCCACATATTTGTGAGTTTCCCAAATTTCTTTGTTTTTGATTTCTAATGTCATTCCACTGTGGTGGGAGAACATACTTTGTATGGTTTCTATACTTTTTAATTTATTTTGTTTTATGGCCTAGTATAAGGTCTCTCCTGGAGAATGTTCCATGTGCTCTTGTGGAGAATGTATATTCTTGTGTTGTTGGGTGGAGTATAACATAAATGCCTGTTAGGTTTCTAGTGTTGTTCAGGTCTTCTCTTTCCTTCTTGATCTTCTAGTTAGTTGTTCTATCCATAATCGTAAGTGGAGTATTGAAGTCTCCAACTCTATTGTTTAATTGTCCATTTCTTCCTTCATTTCTGTCGATTTTTGCCTCTTGTATTTTGGTGCATATATGATTATAACTGCTATGTCTTCCTGATGGACTGACTCTTTTATCATTAAGTGATTTTTTAAATCTCTAGTAACATTTTTTGTCTTAAAGTCTATTTTGTCTGACAGTAGTGTAACTACTCCAGCTTTTTTATGGTTGTTGCTTACATGCTATTTTTCCACTCTTCTACTTGCATCTTTGAATTTAAAACACTTCTCTCCTAGATAGCATATAGTTAAGATCTAGTTGAGTTTTTTTTAATACAGTCTGTCAATCTCTGCCTCTGGATTGGATTGTTTCATCCATTCACATTTAATGTTTGTATTGATATAGTTGGATTTACATCTGCCACTTACGTTTTTGTTTTCTATGTTTCTCATGTCTTTTTTGTTCCTCTATTCCTCCTTTCCTGCTTTCTTTTGTATTAAGTAAATATTTACTAATGTAGCATTTTAATTACTGTAATGATTTTTCACTACATTTTTTAAGGTATTTCCTTATTGGGCTTATCACATACATCTTAACTTATTAGAAGCAACATCAGATTTATAGTAACTTAATTCCAATGAGATATAAAAACATTACTCCTATATAGCTCTTCTCTTTTCTCCTTTTTTGTGGTATTGTTATACATATTGCATCTATAAATGTTATAAACCCAACAATAAATTGTTATAATGATTACTTTATATAATTTTATGTTTTATATAAGCTGAGAGAAGAAAGAACCATATATATAAATACTTTTTGTTATATTAACCTTGTTTTTTTTATATTTACTTATTTATTTTGGGGTGTGTTGGGTCTTCATTGCTGGGCTTTGTCTAGTTGTGGTAAGCGGGGTCTACTCCTCGTTGCAGTGCATGGGCTTCTCACTGCAGTGGCTTCTCTTGTTGTGGAGTATGGGCTCTAGGCACGCATGCTTCAGTAGTTGCAGCTTGTGGGCTCAGTAGTTGTGGCTCGTGGGCTCTAGAGCACAGGCTCACTAGTTGTGGCACGCGGGCTTAGTTGCTGTGCGTCATGTGGGATCTTCCCAGACCAGGGAATGAACCTGTGTTCTCTTCATTGGCAGGCGGATCCTTAACCACTGCGTCACCAGGGAATTCCCTATATTAACCTTTTTGCTTGTCATTTCTAGGTCTTTTTATTTATTCTTATGGATTCCAGTTACCATCTGAAGTCATTTCCTTAGCCCAGTACATCTTTGCTCCCTCCCACCCACATCCTTTGTACTGTTACTGGCAAATACATTACATTTCTATATGTTATAGACCAAACAATATATATTATTTTTGTATACATATATTGTTTTTTTTTTTTTCTTTTTGCGGTATGCGGGCCTCTCACTGTTGTGGCCTCTCCCGTTGCGGAGCACAGGCTCCGGATGCGCAGGCCCAGCGGCCATGGCTCACGGGCCCAGCCGCTCCGCGGCATATGGGATCCTCCCAGACTGGGGCACGAACCCGTATCCCCTGCATCGGCAGGCGGACTCTCAACCACTGCGCCACCAGGGAGGCCCCATATATTGTTTTTTAAATCAGTTGAGGAGAAAGAAGAAAGTACATGCATTTATATTGTGTTTTTAAATTACTTCCCTTCACTTGTGTTCTTTCCTCCCACCCCCCAACTCCCACCTTGTGGATTCAGATTGCTGTCTGGGGTCACTTGGTTTCAGCCTAAAGAACCTCCTTTAGTAGACTTGTAAGACAGGTTTGCTAGGAACAAATTCTTTCAGTTTTTTCCTTATCTGGGAATGTCTGTATTTTGCCTTCATGTTTGAAAGATAGCTTTGCTGCATATAGGATCCTTGGTTGACAGCTTCTTTCTTTCTTTCTTTTTTGTTTGTTTGTTTGTTTTTGGCTGCTCTGCAGGGCTTGCAGGATCTTAGCTCCCTGACTAGGGATTGAACCCAAGTACACAGTAGTGAAAGAACCAAGTCTTAACCACTGGAATGCCAGGGAATTCCTGACAGCTTATTTCTTTGAGCACTGTGTATATGTGATCCCATTGCCTTCTGGTCTCTATTGTTTCCACTGAGAAGTAAGTTGTTAATTTTATTTAGTGCCCTTTTAAGTAATACATCATTTTACTCTTGCTGCTTTTGAGATTTTTGCCTTGTCTTTCAGCATTTTTTTAAATTTCTATTTATTTATTTTTGGCTGTGTTGGGTCTTTTTTTTAAAACATCTTTATTGGAGTATAATTGCTTTACAATGGTGTGTTAGTTTCTGCTTTATAACAAAGTGAATCAGCTATACATATACATATATCCCCATATCTCCTCCCTCTTGCGTCTCCCTCCCATACTCCCTATTCCGACCCTCTAGGTGGTCACAGTTTTCAGCATTTTTATTATGATGTGTCTATAGAACTTTTTGTGTTTATCCTACTTGGGATTCATTTAGCTTCCTGGATGTGTAGATTATTGTTTTTCAATAAATATGAGAGATTTTTCAGCCATTATTTCTTCAAATATTTTTTCTACTCCTTTCTCTCTTCTTCTGTTACTTGTGTTATGTGTATATTGGTGCTTAATAATGTCCCATATTTCTCAGAGCCTCTGTTCATTTTCTTCATTCTTTTTTTTCTTTGTTCTTCTGATTGCATTATCTCTATTGACATAGTTTTAAGTTCTTTAATTCCTTCTTCTGCCAGTTCAAATCTACTGTCGAGTCCCTCTAGCTAAGCTGTCATTTCATTTATTGTACTTTTAAACTCCAGAATTTCCATTTTCTTCTTTGTCACAATTTATATCTCTTTATTGATACTGTCAATTTGATGCAACACTGTTATAACAGTTTCCCTTACTTCTTTAATCATACTTTCCTTTAGTTTATTGAACATATGTATAATAGCTACTTTGAAATCTTTGTAAAATGTGACATTCGTTCACTCTCACAGGTAGTTTCTCTTGCCTGCTTTTTTTCCAGGGTGTGGGTCTTATTTTCCTTTTGTTGTTGTTTTGTTAGAAACTGGATGTTTTAGATAATACATTGTAGCTTAATTTTGTGTTTAGTGACTGGCTGGATTATTTTAATATAGTCTATCCCACCCATCCCCAGTGTTTATCCTCTGATGTTGTTTCTTGGGAATGCAGCCTTGGGTATGCCCATGGTCACCGAGGGATGACAATAGTTTTGGTAGGGCTCTGTTTGATTATCTCTATTCCTGAAATTGAAGCCTAATCCCAATGTGATGGCATTGGCAGGTGGGGCCTTTGGGAGGTAATTAGATCATGAGGGTGGAATCCTCATGAATAGGAGTAGTGCCCTTATAAGAAGAGGCTCCAGAAAGCTCCCTCCCCCTTTCTGCCATAGGAGGTTGTAGGAAGAAGACAGACGTTGATGAGCCAAGAAAAGAGCTCTCACCAGACACCAAATCTGCCCATACCTTGACCTTTGACTTCCCAGCCTCCAGAACTGTGAGAAATAAACTTCTGCTGCTATAAACAACCCAGTCTGTCGGATTTTGTCATGGCAGCCCAAGCTAGGCTAACGTGACTCCTCATGTGCTGCTCAGAGAGCAACACAACATCATCTGTGAAACATCCCTCCTAAAAATATTGAACTGAATGTGATCATGAGGAAACAGCCAGACAAACGCATTGAGGGACGTCCTGCAAACGACTAGCTTGGAATCTTCACAAATGGCAGTCAACCCTCCCTGGGTATGTGTGTGTAGGGGTAGGAGGTAGGCTGGCCCTGGGACAATAGGAGGACCAGAGGTTCCTGGGCATATATCTCCCACACCCTCTAGTCCTCAGCCCATCCCTGACCTGAACACAACAGACACCGCAGCATGCCCACTGCAGAATCAGGCTGGAGCGCCCCTCCCTGGGACTTGATGGAAACCATACTTTTGTTTCCCCTCTTCCCTTTCCCTGTCCTGCTGACCCCACTCTGTGATGATTTTCCTTGATAAGTCTTTTGCACAGGAGTTCTCCTCTACGGGTCTGCTTCTGGGGAATCTCTCCAAAGTGGGGGTACCCCAACCTAGCAGGAATTTTCCACTTTTCCCTCAAAGACTCCTCCTCAGGCTCCTTTCAATGTTTGACATCCCAGCCACTCTCCTGGGCACAGTTCCTCTTTAAAACTGTGTCACGACTTCTCCTTTCTGCTTCCTCTCTAACACCTCCTCCTCTGTTTCTCTCTCTGGCTAAGAGTGCTTGCTCCACCCATGAAGGGAGTGTTCCCCAGAAGTTTTTTTTTTCTTTTCTCTCTACATTTTCTCACTTGACAAACTCATGTATTGTCATAGTTCAGCTCTTATCTCCATATTGGGTGGCTGCCGAAATCCATCTTCTCTCCTGAGTTTCAGTCTCACGGTACAACCAGATCCTGGCAGCTCATCCTTACTGTCTAAAATGGGACTCTCACGAATTCCCTGGTGATTCAGTGGTTAGAACTCAGCACTTTCACTGCAGTGACCCGGGTTCAATCCCTGGTCAGGGAACTCAGATCCCGCAAGCCATGCAGCGCAACCAAAAAATAAAAAAATTTAAAATTTAAAATAAAATAAAATGGGACTCTCCTCCAACTGGCTTTGCCTCCTTGTCTCCTAGCTCTGGGACCAACACCTCCACCCTACTTCACTGTCATTGTGGGATCCTCACTCTACTTTGTTCCCCCTTTCCAAGCACTGGCCAAGGACTATTGGTCTTGCCGCCACAATTCTTGACTCACTAGCCCTCCTTTCTCCTTCCTCCACCACCTCGGTGAATCAAGTCCATATCCAGGTCTAAGCCCCTCCCATTCTGCGTGGTCTCAGGTCATTTCTGGTTCTACTCCAAGATATCACAGAAGTTGGAACAGACCCTGGGATCCCAAATTTCTCTCTGAAAGCATCACTAATGAATTCAATGACTTATATCTGTTTATATCTAGTAGATCCTCATTACAGTATTGATGTCAGAAAATGTTAATATCAGGAATTATAGGCATTTTGTGGTCACAGAAAGAAAGAAACCTTAGGTACTATGGCATAGAGAGAAAAGGTAAGTTAAATTCAGTTTACCCCAAACCATGGCACAATAAAGCCCTTTATAAAAGATTACTATAAAGTAAATGAGACACATTTTCATCTCATGGACATGCATTGAGTTGTGAAGCTATGGTAATTTGCTGAAAATATCTGGATTAAAATACCTTTTTTTTAAACTTTAACTAGTTGTTTGTTTATATTATCAAAAGATAAACACCTTATTCTAATTGTATAAAAGACAATCTATTACTGACACCATCAAAATAGAATTTAAAAATATTGACTAGCTCACTAATTATGTCACTGACATGTATTTCCTCCATAGCAAAATTTAACATGCATCTGTGTGGTATATTATTATTTATATCATCTGCCCAAACTGCAACATCCTTCTTCTGGGAAGTTGTCCCTACACTACAGCCACACAAGTCTGCCATTCTTGATACCCTACACTTCCAGTCACCAGTGAGGATAGATCCAAAGGATTCCCGGACCCAGTTCCAGTGTGTGTGTGTGTGTGTGTGTGTGTGTTTGCTCACGTGCACATGTACTTCCCCACACCAACAAGGAATTCTTGGACACAAGCAAGATGTCAGAAAATTCAACTCAGTTTTGACACTATCTACCCAGAGACAGAATCAGATTCCATAGGTAAAGGGCTCAGTCCCAGAAGACCGCCCTCCACTTCAGACACAAATCACAAGCCCTGGTTGCTACCTGTACTTCTGACTGACTGGCTATAAATCAGATGTTCCCATGACCTCCTCTTGGGGTTCAATTAATTTGCTAGAATGGCTCATAGGACTCAGGAAAACCTGGTTACTCACTAGATTACCAATTAATTATAAAAAAATATTAAAAGTTACGAAGCAGCAGCCAGATAAAGAAATACATATGGCGACATCCCAAACAAAGGAGATTTTGTCCTCATGGAGCTTGGGGCCTGGCATGGTGGCACTTGGAAGTGTTCTGTTTCCCTCATGGGGAAGCTTTCTGAAAAGGGCCATAAAGCTATCCTTTTGGGGTTTTGTGGAGGCTTCATTACATAGTCATGATTGACTAAATCATTGGCAAATGATGATTGATTCAACTTCAAGCCCTTCTCCCTTCCCCTGAGGTCAGAGAATAGGAAAGGACTGAAAATTCTAACCCACTAATCACATGGTTGGTTTCCCTGGCAATCAGCCTCCATCCATAGACTCTACTAAAAATCACCTCATTCACATAACCAAAGACAACTTTCCCTCCACCTCCCCCCAAGGGATCAAACCCATGTCCCCTGCATTGGAAGCACAGAGTCTTAACCACTGGAATACCAGGGAAGTCCCAACAAAAGACAACTTTATTACTCTCCACACTTAGGAATTTCCAAGAGTTTGGGGACCTGTGAGCCAGGAACTGTGGATGAAGATCAAATATATATGAGAAATGTATTTTGGTTATCTGAATGACCAACTGTATATTTCTTATAAATCACAATATCACAGTGGGTAGTGCAAGCCAAACATTAATTCCTAAGGCATAATGATTGGGCCAGCAATGAATACATGATCTAAGCCTGGACAATCAGAGTTTTTCTGTAGGATTTTTCTCATTAGAGCTTGGAGAAAAGAGCCCTATTTCCTCTCTGGTTGTGTGCTCTATGGACACATCTCCTATCCCATAGAGGAGCCAGTCTAAGAGAACAAGCTAGAACGAAGAGAGGAAAAGAGACTCAAGCACAAGAAGAGAGTCCTGGCAGAGTCTAAGCCCTGGATCCAGCTGAATCTGAAGGCAGATCTACTTCTACTTTTTCTGCAGTCTTTCTCCTTGAGCCAATATGTTTCCCCTGCATCATTTTTAAAAAAATATTTATTTTATTTATTTATTTTTGGCTGCATTAGGTCTTAGTTGTGGCACGTGGGGTCTTCATTGAGGCATGTGGGATCTTTCGTTGCGGCATGGGCTCTTCATTGTGACGCTCAGGCTTCTTTCTATTTGTGGCGCGGGCTTCTCTCCAGTTGTGGCAGGCAGGTTTTCTCTCTCCAGTTGTGGCCTGCAGGTTTTCTCTCTCTAGTTGCGGCATGTGAGCTCCAGGGCACACGGGCTCTGTAGTTTGTGGCATGAGGGCTCTCTCATTGAGGCACACAAGCTCAGTAGTTGTGGCGCGTGAGCTTAGTTGCCCCGCGGCATGTGGTATCTTAGTTCCCCGACCAGGGATCGAACCCGTATCCCCTGCACTGGAAGGCAGTTTCTTTACCACTGGACCACCAGGGAACTCTCTCCCCTGCATCTTTAAGCTAGTTAGAAGAGTCTTAACTAGTAAATCCTTGTAGGCAGAAACCATGTCTTATATTGATTTATGCTTCATGGAATCTAGAGCAAGCATAGCATGAGGTCTTAATGAAGACCTGCTTTAAAAACTAACACACAATTATCTGAGTCAAGTTTAACTGATTCATTTGCTTGGAATCCCCAAGATAAGCAAGCAAATGCACACAAACATACTCACATACACAACAGACTTACTTTGGCCTTCTCCATTTAGCAGAACTAGAGCGTATGCATGTGTACACACACATACACACACACAAACATGCACACACACAAATGCTATTTCCTGGAAACACTGCAATAGTCAAAGGCCAAACTGCCAAAGCCAAGTTTTTTAGGGAATATATCCAGCATTATATTCAAGACATGAAAGAAAAACTGGTATTTTTGAGGTCTTACTTTCCCAGGACTAGGCTTTGTGTTGTTTTCCAGTCCCTCTCATTTGCTTCCCACAGTACCCTGTCAGGTAGATATTATTATCCCCATTTCACAGATGAGTGAGCTGAAGGCTCAGAGAATTGAAGCTCAAGGCCACAATCTAATATCTAAATCGGAATTCAGAACCAAGCCTGGCTCATGCTCCTGTACCACACCTTGTGGATTACAGACTACTCTGAGGTGGAACAGAACCCAACAGATCATTTCTGAGAACACACCCCATATTTTCCAGAATCAAGAGAGGTACATGGCTAAGGTCTCAGGCAAACCCAAATTCTGGGGACTCATCCACATGGAGAGAGGTGGGCACTCTGGTTACAGGGTTTACAGGTATAGGGTGGTGTCGGTGGCCTTGCAGCTGGTTTGCTCTGTGAGTCTGTGGAACCTGCACTGTGAGGAACAGGAACAAGAAGACAGCGTTGGGGGCAGTGAGATGACCAGGGTTAGAAAGGGGAAGTAGACGAAAGCAAAGAGGGAGGGGCAGAGACCCAGACCTCCCTGTCCCCAGTCTTCTAGTTTTGTGCTTTGCAAACCAATGACCATCTTTCAACCCATGAACCACTGACTGTAAATTGATACTTACATACCCCAGGCCATCTCTCCTTCTTCACTAAGTGGACGACAGATGTAAATACTTCTTAAAACGCTGTCTGTTGGGAGGATTTCCCTTCGCCCCTATCTTTCAGACTTGCTTCTGAGGGAAGAGGTAAAACAGCATCTGTTCACTTGAGGCTGTATCATACAGACCCATCTGCAAACTAAGCCTGCCCTTTGTTTTCCTCTGTCAACTAGTCATAATTCCCCATGAGGCTGTGGATGTGGGCTGAGAGAGAGATGGTAAAACAGTAGGAGCAAGAACCATGGGAGTACGGCTGACCTACTCATGTAATATTCTCTAGCTTTTAGGTCTGCTGGAGCCTTATCTTCTTCTTACCATTTCCATTACACACTGAGCGCTGTTCCAACTTTACGACTCAGTGGATAAAATAACATCTAGTTCATGAGGGACCGTTTGGGTTTCCTGGTGTCCCATGTTCAAGATTCAATCTCTATCAGGGCCTTGTTCTGATAACTGGTGCCTGGGGACTTGTGGTTTCATGGGATTTCCGGACTATCTTCTCTAAAGAGCACAGGGCTTCCTGTGTGCAAAAGAGGACCTTGTACCAAAGGCTAATTGAAAATCTCCATCCTTAACATGGTTTTGTTGCTGCATAAACCAGGATAATAATGACTAACATGGTTTTCACTTCTACTACCTTAGTTAACCTTCGTAACAATTTGGTGAAGTAGGTTTTATGATCTCCATTTAATCAGAGAGGAAAACTAAGACATGGCTCTAGATGTTAAAAGCCTTGCTCAAGTTCACATGGCTCAAAAGTGGTGACAGCTGGATTCAGACTGTCAACTTCAACAGTGTCCCTTTGCCCATCCGAAGTAGCTGCCTAAAGGCATGTTCACATCATTGACTTCCGGAGTCTTCTCATCGCAAACAGTCAAATTAGATTGATCTAGCTTTGGCCAAGGGAGAGGGCATGTTGGGGGTAGGGGTGGTCAAGGCAGGATATCAATGGCTATCAACGGGCACAGGCTGATTTTGTTGAACTCCAAAGGACCACATTGTCAAAGGTGATGACTACATTGTGATATATATTGAAGTACTTATGGATAAAATGATATCATCTAAAATTTGCTTTACAGTGGCCAGGAGAAATCAGTGATGCAATAAGATTGGCCATGTGTGGATAACTGTTGAAGCTGAGTGATGAAAATATAACTCATTATACTATTCTTTCCACATAATAAAAAGTAAAAAATGTATTATATTCACCAAGATAGACCATATTCTGGGCCACAAAACACACCTTCACATGGTTAATAGAATGGAAACCATACAGTATCTGCTCAGAGCACAATGGAATTAAACTAGAAACCAATAACAACAAGATATCTGGAAAAATCCCCAAATATTTGGAGATTAAACAACATCCTTCTAAATAACACATGGTCAAAAAAGGAATCTTTTTTAAAAATTTTAATTGGAGTATAAGTATAGTTGCTTTACAATGTTGTGTTAGTTTCTGCTGTACAGCAAAATGAATCAGTTATACATATACATATACCCACTCTTTTTTGGATTTCCTTCCCATTAGGTCACCACAGAGCACTGAGTAGAGTCCCCTGTGCTATGCAGTAGGTTCTCATTAGTTATCTATTTTATATATAGTAGTGTATATATGTCAATCCCAATCTCCCAATTCATGCCACCTCTCCTTCCCCCCTTGATAACCATAAGTTTGTTTTCTACATCTGTGACTCTATTTCTGCTTTGCATATAAGTTCATCTGAACCATTTTTCTAGACTCCACATATAAACAATATTATATATTTGCCTCTTTCTGACTTACTTCACCCTGTATGACAATATCTAGCTCCATCCTTGTTGCTGCAAATGGCATTATTTCGTTCCTTTTTATGGCTGAGTAATATGCCATTGTATATACGTACCACATCATCTTTATCCATTCCTCTGTTGATGGACATTTAGGTTGCTTCCATGCCCTGGCTATTTTATTTTATTTTATTATTTTAAATTTCATCTATTTTTTGGCTGCGTTGGTCTTCGTTGCTGCATGTGGCATTTCTCTAGTTGTGGTGAGCAGGGGCTACTCTTCGTTGCAGTGTGCAGGCTTCTCATTGCGGTGGCTTCTCTTGTGGCGGAGCACAGGCTCTAGGTGTGTGGGCTTCAGTAATTGTGGCATGCGGGCTCAGTAGTTGTGGCGCACAGGCTTAGTTGACTGGCAGCATGTAGGATCTTCCCGGACCAGGGCTCGAACCCATGCCCCTTGCATTGGAAGGCAGATTCTTAACCACTGAGCCACCAGGGAAGCCCCAGTAATCCACTTTTAACAGAGGAGAGGTAAGAAAGAGGGAGTTACACAATCAAACAAATATATTGGGTATGAATCTTAGTTTGCCAGATTTATTTTCTTTAAATCAAGTTAATTCTGACTCTACGACTTCATCCTTCCTACAAAAATCCATCTTGGGCACTGTTGGGCCCCTCCCCCGATGCTGAAAGCTCAGCTTCTCTGTGCACCGGTGCCAAATCGAATCTCAGAGATGCAGTTTTGGGTGAAGTAGAAAAGGTTAGCTTTATTGCTTTGCCAGGCAAAGGGGGACACAGTGGGCTCCTGCCCTTGAAAACTATGTGTCCTCACCCAGGAGGATTTGATAAGGAATCTTGTTTTGGGGTTTTTTTTGCCACTCGGCATATGGGATCATAGGTCCCCAACCAGGGATCAAACCCATGCCACCTGTATTGGAAGCACAGAGGCTTAACCACGGAACTGCCAGGGAAGTCCTTAATGAGGAGTTCTATAGCACTAGTTCAAGGGTGGGGTTGCTGACCAGATTAGGGTGTGTACAGGGTGTCAGGTGGTGGGTCTCCTAATCTTGATGAGCTTCTCTGGTCCCCGTAATCTCACCCCAGGTGGTTTCTTGGCTGCTCCTCTCTTGATTAGCAATTGTTGGAATCTGCCCTTTGGAACTCAGGGAAGGTCATGGAGGCTGGTGTCTCGCCTACAAGAAACAGGGGCTAAAAAAAAGAAAAAAAGAAAAAGGGGACAAAAAAGGCTTCCATGCTCAGGAGCCCCACAGGGTCCTCCTCAGTTTCACCCCTCCCCCTGCCCCTGCGGGGGTGTCATGGCACTCCAAGATGCTGATAGAGAGCCCTGAGAATCAGAGAAGGGTCTCTACTCTCCAGTTCACCACAATTGCCACTGTCCCCGAGAGAGGGGACAGCGGGGAAGCACCACATTATCCATAAAGTAAGTCTTCCAGCCCCTGGCGGTGTCCTCATATGGCCACGGTCACACCACTTTGTAAGGCAGCACCCCCTCCTTAAGACCGAGTGACCCTGGAAGTAAGCATTCCTTTCTTTTTATCTAACTTCTGTAACTTTTGGGGCAGGGGGGCTCAGGAACGTGTGGCTGGCTGTTCCCCCATGCCACTTCAGAGCCATGAGAAGTTAGGTGAGGCTGTCCCAGGACCTCTGTGTCCCTGGCATCCCACTCAGCCATTTTTACTCTATGGCTGCTACTGCATGAAGGCTTGAGAAGCTGCTGCAAGGTACCAGAGTTCTGGAGAGACAGAGGGAACAGATCTCATCTGTTCTCAGATCTCCAAACCTACTGCATCTCTTTCTGTGCCGCCCAGATGGTAGCCACGTGTGGGTATTTAATTTTAAATTAATTTAAATTAAGTAAAATCTGGGGGAGGGATAAATTAGGGGGTTGGGATTAACATATACACACTACTATATATAAAATAGATAATCAACAAGGACCTACTGTATAGCACAGGGACCTCTACTCAATACTCTGTGATAACTTATATGGGAAAAGAATCTGAAAAAGAATAGATATGTGTATATGTATAAATAAGTCACTTTGCTATATACCTGAAACTAACACAACATTGTAAATGAACTATACTCCAATATAAAATAAAGATTAAGAATTAAAATAAATAAATATTTAAAATTAAGTGAAATGTAAAACTCACTGCCTCAGTCACACTAGCCACATGTGTCTAGTGGCTACTGCATTGGCTGGTGCAGATACAGACCATTCCCATCATTGCTGAAAGTCCCACTAGATACCTCTAAACTACTGTTTTCCATTTCATTTGGATCTAGGTGAGAAACCATCAGTTCTCTTGCTTCCTCTCCAGCTGTCTTCTATTCCACAGGCCAGAGGGAATTTTTATCTCCTTTCATCTCCTGTCAAGAGCATATGTGTATGTGTGTGTGTGTGTGTGTGTGTGTGTGTGTGTGTGTGTGTGTTGGAAGGGGGGCACATATGGGTTAATTACAACATCCCTCCTCTCAGCTTTCCCATTCTTCTTCCTCTCTCATTATTTCTTCAGTGATACCTGTCATTAAATTGCTGACCTTTCCTCGGACTCATGAGAAGAGGAAGGAGTTTGTCACTCAGTGATTTATTAAAAGTGTCCTATGACAGTGCAATTCCTTTTATTATATAGGAAGCTATTAAAATGGATATTGCTTAGTACTCTTTATTAGTCAACGTGAACATTAGATTTTTTTTGTTATTATTATGTTGCATGCAATTCTTTTACCATAATTGAGCTCTGTTAAAAATCAAGATTCTGGAACGCTGATCTGGCAATTGAAAATCTGAGAACAAAAGGAATTTCATCTTATCCCAGGGATTGTTTCAGAGGGAATATCGAATGTGAATGAATTGGTAAATATCTAGCAAAGCAGGAGGGAGGTTTTGAGGAGGGAGGGGGCTTCTGCATGCAGTTAGTAAATAAACCAAAACGCGCTGCTGTTGGCTGTCAGGTGCAGAGTTTTATGAATACCATACTGCTGCATAATTTTGTTCTGTCTCTCTCCTCTTTCACAAAGAGAGGAAAGATTCAAAAGAGATGTGGAAAGGAAACGAGAAGGGCAGAAATAGACCTCCACCACCACCCCAGGGCTGCTGTAAATAAACCGTTAAATGTCTGTGCTCCTGGAGGGGAATCAGATCTTGAATATAAGCTTCCATAAGGCACTGTGAAGTCAAGCTTTCCTCCTACTATTGAATGCTGGAGATGTGCATATTGTTTAAAATGTATCATACATTTTCTTTTAATTATAAAAGTAACACATGCTCAGTCTAAGAAATATAGAAAATATAAATATGAAGAAGAAATGAAAAATTAATCACTATCCAGAGATAAACACTATTATAATTTTCTTCTGTTTCATTATACACAAACACACTTTTTTTATTTTAACACAATTGGGAATATACTACAGAAACATTATTTGACTCCTTTTTCTCTTTTTACATCATGAGTATTTTCCCATTTCATTAAAAATTGTTTTAAAATGTCATTTTTAATGACCACGTAATATTCCATCTTGTAAACACACCATAATTTATTTAACCATTCTCCTGTTGTCAGACTTTTTAAACACTTTTTTTCTCTTATAAAAAGCATGGCAATGAACTTTTTTTTTTTGCATTGGCTTATTGTGGGTCTCTAGAAGTAGAAATTCTTGGTCAAAGAGAAAGAATTTTTATACATTTTTTGATGCACTCATAGCCAGGTACTTATCAGGCAGGTCTCCATCTGCCTAAATTCCAATTTAGACAAATCTAAGCTGTTTCCTAAGGCAATGTGAGCCCCATGCAAATCAGAGGAGACTGTTTTTCAGTGTTCTGAACATTCTAAGATAGTTAGAGAGTGTGCCGGTTATCAGTTTATTGCTTTCCAGCTCCAACTTCACCCTTTTTGACTGCTCTGTGAAAATGGGGCTGGGACCTTTAAACATCTTTCCTTTCCCAACTGGCCTTAAAGCTGTGTCAGTAGAGGACGCTGGAGAGACACTGCAGAAGGAAAGCTTTGCTTTCTCCCTCCAGTGTGCTTGTTCAGCACGTTCCTGCAGCAGGCACAGCTTCTACAGCCCCAGGCTCCTGCAGCACCCAGAGGCTAGCAGCTTTCCCTGGCACTCCCACCTCTGGTGGTTTTGCAGCAGAGTGTCTCCAGTGACACCGCAGTGTGAGCAGCTTTCCCTAGCCCCCTAGAGGGCTGATTCTCAACAAGTTCTGCTGCTGCAGCCTCTGGGTAACCCTGCCATCCTGTCCACCATGGCAGCCCTAGGGGTAGCAGCTGCTCCTTGTATTTGCTATAGGTATATTCTTTAGAGTCCTCTTTGCTTCTTACTGGCCAATCCTTTGTTATTCCAATCCACTATTAGAGTTAATAATTTTTTGTATTAAACTTTACCTGTTCAAACGGGTCTGTGGTTTCTCTTTTCTGATCAGACCCTGACTGATCCTGGAGCTAGACTGCCCTGATCTCTTTCACGGGTGATGCAGCCTGACTCCTCAAGCCAGCCTGGATCTCAGCTCTGACCCAGACCCAAATATTCTATGTTGCAGTATTAAATAAACTGATTTTTTTTTTTTTTTTTTTTTTTTTTTTTTTTTGCGGTACACGGCCTCTCACTGCTGTGGCCTCTCCCGTTGCGGAGCACAGGCTCCAGACGCGCAGGCCCAGCAGCCACGGCTCATGGGCCCAGCCGCTCCGCAGCACGCGGGACCCTCCCAGACGGGGGCACGAACCCGCGTCCCCCGCATCGGCAGGCGGACTCGCAACCACTGCGCCACCAGGGAAGCCCCAAATAAACTGATTTAAACTTCCTTTTAAGCTTTCAGGTTGAAAGCCTTATTGATATTTAATTTAGGAGGCAAAGTATAGGCACTATTGAACTATTGCTTCTTCCTCTTTTCTGATGGCCTCTACTCAGCAGCCACCAAGTTCAGTCAATTTCTCCTCCATTTATTCTTTCCTCTCTGTTGATGTCTCTGCATTCCTCTTTCCCCATTTCAAGCATTTAACCCTCTACACACAGCAATGCATTCTTGCTGTCACCAGGTAATTCTCCTTTCCACCTATTGCTCCACTCAAAACCAGCGGCACCTGAGTTAACAGTCCCCAGCCATGACCTTGGGTGATTAGTGACCTTGTAAACTAATGAAGATCATATATTTTCCCTTTTCTGTTATCATCCAGAGCCACGAGCAAATGAGGCTGCCTGACTTACAGGGTAAATAAGAGATATCAAGGATAACAGCTATTCTGCTCTGTTGAGCATAAAAGAAAACGCTGAGTTTAAGGATATTTGAACTGTTATTAAGTAATAATAAAGTCCTTCTTCTCTGCCTGCTGGAAATTGCACACAGCCTTCAAGATCCAAATCACGTGTCACTGTTTTGTTACCTGAAAACTGGGTTTGCCTCTTGGTGGGTGTTGAGCTAAAAGATACAACCAAGCCAAAGAGCAAGAGAGAGAAGGATTTATTACTTGCAGCAAGTAAGAACACCAGGGATCTTTCCCAAAGCAGTTGTCTCCCGAGACAGCAAAATTGGGGAAGTTTTATGCATATTCATGAAGAGGCTTGAGCAGAGGAGAGTTCAGCATAGAATTTGGGAAAAGGTTGACAGAGTCCAAGCTTTAGTTGATGGAATTCACGAGAGTCAGAAAAAGCCAACATCATCATTCCTTAGATTCCAGCTGACCTGGTGGTTGAGCACTGGAGTGGGGTTTGAATTCGGGAAAACTGCTCAAGAAAGTGCTTCAGGCTAATCTTTGCCATTGAAACAGAACTGGGAGTCTTTACAACTGATTTATTACCTTTGTTATTGTTACTTCTTTGGCCTGAAAACAGTCATTTGTTCCTGCATTCTTTTGTTCCCTTAAGGTCATTAATTACTTTGACCTGTTCAAGGGCAAGCACTGTGGTCAGGCTTAGATCACAAAATGGCTGGGGCCAAAAATGGCTTCTCTTATGTCAAGAAAGCCATGCCTGGTACCCTTTCTCCAGGACCTCCTACCCTATGTACCTAACAGTTTCAGTAATGTTTTCCCTCAGCTTATCAGTGGGAATAAATCCCTTCTTTCTTCTGTGCCCTTAATGTGTTTATCCCTTGGCTGTAGAGCAGATCACAGTTTGTCTGGGTTGAAATCAAGTTTCCCATCAGATTGTGAACGCCTAAACGAAGAATTCTTGTTCACTTTTGTGTTGACTCATAAGTGCCTAATTAATGAATGCTATACTGTTATATTAACAGCAATAAAATCGATCCTATGTAATCAACATTCAGAGGACAAGAGCAACCAGAATAAGACGAACTCTAGATAAGTGGTTCTCGAACTGTAGCTTGCATCAGAATGCTGGAGTGGGGGTGGGGTGGAGAAGGTTTGTTAAAACACAGATTCCTGGGCCCCGCCAATAGAGTATCTAATTCAGTAGGTCTGGGGTGGGGGCCCCAAATCTGCATCTTTAACAAATTCCCAGGTGATGCTGAAGCTGCTAGTCGGGAACCACATTTTGAGAACCACTATGAGACAGGAGGGAAGGGGCCAGGACACAACCATTAAAAGAATGATACAACCACTGAGAAGAACTGGATACGACAAAAACTGGTTAGAACCAAGTAGGTCCAAGATGGCGGAAGACTAGACTTTGGACTTTAAGCCTCATTATACGCTCATTGTAATATATTAGCATTTGCTAAATGACACACCCACCGACGCCATGACAGTTCCGAGGCTGAGCATAAAAGGCTGAAAGTGGGTGGTGGCCCAATTCCTGGAAATCCCTGCGCCTTCCCCGAAACAGCTGGAATAATCCTCCCACTCGTTAGCCTATGAAATTACCCAGTGCATAAAAACCAACCACCTCAGGGCCCTCTAGCTTTTTGAGACAGACCACATTCAGTCTCTGGAATGTGTACCTCTGCTTTTTTTTTTTTTTCCCTTATCTTTATTGGAGTATAATTGCTTTACAATGTTGTGTTAGTTTCTGTTGTACACCAAAGTGAATCAGCTATGTGTATACATATATCCCCATATCTCCTCCCTCTTGCATCTCCCTCCCACCCTCCCTATCCCACCCCTCTGGTCACAAAGCATCGAGCTGATCTCCCTGTGCTATGCGGCTGCTTCCCACTGGCTATCTATTTTACATTTGTGTACCTCTGCTTTCACTTTACTATGTCTGCTCTTGAATTCTTTCCTGCTCGAAGCCAAGGACCCTCACCTGGTGGCCCATCCCAGAAACTCGTCTGAGACCTGGGACATGACTATCCTCTTGTGCCCCATTTTCCTGCAACCCCTTTAATAAGTAGATCTTAAAAAATCTACTTCTTACCTCTCACTTTGCCTCTCATTGAATTCCTTCTGCACTGAGACGTAAGGAACCTGAGCTTCATTAAGTCCTGGGACAAGTTGTGCAGTTTCAGTTGGAAGACTGTGGGTTCGAGTGCCATCTGAGGTGCGGTTTCAGCGAGGCTAGCCCACCCCCGTCTTTCTCAGTATCTCCTCCAAATGTGCCTCTGTCATCCTCAGATGAACTCCAGGTGTGAGAAGACCCGCCCCAATGCACTTTCCCCGAAAGCAGTACCTGTGGTAGAATCACACAGATCCTTGACACAGAAACTTCAATCAGAGAAACTTCAGAGTTTTCTATTAATTGCAACTCTGTATCCAAAGCGGGAATCCTTTCGACTGTCAAGTGGTCCTCCGTACTTCAACTTTCGTCTTCTATAACAGTCGATTGTCCTATTCCCCTCAAGTTCTGGCACTTTCTGAGGTGGACCTCAACAGCTTGCCCCTCACCTGGCTGCCTCTGACCCGTCGAGGAGTGATGACGTCAGCTGACCAGCGCCAGGGACTGTCCCCTGCGAAGCGGGCTCCTCCGGGTACCTCCCTTGTTTTGAAATTCTCACCCACCTGTTCCCGATTCTAGATCCTCCCAGGGCTTAAGTGTTGGGACAGTCCGGGTTTGAACTTGGGTTTAACTTGGGGACTTAACCGAATTGCCGTCCCTCGGGAAGAGCCAAGCGCCTGCTGAAGGCAGCGGGTCCTCGGAGCCCCGTCGGTGGCTTTTTTCGCACCCTCCCCGCAGGCTCCCGCAGGGGGCGCATGAGCCCCAGGCCAGTCTCGGAGACGTCCCCTCTCGGGGCCGCACAACACGGGCGGGCTTCCTCTTGGCGAGACGGTCTTGGGAGAAATCGGGTCGGTTTGGGCTTGGGAGTAAGATTGCTGGGTCCTGTCTGACATTGTATTCCTGCGTGACCATGGGCAAGTTACTCACCGTCTCTGAAACTTCGGGAAATTGCAGGATTAGAGTGAGAACAACACATTTAAAGCACTTGCCGCCAGCCGGGTAGAGAACGGTGTTCTAAATGTTCGTTGCGGTTAAGTTTGAATCCACTGACTTCCATTTGAGTCGTATTTTCTCACCTGATGGAGGGATGTTTGCAGGAAAGGGTCAGGGACGCAGGGTTCTGCAATTAGGGGGAAGGTTGGGTGGGGGGAGATGAGGAGGGGGCTTAGCAGGCTGAGGTGCAGAGGAAGAAACAAGAATTCAGGGAATGCTGTGTGCCACTTGCTTTATAGACACTGTTCGATATAATCCTTAGAATGAAGCAAAGGAAATACAAGAAAACCATCCTTATTTTACAGATGAGTGGTAAAGAGGTTACATAACCTGCCCATGGTCAGCGCGTGGGAGTAGAGATGGGGTTTGAACCCAGGAATTGAATAGCTGTGCCGCTCTTCTTACTGGCATCCAGTGGAAGCCAGGGCACGAAGGAAGCTCAGGGTAAAGGGCACCTGGGTAAGGAAGGACAAGGGGGCTTTGGTCATGAAAGACACTGTCCCCAGTAGGCTGCTTCACAAAGTCACCCCCAAGTCTTCCTGTCCCACTCACAGCCCAGCAAGCCAGCTCCCTCTGCCCCTGAAATTATATCCCAACCGTCCTAATTACAAACGGATATGTCACTTGGTTGAGGCAAAGTTAATAGCCTGGTGCCATGCCGCCTGGGTTTGCATCCTCACCCTGCCACTAACCAGCTCTGAGCCCTCAGACAAGAGTTTCGGGCCTCCAGTTAGAAATGTCTGTGAATAAGCAACTACTACGTTTCCTTTTCGAAATGATGTTGAGGATAATCATTGATTTAGTAGAATTAAAAAAAAAAGAGTTTGGGGCCTCAGTTTCCTTATCTGTAAGATGGGAGAATTTTACACTTCCCCTCTTGGGATTGTCATGAGCTTAAGTGAGTTATATGTGTGAGGGCCTTAGCCCAGTGCGTAGAGGAAGCATAGGTCTGGGTTACGGGAGTGGATCCCACATGTCAAAGGTTGGTTTGGCTTGGCTTTGCTACTAGCCAGCATGGCAACCTCAAGGAGTCCTTCCTGTCTCTGGTCAGCAGTTTCCTCCTCTATAACGTGGCAGCAGAATCCTTTTGGTTTTGCTAGTGCTAGGTGTCAGCGCTGTCCCATGCTCTTGACAGGCATTGAATGACCACCCCGCAAGATAGCTGCTAGGATTATCCCCAGTTCACAGTGGGGACACGGAGGCTCAGAGAGGTGACGTGATGTTTGCACATCACAGGACTCGGAGGGGCAACGCTCGGAATCAGAGTCCCTTTTTCAGACAGAATCCCATGATGAAGTCCTGGGGGCAAAATAGTTCAACAGTTTGGCCCAGGGTGGGGGAGGTAGGGAAGGGCCTGGCACCTGTAACAGCTGCCTTCTACCCACCTGTCCCCCAGCAACTGTAAGGACCCTCCAGCTCAGGAGACCACAGAATGCTTTCCCAATGCCTTTTATTTTATTGAGCCACACGTATGTCTGTTTTCTTCATCTTCATGCTCAGTGTAAACACCTGGCTCCAGAATAAAATATACCCACTCCTGCATCTCTACTTTTCCTTAGATAATCTTTCCATCTGGAAGGTTCTGGCTCTCTGCCCTACCCATTTTAATAATAATTAGAATAACTAACATTTACTGAGAGCTTACACTACGCTAGATGCTTAAGAAAAAAATCCTTTGAAACATTAGCCTCTCAGGCTTCAGAACAACCCATGAGGTTGGAATTAATTTTGTCACTATTTTACAGGTTTTTCTACACTGAGTGTTGCTTCTCCTGCTAAATCATGTCCTTCAGCTCCGTTGTTTCTTCCTTTCTTTTTATGGCCACATGTCTTATCTGCCCTTCTCTGTTACCTACTAGCTTTTTGACCTTGGGCACATTATTTACATCCAATGGCCTGATGTGAGGCTAAAACGAGACATTGTAAAGTGCGTGGCGTGCTGCCTGGCATGCTAAGTACTCAGTAAATGGTAGTTTTCAACATTACATTATTAATAAGAACTGGACCATAACCTCCACGTGCTTCTGCCTCCTGGTTGTCTCCCCAGCACCCAGCCTTGCCTGTTTTTAGTAACATTCTGCTCGTTCACTAACATTACCTCCACACTGGCTCATTTTATCATCTCTACTTAGAGAGGGGGCAACTGCGCTGAGGACTGCCTCCTAGCCCTGAGCCTTAGCCTAGACTTTGCACAGGGCTATTTTCACAGGGTGTCCCTGTGGCTGGCTGTTACAAACCCATGGCCCTGTATGCTTTGCTCACATGACTGTGATTCCCACTCCAAGCCCTGCCAGGGATGTGGGAAGAGCCCAGCCTCCAGAGAACAGGGAGAAAACAAAAGCACCTCCCCAGAGATTCTGAAGGCAGCTGCCTGTATCAGTTTCCTAGGACAGCCGTAAAAAGTTACCACAAACTAGGTAGCCTAAGACAACTCAAGTTTATTCTCCAATGGTTCTGGAGGCTAGAAGTCTGAAATCAAGGTGTGAGCAGGACTGGTTCTTTCTTTTTTTTTTTTTAACATTTATTTATTTATTTGGCTGCGTTGGGTCTTAGTTACGGCAACTGGGCTCTTCACTGCGGCGCTGAGGCTTCTCTAGTTGCGGCACGTGGGCTCCAGAGCACTTGGGATCAGTAGTTGCAGCTCCTGGGTTCAGGGAAATTGATAACTCAGCTAAGGGTCTGGGCCAAGGGGGAGGGCTGGGGGCGGAGAGGAGGGAGTGGCTGGCATCTGGGCTCTGCAGAGGGAGGGGCTCTACCCGTCCTTTCCCCTCCTATTTGCCTCCCTCCCCTGCCCCTCTCCGTCACCCCAGCTGCTCTCTGAAGGTCAGGCTTCTCTCCTCCCCTCTGGGGGGTGCTCCTTACCCCTGTCCTGGAAGGTTGTACAGTTAGCTATGCCACACTCTAAAACGAGCCACAGTCTGTTGGTGTCTGTCTGCTCAGAGACCCCCTCCAAGACCTCCCTCAGCCCCCCATTCTGCCCCCCCCCACCCGACCGCTGCCACCTAAATGCATGTGGCAAAACCGTGGTGCATGGTTGGTGCATCAGCATCACTTGGCCAGTGGGTTAGAATGCAGGTTTCAGGCCCCGCCCCTCAGGGTTATCATTTGATTTTCACGGGCCCTGGGCAGGTCTACCTTCCTCCATAAAAAAAATGCTAAAAGTTATATTTTACCACGATGTTGGTACAAACAACCTAATCCAGGCTAGACTATGTTTCTTCTCATTTTAAAAGTAATTAAAACATTTTCGTGGGCCCCAGGCACTGTGCCTGGGGGATATGGCAGTCCTGCCCTCTCCCAGAAAATTTTGACTGGGAGGGGCTGGGAATTCGCACTTGAACATGATGCTGGCCGTCGGGGTGTTTTGGACATGTTCCTAAATGTAAAGAAGCAAGAAGAGGTCCCAGGAAGCGGCTCTAGGGAAGACTTCTAGGTGGCTGAGGGAGTCTTTGACCTCAGGACCCCCCCACCTCAAGTGGGGAGTATGGGGAGGGGGTCTGTGTGTGGTGCCGTGTGCTGCCATGAGAGTCCTCAGGAGAAGCAGAACAGAAGGTGAGGTGGAGCCAGACCTTCTAAGGTCTGGACTAAGACAAGGGCTTCTGACCTTTGTCGGGGCGGGGGGAAAGGTGAGGTGTCAGTGACAGCTCTGAGAGTCACGGGAAAGCTTCGGATCCACTGCCCAAAATGATGCACGCATGCACACACATAAAACAGCATTTAGGGACTTCCCTGGCAGTCCAGTGGTTAAGACTCCGCACTTCCACTGCAGGAACACATCACGTTCCATCCCTGGTCAGGCAACTAAGATCCCACAGGCTGCGAGCCTCGGCCAAAAAAGCAAAAAAAAAAAAAAAAAAAAAAAAAAAAACAAAAAAAACCCCCACCAAACATTTACACAGAGTTTCTGGGGTCAACAGCAGCAACCTGTACCCTGGAAAAGAGAAGCACTGTACCAGCAGTGTCTCCCTACCTCCTACACAGCGTCCTGGGTTCCAGAACTCAGGCTGGAATGCTCAGCAGCATTGTGGGCTACTCAGAGAGGGCAGTGCTGTTCTGGACCGAGCATCAGTTTCCATGGGGAAGTACAGGCCTGCTTCTACAGCAGACTTTTGAAGGGCTCTTGCAGCACCCCTGAGTTTGTCATTTGGGGCTCGGTTGTCCTGACGGTAATCCACGTTAATGAGCTCAACAGTAAGAACAGACAAAGCAGCCTTTCCTTGTAGTCCTGGCTCTGAGTTGAAATGCTTCCCACCTCCAAATCCAAGTGTCCCACAAGCATCGCTCTCCCGTGCCATGGCTAGCCAGCGCTCATCACAATAGCGTGGCTCTGGGTGGATTAATTAGAGTTTATGGTAACAATTCACCCAGCTTCTACAGAACCTGCTTCTGCCTGGAGAGCCAAAGAAAAGACTTTAATTAATTCTGAATTAAAATAACTAGAAAGAAATCTCTCCAGTCTACCAATCAGAGAAGGCAAACTGAAAATTAAACTAACCACAGAGGCCAGGATTTCAAGTTTCACACACTCAGCTAGCTCAAATTATTAATGTTGGTCTTGTACTTGAAGTAACTGTTTTCAACTAAAGCAATTAAAATATAAAAGCAAAAGATTATTTGGTTAAAATAATAGTACCTGGTCATGGAATGTAAAGAATGTAAATATCCAGAATAAATGGGGGTGTGAGGGTGTGTGTGTCTCCATTTAGGTTATTATTTATGGGTAATTCCCTGGTGGTCCAGTGGTTAGGACTCCGTGCTTTCTCTGCTGAGGGCCTGGGTTCAATCCCTGGTCAGGGAACTAAGATCCCGCAAGATGAGCAGTGTGGCAAAGAAGGCATAATGAATATAACCTACTCTCAAATGATTAAAAATAAACCATTATATAATTGTTATAAATATATATATATATACATGTACACATACACACACACACACACAGACTCTAAAACAAATGTAGCAAAAATACAAAAAATGGTGAATGTGGTTAAAGGATATATGAAAGTTCTCCAAAATACCCTTGTAACTTTTCCGTAAATTTGAAATTGTCTCAAAATAAAAAGGAAGTCAATATGGTGTACCACAAAAAAAAAAAAAAAAAAAAACATTGATCATTTATGGACTTTCATTCTCTAATTCGGTGAGAAAAAGGCTGGTTGCGACAGGGAGGCGGGAGAAATTTAGGGAGTGCTCCCTTTGTGTCTACCTGGTACTTGCTTCATATGTGCGACTTCATTTAATTTAATTATCTTGTAAATAACCCTGTGGGAGATCACCATTCTGTGGATAAGAAACCGATGTTCCGAAAGCAATAGTTTATCATTATCATCATTATCGTTGTTGTTGTTTTTTCTACTGAGATAGACTCTTCTTTCCTGGATAGCCTAAATTTTATGTTTCCTGAAGTCAGATGGGTGAACCAGGTTTCTTCTGGTCTGGAAATTTTCTGCTTGTGTAATCTGCACAGTTCTCACGTGTGGAGTGAGAGCTACTTGTTTTTCCGGACATGTCAGCCAGGTCTTCTAGAACAATGGCATTGCAGGGAAGTGTGAACTTCCTTCACATTTCTCAGTGGGACATTACCCTGAAATCTAATCAACTCTCTCTAGGCCCTTGCCCAGAGGATCCTGGACCTTTGGGAAAAAAGGGGTAGGCAGTAATCTCTGCTCAGCACTTGTCCAGCCCAGCTGTCTTAGTCCATTTGGGTTACTACAACAAAATACCATAGACTATGGGACTTCCCTGGTGGTGCAGTGGTTGGGAATCTGGCTGCCAATGCAGGGGACACAAGTTTGAGCCCCTGGTCCGGGAAGATCCCATATGCCATGGAGCAACTAAGCCCATGTGCCACAACCACTGAGCCTGCGCTCCAGAGCCCGCAAGTCACAAGTACTGAAACCTGCATGCCTAGAGCCCGTGCTCTGCAACAAAAGAAGCCAACGCAATGAGAAGCCAGCGCACTGCAAGAAGAGTAGCCTCCACTCACTGCAACTAGAGAAAGCCCACGCGCAGCAACAAAGACCCAACGCAGCCAAAAATAAATAAGTAAATTTAGGGGGATAAAAAATACCAGACTGGGTGGCTTAACTGACAAACATTTATCTCTCATAGTTCTGGAGGCTGGAAAGTCCAAGATCAAGATGCCAGCAGATTCCATGTCTCATGAGAACCCACTTCCTAGTTCATAGTCAGCAGTCACTTTGCTGTGCCCTCACTTGGTAGAAAGGGTGAGGTGAGGGAGCTCTTTTTTGAGGGCACTAATCCCATTCATGAAGACTCCACCCTCATGACCTAATCATGTCCCAAAGGCCCCACCTCCAAATACCAACACACTGGGGATTAGCTTCTGACATATGAATTTGTGGTGGGTGACAGGGGGGCAGAGGGTGACACAACACACAAACATTCAATCTATAACAGCTTTGTGAAGTAGTAAATGAACTCTTTAGATGGTCATCAGTGAGACTGTTAACACTCTTGAAAGATGTCAGGAAGCTAAAGAGGTTGGGTAGAAGCTGGGGATGTGGTGAGAAGAGCAATCAGCCTCTTCTCTGGGTTGGATACGAGGGAATAGAGATTCTTTGTCTTCTGGGACTGCCAACTTGGGAGGATAGAAGTCTGGGGGCTGCTGGGCCATCTGTCTTCAGCCCTCTGTGTGGCTACCACCTCCATGCAGACACAAATATCAGAGAGGCACAGTAAGAGAAATACAGCTCTGGTAAAGCAGGCATAGCCTGGGAGTTTGTCTAGTATTTTTGATTGATTCATTCATTCATTCATTCAACAAGCTTATATGTAACATCTGCCACATGCCTACCATTGGGTCATGAGCCAAGGAGCCAAAAACCATGGATGGATAAGCCAGGCCTATGTTCTCTTGAATCTCCCAGTCTGTTGGGATTGAAAGATGTGTAATGAAATACAAAACATTTCACTCTTCCCTGCTAGGTGTGAACAAAACTTCAGGAGAAACAAAGTAGGGAGTGATCAGGTTTGCTCCAGACAGGATCTTATATGATGTATAAGAGTCCAGGGTGACAAGAAAAGGGTCTTCTGACATTGAACACAGCCAGGATAAGTACTAGGTGGATGCTGCTATGTGGTATGCCATAGAGAGAAAGCCAGCAGTGGGGGAAGCAATATTAAAATCCACCTACAAGAGGGAATGTGCTGTGGATCCAAACCCCACTCTTCCACAGCTGAGCTGTGGGGAGTCTGGGCTGTGGGTGTGGGCATCACGGTTCTCATCTCAGAGAATCAGTACTTGGGGCTTGGTACGCCTGTACCAAGTTGGGTGTTGGTGAATATCCCTCAGCCTCTGGGAGTCCTCAGCAGTCAGAAAGTCTTTGATGGGAATAGTTGGCCCTTTGCACACCTTTATGTCCATCTGTGATCTTGTTTTCTTTTCCATTCTAGGACTGAATAAACATCTCATGGGAATAATTGGAATCATATTAAAGACTTTATGGGGCAGTTTCATTTGAGCCTCATAACAATCTTATCAGGTAAGCAGGGAAAAGATGATTCCCCCTACTTTCCTGGTGGAAAACAAAAACCTGAAGCTCAGACAGGTTGTAATTTGTTCCAAGGTCATTGGCTCACTGGTTGCGCAGGCAGAAGTCTGAAAATTCTGACTCTCAGTACAGTCCACATTGCTTAATCCACATTGCTTGTCTAGCATGTATCTTACCAGGCATGTGTTAGTATCTAAACTTGTGTGGGATGAGTTCAGGGGCCTCAGAGGTCCCATGGACCCTGAACTGTTACCCCCAAAGAGGTTCCCTCCATGCCTGGGTTGAAGTTTTTGTCTCCAGGTAGCCCTTTTTAAAATGCTGGGCTCTTACCTTGAAGACCTCGAAGCTTGGGCTGCTATAACAGAAATTCCATAGACTAGGTGGCTTAAACAACAGGAATTTATTTCTCACAGTTCCAGAGGTTAAGTCCAAGATTAATGTGCCAGCTGATTCAGTCCCTGGTGAGAGCTCTCTTCCTGGCTTGCAGCTGGTCACCCTCTTGCTGTGTCCTCACATGGGAGATAGAGAGAGAGAACAAACTCTCTGGTATCTCTTTTTTTTTTTTTTCATGACATATTTATTTTATTTTTATTTATTTATTTTTTACATCTTTATTGGAGTATAATTGCTTAACAATGGTGTATTAGTTTCTGCTTTATAACAAAGTGAATCAGTTATACATATACATATGTTCCCATATCCCCTCCCTCTTGCGTCTCCCTCCTACCCTCCCTATCCCACCCCTCCAGGTGGTATGTCTTTTTATAAGAGCACTAATCCCATATGAACACCCCACCCTCATGACCTCATCTAAATCTAATTACCTCCTAAAAGTCCCATATCTGAATATATCACATTAGGGGGTAGGACTTTAACATATTAATTTGGGGGGAACACGGTTCGGTCTATAGAAACCTGCTATGTGAAACATTAGCACTCATTAACAGAATCCAAATTAATTGATCAATTTAGTCAGACATCACCATGGAGAGCAGAGTGCAGGATCCAGAGGGAATAGGACACTAGATCAGCTTTGCCTTCTAATAGATAAGAGAATAGTAGAAGCCTGGGCATTATTGGGGAGGGGGGAACTGAGTAGGTTTTGGCACATGGAGGGGGGTCGGTCCTGATGTGGTAGTGATGGCTATTTCTAGCTTCTTTCTTTGAGCCCCATGATAGCATTGTACTTCTTAGCTACTCTGTGGTAAGGTGGGACCATGAGAAAAGGGTTAATGAGATGTGAGCTTAGGGGGTATTCATCACTTTGGGGCTAGAGAATCTAATCATCAGTGTGAGACTCTCCGGGGTACCCCGTCCCAAGCCACATTTCAGGGGTGGCTGTTCTGTCAACCTCGGTCCCTAAGTGAAGACTTGTGGAGTAGCCAACCTGTGATGGTCACGCGGCATGAGAGAGAAGTAACTTTGTGCGATAAGCCATGGAGCGTTTGGGGTTGTTTGTTACTGTGGCACAGCCTAGCTCTCTTAGTTGATGCATCGGGATTCATAAAACAGTAGGAGGCTCTCCGGGGCATCCTGGTGGGCAGTCATAGGGGCTAGGTCTTCATGCTCAATAGTTGAGCACCACTGGAATCACACAATTCAGACACACAACTCAGTCCTTCTGACTCAGTCTTCAGGATGTTGGGCCCTTCTCAATGAAGCCAGTGAATTCCTTAGGATTTGTTCTTTTTTTTTTTATGAAGATGGGCCATAAGTCAATGCTGTAGGCTGACCATGATGATTCTGGAATATTGTCTGCTACTTTAGAAGTCTTAGGCTGGAGGGTGTGTGTGGAGGGTGTCTTGTTGGTTTAAACAAGAATGTATTCAAAGCTCTTGTGTGATGTGAGAAACATAATTCTCTTAGAACATTTATTCATTCATTCAACAAACACTTATTGAGCACCTGCTGTGTGCCAGTCACTGTCCTGGGTTCTGAGGATACAGCAGGGAACAAAATGAAGAAATATCCCTATTTTCATGGAGTTGATATTTTAGTGACAAGAGACAGATGTCAAACAAGAAAATTAGGTAAAAAGATAGTACACTGTAGCAGCCACCTCTTTAAGTTACTCGTTTGCTGAAGGCAGCCTGATCTAGAGGAAAGGGCATGGAAGGCAGTCCTGGGTCCCAGTGCTGCCCTTTGCTGGCTGGGTGACCTGGAGTCTCAGTGGCCACATCTACGATTCTAAATGTATACACTGTAGAGGTCAGGGGCAGGTATAACCAACATGATTACAATTCCCCAGCTGTGAGGAACATTTAAACTATCGTCAGATATTTCAGGCACACAAAAAATAGAGAGAATAATGTAAGAACACTTACATAACTACCTACCAGCTTTAAGTCATGAAACTGCAAACTTAGGGTGGCTTTGTAATGTGTCAGTTTGGCTGGCCTGAACTACATTTCCCAGAATTTCCTTCCCTGTATGTTCCTGCTGAATTGGGCCACAAGAGACTTTTCGTGAGATCTGGAGAACAGAGCTGAAGCAGCAGCCATATTACTTCTCACACATGGAAAGTCAGGGCAGTTGCTTTTATTGCACATTGTTGCTTCTCTGCTCACCTTGGTGGCTGGGACAGCATCCAGGCCTGCAGTGCTCCACCAGGCCCTGCTTTTTCCTCCAGTTTCCCTGACTGCTGAGCCAGGTGTGTGCTAGGGTCCGTGACAAAGAATGCCAGCTTCTCCTGCAGGATACCCTTCATCAGGGTTGGAGGTGGTGAGTGACTGACACAGCTTCCTGTCCAATCTTGTGGGTTTCAGCTCACGCTCATGGGTTCTACCTCGTTCACACTCTCTCCAGCTTTACAACCGTCTTCCCTTCCTTAGCCCAAGTTTCAGCTAGAGCATCATATTATATACAAATAGGTAGGTTTTAAAAAATCGATTTACTGAGGTATAATTTCCATATAATAACATTCATACATTTTAAGTGTATGGTTTGTTGTGTTTTAAAAAATACATATACTAGGCCACATCCATCACAATATTCGTAGAGAGAACATTTCTGTTGTGCTCTCCCCCAGTCAATCTTCTCTCTCCACCCTGTACAAATATCAATCTGCTTTCTGTCAATGTAGATTAGATTTGTCTTCCCTAGCATTTCCTATAAATGAATAACACAGCATGTATTCTTTTGTTGCTGGTTTTATTTCTTTTTCTCAGCATAGAGTTTTTTGAGATTCATCCATGTTATTGCATGTGTCAGTAGATCATACCTTTTTATAACGGAGTAGTATTTCGTTGTATGGATACACCACATTTTGTTTATCCATTCACCTGTTGATGGCCATTTGGGTTGTTTACTATTTTAGCTGTTATAAATCATGCTACTGTGAGCATTTGTTTACAAGCCTGTGATCATATGTTTTTATTTCTCCTAGGTAAAATACCCAGGAGGTAAATGTATATTGGGCCATTTGGTAAACATATATTTCTTTTTTTGTAAAAACTTATGCATCATCTCATATTTATGTACTTTATGTGTATATTTTATTTTATGAATGAAATTTTTTTTTTTTTTTTTTTTTGCTGTACGCGGGCCTCTCACTGCTGTGGCCTCTCCCGTTGCGGAGCACAGGCTCCGGACACACAGGCTCCGCGGCCATGGCTCGCGGGCCCAGCCGCTCCGCGGCATGTGGGATCTTCTGGGATCGGGGCACGAACCCGTGTCCCCTGCATCGGCAGGCGGACTCTCAACCACTGCGCCACCAGGGAAGCCCTATGAATGAAATTTTTAAAACATTTGGCATTTTATAAACAACCAACATGTTTTCCAAAGTGGTTGTGTCATTTTTCATTCCCATCAACAATGTACAAGAGTTCCACTTGCTTTTGAGTATTTGCTTTCAGCATGTGGTATTGTTGTTCTTTTTAATTTTAGTTGTTCTCCTGGATGGGTGGGCTATCTCATTGTGGTTTTATTTTATTTTATTTTTAAAGATTTTTTTGATGTGGACCATTTTTTAAAAACGTATTTATTTACTTATATTTATTATTGGCTGCATTGGGTCTTCATTGCTGTGCGCAGGCTTTCTCTAGTTGCGGCGAGCGGGAGCTACTCTTCATTGTGGTGCGCGGGCTTCTCACTGCAGTGGCTTCTCTTGTTGTGGAGCACGGGCTCTAGGCACGCGGGCTTCAGTAGTTGGGGCATGCGAGCTCAGAAGTTGTGGCTCGCGGGTTCCAGAGCGCAGGCTCAGTAGTTGTGGCGCACAGGCTTAGTTGCTCCGCAGCATGTGGGATCTTCCTGGACCAGGGCTCGAGCCCGTGTCCCCTGCATTGGCAGGTGGATTCTCCACCACTGTGCCACCAGGGAAGCCTGATGTGGACCTTTTTTTTTTTTTTTGCGATATGCAGGCCTCTCACTGTTGCGGCCTCTCCCGTTGCGGAGCACGGGCTCCGGACGCGCAGGCTCAGCGGCCATGGCTCACGGACCCAGCTGCTCTGCGGCATGTGGGATCTTCCCAGACCGGGGCACAAACCCGCGTCCCCTGCATCGGCAGGAGGACTCTCAACCACTGCGCCACCAGGGAAGCCCGATGTGGACCATTTTTAAAGTCTTTATTGAATCTGTTACAATATTGATTCTGTATTATGTTTTGGTTTTTTGGCCATGAGGCATGTGAGATTTTAGCTCCCTGACCAGGGATCGAACCCACGCCCCCTGCATTTGGAGGTGAAGTCTTAACCACTGGACCGCCAGGGAAGTCCCCTCATTGTGGTTTTAAATTGCCTTTCCCAGGCCCTGTTTTAAGTGCTTACTTCTCACCACCACCTCATGAAGTATGTACTATTATTATTATCCCCACTTTACATATGAGGAAACAGAGGCACAGAAAGGTAAGGCAGCTTGCCCATGGGCATGATGTACCTAGTAAGTGGCAGAACTGGGGTTCAATCTGGGCGCTCTTCCTCCAGAGCTCAGACTTTTAATTCCTCTGCTGCACTAGCCTCCCCCAAAGTTTTTGGGTCCCACCACAGGTGATGATTTATAAAGAGGGCTGGCAACAGCAGCCAGTCACCTGAAGGGAAGAGGTGTTGCCTAAGTCAAAGCTTTACAACCTAAAGATGGACGTCTGAAGAACCACATGCCAGGAAACAGAAGAAGCTGTCGCTGCCAGCCCACAGTTGGGGGCTGGGCCAGGACGAGGGCCAGGGGGCCCTGGTCTCAATCTCTGCCTTTCCCTGCTGAGCTCTGCCAAATGGCAATGTGGCAGCTCTGTCTGCAATAGATAGCACAAGATCATCCCTCATCCACCCACTTCTGCTGTTTGAATCGTGTCGGCACCCGGGGAAGGGCCCCATCTGCCTCAGTAACCATTATAAGAATCTGGGGGTATGCCAGGGGAAAAACAATCTTGCTGCCTTGAATCCTTTTTGGAAACAGGTGGGGTGTAAATTATAAACCAACATATGTGCTAGTCCTATAAGGGAAGAGGGAACAACCAAAGAAAACACGAACCCCTACAACAATGTCAAGTTTCCAGTGTATCTACCTCTGAATCCGTGATACTCAGGGAATAGGACTGAGCAGTGGCCCCTGGACTTCTGAATTTCAAATACCAGTGAAGCTTAAAAAAAAAAAAAAAAAAAGGAACTGAAGGGAATGACATTAGTTTGGTAGCTTTTTACTTTGCCAGGAAGGACATTAGTAAAATAACAACCACTAACTGCTATCACCATTATGTCATAAAAGAAAGGACATATTAAGAACCCCAAAGGTATAAAAGACAATCTCAGAATAAGAGACGGTCTTTTCAATGGCATATATTAGCTTTATGAAAAATGCACTATATTACCTTGATTTTTCTCACTGAAAATGCTATCATTGCCGGGCACTGGTTCCCAGGAACCACTGGTGAAGTAGAAAGTTCACGGTCTGGAGAATCAGAAAGATGAGTTCAAATCCCAACTTTGCTACTACACCTCGAGCTTTACTTGGCGTTCTGGTCATCTGTCTATTGCTATGTAACAAACTACTGCAAACTAGTGGCAAAAAACAGCAACAATTTTATTACACTTATGTATCCTGGGGGTCAGGAATTTGGACTGGACACGGTGGGATAGCTTGTCTCTGCTCCAATATATATGGAAACTCAGCTGGGAAGACTCCAATGGCTGGGGGTGACTCTAATGACTAGGGGCTAGAGACATCTGAAGGCTCCTGTGTTCACATATCTGGTGCCTGGGCTGGCATGACTTGAAGGCTGGGCTCAGCTGAGACTGTCAACTAAAACACCTACATACGGCCTCAGCGTAGTCACATTTCTTTTAGGAGCCTGGTGGCTCAGTCCTCCAAGAATGAGTAGCAGACACGGCAGAAACTACATGGTCTACATGTAAAATATTTTTAAATTACAAAATTTTCTCTTTTAAATTTATTTTTGGCTGCATTAGGTCTTTGTTGCTGCACATGGGCTTTCTTTATTTGTGTCGAGCGGGGGCTACTCTTCGTTGCGGTGAGCAGGCTTCTCATTGTGGTGGCTTCTCTTGTTGCAGAGCTCGGGCTCTAGATGCACGGGCTTCAGTAGTTGTGGCACGTGGGCTTCAGTAGTTGTGGCTCGCGGGCTTCAGTAGTTGTGGCTCGCGGGCTCTAGAGCACAGGCTCAGTAGTTGTGGTGCACGGGCTTAGTTGCTCCACGGCATGTGGGATCTTCCTGGACCAGGGCTTGAACCCATGTCCCCTGCATTGGCAGGCGGATTCTTAACCACTGAGCCACCAGGGAAGCCCCAAACACTTTGGAAAGAAAAAAATACCATGAACGATGTCTGAAGGAAAAAAACGACAAACTGGAAAAAAAAACATTTTTAATGTGGACTGAAAGACGTATTTTCTTAATATATACAATTTTAAATCAATCAATAAGAAAAAGACTAATAAAAAACATGGCTTCCTAGAACTACTGAGCCTCACATAGCACATTATAAACTTTTTTTTTCTAATTTTAAAGATTAGCTTTACTGAGATATAATTACCTAAAATAAAATTCGCCAATTTCAGGGTAAAATTTGGTGAGTTTTGACAAAGGTATACGGTTGGTAATTACCATCACAATCAGGATATAGAACTTTTTCACCACCCAAAAGTTCCCTCTTGCCCTTTTGCAGTCAATTCCCTTCCCCCATTCCTGGCATCTGGGCAACATTGACGTATTTTCTGTTACTATTGATAGTTCAGGTACAAGCAGCTAGAATTTGTAAAGCAAAAGGTTTTGTCTTGACTGGAATTTCGTATAAATGGTTGAAAGTGGAAGTGTCTTTTTCCTATTTTCAACTTTAGAAATCCTAGTGGAGAACTTTGGTCTAGCTTATGTCCAGTGCTCACCCATGGCCAATCGAGGTAGTAAGGACCTGTGAGAAAAGGACACTTAAAATACTGGAAAATTAACACAACGTTATAAATCAACTATACTTCAGTTAAACAAACAAACAAACAAAAAAGAGATTGGAGTGTGGATACAACCATTCCCCAATGCAAAATGGAGAGATCTTCCCAGAAGAAAGGGGAAGGTTACAGGGTGAAAACAGATCCTAAGCATCCACGTGAACAGCAGTTCACGTGAAAAAGAACTTAAAGGGAACCAGCTGATAGGGCTTTAAGAGTCGCATTGTCTAGAAGGCTGTATCCATTCCCTGGCCTGATGTTTTCCAGGGTCAAGGACAAACTGGAAGGGGTCTATGACGGAGAGATGGAATATGTGTAACAGTTACCCTGAAAGAGACAGAATGAAATAGAAAAGCAACTTGCTTCCCTCTGTTCTTCCCCCCTCTGTGCCCGTCAATGCTTCGCACTGTTGAATATGTTCTTTCCCCAACCCTTGAGTGAAATCTGGTTGGTCCCACTAGTTTTCTGGTCCTCTTCAGATAACAGAAAGACTTCCAGATATTTTAAGCCCATGAACAGTCTCATTTCATTCATGAAAATGTCCAGTTGTGTGCAATAGTCAAACCCAAGAATTTCATTCATAGGAATGGGGGCATCTCCAGCACAGAACTAGCACATGACCAGTTTCTCTTCTAATTTCCCACCCGAAGGCTTTCTTTGAACCACAGGTTCCCCCTCCCCCAACTCCCCCGCACCCCCCGCGCAGCATCACTGACCGCATTTTCTGACCTGGGGTTAGGGGGAGGGGATGGAAGAAGGTCCTCTTTTCTTGGTACTGTCCTGGTCTGCTTAGTAGGTATTCCAAGCTTTTTCTTCTCGGGTACTGTCTTCACCATATTACCTTGGGGAAGGTATGGTGAGGCTGGATCGGGAGAGAGAAGGCAGAAGCTTTTACAGTCTTGTTTTGCTCCCGGTTCCCTGGACAGAACACAGCCTGCCACGTAGGGCCACTCACTGTAAACACTGGGGTGGCTTACGAGGCAGACCGACAGAGGGAAATTGTGGTTTCTGCGGGAAGGAAAAAGCAAGGCAGGATAAACAGGTTCAGGATTGGCTAATTTGGATAATTTCAGTGGGCTCAAGGGCGTAGGAGCTGTCCCCGGCCATCTGGTACCTGGCCCTGGGGTGATAAGCCAGGCGTATGGTGGCCTGTGTGAGAGCCTGATAAAGCAGGTGGTGGGGTGTGGACTTATTTGGCTGCCTAAGAAGGAGAACTGACCGGTCCCTGATGGGCCTCAAAACTGGGTCAAAACAGCATTAAAAACAACAACAAGTGTATGACGTATTTTATGGGGTCTTTGGAGACCCCTTCTCACAGAGGATGTTTTGTCTGCTATCCCTTTATTGTGGGCAAGGTCTTTCTTCAGCCTGTATCACACCCACTCTCCCTCTACTACCTCTGAAGGTACATTTCCAGCCTCTTTCCGCCAAGCTCTGAGGTCTCCTTGCCTGTGCTAGGAAGCTGTCTTGGGCAGGGTTCCTTTAAAGGAGGCTTCGAGCTAGATCTTTCCCTGAATTTCCCCTCGCATCTGACCCTGAATTATACATGACATAGCATCAGCAAAGGAGGAGAGTGCTCTGAGAGGGCACCATGGAGGTGGCAAGGAAGGCAGCAACCAAGGCCAGGAGCAATGGACAAAAGCTTTTTAAGAGCACAAGGAAACAATGTACCAGGCAGCACTTATATAATAAGGGCCAGGACTAGGGTGTGGAGATTGAAGCACTCTCCTCGGTGGCAAAATGTAAGGGAGTGCCACAAAATGCAGTAATCAAGATAAATCACATTCAATGCAGTATTTTAAAAAACACATAAAAAACGGGCATACGATGCACATTTTCCCTTTTGCTTAAGGCTCCAAAATGGCTCCGCAGGGCACTGGCACTAGGCAATTCCAGCTTCTAGCTTCCTCCCAGCCAGATCGTACCCCTGAGTCACTTTGATACAGAAATGCTGAGCAGCCATCTAGGAAGGGCTTTCCTTAGGCAATAAACTTTATCTGAGGCATGGAGTGTATGAACAGGGGAGAGGGAACAGCACTTGTCCAAATCCAAAATTCCTGAAGTGAAAAGGGTTAGAGGGATATCTGGGGCGTGGTGGTGGCAATGAGTTTGCAGGCAGGGGCAAGATCTTGTAGGGACTCTTTAGAATTTTAACTAGGGGAGACACAGGCCCAGATTTGTTTCTTATGCAGATAATGCCTTGTGGGGGACAACTGGAGAGGTCATATCTGGATACAGTGAAGTCCCTTATTAGGCTAGCGCAGTATCCGTATCAGAGCGATGGATGACTGTATCTCAATCGGAACAGGTGGAGGAGACAGATTCCCAAGATCCAGGCCTCAGTTTCCCCACTGGAGCACAGATGGTGGGGCGGCCCCCGGGTCTCTGCCCTGCCAACTGGACCACCTCAGGGTGCCCTGTGAGCGGCGGGGGGCACCGGGGCGCGCAGAGGAACCTCCCCGAATTCAGCCTGGGGCCCGGGGCCAGCGGGGCGGGGCGGGTCCCGCTGGTGCCCGACCGGCTCGCCGCCCAATCGCCGCGGGCCCGCCGTGCCCCGGGGGGCTGGGGCAGCCGCCGCCGCCGGAACGTGCCGCGGCTGCGCCGACGCGCCAGCGCCGGGCAGGGCGGCGGGCGCGTTCAGTCTGGCGGCGGCGGCCGTGCGCGGACAGACGTGCCCGGAGCGCCGCAGCCGCCAGCAGCCGAGACGCACCGCGCCGCCGGGCCGCGCCCGCCCGCCCCCCGCCATGGTGGCGTGGATCATCTCCAGGCTGGTGGTGTAAGTAGCCTTCTTCCCCGCGTCCCTTCCTTCCTTCCCCTCCTTCTCCGGCCCCCGGCCCCCGGGCTGCGCGTGCCCCTGCAGCGCCCGCCCCGGTCGTTCCGGCTATTAATACCCGGCGGCCGCTAAATTTAGCAGGTACAGTAGCTGCCGAGGTCGCGGGCGAGCGGGGGGCACAGAACGCGGCTGCTGCCCTGCGGGGCCCGGCCCGGGCGCGGGGGCCCGGCGGGCGGGGCCGCGAGGGCTGGGGCGCACGGGGCTTCGCTGGGGTCCGCGTCGAGCCGCGCCCGGCCGCTTTGTTCCCCCGCTTGGTGGGCTTGGCCGAGGCCCCGAGTGAGTGCGCCGCGGGGACACGTGTCCCTCTCCTTGGGAAGAAATGTTGGCCTGGGGTCGCCCGTTGCCGCGCCCCGCCGCCACGCTTTTGTCAGGTGAAAATGATAGAGCCCAGAAGAGCCTGGGGCGCTGCCTGGAGGGATGGACGCGGAGAAGGGCGGAGAGCTGGAGGCAGGGCTCCTAAGGGGGTTGAAAAATACTCCTCCTTTTTAGGGTTCTCACACTGACAGCGGCCTCGGCAAGTGGGACGTTGGAGGACAAATCCGAATCTTGGGGTGGCCGCCCCGCGTCCCCTTGTCTGATTCCTTGGGCGGAGGGTTTGAAGGAGAGATAGAGACGGGCATCTCCGGGAATTCACGGGAAATTTCCAAGTGACAGCCGGCCACACTGACGGTGGCGATGACACCTGCCAGGCCTTGCGGGAGAGCGCAGAGTCATCTGGGGTGAGGCCTGTGTGAAGCCATTGCGGGTGGGCGCGGGGGCGTTGTGCTCTGTCAAGCCCCAGAGCCGCGTGGACCTTTGAAGAGCTCCTTCCCTCGTGGATTTGTTCTCCTTGGGAGGTGGACACGGCCATCTATTCCAGTTCCCCTCCTCTCCTAGCCATCCTTGCCTGAGGTAGGACAGATGTGCCACCTGCTTGGGGAGCCGGGGTGAAAGTGTTCTGGGGTGTGGGAGCCGGTGGTGCCATTCCGGCTTTTTCTTTGTCTGAGAAAGAGGGGCTCCCGACTCTGGCTGATTGTGCGCCGTCACTTTCCACGTTTGGGAACACCTCCCATCTCCTACCCTTGTTTCCTGATTTTCAGAGAAGCCGGTCAGGGTAGCCTTCTGAAGCCCTTCTCAGCATTGTCTCCTGGCCACCATGATGGGCTTTCTTCCCAAGGCCAGTGTATGCCCCTCTCGGCCCCCAAGTCATTCATTCCTTGTGGGCCTCTCCACAGCTGTTGCCACCTGCTGGGGATTTGTGCTGTACCTAGAGGAAGCATGTTAAAGGTTTGGAAGATTCCTGCGGGCAGAGGTGGCATGAATAACCCAGGGAAGTGGCTGGCAGCGCTGGCCCCGCCTCATGCCTGATCAAGGCCTGTCTTGCCTTCCGGGTGGTATTTTTTTTCTCCTGAAGTAGTGCCGTGATGGTCAGATTTGCAGGTGGCTTCTGGGGGGTGGGGGTGGGGCCTCAGGGTGGGCCAGAGAGTTGAGTTGGCCAGGCTGGAGGACTCACTCCCTATAGGTCCTCCTGGGCTGGGGCTGGAACACTGAGCAGCCAGGCTTTCTGGTCTGGGGTCCATGTGGCCGTCTTTAATTTTATTAGCACCCATCCCCTGTATACTAGACAACTAAGAGGGGTGAAGGGGAGAAACATGTGTTTGGGTGGGGTCTCAGGGACTAGCAGTTATTTTCTAAAACAACCACAGTCCCCAGAAGTGAAGAATTTCATTTCAGAGAATTTAAGTGACCGTGAGAACTGCCCCTCAGGTCAGCCCAGGACCCTGTGTTCCAAGGGAGAATTTGTGAGATTTGGGGGTGTCATTCCCACTGTCAACTCCAAAAGGTCAGAGATATGACCTATCCCTTCAGCCCCTAATTCTGTATAGAAACCCAACGTGGATGTGTCAGATGTGAGTTGTTAAAACCATTTTAATAAGCAGCACCTGTTTTGCGTAAATCATACCTGTTCACTATAGGAAAATTAGAAAATGTAGATCGATAGATGGAAAATCATCCACATTATTTCCATACAGAGATAGCTAATGAAAAATTTGAGAAGTATATTTGTCACGCTGTGTTTCCCTAGGCATATATGCACATATGTTTATATTTACCATGCAAGGAAATTATCGAATCAGCCCAAATTTCCACAAACCTCTTAGCAAAGAGTAGAAATGCCATGTTTGGAGTCAGAAAACCCTTGATTCAAATCCCAGTTCTGCCTCTTGCCAACAGATCCCAGTTCACAGCTCAGATCACAGGAGATCCTAGTTCACAAGCCCTAGTTAATCTCACTTTACTGTTGCAAAGATTTCGATGATACATGATTTCTAAATTGCCAAGTACCACAGAGGACATTCAGTCAATGAGTGTTCCCTCCCGTCCTCCGAGGGAGGTTGTAAGAGCTCTGAAAGGGGCCTTCAGACATTATTCCTGCAGTTTTCCAACTGGCTTCCCCGAAGGCCACTCAGCCTGAGTGGGCAGGCTCTGGGTTCCCAGTTCTGATTCCTTTTCTTTGTTTTATATACTGGGGTTCTATATAAAATATAATTTGGAAACTATATGGGTTTTACTGCTAATAAAAACCACTGAGCCAGCCCTCCCCTCATCTGTAAAACTGTAGAGGAGTGTGCTTTGCCCAAGGACACGAGATGAGCTGGTGAAGAACACAGGCTCTGGATTTTTGGGTCAGTGCCCTTACCACCTCTGCCCGTCCTTGACCTAAGCTGATCTCTTTCAAGCTTTCAAGACCTCCAGTATGGCGTCCTGTGATTTTCTCCACAGGTCCCTTTTCCTATAAGCTATCTTTTCATGGTTTCATAAGCCTCTGTCTCATCAAAGAACATTTAAGGAAGACCTGTCACTGTGCTCTGAGGATGTGGAGGGAGCGTCTTCCTTCCAACCAGAGGTGTCAAGACAAGCTGATGGTGTCTGGGGACAGCCAGCTGTGATGGTGACTGTGTTGCCATGGGCTGTGAGCATGTTTAGGGCAATGGCGGTAGTTTTCTTCCCCCTCCCACCTCTCGTCCCGTCCCAAGGCTCTTTTTTGAAGCACCTGGCACTTCAAGTGCACTCAGTAAAGGTTGGTTGTGTTGAGTGGGATCAGAGGCCCTAGGATAAGCAGGGGAGCTGGTCCGTGTTATCCGCTGGGGACAGAGGTTAGTGGGCATCGGGACAGGCTTGTGCCCACTGGGCAAAGCTCTTGGAATGGGAACCAATTTGAGACGCTGCTCTCTTGCCAGCTGTCTTCCTCCTAACTCCCTTGGCTTAGCTTAGGAAGAATTAAGGAAGAAATATTAGCGCAGTAGCAAGGTTGGCCTTGTTGAAACCTGGTTGGTATCTGCATGGAACATGGGAGCTCATTTAGGGCTGGTCTGCTTGCCTCCTTTAAAATACTTTGTTTTCTTTTCAAACAACTCAAGGCCGAGGTGTGAAAGCATTTCAGACTGTGCACTGGAGCGGGCACACAGAGGTCGCTCTGTGCCTTCTAGGGAGAATGCACTATCTTGAAGCATTTATTCCAGGGAGCAGGTTTTGCCTCATTGTCTCTGGACAGAATTTTGGCTGAGGCCCAGGATATTGGCTAAATGGCTCCAGAGCTTCACCACCACTTACTAGATTAGTAGACCAAAACTCCAACTCACTGCATGGGGAAAAAGAGAGTCCTAATTCATAAATAACCAATAGCCATGCCGAAAAATGTCATTTTTCCACATTGCACATCTTTAAAAAATGTTAGTTTTTAGAAAGTAGAGTCTGATGTTTAAAACACTCTTGAGTTGATAGCTGAAGATCTAGCTAAGTCCTAGGACTGTTTAGAGCATGAAGTCTCTGTGCCCTGGGTCAGGGATGGACACGTAGAGAAGCCTGGAAGGAATGTGGGTTGTCCTCAAGAGGTTCCTCAACTGTTGCAACACAGATGGAAAAAAGAAAAAAACATACACTCTTAAACATAAACTTACCTTTCTTTGGGGCCTGCTTTAAAAAGTGGAATGCAGAAAAATGATCCTGTTAATGGAAGGTTCAGGTTAGTTGATGATTTCTTTCCTGGCACTGGGTGTGGTACAGGGTAGGAGCTGGGTGACTGTTTCAGTTGAATTGGGAGAGGAAAGATGTTGGGTTCTAGTCCAAGTCCTGCAGAATCCTAAGGGCAGCTTGCACCTGCGCTGGGGCCCTGCTCCCGGTCTATGATACAGTATTATTGGCCAGCATCATCTTGGAGGTCTTAATAGTTCCAAGAGCCAGTGCTCCTCTGGGCCCTTTCCTTTCCCTCAAGTCCCGCAGCCGGCCTACATGCACTGTGTTTATTTATAAACGGGGGCAGTATCTTCAAGGAAGTGAAAAACATCAGCCCTGGCCTTTGTTTATTAATCCTGCCTGCCTGCTGGGAAGTAGCTTTTGTGCACTTCTTCCTGCTGTGTCTTATTTGAAGGGTAGCTGACAAGTGAGGGTCTCACCTGGTTATTAATGGCTCAGTTTTCCCCTTCCTTCGAAAGCGAGCTATCCTCTTTGTAGTGTATATTGTCTGGGGGGCGGAAGAGCCCTGGGAAGAATGAGAGAAGGCCGGTCAGACCCTCAGTAGCCACCTAGTGAGGCTACCATTTTGTATTGTGTATGTGTGTCGTGTGTGTGTATGTGTGTGTGTATGCGTGTGTGTGTGTGTGTGTGTATTTTCCAAGGGATTTCAAGAGGCTTGGGGATGGGGTAGACCTGGCCATGCAGTAGTCAGGGTATATGCTACCTTCGCAATTTTATTGCCAACAATGAGCTGTGCACATGCCGAACCAGTTACCAGGATTCTTGGTGTCTTTGGGAATTTTTCTGAGAACCAACAGGAGGGGGTTTGCATTTGGGCCATGAGAATATTTTCCTCTCACTTCAGGGCCTTGGGAAGGCCCTGATGGATTGGAAGATGGATAGTTACATACATATGGGTTTGTTCTGAACTTTCAGATCTCATCCATCTTCACAAAGAAGCACACTGTTTTCCCTCTGGGTTGTTTTAGTCACACCCAGGGCCTTTCCTTTGATTTTAGAGAAAAAGTAAATATAAAGGACCAAGTATCTGGCACACAGTAGGGGTGTCTGAAGGAATCTTGACAGTTAATCTGGTATTATAGGCCCTCAAGCATGGCATGTGTACCTAGACCGGGATGGCTAGTAGGTTTTATCTCTTTTAATTGATTGGAGGCTGCCTGGGACTTGTCTTGAGTTGGGGTATGAAGCTGAGTTGGGCTCAGTGGGGAAGGAGACCCCTGAATTATTCATGCAGGGATGATGGTAACGGGGGCACACGTGTTGGCTCAGTATTTGCTCCCCCAGGACTTCCCAGGCGGTCCAGTGTTTAAGACTCCGTGCTTCCGCTGCAGGGGGCGCTGGTTCAATCCCTGGTCGGGGAACTAAGATCCCACATACTGCATGGTGTGGACAAAAAAAAAAAAATTAGGGCTTCCCTGGTGGCGCGGTGGTTGAGAGTCCGCCTGCCGATGCAGGGGACACGGGTTCGTGCCCCGGTCCGGGAGGATGCCACATGCCGCGGAGTGGCTGGACCCGTGAGCCATGGCCGCTGAGCCTGCGCGTCCGGAGCCTGTGCTCCGCAACGGGAGAGGCCACAGCAGTGAGAGGCCCGCGTACCGCAAAAAAAAAAAAAAGGTAAAAGTTTAAAGTATTTGCTCTCCCAAACTTGGCCTGTTCCTGATCGCAGAAGGTCTGTCCCACTGTCAGAGTTTTAACAAGCTTCCCTAAATGAGTAGACAGGAGGATCATCCTTTACCTGAGTTAACATCCCCTCCTGACATCCTGCCCCCACCAGGCTTTGTCAGTCACCTGGCAGTTCTAGGCCATGGGTACCTCCTTGAGGCCGGCACAGGGAGCTGTCCAGCCAGTGGCTCCCCAGTCTGCTTCTTTCCTCTTAGGGTGATCGCACATAAGCCACGTTTTCCCTTTTTCCTTTGCCCTTCACCAGTCGCAGCTCAGTTCCATTCTACCTTGGCTGCTCTCACGTACTTGTGCATTCACATCCTTTTCACCTCCTTTAGGGATCTGTGGATGGTACTCTGGGCTTCCAAATGCATTTCCCATTCCCGTCTGGTCCCATACCCCATCCTGTCTCCCTCCACTCAACCATGGAGGTGGGCAGGGACTCAGGCCTAGCGAAGCATTTCCTTGGGCACAGAGATTGGTCCAGAGGTGGGTCTGTGGCCCAAACGGAACCCCTAGATCCTTCCCCAGGGTGTCTTGATTTGAAGCTGGGAGAGAAGAGCCTTGCCTATGGGACCCAGAGCTGGAAAGATGTGAAGGTGGGGCTGCTGGTGGCTGCCTGGCAATTGGAGAAGGCATGGTGGCCAAAGGGGCGAAGTATGGCAAAGCAGAGGTAAACAGAGATTAGATACAGGCACAGAGAGCCGGAAGCTGGCTCCAGAGTCTTGAGTCTGGTGACTCAGGCCCCGGTTCCTGCAGCTCCTCGTTTAAGGCCTTGAACAGTCCCATATCCTAGAATGAAGGCCTTGAATGGTGCTTGTTTTAATTAAGCATTTATTGTAGTGGTGAGGATGGACTGGGCTATGCTGCAGTAACAACTCTCAAAGCCCGGTGGCTGGAGACGACAAAGCTTGATTTCTTGCTTTATGCTGCCTGTGCACTGTGGGTTGGCAGAGGCAACCTGCATGTTGTCATCACCAGAGGCTCAGGCTGACTGAGCCGTCTTTGTCTTAGGGCGTTATCATTGCAGCACAAGGCACCGGAATTCACTGGAGTAGGGAAAGAAAAATGGAGAGTCACGCACCAGCTCTGAAGTACCTCTAACAGGAAGTGACACGTGTCACTGCTGCTCACATTTCATCAGCCAAAGAAAATCATATAACCAAGCCTGAATTCAAGTGGGTGGAGAGTTACAGTCTTACTAAACATCTGTGAACAATGACCACCACATATGTTGAATGAATGAATCCTAACCAGCTTTGCAAACCTATAAATGTCCTTTTTTTTTTTTTTTAAGAAGATGTTGCGGGTAGGAGTTTATTAATTAATTTGTTTATTTTTGCTGTGTTGTGTCTTTGTTTCTGTGCGAGGGCTTTCTCTAGTTGTGGCAAGCGGGGGCCACTCTTCATCGCGGTGCACGGACCTCTCACTGTGGCGGCCTCTCTTGTTGTGGAGCACAGGTTCCAGCCGCGCAGGCTCAGTAGTTGTGGCTCACGGGCCCCGTTGCTCCGCACCATGTGGGATCCTCCCAGACCAGGGCTCGAACCCGTGTCCCTGCATTGGCAGGCAGATTCTCAACCACTGAGCCACCAGGGAAGCCCTAAATGTCCTTTTTTGTTGAAGTTGGTGTAAGATGGTTTTCTTTTTTTTTTCTTCTTGCAACTGGGACAGTCCTAACACATTCCTTTACCTCTTCATATTAGAAAAATCTCTCACTCTCCTTTTGACCTCTTTTCTTTATCTTGTTTTTGAGTTTTAAAAGGAAGTCTTAATTTTGAGGAGAAATCAGCAGTTGTAGAGAACTGATGCTCTTCTATGGATAAAGACCTTGAAGGTGCCCTACGATTGTCATTACACTCTCCATGTTTGCCTCCATCTGCCTTCCTCCAAGAAACCTCCCTTGGGTCCCCTGACTGAGGCAAGATTTCTGTTCCTGGGTCCCCAGTGTGGCATTGTCACTTTGTACCTTGTGACGTGGTGGTTTGTGCATTTACCTCCCACATCTGTTTCTTAGTCTCCCTCTCCGCTCTTCATGGGTAGTAAGTGCCCAGTGAGTGTATGTTGGCTCATGAATGAGTCAGGACCTCTCTATTCAGAGAGTGGTCTGTGCACCAACGACATCAGCATCACCGGGAGCTAGTTAGGAATGCAGAATCCGGGGCCCCACCCAAGGCCTGGTGAATCTGCATTTTGACAAGATCCCCATGAAACTTGAGAAGCACTGAGTCAGGATTCAGGGTGTCATCATCTCCCCTGTGAAATGAACAGAAATTGACTTGCCTAATATTCCCGCTATTGGCTGTAAATGGGAATTCAATCCCAAGTCATCCATTTGTGCTGGATTGTGGTTCATCCCTCTGATTCTGAGAGGTCCCAAGCCTGACTTTGTATGAGTTCTGAATAGCCTAACTGGATTCCACCAACCCAGCGCTCAACTACGAACCTTTCACAAGTGAGCTGCCGAACTGTGATCTATGTAAAATTTAGTTTTGCTACAACTGGGGTTTAAACCGCCAAGACAATGCCTGTCAGACAGAATATTGCGGTGAGCAGCTCATGCTCTTCAGGAGGGTGGGTTACAGCCCACCGTGAGAAAGAAGCTGGTGAAACACAGCCGACTCATGCTGGGGACTCCCAGTGGGCTTACAGGAACATGAAAGGACTTTTTCTCTTGAGCACATGAGGCCAAGAACCACTGGCCCCTAGATGTCCCTCCTGAGGAAGTCACAGGACCCCGTGGGCTCCGTAAATGCTTCATGCCAGACACCGTGTGTTGCGGAATCCAGCAGTGTCCGTGAGTCCTCGCAACCCTACCTTCAAACCCTCCCTGCCCCACCAACTCCCACCTCCACTGCCACCACCCTGTTCCAACCCCAAATTATTGCTCTCCTGGACCATTTCAAAACTCTCCTAATTGCTTTCCCTGCTTCTACTCCCATCTCTCCAATGTCTACATTGTTTAGAATGTAAGATAGGGGAATTCCCGGGTGGTCCAGTGGTTAGGACTCGGCGCTTTCACTGCTGTGGGCCTGGGTTCAGTCCCAGGTCGGGGAACTAAGATCCTGCAACCTGCGTGACGCGTCCAAAAAAAGAAAAGAAAAAAATGTGCGATAGGTCTTACATAGAAAACAAACTTATGGTTACCAAAGGGGGAAGGGGGTGGGGGATGGATAAGTTAGGAGTTTGGGGCTAACATGCAAACTACTAAATATAAAATAGATAAACAATAAGGATGTACTGTATAGCACAGGGGAACTGTATTCAATATCCTGTAATAAACCATAATGGAAAAGCATATGAAAAAGGATAAATATATATATATATGTATAACTGAATCACTTTGCTGTACGCCAGAAAGTAACACAACATTGTAAATCAACTATATTTCAATAAATAAATAAATTAATTAAATATAATAAAGGAAAAAAATTTCCAAAAAACCCCATAAAGTAGGTCTTAGCTTTCCCCTGCAGTTTAAAGACTGTCAAATAAAAATTAAATAAAATAAAGGGCTTCCCTGGTGATGCAGTGGTTGAGAGTCCGCCTGCCGATGCAGGGGACATGGGTTCGTGCCCCGGTCCGGGAAGGCCCCACATGCCGCGGAGCGGCTGGGCCCGTGAGCTGTGGCTGCTGAGCCTGCGCGTCCGGAGCCTATGCTCCGCAACGGGAGAGGCCACAACAGTGAGAGGCCCGCGTACCGCAAAAAAAAATAAAATAAATAAAATAAAAAATAAAAACTGTCTAAAGAGCTCCCGTCACACTAAAAATAAAATTCAGACTCCTTACCATTGTCAACAAGACTCAGCAAGGCCTGGCCCCTGCCCACTGCCCTGACCTCACCTTGTACTGTTCCCCCCTCACTCGCTCAGTTCCATCACGCTCACTATTCCTAGAAGGCGACAAGCTTGTCCCACCCAGGGGCCTTTGCACTTGCTGTTCCTCTGCCCTGAACACACTGCCCTGGATCGTGCATGGCCTTTCCCTCTTTCCATTTAGGTCTCTGCTTACATGTCACCTATTCAGGAGAGGCCTCTTTTGACCACCTTCTCCAAGATACACCCCACCCACACCTCTGTGCTTTTGTCCCTCCCTGAAACTATGCTTCTAATTCTTTTGCTTGCTTGTTTCCGGTCTGTCTCTCCACTAGGATTTGATCTCCATGACACTTGAGACTTTTATCTTGTTCACAGCCATTTTTCCCAGCAGTTCTAAGCTCATAGAACATGTTTAAAATGTATACGAATGATGACTTTGTATTCCCTCTGGGGTTAGAAGATCCTTTCTTAAACCTAGGTTTGTAGAACCTTGATTTGTGACCGTGGCAAGTAACCTAACCTCTCTAAGCCTCAGTTTTCTCATCTGTAAAGTGAAAGATTTGATTTCTATTTCTGGCAATATAGAAAACTATATAGTCTGAAACCCCTCCCTAATAAAACTGAATTGAATATTTTTCTAAAATTTTGCATGACATTTAACAGCGATCCCCTAAAAGTATAGCAGAGCTTTTAAGTAAGTAAATTTGCCAGGAGACAAAACAGAGAGGGAATCATTTTGCAAGGCTGTAACCAGTACTGTAGCCGCTGCACGACAGACTACCCTGAGATTTAGCTTAAAACAACAGCCGTTTTGTTATCATCTCTCCTGGCTCTGTGGTCAGGAAGTTGGACAGGACACCGAATACAAAACTCATTTCTGCTCCGTGATGTCTGGGTCTCAACTGGGATGATGCAAATGGCAGTGGCAGACTGGCTGTCTCTTTCTTTTTTTTTTCTTAAATTTATTTATTTTAATTTATTTAGTTTTGGCTGTGTTGGGTCTTCGTTGCTGCACACAGTCTTTCTCTAGTTGCGGCGAGCGGGGGCTACTCTTTGTTGCAGCGCACGGGCTTCTCATTGCGGTGGTTTCTCTTGTTGCGGAGCATGGGCTCTAGGCGTGCGGGCTTCAGTAGTTGTGGCATGTGGGCTCAGTAGTTGTGGCGCATGAGCTTAGTTGCTCCGTGGCATGTGTGATCTTCCCGGACCAGGGCTCAAACCCGTGTCCCCTGCATTAGCAGGCAGATTCTTAACCACTGAGCCACCAGGGAAGCCCTGGCTGTCTCTTTCTTTTTGTGTGTTGCAAGCCCTCTTCATTTGGTCTTTCTGTGTGATTTCTCCAGCATGGAGGCCTCAGGATAGTCAAGTTTCTTACATGGTAGCTCAGAGCTGCAAGAATGGGTGTCCAAGAAGCATCAATAGAAACTGCAAGACTTTTTATGAGCTGGTCTCAGAAGTCCCAGGATGATACTTCTGCTGCATTCTGTTGGCCAAACAAGTCACTTAAGGCCATCCTAGATTTGAAGAGCGGGGGATTAGACTACCTCTCCATGAGTGGGGTAGCAAACAGTTCGCAGCCATCTTTAATATACCACACTAGAGAATTGGCCTAACTTGGTTTTAATATCTCAATAGAGAAAAGAGGGGCCTTGAGTCTGTGGGGTATTAAGTCAGAGCTGAACGTTGGCATAAAGTTCAGACTGGAAGGACGATTCTGCAGCATAATCCTGAGTAAAAGCATAGACCCCCAAGCACTGAGAGATGACAGTGAAGCTTGTCTGTCTTGCCCAGGGTTCTTGGTGGAGGGAAAATCTCCCTTGGGAATTTGAAACCATCTATGGACCTGTCCTCATCTGGATTTGGGGTTTAACACATTCTGCACGGTCTGCTGCGTACCCTTAGCTGAGAGATTAACATAAACATTGGTCTTGGGCCAGCATTACTCCTGGGACATCTGACAGAAATTAATCCAGTCTCTCTAAGAGCTCTCAATACACGTCATACAGAATTAGCCCCAAAGCACATGAATTCATACTCCAGAATTACAAACACCCCTCCTAAGCAGGAGTTAACAAACGCTACAAGACAGCATTAGCCCTCCAGAAATAAATAAACAAATAGGTAAATAGCATACCTATATTAATTGTACATTATTTATATAAAGTAACTATTCATACTTAGAGACCTTAGAATAAATCTTTCTAAAATGAAAAAGTAGAGAACATATAAGAAAAATAGCAGGTGCCGGGCTGGAGCAGGGAGAGGAATGGGCCCACAGGAAAAGAAGCAATTCTAAAAGTAAAAAATAAAGTATTAAAAATTAAAACCCAATGGATAGTTTGAAATGGATAGTTTAAAAATGGTTGGATAGTTTTTTTAAAAATGGATAGTTTGAAATGGATAGTTTTAAAAAAAAATTTTAAACCCAATGGATAGTTTGAAATGATGAGGGATTGAACACCAAGGGGGTGATGTTTCCCACCCTGCTTCTTGGAGCTAGAGGGGCTCTTAGTGATTTCAGGCTCTTGTTGACAGACAAGGAAGATGGGGCATGAGGGTTTAGTTTTAGGTCATTCATCAAGGTCAGTAACATGATCCGCTAGGCCAGGACTTGAGGCCAAGTCTCCAATTTCTGAAAGTGTTTTGATGTGGAAGAAAGAGGTTTGTTTTATGTGGTTAGAGGCCTGGAATAGGACTAGTGGGCGATTCGAAGACAAACTCTTGTCATGATAGAAGGAAGAGTTTTCTAGTAATTGGTGCTAGAGTGAGGCAGTGAGCCCCTGGCTTCCAACCCTAAGACCTTCCAACTCTGAAACTCTAGGATTTTAATCTTTTCCCTTATTATAGTGGAGGAAGAGAGATACGAGTTGTTGGAAAGATTCTGTTTTTCAGCGGGTCGGCCTTCTATCCTTGTTCGAGATCGATTGATTCATTGCTTGATTGATTCATTCATTGATTAACTGCCCATTTATTGACCATTTGCTTTGTGCCAAGCATACACTGGGCACCAGGGATAGAGAGATGAATGAATTCCAGTTGCATCTTTGAGAAGTTTCTGAGTTTTCATAGCCAGTCAGTGGGGAACTTGGACTTGGATTCCAGGGTCCTTCCTGCCTGGCCAGTGTTCTTTCCGTTGGGTGGTTATTTTGTGGGTGGGTGTGAATGACTTTTCTGGCTTTGGCTGGAAATTGTAGGGAGGAGCCCTTTCACAGGGGAAGTGGTACATCTGATGTATGAAAGGAGATTAAACCACTGCTGTATCTCTGCCTGGGAGACACTGTGGCAGCCCATGTTGAGAAAGAAGAGGAGGCAGAGGAGAGGATGTGCTGCGTGAATACAGTCAGGGACAGAGAGATGGGAGAGTTGAGCATCCTCCTCCACTGTAGTAGTCTACTATTGCCGCTGGAAGAGAGAACCACCAAGTTAGTGGCGTAAAACAGAAATGTGGTCTCTTAACAGATCTGGAGGCCTGAAGTCTGAAATGAGTTTTGGGGGGCTGAAACCAAGGTGTTAGCAGAAGCGTTTCATTCTGGAAGCTCCGTGGAGAATCCATGTTTTGCTTTTGGAGTGTCTGGTGGCTGTTGGCTTATGGCCACATCTCTCCAGTCTGTGCTTCCATGGTCACATTGCCTTCTCTTCTGTCTTTATACCTTCCTCGACCTCTCTCTTAGAAGGACATTTGTGATTACATTTAGGGCCCACCTAGATAGTCCAGGATAATCTTCCCATGTCAAAATCCTTAATTTAATCACATCTGCAAAGTCTCTTTTGCTATATCAGGTAATATTCATAGATTCTGGGGATTAGGACCTGGACATCTTTGGGTACCACTATTCAGCCCATTAAACCCATGGCTGTTGGCCCGGCTGCCACCAAGCTGAGGGGAGTTAAGAAGAGCCTAAAGGAAGAACACTCTGGGGGAATCCCCTGGCGGTCCAGTGGTTAGGACTCCTCGCTTTCACTGCCAAGGGTGCAGGTTTGATCCGGTGCGGCCAAAAAAAAAAAAAAAAAAAAAAAAACTCTGATGTTCTAACATCTTATTTTGTCTCCATTTCCAGACTTTCCTTGATCTGTAAAAATTAATTATTGCATCAATAGAAAAGATTACAAAGAAGTGGTTAGGGTATACAGTAGTGGATAATAATACAGTGAATACTCTTTTTCTCACCAACCAGTTTAAGAAATAGAACATTACCTTCACTGTATCAATATACCACTGTTTACAGACATTTGGGCTCTTTTTAATTTTTGTTTTTCTCTTGCTCTTGAAAAGACTACTGCAATGAACATTGTTATATGTGATTCCTGGTGTACTGGTGCACAAATTCCTTTAGGAATGGAATGGCTGAGGCATAGGGTATATGCGTCTTTCACTTGACCAAATAACATAAGTTTCGTAGATGTGTTGGTCTGTTTCTGGGCTCTTTATTCTGTTCCGTTAATCAATTTGTCTGACCCTGCACCAGGACTACACTGTCTTAATTACCATAACTTTTATGAAAATTCTTGATATCTGGCCTGCCAAGTCCCCTCCACATTTTGTCCATCATAAATTGCTATCCAAAATCATTTTTCTCCAGCAGCATATACAATTTCAGTTGTACCATGTCTTTACCATCACTTGCTATTGTCACACTTTAGAAGTTTTGCCAGTCTGGTGGGTACAGAATGGAATCTCATTATAGTGTTAATTTGCATTTCCCTGAATACTAATGAGATTGAGCATCTTTTCATATGTTTATTGCCCATTCATGTTCTCTCTCCTGTGAAGAGCCTGTTCAAGTCTTGCCAGTTTTTCTCTTGTCCTTATCTTACTGATTTGTAGGAGTTCTTTAAATACTTTAGATGCTAATCCTCTGTCACTATGCATTACACATGTTTTCTCCCAGTCCCTGGTTTATTTTTTCATTTTCTTTATGGTGTGTTTTGATAAACAGAAATTCTTAATATTAGTGCAATGGATTTATCAGTTTTTTTCATTTATAGTTTATACTTTTTGTGTCCTAGGAAAACCTTACCTAATCATGAAGGTATTCTGAAATCATGAAGCTGTTCTCCTATATTGCTCCTAGCTAGCAGTTTTATAGTTTTTTCATTCACATTTAATTTCTTAATCCATTTTGAGATGATTTTGGTATATGATGTGGAGTAGGACTCCAGAATTTTTTTTTCCATAAGGAAAACCAATTGTCCTAGCACCGTTTATTATAAAGTATGTCCTTTCTCTTTACATCTGTAATGTCCAGCCCTGTCATAAATTAAGTTTCTCTGGATGTGTAAGTCTATTCTGGGCTCTTTATTCTCTTCCGTTGAACAGTTTTTCTGGCCCTGTACCAGTACCACTTTTTTTTTTTTTTTTTTTTTTTCGGTACGTGGGCCTCTCACTGTTGTGGCCTCTCCCGTTGCAGAGCACAGGCTCCGGACGCGCAGGCTCAGCGGCCATGGCTCACGGGCCCAGCCGCTCCGCGGCACGTGGGATCTTCCCGGACCGGGGCACGAACCTGCGTCCCCTGCATCGGCAGGCGGACTCTCAACCACTGCGCCACCAGGGAAGCCCGTCTCTGCCACTTTATTAATTATTTTCTTCATGTCTGTCTCCTTAGACATCTCTAATCAACTGCTGAACATATTCATTGATTTTAAATTTTCAATTATTCTATTTTAGAAATTCTATTTAGTTCTGTTTCAAAACTGGTCATATTTTATGGCTTCTGTTCCTTCCACATAGTTTAAATTCATGGACCTTTTATCCATGCATAATTTGTAACATCACACTTTGATCATTTAGAAACTATTGGTTTACCAAGTGAAATGCAGATCTTCTAAATGCCGCCACATTTCATTATACAATATCAACAATTCACATTCATTAATATCCCCATCAATCCCATCAGGAAAGTCTTTTTAAGTGTTGGGACACTGTCAGTTTCATGGTAGTGGATAAAAATTTCCCAAAATTCTAGTTCTAGCTTGAAATTGAATATTATCATTGGCAACAAACACTATTGGTTTTTCTTGAAGAAATGGGCTCATTTCATCCATTTCCTAAAACATGCTTGCCAGATACCCAACTCTGAATAACCATTGTTTGTCAGTCATTCAAGTAACTGTATTGTTCCCTGAAAAACAGTGGATAATCGACACAAGGGCTTTTCCTCAAGACAATCATCATCCTTGGTATGCAGCAGTACTTAATGCATGCTTCCCGTTTCACCACAAGATACTAAAAACACCTGTACTCCAGCGTCAAGATTTAATAAAATTGATGATTTCTGCTATATCATCAATGACATTCTTAAATGAAACAGGCATTTTTTTTCCCTACTGCGTGATGGTGAAGGATACAATGACTACTGGTTAAGTTTAGTGCCATTGCCTTGATTCGTGCAAAGGCAGCGGTTTTACCCCTTATTGTTCTTAAACCATCAGTGCAAGTTCAACACAGTGAAAAAGGCATATGTTTTAGTATTATTATTAAAATTGTTTCAACCTCATGAACCCTCTGACAGGGTCCCAGCAACCCCTGGAAAGGGTTTTGGGGTCTCCCAGGAGTCTGTGGATCTTGCTTTGGGAACCATTCACTGTTCTGTACAATCAACAATCATTCCATACCTAAGAAAATCAACTCTCATTCCACAGCTTCATCCAACACGTGGTCCGTACTCAAATTAACCCCAATTAAACAAAAATCCTTTATTTATTTTTTCCTGTTTTATTTGGATCCAGTCAAAGTTCATACATTGAATCTGGCTGCCGTGTCTTTTGATCAACATAGAACAGCACCTGCACCCCCTGCCCCCCAACTTTATGAAGAGTCTAGGCCGACTGTGATGTAGACGTTCTGGACTTCTCAGACTTGTCCTCGTGATTAGACTCAGGTCATTGTGTCTACATTGTGTAGATGATGAGGTGCACCTCCCCCTGCCTTCTGTCAAGAGGACAGAATGTCAGGCTGTCCCATGATTGATGATACCAAGCTTGACCACTTAGTAAAAAAATTTACAATGTCTTTAAATCCAGAATTTGTAGTTGTTGTCAATGGCAGGGTAAGTCAGAGTCTCTTGTCTGATACTATTGGAAATAATGGTCTCCTTTTGATTCTTCATTTTTGAGGTTCAAAGGTATAGCAGTTAGAATTCTTTTGGTTCCAAGAAAAAAAAATACAACTCATGCTTGTTCACATAACTTAAAAGTCTAGAATGGCAGTGACCCAGGATCAGCACCAGTCCAGCAGGTTCTCTTGGTCTCTCCCCTGCACTCATGTTAAGGCTGGCTCCCCTTGAGGACACAAGATGATTGCCAGCAGCTTCTGGGGGGGGGTGTGAATTTCTCATTGGCATCTAGCAGGAAAAGGGCATATCTCCAAAAAAGAGAGCATCTTCTATGGGGCACAAGAAGGCTTCTTTCCCAGAAGCTCCTAGCAAGCATCTTGCTCTCCTGATTTTAGTCACACACCTGTCCCTGAGCCAATCCCTATGGCAGGGGGATGGGATGTGTTGAATGACTTACACCAGCCAAGACCCACCCTGAATCTGGGGATATGGTCAGCTTTTCCGAAGCACAGGGGCTACATGGGGCTGTGGAGAGGACCCAGAGAGCCTCTGCATCCTGTATCAAGATGAAGGCAAATATCCACCAAGGATTAGTATCCACAATAACGGAAAACACTTGACTGAGTACCTAATATGTGGCGGATATTGTGCCATCCTGTTCCTCATTCATTCATTCAGCAAGTTCACTCAGTCATCTCATATTTAGGGCGACGCTACTGTGGGCTGCATGCTGGGCCACCACTGAGGCGAAACGGAGTCTTCTCCATCACGGCACTTCTCATGTAAGGCTCCGTGATGTAATTAACACAGCAGTCATACAAGGCGGGCATTACTACTTCTTTCCCAAATGATAAAACTGAAGCCCAGAGGGCTAGGTAGCCTGCCCCGGGTTCCCCAGCAAGTTCGTGGTGGAGCTGGACCCAGAGAAACATGGTGTTGCCAGCAGTGCCGCCTGGCCCAGGCCTGGGTGGGCCTTGGGGGTGTAGATTCTGGCCCCAGCTCTACCCCTGGTGGGCTGTGTGACCTTGGGCTTCTCTCTCAGAGCTCCTCTTCCTCTCTGTAAAATCGAGTGGGGTCGGGCTGAACCTCCTGGCATGCAGTTTCCCTGGTTGTTCACACCATCCCACCATTTACGTCTCCTAGAAGTGCCAGCTGCTCTGAGCAAGGCAGACCTTTTCACAGCCCCTCAGCCTCTCTCGAGTCTCAGGGACCCTGCAGGGTCTGTGATATTTACAGTGAGGAGCTGTTGAGGACAGGAGACCCAGGAAGGGAAAGGCAGGACCCTCAGTAACCGCCTCCACCCACACATACCAGTCTCCCCATTCATACAATGAAGTGGGGGTGGTAGCCAAATGCTCACAGGGGTCCTGCTACGTATGTCACCCGAGTAGTCGTTGACAGTGTGCTGCTCGGTGCTGGAGGGTCACAGATCTGCGCTTTGTTCCCAGACCTAAAGGCAAAACTGAGGTCCCTTTTACTGTAATACAAACAAGTACTTCTATTGACACATAGTTATACTCCATGTCAGATGTTGCATTGGCAATGTGCGTACATTAGTTCACTTAATCTTGACAGTCGTCTGATGGGATAGGTACGCAGTATTATTTCCATTTTACAGATGAGCAGTCTGAGGTTTAGAAAGGTTAAGGAACTGGCCCAGTTCTTCATCGTTAGATCCCTTGGATCTGTCTGATTTCACAGCATTTGCTTTGTCTTTGCTTCAGTGTCGCTGCATCCCCTTTGTCGGAAATGATCATTAACAGTGGAAGGCCGGGGGCTTCCCTGTTGGCCCAGTGGTTAAGAATCCGCCTGCCAATGCAGGGGACACGGGTTCGAGCCCTGGTCAGGGAAGATCCCACATGCCGCGGAGCAGCTGAACCCATGCACTACAACTACTGAGCCTGCGCTCTAGAGCCTGCGAGCCACAACTACTGAGCCTGCGCTCTAGAGCCTGCGAGCCACAACTACTGAAGCCCGCGCACCTAGAGCCCGTGCACTGCAATGAAGAGTAGACCCCGCTCTCTGCAACTAGAGGAAGCCGCGCACAGCAACAAAGACTCAACACAGTCAAAAATAAATAAATAAAACAAATAAATTTATTTTAAAAAAAAGCAGTGGAAGGCAGTGAGAGAGTAAGGATGCACTAAAACTCACGGAGATTCCAAAGTACTGTGCGCTGGGCTGGCTGGTCCCCAGCACTGTGAAAGAGGAATGAATGGTCTTCCAAATGCAGTTTGGATTCCCTTCTGCAGGGAGGGAGGCCCGTGCCAGGTGATATCGGGTAAGGTGTAGGGGGTGAGAATGTGCCAGTTGTGTTTGAAGGACCAGACTGGCTTGAGTTGAGAATTCATGTCATGCTGTCTGGGGAGTTCAGGTAGGAAAGGTCAGTTTGAGGTCAAAGTACAGGACTTTGCTTTGAGGCAGGAGTGAGCAAGTGAAGGTTTTTATAAGGGGGGAGTGATGTGAAGACAGTTATATCGATGTCAAGTTTGAAGTAATAAGGGTTGAACCAGAGTCTTGGCAGTGGGAATGGAAAAGGAGGACTGAATTGGTAAATCAGTAGAACAGAAATAATTGCCAGGACCTTGAACCCCACATGTGTACAATCAGAAGGATTTTTGGACGTCATCTAGCTTCACCTTGTCCTGAAGAGGGGACTCCTCTTTGGTGACAGCTGTCACAGCAGTGCATCCAGTCACTTCTAACGCAGGATCAGGGAACAGTTGCTTACATGGCTGTTAGCTTCTGGAACCAGCACATAAGGGTGAGAGTTACTCAGTGTCTGCACTGACATGAATAGTGTCCCCCAAGGTTCATGTCCACCCAAGACCTCAGAATGTGACCTTATTTGGGAATAGAGTCTTTGCAAATGTAATCAAGTTAGGATCAGTTCACACTGGCTTGGGGTTGGCTCTAATCCAGTGACTGGTGTCCTTATAAGAAGAAGGAAGTTTGGACACAGACTGAGACATGCAGGAAGAATGCCATGTGACCACTGAGGCATTTTGGAGCGATGCCTCTGTAGTCCAAGGAACACCAAGAATTGCTGGCAACCACTAGAAACTAGGAAAAGACAATGAAAGATTCTCCCTTTGAGCCTTTGGAGGGAGCATGGGCCTGCTAACACCTTGATTTCAGACTTCCAGCCTCCAGAGCTGTGGGAGAACAAATTTCTGTTATTTTATTTTATTTATCAAGTTTATGGGACTTGGTTATAGCAGCACCTTGAAAAACCTATAGTCCCCTGCTGGTCTCTCTGTCGTAAGAAGAAACAAGTGCTGCCCGGCATGATTGTCCTCAGAGGACCTGTGCAGGCTCCAGGCACTTGTCTGTTTCCTTTCCAGTGCTCACACTCATTCCATAATCCAGGCTAGAATTTTACACTAATGTTCAGGGCCCCCCATAATGTATCAGTACTTCTAAACGACCTTATTTTTCACTGTTCCCCATGACCATGCCCACCCATGTCATGTGTTTTCCATGCTTTGACTTGAGTCACTGCTACCGCACTCCTGAAGGCCATACCCCTGCCCCCCCCAGGCTCTATCCCACCCATCTTTAATGCCTACTTTTTCATCCTGGACCATTTTAAACTAAAGGGGGTGTTCTGTCCTGCAACCGCAAAGCACATTCAGCTTGCTAGCACCAGTCATTGGGCAACGTCCTTCCCAGCTGTCCTGAGACATCTCACGTGTTTTCTTACTTCTTAACTCATAATTTTTTAAAAAAATTTTGCCAGTGTTGATGGCTTGTCTCCTGGGCTCAGGTCTCAGTCCTTGAAGGTAGACAGTCTGTCTTTTGCTCCCTTTTCTGCTATATACACTTTATGCATTGCTGTTACTCAACATACATATAGAGGAGTTTCTGTGCAATGATAGATGATCATTTTCTTTGTCTGGGAAAGATTAAAAAGAAGAAAGGTTGACTAGAAGGGAAATCTTCTTGACCTTTAGGGTGGAAAGCATACTCTGGCTCCGAGAAGGTGATGATACGTCTGTGTATATCTTTGGAGCACAGACTCTTTATCCTTCTCTCAGTAAGTGTAGCCCCATTTATCCAAAAAAGCAACATCTAGGCACTGAACATCATCTGTGTGCCTGCTTCTGTTGTGGGCATGAAGAGGTGGTGGTGGGTCAGAGAGACATGACCTTTATCCTCCACGAGTGTTTAGTTTTGTGGGAAATGTTGACCAAGAGGAATACTTCTTGACTTGCTGCTCTATGGCTTTTCATTCAGGTGACAAGGTACAGACAGGCCTGGAGATCAGGATAGGCTCCAGGCAGCCAGGTTTGTGCTGGATGACCTGTCCTCTCCACCTGGCTATGGCTGATTGGATCAGAGGTGGCTACCTGACTCAGACTGAACCACTTCTGTTTTCCCTCTTTTGGCAACATAGAAGTGAGATTCAGAGGTAGCCAGTTGCCATGGACTGGATTGTGTTTCCCCCCAATTTATATGTTGAAGCCTTAACCTCCAATGCAAAGGTATTTGGAGGTGGGACCTTTGGGAGATAATTAGGTTTAGATGAGGTCACAGGGGTGGAGCCCCCGTGATGGGATTAGTGCCCTTGTAAGAGGAGACACCAGAGAGCCCTGTCTCTCCTTTCTCTCTGTCTGTCTCTGCTTCTGTCTTTCTCTGTCTCTGCCATGGGAGGACACAGGGAGAAACTTGGACATCTGTAAGTCCTCACCAGAACCCAGCCATGCCAGTACCCTGATCTTGGACTCTGAGCCCAATTTCTGTGGTTTCAGCCCTCAGTCTGTAGTATGTTGTTACGGTAGCCCGAGCTAAAACACCAATTATTCAAGAGGCAGGAGCCGTCATAAGTAAGCGTGAGGAGGCGTGCAGGCTGTGTTCTGCCATGAAGAGCCTGTGGAAGGTGGGCCAGCAGGGAAGGAAGAGTAACAGGAGACGTTCAGAAAACACGGAGGTGCCAGAAACACTGCATGGTTTCCCAGGCTCTTCAGTCCCTGGTTCTGGACACTAACAAAGCCCAGCTGCCCTGAGGTTCTGGCTCTACCCCAGTGTCCTCCCCACAAATTCCCTTTGTTGCTTACTCCAGCTTTGTCAGTTTCTGTTACTTACAACCGAAAGAATCTCTACCAGGACCCTCCCATTTTACAGATGAGGACGACAAGAGCCAAGGGCTACATTGGTGAGTGACAAGAGTTCGGGCTGCTGTTCAGGTCCTCAGACCAGCTGTCTGCAGTCCTGCCCTTCCAGGCGAGCAGGGCGAACTTGTTAAGCGGACCCGGGAGGTTCTGGAACCATGAGGAGAAATGTTATTCCTCTATGGCCAACCGTTTAAAACACCACGATCTGTGTTTGGTCATACTTGAAAGTGCTTTTCCAACATCACACGTGTTTTCCCCTTTTTTCTGCAATCCTGTCAAATTGAGTAGCAGGGCTGTCACCACGTGCATTGTTTGCCTTTGAATCTTGCATCTAAGAGATTTGTAGCAGCCTGCACTGGCTGGAAACAAAGGTCTGCCCGGTCCTTCCTGCGTTCTCTGCATTTGTCTGCCTTTTGTTCTTGTAATCGGATACACGTTTCTATCAAGAACAGGTGATTTTCTCTGAGCTATATGATAGGGAACACTTGACACCCGTGCCCGGTTTGGTTTCTATATTTATTTTAAGATATATTTTTAAAAAATGAGCTCATCATTAATTGGAAACACCTAACAATAGAAAGGAAAAGTTATTACTGTTTCTCCCAGCTCACCACAACTGCCGGTAACATTGTAGAGAATCTCTCTGGTAGTTTTCCACTTGTGAACTTAATTTGTAAAAATATGTAGTTGTGATTATACATAGTAACAATTTTGTATTCTACTTTCCCCCTAAACATGATGCTCTAAACAGTTCTGTGCTGTTTAAGACATTTTGTAAATATCATTTTTAATGGGTGTATCCATTCTAGTAAGTTGAGCACAATTAATTGTATAGTACATCCTTTTTGTCATGAATGACAAGAAATAAATAGGTGCATGTGAGAGCTGTGCCTCTGTGAGACATTTCATTTGTTTCTGATTTTGTGTGTGCCTGTGTGTCTGTTTGACTGTAGGGAATGGTATAGTCGCCTTTGTTTTATCAGATCTTTTCCTTATACTAGTGGAATTATGGATAAACAGGTGTGAGTCTCTGAAAGGCTTTTGATATGTCATCGAATGGCTTTCACACAAGGAGTGCTGATTCCCATGCTAACCGGCAGTGAGAGAGGCCCTATCGGAATTTTGTTGTACGGTTCTTGGCCCTAGGCTCTGAATAAGTAACACAAGTAAGAACAAATAGCTGTTTCTATGAGTGTTCTTTGAGGTCTGTTAGGAGAACTCCCAGCCGCCGGTTTGCAGAAGATCACATGACCCTTAGCAAGCGGGAGGGACAAGCATTTTGTTCCTTCATTTGATAAAGTTATAGTAACTGTTTGTCTCTATCTAGTGTATGGAAAAATGTTGCCAGTGTGGTACTGTAGATTTTTTTTTTTTTTTTAGAATTGAAACTGTAGATTGTTTTACATAAAAGTCCATCAGGCCTTTTTTTTTTTTTTTTTTTTGATGACTGGATAAAGACTAGGTAACAATGCAGACCAACTGGGAATATTTTATTATGATCACACTTTTTCAAGCAAAGGTGGAAAAATGAGGAAGTAGATTGTCTTTCCTTGACTGTTTTTGTATATTCTGTGTTTCAGGAAGAGAGGCCTCTGTGCCTTTTATTTTTTATTTTTATTTTTTTCCGTTACGTGGGCCTCTCACTGTTGTGGCCTCTCCCGTTGCGGAGCACAGGCTCCAGACGCGCAGGCTCAGCGGCCATGGCTCACGGGCCCAGCCGCTCCGCGGCATGTGGGATCCTCCCGGACCGGGGCATGAACCCGTGTCCCCTGCATCGGCAGGCGGACTCTCAACCACTGCGCCACCAGGAAAGCCCCCTCTGTGCCTTTTAGATGAGGGTGGGTGGGAAAAGTCTCACAGAAGAGGTGGGACTTGATTTAGAGGGAACGGGACGCAGGGTAAACATGATGAAGACCACGTGAGAACGCATGTGGTGTGTTGGGTTTGGCTGGATCGGCAAGTTGGGCCAGATTGCAGGATCCTGGAAAGCTGAGCCCAGGATTTTGGAAAAAGGTTACTACTCTGTATGGAGTCATTGAGAGGTTCCGAGCAGGGAGGGAATGCAAAATGGTTCGGACACCTTAGAAAACAGTTTGGCAGTTTCTTATTAAGTTAAACATACTTATCATCTATCACAGCAACTTCACTCCTAAGTATTTACCCAAGAGGTATGAAAACCTATGTCCACACAAAGGCTTTACTCAGATGTTCATAGCAGCTTTATTCAGAATAGCCAGAGGTTATGGCAGAAGAGTGTCCTGAGGATGAATCTGGCCATGATGTGCAAGGTGGGCCATTTGGGGTCAGGGCAAAGGGGAGGGAAGCAGGTCAGAAGGTTCTCACAGTCCTCCAGGAGGGAAAGGAGAAGGGCCAGTGTCATGAGATGAGTAAGAAAGGGCTGAGGGCAAGAGTCACTACAGAGGAAAAGGCCTGAGGTGTGGGTTCCAAGGGAGAGAAGGAGGTTATCCGAACAGGGCAGGTGGTGGTATCTCAGATGGAAATGGGGCAGTGGTCTTCGCAGTGTGTTCCCCGGACCAGCAGCAGCACTACCTGGGAACTTGCTAGAAAGGCAGACTTGGGCCCTACCTCAGACCTACAGACTCAAGACGCTCTGGGGGTGGCCCAGCAATGTGTGCTTTAACAAGCCTACTGAGGAATTCTGATGCACCCTCACGTTTAAGAGCCACTGACATAGGGAAATTGGGTTTGAGTGGGGGTACCTGATCCAGGAGGAAACGCTGACGGGCTGTTGGAGGTTGGGGGAGGAGGAGGAGGAGGCTGGGGAGGGGAGTGGCGGGGCTGGTGTGGACACTGGGCTTGCCAGATCTGTGCACACAGGAGTGTAAGGGATGCTCTGCGGGATGAAGCGGGCAGGGCTCCCAGGCAGTCTTGGGGTGTCTCAGTGAGACTCTTTGGTTGCAGGTAACAGAAATCTGCTTTAGATCTGCTTAAGCAAGAGAGGACATTTATGGGAAGGATGCTGGGGCAGCTCCTGGAATATGAGGTGCGAGTGTCCAGACCAGGAACTGAGCATGGAGAGAACCCCGAGAGCTGCTCCCTCTGTCTCTGCCTCTCTCATTTTTTTCTTTGCGGTACGCAGCCCTCTCACTGTTGTGGCCTCTCCCGTTGCGGAGCGCAGGCTCCGGGCGCGCAGGCTCAGCGGCCACGGCTCACGGGCCCAGCCGCTCCGCGGCATGTGGGATCCTCCCGGACCGGGGCACGAACCCGCGTCCCCTGCATCGGCAGGCAGACTCTCAACCACTGCGCCACCAGGGCAGCCCTCTGCCTCTCAATTCACTGAACCAGCATCTATCCACCTCCTTACTATGTGCCTGTTTTAGGTAACAATGATGAGCTAAAAAAAGAGACTCAGCTCTGCCCTTATACAGCATGTCTGTCTCTCTTAGCATGACATATTGTCTCTGCTTCTCTGGGTTCCATCCTTCGTTTTGTCTCTGCAGACATCCATTTCTGCTCTGGTGAGCATCTGGCCAGACGTGGCCACCCCAGAGTTGCTAGTTTACAGTCCTCATTTTCAGTAACCCGCAGACCACTCAGCTCTGATTCTAAATTCCTGGGGAGGAAATCTGAGAGGCCCAGCTGGGAGCCAGCGCTGGTTGAATCAGTTCTGGCTGGAGGCAGGGTCCTTGGTACGTACCGTGAGGGTGGGTGGTCCTTATGAGAGGCGAACGCACGGCGCGGCTGTGCCAGTGTCTGTTCCAGAGCGCACTGTTTTCATCGTTACTGGTGTGATCCGTGGGGGGAAAATGGCTTTTGTTTTTTCTTTCATAATGAACGGAGCAGTCCCGCAACGTTGCAGGGCCCCGCTGAGGGTTTGTGCGCACTAATTATTAGGAACCCTTGTTGGCCGAGGCACGGGGAGGGGAGTTTGTTGGTGCAGAGGGATTGACGCGGTGCGTTTTTTCCTTTTGGGGGTGGGGCAGTCGCCTTTAAAGCCACTCCCCCTGAGAGTCTGTGATTACACATGAAGCAACAGAGTTTGGGCTTCCAAGCCTGAAGGATGGGTTCTGGGCTCGGAGGGGAGGGAAGGTCATTGCAGTGGCTTCTGTGTTTCTTCCTCTTGGCCAGAGTAGATTCACCTTCATCTGGTTGGTGCCGTGGTGAATTTGGGGACACGCATCTTTCTTTCCCGTGTAATCTAAGGCTTGGTTGCTAATGGTTGTACAGGAGTTGTTCCTTCGTTCCACTGGAATATTTAGTTGAGTCCTGGGAGACCACGGGGCATATGTATGAATGGATCTTTTACCCACCTTCCAAAGAGGGCGAACGCCGACTCACTGGTTTCCTAACAGTCTTGGCTGTAAATTGCTTCTTTAACGTCCTCTCTGCCCCTGAGCCATTCATTCATTCATTCACCCATTTATTCATACCTTCTGGGTGCCAAGCACTGTGTGAGGAGATGGAGTTCATCCTACTTGTCTTTTCAGTCACGTGCTTTGCCACTTTTCTCTTTCGTTTTCCCTCCTCCCCTCAGCCTTTGGAGTGACCCTGGCAGAAGGTGCTCTGGGGAGTGACAGCTCCCTCCCAGCCTATGCCCACCTAGCCTGGTCCCAGCTGCACTGAGCACCTTGTAGCCCCAAACCCACAATGCTCACTCCTGTTTCTGGGGTTTGCTCATGTTTTCTCCCCTCCTGGAATGTCCCCTCCTTCCTCTCCAATTTACCAACCCCCCTACTCATCTTTTAACATCTCCTGGAGCATCTTCTGCTAATTTAGTAGCCCAGCCTCAGATCACAGAGCGCAGTTGTGGGTGTGATGATCTGACTGAGTGTCATCCAGCTAGACTTGAACTTGGGGATGTCTGGAACTGTCCCACGCATCTTTATATCATGACAGTGATGGATAAAGGATCAAATGCTACTCTGGGCAATAGGATGAGGGAGAAAAGGAAAGGATAAAGAAGACAGTTTGAAACCACTCATGATTCCATTACAGAGATGCATCTGGAGGAATCCTTAAGACTTTTTGAATACAAAAATTTTGTGTGGTTGGAGTTATACTGTGTATCTTCCTTTCCCATAAACATTAATATATTAATATATCCTTGTGTCCAAAAGATTTCTAAACAGGATTTTGGTGACCTTTTTAAAATTGTAAAAATTCCTTTTTTTAAATTGTTAGACATCTATATTATTTTCAATTTCTTATATAATCAAAAGCCGTGGAATGTATTTGTGCCTTAATCTTTGTTTGCCTCTGATGATTTCTTTTGGATGGATTCCCAGGAGTACAATTACTAGGTCAGAGGGTAGCAAAGCTGTAAAGATTTGAGAGATAAGGGCAACTTGCCTCCCAGGAAGATTGTACTAATCTCTACTCCCATCTGCAGTTTTTGATGAGTGGGTTTGTAAATTCTTAAAGAAGACAGAGGCAAAAAAATGAAGCACTGATAGCCTCTTAATTGGCTATACCTTCCATCTGGAGGGAGCGGCAACTTTTGCTGTGTTAGGAGGGAGCCCTGGAGTGAATGGAGAAAAGCCTGTTGCTCTGCAGCCCGAGGCCTGGACCTTGGCCCTCAGTGACAAGGGCCTGCGCTATCAGCACAGCTGCCCTTTCCAAGACTCCAGAGCCTCCTGCACAGCTTTCCGAAGCAGGGAAAGAAGCTGCTTGCTGACCTGTGGTTAGGGGGCTCCAGGCAGCAGTGCATTGGCCACACATCCATTAGTGAGGAACTCAAGCTTCAGGAAGCCTGTCGGCTTTATAAAGCCTACTGGACATTAAAGAAAAATGGAGTGAGGATGAAGCATTTCTTGCCACCACGGTGTGGGCAGGTCTCTACTACTATGCATTCATCCGCATGGGGCCTCCTGGCCAGTTAAGCCCAGGAGCAAAGGTGGGTTCCAAGAAGTCATTCATTTGCCTGATAGGAGATCGGACCTGCCTGGAAACTGTCCTTGCAGCCTCTTGCACGTGTCCATCTGTTGAAGTATTAAGTATACTCTGCTCGTATTCCTTATGTTTGCTGACGTACTTTTGGAATTGGTGCTATTTCGAGGACACTTAAAAAATAAAATGAGTCCTAATCAAGTATTTATTTTCCAGCTGAGGACGATCTCTCATAGATTACGTTTTTAAACTAACATTATATTGTCACTTAGTAAACTGAAAAAATTAATTAAACTGTTTAATATGAACAAGAAGGGAGATGGGAAGCTAGCACCTGGTGAGTATTAAAACTCTCTTGTTTTAATACTCTGGTCCCTTTAAAATTCTCGTTTCATTTAATCCTTGCAATGGGAACTGTTGTTATTTCTTATTTTTGTAGATGAGGGAACTGAAACTTGGAGAAGTTAAACAGCTTAATCAGAGTCCTTAAGCCAGTAAGTGGTAGAGATGAGATGAGAATCTGTCTGTCTGCTCCAGAGCCCCTGCCCTCCTCGGTATTCGGGGGTGGCTTTTCTCCTGGCTCTGGCAAGGGCTGGAAGAAAGGGCACTGTAAGCCAGCTGCCATTATCTGCTCCTGGGGAGGACAGGGCTATGCGCTGCTAGGAACGTCTGTTGTGCTTTCTGCTGGGGCTGAGGTCTGCTCTGAGAGATGCTTAGAAGCGGCTTCAAAGGGAACCAGTTGGAGAAGTTGGACAGCTCCCAGCTTCTCCGGCCTTAGACCCTCACTGTGGGTGCTGGTGTTTAGTTGGGGTGATGTGAATTCTTACACAAACATACACTTTGGGTAGGTACTGCTCGACTGGATTTCTGGTGCTCTCAGCTCAGGAACTAAAGCCTCACCTTCTGGTAGCATCATAACTGGGTTTGTTGGTGGTACGGAGGTGTGAAGGGCTTTGTGCACATGGGTGCATAAAGCCCACCAGAGAGGCCTCAGTCAGCCCCAGTGGACTTGAGTTCATGTTGGAGAGAAGAAGGTTAAGGGGACCTGAACTTTCAGGCATCCGTTGTCAGAGGCTGTGTCTTAGTCAAGGCTGCTTTCCCTTTCTGTTCTTTTGTTTTTGTTTTTACATGAGCCAGGATAGAAAAAAACCAACTGGGGGACTTCCCTGGTGGTCCAGTGGTTAAGACTCTGCCTTCCAACGCAGGAGAGGCGGGATCGATCCCTGGTCGGGGAACTAAGATTCCACATGCTGTGGGACAGCTAAGCCCTCGCGCCACAACTACTGAGCCCATGCCACAACTAGAGAGAGGCCCACGTGCCGCATCAAAAGTTCCCACATGCCGCAACTAAGACCCAACGCAGCCACAAAATATAAATAAATAAATAAATAAATACTGTTTTAAAAAATAAATAAGTAATAAAAACCAACCGGACTTAGCATGATCCAAAAAGGGGAATCACTGTAAAGAGGCAGGGCGTGGCAGCTGGACTCTATAGGGTCCAAGCACCTGGGCTGGATGCCGTTGGGAAGCCTGCTGTTCTCACTTCCTCCCCCTCCCCCAGACCCTGGTCTCACATCTCTGCTTCTCTGGCCACACCTGCTTCGTCTTCTCTGCGTGTGTCTGTGTCTGTGTGTACATCTGTGCTGCTCTCTCTCTGACTTTGTCTCTCTCTCCAGGTTTCTACTTTTCATCCATGTAGGGCCAAACATGGGCGCCTACAATGACAGTCCCCACGCCTGAGTTTGTATCTCTTTAGTCTAAGTATCCAGCAGAAACTGCTAACTCACGTTTCACAGTCCCGGTGCCAAACCCTGGCAGCTAGACCCTGCCTGTTCAGGGTCAGAGGGAGGTCGTGTAGTATGAACCTGGCTGCTGGGGCCCACCCCAGTGTTTGAGAGGGGATATCCTCGGAGGGAAGGAAGGAGGGCTGGATCGATACCCTGTCAGTGGAAAACTGAGTGAGTAGATCAGCTGGGCTAAAGAGGTAGAGTTTGGACTGGACCGAGGAATAGAAGCTCCCAGGTAGCAGGTTTCAGGTCAGCAGAAGAAAGAGCTCCTTAGAGGGGTCCAAGGTAGACCAGACTGCTTTGGGTGATTGCAAGTTCCCACACAGGCAGGGGTTCCAACAGAGTCAGGAGTAGCATCCTAGGAGATCCAGGTGTCTGCTGGGGGTGGACCCTGTGACCTTAAGGGCCCCTTGTGGCCGTGACAGTCTGGCTGTGAAATGCTGCCTCTGCTGCGGATACTTCCCCTGGACTCTTCTTGCATAGGAAAGATTGGAGGGACATGTACCACTGTTTTACTGGTATACAGTAATGGAGCGACCTGTTCAGTATAGCAGCTTTCTAACTACTGTTATTGCTGGATGGTGGGATTCTGGGTGATTTTAATGTTTATTACTTTATGTTTTTGGCGGGATCTTAGTTCCCTGACCAGGGATCGAACCTGTGCCCCCTGCGGTGGACGCTCAGAGTCTTAACCGCTGGGCCGCCAGGGAAGTCCCTGTTTTATTCTTTTCTGTCTGAATTCTTTTTTCTACAATAAACATAAACAAGTAACATAAACAAGTTATGTTTGTGTTAGCAGTAGGCAAGTTAAACCCAGTGGTTGAGTTTCACGAGGCCAATAGGTATCGAATGGCTTGTGGAAGATGAACAAAAGATGGTCTTTGTCCTCAGGGAATTTATGGGCTAATAAGGAGGGGTGAGATAAGCACGCATAAATCAAGCTAAAAGGAGGCTATGTTAAATGCTAATAGAATATTACAAAGGCTGTGGAAGGCACACGTATAGGATATAACCCTCCTTCTAAGAAGCTCAGTGAAGGGTTTCATGAAAAGAGTAACACTGGATCTGGGTGTAAAATGGTGGTTCTCAACCAGGGGCTCTTTTGCCCCCAGGGGACATTTAGCAGTATCTAGAGATGTTTTTGAGTGTCACACCGGGATGGAGGGGATGCTACTGGCATCTAGTGGGTAGAGCCCAGGGATACTGCTGGACAGCCTTCAATGCCCAGGACAGCCCCCCACCCCGGACAAAGAATTACCTGGCTGCAAATGTCAATAGTGCCAAGGTGTCTCATGCAATGCAAAGGATTTTGGCAGACAGAGATGGGGAAGAACCTTCCAGGCCAAGAGAATGGTGGCAGGGCACAGTGGCGGAAACGCATGACGTGTGCACAGGCGTTAGCAGAGGTGCGTGAGGCTGGTGGGGCGGGCCTGGCCGGGTGGTAGAGGCCCTCCATGCCAAGGCAGGCAGTTTTCCGTGGGCAGTAGGGAGCCACGGCAGTTTTTGGAGCCGTGGAATCGCCCCATCAAGAAAGGTGTCATTTCTCGTCAGCCCAGCGTTGCCTCATCGCTTGCTCACCTGCACATCCGCAGACTAAAACGCACCTGTATCTTCCTGTTTTCCACCCCAGTCCGTCCATTCTTTGTTTTCCACGCATCCAAAGGAAAGCTGTGTCAGCACTCTGCCTTGCTGGCCCATGATTCCCATCTGCTGGTGACAAAGGGATACAGCAAAAAACACGATCCCCTTTTGACCGCTTTACTTCCCGTGGCAATTTCCAGGAATCTACCACGGCGAGGGGTGACTGTCCACCTCTGTCCTGATGGCCTGGTAGCAGCTTTGCTTGTTTGCTTATCACCGCTGTTTGGGTGTTTGCTGACATCCTCACTCTATCTCAGGATGCAGAGTGGAGCGGGGGGGTGGTGACAAGGGGACAGTTCATGCTCAGCGGTGTCCACGAGGTGCAAGCGGCCGAACAGAGGCCGGGGCTGGAGCTGGGTCAGCCTGCAGTCACGGGATGAAAGAATGCCCGAGCTGGGGGAGGGGGCTGCCCCAGAACTCAGCAGGGTGCTCTCCCCATCTGTTCACTGCTGGCTCGTCAGCAGCAGAGTGGTGCTGGACACGTGCTGTACCAGGTCATACAATAGGTACCAGGTCAGTAGGTCAGTGATTTCTGAATGGATGAATGAGGAGACCGAGGTCCGGGGAGAGATGGTGTGATGGCCCAAGATCACCCCTCTGGTTGGGATCAGAGCTGAGCCTAGAACCGTGGTTCCTGAAGCCCAGCTGGGAGCCCTTCCCCTGTGCTGCACCCCGCTTCAGCCCACAGGCACCCAGAGATGTCATCCTGGGTGCTGGATGTTACAGATCTTTCCCCGGACCAGCCACCTCTACCCGGCGCTGTGTGCTGCAAACCCCTCCTGTTGCTAGGATTCCACTGCTCCCCAAACCAACCAACCAACCAACCAACCAACTAACCAACCTACCCTCAAAAGCAGCTTGCCTGCTCTACCTGCTGCCATGGCAAAGGAGCCGTAGAACTACCCCACACTACATCAGAGGCTTCCGGTTCCTTTAGTGATACCTCCAAGGATAGACTGTCCCCCAGGGATACCTCCAGGGATGCCTCAGTCCAGGCATATTTCTCCACAGACCAGTCAGGGCAGGGGTGCGAGGTAAGATCCTACTGGTGCTGAAGTTTGGGCCCACCTGTACCGTTCATAGTGAAGCCTTCTTGGTCAAATGCACATAGGGAGAGGGCGTGGTGTGAAGTAGTCCATAGTTTTCCCTCTCTATTTTGGGAGGGGCGCAGGCTGGACCTCAGGTGTCCTCTGAGACCCCCAGAACCTTCTGGGAAGAGGCATTTCTCTGGTGTCACACAGCCAGAACGAAGCAACAAGTCAGGGTAGGGGGCTTTTCTCCCCACGTCTCCCAAAAAAATACGTGTCGGAAATGTTAGTGTCCACTTCCCCACCCAGGCCCCAGGGAGGGGCTTTGCAGGCAGCGCTGTCCTTGGTCTCCCAGCCGTGGGGCATTCCTGGGTCTTATAGGCACAAGGGCTTGACCCAGCCTCACCCAGCACTGGCTGGATAACTCCCATGGTGGCTCCTGCTTTACCCCTCTTGGTAGTGGGACACCACGGTCCTCTGCACAGAGCTCCCTTTCACAGATCTGTACAGCGTTTCTTTTCAAAGTATTTTCTTGTGTATCATACTATTTGACTGAACTACCAGCCCCTGTGGGGACACCCTGTTGTGCAGAGGAGATAAAACCAGTGAGTCTCCTGGGTGCTTGTCCAAGGACCGTCGTCCGGTGCGTGGTGCAGCACAGACCAGCACTGAGGTCCCTGAGCCCCAAAGCCTCCAAGGTTGTCACTCCTTCCATGGGCAGATAAGGGTTCAAGCAACTTTACAGCCAGGCCACATCCCCCGTTCACAGGCGCTGACCAGCTCCGTGGACAGGGAAAGCCTCTGGATGTCATGAGCGTGGGAGGAGATCCGGTGGGTGGTTTGCAGCGCAGTGCTGGGCACGGAGCAGGCACTGGGTCTGCGTGTCAGAAGGGTGTGTGGCACACTCCCCGGGATAGGGGGTGGGGATCCTGAGGAGGAGGCATAGACTCACAGTGTGGTGGGATCCACATGGTCCCTCACGCTTTCATTTGCTTTCAGCAGAACCCAAGTCGTGTTACCGTTTGCAAGAGCCTTGGGAAGTGGGCTTATGTGTTAGATATTCTCATTCTAGATAAGCCAGCCCTCATGACTTCAAAAGATTTCCTCAGCAAAGCCTGAGGATTCATCATCATACAGATAATATGTGATCAAACTATTTTACTGATTTTGTGCCGTCAAAAAAGTCAGGATATCAGTTTAGCACCGAGGCTTTGCAATCTCACGTTCTAGTTTCAGCCCTGACATGGACTCGCTGTGTGACCTTAGCCTGATTACTTAAATTCTCTGATCCTCATATTCAGTGTGAGAAATGGAGATTAGAATCATGTCTACTTCCTTAGAGCCACGCTCAGTAATTGACACTGCTTATTATGTGATGTTAACTTTTTTCCAAAATGTGAAGCAGTCCTCCTTGGTGTTGATTCCCTGGATGACAGGCCATCCCTCACCAGAACTTTCCCTTACGCCTGCCCTGTGATCATGGCCATTTGGGGCTCACAACAAATGGAAAGAAAGTGTACTGTTTTCATTCTGAATCGAAATCAAAATTTCTTATATCACCATCCTCAGAACCAGCTCTTTCTGTTATTTTGTGTTGGAATTTTTCTCCCCTTAGTGACCTAGTTTTATCCATTCTCTTCAGATCTGCAAAAGCAAATGGGACAGATGTCCAGAAGTAGTTCTCATTCTGTGCAGTTGAGAGGAATTAGCTTTCTTTTCCAAACAAAGCAAACTATTTAGTGTGTTTCAACTTCTTAACTCATAAGCAGTATTCCACCACACCTTTTAGAGCAGTACCAAGGATTACCTTTCCAAGCATCAAAACTAAAATGTTGTTACCCACACCAGGGTCTCGCCTTCCTCTCTCAGGGCCCATTTGCACTTGACAGCTGGGTCCCCAGGAGTTGTGCAGCCAGCACGGCCCCTCAGCAAGGCACTCGCTGGCCTTCTCCCAGGGGAGCCGTGGGCTTCCTTACATCAGCCGTAGGACCGGTGTTCCCGATGAGGGGGTGGGTTCAGAACGCCCAGCCAGACCCATTCTTTGGCAGCCATCAGCTGCCTTTGTGCCCTAACAGTCCCTCATAATGAACATAACTCCCTCACCATTGAGACATGTGCTGGAGAGCCTCCTCTCAAAATTTAAATTTCACTCACTGGAGGAAACCTGGCTGTTCTCCACTTTGTTTTCTTTTCTCGGACTTCTGTGCTCTCATTAGGGAGATATTCTGGGCACCGGCCAAACATCCCTGCTGCAGACAATCTCTGTTCTTCCATGAGCAGGTGAGTCAGGTCTGGATGTGACTTGCCTTCCTCTAGCCGCTCCCACTTTGGGTGAGATGACAACAGTGATTTTGTTAGCTGCTCCATCCTTCCTGCTGACAAGCCCAGTGGCCTGGGATTGTGGTAATTTCTTATGAGCCACACAGTTTATAACCAAGTCACCTCAGATCTTTTCTGGAGCAAATCAAGGTATAAAAAAATATATATATATATATAAGGTATCAATAGCAGGAACATGCTTAGTAGTGAAACTTCTGGCTAGAATGAAATATACAGGCTTTTTTTTCCCCCTCTACAACCAGAACCATTTCAAAAATACATATTTGATTTGCTTGCTAATTTTCATTCATCTTAAGTGTCATTGTATCCTTTATAATGAATTAGGATGGGTTTACAGTGCCTTCTAAAATTGGTAAATTTTATTTTGTTTGACAATTTCAGGAAATTAAATAAACAGCATTGTACCATGAAGCAGAACAGACGTAACCTGAAAAATTATAAATTTTGTTTTCTTCTAAATTTGTTAGAACGAACCATTTATGGATTAAATGAGCCAATGTCTCAGGATATTCTGTTTTTATAAAATTTTCAAGTGTGTAAAGATTTTTTGAGGGGGATTCATAAACATCATACATTTATTATTTTTAATTGTGGTAAAACACACATAACAAAATTTACCATCTTAACCATTTTTAAGTTGTTTTAAGTTCAGTAATCTTAAGTATATTCATGCTGTTGTGCAGTCCATCTCCAGAACTTTTTAATCTAACCTCTATAATTAGATTTTAAAGTATATATATACACCTATACATATATACATATGTACACATATATACGTATACACATATGTACACATATATACATATACATAGAGACAGAACCATTTTAAAATCTGAGCTGCATTCTTTTTTTTTTTAATCTATTTATCTATTTATTTATTTTTGGCTGCGTTGGGTCCTTGTTGCTGCCTGTGAGCTTTCTCTAGTTGTGGCAAGCAGGGGCTACTCTTCGTTGTGGTGTACGGGCTTCTCATTGCGGTGGCTTCTCTCATTGCAGAGCACGGGCTCTAAGTGCGCAGGCTTCAGTAGTTGTAGCGCATGGGCTCAGTAGTTGTGGCTCGTGGGCTCTAGAGCGCAGGCTTCAGTAGTTATGGCATGCGGGCTCAGTAGTTGTGGCTCGCGGGCTCTAGGTGCGTGGGCTTCAGTAGTTGTGACGCGCAGGCTCAGTAGTTGTGGCGCATGAGCTCAGCTGCTCCGTGGCATGTGGGATCTTCCCGGACCAGGGCTCGAACCCGTGACCCCTGCATTGGCAGGCGGATTCTTAACCACTGCGCCACCAGGGAAGCCCCTGAGCTGCATTCTATTCAGTTAACTTGGCTGACTTTAACCATAAAGAAATCAGTAACCCCACCCACAAGACCAGCCTCATTTGGCTGTATTTGTTCACTTAGTATCACAGGATTGTCAGAATGAAGGGTGCCGCCTCAGTATAGCTGAGTGAGAGGGTTGGAAGGACCTGGGTTCATACCTGGGCAGGTGTGTCTACCACAGGCCCACATCCCTGCTGCAAGGGAGACTAGAAAAAAGTGAACATCAACCATTTTCAGTTTCAGGTATGTAATGTGAAAGCTTCCCTCCACTAGGTGGTGGGGGTCATTGCTGTGTGGGGAGCCAGAAGAATGATAAAAGCTTGTTACACCAGCTCACCAGCGTCTAGAATTTTCACATCCTGTTAGGTCACAACTGTCTACCTGCCTTGAATGGCTTGGCGTGGCTGAGGAGATCACACCATGACACGTGCACTTGGGTGGTGAACATAAGCATAGGACCACTAGGTTCCTGGTGCTCGTGTGGTCATGGGGAACCTTGGGAAACTCCTGCACTTGTGTCCATGCTGGTTCTGCTCCATGGGATGTCTTCCCTACCTCTTTCTCTGCCGGAACCAGGTCTTGCCTTTCTCTAGGGTCCCACCTGAGTCCAACTTCTTGGGAGCCCACCAGTCGTCTTTTTTTTGATCTGTTCTTGTAGTTTTATTCAGGAGTAGATCTAGGTTTCATGGAACCTGAAGCTTTTACAATGGAGGGAAGGCACTTTCTCTGAAAAAGTCATAAAAAATTTGATGAACACATTGCTAGGACCCCTTCCAGGACCCATGCAGTTGAGGGGTCTTGAAGCTTAAGCTTCATTAGCTTCACTGTAAACCTACCTCTGCTTTTTATGTTCATTCTCTTTTTCTCTTTTTTCCCCATTAAAAAAAAATTAGAGTATAATTTGTATACAGTGAAATTTACCCTTTTTATCGTGTAGTTCTATGAGCTTTGACAAATGCATACAATCATATAACCATGGGACTTCCCTGGTGGTCCAGTGAGTAAGACTCCATGCTCCCAATGCAAGGGGCCCAGGTTCGATCCCTGGTCAGGGAACAAGATCCCGCATACATGCTGCAACTAAAAGTCCGCATGCCGCAGCTAAGGAGTCCTCATGCTACAACTAAAAAAAAAAAAAAAAAAGGAACCATTATCACAGTATAAATATAGGACAGTTCCATCACGTCCAAAAATTTCCCCATGCCCCTTTGAAGTCAGCTTCTCCCCCCAACCCCAGCCTCTGGCAATGCATCTGTTTCTATCTCTAATAGTTTTATCTTTTTCAGAATGTCACATAAATGGAGTCAAGCAGCAGGTAGCCTTTGGAGTCTGGCTTCTTTCACTTAGCATAATGCATTTGAATTTCACCCATGTTGTTGCATGTTTCACCCACTCTGTGCCCAGCACTGGAGACGCTGAGATGGGGAAGGCCCAGTCCCCACCCTCAGAGAGCTCACAGTCTAATGGAGGAGGCTCTTGGGCCCATCATCATAGACTTTTCCTTCAATATTTAGTACACACAGCTTTGCCCTGCTAACTATCTTATTCTGCTACACCTGGCACTCCAACCACTTTCTGATCACCCTGAGGATAAAATCTCTTGCCTTCTTGAGGTATCACTTGGATTGGAAAGAGCAAGGGGTTTGAAGCCACGAAGACTCTTTGAATCCAGCTCACCCACTTAGCAGCTGTGTGACCTTGTGTTAGATTCAGAATTTGGCACAGAGTGTGTACTGAAGGAATATCTGTTGAATGAATGAGTATAACCTCTTAAGTCCCAGGTACTGCCTGTGGAAAAAGGGTATAGTAGTCTCGACTTCACCTGACTGCTGTGGGGGTCAGTGCCTGGTGCAGCACCTGGTGGGCATCAGTAAAGGTTTGTCCTGTTCCCCTCCCTCCCCTGGAGCCCTTTGACACCCTCCTCGGATGGGCGCGTGCACCTTGTTTAGACCTCCAAGCCGGGCAGGGTAACACCAGCCTCTGCCACGTGGGAGCCAGGAGGGGCATGAGCTGAGCAGACAAGTCCCCAGAAAATCCCACAGGTACTCCACAGAGACCAAGTCCAGCTCAAAGCACCCCTCAGGCTTATTCCCCCACCTCCCCTTTCATGGTACACACAGGAAGGCCCATCAGTCCATTCCTCTCACCAAGTATATTCCTTGCAGGGGGCTTTAGAGAAAGTCCACCAGGAGGAGAAAGCCATAACCCTCTACCGGGGGACCCTCTGGCTGAGGGTCAGGTGTCTGGTTCTCAGATCCTGGGAGGCAACACAGGCTGGCAGATGGGTGGCCACAGGACAGTCATTATAAAGCAGGTTCCTTGCCTTCCAGACACACTCAGCAATACTCAACACATTAGTTGTCAGTAATCAATTATTTGTATAATTATCTGTTTGCTGGCTGCCTTCCCTACCAGAGGGCCCAGGGCACATAGTAGATGCTCAACAAATACTTAATGATTAGATGAAAACTGTTTTGTGCCTAAAAGCATTGGCATTCGCAGTGACTATTTCTGTAGAAGGAAAGGGAAGTAGGATTTGTCATTCCTCTACAGTGTCTCTGGGATGTTAAATCCTTACCTATGGTCTCCTTGTTTAATCTGTGCAGTGGCTGTTGAATGTAGGTGTTTTTCTTTTCTATACTCAAGGAAACTGGCTCAGAGGAGTTCATAAACACTCACAGTCCCATAGCTAGTCAGTGATGGAGCTGGATTCAGACTCAGGTCCCATGCCAAAGCTCAGCCTCTGGATTTCTTAAGAATAGAAATCTCTACAATTTAGATTTAAAAAAAATATTCAAACTGATACTTGAGCAGGATATAAGTGGGTTGGATTGCAGAGCTTAACGCTTAACAACATGAATTGAAAATTTGCAGCATGTTCTGTTTTGTGCTTTTCTAAATTGGATTTGAGAGTTTAACGCTTAACAGCATGAATTGAAAGTTTGTAGCACGTTTGTTCTGTTTTGTGCTTTTCTACATTGGATTCGGGGGTAAATCTGAATTTCAAATTCGGATTTTTGCCACAGACACGTTGCACACAGCCTTACATAAGCAATAAACCCCTCTCTGTGCTAGGGCGATGTGGGCTGTAGAATGGTCCTGGACTTGAGGGCAGGAGGCCTGGGTTTGAGTCTTGTTAGATAGGGAAGGGGCCTTTGGCAGGTCCCTGAACCACTCTGAACCTCAGTTTTTCATTAACTGCAGAAAGAACCCCAGTTATCTCAGAGGGTTGTGGTGTGGATCAAAGGAGCAAATAAGTGAATGAGATGTTTGTGAGGGCGGTTCCCCCAGGAGGAGTTTTGTATGTGATCGTTGTCCCAAGTCTGCAGAGAGGAGTAGGGCTTGAAACACACTGAAAAGAGTCTACAGACAGGGGTCAGCAGAATCCTGGGTCAAGGTGAGAAAGAAGGACGTGGTTTGTTTCTGTTCTGCTGAGATCAGCTTGGGCAGAGAGAGAAGCTCGTTTGTGTGCTTGGAACCCTGTAATTATACTGTCACCTGGCGTCAGCAAATATATAATGCAGGGCCAGAGTGGAATTCTCTTGGGCAGGGAAGCAGGCAACATTCTTCCTCCCTCTCTCCTGGTCCTCATTCATTCATTCAGGGGCCACTGCAGGCTCTGAGCCATGCACTGAGGTCAATAAAGAAGGCAGTATGTCATGGGCAGTAGAGTCCAATAGATCTGGGTTTGAGTCTGACCCCCTCCCCCGAACAGTTGTGAAACTCAATTATTTGATTTAACTAAACTCCAGTTTCCTCAGCTACATTATAAGGAAAACAATTTCTGTCTCATGGGGCCATATGAAGATGAAAAGTGATGATGCTTATAAAGAAGTTTGCACAGTTCGTTGTACATAATGAACACTCAATAAATAAATAGTAGCTTATAAATCATAGTAATATAATCTCCACAGAGCCAAAAGGCACAGTGGGCCGGTTTTGCTGTTTTCCTGTTTTCCCCCTCTAGCCTTTTAGAAGGTCACTGTGGGTAAGCAGAAGCAGAGGCCCAAGGGTTGGGACCCATGGCAACCAAAGCCTAGGTGGCTTGCTGTGCCATGGGAACCTTGAGCTGTGCACCCAGACTGAGAAGCTGCCCAGCTTAAGTTTCTGAATAACGACTGTGTGTAGGGATGCTCCCTGCAGCAGTGCAGTAAAGGTCAGGCTTGTAGAACCCAGGCCCATAGTGCATCTAAGACAGTCCTTTCAGAGCTATAGTATTAACAGGAGGTGTATTATGTTTTTTGTGAATCCTTGTTTTGTCACACATGGACCCCTGATATCAGGAAGTTGTCTCGGAGCTTGGAGGCTAATGCCTGGTCAGCTTTATGCACTTTTGGAGACAACTATACACACACACATGCTTATACTTGTGAGTGTCGATTCTTCCAAATGCTTTTTCTTTTTAAGGTCAAGCTTATTGAGATGTAATTAGTAAAATTTACCCTTTTCAGTATGAGCGTTTTAAGTGTGAGCTTGAATTCTGAGTTTTGATACATGCATACAGTTATGTAGCCACCACCATAATCAACATGCAGGAAAGTTCCATAATTTTCCAAAATTCTTTCACTCTCCTTTGTAGTTAGCCCTCCCACCGTCTCTAGTCCTGGCAACCACTGATCTGTTTTTGGTCCCTATAAACTTTCCTTTTTCAGGATAACATATAAATGGAATCATACAGCATGTTGGCTTTGGGGTTTGGCTTCTTCCATGGAGTGTAATGCCTTTGGGACTCCAGATGCTTTTGATTGCAGCAAGTTGTTCTGAGATCAACATGGAAAACCAAGAGCATTCCTGTATACCATTAATAACCAAAGAAAATCTAATTTATTTTTTAAATTTACTTTTTATTTTTTAATATTTATTTATTTATTTATGGCTACATCAAGTCTTAGTTGCAGCATGTGGGATCTTTCATTGTGGCGCACAAGCTCAGTACTTGCGGCGTGGGGGCTTAGTTGCCCCACGGCATGTGGGATCTTAGTTCCCTGACCAGGGATCAAACCCATATCCCCTGCACTGGAAGGCGGATTCTTACCCACTGGACCACCAGGGAAGTCCCAAGAAAATCTAATTTTAAAAATGCACAATACCACCAAAACCCCCCTGAAGTACTTAAGAATAAAGAAAGTGAAACATGCCCAAGATATTTATAGAGAAATTTATAGCATATCATGAAAAGACATTAAAGAGGACTCAGTGGAGGAGACCATGTTCATGAAGAGGAAACCTGATAAAGATGGTGATTCTTCCCAAGTAAACCTGTAACTTCAGTGTACTCGCAATCAAAATGCAGATAAGGTTTTTCATGGAACTTGACAAGCTGTCATGAAATTCATATAGAAAAACAAAGGCTAAGAATAGGCAAGACAGTTTTAAGAATATCAGGATTTATTATAAAGCTATGGAAATTAATACACTGTGGTATAGGTGCATGGCTAGTCGGTAGACCAGGGTAACAATGGAGAGCTGAAATAATACCTATACATGTTAGAAAACGTTACAAGTGATGGTAGAATTGAAAATCAGTAGGAAAGAATTCAGTAAATGTTATTGGGACAGTTGGGATCTGTACAGAAAAGAATAAAGTTGAATCCCTAACTCATAACATACATAAAGATAAGTTCCAGATGAATGAAAACCTAATAGTGAAAAAGCAAACATTAAACCCTTTTACGAGAAGATGTATGTGACCAGATTTCCTCAACAATATATATAAAAAAAACAAGCTATAAAAGAAAAGATTGATGCATTTATCATATAAAATTTAAAACTTCTGTACAGCAGAAGACACCACAGCAAAGTTAAAAGAGCTTTTGATTGGGAAAAGATGTTTGCATTGCATATGTCCAAGGCATAATTTATACCCAGAATTCACAAAGAAGTCCTAAAAATCAGTAAGAAAAAGATGAATAACCTAATGGGGTGGGGGGGAGACGGAAGGGATATAAATAATTCAGTTAAGGGGGCCAAATGGCCAAAAGGCATAAAATGTTGATCAACTTCACTTGTAATTGAGGAAATGCAAATTAAAACAGACATGATATACTGTTTCATGTCAATCAGACTGGCAAAAATTTTTAAATCTGACTATATTAATTTGGCAAGAATGGGGAGCATCAGAATTCGTTTACACTGCAGGCAAGAGTAGAAACTGGTACAGCCTCTCTGGGGAGTGGTTTTGCATTGTCTGGAGGAAGATGCTATGCCCTGTGACCCAGCAGTTCCACACTGTGTGTAAACCTTAGAGAAAGTCTCACATGTGCCCAGGGAGACATGTATAAGAATGTTTGTTCCAGCCCTGTCTGTAATAGTGACAACTTGGAAATATGCATCAATAGAATGAATAAATAAGCCATAATATATTCATATAATGAAATAGTATACAGAGGTTAAAAATGATCTAGAAAGACAAGTCTCAACCTGGATCAAAATTTCAAAAACTGGCTAAAGGAGGCATAAATTATTCACTTTGGGGAAGAAAATGTGTCAAAGAATATCAAAATGTTTAGGATATAAACCCCTTGACTCCATAATTCTATATCCAGAAATTTATCCCACAAATATATTCATACGAGAGTGCCAATATGTAAATACACACAAACACACATACAGATTTCTTTACAGCAGTATTTATAACAATAAAAACTAAGAAGCATATTAGGTATCTATTGCTACACAGCAAAATACCTAAAAAGTTAGCTGGTTAAACCTACAGTAAACATTTTTTATCTCACATGGCTTCTGTGGGTCAGGAATTTGAGGAAACTTCAACAGGATGGTTCAGCTCAAGCTTTTTTCATTAGGCTGTGATTAAGCTATATGGGGGCTGCAGTTATCTGAGGGCTTCACTAGAGTTGAAGGATCCACATCCCAGATGGCTCCCTCACTTGACAGGCATGTTGGCGCTGGATTTTGATGAGAGATTCACTTCCTCTCCGGGGCTGATTGTGTGTCCTTGCAACATGGTAGCTGATGTCCTGCACAGAAAGTAATCTGAGAGGGGTGAAACCACAGTGTCTTGTATGACATAGTCTCAGAAGTCACACACTGCCATTTCCACCTTAGTCTGTTCTTTGGAGGTGAATCACCAAGTCTGGCCCACATTCAAGGGGACCTAAATTAAGCTTCACCTTTCGAAAAAACGAATGTCAAAAAAAAGAATTTGTATACGTATTTTAAAATCATTACAGGAAAAAAACTTAAACATCTATTTTTTTTTTTTTTTTTTTTTTTTTTTGCGGTACGTGGGCCTCTCACTGCTGTGGCCTCTCCCGCTGCGGAGCACAGGCTCCGGACGCGCAGGCTCAGCAGCCATGGCTTACGGACCCAGCCGCTCCGAAGCATGTAAACATCTATTAATGAAAGGCTGGTTCAATGAACTGTGACTATTATCCCCAAACTTTTTTTTTGTAGCACACCCCTTCAGTAAAAAAAAAAAAAAAAAAAAAAAAAAATTTAATACACACTTCTAATATAAAAATATGAACTACAGTTGACACTTGAACAACATGGGTTTGAAGTGCACAGGTCCACTTATATGCAAATTTTTTTCAATAAATATATTGGAAAATTTGGGGGGATTTGCAACAATTTGAAAAAACTCACAAACCATGTAGCCTAGAAATATTGAAAAAGTTAACAAAAAGGTATGTCATGAACACATAAAATATATGTAGATAGTAGTCTATCCTCAAATAAGGTGTGACATTTAATATAAATTAATAATGTGTTAGTTTTCTTACTGTTTTATAACTTTGCTTTCAAAGAATTACATTATCATGCAGTATGCCTCTCTCTCTCATAATTGGAGAAATGATGTATCACCCTATCATCACAGATAAGTGGGTTTTTTAAATGTAACAATGTTTCCAATCCTGTATTAAGACTATTACTGTTGGAGTTCCCTGGTGGTGCAGTGGTTAAGAATCCGCCTGCCAATGCAGGGGACACGGGTTCGATCCCTGGTCGGGGAAGATCCCACATGCCGCGGAGCAGCTAAGCCCGTGCACCACAACTACTGAGCCTGCACTGTAGAGCCCACGAGCCACAACTACAGAGCCTGCGTGCCACAATACTGAAACCCGCACGCCTAGAGCCCGTGCTCCATGACAAGAGAAGCCACTGCAATGAGAAGCCCTCCCACCACAACGAAGAGTAGCCCCTGCTCAATGCAACTAGAGAAAGCCCGTGTGCAGCAGCAAAGACCCGATGCAGCCAAAAATAAATAATTTTTTTTAAAAAGCATATTAATGTAATACTGTATGCCATATCAACTGTCTAACAATTCATTCATTAGTGTATAGGCTAGGCCACCGTGAAGCAATTCTGTCTATCACACTGGGCTACCATAAAACAATCACATTGCTGCTTCTTCATTATCAATGTACAAATCATTATACCTGTAAATAAATATGAATTTCTTTTTCATATTACCTTTTCATTTTTGATGCCTAGTGTTAGTAATACACATAACATCTACAGTGTTTTGTATCATATAAGACAATATTGATGTAGGTACTGACAGATGATTCATCTTGTAAACAGATGACATAAACTTATGGTATTGATAAACACAGTACAGTACTCTAAATGTATTTTCTCTTCCTTACAATTTTCTTAATAACATTTTCTTTTCTCTAGCTTACTTTATTATAAGAATACAGTATGTAATACATACAAAATATGTGTTTATTTTTTATGGTATTGGTAAGGCTTCTGGTCATCAGTAGGCTATTCGTAGTAAAGTTTGGGGGGAATCAAAAGTTATACATGGATTTTTGACTGTGCAGGGGTTTGGCATCCCTAACCTTCACATTATTCAAGGGTCAACTGTATATTTTCCAATTATATACATATACGCTTGACTAATTTAAAAAAAATTCAAAAACTGGGAATTCCCTGGTGGTCCAGTGGTTAGGACTCTGTGCTTTCACTGCTGAGGGTGTGGGTTCAATCTATGGTCAGGGAACTAAGATCCTGCAAGCCGCGCAGCTTGGCCAAAAAAAAAAAAAAAAAAAACTTAGGGACTAATCTGGTGGTCCAGTGGTAAAGAATCTGCCTTCCAATGCAGAGGATGCGGGTTCGATTGGGGAACTAAGATCCCACGTACCATGGGACAACTAAGCCCGCGTACCACAACTTCTGAACTCGCACGCCACAACTTCTGAGCTCGCACGCCTCAACAAGAGATCCTGCGTGCTGCAAACTACAGGTCTCACATGCACTGGAGCTTGCGCACCACAACTAGAGAACGAAAAACCCACACGCCACACTAGAGAGAAGCCCACACACCACAACTAGAGAGAGAAAACCCATGCGCCACATCTAGAGAGAAGCCCTCACGCCACAATGAAAGATCCTGCGTGCTTCAACTAAGACCTGACACAGCCTAAAAAAATAAATAAAATAAATAAACATCTTTTTAAAAATTTCAAAAACAAGTTTGAGTGAAAATATTTCAGTGGAATACATATAGTGTGATTCCATTTATATAATGTTTAAATAGATATAAATAGTTTTTTTGTTTTTAGGCATGGCTTGTGTAGTTGATAAAAACATGGTGAGAATGATAAGCACCAAATTCAAGATGGTGCTTATTTGGGGGAAGGAGAGAGAGAAATGTATGAGGAAAGAGTATATGGGAGACTTCAAATATATCTCTCACGTTTTAAGTTTTCCCATATTAAAAATTGTAGCATATTTATTGGAATGCCAAAAGGAGCCCAAGAACCAAGGAGTACCCTTCTGTTAGAGAGTAAAAATGGTCTTGGAAATTAAATCTCAGAGAAATAAATCAAAATTGATTCATAAACTGTGAGGAAAAAACCTACAGAGGACAGTAATTAGAAATTGTATATCTTTTGCGTCAATGCTGAGTGTGCATCGCTGCCAGCCCTGGGGCCCCAGCAGGGCTGGAAAATGGTGGAGCTGGCAGAAGCAGGGGCGACCGAGTGTTTAGGGGAACCTGTAGACTCAGCTGAGACGGAATCGGGCGCGGGCTCACCCTCTGGGACCCTCCACTTCCAGCGGCTGCTGTTCTTGAGCTTGGTGAGCCCAGCCCTAGGTGGGGCTCGGTCAGGCTTTCAACAGACCTCCCATCTCTCTTCTTAGTTAATTGTAACTCCTTGGAGATTAACTAGAGAATGAAGAGAAGCCCCTAGGCCCTACTTAGAGCAGGTATCTTGTCATTCAAGCTGAAAGAAAAGAGCATATTATTCACTTGGAAAGGAATAACAACTCCCCTCATTAAATGCCTGACTGCTAGCACCACCCAGCAAACATCCTGTACTACCAAGTAGATGATTCAGCCGGTCTGTAATGAACAAAAGACAACTGAGTGAGGAAATGGACTTGTATTATTCAGAGGAAAGAAGAATGTCTTTCCTTTCCTTGAACAAGAGGGAGACTGACAAAAATTCTTTGCTTGACCAAACTTTCGTCAGGTTCCTGAACCGTCTCCTAGGCCCATCCCTGTAGTTTGTTGTAAAATCTGGTTTTAGCAAGAACCTCCCCCCTGCCCCCATATCTGATCACCCAAGATGTCTGATCAGGTTCTTTATCCTCCACCCCGCTTCCCTGCCCAGTGATGTCTGATCACCCTGGCTTGTCTTCAGCAAGAATCTGTTAGATTGGTTTAGCCAGAACACCCCTCATCCCTGATGTTTCCTCTTAGTAATTTTCCATCCACTGACCCCCACCGTGCTCCTTGGCTATAAATTCCCACTCGCTCATGCTGTATTTGGAGTTGAGCCTGGTCTTTCTCCCCAACCCCCTGTAAAATCCCTTTGCAGTGATCCCTATACTTATGTCGATAAAGTCTGCCTTACCATCTTCAAAAAGAAAAAAAAAAGAAATTCTATATTTTTATGTTATTAAGAACAAAAAGCACAAAATGTAATCAGTGTAAATTTTAATACCTTTTAATGTTCAGAGGAAACAATGTACCTTCATGACTTGGAAGACCTTTTGTGAAAATTCATTTTTTTAATATTTTTTATTGAAGTATAGTTGATTTACAATGTTGTGTTAGTTTCTGGTGAACAGCAAAGTGACTCAGATACATACATATATATATATAATATGTGTATTATATATATATACTTTTTCATATTCTTTTCCATTATGGTTTATCCCAGGATATTGAATATAGTGCCCTGTGCTATGCAGTAGGACCTTGTTGTTTATCCGTTCTATATATATTATAATAGTTTGCGTCTACTAATCCTAAGCTCCCAGTCTATCCCTCCCCTACCTCCTCTCCCCCTTGGCAACCACAAGTCTGTTCTCTATGACTGTAAGTTGTTTCTGTTTTGTAAATAAGTTCATTTGTGTCATATTTTAGATTCCACATACAAGTGATATCATACGGTATTTGTCTTTCTTTTTCTGACTCACTTCACTTAGTATGATAATCTTTAGGTCTATCCATGTTGCTGCAAATGGCATTATTTCATTCTTTTTTATGGCTGAGTAGTATTCCATTGCATATATGTGCCATATCTTCTTTATTCATTCATCTGTCAATGGACAATTTAGGTTGCTTCCGTGTCTTGGCTATTGTAAATAGTGCTGCTATGAACATAGGGGTGCGTGTAACTTTTCGAATTATAGTTTTGTCCAGATATATGCATAGGAGTAGGATTGCTGGATCATATGGCAACTCAATTTTTAGTTTTTTGAGGAACCTCTATACTGTTCTCCATAGTGGCTGTAGCAATTTACATTCCCACCAACAGTGTAGGAGGGTTCCCTTTTCTCCACACCTTCTCCAGCATTTGTTAGAAAATTCTTTTTTTTAATATGGCACATTATTAATAAAAATTATATATAACGTACTACAGAAAAGTACATAGAACATATGTGTACAGTTTAATATACATTTGTAATTATAAAGCAAAACTCTGCATAACTACCATCCAGGTCAAGAAATTCAGTATTCTGAAAGCCCCTGTGTGGTGTACCATTTCTTTTTTTTCTTTTTTTTTTCTTCAGGCTCATTTAATCCATACAACAAACCATGATATAGTTATTGTTTTTCCCCTTTTTACACATAAAGAAATTGAGATTGAGATTGAGAGAGCTTGCAACCTATGCCAAATCACCATGTTACCATAGCATGAGCCGTAATTTGAATTCAGTCTCTCAGACCACCTCGAAGCCCCATACCCTATTCACTACACTACAGAGACCTCTCCAAGCTGGGGTAGATCTTACTTTCTGCTCTTATGGTGTGCCATTTCTTAAATTCAATTTGTTTTATCATAACATGAACAACTGTACGAATAAGCCTGTTGTTTTACATTTAAAAATTAATTTCAGAAGAAACTATTGCTAGTGCTGATTTTTTTTAATTTTCAAGATAATTTGGCATTGGGAATTGTTGGCCCAACACTAAGATGCCTGAGAAGACTGTGGAAGATACTGTTATTTCCATGGTTTACAAAAGTCTTGGCCCCAGTTGGTAGCGGTGGTGCCACAGCTTATAGCTGAGCCCTAGGCCAACAGTTGCTCCCCTGCAGTCACTCCAGGCTCCAGGAAACGGTGGGCAGTCCTTCTCGGTGACTAACTGGTGCCACAGTTAACCGTTAATTCCTGTGAGCAATACCTCTGTTCCTTGGTCAGAAGTTGATAAGTAGTTTGGGCTTCCCTGGTGGCTCAGTGGTTGGGAGTCCACCTGCCGATGCAGGGGGCACGGGTTCGTGCCCCGGTCCGGGAGGATCCCGTGTGCCGCGGAGCGGTTGGGCCCGTGAGCCATGGCCGCTGGGCCTGCGCGTCCGGAGCCTGTGCTCCGCAACGGGAGAGGCCACAACAGTGAGAGGCCCGCGTACCGCAAAAAAAAAAAGTTGATAAGTAGCTTCAGAGTTACATTGGCCAATGGGGTAGGTGTATGGTCTTTGCCATTTTGGACTGCATTTGCTGTCTGCCTGGGACTCTGGGCACTTTTAAAAAACTCTTGGGGCAGATTGCCCGTGATGGTTGGGTGAAGGGTCCAGGACCCAAGGACCGGGAAACATCACCCTAGACCAAGATTCCTCCGCCTCGGCACTTCTGATGCTGTGGACTAGATCATGCTTTATTGGGGCTGTCGTGTATGTTGTAGCGTGTTTAGCAGCATCCCTGGCCTCCACCCACTAGATACCAATAGCTTTCTCTCAGCTGTGACAACCAGTTTCCAGACATTGCCCAGACGTCCCCCAGGCAGCTAAATCACCCCCAGTTGGGAACCACTGCCTTAGAGGGTAGAATTCACATGAGGCTCATGGTCCCTCCCCTGCAGCTGTGGAGGAGGTGGGAGAGGCAACCCGGCTGAAGGCCCCTAATTTGGAGCAGTAGGAGGAATTAAGGCAAAGATAGGAGGAATGCAGCAGGCAGATAGATGGAGGCGGTAGGTTGGGGAGGGGCCTTCTGGGTAGCAGGAAATGGCAGTGGGCAGAGGGAGGGTGGGTGCAGAGCTCTGCGGCTCTGAGGCGCCAGGCAAGCCTCCATTCACAGAAAACTGGGAGGAGTGTGTTAGCACAGAACCCCGTCTCCCCCCTAGAGAATGGCACTCAAGCCTTCCCTTCCCGCTCTTGAGCCGACCTTGAGCTCTTAAGCAGCATTAGATCTTTCTAAGAATTTTACCGCTTTCCTCTTGACCTTGTAGAGAGAGTCATGTGACTCTCTCAAGTGGGCTGGTTCCTTGGAGAGAGATTGCAATCGTTTGACATTTATTCACCCATCAGACATGTGTCCGGCACCCACTTGGGCAAGGGCTGTGTGAGGTGCCAGGGACCCCACTAATCACCCAGGCCTGGATGGTCTGACTCAACCAGCCCAGGCAGCCCTGGGAGAAGACAGTAAGCCTGTCATCAGGCTACCCAGCTCACATCCCAGCTCGGCCTCCTGGCTGTTGTGTCTCTTTGGGCCTCAGTGTCCTAGTCCCTAGTCTGTAAAATGGAGTAGTAAGAATTCTTATCCCGTATGGGTGTTGAGAGAATATACAGGCTGTAGAGCAGTGCCTGGCATTAGTGGGTAATCAGTGATATTAATAGCATTATTTTTAATTTTTTTAAAAATTAAAACTACTACATAAGGACTGTAATAGACTTAACAAGTGTCAAGAAAATTCTGAGGGACAAGTGATCAAAGACTCACAGAAGTGGCTCTTTTGAGATGGGTCTTAAAGGATTAGTGAGACTTTATGGGGGGGGGGAAAAAGGGTTGTGGGAAGATCATGCACTAAAATTCAGGCAGAAGAGCCAGACAGCAGGAAGTCACAGATTGTGAGCTTGCGAGCCCGGCTCACTGGGGGACAGCTGCTGGCCTTAGGGTCCGGAGCTGAGGGAAGAGGGTCTGGGAGGCCAGGTGGGAGAAGGGCCTTCTCAGGGGGACTCAGTCTGAATGGACATAAGTCCCAAGCCCCTTTGGCTTGGGCCTGCTTCATTTGTTACTTCTTTGCTCCAAAATAGATTTAGAAGAACTCGCCATTTTCATCCCATTCTCCCTCCCCTGGGCAGTGAAATACTGCATCTGCTCCCTTACACGTCAGTGTTTCACAGCTTTTAGAGACTGGAAAGCAAATTCGTCTGCTGCCCCTGTGCTGTCAAAAGGGAACCAGGTGGGGGGATGCTGGCAGCCACTTCACAGGCGAGTCCAGCAGACGGACGGAGCACTGGCCTCCCTTGGCTGGGTGCCTGTGCTTCCCACCTCTGTGACCGCTCAGGAGATGTTGTTGGCCATCGGGGTGCACAGAGGAGCAGATCTGTGGGCCACTGGGTCGGGATGCATTTTCCACCCGCCTCTTCTGCTGCTCACACACTGCCTCAGGGCAGGGGCTGGACACCATCCTGGGAGATGTGGCTAATAAGCAGGGCATCTGTGCCAAAGGACGGTGTGTTTATCTCTCTGGAGCCTGTGGTGTTGTGCCCGAGGCTTTGCTGAATCAGACCAGTGCTGTCTGGCATCCCCTTGCTGCTGAGACCTCAGTCCCAAGGTCACGAGTGTCCCCTGGATGGCTCTGGCCTTTGCTTCACTGCTCTCTGAAACTACCCAGAGTGAACATATATTTACTGAGCACTTACCAGGCCCAGGGGGTGTGGTTACATGAGCAAGATAGACACCATCCTCGACTTTGTGGAACTTACAAGTCTTGTGGGAGAGACAGACATTGAATAAACCATTGCACGTGGTATGGATAAGGGCTAAGAAAGGGGACTATCCAGGGAGTGGCAGTGAAGAACAGGAGAGGAACCTAATCTTCAGGGGGTGCTGAGGTCAGGAAAGGCTCACAGAGGAAGGAAGACTCTCCCTGGTATCTGAGAATACTGCTTAGGGGGCGGGACAGCATGGGGCTGTTGGGGAGACCCCCCTCTCTGAGCTGGCTTGTGATGGAATCCAGTGGGCTTCCCCAAGCTGCCTGTGTCTTTGGCGCTGTGGCCATCCCTCTCTTTCTTAAATTTCTTGCTTCCTTTCAGACTACTCGTTTGTCCCCTTAGCTGTCTTATCTTGCTCCCCAGATATAATTTCGGCCTTTCCAGAGGGTGGCCCCATTTTTGGCTTCATGACCTCAAACCACCCTGCTGTGTTGCCAAATGACAGATTGAAGGAGGTCGGTGTGGAGCTGTAACAGGACATAGAGGTTCCCAAGCATGTCCCAGCCATGAGCAGAAAATCTTCAGGGCATTCAGAAAAATTAATCAAGCCTCACAGCAGCATTTTCTGTAGCTTGGAGGATGCTTCTTGCATCGAAGATGACACTTTCCACCAAATAGGATGAATGAAAATCACATTTCTCTTTCTTCCCCTCTCTCCCCTCCAGGCTAATATTTGGCACCCTTTACCCTGCATATTCTTCCTACAAGGCTGTGAAATCGAAGGACATTAAAGAATATGTAAGTAGCACTTTTTGGGGGCGGGGTGGTGGTGGTGATGGGGTCCGATGGGGGAATCTGGGCGAGCAGTGCAGGGGCGGGGCGCAGATGCCCTCTTTGGTGGGTGCTGGGAAGCAGCGCAGTACAGCGACCTGCTGGGTGTGACCCAGGAGTCCTCTCCCAGCTAGACCTCCTCTTTAGACCTAGAGTGTGGAAGTGAGCAGAGCGGGGAGGCCTGGCAAGGGGAAATGGCACCTGGAATTGGAGGCCCCCAGTGGCCACAGGCCACTCGATGGCCTTGGAAGAGTGACATCATCTCTCTGAGCCTCAGTTTCCTTGTCTGGACTGGAAAGCAGTGTTACTGGGAGACCGTCTGGCATTGGAGGCAGGAGCACAGGTCCTAAAGCCCAGCAGACCCTGCCTAGCAGTTGGGATCCCCATGCCGGTGCTGTGATTTGAACACCCCACAGTTTAAGCCCTGTTGCTTTATAAGCTTTTAGAGGGCAGGAGTTACCATCCTCCTGTGACTGCTTCCCACTGCACCTCGCAGAGAGCTGAACACACGGGCAGGGGATTAGGAGTCCTTACTGGTTGGAGGATTGTATTACTGTTGGGTGACTTGGGTGCCCCAGTCACAGCCCTAAATGTGCTGGGCACCTCTGGGCAGGAGAACCATCAGACCACACCTTGATTGATGAAGACCTGTGGGGGGTGGCTGGGGAGGGAGGAGTGTCCCTCCCCAGGGAGGACAGTATCCCAGGTCGAAGTACAAAAGATACAGATTTTGTCATCAAGAGACTGAAGTCAAGCCCTGGCTCTGATGTCTGATTGGCACAATGCTTGACAAGAATCTTCACTTCCAGGAGCCTCGGTTTCCTCATCTGAGCAGTGGGTGGATATCAACAATCCTAGCGCCTAGTGTTGTGAGGGACAAAGAGTCTTTGCTCTGCTTTTACTCAGAAGAGGTCACTTGGCAAGTTAGGCACAGGCAAAGAAATCATTCAAAGCAGGTTTGGAAGTTCTCAGCTTTCCCAGGATGTCTTTAGGATGAAACCAGCCTCCTCCAGATCAGCTCAACCAGAGCTGCCTACACCCACTCTCTGAGTTTCTTAGAACTGCTTGCCTGGCTTGCATTTGCTACGAAGCAGGGGATCCAGACGGGGCGTGTTCTCCTGTGGAGGCTGGGTCCCCAGCATGTGTCTGTGAACGCATCTCAGAGTGTGAACTATAAATAGCTGTTAAGTTGCAAGCACAGACCTTCATGATTCCTAATGGGCTCGGCCCAGGGGAAAGCACTGGGCAGCCTCCTCCAGGTCTCCCTTTCCCCGACTGCTTCCAGCCTGGGGAGGGGGGGACACTGTGCCAGGAAAGGAAGCAAAGCAGGGGTCACCGCAGTTCAAGGTCTGATCCTCCGATTTGCAGGGGTAGAAACTCAATGCTGTCCGCTCATCCGGGAGAGAGCAAACCCTGGTGAATTGTTTTGCTCTGTCTAAACTCACAGGAGCCTGGCTTATGACTAGAACGGCACTCATTAATTTAAAAGGAGAAATATAACTGACAGGCGGAGCAGCTGTTTATGTTGGCGGTGAGCACGTGCCTTTCCCAGGAGGGAACGCTTGAGAGCTAAGATTAGACAGTTTCTCGGTAAAAATGGAACTGGAAGCAAGGCACCCGGTGGTATTACGGGAGACCTGCCTCCTTTTCCTGCGCTTTTTCACATGCGCTCACCTCACACACTTGCGTGCATGCTCACGTGCTTTCTCCCACGCGCATTCACACTCCTTTTGACCAACAGACCCATTTGTCCAAGAGGGAAACCTGGAAACTTCCTTTAACTCCTGTCCCTTCCTCACCACCCGTCCCCACCCAGACGCCCAGGTGGTGACTGTGACCCTTCCTTTGTATCCTCCTTAAAATCTTTCAAACCAGGTCTCTCCCTCTGTGCTGCCTGTCTCTTCAGTGAGGCTCTCATCATCGTTTCCTGGAATGCCACAGTGGCCTCCTGTATTCGATTTTTTTTATTGCCACGGTAACAAATGACCATGAATTTAGTGGCTTAAAAGAACACAAATGCGGGACTTCCCTGGTGGTCTAGTGGTTAGAACTCCAGGCTTCCACTGCAGGAGGCACAGGTTCAATCCCTGGTCGGGGATCTAAGATCCCACAAGCTGCACGATGCAGCCAAAAAAAAAAAAAAAAAAAAAACCAAAAAACCCCACAAATGTATTATCTCACAGTTCTGGAGGTCAGAAGTTGGATGGGTCTCACTGGGTTGAAATCAAGCCTCCTTTGGGAGGCTGTAGGGGAGAGTCCATTTCCTTGCCTTTTCCAGTTCCTGGAGGCCACCTGCATCCCTATGGAGGCCACCTGCATCCCTAGGCTCGAGCCTCCTTCTCCATCGTCAGAACCAGCAGCATCGCGTCTCCCACCGTTCTTCCGTAATCCTGTCTCCCTCTGACCGCAGCCAGGAAAGGTTCTCCACTTGTAAGGATCATGTGAATGCATTGGGTCTGCCTGGATAATCCAGGATAATCTTCCCATCTGAAAGTCCTTAACTTAATAACTGCAAAGTCTCATGTGTCTTATAATGTAATATACTCACAGGTTCTGGGGATTAGGACGAGGACATTTTGGGGGCAGGGACTGTTATTCTGCTTGCCGTACCGCTAACTGCTTCCTCCACCTCCTGTCCCTCATCTCATGCTCTGTTGTCTACATCACTTCTACAGGCCTTTGAAAAATGGAAATCTATTCATTTTACTCCCCCTGGATCCTCTCATGGCTGCTTATTACCTGCAGGATGAAGTCCAAACTCCATTAGGCAGTGTTGAACTTTCTTGATCTTGCTCTCCCTACTTTCCAGCCACTTCTCTACAAGCATTCAGTGCTTCTTTTTTTAAAAAATATTTATTTTCTTTATTTTTTTGGCCGTGTTGGGTCTTAGTTGTGGCACGTGGGATTTTTTGTTGTGGTGGGCGGGCTTCTCTCTAGTTGTGGCGTGAGGGCTCCAGAGCACATGGGCTCTGTAGTTGGCGGCACACGGGCTCTGTAGTTGAGGTGTGCGGGCTCAGTAGTTGTGGCGCACGGGCTTAGTTGCCCTTCAGCATGTGGGATCTTAGTTCTCTGACCAGGGATCGAACCCGCATCCCCTGCATTGGTAGGCGGATTCTTTACCACTGGACCACCAGAGAAGTCCCACGTTCAGTGCTGTTGTTCTCAACACCCAAAGTGTGGTCTGTGGACCGGCATTATCAATATCACCCGGGAGCTAGTTAGAAATGCAGGGTTTCAAGCCCTACCCAGACCTCCTGAATAAAAATTGGCATCTTTAACAAGATCCTCAATTTGAGAAACACCGCTCTTGACATTCATAGCTTTTTATGTCTTTCCAAACTTACTGCACTAGTCAAGGTTTTGAGACAAAAACTTAAACAGAAAGGAATTTATGGGAATTTGTAGGATTAACTAGAAGCCTGGGGAAAGATATTCAGAAATTGGGGAAGATCTGAGAAGTCTGGGTGACAGCCAAGCTTATACCTCAGGAAGGGTCTGGTTAGGAAGCTGCTGCCCAGGTCACCACCATGGAACTGGCTGCCAGCTGCCCATGGCTTTGGAACATTTCATGAAGATTCAAAACCCTGGATAGGGGCATTTGATTTTTCCAAGCCAGGATAATAGGCCTTGCCTCCCGTAAAGACCTGCATGCTGGGAGACACCCTCCAAATGAGAAGGCTTTGGATGCTGGTAGTTTAAAAAAAAGATACAGGGGCTTCCCTGGTGGCGCAGTGGTTGAGAGTCCGCCTGCCGATGCAGGGGACACGGGTTCGTGCCCCGGTCTGGGAAGATCCCACATGCCGCGGAGCGGCTGGACCCGTGAGCCATGGCCGCTGGGCCTGCGTGTCCAGAGCCTGTGCTCCGCAACGGGAGAGGCCACAACAGTGAGAGGCCCGCGTACCGCAAAAAAAAAAAAAAAAAAAAGATACATATACACGTGCGCACACACACATGTGCACGCATGCACACACACACACACACACACACACACACCCTCAGAGATATTGCACGTTTGGTTTCAGACCACAACAATAAAATGAATATCACCAAAAAGTGAGTCACACAAACTTTTTGGTTTCCTACTGCATATAAAAGTTGTGTTTACATTATGCTGTAGTCTGTTAAGTATGCAATAGCATTATGTCTAAAAAGAACACTATATACACCTTTATTAAAAGATAATGCTTGGGCTTCCCTGGTGGCGCAGTGGTTGAGAGTCCGCCTGCCGATGTACGGGACACGGGTTCGTGCCCCGGGTCCGGGAAGATCCCACGTGCCATGGAGCGGCTGGGCCCATGAGCCATGGCCGCTGAGCCTGCGCGTCCGGAGCCTGTGCTCTGCAACGGGAGAGGCCACAACAGTGAGAGGCCCACGTACCGCAAAAAAAAAAAAAATAATGCTTTTGGGAAAATGGCACCAATAGACTTGTTAACCACAGACCTTCAGTTTGTAAAAAAAAAAAACAAAACTCCCAAAACCCACAATATCTGCAAAGTGCATTAAAAAAAGCACAGTAAAACGAGGTATGCCTTTATATTATATATATGAAAATATATATAATATAATGATCTATATTACAGTTACTTCTTGGGCTGCACAACATCCACATCCACTTTTTTACCCAGGTTTTGGCTTTTAAAAAAACCTTCCAGGGATTTCCCTGGTGGCACAGTGGTTAAGAATCCGCTTGCCAACGCAGGGGACACGGGTTCGAGCCCTGGTCCGGGAAGATCCCACATGCCGCGGAGCAACTAAGCCCGTGCGCTACAGCTACTGAGCCTGTGCTCTAGAGCCCGTGAGCCACAACTACTGAGCCTGTGCTCTAGAGCCCGCGAGCCACAACTACTGAAGCCCACGTGCCTAGAGCCCGTGCTCCACAACAAGAGAAGCCTCCGCAATGAGAAGCCCGCGCACCGCAATGAAGAGTAGCCCCCACTTGCCGCTACTAGAGAAAGCACGCATACAGCAACGAAGACCCAACTCAGCCAAAAAGAAAAAGAAAATAAACCTTCCAACAAGAATTCTCTACCACTCATTTATTGATGCTTGCTAAATCCAATTCTTCATCTGAGTCCAGCTCCAGATCCAGTATCCTCTGGCTCTGACAGGATCTAACCTTAATATTCAATACTCTAAAAATTAAATTGTCAAGTGAACCATCACTGATACACCCTATATACTATATTAGGGGGAGAAGGAGAATAAATAAAAATAAAATTAGTTAAAATATTTAAATCTATACCTAACACAGAAAGGAAGAAAATGGATAGAAGGCGCAGTCCTTATTTAGGCAAGTGGTCATGATTTCATAGTTGGTATTTATGTCTTTTGTTAAAAGATGATTTTTAAAAGGGTAAAATAATGATTCTTGTACAAATATAAAATTAACACATGTTGAAAATTTTACTTAACTCATTAAGTAATGAGGGAACCAGTAAGGTGTTAAAAAACAGTTCAAAGGAGACTCCAAAGAACATATATATATATAAGCATTGAGGAATAACTAAATGAATTTGTTCATAGATATTCAACTGATTTCTTGGGAAGTAGGGCCATTGGACCCAATTGTACCTCCATTGGACAAAATTCTTTGGCACATCTATAGACTAAATTATTTGCATTGTAATCAGTTTTCTGTAACTTACAAAGTTGCAAAATGGCTCAAAGACATTGTAAAACAAGACACCTGCAGAATTAAGATAACTCGGAAGGCTGCTCTGGACAGCACCTAGCATCCCACAGGGCACCCATTCCAAAGTCTTTCACAACTTTTCCTATTACTTCCCTCTTCCACCATCCAATCAGTGCTCCCCTGTGCCTTCAGTGTGGTTTCTTCTCCAAGTGTGTGGCCTAAATCTTCATTCCTGAGGCCTTAGTAGTCTTACGTCTGTAGGGTTGTAGTAGTGATCCATTGACTTTACCTCTGAATAAGACAATACTAGGGGATCCCCTAGAGGACCCCTAAATTCCATCCACCCTCCTTCCGGCCACATTGTGTAGTAGCAACTCTAGTTCCCCTTGATAAGCAGGATCCGTCACCCCAAGAAAGCCCATGAGTCCCTTTATTATCTATTTCCTAGTGGCATGGTGGTCTTGAAATGGCCAGGTGACCTTCTAGTCTCTGCTTCCACTTCATCAGAACCATTTTATATCCCTCATGGAAGCATCCATCTTTCGAGTACTAAAATTATTAAAAAGCAGAGTTCAGAGGTTTGAGGATGAGAAGCAGAAGTGTTGTGAGTGGGTTAGACCAGTGTTTCTCAAACTTTAACATGCATATGAATAAATAGAGAGTTTTATTAAAATGCAGATTCGGATCCATTAGCTCTGGAGTAGGGCCTGAGATTCTACAAGCTCCTAGGAGTTTCCAGTGGTGCCAGCCCATGAACCACATTTTGAGTTACAAGGAGCTAGCGTTAGGCTTAATCATAAGAAACACCACCCTCATTTCCTTGGTTCCTGAACCTTTAGATTCTGGCTAAGATGCAGTACCTAGTGTTGGTCACTAGTTCAGAGAGGAAACTGCATCCTGTAGGACAGCATATCACCTCACAGAACGCTGACTCCCACCTGGTTCTTTTCTGGAACTCTCCAAAGCTCCTGTAGCATTGTATAAGGCCAGCTGCCTCAGGGCACTGGGGTACATGATTAGATCAGGGGTTCCCCAAAACATCAGCCTACTGTCATATTTCTTTTGCTGTAGAAGAGGGCCCTTGGTCAGAAGCAATGTTGGGATACATCAAAATGAAAAGGGCACTCACTGAGTCCACAGCTTGCTGTATGGCTGCCAGAAACGTGGCAGTGGGAAAAGCAAGTCCACATACCCAATAAATGAATATTCCAGAAAAGAGTCTATGCTGCCCTTTCTATGAAGGAAGGGGCTTGTTATGATGAGCCTGCTCCCAGGATGCTGGCTGGTGCTTTAAGATATGGTACTGTCCTAGAGATACTTAGTCACTACTGCTGGCAACTTGGTGTCTGAGCAGGGTCCTGGCCAGGTCGCCCTTGGTGAGAGGGATGAACATTGCTGAGCCCATGTGTTCCCTCTGTCTACATGACCACTGGTCCATGAGCCCATTGAACATGCAATATCATGCTGAGGTAAAAGGCTCATAGACATCCATAGGGCTGGTCATCTCATCCACCTGATTACCAAGAGCCTCCTCTGCCATCAGGACCTTCTGGTGAGCATTAGCAAGAGCCACAAATATTTGCATTCTGTGGGCCCATTCATATAATTTCCAAACCACCTCAACACCAATCGCTCAGTCTTGTCCCTTCCAAGTACCTCATCCTCTATCCAAATTCTTACCTGGTGTTTTAAAATGTATCCCAGATTTGTTTTAATCAGGTATGGTAAGGCATGCAGACACAGAAATGGCTCATGGAGGAAGAAGCTTTTACTCACAGTTCCCTGGAAGTAGGAGGCACAGCACACCATGCAGGGCCACATGGAGAAGCACCAGGGTCAGTGAGGAGTTAGAGGGGGAAATGTGGGCAATGACCTTTATCATGGTTTCTGTGGGAAAGGCAAGGCAAGGCAGAGTAAGCCAGCTTAGAACTGGCTAGTTGGAATAATTTCAGCAGGCTCGGGGGTGTGGGGGCTGCCTCTAGTTATCTGGTACCAGGTCCTGGGATGATTAGGGCTGGGAAGTATTGGCTCAACCTACGAGAGCTCCATAAAGGAGGTAGTTTGGAGTATGGATCCTGGATTGGTCAGTTTGCATGTTTGCTCTGGGGCAAGAATGTCTCAAGAATTAGCTAGTCCTAGAGGGGGCAGTCTCTCTCCAGTCAGCAGGACCCCAGATGTCAGAGCATCAAGACTACAGAAAATAAGAAAATACAGTTAATAAACCGGGTGACAGTATAAATGTGTTACCTCAGGACAGTTCTTCTTCCAGGCTAACTGTGCTGCTCAGAGTTCTGCCTGCAGGAAATTTCCTTCCCCACTCTCTCCAGGTCACCCCTGACTATACAGTTGTCCACTGTGAGCTCGTGCCAGCAGATGGTGCAGACTCATCTGTCAACCAGGCTCACATTTGTCCTTTCTCAGTCATTTGGCCTGGGGAATTCCCCTTGAGGCTGAAGCAGGGCCCAGATGCAGGAGGGAATGTGAGAGGCTCAAGAAATATTAGTGTGACTGCATCGGGGAGGCTAAAGGTGAGGCGAGGCTAAGAGGTGGCTGAGTTTGCTGTCTCCACAACTCATGGGGGAGGCCTTTTGCAGGCTCCCAGGAGCCCTGGGAGCAGGGTCTGATGGGCTGTGGGGTCTCAGCCCACCTCTGTGGCTCATGGAAGGTCAACAAGCTCTGCTTCCCACCCTTTATTATGACCTGGGGTTACCACTGCTCTCCTATCTTCTCATTCCTGTGCTTGACCAGTCCAGAGGGAGTTCCCAGTTATGCTGTCAACTGTCCACTCCAGAGCTGCCCCCAGTGATAACCTCGCAAATCAGCAATAACTTTCTCTTTTTTGGATGCTGGCCCACCCAGGCTCCCCCTCATCTTGCAGGGAATTTTGGGTAGAATCCCTCAAACCTGGCAAGTTCTATTTCAAATCTTGGAAAAATAACTTTCATTTGGTTTCTCCGAGGCCTAGTGGGGAAAACCATTTCCAGGTGATTTATTTATGGTTTCCATGAATGAGTCACCAGTATTTCATTTATCTTGTTAGGCTCAGTGAGTCATTCTCAGACCCTTCCTTCTGCATGGAAGTGTTTTAAAGTGGAGGAGTACATGATGGAAACTTCTTTTAGGCTAACACTTCCAGCCTCCTCTCTGCCTTGGCTCCCTCACCTTTGTCTTCAGCCTCAACCTCCCTCCTGAGATTTAGTTTTGCCTTTCCAGAGGCCTGTTGGGCCTTCTTCTTGGATGTCCTCTGGGACCCCCAGACTGTCCTCTGCCTCATGGAGCTTAGCTTCTTCTCCCTAAATTGGCTCTTTCTTTACTTTCTTGCTAGTGTGAGAGGCTCCATAACTATCAGTCACTCATGCCCTGGCTTCATCAGGTCCCTTTCATCCCATGTATACCTAGCCATCCATCTCATGGGGAGCATCTGTTGCTTTGCAAGCTATCTAATTTTGTCTTCTCAAAAAGCCACCTAGGCAACGGGAGAGGCCACAGCAGTGAGGGGCCCGCGTGCCGCGGAAAAAAAAAAAAAAGCCACCTAGACCAGTATTTTCCAAAATATATTCCATCTCAACCTTTTTGAGACTGTTCTTTCTTTTCCATTCACAACACCCAATATTCTAATCCAGGCATTTAAAACATATTCACCTAGAACCTACTATGTGCCAAGAACTGTTTTGGGTACAAAAGATATAATGATGTGCAAGAAGAACTGGTCTCTACTCTCAGGGAACTTACAATGTAGGAAGAAAAACATCAGAATAAACAGGTACTTTGAAAGCAGAGTGGTAAGTGTTATGACAGGGAACATGTGTGATACCATGGGAGGAAGAAAGGAGAGGATACGTAAACTTTGGGCACTTCCTGGAGGAAATGACAGTTAAGTTGACATCTGAGGGCTGAAATCTGGAGGCAAAAGAAGATGCTCTATTAGGAAACTGAAAGAGGTTCATTATAGTTGGAGTGGAAAATTCGAGAAGGTATGTGTGAGGAGGAGAGCTTTTGGTGGAGGTAATCAATGTCCAGTTTATGCAAGGACTTGTAAGCCAAGTTAAGGAATTTGGGCCTTATTGTAACAACAATAAGGAGCTATTGAAGGCTTTAAGCTAGGAAGGAGAATCATCAAATTTGGGTCATTCTGACTGGAATATGGAGGACGGATTGGGAAGGGGGTAGAGGTATAAAAACCAATCAAAAGGCTGTAGTTTTGTTCTAGGCAGGAGATGGTGGTGGTCTGAAGTAATGGTAGAGGGATGGAGAAAAGATAAGTTCAAGAGAAATAGGAGGGTGAAAGTGACAGAACTTGGTGATTCATTGGCTGTGTTAGGTGAAGAATGCAAAACTTCCTTCAGGGAGAATGTCTAGTCTAGGGTTAGAAGAGGATGCCAAGAACAAAGCCCTGGGGAGGAATTGATGAGCCTGAGAAGTAGCCAGAAAGTTGAGAGGGAAATCAGGTAGTGTTGCGAGAGCTTTTCAGTAAGTGATAGTTTCACATCTAGCTGAAAAGGCAAGCAAGTCAAGTGAAAAACTGAACAAGAGTCCCTTACACCCCCTTGAAATATGTTACAAAGACCCCAGTGAGGGCAGTTTTGATGTAATGGATGCAGTGCACTGAGTAAGTGAGGGATGAGGAAGTAGAGACTGCAAGTGTAGGTGACCCACTGGAGAAGTTTGTATCTAAGGGTTGTGTCAAGGAAAAATATTGTTTTAATTGTTGTTGTCATTTTCCTTTGTTTTTAACCAAAGATACTAGAGTGTGGTTTGAACACTAAAAAGAAAAAGCCTCCAGAGAGGGAATTCAGGCTCCTGGCAGTGTATCTGGATGCCAGTGTTGGGAATTCCTGGATCTTGGGCCCCAGTATGCCATGGACTTTACAGCTGGACTAGATCTTGTTTGCTCCCTGATAAGGAGCCCATTCTGCTGCAGATAACCTTGATAGCATGTAGCATCTTAGTAGTTTCTTTTGATGGACTAAGCCAGCCTTGTTTCCAGGGGACCGTCTTGTTTTTCTAAATAGAGAAGGCCTCGAATTAATCTATTGTGCCACATGTTTCAGAGTCACAAAGACAATGGAGATTTCACCAGAACTGCTGCCTTCATGTTTGAAAGATATTTTTGCTGGGTATAGAATTATAGGTTGACACTTTTATTTTCTTTTAGCACTTTAAAGATGTTATTCCATTTTCTTCTGGTATTCATTGTTTGTGATAAAAAGTCAGTTATAATTCTTATTGTCATTCCCCTGTATGTAATGTCTTTTTTCCCTTGCTTAAGATTTTCTCTTTGCTTCTTAGCAGTTTTACTATGATGTGGCTAGGTGTGGTTTTCTTCAAATTTATCTTGCTTCAATTCATTGGATTCCATGGTCTTGTGGGTCTGATATTTTGGTCAAATTTTGGAAATTTTCAGTCGATATTTCTTCAAATAATTTTTCTGTCCAATTCTCTTTTTTCCCTCCTCTAGAGTTCCTATTCCATATGTGTTAGACTGCTTGATGCTGTTCTACAGGTATTGAGACTCTTCATTCCGCACCTGCCCTCCTCCAATCTAGACTTCAGCCTGGTTGACTCTATTGTCTTGTCTTCAAGTTCACAAATCTTTTTTTGTGTCCAAGCTGCTATAAATTCCATTCAATAATTAAAAAATTTTTTTTTCAGATATTGTATTTTTCAGTTCTAGGATATCGTTTAGTTCTTTTTAAAAATTTTCCTTCTTTCTCTTGAAATCACCCATCTCTACACTCATTATATCTACCTTTCCCTATAGATTCTTTAACATATTTCTACTTTTTAAAGAAAATAATATTGAACCCACCCTTTTTCTCCTAGGATAAGTGTCTTGTTAAGTGGTGACAGAAAAAAAATTTAGCTTTTATAACAAAATATTTGTTAATAAGTTGCTGTATATCTTCTTTGGTGAGGTGTCTTTCAGATCTTTTGCCATTTTAAAAATTGGGTTATTTTTGTTGTTGTTGACTTTTAAGTATTCTTTGTATATTTTGGATACAAGTCCTTTTTCAGTTATATGTATTGCAAATATTTTCTCCCAGTCTGTGGCTTGTCTTTTCATTCTCTTAACAATGTCTTTTGCAGAGCAGAAGTTTTTTATTTTAATGAAGTCTAACTTATCAGTTTTTTTCTTCCATGGGTCACAGTCTTGGTGATGTATTAAGATTCATTGACAAGCTCCAGGTCACCTAGATTTTCTCCTGTGTTATCTTATAGAAATTTTATAATTTTGCATCTATCATTTAGGTCTGTGATCCATTTTGAGTAATTTTTGTGGAAGATGTAAGATCAATGTCTACATCTATCAATTTTTTTTGAATGCAAATATCCAGTTGTTCCCAGCACCATTTATCTTTTCTCCATCGATTTGCCTTTGCTCCTTTGTCAAAGATCAGTTGACTATATTTATGTGGTCTGTTTTGGGGCTCTATTCTATTTGTCTAGTCTATCTGATATATTTATCTGTAGTTTCACTAATACCACACTCTCTTGATTATTGTAGCTTTATAGTAAGTCTTGAAGTTAGATAGTGTCAGCTCTCTAACTTTGTTCTTCTTCTTCAGTATCATATTGGCTATTCAGATTTTTTGCCCTTCCATATAAACTTTAGAATTAATCTGTCGATGTCCATGAAACAATTTGCTGGCATTTCAATTGGGATTACATTGAATATATAGATCAAGTTGGGAAGAACTGACATTTTGATAATATTGAGTCTTCCTATCCATGGACATATAACATCTCTCCATTTATTTAAATCTTCTTTGATTTCTTTCATCGGAGTACTGAGGTTTTCCTCATACAGAGCTTTTGCATATTTTGTTAGGTATATTCCTAAGTAATTAAAAATTTTTGGTGCTAATATAAATGGTATTTTTCTTTTAAATTTCAAGTTCCAGTTGTTCTTTGTTGGCATATAAGAAAGCAATTGGTTTTTATACTTTTTATATGATTATTTTATATATTAACCTTGTGTCCTCAAACCTTGCTATAATTGCTCATTAGTTCCAGGTTTTTTGGTTTTGTTTTTGTCAGTCCTTTTAGGTTTTCTATATAGACAGTCATGCCATCTGGAAAAAAAGACAGTTTTATGCCTTTCTTCACAGTCTGTATACTCTTTATTTCATTTCTTGTCTTACTGCATTAGCTAGGACTCCCAGTATGATAGTGAATAAGAGTGTTAAGAGGGGACCTCTTTGTCTTGTTTCTGATCTTAGTGGGAAAGCATCTAATTTCACACCATTAAGTGTGATGTTAGCTGTAGGGTTTTTTGTAGATGTTCTTTGTCAAGTTGAAGAAGTTCCCCTCTATTCCTTTGCTGAGAGTTTTTATCATAAATGGGTATTGGATTTATTAATTACTGATTCATTTTCTAAAAGATATGGGCCCTTGGCACATTTTAAGTTGGGTTTTGTCTTTTTATTATTGAGTTGTATGAGTTCTTTATTATTTGGATACAAATACCATATCAGATATTGTTTTGCAAATATTTTTTCCCATTTTGTGGGTTGTCTTTTCACTTTCTTGATGGTATCCTTTGAAGTACAAAAGTTTTAAATTTTGACAAAATCTAATTTATCTATTTTCTTCCTTCATTGCTTGTGTTTTTGATATCACATCTAAGAAAACATTGTTTAATCCAAGGTCACAAAAATTTACTCCTGTGTTTTCTTGTAAGAGTTCTTACATTTAGGTTTCTAATCCATTTTAAGTTCATTTTTTGTATATGGTGTGAGGTAGAAGTCCATCTTCATTCGTTCACATGTGAATATCTAGTTGTCTCAACACACATTTATACTTTTTAAAGTCTTTGCTAATTATAAAATCTAGGTCAAATATGGATCTGTTTCTATTGACCAGTTTTTCTCTTAACCATGGAGTATGTTTTCCTGTTTCTTCATATATATAGCTTTTCTTGTTTATTGGACTGTTATGTATGATACATCATAGGACTCTAGATCTGCATTGCCTTCTTGTGAAGAATGTTAATTTTTGTTCTCACAGGCAGTTAAATTCTGACAGATCATCTTGACCTTGTGGTAGCTAGGTTTTACATTTTATTGGGGCAGGTGTATTTCACTTTTGCTCTTAGTCCTAGAGCTAATCTCTTAGTCCTAGAGCATAATTTTTATTCCTAACGTATGGCCTTTTAGGTGTTTCACTGGAAATTCCCAAATGTTTACCAAGCTCCTCTAATTTGGCAGAACTTGAACTCCAAGCTCTGTTTCTCCTCCAGAGGGCAGAAACTGAGTCTCTGTTCAACTCTCAGTTTTCCAGCTGTATTTTACTCAGTCACCTTGGAATATTACCTGATTCTGTGCAATTCAGGAGCCAGCCAAGAAATGGAAAGGAATTTATATGTGGATTTGGGGGCCTACCCACTTATGGCTTCCCTCTTACTGGGGATTTTTCCTTTTCAGCTTCCAGCATCATTGGCAGTCTCAAACTCTTATTTTCCACTTCCTCAGGCAAATGAGACTATGGGTTTCTTCTGGAGTTCTATCTGCCCCATGATTTGCCAGCTAGGGAGTTTCCTTAACGGCATCAACATGGATTTACTCTGGTGTGGTCCCCTTATTTCAAGAGTTGGATCCTTTCCAGTTTCTGCCAGCTTTTGATAGCTTTTCTAGCCTTCAAACAGTTGTCTTAAAATATTTTGTTCAGGGAATTCCCTGGCGACCCAGTGGTTAAGACTCTGCAGTTTCACTGCTGAGGGTGCGGGTTCGACCCCTGGTCGGGAAAGTAAGATCCTATAAGTCGTGTGGCGCGGCGTGGCCGGCAGTCAATCAATCAATCAATTAATAAAATAAAATATTTTGTTCAGAGTTTATTATCATTATTGGCAAGAGGATTAGTCCAATACAAACTACCCCACCATTTCCAAAAGCCAGAAGGAGCAGACTAAGGAATTTGGACTTTATGCTGCAGGCTAGAAGATTTTAAATAGAGGATTAACAGGTTGAGTTCATGCTTTTGGGGAGATTAGTATGGGGATAGTTTGTAGAATGGATTGGTGAGGGGAAAGCCAAGAGACAGGGAAGCAGTCAGGAGACCCCTGCAGTAGTTCAGGAGAGAGGGGACCAAGGTCTCAACTGGGGAAGAGAGACAATAGAAATGGAAAAGGATGGTCACATGGGGGAGATTAAAAGAAAAAATCCAGTTTCTGGGAGGGACTATGGGGCTTTCCCACATGGAAGGGTTTTTTTTGTTTGTTTTTGTTTTCATTTTTTTGCCACACCATGGCATGCGGGATCTTAGTTCCCTGATTAGGGACTGAACCCACGCCCCCTGCAGTGGAAGCATGGAGTCCTAACCACTGGACCACCAGGGAAGTCCCTGGAAGGGTTTTTAAATGACCAGTGAGAATTACCATCATTCCGTATCAGAGAGTCTGGCCAGGTTAAAGTTTATTCCAAGGTGTGTCTCTGTGGAGGCTTGAAAACTTTATTCACCTGGTGTTAGTCCTGGGCAAATGACCTGACTGAAACCTGAGTCACTGCTGGTCTTCATGTCTCCCTGGCTCACCTGAGGGCTATTGAAGGCCACCTAAAGTCTACTTAGAGCTTGAGCCTGGGTCAGTTGTGGAAACAGCCTGTTTGCCCCCAGCCCCAAGGTCTGGAGTAGAACTGGACCAACCTGGGGAAAGATAGGAAAAGAGGTTACCAATGCAGGCCACTCTGCCTGGACACGTCTCAGCATCCACTGTCGGGGCCTGTTCTCTTCACGTTGGCAGCCATTCGTCCTTGACCCTTTCTGCTAGCTTTGTTGCTTTCTCCTTCAACAGGTCAAATGGATGATGTACTGGATTATATTTGCACTTTTCACCACAGCAGAGACATTCACCGACATGTTCCTTTGTTGGTAAGTACTCCAGGAATTGGGACTTTTCCAGGAAAGATGTTGCCAAGTGTCAGGGAGAGGTGGGAAGGTCTGAAAGCAGTCTCAAACCTTATTAGCACAGAGAAGCAGGTGCAGGAATGCTAACTGGAACATTTCAAATCAATTAGTCTGTAAAATTGTTCTTCAAGTAAATATTTATTGAATGACCATATAAGAGCAGGTATTGTTCTTACAATGATATAATGATGGGCAAGATAAACACAATTCCTCAATTAATGGAGTTGGTAAAGCAGCATTCTTATGTTAAAAAAAATAAAAAGGAGAAAAACAGTACACAAAAGTGTGCAAGAAAACTAAGTTTCTCCCCTACAACATTCACTCTCACCATTACTGCTTTTCACAATTGTATATACTTTTAAAAAATGTATGTGTGTGTATACGTACACACATATACACATACTTTTCCTTCTTTTAAAACAATAGTACTGTAGTATACCTAACAGTTCTCATTTTGTTTCTTAAATTTATTTTTGAAATACTTGGACGTAAGCATAAATAGATCTACCTACTTTTTTAAAGGCCACGTAGAATTTCATGGTATAGATAGATCATAATTTATTTAATCAGTCCCCTTTTGATGGACAGCTTTTTCTCTCTCATGAACAATGCATTTATTACAGCAATGGACCAAGTGAAAATCATAAGCTTGGTGTTTGTATTCATATATTGTGTCTTAGCTGAAAGAGGCTGTGAATAATATACAGTATCCTGTTTGTATCTAAAGGATCTGAGTTTGTGCACATGTGAATGTGTACTAAAAATAGTGTGGAAAATACTTGTCTGTTAGCAAAGGTTATTTCCGCAACTTGGGATCATGGGGTCAGTTTCACATTTGCTGTGTTGTATGAATGTTTTACCATGATCAGGTTTCATCAGGGAAAATAATAAAGATATTTCCATTTTGGGGAAAAAAAAAAGTTCTTACCCCAAAAAGGATTAGCCTGGACTTACCCTCTGGGATGCCCTAGATCAAAGACATCCACTTCTCTGAACACTACTTCACTGAATCCTGTCTTGGGTCAGTGGTCTTAATTACCTCAGCGTGTAGTTTTTCCCCTGATGGAGCCTGGCTTCCATCTCTACTGGGAGAGATAGATGTCTCAGCTATTATGGCCTGAAGCTGGAAGGAAAGAATCTGGATTACCTAATTCAGTATGCTTGTGCCATTCTGCCCTGTCCTGTGCCCAGATAAACAACAGACTGAAGACGGGGCTGAGTCTCCAGGACTGGAGACGGAACTCTGCTGAGCCATTTTTTGGTCTTCCCCAGACCTCAGAGGCTGGCACTAGGAGGTGGACCTCATTTTGTACAGAGCTACAGCGGGGAGGTTCCTGTCTGTCCTGCAGAGATGAGGAGAACAGGCCAGACCCAGTGAGGGTTGTATAGTCGATTAAAGAGCATGGCCAGCACTTCATGTCGTGCAGCCTTCTTAATGATGCCCTCCTTCTATCTGGTGCCAGGTGGCCTCCTGCTGTCCTCCTGTCCCTTTTCATGAACAAAGCGGGGAGAGCGTTAGTCTCATGAGCTCTTTCCCGGGGGTTTCTGGCATTTCAGCCTTGCTGCTCTTTCCTGGGTGGAAGTCCTGCCTGATGATGGATATGCTGCTCCCTGGTAGCTAGAATATGTTTTATCCATGGCCCTGGAATTTTAGTCTCATGCCTAATAAGTGCTCAACAACTGTTTCTGGGATTGATTTGATTTTGATTTTGGGAGATGTATCACTTTTTTTTTAATTAAATTTTTGTCTGTTTATTTATTTATTTATTTTTGGTTGCGGGATCTTCATTGCAGCATGTGGGATCTTTCGCTGCGGTGTGTGGGCTTCTCTCTAGTTGTGGTGTGTGGGCTCTGTAGTTTGTGGTGCGTGGGCTCAGTAGTTGTGGTGTGTGGGCTTAGTTGCCCCGCGGCATGTGGGATCTTAATTCCCCGACCAGGGATCGAAGCCACGTCCCCTGCATTGGAAGGTGGATTCTTAACCACTGGACCACCAGGGAAGTCCCAGTGTATTACTTTTCTGTTGCTGCAGTAACAGATTACCACAAATTTAGCAGCTTAAAACAATACAAATTTATTATTTCACAGTTTCTGTGAGTTAGAAGTCCAGGTAGAGTCAACTGAGAACTCTGCTGAGGAACTCACAAGGCCAAAACCAGGATGTGGGTCAGCCAAGGCTCTTATCTGGAGGCTCTGGGGAGATTCCACTTCCAGGCTCATTCAGGTTGTTGGCAGAATTCAGTTCCTTGTGGCTGTAGGACTGAGGTCCCCATTTCCTTGACGTGTGCCACTCTGTCATCTTCAAGCCAACAATGGCATGTCACCTCCATCTTCTTCTGTTACCAGCCAGAGAAAGATCTCCGCATTTGCTTTTAAAGTCTCAGGGAATTAGATTAGACCCACCTCAGTAATCAAGTATAATCTCCCTATCTTAAAATCAGCTGATTAATTACCCTAATTACATCTGTAGAATCCCTTTGCTACATAAGGTAACATATTTGTGGGTAACATGGGGAGGAAGGCCATAGGATCAAGGTCATGTGCTGCATGCCACAGGAAGGCATCTGATAACTAGGGTATTTGGAGCATGTGTACAGGTATGGGTAGAATCCCCCTCTCTTCCTGACCCACGTGGAGGCCTCATCTGGTCCCTCATTGGTCCCTCTGAGCTGGTGCTCTCCAGGCTGTTTGTGGGTAGAAAGTGAGGGTCCCTTGCCTCTCTCCGGGCACGGTGGGCTCTGCTTCTGCAGGGAATGGTTCGTTGGGGCCCTTCCCTGCCTGCCTTGGTTCACAGCCTGGACACACCCTCAGCCTGCTTTCTCTTTTCCTGCCAACCTCCAGGTATTACAGATCCTGGTCTGCTCCTAGGAGAGTCCTTCCTCTCCACCCTCCCTCTCGCCCTGGGAATGGACACGGGATAGACCCATCACACACAGGGCCCTCTTTCCCTGCCAGGGAATGGACACCGACTCAGCTGCTCTGAGCTCTGTTTAGAATTGAAAGGGGGGCGGGGTAGTCCTGCACCTTCTGGCTTCCTAGAAGCCTCTTTTAACTTTTGTTTCCTTCCAGGACGGCAGGTCACCCCTCATGTGTATACGCTTCCCGTCACTCTTCACTCATCCCCATCCTGCTCTCTCCACCCCTCCACCAGGGCAGTTCCCTCTTCATTGGTAACTTCTAAAAACTTTCTATGTTGATGAAAACAGCAACTGTGTATGGTCACAGAAGAGATAGGACGGTGGCTTTTTTCACAGTTTGTGTAAGTGATTTCATTTAATTTTTTAAAAACTATAAAATACACATGACAAAATAAAATTGAAACAATACACTAAAAAGTAAGTAGGTGCCTCTTCTTGTCCTCTATTCTTCTATGTTGGTGGCTTAGGGGCAGGATTCTTTTCTCCGCCGTAGTGTGTGTTTGTGTGTGTGTGTCTGTCTGTCTAGCCTCCCTCCGTCCATACTCTTCCCTTCCTTTCCTGTCCTGGCTAAGATACACAGTCTTTACTCCTACCCAGGATATCTCGTTCCACAGTAGAGAGGTAGGGAGGTTTCCCACTTATGTCCTGTGGTGTGAGGCTTTAGATTTCAGCAGTAGCTCTCAGCTTCTTTTGATACCACGGGGCAGCTGGCATCCCCAGGGACCTCCTCAGGTGGCCCGCATGCCTTACCGGCAGTCACTGGCAACTTAGACTAAAACTTGAGGCCCACTCAGTCCTAAGCTCATTTCCTCACATGAATCTGCAAAGGGGAGAGGGCCCTCACCCACCAGAGAGTCATGTGTAGAGACTTCTGAGAGATTTGCTCTGGGCCCACCAAGGTTGAGCTGATGCCAGGTACATAGTAAGAATTATGAAGTAGATGTTTGTGGGCGGCAGATGGAGATTTGGAGAGAAGCAAGGCTCTTGATCCTCACTAAGACATTGTTCCATATCACATTGCACATTATGGGGTCACCTGTTGGCTTCCGCTCTCCTGCTAGGTGATAAAAACCCTAAGGGCGAGGCCATGCCTAACCTAGCTTTGCTTTCCCTGTACTGCTTAGCACAGACCTTTCACCTCATAGCTTTTCAATAGAATTTTCCCAACTGAATGAATCAATCAATAAGCTAGTTGTTATCTTTGAGTTGAAAGTGGGGCAGGAAAAAAGCTTGAGGAGAGAAATTGAAAGAAAACGTAGTGATTGCTAACAGTAGGAGGCAGTCTTGAGATTCGAGTTTTGCTACTAAGACTCTGAAGGAGCCTACTTTTAACCAAAGTCCTGGAAAGGTCGAGAATTAGCAGGCTGTAACCTCTTCCTTTTTTCTTCTCTGGATATTCATGTCAGCTTTCTGCCCAAGGAACAAACCCATTCCATTGTGATTCTTCTATAACTAGTGGATTTCGCTTCAAAGGAAGCCCCATCACCCAAGGTGGACAGGGGAATACAGCGGAGCCCTCTGTGTCCTGGTCTAGAGATGCCAGGGAGGGCGGTATCCTGGTGGTCTGGAGACCACCAAGTGAAGTCTGCTACCCCAGTTGGTCATTGGAGATGCTTTGCCAGCCTGACAAGAGAAGATTTGGGAGGTGAAGCCAGAAGGTTAGGAGGCAGGAAGGTTTTCAAAGGCTGTGTCAGCGTGGATGGGGCACATGGGAAAGATCCTGATGAACAGGAGGCTCAGTAGCACGCTGGCCAGAGAATAAAGGGTCTCTGGCAGCCCAGAAAGATTGCTCAGGATCTAATGTTCACCCCCCCCACACCCTCACCCAGCCTGGGGCAGGCTCTTACAGTTGGTCCTACACTGTGAGGGTGTGACTGTGGGGAATCAGACTCTTGTACCTATGTTTGCACAGAAGTACAACCTCTATCTGGAAATCAGATGCCCGCAGAAATTCCACTTCTGGGCATTTTCCTAAAGGCACGTTGGCATAGGTACGTAAAGAAGCACGCTCCAGGAGATTCACTGCAGCTCTGTTGTAGTAGCCAAAGATTGTAACCTTTGTAGATATCCATTCATGGGGGTCTGGGTAGATGCTCATGCCCCCATACACAGCCATTAAGAAGAGTGAATAATAAGAGCCTGCTGTACAAGAAAAATAAATGAAATAAAATTCAAAAATGCAAAAAAAAAAAAAAAAGAAGAAGAAGAAGAGTGAGGCCTGGGGAATTCCCTGGTGGTCCAGTGGTTAGGACTCCGCGCTTTCACTGCCAGGGCCCAGGTTCGATCCCTGGTTGGGGAACTAAGATCCCGCAAGCCACGTGGCACAGCCAAAAAAAAATAATCCCCAAAGTGTACTGTTAATCGTGTGTGTGCAGTAGGGGGAAGCAAGGTGTAGGAGGGGGTGCAGAGAATGCCACTAGGTGAGCATGGGGGACATTACGGGAGTCATATATACCCACACAATTGTATATCTTAGCCCTAGTCCACTTCTGGAAGGATGCACAAGAAACTGATGATGTTTATGCTTTTGGAAAAGCATCCAGGATGGGAAGGAGACTCTGCTATATACTCTTTTGGACTTCTAGAATTTTTTAAACTATGTGCACGCATGACCTATTTTTTAAAACACCCGTCTTTTACATAATAAACAAAAGAGCAGCAGTGCGACAGAACCCCCTGGGATTATCCGTGAATCTTGGGTTGATGCCTGAGCTTTGCCGGTTCATTTGTCCCTTGGGGCTGACAAATACTTGTTTTCCAGACAAAACTTCCTTCATTGTTCATCACCAGAGTGTTCAATTGTGGGAGAAGCACACCTCTGTTCCTTCAGCTCCTTCTCTTTTCTGGCTGTGAAACATTAAGCAGTCTTGACATGAAAGTGTCCTTTAGTTGCTAAGGGAATATTCAGGAAGGGCCTGCCAGAAGCAGAAGGCAGTGGACTAGGATGAGGAACGGAGGAGGGGGTGGAGCCGCTGACTGGAGTGACGTGAGAGTTAAAGGGCTCTGAAACGACTTGCTAGAAATCGCTCTTTGCTTTGGCTCTCTTATCAGGGAGGATGACTGGGAGGGGTTTACTTTTCTGATTCCTCAGACTAGCCCAGGTGTCACTTTCCCTCATCGCATCTGTTTTTTTTTTTTTTTTTTTTTAGTTTCTGCTTTATAACAAAGTGAATCAGTCATACATATACATCTGTTCCCACATCCCTTCCCTCATGCATCTCCCTCCCTCCCACCCTCCCCATCCCACCCCTCCAGGCGGTCACAAAGCACCGAGCTGATCTCCCTGTGCTCTGCGGCTGCTTCCCACTAGCTATCTACCTTACGTTTGGTAGTGTATATATGTCCATGCCTCTCTCTCGCTTTGTCACAGCTTACCCTTCCCCCTCCCCATATCCTCAAGTCCATTCTCAAGTAGGTCTGTGTCTTTATTCCCGTTTTACCCGTAGGTTCTTCATGACATTTTTTTTTTTTTTAATTCCGCATCTGTTTTAATGGTACCCAGACTTTGTTTTCAGGTCTGGTAAGACATGCAGACACAGAAATGACTCTCATGAAGGAATAAGTTCGTTATATTCTCAGATCCCTAGAGGTACAGCCTGCTGCGCAGAGCCACGTGGGGAAGCACGGGGCTGATCAGGAAGCAGAGGCAGGAAGTGTGGGCAAGAGACTGTGTTGTGGTTTCCATGGGAGAGGCAGTCTCTCCGGAGTCAGCAAGGTCCCAAGATGTCAAAGCATCAGAGTACAGAAAATTTAAAAATATGGTTAATACACATCTGGCCTGCCAAGTATGGTTGCACAGGTTGCTCATAGCACAAGATATCTGGCCGAGGAGGCGAGTGGAGCTGAAATTCGGATGAAGCCCTGTTTGTAAGCCATGTGCTCGCAGGACTGCATCCAGCTGAAGGACTTGGCTTTTTCTCACACGTGCAGAGGCACCACGTGGGTTAGCAGAGTCCCGTGATGGCGCTTGTCTCAGGTTGCTATTCTATATTAATTGTGATGATTTGAGCAATCTCTGTTTCCTTGACTGGACTACCAGTTCCAAGGACGCCAGAACCTTGTATGTTTCCCGCTAGACTGGAAGCTCCAAGAGAGCAGGGGTCAGGTCTTCTTTGCTTCCCACTGTCTCCTTGGTGCTCAGCACCAGCTGCCACCTATGGGTGCCGGGTGAGTGTTTATGGGATGCATAAACAAATGGCATGCAGGACTTTAAACTTCAGAATCTTATGTTACCTGTACCCTGAACTCTTCTTTCTTTTGGCACCAAAAAGATCAAAACCTTTTTGCCTGCTGTTGGTTTTTTTAATTAAATTTAATTTTTTAATTGAAGTGTAGTTGATTTACAACGATGTGTTTGTTTCAGGTGTAAGCAAAGTGATTCAGTTATATATATATATAATTTTTTTCAGATTCTTTTCTCTTATGGGTTATTACAAAATGTTAAGTATAGTTCCCTGTGTTATATAGTAGGTCATTGTTGGTATCTATTTTATATATAGTAGTGTGTATATATTAACCCCAAACTCCTAGTTGATGCCTTCCCTTCTCCCCGCCAGCCTGCTGTTGATTTGAGCAGGGTGAGTAGCATCCTTTTTCCTGGCAAGGGTTGGGCTTCCATCCCTGCCTTTTTGGAGACTAAGATGATAGCCAAGGAGGGGAGACTTTCATTCTCAGTCTGGCGATTCTTTGTCAGCTCCGCCCTACTGTAAATCCCTACTGTAAATCCTGTGTTTGTGCCTTCTTGGCCTCCAGTGAAGAGTAAATGACCGGGAAATTGGGCACGGCTGGTTGTGGCATCTGGGCCTACAGGAGCCCCGGCTCCAACCGAAATGAGCAGAGCTCGGAAGGAGGCTCCAGCTGTTGTCAAGCATGGTCATAGGGTGATTGCTGGAGAGACCCCAGGTCCCTGGCTTGCTTGACAACGAAAGAAAACACGAACCGGCTTTGGGAATTCCCTGGCGGTCCAGTGGTTAGGACTCAGTGCTTTCACTACTGAGGGTCCAGGTTCAATCCCTGGTTGGGGAACTAAGATCCCACAAGCTGAGCCGTATGGCCAAAGAGGAAAAAAAAAAAAATGAACTGGCTTTCAAGAGGCCTTGGGCTTGTGCCTTGGATGTGCTTGTGTGTGCATACACCTTCATGGGAATCTGGGGGCCAGGCAGCCGTGTGCAGGCAGGAGAGGTGTCTATGCCCCCAGGTCTCATGTTTCAAAGGCTCAGAGAACCTAATGGAACCTAATGGAATGTGTATTTTCTCATCTCTCTCCAGGTTTCCATTCTATTATGAACTAAAAATAGCATTTGTAGCCTGGCTGCTGTCCCCCTACACAAAAGGCTCCAGCCTCCTCTATAGGAAGTTTGTACATCCCACGCTGTCTTCAAAAGAAAAGGTAATTTATGTTGCTCTGCCTTGCGCTCCTTCCAGCGAGTGAAAAAAATTTTTAAAGTGATTAAAAAAAAAAAGGCAGGTTGTTTTATTGCAGGAGACTCTTAAATGACTCTTATTTCCCCCCTCCAACATTTGTTCCTTCTAATCTTTCTTTTTTAAGTCTATTTTTATGACCTGCTTAGAAATAATGGTGAAATTCTCAAAAGGATATTATTCATCATTATTTATTGTAAAACAGTTCCATACATTGAAACAAAAAACAGAAAAGATTCACTCATAATTCAACTCCCCAAACTGAATTTTCTTCCTTTTATCAGGCTCAGCCCCTATCCTTTTGCAGATAGGATTTTTACACAGACTATTAAAATACTTTAAAAATTTAACATAAACAGGAAAGTTGAAACCTAGAGAGATTAAATGATTTGAACTTGTACCCAAATAGCTACTAACAGAGACTGGAATATAATAAATTTCTAGTACGTTTACTTTATTGTTCAATGATAAAATGTATGCTACCAATGAAATACCTGCTACTTTAGTAATTATCAGTCAAGAAGTATTGAGAATAGTCATAATAATTTGTTTCATGCTATTTATCTTTTGTGTTTGTTTCGCTTCACAGTACTTCACATACATCCTTGAAATGAAAATGTAGGTTTGTCTATTGTCAGAGATGGAAAAAATAAGATAGGGAGAAATTGCAGGAAGGGGTCAACAATAACTAAGGATTCAAGGAGGAATTACAACTTACACCTCCTGAAAAGAAATTTAAGCTACTTATAAGATAATGTCACTGTCTATAAAATTATTTTTTGTTTAACATCTCCACTGAACCTAATTTGCCGGATTTGCTTTCAATGGATTATTCCATTGTTTTCTTAAGATTTCATACAGTAATAGATGCCGAGACCACTAAAACGAACATGACCTCTGTCTTATTAATTTGTTTGGTAGCTCCTTTTTTAAGTTCAATCCAGTCTGTGAAACGTTTCTTTAAAATAAAATTTTAAGCGTACATTAAAAAAAAAAACCCACTCCAAATCAAAAAGCAACAACAAAAAAGCTGAGCAGATGCAATATTTATCTTCTGAGATCTTAGACACCATGGCATATCATCCTTTTTCACTTGGTCTTCCTAATGACCCACGACAATCACCACACGTAGTATATAGTTCCTTCTGTTGACTTCTTATCTTAGAATAAATTCTCAGGAGTGGAATTACTGGGTCCAATATTGTATAATTCATTAATGATATTATATGACTTTCTAAACTGATTGTGTGGTAGGATTCTACAGTGTGAATTAGGAGCACTGTTGGTGGCTTGATATTTTCATTTCTCTTGCTTCTGAAAGTTGTTGGATACTTTGGACTTCCAGGGGAAGCCTTTGAGTATATCGGTTGGATGAGCAGGCTACTGTAGACGTTTCTGAGAATCCGTTTAGGAACTAGGACACACTTCCCATCTCAGAGGGTGGATTTTGAGGAAGGGTAATCCCCGTCTCGACCTGGTTATCAAATCTCTATTCTTCCTGCTTCCCTTTCTCCAAACACTGGACTTACCCTGAAGCTGCCAGTGTAATTTCCATTGAAATGAAGGTGACTGACTCTTAAGAGCTGCCAAGAATCACTTCTGGAGTCAGCCAGGGGTCACAGTGGAAACTTAGTGTTGTGACTTCCTGAAGAAACTTAAACAAGGACAAGGCAGGGGGTTGACTGCCCACCTGCATACCTCAAAGCGAAGGAAGTGCACCGATGTGCTGAACCGCAAATGAAGTGGAGGCCAAGTGTCATTGACTGAACTCTGCAATGAGCTCCTGTGATTACAAAACAGCTGTTTTCTTAAAACAGTGACAACAACAACCCAAACCAAACAAACGAAAAGAATGAGCCAACGTTGATTCAAATTTGAACTAAACCAATATCTTACTTGGTCTTGGTCCCTGAAGTAGATGTGAGTCCTCTTTCCCATCTCACCTTTACCTTGTGGTATGATGCTGGATGACTTCTAATTTCTGTTTTTATTTTGTTATCTGTAAAATGATCTTCTCTGTCAACAAAAATAACACCTATTTCTTTCTATGTCCTAATCCCTCCCATCGATATATACATGGGGAGGGATTTGGATATTGTATGAAATAGCTATGGAATAACAGAATTTCAGAGCTGCTGGGGCCTGACCTCCTTGAGATAAGGAAGATGACAATGGTTCTTGGTTATTGAAACCAGCCACTGTGTCAGGTGCTTTCCTGGAATGATCGCATGTAATCCTCACCTTGCTCCACAAGTTAGGTGCTACCAGGGTCCTCATTTTTCAGAAGGCAGAACCGTGAATAGAGGGTAAGTCCTTGCCCAGGTCTGACAGCCAGTTAGTGGCAATGCCAGAGAGAATCAGTGATTGGGCAAGCCCCCAAGCTCAGCGCTCAGGAGAAGGGAGAAAAAACAGAGATTTATTTGAGCTTTCCAACTCAGTGTGCCTCTGTTTTCCTTTGACAGGAAATCGATGATTGCCTGGTCCAAGCAAAAGACCGAAGTTATGATGCCCTTGTGCACTTTGGGAAGCGAGGCTTGAACGTGGCGGCCACGGCGGCGGTGATGGCTGCTTCCAAGGTACCATGCTGGGACCTGACCACACCATGGTTGTAACTTGCCCAGAGACAGGCTAAGGACCAATCAGGTTCCTCATCCTTTTTGGGGTCCCATTGAAAATCTGAGGGGAAAAAGGGTGAATCTTGCCCCCAGAAAACTGCACACCCCCACACACAAATGATTTATGCAATATTGAGGGGTTCCCAGAGCCCCTGAAGCTCATCTGTGGGTCTCCTGTTAAGAACCTCTAAAGTACTTGGAGTGTAACCCTTGGATGCAGAGAACAGAGAAGGGGAGGAGAGGGAGCTCTTCTCTGCAATTTCCCAGGGTGCACTGGGAGAGTCACCTAAATAGACAGGTGCAGAGACTTATTACCTGAGTGAGTGGGTGCACTCCATGCTCACATGGCCCCACAGATCCAGGGGAAGGAACCCAGGGTCCTAGAATAAGTTGAGTGGTTCAAACGTGGAGGACAATGATATGTGTAGCAGCAGTAACTAGAGATAGAGGAGGCTTGAAATAAATACTGGTCTTGTGGGATATTGTGATATAAGCAATTACTTCCTTCTTTTTTCCACCCAGCCCTGTTCAAAGGCCCTCTGTGTTCCTTCCCAGCTTCCTCTCCCATCACATTCTCCTTGTGTTTTGTCAGTTTCTCGTTATGTGCTCAGCCCTGAAAAATTAAATTGGTAGATGTTTACTCTCAGAGTAAATTCAGCCCTAGTGTTTCCTGGTGACAACACCTTCCTCCAAATCTACAGGTAGAGTAGGGGTCTACAGTTGGCTGAGGGTGAAGGAAAGGCAGTTATGCTTATGTCTGGAGAGATACAATGGTTGGGAGGTGAGCTGTATTAGCAAAGGGAAGCTATGAGTCCTGGGTGGCGATGTGAGGGTTTGGGGGAAAGAGAGGGTAGAGCTGTGAAAGGGTTTGGGAGAGGACGATTAATACAGATCTTCGTGCTCCATGGGCTCCCGGTGGATGGTGGGATGGAGGGTGTTGATAGCCAGTTGGGTCAGGGGACTGAGCTGGGTTTTCTGGCCCCTGAACCAGAGAGAGGAACTTTAGGAGCATTTCTGGGAGAAAAACTTAGCACACGGGGCTGGGAGTTTGAAAAGCACCTTCCACATAAAGTCAAGGAGTTCTGCAGACAAAGGCTGGCGGGGAGACAGGAGAACCAAAGGGGAGTGATTCCTATTTCAGAGAAGGACCAGGTGCTTCTGTAACACAGAACCATAGTGAAGTGTTCCGCTGGTACCTGGAGGGTCCCTGTCCACCTTAGGTACAATAGTAGCTGGCAAAGTGATGAATCCCATTGAGTATCATTGGAGGGGAAATTCCGCTTTGGTATCTGGAGGAGATGTATCAGGATTTACAAAGAGCAGTGAATTCTAATATCCTTCTGTTTGAGATGCAATCGTTTTAGGCTTTTGTGTTTAAGCTGAAAGAAGAGAACTCAGAATTGCTAAATTCTGAATTCATCAGGCTAACTTTGACACATAAAGCTACGGAAGCCTCCCAGGCCTTCTCTCCACCCCATCTTCTTTGCTTCTGCACCTGAAGGAATATAGGTTACAGTTGCAGAGCATCAATGTGGTATATTTATCAGGGTGGCTCAGTACGGGTCACCAGGCCACTCAGCCATGTGTGTAAATTATATTCTTATGGTAATTCTGTAGGGCCATCCTTTTCCAGGTCTGCCTCAAGCTGGAACCTCCTGAGTCTTGATACCATCTTGGCCAGTCACCACCAGTCCCTCTGACCACTGGGGAAGCCCGTGAGCCTAGGCCTCCAGCTGGGCACCTTACAACTAACATGAAGGAAGCTCTAGATAGTCTGAAACTTGCCTCAGAAAATAACTGCTCATTAGTTCTTTCTAGTTGGGCTGAAGTAGTGAGGGACGCCTGCTTCCTGCTGAATTTGGTTTCAGACAAGAAAATTTTCTGCCTTGTGGGGGCTTTGCTTTTCCTCTCTAAATATCTTGAGAGAGAAAACACTATTCTTCCCCCAAAATAATACCCTCTATTTTTGAAACAGATGTGTACTTTAAAAAAGAAAAGAAAAGAAAAAGAAGAAGTAAAATTCAACCTGGCTGAGGGATAGATCAGTGGTTTCCATAGTAACAGTGGACCACTCCACGCCGCGGCCAAAGGATGATAAGTCACCACTGGGTTCAAATCTGGCTTTAGTAACCAAACCACCTGGGAGGCTTTGTTTTTCATTTTTAAACAGATTCTCAGATGTGCTGAATCAGAATCTCAGGCAGTGAGCCCTTGAATCTCTATTTTTAACAAGTTCCCCAGATGATTTTTAAACAGCCAACTCGGACTTCCCTGGTGGCTCAGTGGTTAGGAATCTGCCTGCCAATGCAGGGGACACGGGTTCCAGCCAGCTCGATGAGAAGCCCTTGCACTGCAACAAAGAGAAGTCCCCGTTCACCGCAACTAGAGAAAGCCTGCGTGCAGCAACAAAGACCCAACGCAGCCAAAAATAAATAAACAAAATAAATAAATATATTTTTAAAAATAAATAAATAAAATAAACAGCCAACTCTTTACAGGTCACTGCCTGAGGGCCCATCCAGAACCATACACCAGAGGTGATTAGGGTTAAAACAGTTAACTTCTTTAACATTCCTGGGATGCAGATTTAGCTCCTTAGAAGCATTAACCTTGAGAATGAGAAAGCTGAGTCCAGAACGACCTTGTCTATTACCCCAGGGGAACAATCAAAGCAATTTTGTGAAAAAAAGACACTGCCCAGTCACAGTGGCTAGGGTGACCATATAATGTTCAAACAGGACACATCTGAGAGTGAAAGCGTGCTGTAATTATTATGCTGGGACAACAGGAAGAAACTAGGTCTGTTCCAAGAAAACCGGGGTTTATGGTCGCCCTACTCATGGCTCCATTTTACATCTCTTGGACCCTGCCTGTCTCCTCCCAGAAAACACCCTCAAGCTACAAATCAGTTCTCACTGTACATATCCACTGCATTTAGCCAGACAGTTGCAGGAGAGAGGGTGAGGTGACTGAGAGCCTCTCTCTGAGTTCAGACAGATTGAAGGGAGGCTGGGACCAGGTGACTGGATGAGGGGGGGTCACTCCTTCCTCATCTGCTCAATTTTCATCCTTTGATGGCTCCCCAGGAGGAAACTGCAGAACTTAACCAGAAGAATGAAAGATCTTCTGCCTACACTTTTAGTTAATCCTTTTTTTCCTTATAACTTTGAACCCTGAGCCCTTTCTCTAAACAAATGAATGTTTGCAGGGTTTTGGGATCATCATGAAGTGTGAAGAAGCTTTGTAAACCATATCATTGTACAAATATAAGTTGTTATTAATGTTAATATTTTATCTTAGAATAGAAAAGCTAAAACAAAAACAATTACACATTGGAAATTTCTCCCCAGGCCTATTAACCCCCAGCCCACCCCCCAGTTTTCCCCAAGGTCTAATCCTTGTCCCCGGGAAGTAGTGATGCATTTTTTCTTTCAGCAGAAGCTGCTCTATCTCCTTCCTAGGGGACACACATTGCTAGTACCTTCTTTCTAAGTGTCCCTAGTCTCTTGGCTGGCTCTGAGCTTAGATATTAGCTGTTTCCCAGCCAGTAATTCCACCCAGAGGGAAAATTGAGCCCCATGTCTTTTTAAGACTAGAATTGGAAATCTCTCTCTTTTTAAAATGAATGCTCTAGAAACACATTAGTTAAGCAAAACACATTCTCATGGGAAGAGAAACAATAGTGAGAAAAACCAATTGATCAAGAGTTTTAAAACTGTCAGGTAGGGCTTCCCTGGTGGCGCAGTGGTTGAGAGTCCACCTGCCGATGCAGGAGACACGGGTTCGTGCCCCGGTCTGGGAAGATCCCACATGCTGAGGAGCGGCTGGGCCTGTGAGCCATGGCCGCTGAGCCTGCGCGTCCGGAGACTGTGCTCCGCAATGGGAGAGGCCACAACAGTAGGAGGCCCGCGTACCGCAAAAAAAGAAAATAAAAACCAACTTACTTAAAAGTTACTTAAAACTGTCAGGTAGTTTTAAAACTGACTTCCCTGGCGGTCAAGTGGTTAAGACTACACCTTCCAATGCAGGGGGTGTGGGTTAGATCCCTGGTCGGGGAACTAAGATCCCACATGCCTCATGGCCAAAGAAATAAAAACATTAAAAAAAAAAGCAATATTGTAATAAATTCAATAAGGACTTGAAAAATGGTCCACATAAAAAGAATCTTCAAAAATCCCCCAAAAATGTGAGGTATCCATGCCACCTTATTCCCCTTGACATTTGAACCATATCCTAGGTCTCTTCCACCCGCCCACTTCTCAGGCCTGGTAAACCAATCTTGCTTTTTACCTGTCTCATAACTTGAAAAATAATGCGCTTTTACTTTCCCTGGAGATTCTATCCCTAGAACAGTTCCAGTGCTGCCAATATTAAAGTCACCTGTTTAAGACAGCTTGTCTAAGTAAAGCTGGCATTCTGTGAATTAGGGATGCTTCTTCCCCAGATTGTGTGTGGGGTTTTTCCCGCCTAGAATCTAGTATTTCCTGTTAGATTGTGAGCTTCTGGCCATGAGTGACTATGGATTCTCTTCCTTTGTTTCTTGCTTAGAAAAAGCCCCAAACCAAAAACCAAACTTTGCTAACTTGTCTGGTGTTTTGCACTCATTAAACCTTGTTGATTGACCTGAAGAGTAAACGTGTTTTTTTTTTTTGTTGTTGGTACGTGGGCCTCTAACTGCTGTGGCCTCTCCCGTTGTGGAGCACAGGCTCCGGACGCGCAGGCTCAGCGGCCATGGCTCACGGGCCCAGCCGCTCCGCGGCATGTGGGATCTTCCTGGACCGGGGCATGAACCCGTGTCCCCTGCATCGGCAGGCGGACTCTCAACCACTGCGCCACCAGGGGAGCCCTGAAGAATAAACCTTTTTGATGCCTCCAATCCTGCTCTGCCCAAAATGGTAGCCATTTGCCACGTGTGGCTATTTAAATTTAAATTCATTGAAATTAAGTAAATTTTAATATTCAATTCCTCAGTCTTTACTCACCCCCTTTCAAGTCCTCAGCAGCCAGTGTGGCTGGTGGCTGGCACAGGGATAGAACGTTCCCACCATCGCAGAAAGTTCTCTTGGGCAGCACTGTCCCAAGCCTTCTGTTAAGCCTCTTGGGTTCTCCTTTGCCTTCTTTCCATCTTCTTGCCTGCGGTGCTCTGCTTTGACAAGCGCCCCTCCCTTACCCACTTAGCCCTTTGGGGCCTCTGTATATGAGGTTCACGAGGAAAACGGGGAGATGGAGACTCAGCCCACAGCGTTGCCCGTGGTGGATCTTTCGTTTCTTCATCTCCCCGGACAGCGTGACTTCCACTTTGCTGACTTGCCAGCCAAAGCTCAGGTACTTTGCCTGCAGTTATGGTCAGTGGCCACCAGGGTATAGCCAAGCCTTGGTTATAGCCCTAGCATCTGAACATCTAGGCACAATCACAGAGAGATAAATTATAGTGTTTTCCCACTCATTAAAAAAAAAAAATTCCCACTCTATTTTGCTTTAAAAACAAACTCTTTAAACAGTTCAGCATAAATAGTTTTAAAAAAATGTCCTCTCCCTCTGATCCTTATTTTTTATCCATCACTGCTTTATCTAAACCTCTTGCTTGAATAAAAATCCTGCTTTCAAACGACATGGAACTTTATTCTTGGAACCAGAAACTCATTCTGGAAAGTTCATAAGCCTAGTGATTTGGGGCTTCTGACCAGACTGGAGTTGTTTGCCTTTGCCTTTGTTTTTTTTTCTTGCCAAAAAAAACCCCACAATAGACAAAAGCAAAAACTACCTGTTTACGATTAATCAGAGGGCAGGGTGTTAATTTTCTTTTTATAAAACCTCCCTGTATCCACTCCTGCTTTGAGTGTATTTCCAAGGAAGAAGAGAAGGCTGCTGTCCCTTTTGGATCCCTGTGTCTCCCTTGTCTGGCTTCGCACACTTGTGTCTGCTGAATCTAAGTGGCTGAGGACTCTAGGAAGTTTCGTGCTTGTCCCTTCACCCCTCAGAGGAACATTTCCCAGCCTCTGCGCTAGGACTGTGTGACCTAAAATTAATATTTAGAGTTCACCATGGCAACCATTTAAACACCAAGATTACATAAACTGTTATGGACAACTGCTGAAAAAATTTAAGTAGAGGGTAGGGAATACTTCCCTCCAGGCAAATCAGCTTGCACTGGAGCTTATTTCCAAAACAACCTGAAGCAGCACCAAGCAAGCCTCGTCCACTGAGGTTCTACCACACTTGCCTCTGTTCCTCAACACCCTGTCTTCCTCCCGATGTTTCTACTTGGAATGTCACCTCCCCTTACTCCACTCCGTAGATGGTGAGGTGGATTGAAACAAACAAGAGACTCAGTCTCACAAGTCAGCAGAAGGGCTGGCTCTCACGCGGAGTTGCTGGTCTGATATTACTTACCAAATCTCTGTTCCAAGTTTGCCTGTGGAGATCATATGTAGCTGGATGCATCGAGGGTCCCAGTGGAAAGAGAGAAGCCCACCTGCCTGGCTGACCTCTGAGAAGAGCCTGGTTGAACCTAGGAGGTCTGAGAAAGCACTTGGCTGTGGCGATGCACCTTCATTCCTGGTCGCCTCCTCCTCCCTGACTCCTGTCTCCTGTCTCTCCCTCCCTCCTCCCGTCTCTTCCTCAGTGTTGGGGGGAATTCTCCAGGGCCCCGCCTTGCTCTCCTCTCCATCCCAGAGCCACTCATCCTTTCCCTCACCTTCAGCTGTCACCACATGATGCTCCTGGTTCCTCTCCCAGGTCTCAAGTCCAGCATTTCTGGTTCTCTGAACATCTCCTCCCTGTCTCCTGGTACCTTCAGTCAGCATCTCTCTGACTCTAAATGTGTCTCCCTCCTCTTGTGTCCCAGATCTCTGATGATGACAGAATCACCATCCTCTCTGGACCCCAAGCTCCAGATCTCAGTCATCTTTGAGTTCCTCCTTCCTCCGATTGACTCTTCAAGTCCTGCCCGTTTGATACCCATTCCTTCCTTCCTTCCAGGCCCTCTTCCAGGCACCCTCCCTTCTAGCTTGGACTATTGCAGTAGCCACTCGAGGGGTCACTGCCACTCTCCCTTCCTGTTTGAGGCCTGTGCGTTTGGCCCTGATCCCAGCCTTCCTGTCTAGTCTCTCCTGACCTTTCTGGTTCTTGTATACTGTACCTACAGCGCCATCTTCAGTGCTGTCCTAGAAATAGCAACTGCTGTTTCTAGAATTTTCTCTTTCCTGCCTCTACTGATGCTCGTTCATCTGCCCCTGTTCCCACCTGTTTGAAGTCCTGCCCACCCTTCAAGGTCAAGAGCCACCTCCTTCACAGCAGCCTCCTTAGATTCCTGGTGGGACTGCTCTCTCACTTCATGGCACCCCAGTGGCCCTCTTGTAGTCGTTTATATCCATGTCTTATCTGCTCCCCTACTAGGTGCACAGTACATGGTAAAGGAGTGAAGGATGGCTGTTCATATTTTTAGCTGTCACAGCCGGGAGAGCAATGCTTAGCAACACGTGTGGGCTTTGGAAATATGCAGACCCGGGTTGAAAACATCCCAGCTCCAGGACTTCCCTGGTGGTCCAGTGGTTAAGATTCTGTGCTTCCAATGAAGCGGGTGCACGTTCGATCCCTGGTCGGGGAATTAAGATCCCACATGCCACGCGGCCTGGCCAAAAAAAAAAAAAAAAAAAACCCAGCTCCCCCACGTGCTGTTGCACCTCTGTGAGCCTCAGCCTCTTCACCTGCAAAATAGGCATGATAATGGTTTTTGCCACAAACCAGTCATGAGTCGATGTCCGTAGAGACTTCCCAGGAGGTAGAGCTCATGCCGAGGCACCTGTCAGTCACTTCTCCTGTGTCCGTTTGCTCTGTAAGGTTGATCATGACCTTCACTCACGGTTGAACCAATAAGAGAAACAAGTCCGATGCTGGCCTTGGGAAGTTATTTACAGTCCAGACTTGCGGAGAGGAGGCTGTCTCCTGCTTGTGTGGATCTTTCCCGTCTTTTCTCTGTGGTGCGGTAGCTTGGGCACAGTTGGGGCGTTGCCTGTGCCCTCATCCCTCCCTGTCCACCTTGCCTGTGCTGTGTGGCCCTGGGCAAGGCACTCGCCCACCCTGGGCTTCAGGTCCCTCATTGCTCTGGGCCCAACTTCCGCCTCCTTGTTCAGCCTTGAGGTGAGCAGTGTCTGAATGGCAGCGTCTGTATAACACGTGAGCCCCTGCCCCAAACCCCACCGAGAGGGAGAGGAATGTCAACCTGTGGGTTGTTAGGACAGGAAGGAGCCTTAGGTGCCACTTACCTCACAGGGGAGGACACCGAGATCCCAGTGCTGAGCGGCTACCCAAGGTCATGCTGCTGTTAGATGCCGAGCTCACACTGAACTGACAGTTCCTGACCACATTCTGCTTGGATCACACCCCCAAGGCCCTGAGGCCCCATGGCTGAGAGCCTGAGAGATGCCTGTCAGCCCCTGAGAATTGAGTCCCAGCCCAGGGTACTTTTAAGGTTGTCTGCCTGCTCTTCTGACCATTTTATCTGGAGCACCTCTAGGAGTTAAGAAGGTACATTCATATGCAAAAGACAGCCAGCAACTGCCCCCAAGGCAGGCTCCCACTTTGCCTTGAGTCAAGGCTGGGGCCACACTTAAATGCAGGTGGTGGGTCGCAAGTTACCTTAAGAGACTAAAGATAGTTTCTTTAAAGCTTTATCACTGTGTCCTAATATAACATTGTAAATCAACTGTACTTCAGTAAAAAGAAAAAAAGAAATTAGGATATTGAAAAGCAAAACAAATAAACAAAGCATGATCACTGTGATCAAGTGGGAAGTTGTAAATGTAGCTCCACTTTTCACTGAGCAAATTTGTCTTGTGGATGCCCCACCTTTGGGTCCCCTACCCCACTCCTACTCCTTGAAGAGAGATCTGCCGCCACTTTAACCTCCCCTCAGGGCCTGGCCTCTCCAAGGAGGAAGCCTGGACCAAGCAGAGCTTCCAGCTGGGTCTCACTGGTGGCCTTCCACACATGAGGGCTGGACAGCTGCTGCGTGTGGAGTCCTTCCCGGTGACCCCCAAACCCCATCACCTGGGTGCTGGCCTGACTCAGATGACCCGGCCCTGCTGTGCTTTACAGGGACTCTGCTCATCTGTGTGCTGGCATTGTCCTGCACAGCCTTGTCTCACTTCCCAGATCCAGGTCCTCATCTCCTCAGCAGCTGCTGTCAGCACCTCAGATCCAGCCTGGCCTGAGGTGTTGGCCGGTGTTGCCAACGGGTCTTCCCTCACCAGTTATTGTTCATTTTTGCACTTCACCTCCCGTTAAGGGCACTTCCGGTCTTTATTGCAGACATCCATGTGCCCAGCTCCAACCTGAGGAAGGAAGGCAGAGCAGATACCAGGGGCCGTTCTCCATGTGTGCCACGCAGTGTGTCCAGAATGTTCTCATGACTCTAAAATCCCACTGGCTTCACTTTGCTCACTACCCAGAAACCTTCAGTGGAGCTCTCATCGAAGGCCAAGTTTAGGCAAAACACAGTTTTTCCAGACTGATCTCCCACTCCTCACCAGCACCCGAGCCTCTTCTGCTCAGACTGGTTCAATCTCAGTTTCCCAAATGCACCCGGGTTTTCCACTCTCACACCTTGGCTCCAACCACTCTCTGGCCACAGTGTCCTTCCCCTGTCTTTCTGATGGTGCAGCCCTTGCCTCGCTCAAGTCTGAGCCCTTGGACGAGGCCTGCCTGGGTATTCTAGCCAACAGTGCTCTCTCCGTCCCCTGAGCTCCTGTCGTATGTTTTGTCGTCTGTCATTTGCTGTCTTGTACGCGTTTGTGTCTCGCGATGCCTTAGCCAGACTGTGAGAACCTTGCGAGTAGGAACCGTGTCATGTTTCCTCTTCATGTTTGTTTCCCCTGCGGGGCTTCACTCAGCGCTTCAGGATCACTCCATCAGCCTTGGCTGCGAAGGAGGGAATGAAGAAATCAGTGAGTGAATGAGTGACTTGTAGGAGGCCAGGGGAGCGTGACGCCCGTCAACCCATTTTGTAGGTTTGGTGCCCATGGCGTTTTTTTTTCTTTTCCCCTTTATCAGGTGGCTCGACTCTTTCCTTTTGTCTCCTCTTTGGACCTCAGAGAAGGGCAGGTAACCCCGCTGAGAGATGTGACTAACTCCAGACTGATCCCTTCGGGGATGGAGGCCAGCAGCCACCTGTGTCCATCGGCCCATGGTCTGGATCGGAGCCAGGTGTCTCTCCTCCCGACAGCTGTGTGTGTACATGTGCTTTAATCCCAGAGCCGAGGCCCAGTCAGCCTCCTCCCAGAGCCTCTTATTGTGTTGATTTGGTAGCAGCTAACATGGAATTAACTTATTTGGTTTTTTGGTTTGTTTGTTTCATGCCTGGAGAATGAATTGAATTTGACGATTGATGCTATGGTGGGAAGAATTCTTTTTCTCTCTTTTGTTTGTTAATCCAATTCTATGTCACGGACGAGGCCCTTGCCTTCACCCAGCATGTTGAGAAGGATCCTGCTTGGCCTCGACGTGGAGCATGTATAGCGGTAGAGGTTCACTGTTTTAGCGAGGTGGGAACCCTGTGGGAATTTAGAAGGAAGTACTAACCCTTTCTTTTTTCAAATACTTGAATCACCAGTGGGAAATGTGGTTATGCTGGCGGCTTTGTTATCAGTTGCCTGACTCACTAAAGCCTTTTGTCTTTATTCTCATTGTTATCAGTTGCAGGCAGTAGAAACCATGTGAGGTGAGGTGGGCTAAACTTTGTGCTCTGCTGGAGCCCCCTCCTGTCACTTGTGTCCCTGTCACTGGTGTCCCTTACCCTGTGTGTCCCTCTGGAAAAGAGGACCTCGTCAAGGGCTTGCAACCAAACTTAGTAACTGTTGAATCGGGGTTCTGTGGGCCCTAATGGCAGGTATTCTATTAGTGGTAAATTGTTTTACTTAGAATATCAGCTTTTTAAAGGTCTGGGTTTTCCCAGGAACACACTCCCTCCTCTGACTAAGAAAAGCATCAAAATGTAGAAAATTTGCTATGTGTTAGCTACATGGATTTCTTATTCCTTACAAATTGGGGGAAGGATGAGGAATTAAAGTTCTCAGATTCACAACATTGTAAATCAACTGTATTCCAATAAAAATTAATTGTAAAAATTAAAAAATATATTTACAGTACATATAAATATATACATAAAAGTACATATACGTCCCTAAGGTTTATATCTTGAATCCATCTATAAAATTAGAAAAATGTAGTAATTAAATACAAATGAAAAACTACATCAATAAAATTAAAATTGAAATACAAAAAAGATCTCAGATTAATAGAAAATTCAGTGACACAGTTTACTTTTTTTTTTAAATTTACTTTTATTTATTTATTTTTGGCTGTGTTGGGTCTTTGTTCCTGCACACAGGCTTTCTCTGGTTGCAGTGAGCTGGGGCTACTCTTTGTTGCGGTGCGCGGGCTTCTCGTTGTGGTGGCTTCTCTTGTTGCGGAGCACAGGCTCTAAGTGCATGGGCATCAGTAGTTGCAGCACGTGGGCTCAGAAGTTGTGGCACACAGACACTAGAGCGCAGGCTCAGTAGTTGTGGTGCATGGGCTTAGTTGCTCTGCGGCATGTGGGATCTTCCCGGACCAGGGCTCGAACCCGTGTACCCAGCACTGGCAGGTGGATTCTTAACCACTGTGCCACCAGGGAAGTCCCCACAGTTTACTTCTTAAAGTCCAATTTTCTAAGAGTTTTAGCCAGGAAAAAGGAAAGATTAAAGTAATCAGGAATAGATTTCCCTCCCTTGCCCCCAAGATACTTCTGTGGGATTTCTGGGGCTCTAGGAGCCCAGCTGAGAGAGCCACTGGGCCATATGTTGTTGATGTGCCCAGAAAAAAGCAAGGTGAGTCTGTTAAAACAAACAGCATGTAAACAAGCAGCCACAACAAAACTGGGTAGACCATGCTTATAATACTGTGGGGAATAAAGAGATCAAAGTTTGACAATACAAGTAGGAGATTAGTTTTCATGGAAGGCTGTGGACGTGTTCCTTTCTGGTCCCATGAGGCTGGGCTCTAGAGTACACATGGGCTCAGCTGCCCCGTGGCATGTGGGATCTTAGTTCCCCAACCAGGGATCAAATTCATATCCCCTGCATTGGAAGGTAGATTCTTAACCACTGGACCACCAGGGAAGTCCCATCTACTTCTACTTATTAAAAAGACTCTTTTGGAGTCTTTAGACATAGATTTTCTGTGTGTCACTTTTGTATATGCAATAAAGTATATAGGCACAATAAATTGAAGTCTTTCTAACCTTCACTTTCAGAATCTGATTCTTCTGAATCACTTTTCAAGTCCGTTCATCAGTATCCGTTTATGATGAGGCCACATCACTCTCTGTGCTTTCTAGAGCGTTGGTGATGCAGAGCTTTTGTCTGAGATTTTCATCCACGCTGCTGATACCCATTCTGCCAGTTCTGATGTTGCCACTTTCTTCATCTTACTAGAAGGTGTCAGTAGAACATGTTTTAGGCAACCTAGACTCAGATTCCTTCTTCAAGTGGGTCTTTTGTTTTTAAATCTTTTGGTTGTACCACACGGCATGTGGGATCTTAGTTCCCTGACTAGGGATTGAACCCAAGCCCCCTGCATTGGAAGGGCAGAGTCTTAACCACTGTGCCACCAGGGACGTCCCAGTTGGGTCTTAAATGGTTTGTTAACAGTGAACAGTCAGGAGTTTCCATTGTCTGGTCATGCCTTTGGGAATAACAACCAAGTGCATTCATGTGCAGGCAGTGACAACAAGGACAAGGCAACAGCAATCGTAAGACCCTCCCCAGTTTTCAGAGGTGAAAAAAGGTATGTCTTGTAATTGATGATAATTATTCACAAGAAGTCTAGGAGTCAATGGGCACTGTCAGTATTCCAGTGACTTAGTGATGCCAAGGCTCCGGGTGGATGTCTCTGTGAGTCTCCTTGTCACAAGGTGGCAGTTCCCACAGTCAAAGGCGGAAAGCAGGGAGCAGGGTCAGGCTTTTCTCCTTCTGCATGTGAGAGAGAGAAAATATCTTTCCCAGAAATCCCTTAGCAGATTTCCCCTTACCTCCCATTGGCCAGAACTGCATCCCATGGCCATGCATAATAACTAGGAGGGAGTTTGGGAAATCTGTTTTTTTTCTCACCATTTCGAGAACGGAATTGGGAATGACTTTTGGATGGTCAACTAACAGTCTATCCCACTGTGCTCAGATACATTTGGGATATGCTGAGTCAAACAACCCAAAGCACTATGACTTCTCAAAGCTTTTAATATGTGGCTCATCGAACTATAGAATATGTTTTTAAGCTTTTCCAAATGTAGGGGGTCCAAATTTATTTTCCCAAAAATAAGGAACCCGGTTTTGCAGAATACCAGAGAACCACTCTTGGCTGTTCCCAGAATAAGAAAACGAAGGTCCTCAGAGCAGAGCTGAACTGGCCGGTGGAATAAGGTTTGTGGAAAGTGAATGGAGACGAGGTTTGGAGTGGAGACTGAGCAGGGCTGAGAGGGTTACAGATGAAAGGGCTCTATTATAGATTTGAACCATCTCAGGTTGTTTTGATGGGTACCGGCTAACTGGTTTTCAAGAGCCTGTATCCATGCTGCCGTGGTTTCTTCTGAGACAGGACTCAGTCGATACTGAGCTATTACTATCTCCTTTTCTTCCCTAACCTCTGCCACTTCCAGTCTTCATGATGCTGGTGATACTGGAGCAGGCCGGCTGGCTTCTGGGACTGGAACTGAGTGCTTTGCTGAAATGGTCATGGACATGTGTGATGCCCGCTGCCTCTTTTCCTCAGATACATTGCTGAGCCTTTGTAAGAGCTGGCAGACCCAGGGAAGGAGTTAGTCTGCCACCATTTACTTGGACTTAGAATCATGAAGACCCTCCTAGTGGTGTTTTTTTTTGTGTGTGTGGTATGCGGGCCTCTCACTGTTGTGGCCTCTCCCGTTGCGGAGCACAGGCTCCGGACGCGCAGGCTCAGCGGCCATGGCTCACGGGCCCAGCCACGCCATGGCATGTGGGATCTTCCCGGACCGGGGCACGAACCCGTGTCCCCTGCATCGGCAGGCGGACTCTCAACCACTGCGCCACCAGGGAAGCCCCCCCTCCTAGTTTTTTTGCCCAGAAGTGATCCTTTTTTTTTTTTTTTTTGGCTGCCCCCCGCAGCATGTGGGATCTTAGTTCCCCAACCAGGGATTGAACCCGTGCCCCCTATTGTGGAAGCACAGAGTCTTAATCACTGGACCACTAGGGAAGTTCCTAGATGTCGTCTTGAATGTTTCTGAGTAGAATAATCATGGGTCATTGGCTGATGGATTTGGAGGGGGTTATACGGGGGAGCTGGTCTCCCCCCTCGTTTTCTTGGCAAAGACCATCCAGCTGTTAGGTCTAGAAGGTGAAGCCTCAAACCCCTTGCCCACCATTGTTCAGGAGCTGTATCTGAGGCAACCAGGGAGATTTCTGCCTTTCTCACATAATGCCCTCCAAACACCCCTTTGCCTGGATTTAGAATTCTAGTTGTATATATATATATATATTTTTCTTTTTACTTTATTTTACTTATTTATTTTTAAATTTATTTTTATTTTTGGCTGTGTTGGGTCTTCGTTGTTGCACGTGGGCTTTCTCTAGTTGCAGTGAGCAGGGGCTACTCTTTGTTGCGGCGCACGGGCTTCTCATTGCGGCAGCTCCCCTTGTTGCTGAGCATGGGCTCTAGGCGCACGGGCTTCAGTTGTTGCAGCACGCAGGCTCAGTAGTTGTGGCATGTGGGCTCTAGGGTGCACAGGCTTCAGTAGTTGTGGCGTGTGGGCTCAGTAGTTGTGGCACACAGGCTTAGTTGCTCCACGACATGCGGGATCTTCCCGGACCAGGGATCGAACCCATGTCCCCTGCATTGGCAGGTGGATTCTTTTTTTTTTTTTTTTTGCTGTACGCGGGCCTCTCACTGCTGTGGCCTCTCCCGTTGCGGAGCACAGGCTCCGGACACACAGGCTCCGCGGCCATGGCTCGCGGGCCCAGCCGCTCCGCGGCATGTGGGATCTTCCGGGATCGGGGCACGAACCCGTGTCCCCTGCATCGGCAGGCGGACTCTCAACCACTGCTGCAGGTGGATTCTTAACCACTGTGCCACCAGGGAAGTCCTGTATACATATTTGATTATTTAAATAGTTTTCTTTCTGCTGTTGTTAGTTCCCTGGAGACATGGTTTTTTAAATATCTTTGGTAGGTTGAGAACTTATCATTTTCATATTTTAATGCATCTTTGTTTCATTCTGACATTTTTTCTAAAACTGTCTGCAAGCTCCTTTGTTTTCCCCGTTGCCTCTAATGAACTCATTCTGCGTTTGCTCCTTTAGCTAACTGACTCTTTTGCTGAAGTTACTTCAGTGAATTACTGTGCTTTGTTGGCTCATTTTCGTTGCTATTTAAGTAAAGTGGAAAAAAAATCTCCAAACCCTTCTGCCATCTCTGAAAGCCTCTTAACTAATGCTGTCACGGCCCTTGTTGGTTTCATCAATCCCACCCCCCAGCCCAGAGCCCTTGTTAGCTGCTCTCGATGATTTTGTGCTGATTGGTTGGCTCTGTTCTATCTGCGGTGCCTGTGGTCCCCACGTCCTCTAGCCCTCTAGGACTAGAGGCTTTCCTTCATTATTCAAATAAAATACCTCTGCCCCCCCATCCATGCATCCCACGTACCTATGGGAAGTCTGCGTGCCCACGAGTGTTTCTGAAGATACCCAAGTTTATCAATTTGCCTAGTGGTTACTTGCCTGTCACCTCTTGCTCCAAATCCCAGCCCAGTTCTCAGTAATCCATGTCTTCTTACCAGCCCCTCCGCCCTCAGGTTTCCTTCTCCCCCAGACACGAGTCTCCCCCTCCAGCCCCCCGAAGCACACCTAAAGCAATGCTATCATCCCTGTGCCTTCCTTAGAATCCTTTCACGTTGACAGAGTGTCTCATCCAGACAGCGAGGCCCTTCCCTTTCATAAATATAATGGATTGATGTTGCTTTTCCTAAACAAAAGAACAGTTTCCCCCTGAGACAGTGTCTGTGGTTCCTTGAGAATAAGAAATGGTTACAGTCAACAGTGTTTTGTTGCGCGTGTGTGTTTTTTTTAAATATAATCGTTTTCCTTCCCGATTCATTATCTTTGGGTATTTTGTGAAGCTCAAATGTGACACTGGCAGTCCGTGTGACTCATGTACAGTCATGTGAACAGATAACAGAAATGGCTGTTGTCATACATTTAAAAAATACTGTCTGCATTTTATTTCCTTTGAAAAGAGTAAGGACAGAGCACATAGATTATTAAGTTCTGATGTTCTAGCCAGATTCTTGTGTCCTGGGAACTGAGCAAAATGTAGCTCTTGAAGGATTTTTATTTATGTAAAGCCTGAGAAGCCGCAGACAAGCCCTGGAGAGTAGGAACCGAAGGCAGCAGTCGTTTCCTCGGCCCTGAGTCTGGCTGAGGCTCTGGCTTATTGTGGGGGGCATCTGAAGGAGAGGAAGGAGCCTGGAGCCAGAAGAACAATTCCTGGGCCCACAGGAGGCCCTAGAACATCAGGGCCTGGACCCCCTCAGTGTTCCCTGCAAGTACACCAGGCAGCTGCCCCTCTGCAGAGTATACCAGGGCACTGGTCTCCACCTCGCTGACCGTCAGAGCCCCCTCTTGGCCTCGGTTGCGTTCGCCCGCCACGGCTGCCCTGGTCTGTGGGGCAGGCCTCTGACGTGTGCCCCGTCCTGTGTTGTGTCCAGGGACAGGGTGCCTTATCAGAGAGACTCCGGAGCTTCAGCATGCAGGACCTCTCCACCATCAGGGGAGACGGCGCCCCCGCTCCCTCAGGCCCCCCGCCAGCGGGGCCCGGGCGGGCCAGCGGCAAGCATGGCCAGCCTAAGATGTCCAGGAGTGCTTCTGAGAGCGCTGGCAGCTCAGGTAGGTGTCACTTCCCTCCCCCTCTTTTCTACCTCGTAGGCCTTGCTTTCGTGGAGAGAGACCCAGGCCCCCCTGGGGCCCTTGCCCCAAGGACTCGCCACCCGTACAGACGTCCATCAGACGGCGCCAGGCCAGCCAAGGAGCAGAGAAGCCCTTGGGCCAGGACAGAGGGCTGGCCTTGGGGACCGATCGGGGGCAGGGTTAGGTCGCCCGCACCAGAGGGCCCCATCTCCTCCATCTGATTATCTGGGGGTGGGGTGGGGGGGGTTGAGTAGTAGTACCTGGACCAAGCCTAGAGGCGACAGGCCCAGCTGGGCCTGGGCCAAGGCAGCTTTCTCTGTGTTCTTCTTCTCTGACCCCGCACTCCCACGAGGGCTTACCTGTCGTGAGCACCCGAGTGTCTCCTCCCGCCCGGCCAGGGCTTTCAGCACGGTATCCCTTTTCCCTGCACGGTATTTCCTGTCCTCTCTCTCACTCTACCATCTCCTCCCCTCCCTGAGCCCCCATGCTCCATGCATAACCTCGGCCACCACATGCAAAGGCCACACTAGCTCTGAGGGCTAATTCCTGTGGAGGCCAGGGCTTTACGGAAACCACACCTCTACCTCGATGTCTACCCCGGTAGAGGGGTACCTGGGCCAGGATTGGCCTGGAACTTTGTTTAAAAGTGCAGAGTCCTGGCCCCCCCGCCAGGGGATTCCGTAGGTCCAGGGTGAGCCCCTGGTATGTGATGCTGTGGAGCTTGCAGCCACATCTGGGACCCGCTGACGTCTGGTCCCTCAGTGGGTTTCGGGCTTGTGGAATGTAGGGGCAGGGATTACGGGGCTAGGGAGTTGGGCCAGGACTCAGGGCTTCCCAGACTGTTCCTTGGGAAGATTACAGGGGCTTGGCTTTCGGGAGCTGAGCGTTGCAGCTGCCAGCAGAAGGTGGATGGGGAAGGGGCTGCCCGGGATCGCTCTGGATCATCACCTCCGCCCCTCCACCTTGCTGGGAACTGGAGCCTGGGGGCTGAAATGGGGCCACTATTGGAATCTCTGGCTGTGACGTGTGCAAGGTGGCTAGCCTGCCCTGAAATGTATAAACAGGGACCTCCAGGCCACCTAGACCTCGACTGTGTAATGTGAGGTGCAGCCTACAGGGGCATCTCAGTCCTGCGCCTGGGGTCCTTCCAGGCCCCACCTGACTTGAGGGTCTAAGACATGGATGGGAAAGAGGGAGCCTCACCACTGCCCTGGGAATGACAACCCACGCTCCCCTCCAGGGAAAGGGGAACGGCTCGGGGCCCGGCCCAGCGTCTGCTAGGTTCCAACCCTCTCAGGAATGGCCTCTCTACCCCTGGCCCCAGGATTGAAGAATGTGGCTCTTCTGTTGGAAAGGAGAGATTTTAACCCTAGCAGCGCTGGGGAGGTGGAGGCTTGGCCATGGGAGTGAGGTCCACCTCAGGTAGGGGAACCCTGTCCCTGTGCCAGGGGAACTTAGTATGGAATCCCAAAAGGCCAGGCAGGAGGGGACCTTGGGGATCACTCAGTCTAATCCTCTGATTTTACCAATGAAGAGACAAAGGCCCAGGGAAGGGAGCTGTCACCAGGGTTGCCCGCTGGTGGCATTCTCCTGCGGCCCCCTGACTCCTAGGCCAGTGCCTTCTCTCCGCTCACCTGCTGGCCATCAGGTTTCCTCGGGCATCTACAGCTTCTGACCTCCCGGGCACTGTCGCAGAAATAGGGATGTGAAATGCCATTAGGTATCGCCTCCGCCCTCGGTCAGCTTACCGGCTACGAAGCCTCAAATGAAAGCTGTCATTGGAAGCAAAAGGGCCCCAATTCTGTGAGGCTCAGTGCGCAGAGCTAGAACCAGTGGGGTCAAGTTCCGAGGGGGCAGCCACTTACCAGCTGTGTGGCCTGGGCAAGCTGTTTATCCTCTCTGCACCGCAGGTTCTTTATCTAAACACAGGGAATGACAAGCCCCGTTTGTAGGGCTGTCGTGAGGATTCAACCAAACGAATCCATGTAAAGGTGCTTCGGGTCGTGCCTGGCACTCAGGTAGTAGCTGCTGCTATTATTCTTCTTGTTGATATCTAACTCACCTACGAAAGCACTTTATGATATGAAAGTATCCAGGACAGAAATGGGCTGCCTTGTGAGGTAGTGAGATGCCTGACATTGGAAGGGCCCAAATCAAAGTCAAATAGTCATAGACCGAAGCTCTAGGGAGGGACTCCTGCTTTGGCTAGGAAGTGGGCCTAGGTGGCCCTACAGTCCCTTTCCCTCTTAGAGTCTATATTGTCATTATAGAGGTGAACGAAGCAGAGGAAGTAGGCTCAGAGAGGTCACACACTGTGCCAAGGCCACACAGGACTGGCATCCAGGCCTCCTGACTACACCTCCCCTTGGTGGATTATTCGTGGCAGCTTCAGAACTAGGAAAGAGAGAGGTTTGGTAGGCTCTAAAAGGTGATGGATATTACTCAGCCATAAAAAGGAATGAAATTTTGCCATTTGTGACAACATGGATGGACCTGAGGGTATTATGCGTAGTGAAATAAGTCAGACAGAGAAAGACAAATACTGTATGTTTTCATTTATATGTGGAATCTAACACATGAAACAAACGAATGAATATAACAAAACAGAAACAGACTCAGAGATACTGAGAACAGACCAGTGGTTGCCGGAGGGGAGAGTGGTGGCGGGGAGGGGTAAAATGGGTGGAGAGGATCAAGAGCTACAAACCACCAGATATCAAATCGATAGGCTACAAGGCTGCAGTGCACAGCACAGGAATATAGCCATTATTATTTATAGTATCTGTATACGGATATGATCTATAAAAACATTGAATTACTGCACCTGTACACCTGAAACTGATATAATATTGTAAGTCAACTATACTTCAATACAGAAAAAAAAAAAAAAAAAGCCATGGGAGGCATCCCCTGGGCTTTGAACATCTTCCCAGAGAATCACTAGATGGAAGCAGATTTGGGCTGATTTGTTTGGTTCTGACCCTGCCGCCCCCTGGGTGCAGGGGCAACGCTCTGGTTGCAGGTGTGCAGGCCCAGCAGGTGGAGTTCACAGAGAACCAGAGAGCCTGCTGTGCTGCCACACGACCTGTTCTCCTCACTGCCTGCCCTTGGCCGTGGCGCCTGTGATTTCAGGGGGTCGGCAAGGGAGGTGCTGACCTAGCAGGGAGGGCAGGGACCATTGGCCCCCGCCCTGGCTGTTCTGGGCCTAAAATAAAAGTCATCTCAGAAAGAAAGATCAATGAAAGATGGCCCAGGGTCTGGGCGTGGGGCAAAAGCACCCAGATCAGAGGCTCTGGGGCTGTCGTAACCCCAGAGTGGAGGGTCCGGGTGCCTGGGAGGAAGTCAGCCAAAGGAGGCCCAGCTTTGTGTGCCCTCCCAGCGCCCAGCCTCAGACGCCAGGCATGGTCAGGTCGGGGAAACGGCCCCCAGTCTGGGCTTCCATACTGGCTGAGTGACCCTGGGCCTGTGCAGAGACGGTAAATGCAACACAGCGAGGCAGACGTCAACAAGCAGTCACCACACTTGTTCCCTCTGGGCCTAGATTCAGCCTCAGAACCTTCCTCAGAATGATACCCCAGGCGGCTTGCTATCAGAGGATTTGACCTTGGCACAGAAAACGAACAGAAAACGAACTCAATTCAGTTCAGGTTTCCTCTGGAGAAAAGGCACAAGAATCCCTATCCCTCCTACACCTTAGGCTCGTGAGGAGAGCAATCAAGGTTATTTGCAAGCCCTGGCAGGTGGCACCTGCTGCAGGCAGGCTGGGAGAGGCTGGGCAAGATGCAGTGGCTGCCCCCCGTGGAGTTGTGTGCAGCGTTGGAAGCAACAGTTTCAATGTACATATAGGTAGAGTTTGAAAACACGAGGCCTAGTGAAAAAAGTACAAAATGGAATAAGATATATAACAATTTATGTAAAATAAAAACATAGGCCCATTGGTGTAAAATAACACTATGCAGTTTGCATTGCCCACCCTGCAGAATGGACTGGGAGGCGTTTTGTCAGATACCATTTATTGAAAGTCTGGCACTGAACCCCAGGAAGGGTACAAGGGACTTGAAAAAATGATCCTTGCCTTCCATGAACTTGGAGACAGCCTGTATTTAGTGAGCACCTACTGTATACCAAGGCCCAGATGTGCACCAAGACCAATGGACTGTGTAAGGTAGCAGCCAATTAGCCATGTGAGCACTTTGAGGGTTCAGCGGTCAGTTTCCTGCAGGTCATTCTGAACTGGGAGACAGAGAGAGGAAGGGCATCTGGGCGGGCACAGTTGGAGTTACTTCTCAGAGGAAACTTTTTTTTTTTTTTTTTTTTTTTTTTGCGGTTCGCGGGCCTCTCACTGTTGTGGCCTCTCCCGTTGTGGAGCACAGGCTCCGGACGCGCAGGCCCAGCGGCCATGGCTCACGGGCCCAGCCGCTCCGCGGCACGTGGGATCCTCCCGGACCGGGGCACGAACCCGCGTCCCCTGCATCGGCAGGTGGACTCTCAACCACTGCGCCACCAGGGAAGCCCTCTCAGGGGAAACTTTGACATCATCCCCTGCCTTCCCTTGGGCTGCAGGACACAAGGACTGACCTCTGTGGGCCAGGCAAGGTCATTTTCTAGCACCAGAGAGGAAGCTGGATCTGGAATGATCCCCTCCCCCACCTCGGTGTCTCTACAGAGACCCACGTTCCTGGGACCCCTGTATTGAACACACTGGGGTCCCCACACCTCCCTGGGACCTCCCGGTTTGCCTGGGGCCAGTTCCTGTCAACTGGGGGCTATCACTGATGGTGCCCCCATCCCCACAGTGTGTACCTGCTGCTTCACCTGCAGGACCCGGAAAGGTGAGTAGACAGCCAGCATCTCTGCAGCGTGCGGGAGTCGCCTCGGGAGGAGGCTCTAACCATGAGCTGGTGTCAGACCTGGGGGCTCCCTTTCAGCTGCAGGGTCTGGGGGGTGGAGTCAGGAGGTTACCTCCTTGAAACAGCAAATGTGTATTACCCTACAGCGAAGCCAGGCTAGACATTTGGGAGCGGCTTAACTGGGTGGTCTGACTCAGGGACTCTCAGGAGTTCTGGTCAGGATGTCGGCCAGGGCTGCAGCTATCTGAAGGCTTGACTGAAGATGGCTGTCTTGTGACTGTTGGCCAGAGGCCTCAGATCCTCACCACGTGGGCCTCTCTGGGGCTGGTTGAGCATCCTTACGACATGGCAGCTGGCTTCACCCAGAGTGAGTGATGCAGGAGAGAGAGGGCAAGCAGGAAGCCACAGTACCTTTTAGGACCTGGTCAGAAGTCACACACCACCACTTCTGCCTTATTCTGTTTGCCGGAAGTGAGTCATTAAGTCCAGCCCACACTCAAGGGGAGGGGAATTCATCTCCACCTCTTGAAGGGAGGAGTATCAAAGAATGTGTGGATCTATTTTAAAACCATCCCAGGGTCATAGTTCCTTGTGCTCTGGGTGATGAGGACCCAGGCACTTACCCAGCTCCTCTGAAGTGATGGAGCCCCAGGGGTTTCGGTCCTTGTGCAGCCAAGGGAGCCCTGGTCCTGCTTTGCCACTTACCAGCTGTGTACCTATGTGCGAATCACCTAACCACCCTAAGCCTTGATTTGCTTCGAATAGAGATAAAGATCCCCGCTTCCCCACTTCACTGTGCTGTTGTGAAAATGTCTGTGAAAGGACTTTGTGGAGGGTGGTGATGGTGATTACTGTTAGAGCCAGGGGACCTCAGGGAGGGCAGGGGCCTGGGCTCTCCCCAGCCCGGCAGGCCCCTGGGTGTGGGGGATAGCTCAGCCACATGGTTCTGTCCTGACCTGCTCCTGCGCTTTCCCTGACCTTACCTAGACACGCGAGGGGCCAGAGATGGTGCTGGGCTAACCCAGCCCCCTTTGCTCCCCCCGCACGAAGGACGTGCCTTTGGCTCAGAAGGCGAGAGGGGCCGCCCCTGGCCTGCAGCTGCTGGCTGGTCTGAGGGGAGGAGAGAGGCACGCCTGGTGCCCTTGTTGCCTGTGCCCCCAGCCCCGGTGCCACTGAGACGTGGCTCGTGCCTCCCAGATCGGTGGAGGGAGAAGGGTCCTGTTTTCCCTTTATTTCTTCAGTTTTAAGACTTTTCAATGCTAAGGTCTTCCAAGGTCTGTAGAAGACATGGGGGGTTTGGAGGCCAGAAACCTAATGAGAACAGATGGTCCAAGGAGTCCTGAGCAGGGCTGCGGAGACCAGCATCGTACCGGAACGGAGGAGTGTATATATGCTCAGCAAGAATAAAAGAAACGGAGGGGCTGCACGCAGCTGTTTCCAGCACGAGCGGCCAAGACTCGGGCCTGGTGGACGTACTCGTTCGTGGGAAACAACCACAGCGTCCCAGGCAATTATGGGTATTTCTATCTAGTCACCCTTTACAGTTTTGAGTTTGTAAATTCCATGAGCCATTCAGAAGACCTCTCCTTCAGGGACCTTGTCACTTGGGGGCCAGGGAGAGGAGGGGCACCGGGGAGGGGAGGGGCACCGGGGAGAGGAGAGCCGCCTTCTCCGATCTTGCCTCGTGCGCCTCTTCTGTGCTGCTCTCTGCATGGGGAAGCCCTCGCCCTCCCCATGACACCTGGAGGTTTCATGATCAGAGGCTGCCTTTCCAGTACGTTGAAACAGAATTACAGCTGATTGTGGGAACTGAGTAGAGTTCGGTCTTCCTGGGAGCTGCGGGGATGGGGGCTTCTTGGGGACCGGACAGCAGGTGGGGCTCGGTGGAGGCCTCCGGCTGGGGTGGCCCTGCTCAGGGTTGTGATCTGGGAGCCTTTGCCCCAGCCCTGCCTTTCTTGGCCCTCTTGACACCCAGGGCCCTGGAGTTCTTCTCCGTCTCCCTAAGGTCTTCTTGCGGGGAACCAGCTAGTGATGTGTCCACACCATTTCCCTCTGGGATGGGGGGAAAACCCCTTGGTTCTCCAGGCCTCAGTCTCCTCCTTTGTAAAGGGGAGGGGCGGTGGTGGTTTGAGCTCGATGCCCCTGGGGCCCTTCCAGCTCTGACCCGTTTTCTGCGGGTGAAGGGTGCCGAGTGTGAAGTGTCAGCAGATGGTGTCGGGGGAGGTGGGTCTCACACCCGGGGCTGGGGCAGTGATGCTGGGAGAGAGAATTTCAGGGGGTCACAGACACTTCGGTCAGAGGGGCCCTCCTGGTCCCCCGAAATGATTTCCGTCTGTGCGTCTCAGGCCCCAGGAGAACATTCGCTCCGTTCCTGCCCATCTGTTAATCGTTTCCTGTTGTCTCCTGCACATCTGTCTCTCTTTTTCTGTGCTTCTGTTAATTCTCTCTCTCTCCCGCTTATACCTACCGCCCTTTCTCCCCTCTTTTCTCTCTGCCTGCCTTGATGTTACATAGAGCTGAAAACAGAATTCTATTACTGCTTGAAATTAGTCATAGAGGTGGGGTTTTTTTTTTTTCCTTTTTTAAAAAAAATCGAGTGTACGGGGCATATAAAAAGCAGAGTCGTCTCTTTTTATCCTCTCTATTAAAAGAAAGAGAGAATTGCATCTTTCTTGAGGGTGGCCCCCCGGCAGTTTCTTTCCTCAGCAGCCGGAGCCGTCAGAGGTTTGGAGCGCGGGCAGAGAGTGAGCGTGTGTCCGGGTGTGTATACCTGTGTGTGTGCACGAACACTCACACGTGTGTGTGAGTTTCACCCCCAGAGGCCCTTCCCTAACAGAATATTCTCTTCTTTCTCCTCGGTGGCTGTCGGGGACGCTGATGTGAGTGTTCCAGATGGGCGTGCTCGCCTCCAGATGCCTTTGCTGACTTTCATTAACGGCTCCCGCTAACGTGTGCTGCGGGGGAGTGTTTGCTAACCGGGGTGTTTGCTGCACTGATGGGATGGGGGGGCCCGGGGCTCCTGCAGAAGGATCAGCTCGGCCTTGGAGGGCTGGGAGTTTCTCCCTCCCTGGCCTCTCCACGGAGAGAAGAGGTGCAGCTGCTTCCTAGCCTGCTGTAGACACGTTTGCTAATACAGAACGTCCGTCAAGGCCACACACCCACTCCCCTGCTGTGGAAAATAAGAGCGACCCCTGTCCTTTCCTGGAGGCCGTGCAGCCTCGGGCACCATGGTCAGCTCTGCGGGCTCAAGGCCTTGGCTGCCGTTCCTTGAGATTTGGAGGTGGTTGTGGCCATGACCTTGCATGAGATGCCCCTCATACAAGTTGTCTTCAGGAGCCATCAGAGTATTAAGATGTGGGCAGCAGTACCCTTTGGGGTGAGAACCTATTCAGTCACAATTCTATTTGGATCTACAGGGAGAGGAGTGCTGAGGAGGCCCACCATCGAATTTTCTGCCCAGCCACGCATCTTCATCCTGGTGCCCCTCTTGGTGGGACCTGGTTCTGTGGGGTTTATATCTTCATTTATACGCCTCCCTGTTCCACAAAGGATTTATAAGTCTGGTTGTGGAAATACAGATGATACATTGAACCAACTAAGAAAAAGGAAGCTTGAGAGAAAGGGAATAGGCAGGTAAGATGGAGTCGGAGTGAGAAGAAAAGTTTAAGCGCTTGTCACAAAGTCACAGACTGTCCAAGATGCTGGGCTTCCTGGCAGCCAGTGCAAAGAGGGAAACGCAGCTAAGAGATTCAGTGTCACAACACGGTAGCCAACCGGAGGCTCAGAGGCTCAGCTTGTCCACAGTGGTTATTCTCACGGGTCCCGAGAGTCAGGCAGAACATTACAAACAACATTCTTGGCAAAACCCCTCCATGAACACAGTAAGCAGTAGGATTCTTCTCTTTTTAGCAGGTTCTCTCTGTGGCTTCCATGCGAAGCTACTTCTAGCCCCCGAGCTCCCCCCACACTAACCCCCTTTGCTCCCCCACCTCTGCTGAGTTGAATGATTGTTTTCTATTCCTGCCTGGATATCTGGGTTCCCCTTGATCCATCACTTCTAGTGGGCCAGAGGGTCACTTCTTTTCTACCCTTTAGTCCATGCTCAAGGATGCAGTGGAGAACAAACTCAAAGCCATTTTTGTTTCAGTCCTGAGATAGTCATTGTTGTTGTTTTATTACTATTATTATTTTGGTAATGTGTGAGTTCATTGCTCAGTCTCAGTGAATCCAGACCACGTGAGCAGCCTGAATTGTTCGATGCCTGAGGATGTTTTGCTGACTCTGGGCTGCCCTCTGAACCCCAGAGTGATCAGTACAGAGAAAGCCCTGGCCCCAGATTCAGAGGGAACCACGTGTGCAGAGGCACAGACTCAAACCAGCCCCCTAGCCCGTTCTCAGGATGTGGGGTTCTGTGCTGGGGCGGCCGGAGCTGGCCAGGCTGCTTCTGCAGTTTCTGGCCTGGTCTGAGAGCTTTCGGGCCTGGGCTGGCCTGTCTCTTTTTCCTCCTGTCAGGTGTCCAGAAGGAATGTCCTTGTGATAGGTGTCGAGTTCTGATTTGGGACAAGAGCCAAGCCCTCTGAGACGATGTCAGGTCTCCACCTCGGTTAGTGGACGGGCAGCCACTGTGGGTACAACCCCGGGGTCAGGTGCTCCGAGGGGCCCAGGAGGATCAGCCATAGCTCAGGATGCTTTCTGTGGGGCTGAGGCAGTGAGACTGACGGACAGGAGAACCAGGGCGCGCAGCACAAGCCATGTGGTACACATCCCAAGCCCCGCTGGGAGTCGAGAGGCAGGCAGGACCGGAGCATTCAGGGAGGGCTCCCTGGAGTTGCCAGCCTTCATGTTCCTCGGTCCTAAGGATGCAGCTGATTTGGCCAGGGGAAGGGACCAGAGGGAACCTAAACCCGGAGGAGACAGGCTGGGGGATGCACTGGAGCAAAAAGCGCAAAGGAAGTTTAATGATCTCGGGCTTGGCTCTCACTCGGGTGCTGTCTGAGCAGGTTGCTCCCAGCCTACAATTCAGCTTTGAAATCCGTGGTTAAGGCAGCCCTGCTCTCGTGCTGCCTCCTGCCGGCTGTTGGGAGTATAGCAGCAATGACCGGGAAAGCGGCTCAAGATTAGGCTTCTGCTGTTAGTTTTACTAAGCCCACACCGGGTGCTGTTATTCCCCTTTTGACAGAACACATTTTGTGGCTGAAAATGTTTTTGGGAGAAGTAGCAGGGTGTCCCAGAAAGAGCTCTGGTTTTTATCTGCAGGCCTGGGGGTGGTTGGACCAGGTGATCTGAGGGCCCCCTGGCTGTGCATTCTGTGATTCTAGGTAAAAACAATATACGAAGCCTAGAAAGAAGTGTCTCTGGGTGTCAGATAAACTGGGTATGGGCAGGAAGTATTTTATATCTCGACTGAGATAGGACCACATGGCCAGATGACATGGAATATGCTCAGCATTGAACATTGCAAAAATACCGTGCACTCAGTGACATGAATCCATTCTGGTGCTTTCCCTGTGGATTAGTCACGGCAAACCAAAACAGGAATCCCGCTGTCGTTTTCTGAGGGGAAGACTGCTGCTAGATTCTCCTTCCACTAGGCTCCTTTGCTTCTCTAGGACTTGGCCTTTGAAATGAAAAATCTACATAGCTTTGCTTAAGGTTCTCTCTGAAGGCTTCCTGGCATTTTACATCCCGTCTCTTAAAGAATGCTTGGAGCTGAAAGTGCAAGTGTATTTAAGGCTCTGTCAGCATTGCTGGTTTGTGTTACAGAAAACTGTGCTATTCCTCTCCAGAGGTCACTGCCACCATCTTTTCTAGAGATTCTTTCCCGGAGCATTCTTCTGGTATGGCCTCACAGCTCTAAGCTGCAGGGTTAGACGTGTCTCAGTTAAGGCAGCGCTGTCCCCACCTCCCCTGGTAGCTTGTCAGTAGATTCTGAAGCCTGTGCTCGTTCCCATGCACAGCGCCTGACCAGTCTCACAGTTGCAGTGATCCTGGATCCTCTGCAGTATCGCTGGCGGATACCGGGGCCTCGGCTCTCCTAACCGGCCTGGCTTGCTGTGCTGTGTGCCTGACTTTGACCTTGCGTGCCCTTCTCCGCTCCTTTCTACACTGATCCCACCTCGCTGTACTTTGTCTCCTCTGCATAGATTGTAAATGGACATTCAGTGGTTGAGGGGGATGTGAATGAGGGTGGTGTGAAGGCCTGGGAGCCTCACCAGGTCCAAAACCCTTTGGCGTTTTCCGATGAGGAGGAGGAAGACCTGCTGGATTTCATGTACAAGTATAAAGCGCCTCGAAGGACGGAGTTCCCCCTGGAGGTACACGGTGTTGGGGGCTGCGGGGTGGAGCGTGTGTTTGCACAAAGGGCTCTGCCCTGGAGAACTGGCGGCACCCAACATCTCCTGAGTGCCTGGGGCGGGGAGACCTCCCTCCATCAAACAGGCAGGACAAGCCAACTAGGTAGCGTCCAGCTACTTGCCAAGGGGTAAAAAAGACCCTACTACTTGTATTTGAAAATAGGAGAGGTGAGATAGTGCCTAGGGATTAAAAAAACAAACAAAAAACCCAACTACCAACCTAAGGTGATGTGTGAATGAAAAGCAACCAAATGAGTGTTTTGGAGGAAGAAAAACTCAGAATGTGTTATATGACAAGTCTTTATATAAAGCGTGTTCATCCCTGTATCTTCAGGACACAGCGTAGTGCCTGGTACAACACAGATGTTCATAAAATGTTATAGAAGGGGCACAGCCCTTCAAAATGACCAAACAATACACTTGATCTGTGTACTCTTGCCAGTTGTAGATGCAGATGGAGGGCCAAGCCTAGAGCCTCAGGGCCTTGCTCTGTGCAGGGTCACCAGCCTTGGGCTCAGGTGCAGGGCCCGCAGAATCGGGGGACCCTCGAGTCTTCCTCTCTGTCCCGTCACATCTCTCCCCTTCCCCTCCCCCTGAACACTGTGGCCTGAGAGCCCATCTGAGGCAAGTTGGGAGTCCCCCTGCCCACAGAGCAGAGACCCTTGTGAGCCTCAGGTGAGGTAGTGCATGGAAAGGCTGACCTCCTTCCCGGAGGGCAGGGAAGGTGCCAGAACCATTCTAGGTCCTGAGGCTTTGTGCCTTTTTGCTTTTGTTTTTGTACAGCTGCACAAGCTGCTTTAGTTTATGGTTAAACTGCTTGAGGCAGATCCCTAAAACAGAGGTTTCACCGATTCTTTTCTTACTGGGTCCAGAGGTGGCTGGTAAACATTTCCTAGTCGCAAAGGTGTAGCGTGAGGACTCAGGATGTGGAAGGCCAGAGCCTTCCATTCCTGCTTCTTTCTCTTCTGCCTCCCTTCCGTGTGCCCGCTGGGCACCAAGCTCCTTGCTGGGAAATGGTGGTGAACTCGGCCCTGCTCCCAGGAAGTCACAGTGTGGCAGGGGACACAGTGCACAGAGCAGGCACGCTCCCCTGTGGGCGCAAAGTCCTCTGACGCCCTGTCACGTGCTAAACAGTGTGAGAACCAAGGAGCTGATCCTGGCTGTGAGTGGGCCATGTGGGTGGGGCTCAGGAGTGACTTTGGACAGAGAAGGGAGGAAGGACCTCTGCTCAGAAGGGATGGAGGTATGAAAGGGCAGAGTAGAAAACGAAGCCGAGTACAGAGAGTTGGGGCCAGTTGTGAACCCCCTTGAGTGCTATGCTAGAAAATATTTCCCTTTTCTTTTACTGTGATAGTAACTTCCCCTGTGATTTGTGTGTCCCATGGAAGGAGAGGTCCCTTGATAGTCATTTGTAGGGAAGATGAGGTGGAACCCTTCATACTTAAAGGTAGTGTTTCCTCTGTTGTGTGATTTGCTGTGCGTGAAGGGATTTCACCTCCAGAAAGAGGACTGGAAATTTGGTGATGGAAATTTTAAGCACGTACCAAGTAACACGAGGCTGGTTCCCAAGGGAAGACATGGGGAGGTCTTTCTGCTGAGTCACTTGGTAAGATCATTTTGCTCTCAAGGCAGAAACAAGATGTGTCATCCTTCTGTGCAGCCATTCACTTGGGAGATCCAGGGCCTTAGGGGAACCTGAAGAGGGAGGCGCCGGGCTCCTCAACTGGCTCAGCTTCATGGGGATGCCTGGGCTGTGACTCCGATTCCTACTGTGGACACTCCGAGTGGGCCCCCAGCCGCACCAGCCTCTTCACACACGCGTGCATTTGACCAAAGGAGCTGGAGTCTCAACACAAACCCAGCCGGGTGCTGTCCTCGAAAGCTTCCGTGCTATGCCAAATTGAGGGGTCCTTTTTCTGTTTCCTCTACCAGGCACCGCCTAGAATCCTCCGATCTCGCTTTAGTAAGAAAAGTACCTCATCCTCGGCCACTGAAACCACGTGAGTGAGATGAGCCTACGGCTCTGGATCCACAGAATGTTTCTTCTCTGCCTTAAGGAGCTATTTATTCACTCATAACATAGAAACCCGCAAGCTGGTGTACTGCGCGTACAGCCCCGGACGTGGCCTTTCCTCTCTCCCCTGTTCCACTTCTAAGGGTTTCTCTTCCCCCCTCCTTTTCTTTCTTTTGCTGGGGAGAGGCTAAAGGGAAAGGTAGTGTGCCGGGGGTCAGCAGTTTTCCACAACTGGACCGGCGTACAGACAGCAGTGTTTTAGAAATAGAAGAGAATCACCCCCACTGCTGGGATGCACATTTGTAATTTCTTGGTTGCATACTTCATTTTCAGTCCTGTATATGCAAACAAAGCAATTTTCTTTTTAACTTTTTTTTTTGTTCTTGGTACTAGTACTTTGGACTACGATGTACATATTTACGGCTTTTGGCTTAATATAGTGGACTTGCAAGGGCTGCCAGAGGTTCTGATGTGTAAGAAAACTGCAAAAGCAGGAGTGTAAAAAATCATTTTGATGCTAGAGGATGTCTCAGATGTGCTTATGAAGCTTCCAAATACGACTCGAGTACAACATCCCTTTTCCTGCAGGGCGATGGTCCATATTCTTCAGACAGTTAGTCAACAGACCAGAGAAGTTTAGAATGAAGAGAGGCAACATTTTAGTGACAGGTGTGAGTGTGACGAAGTCAGGGGAACAGCCTAGAATAAGAGAAAAGTCACAGGAAGCTTGTCTCTCCCATGGATCCAGGATTAGGAGCTTCTGAATCCTTACGGGGGATTTATCATTGTCTTAGGTAGGAGCCTTGCCCTTGGTAAACCTTCTCTCGGGCATGTAGACTTACAGAGCTGTTGTAAGGAATCATTCTGAGTGGTTCAAAAGTGCTTGACGATGACTGTGTCTCCATACTAGGACCCAGCGCCGTGACCGATTTCCCCAGGTAGAGGAGCCCACAGTGGGAGCGCCTCGTTTCAGGAAACACTAAGCGAAAACCAACCCATCCACCCCAACAAAAAAAGCAACCCTACAATCATGCTTTGTTTCAGATACGCGGTGAAGTACATCTGACACCTGGGTAACGATCCAAACGCTGGGTTCTAGAAAGGCTGCATAGGTTGAGACCTTCATGGATGTGACTTGCTCCCCGGCTCACGGGCAGCTCTGGCCTGTGCGGAACGTGAACCAGAGAGATGTCACGCGCTCATGGGCACTCGTACTTCATACAAGCCCGCATCGCTTAGGAAGAGAACAAATCACTGTCTGAGGGGACCCCCTGCTTAGATTGAGAATTTTATCTGAAAAGAAGAATCTGATTTAAATAGCATTTTGGTCTGAGGCAGCTGTTCTCCCCTGGTAGAGCTGAGCCTAAATGTAGGACTCGTATACTTACGCTTAGAGTTGGTGTTTCCTTTCAGTGTGATGCATGCAGTGGTCACAACCCAGTTACTTATAATACTTGGATTGTGTTTGTTCATAGATAGGCCCTGAACACTAGAGAGTGTTATGTACCTCATAGAACCTACCGTCCATCAGCTATAAACAGGCCCAGTTAAAGACTGAGCTACGCAAACATACATCAGTCTGCTGGTGACACATTGGCTGGATCTTAGCCACCTCCGAGAGGGTTTTACTTGAAGTTGCTTGTTACCAGATGTGCATATTTAAATCCCTTTTCCCCACAATGCCTCTAAAGGTGACTTTGTAATTTACAAAAGGATTTAGGAAAATAAACCTAAAAGCAAATTTGTGGTTCAGAGGGCAAACAGAGGCTGTCTGTTCATTGTCTGAGCCCCATACCCACCAATACCTAAACCCCTGAGGGAAGACAGAAAGCCTGTTTTCTTCAAGCTCACTGAAGTTTCAGACAGAGGAAAGATATATGCTTTAAAATGTATTTACCTGTCATTGGGAGTACCCAGAATTATCAGAAACAAAAGCAAAAAAAAGCTTAACTTCTTAAGCAGCTTTTTAGCAATTTTTTTTTGCCAAAATAATAAATGCCTTTAGCAGCAGAGATTAAAATCCTATTGTGAACAGCTATATTTTCACCATTTTACAATGGAGAGTTTTAACAAGTACGGGCTATGAAGTTTGCACTCAACTATGCCAAAAACAAGTTTGAAGCACTCTATTCTCAGACATGCTGTATTATTTCTCATTTAAGATTTAAAAAATATAAAGGTATCCAAACTGCTGTCTTATTTTTCCTTCAAGTGTTGGTTAGGGAGTTGGATTCTCTCTTAAAAACACTCACTGTACAACTGAGAGCAGCTGTCATATTTCTGGCAAAACATGTTTACTTATCCAACAAGCTGTATATTTGTGTGGACTGGCGTAAAATGTGAGTGCCTCAAAGTGTACACGTAGTGATGTGGAGTTCTGTCTAGAGGGTAAAACTGAATGTTTTTAATTGGCTGATTTACAGACACAGGCTGTTTACAAAACGCTAGCTGGAAAGTCTGTACTTTTCATGTAGTGATTTTCGGTTCTTTGCTATTGAGCACCTGTTCCGTTTCTGAGAAGGATGAGACGTGGTATTGTACTTATAAACTGGAGAGTTAGGCATAATCCCTCCTGGCTTTGTGTGAATAGCTTGCTCACTTCGCTGGCCTCTGAAATGTGTGTTCTCTGTAGTATACTGTCCATGTGTCTGTGATAACAGTGCTTGTCAACCACGACCACCACCGAGTACCTTCCCAGTTGTTCACCTTGCACAGTATTGGAAATGGTAAAGGATGTGTGCTTCATTCACAAACGGCACACACTCAGAGAGCTGGCATTCTGGACTGTGACTGTGTACACTTGCCCTTGGTTTATTTCTGTAATCCCCATAGAATGATCTGTAATCAAGTAGTATACTGAACTGTGCATCAAAGGGATGTAAAAATTACAGTATTCCAAAGGTTGAAGTTCTGCTGTTTTGTTATAATGCCTGATATATATCTTGAATAAAGTCTTAACATTTTTCTTTTAAAAGACATCTTTGTAATGTTGGGCTTACGAGGAAAGAGAAAATACTTAAAAAAAACACAACGTATTCGTCAGTAAGGATGAGAAGCTGAGTGCTAACTGGCCTGGTGCCTGGTGACTTGGCTCCGTGCCTACTGCACAGAATTGCTGCGAAGAGAAAAAAATTAATTGATATCTGTGCTTTGAAAACCAGTTGATCACGTAAATATGAATCTGGTACTATGTTTGTCTTACATTTTTAAAGGTCACCACTGGAAACTAGGTAGCTGTGAAAACAGGGTAGTTCATCTGCAAGGCAGTTTTAATTCTGCAAACAGACCTTTGGTCTGTTGCTTTCCTTCTAGGAACCAGTGTCCTCATCTGCAAATGCGGGAGAAGGGATGCAGGTCAGAAGAGGGCGGGGCACATGGAGACGCACCGGGAGTTATGGATGCCCTTAATGCCACTGCAGCCCTGGCCTTTAAGATATAAACAGGTACACGGACTTCCCTGGCGGTCCGGGGGTTAAGACTCCGTGCTTCCACTGCAGGGGGCGCGGGTTTGATCCCTGGTCAGGGAAGGTCCCACGTGCCACGTGGTGTGGCCAAAAACAAAAACAAAAAACCCCCAAAAGACTTGGAAACTCAAATTCTGAAACATCACAGTGAAACCCTCATTTTCTTTGCCTTTATAGTCCTATGTGTTTGACGCGCGGACTGTAAAGCATAGCAGCAGCAGGTAAAGACGACGATACAGAGGGACTGAAAGAAAGGAGAGATGCAGAGGAAGGCTGAAAATCCACTCGTTAATCATGTCCTGAGCCAAGTCCAATGTCAACAGAACTGGTGTTAACCAGGTTAAGAGCTGACAAATAACAGAAAAGCAAAGTTGTAAAATTTAAAAGCTGACTTGGTTCAGTGTCATAAAGAAGTATTTAGTATTTATGGTGCTAGATTACAGTCACTTGTTGATTTTGATGTGAATTTTCATATGTTGTTAGAAGACTTGGGGAAATGCACAGGATTCCAAGGAGATGGACCCGGTTTCTGTGACTACTAGTTGTATTTTGGGTAACGTATTTAACCTTCTGTGAGCTTCAGCTTCTGCAAGTCTAAACTAGGGACAGATAATATCTCCCTTGCAAGGTTGGTATGAGGGTTAGCCGTCTTGTGGATACATGCTGGGACGTAGTAGGTGTTAAATAAATTCCACTTTTACATATACTTGAGTGTCATTTAGATAGACCCTTTAATGTAATAAGATGTTTTGTTGTCAAACTATACAATCACTGTAGATGATAAGCCCTGCTACCCATAAAACAAAAATTACATGTATGAAAATTCCCTTTCCCCTAAATCATGGGCCTGTCAGCCCTTCCACTTCAGTCCATCTCTGGCTGCTGGGGCCTTAGCCAGCCCTTGTCTCTACCTCTCCTGCCCCTGGCCTAGAGGGGAAACCAAGGTGCTCTGAGGCCCAGAGACCCTGTTGTCCACATTGCACTAAGAAGTCACGGAGGTGGTAGAAAAGGCTCCTCCTCCTCAGCTTCTTCGGGCACCAGATCCATCCCGCTTCCAGGGGTGAGTGGAAGAGGTAAGGAGCCAGGCAGGTGAGAAATGATGTGGAGGCCTTGTGGCTTCTGCTACCCCAGAAGCAGGAGGAAGTGAAAACCCATCCAAACAGAGAGCCATTCCATGCGTCAGGTTCTTGAGATTCTCATCTCAAATCAAATGTCTGTTCTTTAGAAACTGTCCCCATAGACAGACACACACTTGGCCTTGGAGTTTTAGAACACTCTCTTGTCACCCTTTTTCCTTTTAGTGAACACACACTGGTTGCAAGGAGTTCCTCCAATAATCCTAGTCTGACATGCCACAGAATTCCAATTTGGTTATCTTTTATCTTAATCTGTTAATCGAGGAACTGCATCTTATCATCACCAACTATTATATTAAAGGATCTGAAGCAGTAATTGAGGCATGATTGTATTTAATAATGGTTTTTCAACCAGTCAAAATGCTCGGCTCTTTGAAGATGCTTCCCAGATGATTCTGACGGGAGAGCGGAGAACCACTGCCCTAGACCATAAGCATCCTGAAAAGCTGCATCTTCCTCAGTGCCGCTTACCTGACCCTCTTCATGTGAACAATGCCTAACTTCTGCATCGTTTCTAAAAATGACTGAGATTACTTTTCCCCTTTAGATTCTACAATGTGTCTCTGGAAAATTTTGGAAAAAGTTTACCCTCACAATTAAAAGTATGAAATCTCAAGTGGATGAATGAACTTTTATGAAATATAACTCTTGGTTAACAAGTTGTCGTCTCCACTTATGCAGCCTCTTCAGCTTCACGAATGGGCGCACTGAAAGGCTATTTCGTTTACTCTTCTCTCCATAAAAATCCTGTTCCAATAAACGAAGTGAGAACTGCTATGAACGCAGTGAACCTAGCAGACCAGACGGGTTAGCACCCCAGGCTCACCTCTGAGGGAAACTGCTCACATAACTATTGTTTGCTCCACGTGGACCTGCTAGCCCAGTCAAATGGGCCAGGGTGGGCTCCTGACCTCAGAACAGCCAGTCCCTACACTGCTCGGTGACCCCGGATGAGACCTGGTGTAAAAGGACAAACTGACCCAGTTAGAGTCTCTTTGCAGTTAGAGACTGGAGATAAGAGCTGAGGGTCACGATGTAGAAAAGTACCTCAAAGGTGCACGCTAGCGTTATTATCGGAAGCAGACACTAAGAGTAAACAAAAGCTGTGAATCAGAAAAGTTGGTGAGGAAAGAGAATGGAGCCAGTGATGTAAAAAGAACTGAGCCCCGTGCACGGCAGACCCCAAGCCTAAAGATCCACCACTTCTGCTGCTGAGACCCCTGGAGGTGCCTCAGATCCAGTATCACCATTAATTTCTGCTCTTCCTGAGGCCTGGGGGTTAGTTCTGGGTGGGAGATGGGGGTGTGAGGTGTTCCTGTGTTCCCAGGCACATATCCTTAAGATAATGTCACACTGCTTGAGCTAACTTGTTAGCTTTACGGTCTTTTTACGTTTGTCCTAACTGGAGATTCCTTGCAACTAAATAAGCCTAATTGGAACAACCATTTAAGCCATTACCATTTGTTAAAAATAACCAAAATTTAAAATTTCTAATTCTCTGAACAAATCTGGGAATGTTTAATCCATTAAGTTTTAAAACATTGGTAAGTTTAATGTTGGTACTACATGTTTCCGTATCAGTTGGTACAACTTACATCATGTCTTATACTATTTCATCTTTGCAAAGACATCATATACACAAAGATACACATTCAAAAACTGGGAAATCACAAAACTTCTGATCTATACTTTCAGGTTTGTTCGGTCATGATACTTCTGATAAAGGTCATCAGCATACCAGTTTCGCCTCTTCCAGAAAGAAGTTGTCATTTTATCTAAGAGCTTACTTTGGGTTTTATTGCAGAAGACAAATTCCCTCAAGCGTCTTTTTCTTGCAACCGTCTTCTTCCATAATTTTTTCTTATAACCAGCCTGTTAGATAATATTACAAAGACAATTTAAAACATTATATGGGAAACAACAGATACGTTAACCACTCATGGTTCATAGGCCCGCTGGAAACAAAGACTAAACTTTCATAGGGGCTGGTATGTTTTTCAGAAAAATGTGATTCTCAGTGTGGGGTGAGACAGAGAAATCGTGTGTAGTTTGGAAAAGGAATATTAATAATTTAAGAGTTTTAAAAAGATTGTTTAAAGCCACAGCAAATAAAGCTAAATAAATCATGGACGCTGGTGAAGTACAGGGTAGTGATATATAATTGTAACAGCTGACTTTATATGCATTACCTTATTACCTCTTCAACAGTCTTCAACAATAGCATACTATTATTCTCTTTTTACAGATAAAAGAGAAACAATTAGAGCAGTTAAGCAGCAGACGGAGGTCAGAGAATTAATAAGAGTTCTTAACCACTACACTGCTATCTTCCTGAAGTGGAGGATGATGAAGGGAGTACTGGCTAGTTGGTGACACTTATGTTCATTTAAGGGGGCCTAAGTATTACAAAGGCTGAGAAGCAGAGTTCTCAAGTATACTGTGTCATTTATTCTTTTCACACACTGGGGGGACCAGTTTCTACAGGAAGTACTTTTCTAAGGAATAATGACTGCAGGAAAACTATTATTGGGAGTGGTGAAGGAATAATCCATGCATTATTAACTCTGAAGAATTAATTTTTGAAGAAGTAGATAATTAGATCGAATATAAAACTATAATCATAGCCTGTTTATTTTTTTTTTCTTTTGGCCGTTCTGCACAGCTTGTGGGATCTCAGTTCCCCAACCAGGGACTGAACCCAGGTCCTTGGCAGTGAACGCGTGAAGTCCTAACCACTGGACCACCAGGGAATTCCCAATCATAGCCTGTTTAAACTAGAAGAGACCTTAGTTGCCGCCCAGGTTAATGCTTGGCTACAGTAATTTATAGGAGAGGTGAGACTAGAAACACAGCTATTGGTAAGAGCATCTGGGTCCTTTCAAACCAAGGGCTCTTTAGGGCAGCACACTAACTGAACAAAACCACAGCTCTTTGCTGGGAAGGTGCCTTGGGGTTTCTGACATGCCTTAGTGTCATCACTGTGACCAGCAACTTCTATAGTACAGTGATGCTTAGAAATAAGGAAGGGTCATTTCAGAGTTCTGGCTTTAAAATGCCAGAGATTAGATGGTTACTTCTTATTACTTACAATTCTAAGTTGAAAGATTCAAAGAAAAATCCCCACATTTGTGTAACAGTTTTCTAGTTTGCAAGCCAATCTGGGTCCCTGTGGATCTCTGACATACAAACAGCTAGTTTGCTGTCCTGCCCATCAACAGCAGAATAATCTCCTTTGAAGATTATTCTGTGGAATGTAACCACTGTGAAAATGCTTGAGACTTTTTAGACAATCTACAAGTTCAGAAATGGAAGGAGGGAATAAGCTATAAAGATTAGGGACACCTGGACGAAACTGTGTTGCAGAAAATACTTTCTGTTTTTATACATTAGTGTAAATTAACCCACCCAGATTTTTGTTTTCTTCTTAAAATTAGATTTTGATGAAGCAGGCCATTCTGCATATGGAATACTTCTGGGGGCCTGGAGCAGGGACTAGGTATTATGATTGGAGAATTCGATCAAGTCATTTATAACAGTGTGAGGGTTTCAGGGCCCAGTGAAAGGGACGTGGAAAGGAAGGCAAGGAAAACCTCCCATTTTATTTTATCTAGGGCCAGATGGGGACCTGGAGATAATTAGTATAACAAAGGGGAGGAAACATTTCCAGTGGTCCAAAATTCATAACTATCTGCTGAATTACTTAGCTGAGCTACTGATGGATTACATGAGCTTCTACTGACTAGTGCAGGAAACTAACTACCACAGTATTCCAATGGAGAAGTGAGCTGAGAGTTCCACTTAACTTACTTGTCTACAAATTTAGGATTGTTTATAACAGAGTCCCCCTCTAGAGGCCATGGTCCATGGCCAGAATAAATATTGGAGTTCTGTCTGATATGATCACCAATCATACACACCAACAGAGAAAAACTTTAAGATTAAGCCACCTGGAGAACCCAATCCAAGGTAGGCTGGAAGCTATTCGGCCCCAAACCTGCACCACGGGACTAAGTCCTTGCTGAAGTCCGCTCCGCTGTTTTAATGCTCTGGGCTTAAACAGAGCCTCCCCACAGGTTATTTATAGATCGGGGGCTTCAAAGGGATTCTGGTAATCATCAGACAAGACAGACATGTAAGAGACCTGGGATGAACCTGTCCTGCAGTGAAGACTTTCACCATCGTGAATAGTATTTTGTTATATGAATAGTTAACAATGTTTTCTACACATGTATTCACTGACATGAAGAGATGCCTGCCAAGCCGGGACTTCAGCACAGCACCGTAAAAGCTGCTGGTAGGATGGGGGGAAGATGTGTCAAGGAACAGGCTGACTTCTGCTTCAGTGTAATCTAACCTCACACTCCTTTTCTAAGCAAGAAACCACATGAAGACTCACCTTCCTCCTTAGCCACAGGCCAGAATGAAGTCGAAGAAACCTATAGATGGCAGCTTTCACAGTCTTTCTCTTGCCTTTTCTTGAACTGTAGTATGTTACAGTTCTGACTGGTGGCTTCAGGACGTGTGGGAGCAAGGGGACCACTCTAAAATATATGGAAAAATTTTAAACTCAGCAATAAGACATAAAAGGATAAAATCCACTTCTGTACTTAGAAGTGAAAGCAGCAGCTCCACTGGAATAGAGCTCACTTTCAATAGACATTGTTACTCCTAATGATCCGTGACGCTACACATAAGAATGGCAACTATCATCAACTTGCAAGTCCTCCATAACCTACCCCCTCAATCCCTAGGAGAGAATTTATCCTGCTATATATATATATATATATATATATATTTTTTTTTTTTTTTTTTTTTTGCGGTACGTGGGCCTCTCACTGTTGTGGCCTCCCCCGTTGCGGAGCACAGGCTCCAGACACGCAGGCTCAGCGGCCATGGCTCACGGGCCCAGCCGCTCTGCGGCATGTGGGATCTTCCCGGACCGACCGGGGCATGAACCCGTGTCCCCTGCATCAGCAGGGGGACTCTCAACCCCTGCGCCACCAGGGAAGCCCTATCCTGCTATATTTTAATCACCTGATTCCTTATCCATCTGCCACTAGATATAAACTCCTTGAGGACTTCAACTTATTTTTATCTCCGTATCGTTTTTGCCAAGTATGGTGCTGGGCACCCAGGAGCGCTTAACTAAATATCTGCTGACGGAAATGAGCACCACACGCGGCCGAGCCTTGTAAGTTGAGCATCTTGTTCACCCCCCGACTCTGGCTGACAGCTTCCACCCAGGAAACCACATCTTAGAACATCAGAAGTGGGCCCTGTGTAGTCAGTCATCCCTGATGCTGGCATGTATATTCTCCCATCCTTCAGGCAAAGTCTATATAATAAACCGGCAAAGAATATCATCTAAGATGTGGCAGGCATGACGATTTTAGAAGTTTTGTCCAAGCATCATGTTTACTGAAATATACTCAACCTATCGAGGACTGTGGCAGTCTGCCCACATGTCAGGTTTCTGACAGATGTGCTCAGTCTGGGAGCAGGGGACACAAGCAGTGTCTGAATATGACTGAGATGTCGGGAAGCCAGTGCAGAACTCAGACAGGCATTCTTGGAGCAGTTTCGATAGGCTGAAGAGGCCAAAATACTCAGGGGCCGTAAGAGTCCTGGAGAGAGAGAGAAGCATACATACTTAATATGACACTCCAAAATACACACCCAGGGAATTCCCTGGCAGTCCAGTGATTAGAGCTCGGCGCTTTCACAGCCGGGGCCTGGGTTTGATCCCTGGTCGGGAAATTAAGATCCCGCAAGCTGCGGGGCGTGGCCAAAACAAAAACAAAATTATGCATCCAGATATTTAAAACGAAGTAATGTACCGAAGCGACCAAGTATTATACATAATTAATGGGTCCTGAGGATCAGACTCACCTGTGGAGCTTTTTGTCCTTACTGAGGTATAGCTTACACATCACAAAATTACCCATTTATGTACAATCCAATGATTTTTGGTAAATTTAGAGAGTTGTGCAACCAACATCACAGTCCAGTCTGACGTGTCCTAGTTCTACGTTCAACGGTAGGGGACAAAAGACACGCAATGTGAATTCCCACCACCAGCTCTTACGCTGTGAACACACAGAACTCCTGCACGTAGGGAACGGCAAGGCAGAAACACAAAAGCTCCTTGGCTCCGCAGAGACACAGCAGGTGGCAGGAGAATTCATAAGGAAAACAGAGGAGGTACTTGAGCTTCCCTCTAGAAAATGGACAGGCCGTGAGAGGAGGAGGCACAGAGTCCAGGTAGCATGAACAACGTACACAAAGGCAAGGAAGCCGAAACAAATCCATGTCGGGAGCGGGGACTGGACCTGCCACAGAGGCTGAGCACTGTTTGCCGGCCTATCGGAGATGCCCGGGGAGTAGCGGGTAACGAGGTGGGCCGCTCAGAAGGCAGATCACGGAGGGCCTAGATGTGCGGACTGAGCGCAGAGTTCTCCTTATCAATCCTTCACGCTATCGCCAGGCTCAGAGTCCACGGCTGCAAAGCAGAATCACTCACAGAGCTCTGACTCCACTTGCAGATTCTGAGCGAGGCTAGTGTGGGACTCGAGAATGTGCATGTTAAGAGAAACAGAGTCACAGATATAGAAAACAATCTCTGGTTATCGGGGGGTGGGGGGAGGGATAAACTGGGAGATTGGGATTGACATATACACACGACTATGTATAAATAATCAACAAGGGCCTGCTGCACAGCACAGGGAGCTCTACTCAGCATTCTGTAAACACCTATACGGGAAAAGAATCTAAAACAGAGTGGACATATGTATATGTATAACTGATTTGCTGTACAGAAAATAGCACAACATTGTAAATCAACTATACTCCAATAAAAATTTTAAAAATAATAATAAAAAAAGAATGTGCACGTTGATAAAACTCCACAAGATGATGGAAATGTCTGAAAAGAGGACTGTGGTGATAGCTGCACAACTCACTACATCAAACTGTACACACAGGGCTTCCCTGGTGGCGCAGTAGTTGGGAATCCGCCTGCCAATGCAGGGGACACGGGTTCGGGCCCCGGTCTGGGAAGATCCCACATGCCAAGGAGCAACTAAGCCTGCGCACCACAACTACTGAGCCTGCGCTCTAGAGCCCGTGAGCCACATCTACTGAGCCTGCGTGCCTAGAGCCCATGCTCCGCAACAAGAGAAGCCACTGCAGTGAGAAGCCCGGGCACTGCAACAAAGAGCGGCCCCTGCTTGCCGCAAATAAGAAAGTCCACGCACAGCAACAAAGACCCAACGCAGCCAAAAACAAAATAAATTTAAAAAAAACTGTACGCACAAAACAGGTAATTTCATGGTATGTAAATTATACCTCAATAGTTGGTCTAAAAAAAAGTCCACAGGACTTCCCTGGTGGCGCAGCGGTTGAGAATTCGCCTGCCAATGCAGGGGACATGGGTTCGTGCCCTGGTCCGGTAAGATCCCACATGCTGCAGAGCAGCTAAGCCCGCGAGCCACAACTACTGAGCAAAACCCTTATTTTGCTTTTCTCTTCTCCATCAGAGATAACAATTTCCAGTCACCCGATGACCTAGTGGGTAGGATTCTGGGCTTCCACTGATGTGGCCCAGGTTCAATCCCTTCAAATCTCCAAGTATAAATAATTTGTATCTCAAAGAACTGAAACTATTTGCAGACATGATTACAAGCCAGGAGGTAAACTTTGAAAGATTAAGTGAATAGGAGGACTGTAGACAACAAAATGTCCCAATTTTCACAGATCATCAGAGCTTGATATATCTCAATTAAAAAACACAACAAAACTCTCAGAAGTTCTTGGAAACTGCCCCTGAAGGAGGTGAGCAGATGGGAGTCCAGAAATAACTGGGCAAACTACAGGCTTATCTGTAGAAAAAAAAAAAAAAGTTAGAATGGATAAATAGAAATGCACAGAAAAAAAAATTTTTTTTCGTCAACCGGGAGTGAACTGTTCCTTGAAAAGAACTTCATTTCACTTTTTGATGTAGTCACCAGCCTGAGAAATCATGAGAATATCTAGACAGTGTATCCTGACTTTAGGAAGGCACGTGAAAAGGTTTCTGATATTCTAAATAAATATAGAAATGTGGGCAGGACAATAAATTAGGTAAATTCCAAGCTGATTGGAAACTGTACTCAAATTAGTTGATTGCTGTTCTCCTGGTGGAAGTGTCTTCCTGACTCCCTAATTGACTCTTAGTTTTCCCCAATTTATATGAAGGTCCTGAAGCTGTACAAGGCATGTTTAGTAAATCTGCATAAAAAAACAAGCTGGGAACCATGGCTTATTAACATATTTGTGAAAAGATACACTATCTAGACTCAAAGTGATCTCAGTAAAAGGAAAAACAGACCAAAATTAACAAAATGAAACCAGGGATAAACCAACTGAGGTTAGAAAAAAATGGTTCCTGGAACAACAGGAAGGGTGACTGTGGCTTGAGAGCAGTTTCTGGGAAAATGACTCGGGGGGCTTTATCCACCATACCCTCTCCTGGACCAACACTGTGATTTAGCTTGTAAAACCAAAGTCCAACTTAGACTGTGTTAACCAAAGGCAGCTCACAAATCAAGGGCAGTGATTAACTGCTCCTTCAGTCTTCTGCCCTCTGTGGGAATTTTAGTACAGACAGGCTTTCTCTTAAACACCTTCTTGTATGGAGAACACTGATGTTTTCATAAAGGAGGTGACACAAAACCAGTTTCGAAGGAGTAAGAGAGGAGGTAGTGGAAACAGGAGGCCAAAAATGGAATACGTAGTACGTAGTACGTTTGGGGAGCTCTGTTTGGGGAATTACAAATAGCCCCGCTGTGGCAGGAATCAAAGGAACGTGGGGGTTAGGGGAGGTGAGTGTGACAGTGTCTAAACAAGTGGTCTTCAAGTTTTCTTTTGACCCCATACCCTCTAAATGAATTTTGAAAAATTATGTACCCTTTCACAAAATTTCAAGTAATATCTAAAATTTTAAATAGTTTAAAAAGGATATAATTTCCAGTATATTTCTAAAACTGACATTTAAAAACAAGCTGTCGCATCACTCTTTTAAATGTTTTCAATGGAATCTAAATACCATAGTGAGTTAATACCTGCCTACATCATCAATTGTTAAAAAACAAGGACAATAAATCCAAATTGATGAAAATAAGAATTGTTCATCAAAAGATACTTTAAACAAACTAAAAAGGCAAGCCAGAGTGGGAGAATATATTGGAAACACATTTAAATGAGAAAAGACACACATCCAACATACATAAAGAACTACTATAAATCAGTAAGATAATTCAACAGAAAAATGGGCAAAATATTTGAGTATTTCACAAAAGAAATTCAAATGGTTAATTACACAGGTAGAAAGGTATTCAGGCTCATTACTAATCACGGAAATGCTATTCAAACCACAACGAGACACCACTAAATACTCACCAGATTGAAAAAATGTATAGGTCTAACAATACCAACTGCTGATGAGGATATGGAGCATACAGTGCTGGGTGACTTTAAATAAGCGCATCACTTTGGCAGCATCAGGCAATGCAGAATATATACATATTCTCTGACGCAGCAATTCCACAGCTAGTTTTTTTGTTTGTTTGTTTTTGCGGTCCACGGGCCTCTCACCGTTGCGGCCTCTCCCGTTGCGGAGCACAGGCTCCGGACGCGCAGGCTCAGCGGCCATGGCTCACGGGCCCAGCCGCTCCGCGGCATGTGGGATCTTCCCGGACCGGGACACGAACACGTGTCCCCTGCATCGGCAGGCGGACTCTCAACCACTGCGCCACCAGGGAAGCCCCCACAGCTAGTTTTATATGTATAAACATACACACACACCATAGAGAAACTCTTGCACTCATGCACCATGACACAAGGCCAATCAGTTTTGTACCTAACCGCCCCAAAGTGGGAACACCCAAATGCCCATCAATAGTAAAATGCAGAATTGTAGGGTAGTCCCATAAGAGACCATTCTATAGCAATGAGAAAGCATGACAGCTACGTGTAAAATGAATGAATTTCACAAAGAAAAAGAAGACACAAGAGTACATACTATGTGATTCCATTCATGGAATGTAAAAAAACAGGCAAAACTAAACAATATATTGCTTAGAGATGCACATATAGATCTTAAAACTATTACAGAAAAAAAGACAAGGTAATAATAAAAGTGAGGACAGTGTTTATGTTTGGTGGAAAGGGGCAATTTTGGTTGAAGAGGCACACAGAGGTGAAGGCTCCTGGTACTGCTCTATGTCCTGGCCTGGGTGTTAGTTATACCCCATGTTTGCCAGAGAGTTATTTGTTAAGGTAGTCATGTATGCTATATACATTTTTCTTTATATGTTATATTTCACAATTGAAAAATACCCCACATAAACCAGCTCTTCTGTAACAGCTGGAAACTTTACACTTTTTTCTTTCTAGTCTTGGTCCACAGACTTTTATCCTATTTTGTGTGTACGTAATTTACCGATCATCGTATCTTATGTGAATGATCTTTAACTTTTGCAGAAGTCCCTACAGCGAAGGCAACCCTTCACTTCCGTCACCTCTCTGTCAAGAAGTCCTTAAGGCGGCCCTAGGGCCGCCACTGAGCGAAGCAAGCAGCTGCACTCCCTGCACGTGTGTGCATTTCATACAGCCACGCTTACCACATGCCGGGTACTACACGAGGCGCTTTACGTGCTCGAGCTCATTAAGTCCTCAGGTGGACAGTGTCATCCCTATTCTAGAGCCGTAGAATCTGAAGTTCAGAGATATTAAATAACTTTTCAAGGTCAAAGCTCGTGAGTGGCGGATCCTAGCCTCGGTGGGACTTTCCTGTCTTCCTCGCCCCCCACCCCCGCCCTTCTGGTTTGTTTTCTAGGGAAGGCGGAATGGCTAGGAGCCGGTAAGGAAGCCGAAACTGCGGGACACCCCGGTTCGCGAGGGTCCAAGAATCTCGGAGATCTCCGGTGCTGGCGGCCGAACACAGGCCGCCCCGGAGGAAATTCGGAACAAACCTCTGGCCTCATATAACGATCCCCCTCCTTTCTTCCTATTTTTTTTTTTTTTTTCCTGTTAACCTCCACGCTAAACGCCCACTCCATCCCGCGCCAGTCCCCCCTTCTGTGAAGGCATGAATCGCGCTCCTCGCTGCCCACTGACCTGAGGCTGCTCTCACAGTACACGCGAAAGCGGACGCCGCCATCTTGCCGCCTTGCCTTACGGCAGCCGAATTGGGTCTAAAAGCTTCAGAGCAAGCGGGCACTTAAGAAAAGTAACCTGGGCGGAGTCGGGGAAGGGAGTTAAAAACATGAATAAAGGAACGTTGACTACTAGAGCTAATCAATGAATTTGGTAAAGTAGCAGGATACAAAATTAATGTACAGAAATCTCTGGCATTCCTGTACACTAATGATGAAAAATCTGAAAATGAAATCAAGAAAACACTCCCATTTACCATTGCAACAAAAAGAATAAAATATCTAGGAATAAACCTACCTAAGGAGACAAAAGACCTGTATGCAGAAAATTATAAGACACTGATGAAAGAAATTAAAGATGATACAAATAGATGGAGAGATATACCATGCTCCTGGATTGGAAGAATCAATATTGTGAAAATGACTGTACTACCCAAAGCAATCTACAGATTCAATGCAATCCCTATCAAACTACCACTGGCATTTTTCACAGAACTAGAACAAAAAATTTCAAAATTTGTTTGGAAAAACAAAAGACCCCGAATAGCCAAAGCAATCTTGAGAACGAAAAACGGAGCTGGAGGAATCAGGCTCCCTGACTTCAGACTATACTACAAAGCTACAGTAATTAAGACAGTGTGGTACTGGCATAAAAACAGAAAGATAGATCAGTGGATCAGGATAGAAAGCCCAGAGATAAACCCATGCACATATGGCCAACTTATCTTTGATAAAGGAGGCAGGAATGTACAGTGGAGAAAGGACAGCCTCTTCAATAAGTGGTGCTGGGAAAACTGGACAAGGACATGTAAAAGTTTGAGATTAGATCATTCCCTAACACCATACACAAAAATAAGCTCAAAATGGATTAAAGACTTAAATGTAAGGCCAGAAACTATCAAACTCTTAGAGGAAAACATAGGTAGAACACTCTATGACATAAATCACAGCAAGATCCTTTTGGACCCACCTCCTACAGAAATGGAAATAAAAACAAAGATAAACAAATGGGACCTAATGAAACTTCAAAGTTTTTGCACAGCAAAGGAAACCATAAACAAGACCAAAAGACAACCCTCAGAATGGGAGAAAATATTTGCAAATGAAGCAACTGACAAAGGATTAATCTCCAAAATTTATAAACAGCTCATGCAGCTCAATAGCAAAAAAACAAACAACCCAATACAAAAATGGGCAGAAGACTTAAATAGGCATTTCTCCAAAGAAGATATACAGACTGCCAACAAACACATGAAAGAATGCTCAACATCATTAATCATCAGAGAAATGCAAATCAAAACTACAATGAGATATCATCTCACACCAGTCAGAATGGCCATCATCAAGAAATCTAGAAACAATAAATGCTGGAGAGGGTGTGGAGAAAAGGGAACACTCTTGCACTGCTGGTGGGAATGTGAATTGGTACAGCCACTATGGAGAACAGTATGGAGGTTCCTTAAAAAACTACAAATAGAACTACCATATGACCCAGCAATCCCACTACTAGGCATATACCCTGAGAAAACCATAATTCAAAAAGAGACATGTACCAAAATGTTCATTGCAGCTCTATTCACAATAGCCCGGAGCTGGAAACAACCTAAGTGTCCATCATCGGATGAATGGATAAAGAAGATGTGGCACATATATACAATGGAATATTACTCAGCCATAAAAAGAAACGAAACTGAGCTATTTGTAATGAGGTGGATAGACCTAGAGTCTGTCATACAGAGTGAAGTAAGTCAGAAAGAGAAAGACAAATACCGTATGCTAACACACATATACGGAATTAAAAAAAAAAAAAATGGCATGAAGAACCTAGGGGTAAAACGGGAATAAAGACACAGACCTACTTGAGAATGGACTTGAAGATATGGGGAGGGGGAAGGGTAAGCTGTGACAAAGCGAAAGAGAGGCATGGACATATATACACTACCAAACGTGGGGTAGATAGTGGGAAGCGGCCGCATGGCACAGGGAGATCAGCTCGGTGCTTTGTGACCGCCTGGAGGGGTGGGATGGGGAGGGTGGGAGGGAGGGAGATGCATGAGGGAAGGGATGTGGGAACAGATGTATGTGTATGACTGATTCACTTTGTTATAAAGCAGAAACTAAAAAAAAAAAAAAAAAAAAGGAACGTTGAAGTCTACCTTTATTGAGTATCTTCTTTATGCCAGGCTGTCCTTCACCACTGTAAAACAAGTGCCTATAGAATACTGCCTGGAATATAGTAGGCTCTCAATAAATTCTTACTGAGCATTTGACTGAAAGATGTATTTAAGTACCAGCATATTTGAAACAATTTCTTTTTGTGCATTTCATTAAATTAGTTTGAAAGAATAAAATGTATCCTTCCAAAGCTGGGATACGTTGGGCTAAATTAACAGGAAATAGCAACATTATTAGAATTTTTTTAAAAAATTGAATGCCAACTCTAATCAAATGAATGTAAGTATCCCGAGGACATCAGATACACACACGCACTTTTTTTTTCTCTCTCTCTAATCAATAACACTGTTATTTGGTAGAACAGCACCTCAACTCTTCCTGAACAATCTACATACCTTTTCTTATTCCTGAAAATTAGTGATCATACATTTTTAAACAATGTTCATTCAAACAGAAAATAAACAGCAAACCTCTCTCCCATCCTTGTAGTCTAAGATACTTGATGCATATACAATATATGGCACTATTTACTGGTTGAAATGGGTAAGGGTCAAACACTGAGTCTCAAGGAGTTCACATTTAATAAGGAGACAACTACAGACCATAATAAGCAGATAAATGACTGATGGGGCAGTTCAAAGTTAAGGAGGGAAGGCTCCTGGTTGGGGTGATCAGGGACAAGGAGATAGAGTATAACATGGATCTTAAAGAATGGGGAGGATTTTTTAACGAGGGCAAGGTCACTGTTGGCAGTAAGAGCATCAAGAGCTAAGGTAAGAAGAGAGGAAGCCAAGACAGAGAGACACAGGATTTACTTAGAGCAGTGGTTTTCAAACTTTTTGGTCTTGGAACCTCTTTACATGCTTAAAAATTGTGGATCCCAAAGAGCCTGTAATTATATGGATTATATCGATTAGAATGTATTATATTGGAAAGTAAAATTGAGAAAAAATTTAAATACGTATTGTGCTAGTTTCGTATCACTGCTATAACAAATTAACTCAAATTAGGTGGCTTAAAACAACACAAGTTTATTATCGTACAGTTCTGTAGGTCAGAAGTTCAAAATGGGTTTCACAAGGCTAAAATCAAGGTATCCAGGGCTGTGTTCCTTCTGGAGGCTCTAGAGAAGAGTTTGTTTCATTGTTTTCCAGCTTTTAGAGGCTTCTTGCCTCCTTCCATCTTCAAAGCCAAGAATCACATCACTCTGACTTCTGCTTCCATTTTCACACCTCCTTTTCTGATTCTGACCCTCCTGCTTCCCCCATCACTCCTAAGGACTCTTGTGAGTACGTTGGGTCCACACAGATAATTCAGAAGTCTCCCCATCTCAAGATTCTTAATCACACCTGCAAAGTTCTTTTTTGTCATGTAAGGTAACATATTCACAGGTTCCAGGGATTAGGAGAATGTGGACCTACTGGGCGATAAGTATTCTGCCATTGCACTTATTAATTCATTTTAAAACAACAATTATAAGGACTTCTCTGGCAGTCCAGTGGTTAAGAATCTGTGCTTCCACTGCAGGGGCACAGGTTTGATCCCTGATAGGGGAACTAAGATCCCGCATGCTGGCGTGGTGCAGCAAAAAAAACCCCGAAAGACCTATTACATATTGACACAGGTATTTTTATGAAAAATAACTATTTCAAAATTTAAAAAAAATTAGCGAGAAGAGTGGCATTGTTTAACCTTTTTGCAAATCTCTGTAAGGTCTGGCTTAATAGAAAGCTGGATTCTGAAATTTGCTTATGCATTCAATTTGTTTTGGTATCACTTGTCATGTAGTCTCTGGGAAAACTCTACAATTATGTATAATAAGTAAAAACAGCAAATAATATCTTAATATTACAAAGGTTGTCTTGATTTTTTAAAATATATTTATTTATTTGGCTGTGTCGGGTCTTAGTTGCAGCACGTGGGATGTTCTTTGTGGCAAGCAGGATCTTTTAGCTGCGGCCCGTGGGCTCTCTAGTTGTGGCGTGCAGGCTCTAGAGCGCACATGGGTTCAGTTGCCCCGTGGCATGTGGGATCTTAGTGCCCCAACCAGGGATCAAATTCACGTCCCTTGCATTGGAAGGAGGATTCTTAACCACTGGACCACCAGGGAAGTCCCATATGAAGGTTGTTTTGATTTTATGGACCCTCTGGAAGGGTCTCAGGCTCACCAGGGGTCCCATACCACACTCTGAGAACCACTGAGTTAGTTATATTTCAGTTTCTCCGAGTTTTAGGGTAGACAAGTGGGTGATGAGCTTGAACCGCTATTGTTTCTACCTTGATCTCCCATCTATGGTGGCCGCTTTGAGCCATAAAATATGCACACAGCCTGGAAAAGTACTCTGAGACATCTCTTAAGGGTCTTTGAATTGGCAGTGGGAGTCACTGCCACGTGGCATGTTTTTGAACAAGGGAGTGATTTAAACTTCTGAGTTATTTTAGGAGAGTCCATTTTAAAGCAAAAGCAAAAAAAAAAAAATCTTAAACCGCACGTGGAAGATGAGGATTAAGGACTTAATTAAACGAGAGGTCAGGAAACTACAGAAATTAATTTTGGAGTTTGAAATCTTGAAGCTGGAGAAGTTGCTAATGATGTTCAGGCTCAAGGTATATACATGGCTGGAAGAGACTGAAAATGTTCACTGGCCTTGAAAGGTTTATGGCCAAGGTTTTTGAAAAGTCATCACCCAGAATGACAGCAGTGGGCAGGGATGAGATGGGGGGCAGGGGGACTGCAGTTCAATAATTAACATTACTAAAAAAGATGGGAGACTGCTCTGGAGGCTGTTAAGTGATGGCGATATGCAATACAGAGTGTGATGTAATTACAAAAGTACCCTGAAAAGCACTGAACCTATATAAACATAAGTAGTTATTTCATTTTAGATAATTTTCAAACCTATTTCTCTACTTTACAAATGGGATTTAGTAGCATTGTGTACCTCTAGGGAGAACACTATACTACAATAGAGTACCTAGTTAAGACTTGAAAGTACTTTGCAAACGCAGGAGACACACAAGTTATTTAGTTTCTACGATATATTGACGGTAAGTTCATAATTAGTACTAATAGCATTGAATACGGTGTTCAGCATTTAACGTGTGTTACCTTGATTACAAACTCAGTGGAATACTTTGAACAGTGTTTCTGCACTGACCTCATCTTCCCATCCATTCCACAGATTGCGACCAAAATTATCTTTCTGAAATAAAAACTTGGTGAAGAAAGCGGTGTGGTTTAATATGGAAGGAGTAGAAGCTGTGGAACCCGGAGAATCAGGGTGTCTATTCCTGCTGTGCTATTTATTAGTTTCGTGAACGACACATTCTGCACAAAGATCTCCCCAGTGTTCTTTCACCCCGTCTCCCACAAGCAGGATGACTCCCGGAAGAAGGGCTGCCAAACGAACAGAACGCGCAAACCGAGACAACACCGTTGTTTACGTAACTTTGGGCAAATCCATTACTTTCTACGAAATATCCAGCTGACAGAAACAGCTGAGATGCTTTCGTGCTTGAATTCTCCGGAGTCACACCTACCCGGTTTCCGCGCGGACCAGAGCCCGAGTTCCAGTCGCACTGCTACCCCTCTCAATCACCCAGTAACCCGAGCTTGGGGTAACAGCCAAGAACCCCGAGCGCGACCCGGAAGGAGAAATCGCCCTTTCCTCCTAAGCAGGGCCCACCCTCTCCCAGCGGCCCGGACAGCGAGAGGGAGCTGCGCGTGCGCAGTGGCGTTGGCTGCCCTTCCGGTACGCCCGGCGCGGAGAGGCGGCACGGACGCAAGCACGCACGGACGCAAGGTTTCCCCTACTTGCGCCGCCGCCCTAGCTCTCACTTACACCTGCAGCGCGGTCAGCCCCGCAGAGATGCTGCGAGCCTGTCAGTTATCCGGCGTGACCTCCACCGCCCAGGTGAGGACGCGGGCGCCGGGAGAGAGCGCGTGGTGAAACTGATTCCCGGCAACCGGCGGAAAATAAGGGAGGCTTTGGCTCTGCCTAGGCCCGGGGACAGAGGCGTGTCTCAGGGCCGCCCTTATCGCGAGAGTCCCGGGTGAGCCCTTGAGGCAGTTAATTCGTTAGTTCGATGGACTGGGATGACTTGAGGGTTATTGCTGAATAGGGATGGGGCGTGGAGAAGAGAAGGTGGCGGGGAGGCGGGCGTAGGACGGGAGGCACGGCTTCGGGGACATGCCATCCAATCAGCCCCGTGCTGACCCAGTCTAGGACCAATTGAGGCTGCTGGCGCCCGGGTCGCCGGTGGGGCGCTTGATAGGTTTCGCGCAGCCAGTGGTTGAAGGTCGACGGGGGAAAACTGCAGTTCCCAGCAGGACATGCATAGCCTTGGCTTGTTGCATCTTAATAAGGAGGTGCCTGGACTGCTAGAGTCCGCGTTTTAGGGGGTCAAGGTTGTAATTAATAAGGAGGGGCTGCCTTTCTTTTCGTAGCGGAGAACACTTCTTGAGCTATTCTTACTCTGAACAAAAATGAAAGATTGTAATTTATGGAGCTAGCACACCTGGTACTCGAGGAAGGTTAGGCGTCCTGACCTTGTGCTCATTTCTGAGATTAGCCTGAGGATCTGTGTCTTTAGGTGCTGGGACAACTTTGGCAGACATTCAAGGAGCCCAGACACCCAGTTATTTTTATTTCTGCATAATTATCAAAGTAATTTTCTGAAATTAAAAATAAAAAAGGAAACCTATTCCCATTGCTCGCAATTTAAAGAAAATTGGTATTTTGGCAAAATGTGGTATTTGCAGAACAGGTACTGTGACTCAAGCAATTGAGCAAAATCCCTGGACACAGTGAGTTAGAAATAAAAGTCAAGCTTTTTTTTTTTTTCTTCAAGTTTGCTTATCTTCCCTTTAGTTTCCAGGGTAGGAGAAGCAGCCTCTTCTGTAGGAAAGTGTGGGGTGGTGTTAGTTTTCTATTGCTTTATAACAGGTGCCACAGAGTGAGTAGCTTAAAACAACACATTTATTATCTTACTGTTTCTGGACATGAATGGTGGGGGTTCTCTGCTCGCTGTCACACAAGGATACAAAGTGTTTTCCCTGCTGTGGTTCTCATTTGGAGCTTCTCTTCTAAGCTCCTTAAGTTTGTTGGCAGAATTCAGTCCCTTGCAGCTGGAGGGCTGAAGTCCCTGTTTTCTTGCTGGCTCTCACCTCACCCTTCCTGGGGGCTGTCTGAAGGTCCTTGCTGCAAGGTCCTCAGAGGCAGTTTGTAACACAGATGTTTACTTTCTTGCAGGCTACCAGGAGCTTGTCTCTCAGACTTCAAAATCTCTCTTGACTTCCCTGTTTCTGATCTCCAGACCCAGATTTAAACGGCTTATGTGCTTAGGCCAGGCCCACCTGGGTAACTCCCTTTTGATTAGCTCAAGTCAACTGCTGAGAAACCTGATTACATCTGCAAAATCCCTTTTGCCCTACGACTCTAATCATGGGCTTAACGGCAGGGGGCAGAGATCATGGAAGCCGACTTAGAATCTGGCCTATCATACTGCGTAAGTGGGGCTAGGAGGTTGGAGGAAGCGTAACTGCCTTTCAGGGCAGAACTGGTGAAGCCAGTGGAGCCCTCCTTTCAGGCCCAGGCTTGTTACATCATGGTGGTTATTGATCTGTCTCTGTCTGCCCTGAAGTCCAAAATTACTTTTTCCTTCCTTGCCTTTATCAAAATATTTCCCACTTAATGGGATCCCAATTAGGAAATTAGGAGAAAACTGGTTAAAACTTCATATTAAAATATGAACCCTTTTCTAGCCTGCAACCAAGATTTCTTACCTTCCTAAAACTGCTATCTTGAAAAATTCATTGGTTTATTCTTCTTATCTCCTCATTCGTTCTATAGTATTTGCTCCTGTTGCGTTGTGAAACTCTTTTTGCTCTTCTCATGTAGTATCTTGGGTACCATTTTACCCTTCATCTCTTTTATTTTCCCTTGTTGAGTCGGCTTCTTCTTGTACCTTTAGTAACTCTAGTACCCCAATGAACTTTTCCCCTCTCCCTCTCCCCCTTTCCCTTTCCTTTTAAGACATTTTTTCAGAGCAGTTTTAGATTCACAGCAAACTGGAGGGCATTCCCCATATACCCTGTGCCTGAGGGATGCATAGCCTCCCCCTGTATTAACATCTGCCACCGGAGTGTTACATTTGTTACAACTGATGAACCTACATTGACATAATCACCCAACATCCATTGTTGACACTAGCGTTCACTTTTGATGTTGTACGTTCTGTGGATTAAGACACATGTATGATGATATGTATCCATCACTATGGTATCAAATAGAGTATTTTCACTGTCCTAGAAATCCTCTGTGCTCCACCTGTTCATCACTTGGCTACCCCCACCTCCTGGCAACCACCAATCTCTTTACTGTCCGCATAGTTTTGCTTTTTTCAGAATGTCATATAGATGGAATCATACAGAATGTAGCCTTTTCAGATTGGTTTCTTTCACTTAGTATATTTAAGGTTCCTCCATGTCTTTTCATGGCCTGATGGATCATTTCTTTTTAGTGCTGAATAATATTCCATTGTCTGGCTATACCACAGTTTATTTATCCATTCACCTACTGAAGGACATCTTGGTTGCCTCCAAGGTTTGGCAGTTAAGAATAAAGATGCAGTAAACTTTTCAGTGCAGGTCTTTACGTGGATGTACATTTTCAGCTCCTTTGTGTAAATACTAGGGAGCACATATGCTGGATCATATGGTGAGAATATGTTTTGTTTTGTAAGAAACTGCCAGTCTATCTTCCAAAATGGCTGTACGATTTTGCATTCCCAACAGCAGTGAATGAGAGTTATTGTTGCTCCACATCCTCACCAGCATTTGGTTGTGGTCAGTGTTGGGGATTTTGGCCATTCTAAGAGGCATGTAGTGATACTGTCCCATCTCTTTATATGCTCTCTTACTGGGATTACATCAATTCTCAGGATTTTAATCGCTAAGCAGATGATTGTCTAGTCTCTGCTTTTGAACTTTGTACTCAAATTTCTAAATTCTTGTTTGATTTTGTCAAAATCCTTTCCACTCCATCACACCATCTTCTTTTTTTTTTTTTTCCACGGTACGCGGGCCTCTCACTGTTGTGGCCTCTCCCGTTGCGGAGCACAGGCTCCGGACGCACAGGCCCAGCGGCCATGGCTCACTGGCCCAGCCGCTCCGCGGCATGTGGGATCTTCCTGGACTGGGGCACGAACCCGCGTCCCCTGCATCGGCAGGTGGACTCTCAACCACTGCGCCACCAGGGAAGCCCCACACCACACACCATCTTCTTAAATGTCTTCTGGCTCTTACTATTGCCCTCCTAGAGTCAGTTCTTCACCTAGTTGTTAACAAAGGCCTTTAAAAGAGCATACAGACCATGACATGCCCTCCCGTGGCATCCCGTCTCATCAGAGTAAAATCTAAACTCTTTAATGTGCCCACTGGGCCCTCCATGATCTGGCTCTTTGCATATCTTATTTTTCTACTCGGCCTCATTCTCTTCTTCTCACTGCCTTTTCATTTGCTATTTACCCTGAAGTTCTCCCACACATCTTTGCTTAGCTCTCCCTCCCTTCAGATATTTTCTCAGCTATCACCTTCCCTTCAGAGAGGCCTTCCCTCTCTAAAACAGACCTCTGCCCACTCTCTCCTTTGCACCACTCTGAACTTACCCTTACCCTACTTGGTTTTACTTTGTAGCTCCTACCACCACCTGACATACTGTGTATTTATTGTGTATTTTCCACATTAAAATGGAAGCTCCTCAAAGGGACTGTATCCATATCAGTACTCACAATAGTCCCAGCTCCTAATAGATGCTCAGTAAATAAAGATGTCTCATTTGTGACATGTTTGAATGAAAGAATGTCATGTTTGAATGGAAGAATAAATGTGCTTTGTGAATTTTTCTTAATTTCTGTAAGTGGATGTGACCTCCCTTAAACTTAAACCTCCATAGGTTTTAGAACCTCTCCAGAGAAACAGAACCACCGATAGGATGTGCATGTAGCTAGAAAGATTTACTGTAAGGAATTGGCCCATGCAGTTGTGGAGGCTGGCAGGCTTGATATGCACAGACCCAGACGAGCTTGTGGTGCATTTTCAGTCTGAAGGCTGGCAAACTGGAGACCCAGGAGAGCCGATGGTGCAGTTGCAGTCTGAAGGCAGTCTGCCGGAGAATCCCCTCTTGGCTTGGGGAGACGGGTCTTTTTGTTCTATTCAGGTCTTCCATTGACTGGCTGAGGCCCACCCACATTATGGAAGGCAACCTGCTTTATTCATAGTTCACTGATTCAAATGTTAATTTCATCCAAAAACACCCTCCAAGTTGACATATAAAATTTACCATCACGGCTGGCATCTAGCTTATCCTCAGTGTCTGGACTTAATCATCCTTAAATTCCTTACATGTGGGTATTGAGCAGAAATGAATTGCTCTTTCTTTCTTTCCCAGAAATGAGCTTCAGAGCTCTGATTCTTCCTCACTTTACTTCCCAGACCTAACACCATCTGTCTTCTTTTAGTCCCAGGACTGCATGGCCAGGCCCAACCTTTTTTGAGGTGGGCATTGGGTTTGGAGGACCTGGGCTTTCAGCCTAGCCTGGCCCTCTCCCAGACTACAAATTTGGGAGTGGTCATCTGCATGTGCGTTGATCTTATCTGCTTATAATTTTGAAAAAAGAGAAAGAAGCATTATTTTTGAGGGTTGACTAAGCTAGCTTATTTAACTAAGACCAAGTTTGATAGCAGAGCTAGTTTAGGACTGAACTTGTATGTGGACATTTTTAGCTATCATCTTCTGGAATTCTTTCTTTTCATTAGGGTTATAAAACACTGTTACTCAATGATAGATGTAGGTAGTGAGGCACACGTGGTAGAAAGTAGTTTAGTATGTGATGCAGCCTGTTTGCTTCTATGCATATTAGAATCTTTTTTTTTAAAATAAATTTATTGTTTAAATTTTTGGCTGTGTTCGGTCTTCATTGCTGCGCACAGGCTTTTCTCTAGTTGTGGCGAGCGGGGGCTACTCTTCGTTGCGGTGCGTGGGCTTGTCATTGCAGTGGCTTCTCTTGTTACGGAGCACAGGCTCTAGGTGCTTGGGCTTCAGTATTTGTGGCACGTGGGCTCAGTATTTGTGGCTCCGGGGCTTAATTACTCCGCGGCATGTGGGATCTTCCCGGCCAGGGCTGGAACCCATATCTCCTGCATTGGCAGGCAGATTCTTAACCACTGCGCCACCAGGGAAGTCCAGAATCCTTTTTTATTATTCTTCATTTTCATTTCTCTGGACCAATTGCTTTCAAACCATTTTGAAATACATTTTACATCATAACTTAGAACAGAAGATTGAGAGTATATAGGTAATATATATTTTCACACATATATGCAGAGAAAACTAGAGAAATATCACCTTCCTGCTTTTGCCATACTGATGAATATTTGCTATTTCCTTGTCATAACTGAAGAGCACTTTTTCTCCTATAGAATATGTTTTTACTGGGAAATAACACTGCTTTCATGTCAAACTTAATTGGATTTGTGTATGTGATATATTTTTAACCTTAATGCATGATTCCTATAAAATATTTTTAGTCAACTATAGAAAGAGTTGCTGGATATTAATCTGTAATTCAAATGTAGAACTTGCCATTAACTTCTGGATACCTTTTGTTTGTTTGTGTGGGAGGAATCCTTATGACAAATCTCAAAACCGAAATGTCAGTTACAGCAAACAGCCACATCTAGAAGGGAAACCTGCACCCTCCAGATAGGGTTCATATGAGGGGACTTGTATTATAGTCTCTGTTGCCAGGATTGTGGTTTCTTTTTATATGTTCACTTTAATTTGGGAGAGCTACGGAATCAGTGGTCTTTGCAAGAACATTACGTGGGAATTGTGTGTTTTAACTCGCTTTTTTGGGTTTTGTTTGTTAAAATCATGTTTCTATAGGTTGGAAGCAGCAATGCTAACCTTATAACATTTATTACAAGGCTATAGGTCAAGGCAAGTTGTTTTGAAACAGTATTGTCTTTTCTACATTGTTGGTTATTATTAATAAAAAGGTATTCCAGAACTAAGAAGTGTCCAATATTTTGTGTGTTAAAGTTAGGACGTTTAGTTTATATAAATAAAGAGAGAGTTTAGTTTGGTGCTTAAGAAAGAGAGTTCTGAAGGTAGACCTTGGATTTGGCAGTGGTTTCTTATACGTGACACCAAAAGACACAAGATAAATTGGATTTCGCAAAATTAAAAAATGTTTTGGGGCTTCCCTGGTGGTGCAGTGGTTAAGAATCCACCTGCCAATGAAGAGCCAGAAAGTAGATAGTGGCTGACAGGAGCTGGGGAGAAGGGAAAATGGGGAGACTGCTTACTTGGTACAGGAATTTACTTTTGGAGTGATGAAACTGTTCTGGAACTAGATAGCGGTGATGGTTGTACAGCATTGTGGATGTACTAAATGCCACTGAAATGTACACTTTAAAATGGTGAATTTTATAAGCGAATTTTACCACACAGAGAAAAAAACAAAACAAAACACTTAACACCAGGCAGTTGCAGATGGCCTGATATATACAGAGCTAGACTTAAATATATATATATATATATATATATAAAATTAACGTAATATAAAATAATATCTAATAAACTTGAAGTAGCATCCATTAGCCAAAAATGGGACAATTTGAGTTTTCAAAAAGATAACATTTGCAACTGGTGTAAGTTCATCCAAAGTGTTTGAATCCGTGAGTTGATAGAGGTCCTGTTGTGGTTTGCTAAGGCACCTTGAGCTGGGGGTAAAGGATTTATTGACTGCCTCCCTCACTTCTGGGGGCTTCCTGGCCTCAGCTGGGCATTTTGTGTCCCTCGTGAGGCTGTAAGTCAGGCCGTGGCTGGGGCTAGAGTCATCTCAAAGGCTCCCTCCCTCCCGTGTCCGGCAGTTGATACTGGCTGCAGCTGAGACCTCAGCTGGGACTGTTGGCTGGAACACCTACGTGTGTGTCTGGGTTTCCTCCCAGTTTGGCGGCTGTGTTCCAAGAGCCAGTGTGATGAGAGGCGGAGCCAGGCAGAAGCCGTGTCCCCGTTATGTCTCGGTCTCAGAAGTCACAGAGCCTCACCTTCACTGCCCTCTGTTAGTACATTAGTGACTGAGGCGCGCCCTTGTTCCAGGGAAGGGCTCAGTTTGCTGGAGGAGCAGCAGGTTTCTGGAAGAGCATGTGTTACAGGAAATACTCCTGTAGTCAGTTTGGGGCAATACAGTCTGCCTTGTAGCCACAACAGCTTGCATTCCTCCCACATGTCAATGCATTCACAGCCTTCCTTGTAACCCTCCAAAACCTCATCCCATCACAGCGTCAGGCTTAGACTGACGGACCAGGATCTTGGCCATCAAATCAGATCCCTTTGCAGGTAAGACATCTTGAATGTGGTGTGTTGGGTACAGTTCCTTAAGTGCTTTTCCTTTCAGTCTAAAGACCTGTGAACTAAAGAGACCAGTTATCTGTTCCCCATATACCCAACGCACAATGTAGTGTGACACTCCCACCCAAAGAGGCACACAGTAGTCACTGTTCATAGCAAATGTCAAATCTGACTGGCACATGTTGCTGCTTGCTTAATTAGGACTTAGTCCTCCTGTTTGGGAATGTTTCTCCGTAGCTCTTCTTTTTTTTTGGCTGCACTGCGCGGCATGTGGGATCTTAGTTCCCCGAACCCGAGCCCCCTGCCGTGGAAGCGCTTAGTATTAACCACTGGACCGCCAGGGAAGTCCCTCTCCATAGCTCTTGGTTCTACCTTCGGGGCTTCAGGTTTCGCCCTTTGAATCATCCTTCCTTTTCTTTTTTTTAAAATTAATTAATTAATTTTTGGCTGTGCTGGGTCTTGGTTGCTGCGCACAGACTTTCTCTAGTTGCTGTGAGCGGGGGCTACTCTTCACTGTGGTGCGCGGGCTTCTCATTGTGGCGGCTTCTCTTGTTGCGGAGCACGGGCTCTAGGTGCGCGGGCTCAGTACTTGCAGCACGTGGGCTCAGTAGTTGTGGCTCGCGGGCTCTAGAGCACAGGCTCAGTAGTTGTGGCACACGGGCTTAGTTGCTCCGCAGCATGTGGGATCTTCCCGGACCAGGGCTCGAGCCCATGTCTCCTGCACTGGCAGGCGGATTCTTAACAACTGCGCTACCAGGGAAGCCCCATCCTTCCTTTTCCAGATATGCTGCCTGTTGGCAGCTGAATCGTTTTCTCAGACTGCTTTCTGTCTGTAGAAGTTCTAGAGGCCCAAAACCTCTATTTGTTTTATACTCTTCACCTTTAAATCCAGGCCGGCCTGTTTTTCATCTTAATGACTTTGTGGGTTCCTTGTGGGTCTTACTGGGGTGTTCTCCATTAGACAAGAGCCACACCCACAAATCTGATCAGAATAAGCTCTTCTCCAATTTTGGGCTCCCTGTGAGGCTGCTGTGGTCTCAAACCCCTAAGATTCTCAGTTGCCCTGTTGTTTAATAAAAAGAATATGGGATGCATACTCTTAAGATCCTTAGTGGGCCTTTTCTCAGTATAAAGAGTTCTGTGAGGAGCACCTCCTGAGATCTTTCTGAGGTCTTAAAGGATCGTTGCTAACTGGAGAGGCTGAGAACGAGATACAGTCTTATTTTTTAACCCACCAAATACTGGCTCCTTTATATTTCCTTCAAATTTTGCTTGAAAGCTAAACAGTTGTTTTTGGTTTGTTTGTGTTTCAGAAGCTCAGCTCTATCCTTATACTCTGCTAAAAGGAAGCAGTTGGCACTTGTGAACGTTCTGCTTAGTACTGTCTTTAGCTAAATCCATCAGTTCATTAGGTATAGCTATACCTAATTTTCTATTTTCCATGTCTTACCACGGGTGACAATTTTGATAAACTTCTGCCACTACATACAAAGATCCCTTTTTCCTCCAGGTTCCAAAAATATTTTTCTCACTTTTCTTAAGCCCTCACCAAAACAGCTTCTATGAAGGCCATTAGGCTTCTGCTAAGAGTCTCCTCAAGGCCCTTCCAACTTTCACTCCCCACCCCCCAGTCCCAAAGTCATTAACACGTGCTTTATGTTTTATAGTAGCACCCTATTTCCAGGTACAAGCATCTGTTTGGTTATAGCTGTAAAACAGATCACCCCAAACCTAGTCTTTCTTTATTCTTTTAAGGTAAATAATATTTATTATTATACAGATAAAAATTGTATTGTATATACTTATAAGGAAATAACATATAAGTAAATATCTTTCATTTCTGAGGAGGTTCCATTAGGAGGTTCTTGGGGTCTCATGAGCTTACAGGGTTCTGGGGAAGTGGCAAGGTTCTGTAAAAGCATGTGGGATGTGAAATATGGCAGTTTTTGGAAAATACAATCTGTCACAATTAATAAATGAAAACCAAAAGACCGCACAGTTGTTCATCATCAGAGGATAACTGGATAAAAGGATACAAAGAATCAGCCATTTACCCTCCTTTCCTCTGTGAACTGCACTACTGAGTAATCAAATTGTAGACGAGGGGAAGCATCTCTTTATAAAATACGTCCAATTATAAATGAAAAATAGAATTAGAGACCCCTTTTTGCAACTTCCAATAACTTAATGGATCTAGACATTGTACATAAGCACAGTTGATAACAGCACAAAACGAGAGGCAAGCAGACGTCGTGTACCTCCCAGTGAAAGAAAACACCACCCCTGAAGTCTTGCCAAAGAGCGTAAACCTGAGTCTGATCAAGTGTCTGGTTCCAGCTCCAGCTTGCAGGAAGTACAGAGGACAGGAACGTGTTAAATTGAACCTTGAACAAAATCCAGTCTGTGGAAAATTCTGCAGGTTGAACAAGCAGATTTCTTCAACAGAATAATTACTGGAGGGAACACCTATAGAGTAAAAGACCTATGGATTAATAGACTTAGAAGATATCCATATTTTTTTTAATAGGCAAGACTAAACTTTGTATCTAGGGATTCATACTTGGGTGATAAAACCATAAAAAACTTAAATATTTTGACTCTTAAAGCTCTGTTTGGAATATGAAAGGCAACATAGACTATGACGGTAGCCTAATGAATAGGATACTTAAATTTTTAAACCAGGAGCCACTATTTCAGATAAAAAACTGTTTATTTGCGTCAGGATACAATCAATTTTCTTTTTTTGTACAGAAGTATGAAACTTTTTTTAAATTAATTTTTCGGCTACGTTGGGTCTTCATTGCTGTGTGTGGGCTTTCTCTAGTTGCGGCGAGTGGAGGCTACTCTTTGTTATGGTGCGCAGGCTTCTCATTGCGGTGCCTTCTCGTTGCGGAGCACGGGCTCTAGGTGTGCGGGCTTCAGTAGTTGCAGCGCGTGGGGTCAGTAGTTGTGGCTCGCGGGCTCTAGAGCGCAGGCTCAGTAGTTGTGGCGCATGGACTTAGTTGCTCCGCGGCATGTGGGATCTTTCTGGGCCAGGGATCAAACCCATGTCCCCTGCATTGGCAGGTGGATTCTTAACCCCTGCGCCACCAGGGAAGTCCCAAGTGTTAAACCTTTTATTGCTACTAATTTTTGGTCATAAAAGATACATTTTTTCACGTTTTATCCCTTCTTAAATCAGGGTGCATATTACAGTTGGTGCATTTTGCAGTTGTTTAATTCAAAGCTCAGCTTTCAAAAACAAAAACAAAAGCAAGAATATCCAGAAAAATTCTGAAAAAGAATAGTACTAGAAGAGAAGACTGGCTCTACCAGGTTAAAACCTAATTCTAACATGCAGTAGTTAAAACATTGCGGTGTTAGTCTGTGAATAGGAGTGTGTGAATAGGTGGAACAGTGGAACAAATTAGGAAATCTAAATGCATCAAGGAATTGAGTATATTTTAAGGTGGCATTTCAAATTGTTGGGGAAAAAATGGATTATTCAGTCTACGATTTAGGGACAACTGAATAGACATTTAGGAAAAAATAAAGTTGAATCCATGCCATATACTTCACACTGGATTCAAAGATTTAAATATAAAAAAGATGAAACCATGAGAGTAAAACCATGGAAGACTTATTTTATCATCGGAGGGTGGCTTTCTAAGAATAGGAGAAAACCTGGAAATCATAAAAGATGGACACTTTTGGCTATAAAAGTATCACAAACTGGATAAAACCATTTGCAAGTAGCAGGGACATGGCTAATTTTTCTTCATATGTGAAGAACACTTAGAACATAAAGATAATAAATCTTATTTAAAAGTGGTCAAAGGATACACTCTGATAGTTCATAGAAAAGGAAGTAAAATAGATAATAAATATATTAAAAGATGCACAGTCATAACAAAAGAAACTGTGATTAAAACTGCACTGCAAGGCTGTTGGAGAGGCTATGGGAACCCCCATCCCCTGCACTGGCTGGCGGACTCTTAACCACTGTGCCACTAGGGACGCCCCTAATACAGCAAAATCTACAGTAAATTTTTCAGATTTTACTTTTAGGAATACTTTTAGAAATTGACCCCAAATGATGTATGTTTCTCATTGTTTATTATAATAAAAGTTTAAACAAAACCTCAGTCACCATCAAAAAGGCTGGTTAAGGGCCTCCCTGGTGGCGCAGTGGTTGAGAGTCCGCCTGCCGATGCAGGGGATACGGGTTCGTGCCCCGGTCTGGGAGGATCCCATATGCCGCGGAGCGGCTGGGCCCGTGAGCCATGGCCGCTGGGCCTGCGCGTCCGGAGCCTGTGCTCCGCAACGGGGGAGGCCACGGCAGTGAGAGGCCCGCATACCGCAAAAAAAAAAAAAAAAAAAGGCTGGTTAAATATATTAAGTGACAACTGTTGGAGGTCAGAGAGAATGAAATGTACCCACCAAACTGAGAGCGTCTTGAGACCAAAACACAAGGCAGGCAGCTCCACATAATCAACAGATGAGTTTATTATAGGGTAACTTACAGGGTGGGATCCGGCAGGCAATGATCCAGAAGTGTTCACAGCTGCACTCCGCATGTCTGAGGGGCTATTGGGACGATTTTATAGTTAACCTAGAGTACAGGGGTATGTGCTTGGGAACAGGACGTGCATTCCTAAGTCAAGATGATTGAGTGGGTAACTGGTCTCATGGGTAGGGGAATATGTCAGCAAAGGTCTTCAATGTTTGGGGACTAACAGAGCATAGAGGCCCCCTGGTCCTAATGATTATGAAACAATATCTGTTAACTACAAAGCCTTTGATGACAGAGAAGCGGTTTACCACACAGTACCATCCTGGGCAGGGTCTGTGGAAGGACAGGAGGAACTGTGTGGGCCTAAGATGGCATCAGTTATGCTAACAGCCGTACAACCAACCATACAGTGGAGTACTGAATCACTCACATCCAGTAGGAAGGTTTTCATGTGCTGATATAGAATGAGCTCAAGTGTATATTGTTGAGTGAACTTTACTACAGGACTGGGTGTATGTTATGGTATCATTTGTGTAAAGGGGGCGTGCCCGGAATTCTCCATCACAAAATATCTGAATATATAAGAAACAGCGCTGGTTGCCTATGGAGAGGGAATCTAAGTGGCTGGAAGACAGAGCATGAGGGAGACTTCACTCCGTATGTAACGAAACATTTTGAATTTTGATTTTGAATTTCAGATTTTAAATTTACTTAATGCTAGGAACTATAAACTTAAAATCACATCAAATATATCTGTCAAAGGGAGGGAAGAGGGGCAAGGTAAAAGTAGAAGATGGATAAAGGAGCAGGTTAAAAAATATATATTGCTGTGAATTAGGGTGTTCTCAAACTCTAGTGTTGAATTTGGCTCTATTAACACAGAATCAAGTCTCCATTATTATGTTTGCTGCTTGACATTCCAGTTAGCTAATTATCCACCATTAACGGTGCCTTAATTTTTGACTCGAATACATTTTTATACCCATTGAGGTAAAAAAAAAGCTTTCTTAAACAAAACACAACTTTAATGGTTTCCTAGTATTTCATCTCTAAGTGAACAAAATGGAGTTGTTGATATATGAAAGTAGATGCAATTCTGTTTGAAGTGTCATGCTACCTGCTTTATAGAACAGTAGGAAAACACCCTTTTCTTGTAATTTCAGTTGAGAATTCTACACTAAAGGTAATAATTGAAATACTTTTAAAATACCAATTATAGCTGCTTTACACATTGTAGAACATAGTTTTTCCTCCCCCAAATGTATTAATATGTTAATATGATGTTTACCTCTAGGCTTTGGCAAATAGAATGTAAATGCAACTATAATTCTAGAGTAATTTCATGTGCTCTCTGATCATGTGATATATTTTCTTACAATTTAAGATACTTTTAAAAGGAAGTTTGTGTTTTTCTGTTACTCCTTAGATGCAGTTTCATCAAGGAACCTAGAGAAAGCATTTTTTTTTCCCTTGCTGCTCTTTGATTTCCTACTTGGTATAAAGAAAGATTTTATTTCTGGATACAATAAGTTTGAAATTTGAAATTGATAGCTATGAATGACGTTAAGTTTATCAAAACCCTCCCCAAATAGTATTTAGATGCCCATTTATTTGTTTTATTTAAGGGATCTACATTTTGTTAAGAAACATTTGATGTTATGTGCTTTACTTTGATTAAAACAAATCACACAGCATTGTCTTGATCATTTGCTTTTGTGTAAAGGTAGACAACTTATATGGAGATAAGTATTTACATGAACATTTATGACATTAGTAAAATTAGTTTTTTTTCTTAACACTATTGACTTTTAGTCTAATCATACATTAGGAGAAACCAAAATGAACTTTTAGATTTAGATGAATGCCTATTGGAATTGACTAGTTACATGATCACTGTAGAGATGGGAAACTTGGTTTTCTGGGTAGATTAAGCTAAGGCTGGATCTCTGCCCTGAGTGGATTCATAGGTATCTTACAGCGCGGTGTTGTTTGCTAGACTCTGTAGGTGATTTTTCAGATGTCTGCGTTTACAGAGTGAAAATAGATATTTTATACTTTGTTTTGTTTTTTCTTGCCAATTAAGAAAACATGGTGCTTCCCTGGTGGCGCAGTGGTTAAAAACCTGCCTGCCTGCCAACGCAGGGGACACGGGTTCAAGCCCTGGTCTGGGAAGATCCCACATGCCGCGGAGCAGCTAAGCCCGTGCACCACAACTACTGATCCTGCGCTCTAGAGCCTGCGTGCCACAACTACTGAAGCCTGTGTGCCTAGAGCCCATGCTCCGCAACAAGAGAAGCCACCACAATGAAGAGTAGCCCCCGCTCGCCGCAGCTAGAGAAAGCCTGCACACAGCAACGAAGACCCAATGCGGCCAAAAATAAATAAATAAAATAAATAAATTTATAAAAAAGAAAACATGGCAAATTGTCTCTAAGAAATAATTAGCGTACATAACATTAAAAGTGCTAATTGGCACCCCAGTGTTATAGCAGCAGTATTTACAATAGCCAAGAGATGGAAGCAACCTAAGTGTCCATCAACAGATGAGCAGATGAAGAAGGTGTGTGTGTGTAAAATGGAATACTACTCAGCCATAAACAAGAATGAAATTTTGCCATTTGAGCAACACGGATGGACTCGGAGGGCATTATGCTAAGTGAAATAAATTAGACAAAGACAAGTACTGTATGAAATCAGTTATACGTGGAATCTAAAAAATACAACAAACTAGTGAATATAACAGAAACAGAGAACAAATCAGTGCTTATCAGTGGGGAGAGGGAAGTGGGGAGAGGCAAGACAGGGGTAGGGGATTAAGAGATACAAACTGCCATTTGTAAAATAAATAAGCTACAAGGATATATTGTACAACACAGGAAGTATAGCCAGTATTTTATAATAACTATAAATAGAATATAACCTTTAGGGCTTCCCTGGTGGCTCAGTGGTTGAGAGTCCGCCTGCCGATGCAGGGGACACGGGTTCGTGCCCCGGTCCGGGAGGATCCCACGTGCCGCGGAGCGGCTGGGCCTGTGAGCCATGGCCGCTGAGCCTGCGTGTCTGGAACCTGTGCTCCACAACGGGAGAGGCCACGGTAGTGAGAGGCCCACATACCGCAAAAAAAAAAAAAAAAAAAAAAAGAATCTTTAAAAATTGTGAATCACTATGTTGTACACCTGAAACTTATACCGTACATCAACTCTACCTCAATTTAAAAAAATGCTAATTGATCATGGTCTCATAGTCCCTTTTTTTGAAATCTTAAAAGTAGTTTTATATGAGCCTTGGGGCGTAGGAAGCATCACTGTTTTTAAGGGTTTGTAAATATATTTCATGGTAAGGTAAGTTGGTTTCTGAAAGTAAAATAAATTTTTGTTTAATGAAGACGTTTGTATTTGTAATAAAAGTACTACAAATGAGTTCCCAACCCTAAAGTCCTCCCAGATTCTTGTAACTCTATTGGTTGTGGTGTTTTCTCCTTCTTCTTTAGAGTTGTCTTTGTGGGAAGTTTGTACTCCGTCCATTGCGACCATGCCGTAGATACTCCACTCCAGGCAGTTCTCGGTATGTAGCATGTCTCCCTGTAAATAAATAGGCTTTTAACTGTATGCTGAAGGGTGTGTGTGTGTGTTCGTTCTTTGGATATGAGAACATCTGCTTAAAATCTTTTTTTTTTTAAGGGGTACAAACACTGGAGCTTTGCCATAGTATCTTTGGAGCATTATTTATTTGTAGGTGAAAATTTGTTATAGTGCTCCTTTTGGTTCTTTGGTGACTGGATGGCATCCAAGGTAGACCCCCCCCCACCTCTTTATAGCAAATAGATATACATCCAGAACTCAGCACGTTGGAACTTAAAAAGTATTTGTTCTACTTGACATTTGTTTTATTGTATTTACGGAAATGTTTAAGGGAGAGGACTGTTGAAAATTAGTGATACTTGTTTTTTGGGTTCAAAGGAAACCTCATGATTGTGAACATGCCAAGGTTTTTTTTTTTTTTTTTGATGAGGACCATTTTTAAAGTCTAGGAGGCATGTGGGATCTTAGCTCCCTGACCAGGGATCAAACCTGCACTCTCTGCATTGGAAGGCGGACTCTTAACCACTGGGCCGCCAGGGAAGTCCCTGAACATGCTAAGTTTTAGGTGTTAAAGGGCAAATTGCTTCATTCTTCCTATCCTAGATATTACTGTGTTAAAAAATTATCCATAAAGAAATATTATTTTTTGTTGTGAACATATTAAAAAACAGATCAGGGAAAGGTGATGTGCAGCCGTGGTGATAAACTGGGCTGCTGTGATCTGAATCAGTGGTAGAGAAATGGAGGCTTGAGGTCTTTGAGACCCTTACATTAGGAGAGCCAAAAAATAAAAATGTGTTTCCTATTCCTTTCACTTAGGTTGTCCCCTAGCAAACTTGCTGGAGCTGGCATCTTGTTTGTTGGTGGCGGGATTGGTGGCACTATCCTGTATGCCAAATGGGATTCCCATTTCCGGAAAAATGTAGAGAAAACCATACCTTACTCAGACAAACTCTTTGAGATGGTTCTTGGTTCCCCACCGTATACTGTTCCATTGCCAAAGAAGCCGGTAAGAGTTTTAAGCACAATTTCAGTTTATCCTAGAGAATACTTTGAAAAGCACGTTGTTTTCATCTTGAAAATACTTTGCTGGGTATATGTTTTCATTTTTTAAAAAATTGAAGTAATATTATGTAGAGCTGGATTTTTATCCCTTTGGGGTCCCATAAGTGCTCTCATTTAGTCCACATCGTACAGAAAATAATTATGTGGCACACAAGGCTAAAGTGATAACATCTTAAAAATATACAAGCCCTCTGACCCAGCAGTCCCTCTTCTGGCAGCTATCCTGCAGACATCACACTCTAGTGCTTTCCAGTTGTCTGTGGACAAGAATGCTTAACAAAAATCAGGAAACAACTTGAATGTCCATAAGTAGGGGAGTGATTGACCAAATTATGGGATTTGCCACTCCATTAGGCTATACAATTAAATTAGGATGTTATTCAACTAAAAAGAATTTCTTGACCGGAAGCGAATGTCCGTAATATGTTGTTAAATGAAAAAAAGGTTACATGATAATTTGTATATTATAAAATTAACTATTTTAGTTTGTTTAAAGAAATGAAAAATTGTATATGTATATGCCTGAGCTCATGGGTGGAAGGATAGATTTCAGGGCATTAGCAGTGGCTCCCTGAGAGTGCTGGAAGGAGCTGAAGGGGCGAACTAAAACAATGATGTATCTTGATGTGTGTTATTTTGCTTGTTGTATAGTGAGCATGCATTTCATGAGTTAAAAAATAACAAAATTTTAATAGTAAGAAAATGGATATATTTCTGATTTCTGGTAGTGACGAAATTCAGAACCATTTCTATTATGTTTGAGTAGTCATCTTAGGAATATCTGAGTCCCATTGCCAAGTTCTGGCAAAAAGGGGGACAACATAGGTGGTAAATGAAAATATTTCTGTTATTCAGTAATTTTCTGTGGCACATCACCTGGCAGTCCTGTTAATGAGTGGTGCCTTAAACTTAAGGCAGGTGGTTATTGAGAAAGAGAAAAACAGGCATTACTCACAATTAGATCATATATCTTAGTGTGCACGTACGGGAATCTTGGAGATTAAAGAGAAAAAAGATGAATTTTCATTTTTACTCAGAGCCTTCTAAAAAAACATTTGTTTTTAACTGAATTTATTTAGAAGACACCTTAACTGGATTTAGAATGCGAATGGAAATGGCCTTCTCAGTGTTGTATATATAAAAGGAATGGTGTTTAAAGGGAAGGTCATATATCATGTACTTTATTAGTTGCCCTAAGAGAAGTCTTTGTTACTATTAAAATATAGACTAGTCATTTGGAATGACATTTTTGGACTGCGTTTTTCTAGTATGATGGCTTCTCTTACTATGGTTAATAAAATACATTGTTTTGGCACATATATACAATGGAATATTACTCAGCCATAATAAGAAACGAAATTGAGTTATTTGTAGTGAGGTGGATGGACCTAGAGCCTGTCATACAGAGTGAAGTAAGTCAGAAAGAGAGAAACAAATACCATATGCTAACACATATATATATGGAATCTTAAAAAAAAAATGGTTCTGATGAACCTAGGAGCAGGACAGGAATAAAGATGCAGACGTAGAGAATGGACTTGAGAACCCGGGGAGGGGGAAGGGTAAGCTGGGACGAAGTGAAAGAGTGGCATGGACATATATACATTACCAAATGTAAAATAGATAGCTAGTGGGAAGCAGCTGCCTAGCACAGGGAGATCAGCTCGGTGCTTTGTGACCACCTAGAAGGGTGGGATAGGGAAGGTGGGAGGGAGACGCAAGAGGGAGGGGATATAGGGATATATGTATATATGTAGTTGATTCACTTTGTCATATAGTGAAAACTAACACACCATTGTAAAGCAATTATACTCCAATAAAGAAGTTAAAAAAATTAAAAAATAAAATACATTGTTGTAAATTGTTGATACATTTATGTTAAAAGCCTGAAAAACTTGACTTTTAAAATAATACAAGATACTTTGTGCTGCCTGTTTTTAAGAACGCTATCATATCTGAAATCTTAAATGTTTTTCATTTCCAAGATTCAGTCTGGTCCACTAAAAACCTCTAGTGTACCTGAGGCAATGAAAGAATCTAAACAGCCTGCTTCACAACTCCAAAAACAAAAGGGAGACACTTCAGCTTCAACAACAGGTACCTATATTTAGAATCATTCTTTTAAAATTATAGGTAAATGAATTGTTTTAATGTATTTGTACCCATGGTCAAGAGGGGGCCCGTCCCCATGAAAGACTCTTCCCTCACCTTGGGAAGGGAGTGTTCTCACCTGTCATCTTGGCTCTCATTTTAAGCGTTGAGTGGGATATGAAATTGGGCTTTATTATGAACAGCTACTAAGTAATGCTAACTAAAATTGTCTTGCCTGCAGCACACTTATTTTTCTGTTACTTTTTCCTTTTCTCTGACTCCTAGCTTTCCCTCTCTTTAGATTTTAAGATTTGTTCTCTTTCCACACCTCTTTTTTCTGCCTGTTCACCAACTCTTTCTTCTCTCTTCTTTGTTAGTGATGAAGTGTCTTGATCTAGTTTTGATCTGCAGATTTTTTTCCCCTTGATGATTGTAATCCCACACTAATTTATAGCACTGCCTAGTCCTAACCTGGTCCGCGTGCAGTTGAATTTATTATGTTTCTCCTTTCACTTCTGGCCTTGATTAAATCACCTGACTTTCACTCAGTAAATACTGAGTATCTACTGTGTGCCAAGTGCTGGGTGTCTTTTAGGCACTGGGGTTATAGCAGTGAACAAAACAGTAAAAACAAACACACAGATGCTGTGAAGATTCCTTAGTGGGATGAGGGGAGGGAAGTCGCATATAAATATACAAGTAAATTATGTATAGGATGTCATACAGTGATAAGTGTGGGAGGGAATATTGCAATTTTAAATGGAGTGGGTAAGTAAAGTTTCCTCTGGAAGGTGTCATTTGGGCAGAGACTGGAAAGAGATGAGGGAGTCAGTCATGTAAAGGGCTGGTGGGGAAGAGCATCCAGGCAGAAGGATTAGCTAGAGCAAAGCCTTGGCGTATTCTAGCCAGGAGCGAATGAAACCGGGGTAGAGTAAGAGCAGAATAATAGCAACAGTAGAGAGGGAGCAGAAAGCCCATAGTGGCCGTCTTTGGAGGCCATCATAGGAGTTTTGTTTTCTAGTCTGAGTAAGATGGGAAGTTGTTGGGAGGATTATGAGTCGGGGTTGATAGCTGACTTTTAATAAGATTACTGGCTACTGTGGAGAATAGATAAAGGAACCACGGACAGAGCAAGGAGACCAGCTAATGGGCTTTGTGACAATCCAACTTTAACTCTTAAATGGGACCTTCAGTTTATTAAAAAATTTTTTCTCCATTTTGTTACTCCCCACCCCACCATCTATTCCACCTTCAGAATTACTCATTTCTCTTCCATCAACACGTTTATTTATAATTTATAAGCTCTTGATTTTTCAACTTTCTTTTCTTTAAAAATATATCTATGAGGTAATTTTTTTTTTTTTTTTTTTTTTTTTTTTTTTTTTGCGGTACCCGGGCCTCTCACTGTTGTGGCCTCTCCCATTGTGGAGCACAGGCTTCGGACGCGCAGGCTCAGCGGCCATGGCTCACGGGCCCAGCCGCTCTGCGGCATGTGGGATCCTCCTGGACTGGGGCACGAACCCGTGTCCCCTGCATTGGCAGGCGGACTCTCAACCACTGCGCCACCAGGGAAGCCCTGAAGTAATTTTTTTAACTGAGCCCTGTCCTTTACTCACTCACCATCTAAACTGTGAACTTTGCTTCTCTGTGTTTAAAATTGCCATCCTGTTCTTGCCCACACCTCTTTCATCTCTACCACTCTTCAAAGCAATTAAAAAATAGTTTTTGGTTACTTTCTTTTATCTACCTTCTTCATTACAGGCTCTTTTCTCATTTGTTATTATTTTTCCATGTTATGTAAATCTTATGTCCCCTTCTCATGTTAAGATTTAGTACCATTTAGTACTGTTATTAGAAGGCCTGCCTGACAGTAACGGTTAAAACGCAGGTGGATGCCGACCAGACTCTTTTCTCTTGTGCTTTCCCAGCCATCGCTCGTTGTGTGTGGGTTTGTGCAGCGGACAGCTCCCCTGGCTGTGTGTTTGAGTAGTGGCAGCACATGTATTTGTGTCTTTAAGGAGTCAGGTGTGAAGTGGGAGGTCGTAGTAGTGGATTCCTGTGTGTTTCTCTGTTAACCCAGGAAACTGTAACATATATTTGTAGCACCTACAGAGGCAGCTCAAATTATTTCTGCAGCAGGTGACGCACTGTCCGTCCCAGCGCCTATGGTTCAGCATGAGGAATCTACAGAAACTGGTCACCCTGAAACTGGTGAAGGAAAACCCAAGCCTGCAACTTCAGGTAGTTACATTATCTGTATTTGTGGTTATGTAAATGATATGCTCATCAAAACTGTGCAATGTCTGGCATTCCCTAAATTTCAAAGTCTAAATAAATCTTTGAAAACAAGGGGTTTAAGAGCTGACCCTTTATTTCTTCATGTTGGAATCACTGAGTGATGATGTGGTTTTAGAATCTTTATGACAAAAATGCCCTCAAGTTGACACATCTGGCAGGCACAAATGATGGTGTTTTTAGGTCCCCATTAGCTGTTGACATTCTGTGCTGAAATTTGATTTCCTCTCATTTAGTTTTACTGCAGGAGGAAGCATCCTCAGCTTCCGTAAGGGAGCGGCCACCTGAAGAAGTTGCAGCTCGGCTTGCACAACAGGAGAAGCAAGAACAAGCTAAGATTGAGTGTATGTAAACCTGACGCTCCTTAAGCACTTGGGTCGTCTCTCTCGGTTGCTCTCTCCTTCAGCTGTCACACAGGTTTCTCATCTGTCAGCTCTTTGTGGTTTCTTTAGTGGTGTTGCTCTGTTCACCATCGTTATTTCATCATTTGTGTTCTCTCCATCTAAACTTTTACCCAGGTGACAAGGGCTATTCTAATACACATAGATTCAAGTGATTCACGTACTGTGTCCTTTTGTTCTTATCATGGTTAGTGCTGAAGATTCTTTATACTCTGCGGAACAGAAAGCATTTACGTTTTGGCCACTTGCCTAAGAATCTTCTAACTGTTAACACTCATACATTTATTTGTGCAGGTTGGAATGGCTCCCACTCTGGTTTATTACCTGGCCTCTGGAGTCAGTCTAGCTGCCCCCTTATCTGACACCATTGGGGGATGGAATGTTCCACACATTGCTGGTTTCCACCTAACCGAAGCATATTCCTTTTTCAGTTTCAATTTTACGTTAGGTTTTTTGATGGCTTAAAGAAAGGTGTTAGTGGGACTTCCTGGCGGTCCAGTGGCTAGGACTCTGAGCCAAGGGCCCAGGTGTGATCCCTGGTCAGGGAACTAAGAGCCCGCCTGCCACAGGGCCAAAAAAACCACAGATATTAGTTATCTAAAAATGTATTTTCCTGTCTTAAACGAGGTACCTGGAACATAATTTATTGTACTGTGCTGCAATATATAGATGTCCCTGGAGGTAGTGTGCATGTAGCTTTTTGCTGGACCAAGAGATGTTAGTTTTAAATTCTTAGGACAGCTGTTTATAGTTTTTCGGGTTTTTTTTGTTTTTTGTCTCCATCACGTTTTTCTGTTTTTTTGGGGTTTTTTTTGTCTTGAGTGGTTCTTGTTTTCCTTCAACTTGCTGGCTCTGTCCTTCTCCTAGGAGGCACATTTGTTAGAATTGTGTACAGAGTAGAAGGGCCAGAGTGAGCACAGATGTAGGGCATTCGTTTGATTACTTGGATTTGGTTTTTGGTCTTAGCTGTGTGGGTTTATTTTGGGGCTCTTTATTCTGTTCCATTGATCCATATGTCTCGTTTTCTTTCAGTACCACATTGGTTTGATTACTGAGCTTTGTAGTGTTGCCTGAAGTCTGGGAGGGTTATCTTTCCAACTTCGTTCTTTTTCCTCAGGATTGTTTTGGCAATTCTGGGTCTTTTCTCGTTCCATATAAATTTTAGGATTATTTGTTCTAGTTCTGTGAATAATGTCATGGGTATTTCGATAGGGATTGCATTAAATCTGTAGATTGCTTTGAGTACTGTGGACATTTTAACAATATTAATTCTTCCAGTCTAAGAACATGGGTTATCTTTCCATTTCTTAGAATCATCTTCAGTTTCCTTTATCAGTGTATCGGTCTTTCAACTCCTTGGTTAGGTTTATTTGTAGGTATTTTATTTTTTGGTGTGACTTTAAATGGGAATTGTTTCTTTACTTTCTCTCTGATGTTTCATTGTTAGTGTAAAGAAATGCAACAGATTTCTTTATATTAATCTTGTATCCTGTCACCTTGCTGAATTCATTTATCAGTTCTACTAGTTTTTGTGTGGAATCTTTAGGGTTTTCTATATAGAGTGTCATGTCATCTGCATATAATGACAATTTTACCTCTTCCCTTCCAATTTGGATACTTTTTATTTCTTTTTCTTGTTTGATTCCTATGGCTAGGACTATCCAGTACTATGTTGAATAGAAGTGGTGAGAGTGGGCATCCTTGTCTTGTTCCACAATTTAGTGGGAAGGCTTTCAGCTTTTCACTGTTGAGTATTATATTGGCTGTGGGTTTGCCATAAATGGCTTTTATTATTATGTTCTCCCACATTGGTGAGAGTTTTTTATCATGAAGCAGTGTCGAATTTTATCAAACACTTTTTCCGCATCTATCGAGATGATCATGTGGTTTTTGTCTTTTCTTTTGTTGCTGTGGTGTATCACAGTGATGGATTTGCATATGTTGAACCAACCTTGTGACCCTGGAATGAATCCAACTTGATCATGGTATATGATCCTTTTTATATGTTGTTGTATTTGGTTTGGTAATATTTTGTTGGCGATTTTGACATCTCCATCAAAGATATTGGCCTGTAATTTTCCCTTTTTTTTGTAGTGTCTTTGTCTGGTTTTGGTATCAGGGTGATATTGGCTTATAGAATGACCTTGGGAGTGTTCCCTCCTCTTCAGTCTTTTGGAAGAATTTGAGAAGGATAGGTAAAAGTTCTTTGTATATTGTAGAATTCCCCATTGAAGCCATCTGATCCTGGATTTTTGTTTGCAGGGAGTTTTTTTAAATTATAGATTCTATTTCACTTCTAGTGATTGGTCTGTACAAATTATATTTTTTCTTGATTCAGTTTTGGCAGGCTGTATGTTTCTAGAAACTTGTCCATTTCTTCAAGGTTTCCACTTTGTTGGCATATAACTGTTCATAGTATTTTCTTCTTAATGATTTCTTTTGTATTTCTGTGGTATTAGTTATTATTTCTCCTCTTTCATTTCTTATTTTGTTTAGTTGAGTCCTCTCTTCTTCTTGGTGAGCCTGGATAGAGGTTTGTCTATTTTGTTTACCCTTTCAAAAACCAGCTCTTGCTTTGATTTTTTTTCCATTTTTTTAATCTCTGTGTTATTTATTTCATCTCTAATCTTTACTATTTCCTTCCTCCTGCTGAATTCAGGTTTTGTTTGTTCTTCTTTTTCTAATTCTTTTAGGTGGTAGGTTAGGTTATTTATTTGAGTTTTATTTATTTGTTTTTGAGGAAGGCCTTTATTGCTATGAACGTCCTTCTTAGGACTGCTTTTGTTGCCTCCCATAGATTTTTGTATGGTTGTGTTTTCATTGTTGTTTGTCTCGAGGTATTTTTTGATTTCTCTTTGATTTCCTCGTTGACCTATTATTGGTTTTTTAGTAGCATGTTGTTTAGTCCCTATGTAATAGGCTTTTTCTCATTTTTCTTTCTGTGGTTGATTTCTAGTTTCATGCCTTTATGGTTGGAAAAGATGCTTGAAATAATTACTATCTTTAATTACTTATCCTTAATTTGTTGGGCTTGTTTTGTGTCCTAGTTTGTGGTCTGTCCTAGAGAATGTTCCATGCGTGCTTGAAAAGAATGTGTATTCTGGTTGTTTGGATGTAGTGTCGCTGTAGATAGCAATTAAGTCTAACTGTTTTATTGTGTCATTTAGGATCTCTTTTGCCTTGTTAATGTTTTGTCTGAAAGATCTGTCTGTTGATGTCAGTGGGATGTTAGTCTCTTAATATTAATGTATTCCCATCAGTTTCTCCCTTTATGTCTTTTAGTATTTATGTGTTTAGATGCTCCTATATTGAGTGCACATAAGTTAATGAGTGTAATATCCTCTTCTTGTATTGATCCTTTTATCATTATATAGTGTCCATCTTTGTCTTTCTTCTTTGTCTTTCTCCATGGCCTTTATTTTAAAATGTATTTTTTCTGGTACGAGTATTGCTGCCCCTGCTTTCTTATTGTTTCCATTTGCATGAAATATCTTTTTCCAGCCCCTCACTTTCAGTCTGTATGTGTCTTTCACCCGAACATGGGTCTTTTGTAGGCAGCATATTGTAGGTTCTTGTTTTATTATCTAATCTGCCACTCTGTGTCTTTTGATTGGAGCATTTAGTCTATTGACATTTAAGGTAATTATTGATAGGTATGTATTTTTTGCCATTTAAAGTCTTGTTATCCAGTTAATGTCTTCTTTGTTCCTTTCTTCTTCTTTTTGTTTTTCCTTTTGTGGTTTGATGGTTTTCATTTGTATTATGCTTGAATTCCTTCTTTTTGGTTTTTGTGAATCTGTAGCGTGTTTTGATTTGTGGTTACCCTTGTTTTCAAGTGTGTTAACCCGTTGCTATATCTGCTTGCTTTAGACTGGTAGTCATATAAGCTCAAACACATTGTAAAAGAGCTACATTTTCTTATTCCCCTCCCCCACATTTTGTGATTTTGATGTCCTATTTTATATCTTCATGTTTATCCTTTTGCTGTTCACTGTAGTTATAATCGCTTTCACAAAATTTTTTTGATTGTTTCTTAAACTATATGCTGGCTTATTTAAGTGATCTTCAATCCTTTTATATATATGCCTTTCCTATTGCGATTTTCCCTTTCATATAGAAAACCCAAAACATGTTTTATTTTGAAAAAATTCAGATATACATAAAAGTAAAAATAGTGTAATGAACCCACATAGATTCACCATCTGGATTCAGTAATTATTAATATTTTATCATACTTTTAAGTGAAATTTTGATTCGCTAAATCTGTATTTTGTTTGTTTTGAGGGGGAAATACAATGCAAGACTCAACAGGTGAAGAGGGAAAGATTAAAGTCATTTGGCAGGAGGGATCTAGTTTTTAACTTTTTTTTTTTTTTTTAACTTCAGCACTAGCCAAGAGCTTAGAAGATACTCTGAGCCAAACTGCTTGCATTACTCAGCAGGCTATTGTGGCTCAGAATGCTGCGGTCCAGGCTGTCACTGCCCACGCCAACATACTGAAAACAGCCATGGACGATTCTGAGGTGGGCCAAAGAATATTAGACATGATTTCTTCCTTCTAAGTTGGGCTTTCTCTCACTAAGTGAAAATGAACTAGAATGATTGTCTTTTTAGAAAAACAAACAAAAATGAAAAAAAAAATTTCAGGTGTTCTTGTTAATGAATTTTATATATGGTGCTTTATCTCACAACGGTGATGTGGTATAAGAATTAGTTCAGATTTGCTTTCATATCTTAACAGTGCTTGACTGTATTTGTTGTTTGCCTTTTTTCTTTTGCTTTAAAATCGCCAGCCATTTTTTAAAATAAACTTTTTTTTGTGAGATACTTTTAGATTGACACACAGTTAAAAGAATAATACAGAGATCCCAGGTACCCCAAAACACCAGCTACTTTAAATGCTTATGTTGATTATTTAACTTACATTGGACACTTCAAAGAATAAAGTAATTACACTAATTAAAATGTAATATTGGGACTCGGGGCTTCCCTGGTGGTGCAGTGGTTAAGAACCTGCCTGCCAGTGCAGGAGACCCAGGTTCGAGCCCTGGTCCGGCAAGATCCCACATGCCGTGGAGCAACTAAGCCCGTGTGCAACAACTACTAAGCCTGCGCTCTAGAGCCCGTGAGCCACAACTACTGAGCCCACGTGCCACAACTACTGAAACCCGTCCGCCTAGAGCCCATGCTCCCAATGAAAGTATCCACCACAGCGAGAAGCCCGCGCACTGCAACAAAGAGTAGCCCCCACTTGCCGCAACTAGAGAAAGACTGCGCACAGCAGCGAAGGCCCAATACAGCCAAAAACAAATAGATAAATAAATAAATTTATTAAAAAAATGTAATACCGGGACTCAATAAATTCCCTTTATAATTATTCAGTTATTCGGTATATAAAAATGTATCTTGACACCAAGTCATTTAAAGAATAAAATGAAATAGAGAACCTATAAATCTCAGGAATCAGGATCATGCATGATCCGTAAAGTTACTTTGCCACCATGACTGTGGTTTTTAAAAAATTTAAATACGCTTCAGATTGCTTTCGTTGTATGTATGTACATCATGAAGGAGTTAAATTAGACCTCTGTTGCAAACAGTCAAGAAACTACACCCTTTGAAAAATTAAAAGAAAATTCTGTTTTGTTCAAAGTCCACAAGAAAAATTTAAATCTTAGTCAGAGTTCAGTCAGGAAAGTAGAAACCACACAGGAAATATTTACTATGCTGTTTATACACATGTATAGAGAAGACTGGAAGTTGCATGATATCAGGAAGTTGAGTCCAAACCCAAGTAGGTTCTTTCAGAAGGACAGTGATTAGAAGCTTTCGATGTCCATGGTACTGCTTTGGTGGAAGGCTGCATAAGAGGGTATTTCCTCTTCCCACTGAACACATAACATGTAGTGCAGGTGGATTAGACAGTATGAGATCGTTTACAATAAAGATGTTACAACTAAAGGATACTTCATAGTAGCACAGTTAACCAGATTGGGGAGTATTAGCTGGTGTTAACAAAATAATCAGAAAAACGTATTGAACACAAGTTTTGAAGTGTTAAAAATTGATCCCAACTCTGTTGTTTGTAGTAAAAGAAGCTGTAGGTGCACATGGGCTTGTTCTGTAATATATACTGAGTTAATTTCTCAAAGCATTGTTTGTAAACAGTTGGACCAGGCTTGATCATAGGGGAATCCGATGTCTGTTTTACAGGACAGCTTATCCTTGGACCTCTATAAACAGGAATACCTTTAACAGAGGGAGACACATTTTGGCCCCCAGATATGTCATTGACATTTACATGATTCATGAGTCTGTTTGGGTTAGTTATGAAGAGTTATCTTAATACAATACCAGGGTCTTGTAACAGCATATGATAAAGTCTTGGAAAATTTTTTGTACAGGATACTGATATGGCCCAAACCAGCAACATTTTTTGATGTATTTTATTTTGCAAGATGGCTAAAGTGGCAGTTCACTGAATCTTCAACTTGATTATCCACACCATGAAATTAATCGGTTTTGTCACTTTGCAACAATCTATGTAGAACATAAAAACTAGAAAAGTGAGATACAAAGATAGAAAAGAAGTACCAACTATTTCTTCTAAAAGCAGGGGTTCTTAACCTAGAGTTGGGTCTGTGGATGGAATTCAGGGGCTCGCTGAACTTGGATGGAAAACATCTTTATTTTCCCTAGCCTCAAAAGCTTCTCCTTCAATTACGAATGGTGACAACAGAAGCAGTAGTGTGGGGCTTCCCTGGTGGCGCCGTGGTTGAGAGTCCGCCTGCTGATGCAGGGGACACGGGTTCGTGCCCTGGTCCGGGAAGATCCCACATGCCGCGGAGTGGCTGGGCCCGTGAGCCATGGCCGCTGAGCCTGCGCGTCCGGGGCCTGTGCTCTGCAGCGGGAGAGGCCACAGCAGTGAGAGGCCCGCGTACCGCAAAAAAAAAAAAAAAAAAAAAAAAAAATTCATTCTTTGGTAATTTAGTATGTTCCTATTCCTCTCTAAGGTCCTAGCGTAGTATATAATTACCCCTCAGTATCTGCCACGGATACCAAAATTCACAGATGCTCAAGTCCCGTAGTTGGCCCTCCTGCATCTGTGGATCCAGCCAACTGCAGATTGTGTAGTACTGTGTTGAAAAAAATCCTTGTATAAGCGGACCAACGCAGTTCAAACCTGTGTTGTTAAAAGGTCAACTGTACTTTGAAGAGAAGCCATAAGGTGGTTTTTGCTTCATATCTACACATAATATACTACTTTAAACTATATGTACTTGGCAAAAGAAAAGGGAGGGAAAAAAAGTCATTTAAAATAGTTAATAACTAATTTAAAAATAGTTTTAAAGAGTTGAAACAGTTCAAATAACATTCCGCTCATTGTTTATATGATGCAAAGTGAGAGGGGGATGCAAGCTGGACTCACGTATGCCACGCCTTCAGTGATCGGCTTTCTTACACCTCTCTTGGGTGAGCGTCTTGCTTCACTGAGTGTGATTATAGTGTTAGAGGTGGTTTTTGTTTTTGGTATATGATGTATCCCCTAAGTATTAGCCAACTCTGCTCAGTTGAAGAAGTGGCAGTCAGTTCCAGTGCTGGAGCAAAACACGCTAGACCTGCCTAAGGAATTGTCAAGGGAGACATATATACATATATAAGATAAAATTCACATTCTGTAGAAGTCAGCTCAAGGTGGAGTGGGGTTCTTGACAGTAGTTGATTTTCTCCTTAAAAATTATGAAGGGTCATTCATTAGGGTGATGTTTTGGAGGAGTAAGGACCCTACAAATGTGAAAGCTTTCTGCTTATTCTTACTGTGATTTCAGTGGACCTGCAAATAAGAAAATTTTAAGCTCCAGTGCTTCATTGAAGAATGATTTAATCAACAAACAGTTCATGACAAGTTACTGTTCTTACTAATCTTTTCTGCTTCATATCTCCTTTTGAGACTCATAAAAAATATCATGTCTCCTTAGAGAATGCTTGTGCGCTGGAGCACAGTCTTTTACAGTTTCGGTGCGGGTGGTTGATGGGAGATGGTTCATGGGTTTCTTTGAGCCTGTCCGTGAACATTAGATTAAGAGTTCCTCTTCCGGAGAAATAACGTATATAACTTTTTACCTTTGACTTTCATGTCACTACATTCTGCATTTAGTCATGTTATTGTGACAATGATAGCAGTTATTCGTGTTTACATAATTAAAACTTCTTGTTTAGATTGCAGGTGACAAGAAGTCGGCTCAGTGGCGCACAGTGGAGGGTGCACTGAAGGAACGCAGAAAGGCAGTAGATGAGGCTGCCGATGCCCTTCTCAAAGCCAAGTAATTACTCATGGACTTTAACAAGTAATTAGGGCCTCCTGGTGGCTTTCTTTGTACTGTCTGCATAGAAAGAGGAGGCAGAGAAACCCTTCCATCCCCTCTCCGCCTGTACTGTATTGGTGATAGGAGCACGGAAGCTTAAAAGGGAGAGAGGGAATAAAATATTGATATACAATCCAGCCAAAATAAACTTGGCAGAAGCCTATATAAAAGATTTTGTATAAACATCAAGTTTTTCAGGCTTCCCTGGTGGCGCAGTGGTTGAGAGTCCGCCTGCCGATGCAGGGGACATGGGTTCGTGCCCCGGTCCGGGAAGATCCCACATGCCGCGGAGCGGCTGGGCCCGTGAGCCATGGCCGTTGAGCCTGCGCGTCCGGAGCCTGTGCTCCGCAACGGGAGAGGCCACGACAGTGAGAGGCCCGCGTACCGCAAAAAAAAAAAAAAAAAAAAAAAAGCTTTTCTTTGGGTTTTTATTTAGGTGATATGTATTCTACAGATTTACTGAGGCTCTGCCATCGTTTCAAGATTTTTCTGGGATGGCTTGAGCAGTTTTATTAGAAATTAAAGTATGTCACAGTCTCTTTGCCTTAACTACCAAAGTAGTTAGCGTATAATGAGTCTAGTTTTATGCCACCTTGACCTTTCCTGGAAGTTGGCTAAAACTAGAATCAAGCAAGCAAACCAAGTACAAGATCAGCCTCTGACAATGGGAACCTACATTTGAATAAAGAGCTCTAATCAACGTTATGGAATTGTTATTGGGTGGGCCAAAAAGTGCCTTCGGTTTTTTAGGTAAAAATGAAAAACATATTTTTCATTTTCTCCAAGAACTTTATTGAACAATGTTTCACCCTTTTGTTCCACTGCCTTCTGCCCTTTTTCAGGCAACTTCATAATTCCATCTTCCCAAAACTTTTTATCTTTTTGAGCAAAGAACTGTTCGAGGTGCCTTTTACAGTCTTCCCGCGAATTGAAATGTTTTCCATTAAAAGAATTATGTAAAGACCAAAATAAATGAAAATCCGAAGGTGCAATCCATGTGTGGTGAATACGGTGGATGAATCAGAACTTCCCAGCCAAGCTGTAACAGTTTTTGCCTGGGCATCAAACGTGCAGTCTTGCGTTATCCTGATGGAAGATAACGTGTTTTCTGTTGACTAATTCTGGACGCTTTTCGTCGTTGATCTGATTGGCAACAGTACTTGTTGGAATTAATCGTTTGGTTTTCCGGAAGGAGCTCATAATAGAGGACTCCCTTCCCGTCCCACCATAAACACATCACCTTCTTTGGATGAAGACCGGTCTTTGGTGTGGTTGGTGGTGGTGAATTTCTCTTGCCCCATGATCTCTTCCATTCCACGTTATTGTACAGTATCCACTTTTCATTGCCCATCACAAATTTGTTTTAAAAATGGAATGTTTTCATTACATTTCAGTAGAGAATCGCAGGCGGAAATATGGTCAAGAAGGTTTTTTTCCGCTTAACTTACGTGGAACCCAAACATCAAAGCGATTCACATAACCAGGCTGGGGCAAATGATTTTCAGTGCTTGATTTGAATATTTTGAGTATGTCGGCTATCTCCCATGTGGTGTAACAGATTTTTCTCAGTTATTGTTTCAATTTGATCGCTATCGACTTCAACTGGTCTACCTGACCATGGAGCATCGTCCAGCAAGAAATCTCCAGCACGAAACTTCGCAAACCACTTTTGACATGTTCGATCAGTCACAGCACCTTCTCCATACGCTGCACAAATCTTTTTGTGCGTTTCAGTTGCTTTTTTACCTTTCTTGAAATAAAGTGTAATATGCGGAAAATGTTGCTGTTTTTCTTCCACCTTCAATATTAAAATGGCCACACAAAAAATTCACCGATTTTGATAATTCTTTTTTTAAATGCGTGCTGATACGACAGCTGTCACATACAATCTAACAAAATTGTTTAAGTGCTACTAAAGCCATCTTATGGAAAAAACCGAACAAACCTTTTGGCCCACCCAGTCAATATTTGTCATTCAAAATTTTGCTGTCTTCTTAACAAAATATTTAGAGAAAGAGAAGCCTTCTAATAAAGCCAGCATATCTTTTAGGAGATTGAAGGCATTATGCTCACATCAGTAGCCCATGAGTCCGGGCTCTGAGTTCTGTGTTTTGTGGTTGGGTAGACCATAGTCCATCCAGCCTGAATCGTGAGGGCTCCTGAAGACCCAGCTATTTGCTTAGCTCTTAGGCCTCCTCCCTTGCCTTTGCTTTCCTCAAGCTCTCATTGGCAGGGGAGTCAACTAATCCTTGCAAAAGCTGCCATTTATTGAGTGCTCCTGATGTAGCAGGCACTGTGCAAGGTACTTAGCATGAATTACCTCTACTCCCTGTATAAGGGTGAGCAGCAAAGGAGAGTCCGGTCTGGGAGCTGAATCCAAGTCTCTCTGGTTCTGAAGCCTGTGTGTTCTCCTGTACACCATGCTGCTCGTCCAGTTCACTCTATAAATCTAGCTTCTCACCAAGGTGTTTTCAGTTATTGGTGAGGAAAGGTTCTCTGCCTGTTGACTGAAAAAGCACTGAGTAGTTTTTTCCAAATTAAATTTTTCATAGACTTAACAATTGTTTGTCATATTCTTTAATAAAGTTGATAAGGACTAATACTAAACCTTTGTTTTGTTTTATTGGTTTCCAGAGAAGAGTTAGAGAAGATGAAAAGTGTCATTGAAAATGCAAAGAAAGAAGAGGTTGCTGGGGCCAAATCTTACATAACTGCTGCAGAGGGGAAACTTCACAACATGATAGTTGATCTGGATAATGTGGTCCAAAAGGTGTGTTTTTTAGATCTTGTACAAGTATTTTTTATTTTTAAATGTAATTGTTTTGTCAAAGGATTTTTAAGAATTCCGGAAAGTAGTAAGCTTCCTATCATCATTCTCTCTTTTCCCTTGAAAAGAATATTAGTTGTAACTAATCTTAAAAACTTGCTTTGGACACAAAGTGGATTCTTCAGTATTGTTGATACTTTTTATAATAGGTAAATAGTTGCTCGTGGTCATTACCACTTACGGAAATCTCACAAGTCTGCATTTGTGATGTGTATGAGTAATTTCCTGTGACCCAGAGAAAGAGGGACAGGGGCACAGTGAGATGGGACAGGGCCTGCCCATGGCATTTGAATAGAATTAGAAGGAAACAAAGACAAGACTTACATTCCTTTTTCTGAGCTTGAGATTTCTTTCTAGATATTGCTTACATAGTCACAACCAAATGTAAATAAATCATTGAATATGACTTCGAATATTTTGGAATGTTTATGGTACTTTTTGGTCATTTTAACCACATACCCCTTGTGTCTGTTCAGGTTAAAGCAGCTCAGTCTGAGGCTAAGGTCGTGTCTCAGTATCATGAGCTGGTAGTCCAAGCCCAGGATGACTTTAAACGAGAACTGGACAGTATTACTCCGGAGGTCTTGCCAGGGTGGAAAGGGAAAAGTAAGTACAGCTGACGTGTTGGTACTTTCCCTTTTTTTTTTTTTTTCTTAACAACTGATCAACTGATCTAAACTTGCTTCAGCTCCATTCTCTAGTCTAAACCCCTCTGGCATGCATATCTCATCTGATACGCAGTATCGTGTTTTCAGCATTTTATTTCAGTCACACCTGTGACAGGTGACACACCTGGTTTAGCCATGGTGGACGCAAGTTCCAGCCAGTGTAATTTGGAATCTAAGTGAGTGAAGTGACATAACCTTGACTCTGTTAGCATATTATATATATGTAAAATTATTCAAAACCTTTGTGACTTTAAAAATATTCATAATGAATTACTTAAGGCACACCTTATGACTGCTCTGTGACAACGCTGGTTGAGAACTCACCCAGGGGTGCTGGGTGGAAAGGAAATCTGCTGTGTGGCCTTCAACTTGCCAATACTCAGACTGCATGGAACTTGGATGACTCAACAGTTACACGTTGTAACTGCAGGGACTAGTCACCTTTCCTTGAAGCTCTGTGAGAGTAATAAGAACCACGGAGATTACCAAGCTCAACAAAACCAAAACAGTACTTCTCAAATGCCAGTGTCTGTTAGAAACTGGACATCAGGTAGCACCTGAAGAACTGGCATTACAGACCTCTCTGGGGTGAAGGTGTCAAGGCTGCATCACAGAACCGTGGCTGGTCTAAGGAGCTCAGGTAATAAAGACAGTGCAGGAATTTTAACAGCATCATAGCCACCCAAGGAGATGTCATGGCAAGAAGTAGAGTCAAGGCTGTTGTTAACTCAGATGTGTAGTTAGTTTTTTTTTTTTTTTTTTTTTTTTTCTTTTTGCGATATGCGGGCCTCTCACTGTTGTGGCCTCTCCCGTTGCGGAGCACAGGCTCCGGACGCGCAGGCCCAGCGGCCATGGCTCACGGGCCCAGCCGCTCCGCGGCACATGGGATCCTCCCAGACCGGGGCACGAACCCGCATCCCCTGCATCGGCAGGCGGACTCTCAACCACTGCGCCACCAGGGAGGCCCTGTAGTTAGTTTTTTTAATGTAGTTGACTCACTTAAGAGGGAGATAGATACCAGATGCTTGTCAAAGCAAAAAATAAAAGTAAGACTTGTAAGAGAGGATTAAATGGAGAATCACACAGAGTTTAGTGTGGGAACCGTGAGTCAGTCTTATTTGAACGTTGGTTAAACTTGTTTGAACTGACTAGCAGCAGAGGGGACAGTGTGGACAGTGTGTCCTTGAGCAGGCCTGCTTCAGCCACATCTGTACCGTTTCCCTCACCAGCATCTTTCAAGGGCTGGGCTTCACTGAGGTTACAGAGACAGACGTGATTATCCCAGAGACATCCTCCTCCACAAGCCACTCTACCACGTTACCTTTTCTTAATCCCTCTGAAATACTCACTGGTTTTTGTTTGTTGTGTGTGTATCTCTGTCCATTGGATGTCAGCTCCTTGGCTTAAACCTGACGTTGGTAGATAGTAGGGAGGCTAGGTTGGCTGTAGTAAATTAAATAAGGTTGAAAGGGCAGGTCAGGCTTTGCCTGTGGAGAGTTAGTTATGAGTGCCGTCCCTAGAAATTTGCATTCTCTCGTCTAAAATACTTGTTTTTGGTCTTCCCAGTAGGCTAAATCCTACTAATTTTTCCATGCCAGCCTGTGAAGTTTTTAGCTTAAAAAATTGGGGGGCCTGGGTCGGGGGGAATTCGTTGGTGGTCCTGTGGTTAGGACTCCGTGTTTTCACTGCCGAGGGTGCAGGTTCCATCCCTGGTCAGGGAACTAAGATCCTGCAAGCTGCGTGGTGCGGCCAAGATAAAAAAAAATAAAATAAAAAATTAAAAAAAATTTTGTTTGGCTGATGAGAAAAATGCCCATTGTAAAGCATGAAAACATTAAAGCAGGTGTTCTCAGCTCAGGGCATTTTTGACCCCAGAGAATATTTGGCAGTGTCTGGGGACAGACTTGTCACATTGGGGGGTTCTACTGTCATGTAGGGCAGAGGCCAGAGACGCTGCTCAGCATCCTACAGTGCACAGAACAGCCCCTCCAACTAATGATTATCTGGCCCAGAATGTCGGTAGTACCAAGGTTGAAAAACCCAGCATTAAAGAAACGTATCATATAGAAAGGGAAAATCCTCTGCAGTGTAATCTTTGGATTATTTTTTAGAGGGAGGAAGGCGACCTCCATTTAATTTCTTATTTTTAAAATAGATTGAAAGGTACAAGTGGCACCTGCTGAAGGTTTTCCCTTCCAGCCATGCCTATAGCTGCAGAGCTTTCCTGCCAGTGCTACTGATGGCTTGTGTCCCTCTGGAGGTAGTGACTTATTCCATGATTACCTCAGCCCTCAATATATGTTCTCGCTTCTGAAATCTGAACTCTTTTGAGACCTATACTAAGCTCATTAGTACTGATTTGTGTTACCAGTTATTTTTCTCTTATTAGTCTTATTTCCCTAAGTTATAAGTATCCTGGTGATACTCATCTGTCTAGTACTTTTTCTGTGTTCTCCAGAGCTGAGCACAGTGGCAAACGTAACAATATTTAGCTAACATTGTTGAGCATTATTTTATGTCTAGCACTGTGTTCTGAGTGCTTCACATGTAGTAACTTTTTTAAAGTTCATAACAGTCCTTTGAGGTAAGTTTTATTATTATGCCCGTTCTATAGATGAGAAAACTGAGACACAGAGGGCTTAAGTAGTTTGTCCATGTTTGGGGCTAGGGCCAGGATCTCATTCTTACCTACTAGCCTCACTGTTCTCTGGCTGATCGATTTGTATTGGCAGCACAGGACCCCCTTTTGAGCTTTTGAGAAGAGGAATGATGTGATTATCATAAGTAGGAAAATTCATTTTTATGAGCTTGAGGGTGAGTTTGACGTAGGGTGGGATGCTTCAGGGTAAGGAAGCTCTTCAAAGCTGCTGGAGTAATCTGAGGGCGAAGTGATATGGATCACCCAGTGTGTATGCCAAGGGCACTGAAAATGAGGACTAGGAAAGAGACTTAGAAGCGATCATTCACCAATCGTTTTGTTTTGTTTTTGGCTGCACCTGTGCGTCTTGTGGGATCTTAGCTCCCCAACCAGGGATCGAATCCAGGCCCCCGTCAGTGAAAGCGCCGAGTCCTAACCACTGGACTGCCAGGGAATTCCCAGCAACTGGTTTGTTGAACCATAACTTGTATCTAGTGAAGTTGACAACGTATATACTCCCGATGCAACAGTTCAGCTCCTAGGTATGAGCTCAGGAAGACTCAGTAGAATGTTTATAGCAGCACTGTGTTCGTAAGAGCAGAAGAATCAGACACTTAAATACCACACATACGTCAGTGCAGATGAAGGACCCAGACCATTTCTCTTGAACATAAATGTTAAGGAAAGGCAAAAAGTTGCAGACGAATATGTAAAATAGGATACCACTTACATGAAGCTTAAGAACATGTAAAATGAAACTCTGTATTGTTTAAGGATGCGTGCATATGTGAAGTATAACAAAATGAATGAAAAACACTATTCAGGTAGCGGATACCACTGTGGGAGGAGGGAGGAGGAGCCGCTAGGAGGTGTGCACATGGGTGTTGCCAGGATGAGAGAATGAGGTGCAGTTTGTAGGTTGTCAGTATTTCCTTTATTGCTAATAGACTAGTATATGTAGCCATGCTTGCGTGCCATGTTGAGACTGACCTATTATCTCTTAGCCTTGTCCATCTTTTGCCAGTTTTTCCTGCAGCATTGGGACAGATCCCTGTGTCTTTGGTTGAATACCAGATTAAGTAGTTGAACTTTTAGAGCCATTTTGGATGAAATATACTTGTCTTTGAACTTGTTGAATCCAAGGGTCATACCCAGGATGTTAAGAAGCTTATTCTGAGAGGCAGGAGACCGGCTGCGGGTCCCCTCCTGTCAGGGCTTCACGCAGTGGTACTTGTGGTCATGGTGGGGAGCATCATCCAAACTCTTTAGAATGTTTTTTTTTTCCTTACCGCCACGTCAGGGAGTCATAATTCTTAGTTTAATTTGCACACGTTAAGCACAAATTTAATGTGAGTTCACTGTTTTCAAATTTCCAAAGAAGAAAAATTAATTTCTTAAGTATTTGCAGTGTTAAGAGAGGCGTGGTATTGAGAACACAGTCAGGACTGTGACTTCGTGAAATAGTCTACAAACTGATGCAAATGGGATAAACAAGAATTGTAGTTTCCATGTAAAAACTAACTAAGTTGATTGCTTTACAAAAGTAGTTGGAGATGAGTCCCCAGAAACCAAGACTACTTTAATATCATTGACTCTCTTGTTTTCTGAAATGTTAGAATTTACCTTGATTTATATGTTTTCTGATCCTTTAAAAAAAATTTAGGAAATAAACTCATCATTTTGCTTTCCAGTACTAAAATATGCTTTTTCTACTACTAGCTTCTGGTTCCTTCTTTTGGATATTCCTATTTAATGATTAATAACTGAAACATATACTTACTTTTTTTCAAACTTATTCTTTTTCTTTGTAGGTATTTCTGACCTAGGTGAGTAATTATGTGTATTTTATGTTTAAAGACTTCTGTTTTGAGTCTTAAAAGACTCAAGTCTTACTTTTTTGCCTATGATTCTTATACTAAACCATCTAAATTAATCTAAAGTAGAATTATGTTGCATGTGATAAATCTGATTTGTATATTTTTGTCATCCATGTGCTCTCAGGAACAAAAATGTTTTCACTATGTGATTGGAAACCTGTATAGATATATAGATATATATGTATATACATTTTAAAGTTTTTATTTTGTAAAATTTGAAACATTAAAAATAAGAAAACTATAATGAACTCCTGTTTACCCATCACCCAGCTTTAGCAGTTACCGACACATGGCTGCTTTTGTCTCATTTATTCCCCCAACTTACGTTGAAGCAGATCCCAAACATTATATTCTTCAGCTTGTAAAAACTTTCAGTATGTTTTTTTAAAAATGTGATCACCATACCATTGTCCCAGTCAACAGTAATTCCTTAATGTCATCAAATATATCTCTTAAGTGTTCAAATATCCCTAATCACTTTATAGAATGAGGTTTTTTTAGTTGTTTTGTTCAAATCAGTATCCAGAGGAGCTACACATGGTGAATTTGGTCAATAAATCTCTCATCCTCACTTCGTTTTTTTGCTTTTCAATCTGCGTGTTGTGGAATTGAGTTGTTTATCATAGTATTTCCCATATTCTTTATTTTGCTGTTAGAGCCATAATTCTTAACCTGTGGTAATATATCAGAACACTTCTGGAGTGTGAGATTGGGGAAAGAAAAAAAAAACATCAGAATCAGAATCTTTGGGTATGATTATTTTTAAAAGGTCTACAAGTGCTTCTGATGGACACCTCTGGCTGCAGATCAGTGTCCTGGATAATATTATCTGTGTAAGAAAAAGTAGAGAACTCTTATGAGGGAAAAGTCTGAGAGAATTTGGATTTGATTCAAGTTTTCGCAGGAAATGTAGAAGTGAGTACATTTGTAAGCTTTGTATTTATTTGTAAGCTTTGTCCTTAGAGGCAAAATTATGGTGAGTTATAAAGCCAATTTATAATCAGTTCAGATTGGAAGTACTGCTAATTTGGGTTCCTGGAAAAAAACAGATTCTATACCTGGAGGCCTCCCTGAATTATTTTGCTTGGGATTGAAAACGCTTAGTTGCTGGCCGTGAGCTGTGAAGTTCTGATTACACGGCAGCCTCTACATCTCTTTTTAAATGTCAGCTCCTCTTGGCTTTTCTTCCTAGCTGTTTAAATTACAATCAGTTGAGGCACGTTACCTTGTAGATGTATGATTTTGGTGAAATCATTAACATTTTCATGTGGTTTTGTTCAGCTGACAGGCTGTCCACCGACGACCTAAACTCCCTGATTGCTCACGCGCATCGCCGCATCGACCAGCTGAACAGAGCGCTGGCCGAACAGAAAGCCACGGAGAAGCAGCACATTGCCTTAGCCTTGGAGAAACAGAAGCTGGAGGAGAAGCGGGCGTTTGACTCTGCAGTGGCAAAAGCATTAGAACATCATAGAAGTGAGATACAGGCTGAACAGGACAGAAAGGTAAAGAAAGGAGCAAAACTGCCTAATGTTTAAAGTGAATCTAACTTGTTTGCTTCTAGAGGTAATCCCAGCAGTCACTGACTTTAACGTACTAGCTGTAAGTCGGGCCAACCCCCCTCTTGAATGGAACTTTGGCCCTTGTTCTAGTCAGAACTTCTGGGGAAGGACTGGTCTAGCAGAGAGCCTTTATGTTGAGCTGATGCAGGAGTGTCAGAAAGTAACGAGCTGCTGGCATCCAGGATTATCCAGCTTGCCTTTTCCCAGTGGAGCCTCTGTCCGTTTAAGCAGTGCTGAAAGAGTCTGTTGGATTCCCAGTATATTTGTCTCCTCAAGTGTTTTTTTTTGTTTCTTTGTTTGTTTATTTGGGGTTTCTTTGGCTGCAACACATGGCCTGCGGGATCTGGTTCCCTGACCAGGAATTGAACCCACGCCCCCTGCAGTGGAAGTGCTGAGCCCCAACCACTGGACCCCTCTCTGCAAGCGTTTCTAAGTAGTTAGTGGTGAAGCATGGATGAAATAACTGTAGTCTTCTGTCTGAGCGCATCATGTATTAAATAGATGTCTACAGGCTGATTTGGGAACCTGACTACTCATCCTACCTTCGCGTTTTCTCAGCTGCACGGTTGACCATTCCCTCCTCCTTTTTTAAAAAAATTAATGAATTTATTTATTTTTGGTTGCGTTGGGTCTTCGTTGCAGTGCGCAGGCTTCTCATTGTGGCGGCTTCTCTTGTTGCGGAGCATGGGCTCTAGGCGCATGGGCTCAGTAGTTGTGGCGCACGGGCTTAGTTCTCCGCGGCATGTGGGATCTTCCCGGACCAGGGATTGAATCCATGTCCCCTGCGCTGGCAGGCCTATTCCTAACCACTGTGCCACCAGGGAAGTCCACTTCCTCCTCCTTGAAGCTCTTTCTTCCCTAGGCTGCCAGACCCCCCACTTGCTGGCCTTTCCCCCGCCTTGCTGCCTTTGCTTAGCCTTCAGATATCGGCGTGCGCTGGCATTGTTCTGAAACCTTTTATCCATCTAAGCTGCCTCTAGGTGCTCTTCGCTAGTCCTGTGGCCTTGAAGTTTAAATACCGTCTATTACTGACACTTATATTGCTGGCTCTGACCTCTGCCTTGGCTTCAAGGGCTGTCCAGCAGCGGACTTGGTGTCTTCACCTGGATTTTCAGTAGTCATTTCAAACTCAACATGTTCAAAACAAATTTCTTGATTCTCTCCAAACTGTCTCCCAGCCCCTCAGCTGTTTCTGTCTAAATAAACCTCCATCCACTCAGTTGATGAAGCTAGAAATCAACGCTCAGTTGTTCCTCCATCAGTTTTTGCATCCAGACCATTGACAGAGTCTACCAGCTCTGCATTCAGAATAAATCCCTCAACGCTCCACTTTTCTCTCTTTCAGTCACCACCACCTTAGTTCAGAGTATCATCTTAACAGGGTCCCTGTTTGCATACCCATCTTTCTATGTCTATTTACACAGGCAAGTGGTCCTTATAAAATGTATTCTCATCAGACACTATGCTGCTGAAAGTTCTCCACTGACTGCCGACTGTATTTAATATAAAATCCAAATTCTTAACTTATACCAAAGAAGCCCCTTGATCTCATTCCTGTTTGCTGTGAGCCAGGCTTCCCTTACTTCCCTTATTTCCCTAATGTACCAGGTACCTTGGGTTTTTTTGGTGTTGTTTTGGTGCCTTGACTACATCTTTTGCCCTGGTGTAGCCCTGTCCTGTTCCCTTCAATCTAAAGTAGAGTCTCTGTATTACTTTCTCTCATATTGTCCTATTTATTTTCTTAAAAACAAGTACCACAGTCTGAGATGTCCATTTTGCCTGTCACTGATTCCTCTCTTGAAATGTATACTGCAAAAGAGCAAGAAGTTTGTCTGCCTTGAGCACCACTGCATCCAAGCTTATAGTAGGCACTGCCTGGCACAGGGCTGGCACTTCATAAATATTTATGCACTGACTGAATGGGTTCATTTATTAACTATATTGTTTCTGAGAAAAAGGAAGTTATGATTTCCAGGTAATTAGTATTAAATAATTTGTAATATGACCCATGGCTAATTGTTAGGCCAGACATTATAGGCTTTTCATAGTTTTGGCTTGATTTGGCCTGTGTTGAATCTAAATTCATACTAAAATAAGCAGTTTCAGAGGAGCTTTCTTTGTTGAGAGAAGCTGTGTTCAGTAACTGTCAGATATTTGTTCCTTTTCTTAACAGTTCTGCAGGGTAGGCATTATTATTCACAGACAAGAAAATGGAGACTTAGAAGATGAATAATTTCCCTAAGGTCACACAGATAGTTGCGGTGAAGCTGTGTTTGATCCCAAGTCTTTGTAGTTATTTCTGTGGTCTCGGATTTCTTGATTCTCAGGGGAGCACGTGATGCAGGAAATGACAGTGTTTGCTTTGTACAGGAGGCAGCCTGGTGATATGGAAGAAACTCAAGTCTGGGGGTTAGAGAGACCCCTATTTGAAATCTGATTTCGCCACAGCCTTGCGACATTGTCTGAGTCACCTTCCAACATTCAGCTCTCTGATTCGTATGAGAATTCAAAATAAGAATGTGTTCCCATGCACGGCTCATCGTAAGGGGTTCTGGACGTGGAAGCTGCCATCATCGTGGTTACTGGTCTTTCTCTTTTGCTAGAAGCGTATGTGGAGAATTGAGAATTCCTCATCACTGTGCTTGGCCTCACAGGTGGAGGAAGTCAGAGATGCCATGGAGAATGAAATGAGAACCCAGCTTCGCCGCCAGGCTGCTGCCCACACCGACCACTTACGAGATGTCCTTAGGGTCCAAGAACAGGAACTGAAACACGAGTTTGAGCAGGTGAGGACCTGTCGTAAAGCATCGTCTCCCCTTCAGCCTCCTTTTCCCCTTTACGTTCTAAACAGTCTCTGCTTTCCTTCTGATGTGCTCCATGTCATTCAGTCTGAGTGGAAGAATGGGGACAGATTTCTAATGGTGCCTATCCTTGCTGGAGGGGGACTTTTGTATATTTCACATCTGCTCCTTTTTACATAAAGGTGTGCCTGTGTGTTACTGATCAGATGTGTTTTGTATTTATGTCCTAGTCATTTGGAGCCTTCAAAGCTTTAAGGAGGGTTGGTTCAGGGGGTTTCCGGAACGCAGGTAATAATACTTGACACATGTATCGCCTGCTTTATCTCCACAAACTCTTGTGGATTATGTGGTAGTTCTGAGATTTTTATATTTGAGGAAACATCCCGGAGAGGTTAAGTTTGGAAACCACAGCAAGCCATCAGGATACCTTTAATCATAATTAGTTTCTACTCGGCAAGCCATTTATAATATATTAATGTATTATTTTGTCTCACAAGAAGGGAATGAGGTTTTCCAAGTAAGGAAGTCCTCCAGAAAACTGAAATGTATACCAGTATGAAAAGTTATATGACTTTGAATTCTCTTTGATGAGTATTTTGAGAAAAATGAACTCTTAAAGTGGAAGATATTGAATACAATTTAATGTCTGGGTGGCCATACAGTTACTTCTTTTTCTAAAGTTGTCATTTTCTCATTTTAATAGACTTCTTTCTTCCCCTCCTGGTCTTCTTCCTCTAATATTAGGTTCCACCAGTAAATTTGTAGAAGATGAAACATCACCTATGCTTTAGGAAGCTTTTGAAACCTTACACCTAATGTAGGAGTTTCATGACACCGGTTTTGAGATGTTAAAGGCCCTCTTTACTTTTGGAGGCAACAGCTACTGGAAGACTCAGTGGCCCGATAAGTGACATGCACTGCCGTAGCATCACTCCTCTCTGTGCACTATTTACCATTGCAGGACCTGTCTGAGAAACTCGCGGAACAAGAAATACAGTTTCGTCGGCTCAGTCAAGAGCAAGTTGACAGCTATACTCTGGATATAAACACTGCCTATGCCAGACTGAGAGGAATCGAGCAGGCTGTTCAGAGTAAGCACGTGGACCTCTTACAGCTAATTTCCTTCAGCCCTACTTCTTAGGGTAAATTCTTGCTATAAGGATAATGGTATACATGCATTGACATTAGGGAATCAAGATGCCGAAGACCCTCTAATAACTTTTATTCATTTCTTAGACAATTAGCCCCAGATTTGATAAGTTTGTAGTATAGAGAGTTGTGAGAAGAAATTTAAAAGGATCTAAAAATTAAACCTAAGTAACTTGAAGTTTTACTCCTTATGTGACCGGCATGAGATCACAAGGCAGTTCACCCAACACACTCTGGTTGTGTCTCACGTGCCCTGAGTGGAGAAAAAGGTCAGTGTGCTGCATTGTTCGCCCTCCAGGCTCTGCCGTTGGAGGGTTACCTGGAGGTGGTGGTTTGCTGGTTCCACCCACCAAATGGATGGTAGTTATGCTGAGGCCTCCATGTGCCACACTGGAAGGGAAATGTCCTGACAGTGAGGATTTTATTAATAAAATGGGTTTCTGTGGGATGTGATGGAATCTTTTTTGTCAGATAAGCATAGCAATAAGCTAAGTACTCATGAAATTTCAAGACCCAGTAGTCCGTTTCTTTGTAGAAAGTACAGTTTCTGATGGCCTTAATGTAAGTCTTGGCTTAATTTAAATATCACATTTCTTTCTCAAACATTTCTAAAGATAAATGTATCTGAATTAGATACCCTGCATCTCCTAGATGTCACAGGAAGAAAGAAGGGAGACTCATCTGTGCACATCCACCCTCCCAGCTTTCTCCACGGCTACAGTAAAAACAAGTCCTCAGCAGATTATGTCGTGCCTTGTTGCCTCTTGTGAAGAGGCCAGCTAGGAAAGAACGCACCATAAATAAGTGGTGGGATGGGCTTGGCAGAGGCTCTCTCCAGCCCCGTCTTCCACTTCTGTGGAAGGTGTACCAGTTCTCTCTGTGTACGAGGACATAGTCAGGTGGAGAAAAAAGTCTGTCTTTGCCTTTTTTTTTCAATAGGTCACGCAGTTGCTGAAGAGGAGGCCAGAAAAGCCCACCAGCTCTGGCTCTCGGTGGAGGCATTAAAGTACCGCATGAAGACGGCATCTGCAGACCTGCCCACTGTTCCCCTGGGTAGCGCAGTGGAGGCCATCAAAGTCAGCTGTTCCGATAGTGAATTTGCCCAGGCTCTAAGCGCAGCCCTCCCTCCAGAGTCCCTGACCCGTGGGGTGTACAGTGAAGAGACCCTTAGAGTCCGTTTCTATGCCATCCAAAAACTGGCCCACAGGGTAGCCATGATCGATGAGACCAGGAATAGCTTATACCAGTACTTCCTCTCCTACTTACAGTCCCTGCTGCTGTTCCCACCTCAGCAGCTGAAGCCACCAGCAGAGCTCTGCCCCGAGGATACAGACACATTTAAGTTACTGTCATATGCCTCCTATTGCATTGAGCATGGTGACCTGGAGCTGGCGGCAAAGTTTGTCAATCAGCTGAAAGGGGAGTCCCGACGAGTGGCACAGGACTGGCTGAAGGAAGCCCGAATGACCCTAGAAACTAAGCAGATAGTGGAGATCCTGACAGCATACGCCAGCGCCGTAGGAATAGGAACCACTCAAGTGCAGCAAGAGTAAGGTCTCGGAAGAGTCCTGTCACATTTCATGTCAACGGAGATCGGCAGTAGTACGTGAAGGGTGTGCAGCAAGGTCTCAGAATTGCCTAGCAGCGAGCAGGCGGCAGGTGCTGTTCTAAATGTGAACACCTGTTGCATTTATATTTCTCCTTTCTGCTCTCATGTCAGTCAACTCCAGGGGCGCTTTACTTGCAACTTGTGTAACATTTTCTGTTTTTCAGGTCGTACTGATCAGGCTTGTGAGCCAAGCAAAATCATGTTGGTGGTCACTGTTGCTATTGGTTTTGCCCTTGGAGCAAACTGAATAAAACAGAAATTGAAAACTGAGTAGCTTATCCCTTTTCAAAAAGTATCAGTTCTAGTTTGTTGTGTATATGGAAAATTTCCTTGAGAAGCAGAAGTAGCAACTCCTGGGCGCTCAGTTTCCAGGCTCTGAACCGGGTTTCAGAAGCCCTAGGCCTGTTCTTGGCTTCGAAGGTCCTAGTGAACTGATTCCTGCTGGTCAAACTCAAGAGTGATGTAAGTATAAGCCAAAATGCCAATACATTTATAATTGGAGATACATCATTCCAGTGATTCAGAGGCACTAGAAATAGTCTGTATCCCAAACTACGATTGCTACCACAGGGAAAAATAATATTTTATACTGGGATCCAATACACCCGCACACACCCTTATATGCATGTATACATGAAACAGTTTCTGGAACCATTGCTTCTCCTTTCTACTTGTGATGTACTGTGTTCTGGTCTGTGGCATTAGAAAAATGTTGGTGTCTTCTCTACCCACAAATTAATTCCACAGCCCTCAGAAAAGTTCATGGCTCCCAGTTCTGGAACACCGGTAGTTGGCCTTGCTCCTTTCTGGTATGTGGACTGTGAATCTCTCCATTGAAGTGGGGGTGGTGAGCCTGGAATCTTAAAGGGGTTCAATAATTTTGTGGTATATTTGAACTGGATTGCTGTAAAACCCAGAGAACTTGCTTACATGGTTCACTTCTCTGAAGATTAGAACAGTTGCCATATTGGGTAAACATTAACCAGTGTTTCACCTTTCATTTTTTACTTCATGAAGTTACCGTCAACATATTTTTTCAAAATCATGTTTTTTTGTTGAGGTTTTTTTTCTTTTTTACAAATTTATTTATTTTATTTTTGGCTGCATTGGGTCTTTGTTGCAGTGCGCAGGCTTCTCATTGCAGTGGCTTCTCGTTGCGGAGCATGGGCTCTAGGCGCGTGGGCTCAGTAATTGTGGATCGCAGGCTCAGTAGTTGTGGCTCACGGGCCCTAGAGCGCAGGCTCAGTAGTTGTGGCGCACAGGCTTAGTTGCTCTGTGGCGCGTGGGATCTCCCGGACCAGGGCTCAAACCCATGTCCCCTGCATTGGCAGGCGGATTCTTAACCACTGCGCCACCAGGGAAGTCCTTTTTGTTGAGGTTTATGTGTTCATAAACAGATTATTGAAGAGGCATTTTTATCTGAGCAGCATATCTGGAAATCATGAAAGAGAGGGGTTGTCTATGTACTTCTGCAGGCGTAGCCCGGCTCCTGATTGTTACATTCAGGTCTGCACGGCGCCTGACGTTGTCCTTTGATTTGGGGACCCAGTGGTTCGTTTGGCGTTATTAACGGTCCTTATGTTCCTCCTAAGTGGATTCTTAATTCAACACATCTAGTTTCTCTGACTGGAACACACACTTTGTGTGATGTCCGTAACCTCTGCAGGTAGAGGTACTCTCGGCACCTGTGGGCCATTAAGCTTTGACTAGAAGATAATGAGGCTGTTCTAAACTAAGCCTTTCTTCCCTTTGGAATAGCATGAAATTGTAGAATACATTAACTTGCAAAGCTGACTAACTTATTTGTCATGTTAGAAGTGTTCATAATTTTTATTTTACTCAGGAAATGTGTAAAACATTACAGACTAGAAGGAAATAAATTTCTCTAGGAGCCCAGGAATAACTTCCTTTGGATGTGATTATCTGAGCTCACAGGAAGCAGGCAATACTGAGCGGTTTATTTTAGCTCTCCAAATCAAAATAACAAAAGCCACTGGCTTTCAACTTTAGTATTCCTTTAGCAAACCTCCCCAACCCTCACTGCATATTGAGAAACAAGGTGATGTTGAAAGGGGACTCTGCTTGTCCAGACCCTGATTTTTCTTCCTCATGCCCAGTAAGAGTCACATCTTCCTGAGCTATCACTCAGCAGCCCCTTAGGTGAAAAGGGCCTTCACTTGGGCTTAAAGAGCCTTTACGTGGGCTCTCAGTTCTACCTTCAAGGAGGTGGAATCATTGAAACTCTGATCTTTGCCTTAATGTTGTTTAAAGTTTCTAAATCAATAAAGTAAAATGTAAACTTAGGCAGTCTTTTTTTAAGGCACGGTACTTCTGTGTTCCTTAGTATTGACTTAAACCCTCTGCTTTCTTAACAGGTTCTGCGTAAAAGCAGTCTCCAAGTCCCAAATTAGTTGTCCCACCACTTCTAAAGTAATTTGAACTCAGTGCAGAAGAACAGATAATTTAACATAAACGGGAAATAAAAAGTGATTACATTTCAGGCCACTCACTCATCGGGTCCAGTGGGCACCATTTACCTGAACCAGGGCTCGCCTGAGCTCCCCTGGTTTCCTCCCTGCGGATGCATTCAGGGGCTGGGGGATCTGAGAAAGCAGAGGGAGCGCTGAGGAGGGGCTTTGCCTGGCTACGCCACCCTTTTCCACAGGGGGTGGTGCCACGGTTTCACTGGTTGGTCTGGGTTAGCTGTACGGATGCTGCCCTGGGGTCTCAGGAAGAAAGAGGAGGGGCTCTGGAGGGACTGTGGGGCACAAGCCAGCAAAGGCGTTGCTGTCGTGGGAAAAGATGGTGCTGGTATCGGCAAAGCTTAGGTTTTCCTGGGGATGACTTCTATTGGGACCTTCACTTCTCTTGGACGTTCTGTTTTCAAGAGTGAAGTCTTGCTGAGCTCTGTACACTTGCGTTTGATCTCCAGTGTTCCTTCTAAAATCTTCTATAAAGTCCACAGCTATGCAGGTCGGCTAGACAACTTTTTTTTTAATAAATTTATTTTACTTATTGATTTTTGGCTGCGTTGGGTCTTTGTTGCTGCGCGCGGGCCTTCTCTAGTTGCGGCGAGCGGGGGCTACTCTTCCTTGTGGTGCGCGGGCTTCTCATTGCGGTGGCTTCTCGTTGTGGAGCACGGGCTCTAGGTGCATGGGCTTCAGTAGTTGTGGCACACGGGCTCAGTAGTTGTGGCACGCGGGCTGAGTTGCTCCGCAGCATGTAGGATCTTCCCGGACCAGGGCTCGAACCCATGTCCCCTGCATTGGCAGGCGGATTCTTAACCACTGTGCCAGCCACCAGGGAAGTCCAAGGACAGTATCTTGATGTTGAAGGTGATCGTACAGATGATGGTTACTTCGTCCAGGGAAGGCCCTAGACAACATTCTTTTACAGGTTAGGCTCCCTCCCGGGCCAGGCTGGAGACGCCTCCACCCCCGCTCTGCGTACCTTACATTTGCTCACTCCATGTCCTAGCACACTGCCTTAATCACCCGAATAAAATATGCCCGTTTCTCAGGTAAACTGCCACTCTACCACTGAGATCTAATCTGAATGATTCTGTAAACCTTGCCCTGCCCGTCCGCACCCCTGGCGACCGCTATCTCACAGCACGTCCTTTTACCAGCAGTGAAGTAATTTACGTTGCCGTCAGGTACACTTGTGTGTGTTTATCAATATGCACGTATCTATGGTGCTGTAAGAATGTCACACAACATATGCAATGTACTTAATTTTCTAGTCCATTTCATTAAAATATTCTAGTCATCATCTGCAAAAACGGATTTCAAACCCTGCAGTTTGAAAGATGTGAGACAATCCATTTTATCAAGAGTGCTCAAATGTTCTATTGAACCAAAACCAAAATTGATGATAGGTTATTAACTTTGGCACAGAAAAACAGAACACCTTATACTATTAGAGGCTAAGGAGAGAATGGAGACCAATCCTACAGGCCTTCCCTAATTTTTTTCTGAAAAGCTGGAAGCAGTTATTTTGCCCAGAATAGGAATCTGGAATGTCTGTAGCACAGAGTTAAGACCACATGGCCACATCATCACCCACTTGGAAAGTCCACTACAAATTCATGTGCCATCCGCCCAGATGGACCTTTTCCCCGTCAACGCCACAGCTGCACAGCACGATGCTGAGGACTGTTCTCTGGCAGGATTCCCCGGCAATGGAAGTGTCCTGCATCTGTAAGGACTGCACTGAATGCATACTCAGCCCAGGAGAATCAGCCATTTCCAGGTGCTGATGAACCAGAGGGAAAGGGAGGGGCCGAGTTTACAGAAGCTTCCACGCAGCCATGTTCCCTGTGCAGATTTTAAGGCAAGATCAGAGGCTAATCTGCCCTACCTATCCCTTTTGCTCATTTGCTATGTCAAGGGGCTACTGGGGCGATGCACATGAATACTTAAGTAGCTAGTTGTTGTCATTTCCCCTGCCCTCTCTCACTTAGATGTCTTAAATTCTGGTGATCTAGGAGAAAACATGAGTCAATACTTAGGTTTCTGAGGATGTATGACTGGGTCCTGGCCAGAGGATAGAAAATGGAGATGGGGACAGGCACACGTCACAGACACATGTACAATACAGTAGCCCATAAATGGCAACCCCGGCAGGGTAAGGATGAAGTTGCTCATCCGAGGAGAACTCCTGGGATGCCTGGGTAAATCTGGCAATCAGATTATGAGCTAAGCAGCCTGCGCTAGAAACCCTTGTGAAGCTCCTGCAAGCCTCACAAGTTCCTGTTTGCTTCCCATACCACTTGCAAGTCATGAGAGGCTGGAGGAGAGGTTCTTGACCTACTTCTTGACAATCACGTCAAGAAGACACTTCAATCCTCTTGTCATCACATACATTTAGACCACGTTAAGTACAGCACAACTGAAGAAGGTGCCAGCACTCACGCAGAGAGAAAGGGAGAGATGAAACACTCCTGTGCAAGCCCCAAGCCTAGTGGGAGACTATGGGCTATTTTATAAAGATAATGGAGATGCATACATATGTACCTTAGTTACAGTATTTATTTAGTCTTCATATTCCCAGCTGTGCAGCCTAAACTCCTGACGTTGTTTAATCATTTCTAAGATTAATAATTTCCCACATGTAAATATCCCTGAACTTGGCTACTACTGACCCAGTATCAACTGTGATGTAATTGTACAAAAAGTTCCTTAAGGGCTTCCCTGGTGGCGCAGTGGTTGAGAGTCCGCCTGCCGATGCAGGGGACACGGGTTCGTGCCCCGGTCCGGGAGGATCCCACATGCCGCGGAGCAGCTGGGCCTGTGAGCCATGGCCGCTGAGCCTGCGCGTCCGGAGCCTGTGCTCCGCAACAGGAGAGGCCACAACGGTGAGAGGCCCGCGTACCGAAAAAAAAAAAAAAACACAAAAAACTTCCTTTAGACGCTTTCTGAGTTGGAGGAAGTGTCAGGTCATAGCATCAGCCAACAAAGGCTACAGTCCCCAGTGGGGGAGGGGCAAGCCACACTGACATCAGCTGACAAACACCGCAGTTGTGCAGAGCTTAAGGACATCACGACGTGTGTCCATGAAATGAAAATGGTAGCGCCCCTTCTGTTCACGTGGTAACCCTGGCACGGACGGTTTAGCTCAGGAATGAAACGTAAATAAGTAAGCGTTGTTACCAAGGTTCACCAAATCTGTATTCTCCTGTTTTCTTCCCGTTACAATTAAATACTAACATCTCAGTTCTCCAGTGTAATCACAACAGCCACGCTAGGCCACAGTAGCTCCTGATTCGACCACTTTTATCTGCCTTCGCTGACGTCATTGTCACTGTCACTGTCGCTGTCACTGGTCAATGCGGTTAGGTCTCCCAGGGCTTTCCTGTAAGAAAAATAAACGGGGGGGTTACACTGCAACTCGGGCTTGGGGCTGGGGGACTCTGCAGCTGCACTATAGCAACAAAGGAAAGGTTCCAACCAGCAAATAAACCTATAGGCCTCCCTGACTTTTATGACAAACGAAAAATATCATTAAACCAATACAGCCTGACTTTCTGCAAGGAAAGGAAATTCAGGGGGTAGAAAGCTGCCAACATCTGAATGGGCAGACAGACAAATGGTCTGCTCCACTTTCCTAACTTTCCCTGATGGTGACGATACAGGAGCCACTTACTTCTGCTCCTGGCTGAGGGGGAAGTCAGCCATTAATCTCTGGGCGAGGCTCTCACAAATAGGTAAGCTGAAGGCACCTGCCAGCTTCACTATCTCAATGGCCTGGGCAGGGCTGCCGGATGCTTTTGCATTGTCCATAAACTCGTTCAGCAACTCATTCCTGTAAAAGGCGAAAATGTCAACATTCCCCAACTAAACCCCTCAAAGATTTACATACAAAACCTAGTATCTTATAAAGATCAGTCATAAAATCCCCAACAGTAGCTTTGCAGACAGTTACATGGAGTCTATCTTTAAAGGGCCAAATAGATAATGAACACTGGTTCATCATGCTTTCACTGAGGATCTAGCCAGTGTATCCCCAGCGTGCTGTGATCACTGAGCACAGATTAAAAAAACAGTGCTTGCCTCAGGATGCCTCAGATGGTAGGAGTGACCGATCACCTACTTGCCCAACAGAAAAGTGCCCAATTGCCATGGCTGACGTATGTGAGGAAATTCCAACCCCCTTCCCCCAATAAGAGTTAAACGCATGTGGCTAATCCAGGAGTCCCCAGGCAGCCCTGTTAACTTGAACTTACCTAGGGATCTTATTATGTTTCCTGAAAAGCCCCAGCATTTTCCTGTTCAAGATGAGATAGGAAAAAGATTATGAATACTCATGGAACAGAAGGCAATCGAATGACCATAGCTTTTCTCCTGGACTCAGAGACCAAGTGTCCTTCCGAACAACCAGAGAGGAAGCTCCTGAAGACACGTCTGTGAGCTCCACCAGCTCCCAGCCCTGTCTTCCCATCAGAATCACCTCAGGTGCCTCACCTGCCTCTTCCCAAACTGCACAGATGCACATTACATTACAAATGTCAAAGGCAAATCTGCTTTGTTGCCAGGGTTGAGAATTGCTGGGGTACATCCTCCTCCAGAGGATCACTTCAGTCCCCCCAGGGAGGGAATGTATGCTATTACGTGGGCAGTGGGAAGAGAGGGACGCAAATACAATTTGATCTCTCTTCTCTTACAATCCAGTGTGAGTTCAGTGTGTCCTAAAACGACGTTATGAAGAGCAGGCTCAGATCAAGGCATCAGTCTCGTGTAAGTGCTGGCCGTCATCCTGCCACACGCAGGACGAAGGAGAAACACATACACTCAGCTCCCATGATCAGCTGAGGTCCGTACCCCTGCGCCAATCATCACAGCCTGATTCATAACAAGCGTGTGTCAACCTGCCCTAGTCGGCGAGTCCAAGCATCAGATGTTTGTCAGCAGCTGTGTGATTCGCCACCAGTTACGATCAGAGGAGGCAGCAAAGCCTTTAGCGGCCTTTCCTGGAGAGAGCAAACACCCACACCGTGGACTGCCCATCCTGTTCAAAGTAAGGTCCTCTCTAGTGAACAGCCAGGCACAACAACCCCCGTCACTGGCTCTTAACACCAACACACGGTTATATCCAACCCACCCAACTGTGACGCCCCTAGCAAGGACTCTTTCACTGACTTCTCCGCTTTTGGAAAAAACAACGCATAAGGTCTCTATTCACAGTTAAACACCAGAAATTAGTATGTGAGTGAAGTGCTGACAAACACACAGCACTGGAATACAGTGGCACAAACCAAAGACGGGCTCTAGTCAAGGCCAGGTTTAGTAAACTGGTAAAATGCCAGTTTCCGGAAGTCCCAGTACACAGCCCACACTTTAAGCTGGGGGGTGGGGGGGGGGAGAAGCATCCGTGAGATGACTTGAATAAACCAAATGACCAAACCATTTTCAAAATTAAGATTCTCCGATCACTTTGTTCTACTTTAGTGAACGGAGAAGTGACTTGCCCACGAATACAGAACACAAACACGGAAAGAGAATGAGCCCACGGAACCACGCCTTCTCTTAAACACATCAGGTATACTGGCTCCTCTTCCCCGAGTCTGCTTTTTTAGCTGGTATTTGGAAATTCCTATAGAAAACTCAGTACGTAGGAAACTCGTCTGTCTCCTGATAAACTACACAGTATACGGCCAAATTAGAGAAACTCTAATGACCAGGGTACAAGTTCTCTGAGATCCAAGTACAGGTGCTTCCAGTGACACGTGTGGCATGTACTGCACTCACCAGGCTTCCTGGGTTCTCCCGGCCCTTAAGAAGAGGACAGCTGTGTTGTTCAGAGAGCTGGCCAGCCAACTGGGAGCCGTCTGTCTGGCATCCTGGCTTTCGTAAGTCGATTTGATATCTGCAGCACAGTCAGCAAACGCCACCTGCAGCTGAGATGCTCTGAGAGTCAGCAGAAATGCCCAACTGGTTTTATGAGAATTTAAGTTCGGGAGGCTCCATAGGACCATTAAATTTTTTAAGCAATGCATTTTACTGTTGGAACACATCACATGTACAGCACACAGTATTTAAAAAAAAAAAAAAAAAAAAAAGCAAAGCACTCTGCCCTGGGGTAATAATGGGATCAGCCACATATTTCAAATCCAACTACGGTTTTGTTTTTAGAGAGCAATTTAAAAGAAGGCAAGCTGCTATCAATTGTCAGGATTGAGAGGATCCATTTTCACACTGCTTGCTCTGGACTAGAGGAATAGGAGTGACTTTAGATGGCAGAATTCTCCACAGTGAAAGGCAAAACCATGGAAAGGACCCTCACCGGCTATCGGCATTAGAGGATACACTGGTTAGTGTACATCTGATAACGACAGCAAAGCCTGAGCGTCAACACAAGCCTACCTCTGGTGGGTGCCGATCCCTCGCCATGAGCATCAGAATCTCTTCTTTTAGGTCACGGCGAAAAGTATGACCATATTCTTTACTATCTTGAAACAAAAAAAGAACAGAGTGAGAAGTGATCACTGGCATGTAACGCCAAGACTCTTTGGCTGACCTTTGTCCACTGTCAGCAGTCACCCGTATTTTTTTGGAGGGGTGAACATACACTGCTGACATGTATTCCAGGATTCCAGAAAACTAGCAGGATGATTCATGGTAGGAAAGGACAAATGAGCAGTGAAAGCCAGCACCGGTAACGTGCTCCCAGGCAAGCGTCAACATGGCACGTGCACCACACTCCAGCAGCCACCAGCTCTGCGCGGTTTTACGGCACGTGGGAATCGCCAACAGTCCTTGTACACTATCATTAGAGCAGCCTTGTAAGGTAGGAGGGCAGGGCTATAGTCTCTGTCTCAAGGCAACTTGAGGCAGACAGAAACTGACTTTATGATCAGTCACCTAGTGGATGAGATACAGCATCTTCTGCAGCCAATATACACACATAACCACACACACAAACCCACAGTCATGGCTGTTTCTTAGAAACCTGAGTGTCACTGACTGGTTAGCTTTTTTTTTTTTTAATTTTTATTTTTAAATTTTTGGCTGCGTTGGGTCTTTGTTGCCGCGCGTGGGCTTCTCATTGCAGTGGCTTCTCCTGTCGCGGAGCATGGACTCTAGGTGCTCGGGCTTCAGCAGTTGTGGCTCACGGGCTCTAGAGCGCAGGCTCAACAGTTGTGGCACACGGGCTTAGCTGCTCCATGACATGTGGGATCTTCCCGGACCAGGGATTGAACCCATGTCCCCTGCACTGGCAGGCGGATTCTTAACCGCTGCGCCACCAGAGAAGCCCCTGGTTAGCTACTGAAGCACAGTGATGCAACATGGTACAGAGGAATGAACAGCACAGGCTTCGGGGGTTGATATTTTTGGTGTCCCGGGTAATTAACACTGATGTCACACAAGTGCACAAAACCTAGCCTTTTCTTGTCACAAAGGAACCAATTTAGGTCTTTTCCACTACACTGTCACTCATACAATCCAATATGTAACATGAACAAATGACCCTGAAGTAGACCTCAACTACTGCATTCAATTTAGTCAAAAATGGAAGTTTTGGGGACTTCCCTGGTGGCACAGTGGTTAAGAATCTGCCTGCCAATGTAGGCGACACAGGTTTGAGCCCCGGTCCGGGAAGATCTCACATGCCATGGAGCAGCTATGCTCGTGCACCACAACTACTGAGCCTGTGCTCTAGAGCCCGCGAGCCACAACTACTGAGCCCACATACCACAACTACTGAAGCCCGCGTGCCTAGAGCCCATGCTCCACAAGAGAAGCCACTGCAATGAGAAGACCGCGCACCGCAACGAAGAGCAGCCCCGCCTCGCTGCAACTAGAGAAAGCCCGCGCACAGCAAGGAAGACCCAAACAAAGCCAAAACATAAAGAGTAGTAATAAAAAAAAAAAAAGGAAGTTTTTTTCCCTAACAGTGTTAACATGCTTGTTAATCAAAGCATAAGACAAAATGAGATGGGTCGGGACACATAAGCTGAAACTGACCTTTCCAGATCTGAGGAATCAATTCTAGCCGATTGGCCACATCTAATGCTTGGAGAAGATCTATCAGTGTTTGGGAATGTGGAAAGAATACCTGATTCAGAAAAATACAAATACGTTTTTCAAGTATTTCTCAGCAAAGACACCCACAAACATCTACAATGATAAATAGTAAGTACTGAATCATCTTACTGAAGGTATCAGGTCCTTATACCACTTCAAGGTGACATCAATTTGTTCCATTAGACAAAGCAAACCAAAGAACTTGGAACTGTAATGGAGAAAGAAAGCATGTTTAGTTTAAAATCCGTGCTTAATAGGGGACTGATTAAATTACAGCGCAGTCATATGATGACACATTACACAGAATTTAAAGACAGTAAGTTACACACAGTTTCAAGTCACACAGGCCAATGCTTGACCCAGGAGGTGCGGCTAACTGTGCTTTCTGGACTTCCCAGTTAACAACTTCTAATCCTCAACCGGTCACTGATGCCCCCTCCTGGTTAGACTCTCAGCTCATGGTGAGGAGAGGGTGGATATCCTATTCATTTTAAAAGCGTTCAACGTAAAGCGAGGATTTGGACCACACAGAAGAGAACCATCACACACCTATCAACAGGCTGCCTCCTTAAGTTCTTGTTTTTCTCTGCTTAAAAGCAAACCCATTTAAGGAGTCTCTTTGGGCTCCAACAGCTTCATCTTCAAAAACAAATGAGGCTGCGATGAAATCTTTAGGGACCCACCCTCCTATGAATTCAAAAACACAAAATAGGAGGGTTTACAGGGAAAAGATATATGGATTTCAAGTGTTACAGGGACGTCCCTGGCAGTCCAGTGGTTAAGACTCCACGCTTCCACTGCAGGGGTTGTGGGATAGATCCCTGGTCAGGGAACTAACATCCTACATGCTGTGTGGTGAAAAAAACAAAAGCAACAACAAAAAACCCCACAGTGTCACAAATAAAAACAGCTTAAAAGATACACAGCAGACATCTCAGTCTGACAAATCAGTTTTACCGCTGCTTGACTCTTCAAGTGTTCAATTAACTTACACTGTTAAGTCAGGGTCAAGCTGCCTAAAATCAGACCGCCAACAGCCTCCCACTTGCAGAACCAACTACTGGTTGCATACAGGTGCTCCGTTAATGCAAAAGGATACATTTCCAATACACTTACTAGTAGAAATTACGCCGATGATCGGGTCCAATGAATTTCCGGTTGTCTCCAGTGTTTAAAAGGTCATGGACACGGTAAGCAAGTTCTAGATCTCTGAGAGATGAGCACTGAAAATTTACAAGTAGTAAATAAGCATCATTCTGCGATCCTTATCAGCCAAACAGTGGCTCATTACATAAAGAGCTCATTATATCAAGAAAATAAGTACAGTTACCTGCGGAAACATCTATGCTGATTTAACATTATTATTGGTTGACAGCAAATGAATTACAAGAAAATGGGGGGGATGGAGGAATCAAAACAAATCACCAAGTTCTATGAAATTTAAAACAAAATAACCTTACTCTAGTAATTATACCTATATTTAGTAACTATATGAAAACACCTGGTTGCCATGCACAAGACAGCTGGAGTGCTCACTCCAGCATCACTATACTGGCCAAAAACCTACGAAATAACTCCAAAACCCACCCACAGGAGAAGTCCTTCCCTCCTGTGAAATAACTGTACTGCTGTGAACAAACAAGGTAACACGGAAATGCGTCTGGATGTGCATGTTTGAATAACCAAAGGAGAAAACCTGGAAGGACACACACTAAAATGTAAAGCAATTATCCTTAGGGAATAGGATATGCTAATTCATTCTGAAACTGCTTGAAAATTTTTCCTATGATTAGCATGGTAAGATGAAAAACCAAACTTAAAAACCATCAATTTAAAGTTACCAATAGGCAAATATGAAATACTCTGAAACCTTACTTTCAAACCTTACTTTCTGAAGAAAGGTATGAAAAAAGAAAATGTATACAATAAACACAGGGCAGGAATGTTGTGATTTTGTAGAGATTTTAGAGGAATGAAAAATTAGAACTAAAGATATGAATATAAGTAAGAGTCAGGAAGTGAAAGAATCAGGGAGAATCCCCCCACCTCCCCAATGATGAATTTAGGAGATGGATAAAAGAAAAAAGGAAAACAAAAGTTAAGCAAGAAATTGTACTTACAACCCTCATGGCTGACTGAAAAAACATATCTGAAAATCAAAGTTCACAAGAGCCTTGGTTACTATGGATAAAACGTTTTCAAGTCAGTAACATTAGTAAAAATCCTGGCAACAAAACTGGTAACGTGTAAGACAAACCTAACGGCATAAAAACTCAGGAGAGGAAGCATACAGCTCCCCAAAATTACTAAGCTAAATTAAACCCTGTCCTCGTCACAAGGCTCTAATACCCGGCAGCCAGGAAAACAGGGCTCTCTGTCTTATACAAGCAATTTCTGTACATACCGTCATCCGGGTCCTTTGGAGAAAATTTCTTTCCCGTTAATTCGTTCATGATGTCATAGATGATGAGGGACGATCCTTTTGAAGGGCTTTCTGCAGAACAAGAAGGCAACTGGGTTTTCTCACGAGTCCACTTCCTGTACAACCACCGGGTGTGCGGAACTAGTCCTAAGGCCACATTTCTCCTTCCTCCACCCAAGGCACGGAGCTGGCCGGGCACATCCCTGCTCGAGCAACGAGTGCACCCCCCTGCACAGAGTGCAGCTCTCCCCCAGACCTGGGACAGTGACAGGGGCTCCCAACAGAGACTCCACCCTTCCTTCTTAGGCTCCTCACAAGGTCGACTTGCCTTGAAACGGGGACAGACAGACCCTCACTAAGCCTGCATACTTAGAAAACAAACACGTCTTTGCTAATAAACATTGGTGCTCCTTTTAAATATAACCAGGGTGAGAGCCAAGAAAAAGAAAACTGTAGAATTAAAATGCACCTATGACATTTCCAGTTAAACATTTCCCATTATTAACCCACATCCCTTCCCCACCTTATCCATGTGCAAGTGATAATATACTTTCCCTGACAGCACAGTACTTTTGAAGTTCCTCGAGCATGTTTTCATTTGTTAGCAATCCTAATTATTCTGTTAGGTTTATAATAACCTATTTTATATGTATCATTTCTTCATTATTTTAGGCTTTCTCCTTTGGGTAAATTCCTAGAAATTATTATTACAGGCAGCCAATTTATATCCCTCAGACACACCAACATTCCTCCCCCCACGGCCCTGGGTATTACTTAGGAAGCACAAGTACCAATGACTTTAGTTAGCAACAGAACCAAAGTGATATGTGATGTCGAGGAGAAATGGAATAGGCTTTGGGGTCAGAAATAATAGTTTCAGCAAAATGACACCAAAGTTGAGTAAAATTTTGGAAGAGAGAATTACCATGGAAACTGTTTACCTGTTTTCAAGATAAAGTCAGTTAACTGCCCTCACTTCCTGATAGGTGACAATGTGAATTTAGTAAAACTAGCCCTCTGAAACAGACAATCAAGGTTTTCTGTTGTTTTCACACATAAATTCTACCACAGGACAGAAGGCCTAGAATTGTCATTTCTGAACCCAGAGGTTCTTTCTCAGGTTGGGGCAAATGGATAGGAACCAACAGACTGTGAGTGCCTGCGACCTGCCTTCCCAGCACAGGACACTGTGCACAATTCATTTCATCATTACACCATGATGGCATCACTCAGGGAAGGGATCCAGTTCCTTCTGACACAGGTGGTAAATGGTAGAGGTGAAATTTCAACTCAGGTGTGCCTTGCTCCAAAGTCCATTCAGTAGAGCACAGCTGACCTAAAACCAGGTGACAAACAGCCTCAAGGCTCTCCTGTGAGGTTTCAAAACAAAGTTAAGGTTACTGTGGAGCAGCGCCATCCAGCAGCTACCTGCAAGGATGGAGGTGTTCTGTACCTGCATTGCTGAACATGCAGCCAGCAGCTACAAGTGGCTACTGAGCACTAATGCCATGAAGGAATTTTTAATTTTATTTAATTTTAATTTAATAGCCATGTGTGGCTAAGTGGCTACTGTAGTGGACAGCACAGCTCTGGAGAGCAAAGGAACTCCAGACTAGTTTCTAGTTTCTCCTGACCAAAACTGCACAGCATCCTTTCTTTTAAAAAAAAATTAATTAATTAATTATTTCTGGCTGCATTGGATCTTTGTTGCTGTGCATGGGCTTTCTCTAGTTGCGGCGAGCGGGTGCTACTCTTCGTTGTGGTGCGCGGGCTTCTCATTGCGGTGGCTTCTCTTGTTGCGGAGCTCGGGCTCTAGGTGCACGGGTTCAGTAGTTGTAGCTCGCGGGCTCTAGAGCACAGGCTCAGTAGTTGTGGCGTACGGGCCTAGTTGCCCCGTGGCATGTGGGACCTTCCCGGACCAGGGCTCGAACCCGTGTCCCCTGCATTGGCAGGCGGGTTCTTAACAACTGTGCCACCAGGGAAGCCCCACCTGGGGGGGGGGGGTATATTTAATGACCTCCCTCCCCTCCAGCTCAAGTTTTACATCACAAACTAGATGTTACTCCCCTCAAGAATAACGTTTTGCTCAGGCTATAGACAATGTTATCTTGTGAACTGTCTAGTCTTAATTCATAAGCAGTGAAGTTAGCCTAATTCCTACATAATTAGAATTATGTAGAACTACATAATTAGAACTACATATTAGTAGCATAATGACATACATACCATGTTGATAAAACACCTGAATAATATAGTGATACGTTGCAAGCGAGGGTTCTTGTATTACCAGGTACATAGAGGAAAAAAATAAAATAAGTCAAACACAGCTATACAAAATACAGCTTACTGAGGCACACTGAACTAAAAACATATTAATGTTGGTATTTAAGTAAAAGATACATTTCTGTTCCTCTGAACAAAGACATTTGCTAGCTCATATGATTAACGTAAAGGTGGAAAGGTGTCACAGAGATTGAATCCCTCTTAGAAAGTCCAGACACCTATCACGGCCAATGCACAACGAGTTTCATTTAAGAAAACTAAAGCATACTAAAGTGAATCGATTCCCAAAACATCCTTCAATAAAGTAGTTACTAAAAAATATACAGCACACTAGCACACAATTGGGTTCAAATACTTAGTTATGCTAGAAAATGTCACGAGTTTAAAACCAGCCAACTGTAGGAGGACAATTCTCCCTAGAATTAAGAAATCCATAAAAAAGTACCGATAATACTAAGAGAATGTAACTTCCTATAAACAACACAAAGATGAGAAAAGAGCTCCCATCATAGTAAATACACGTAATTAAAATGTGCCAAATGGTGGAAAGGAAATTCCCAACATACTATGTAAACAGCAAGAGAGTTTACAGTCTCCTTTGTGCTTGTCTGGACCTGAAACCTCTGGTCAGCACTGTCTTCAGTGAGGGACACCAGGACACATCCTCACCTATTCCAATGGCTTTCATTTCCCGTAAGGTCTGTAAGGCTGGCAATTTTCCAATTGCATGAAATCGTCGGAGACATTTCAGAATAGTATTAAAAGTCTGTAGATTGGGTTTCACGTTCTGTGCAACCATTTGTTTCAGCAGGTCCTAGTTGAATCAAAAGCAGGAAGTATTTTTTATGCCTGGTAGCTAATTTATCCAATAAACTAATGTAACATACTAAAAAAGACTTGGGCTCTCTGCCTATGTTTAAAGTAGATTAATAAGTACATCCCCAATTTCAGAGTTATCTAGTAACTAGCAGGACCAGTAACTCTGCCCCTTACAGAAGCCCCTCCATCAGTTACCCTGACCCACGTGATCAAGGTGTCCAACTGTCTTTAGCGGCCTAGTGAGTTTGAGACTGAAGCAAGAGAGCAGACTAGAATGGATTGCGGTTTTTCCTTTTTTACATGCGCAGTATGGTATAACACGGTTTCTATGCCTGTCACTTCAATCCAGTGATTTTAATCTTTTTAAAAAATTATTTTATTTTCCGCTGCATTGGGTCTTTGTTGCTGCCGTGGGCTTTCTTTAGTTTTGGAAAGTGGGGGCTACTCTTCGTTGCGGTGCACGGGCTTCTCATTGCAGTGGCTTCTCTTGTTGCGGAGCACAGGCTCTAGGCACACGGGCTTCAGTAGTTGTGGCACGTGGACTCAGCAGTTGTGGCTCAAGGGTTCTAGAGAACAGGCTCAGTAGTTGTGGCGCACGGGCTTAGTTGCTCTGCGGCATGTGGGATCTTCCTGGACCAGGGCTCGAACCTGTGTCCCCTGCATTGGCAGGCGGATTCTTAACCATTGTGCCACCAGGGAAGCCCGTCAATTTTTTAAAACTTAGCTAATAAATTTTATCAATAAATGTGTCTCATTTTAATGAAAAACCATTATGAGAAATAAGTGAATAAAGCAATCCAGGTCTTCCTGGATCCGAACTGTATGCTTGGGTCACATGTCAGATACACCTACGTACACTACAGGGTTGCTGGAAGGGTGTGAACAGGTCATCATGAGCTGAGCGCCCAGCAGTGACTGCCGTGAAGATGCTCAGTGAATGCTGTCTCCAACCCACGTACTCCTAGCAAAGAATATTTTAGGCTTATTAGAAGACAAAGTGAGAGTTCCTCCTTACCAACATATTATTCCATTTTTCTTCAAATTTATCATTCACCACGGATGCTGTTGCTTCAATCAATGAATTGAAGGTGTGTACATCAGCTATAAAAGAAGAAAACTACTTTAACAAAATTTGGGGTTGAAGATTAAAGGCAAAGTGGTCATGCACACGTCTACAAAACTAGAAAACTACTCTTTTCTCTGGCTCTGGACTCCTGCTTCAATCACCAATACCACAGGAAAAGATTAAGAATGAACAAATGACTGAGGTAAAATCCTGAGATTTTATAGATGCCGGAGAGAAGGAAAGAGAAGGAAGGACAGAGGGGAATTCTCCAAACACACTCACCACGAAGTCTGTTGTTTAATAGTTCAGTGAACAAGTTCAATGCCTGCGTAGGAGCTCGGTGCTGGAAAAGGGAAAGTGTGAAAGTGAAGGATCATCAGATGTGTTCACTTAAGAAATATGTGCGTTCGACTGCTCTAGGGTTTGGGAGCACGCAGTAAACAGACATGGTCCCATTCTCAAGAAACGTATCCTCCATGCAGTGGTTCTCTACTGGGGCAACGCCGCTTCCCAGGAGACACTGAATAATGCTTGGAGACATTCTGGCTGTCCCAGCTGGGGCGGGATGGATGGACCACCGGCATGCAGTGTACAGGAGCGGCTCCTCAATGCCCTTCAAGGCACTGGACAGCTCCACAACAGCAGGTTATCTGGCCCAACTGTGAACAGTTCTGAGGCTGAGAAGCGCTGATTTAGGGGAAGATAAAGATACATAAAACAAACATTACCTTCACCATTCCTCGGATCATTGTGCAGTACGAGTGTGCGTTTTTCTCTGGCATGAGAGCGAAGATTCTCTCAGCGTTGTTTTTTGCTCTAGACACAAGAAAGTAAATGTGAACCAGAGGAAACAGAAAAAACCAGTAATAGCCACCAACTCACCATGTTCCAGGCGCCGTGCTAAGCATTTTATGCATATAATTTCAAGTAATTCTTGCCCCCCAGAGAGGAAGACATGGTTATCATCATTTTTTTTTTTTTTTTTTTTTGCGGTACGCGGGCCTCTCACTGTTGTGGCCTCTCCCGTTGCGGAGCACAGGCTCCAGACGCGCAGGCCCAGCGGCCACGGCTCATGGGCCCAGCCACTCCGCGGCATGTGGGATCTTCCCAGACCGGGGCACGAACCTGTGTCCCCTGCATTGGCAGGCGGACTCTCAACCACGGCGCCACCAGGGGAGCCCCTATGATCATTTTGAAAACAAGAAAAACTGAGGCTCAAAGACCTTAAGTTGTCCAAGGCTTTACAGGCAGAACCAGGACTTAAAAGGTGTGATATATACTCAAGGTATTAAGCAAAAAGCAAACTGCACAGCAGGGTACCTAGTGACGTTTCCCCACCCTCTTTCAACTGGATACAATTCCCCCTCAGAGGCAACCACAGACAAGCGGTGTCTCTAGATTCCTTTGTCCTATTCTAGCCTATCAATGTGCTGCGTTATACAAATCATGCTGTACCTTGATTCTCCCTGTTACCAATGTCCTGGAAATCAGACAGAACCAGGATTTGGGCCACAATGGTACTCCACAGTCAATGCTCTTAACCACCATGAGAAATTATCAATATCTACTGAAAAAATTTAATTTTTGATTCTATTCATTTTATCACTTCAAAAAAGACTTCAGATATTAATGGTAGCTTCCCTTTTTCAGACATCCATATGAGATACCTTTCTTTTATTTAGATGCTTCTACTCAGTTAATTTAATTCTGAAATGTTAAATGATATTCACCTTTTGTTTGGAAGTGAATACTTCTGTTTGCTGGCCACTAGTCTGAACCTAGAACTATGCTCTAGCATATGTGTATTCTAACATAATAAAAAATTGTGGATCTTTTAGAATTAGAGGTATATATTGCAAGGTAGGACTACTGATGAAACTACCAAAAGAACCATACCATGAAGGTTGCATGGAGTTAGATGGAAAAATAGAAGTCAGGTGTCAACCTTGTGCTGCTGGTTGGAGGTAAAGATCTAATGAAAAACGGTCCAAACACATGTGAAAACCAACGGAGACATTTACACTGCACACTGAAAACAAACTGCATTTTAGAATATTCCAGTATCGTATCTTCTTCAGGGGCTGATGGGGAACATTCCACACGCTGTACGGAGCCATAACACAAAGTGCTAATCACACGGTAACATACTTCCAAGTAACTCCAAGCTGATGACCAGCCTTTTTCTTAGGTTTCTCGTTATTTCCCTCTGTGGCTTCTTCCTGAAATGAACCATCACCAACAGATATAAAACAAAATATGACAATGGAATGCATTCTCTGAGGAAACTTCAGAAAAGCAAAGGAAATACAGATCCAGTAGAAGGCAAAAAGGAAACCCAGTGTTTATTAAGAAATATTAATTTCTGAAGTGTAGAGTATGCTCACTCCTCTCTGCCCACCTACGTATGAATTTTTGAGGGGGCTGGAACCAGGGGTTCCCCACCCCATCCCTTACACATCATACTACCACGTTAAGTAACAACAACCAAGGGGCCTGTCCGAACGTGTCTGGTCAAAGGTTTGCTGCATGTGGCAGGCAAGGTCAAAATATTTTTAAGGAGGGAAGCAGGGCAAAACAATCGTTAAAATCCATCTCCTGCTCCACATTTCTGTCCAGGCTACGTACTATGCCACAACACACCTCAGAACAAATCTCTTCGACCCTAACACATGGCACAAGAACCTGCCTTACTCTGAGGAGGTTTTACTACCAAAAGAAACTTTAAAAATCACTGCCAAAGCCATTACCAACTCTTCTGCTTGTTCACGTTGTTGAAAATTATAATTAGTTGAGGGCTCTTGGTTACCATAGTAACATAATAAATCCAAGAGACTGTTGGTTGTTTCCAGAGATACGGTGGTTCCTGTGGGTAGGAGAAAAAAGGGAAAGAAACTTTGAAGCATCAAAGAACTAAAGCCTATTAGATTAAAATTCTTCACTTTTTCTGTGAGCTGTGGCCTTCCTGGCTACATATTCAGTCTCATCCACCACTTTTTTGATGGATGTGTGTGCACTCCACATCAGCTTAAACACTTGGAGTGATGCAGACAGGACACAATCCCTAACAGTGCTGTGTGACAGGAAAGATAAAATACAAGATCAAGTTCGACCCTGTGCTCATTTATTTTACGTACTCATATCCCCAGAGAAATTATCTCACGGTTCTAACTATCATCTTCAAACTGAACCCTCTGCAAATGATTGCCACATTGTCCCCCGGGGCCAGTTCCATTTTTACAAATGAAAGCAGAACTATTCCACTTGGACCCAGGCCCTCACTGAAATACTTGCCTAGAAATACTAGCATAAATGCCTAATTATAGTAGCCTTTAAAAAATTATTGCTCAAAACATTATGTTCCCATCTTGACTCTTACGAAGGGGGAGAAAAGCGAACAGGAAGAAGTATGAAACATCACTTAGTGCTTTGCAAGAAAACTAACTGCATTTTTCTAAAGAAAATATACTGATAATACAAATGCCCAGCAGGAAACTTAAATGCCCAGAAAAGACAGCATGGCAGGGTGGACGGGACACCGGAGATGGAGTGTAAGTTGACTGGGTCTTACCATCTCAAAGCTGTGTAACCCTAAAGATTACCTGTAATCAGTTTCCTTTATAAAATGACGATAAGCACACCAACTCATAAGGTGTTCTATAATTAAATGCCTAGCAAAGTGTATGGCACTTATTAGGGCCTTGATAATAAAACTTTGTTTCCTCTCCCAGTATGTTGCCTCATTCCATTACTCTGAATGAGTTGAGTGTTATGGGTTTGACACACTGTCTTTAGTAATGCTTACTGAACATCTGCATGTGCCTACCCCACACAGTGTGTAATAAAACAAAGGAAGACGAGTCTTCGTACCAAGATGTTTATAGTACTCAACAAGCAGAGGGAAAAGCCTCCCTAAATGATAACCTGCATCAGCAATTCATCTGTACACCCGAAGCTTTAACAGGCTACACATCAAAATTCTCAAATCAAACACAGCTTTCTGCAAATGTTTCTTGTTGTGTTTAAGACTGTATTGAGTGATTCAGTCCAGTTTCTATCTCTTGCATGTTTGGCTGATTTTTCTCCTAAATCACTGAACAGCACTCGGGATTCTACAACTTAATGCTGCTGCCTTCCATGTTACTATAGGTACATTCTCATGACAGCTTACACGCCCTGGCACCTAGATCTACACCCCCGGAGGTTCATCCAGATCAAATTCAGAGAGCCGCAGGATTTGACAGAAGTGACTTTTTCAAGGCCACAGTGCTAACTGGTGCCAGAACCTATCCAAACCTCTGAGCCCGCAGCTTAGCGCTCCTTCCTTTTCAAATATTCCTTTTTTGTCTGCTTTATGCCTTCCAAACATAAAGAATATAGGAAATGTGAATAGAGTATGTACACACCTGATGTTAAAAACAGAAGCTAAGGAAGAATGGCTGTATAATTTGTCTACCTCTGATACAGCACAAGAGGACAACATACTAACAAAGTTGCAACTCTACCCCACCCAGTTTTAAAATGATGCTCAAGCAGAGCATGAAATAGGACATATTACACTATAAAAAACACAAACACAGCCACTGAGCAGAGGAAGGAGCACAGCACTTGTAACTTATACTCGTAACTTATCTGGATCACATACGTCACTGTGGCCCACTTCCAAGCCCATGTTCCCAGAGAGGCTTCAAATGAACTCAGTCACCTGCTTGCAAGAGCTGATCAAACATGTCCACAGAAGCTTTGACTTTTCTGAGCTTGATTCGTTCCTGCAGAGCAGCCTCACTTATATCTTCAATCTGAGGTTCAAAGTACTCAGGCATAAAACACTAGGAAAACAAGATGGCTAAAGTTATTGCGAACAGGGCAACGTGAAAGGTAGCTAAGCAGGACAAAATTTTGATCACCAACTAAAATAAAACGTCACGGCTCCGATTCATGCTTCATGCACCAGATACTGTTTTTTTTAACAACAATACCTCTGTAGGGAATATAACTTATTTCAAAAAACCTCTCCAGTCTCCAAAACAAGATTACTTAGCGATCTTCTAGCTTGGGGTGGAGAATTTAAAAGCACCCACACATAAATATTTAATCCATATCTGAAGAATCTGGTTTCCAACCAAACTTCCCAATTTCAAGGTGAACTTATTTATCCCTTGCTAAAACCATCCTTCCTACTTTCCTCCTAATCTTGGTTAAAAGTGCCACAGGACACCCAGTTGGCAAAGACAGAAACCTTTCATCCTTGATAGTTCTTTTACTCTAAACGTTTAGTACTACCAAGGTATGCTGATTTTACCTCACTCACCAATTTACCCAAATATTTACTGAAGGCCTACGACTTGATGCCAGGCACTAAGCTAGACACTGGGGATAAACAGACGGAAGTCATTCTCTACCCTCAAGATGCTCACAATCTAATAGAGAAAGCAAATAAGGAAATAATTATGATACAGCGTGAATGATAAATGACGTAAGAGGTCTCAGAGGTATGGGAATGCTGCCCGCCATGGGGGCAGGGGATCCACGGACAGCCTTAAGCAGAAGTGAGCTAAACATAGAAGAGGAACTGTTAGTCAGAAACTTAACGGGGAAAGGATGGCCAAGAAATGATCATTCCACTGCTGCCGCTGTCTTAGTTCAGGATTCTAATATTTTTATGGACACAATCACACCGACTACCTAATTTGTCCCCAAGAGTCGCTGCTTGAGAAGCACAAGAGGGTGTGTCTGGGGGTGGTGGTGTGTGCGTGCTTTGGAAAGCAGGGAGACGTGAGAGGGAGCAGTTTTAGACATAATGAGTCTGAGTTACTATTTCCACTAATAAACTCAGGAGGGCAGAGCCCATGTTTCGCTCACCACTGTATGACACGCTAAGCACGATGTCTCACACACAGCAGGCCCTGCACACTCCTCATTACTACAGAACAGAGGTAGCTGGAAATACAATCTGGAGTTCAAAGTAGAGATACCTAGGCCAGATATACAAGAATGCCAAATGGAGTATAAGGGTCACTGAAGCAGGAAGATTCCGGACAGAAAAAAGAGAAAGTGACTGAGCATGGAACCCTAAGAAAAAGACACCAAGGCTTAAGGAGTAGATAGAAAAGCTACTGAGGGAAACTAAAAAGCAACAGTCACAGAGGTAAAGATCTAAGAGTCTGGTGTCACAGAAGCCAAATGGGGAAAATAAAATGAAGAGCACATACATATAGTTTAATAAAGGTTAGTATTGTAAGCAAAGATAACCATAAACATTAAAAGACTTTTCACCCAAATACTGTAGGCATTCAAATGGCTACTTAAATATTAGCCATGAAAACTTAGTTTAAGTTACAATTACATGGTATTATCTGAAAATTCCAATTATCTCTCCTTACCGGTATATGAGGTTCAGCTATGTCTTTCTGAAAATATTTGGGATATGAATTAATAATAAACTTTGCTGCATTCTCCCCGGACTTCTTTGCCAACAAAAATGAATGCTATATAAAGAAAAAGATTTAGATATAAGTTGATATTACCTGTAATTTAAACTCAAGAGATCAAAATCACACCCTCAGCAAAAATTATTTTGCCCCCCTAAAAAAAAAAAGAGAATACAGTGATATACAGAATCCCAATTAGAAGTTAAACTACATAATTATTACTTATCTACCTCTGCTGAGTGTGACATAATTTCAGGTCACATCTTATATACAGCTTGAGGTATATAAAAGCAATGTGCTTAAACCGAGTGGATTGCTCTATAGTGGGAAAGAGCCCTAAGTATTAAAAACCCAAACCAAATACCCTCTCCACAGCCAATCTCTAAAACTTTTTGATAAAAGTAGTGAAAGATTCAGAAAATCTACCAATTTATCTATCAGCATCTGTAAACTTTTCAAAAGTTTTTACAACTAAGCTAAGTTATACATGTACTCTTGTACCCAAACCAACAAGATAAAACGTAATATTAGAAAAGTTTCATAAAAATACTCACAGATTCCATAGAGGATGTTGGTATGAGATAAGGATCATCTTGAAATGCATAAGGGGCAGCTGTCGCATCCTGTGGAGAAGACACAGAAGTCTCTTTAGCTACATTTTTATTAAGAGGACCTTGTGGGTTTTGGTGATGACTAAAAACTCTGCAAAGTAAGTTTTAACTAGACATGTATCACAGAAGCAGAAATATGTATGTTTGCAGACACTAATTCCTACACCGTACCCGCGGCTCTGTAGAGTTGGTTGTAATTAGGCACAACTTAAAGCAAACAATGGCTCAAACCCCCATGACTGCTTTTTAATTGAAGGCTATCACCGGGGACAATTTCTGTTTTAAACTCAAGGTCAAGAGCTTCTGAATTAAACCAGCCTGGGCACCAGCTTCCTGCACATGGAGGACAGGAGTTCCTGGGCCCTCTCAGGAGGCAGGCACAGCAGCTTCTCCACGTCCTGTTGCCCAAGGTTCTGTACTTCTTTACATTGTTCTAGGTGGAACCCTGAGCAAAATGAACCCTTCACCACCACCAGAGGCTCACTCAGAACGGCCCTCCAATTACTTCTTCTAGCCTTCTCCTATCCCTTGGAGCCCCCTTCCCTGGGCCTTCTGGCAACTTTGTTCCACAGGAAAAACTCAACTTGCATCCTGAATCTCTTCTGTCCCCTTGATGCCTTGTCTTACTGACCTGGATTCTCCAGGGGAGAGCCTCCCTGCGGCTCTCACAGGAAGGATGCTCATATCCAGGGCGCGGAGGCAGTGCTCTTTGGGGCCCTCGCTTCCTGACGCCTGACGCTGTATTCCCTTTACACTCATCTGAGGCTCCTTTCATCTGGTTGTACCACTCTCTACCAACACGTGGTGGGTGTGTAACGGCAACCAGAGGAAGCAGTTCTGGGGCAGCTGCCCTGGACTGTTACTCCCTGATCACCAGCTGCTGCTTGCCTCTGTCCTGTCCACCATCCTTATCAAATACCTGTTTGGTTGGGGCCCCTAGTTTTGTGACATGCTGGACTTCCCTTACTAGACTTACTCTTTCTATTTGTTTCCTACATTTTCCTCCCTCGATGATTTCCAAGCCCTTCATGGTTTCTGAGAAACAACTTCTCTACTCTGACCCTGCAGCTCAGATGCCTCACACTACATTTATCCCCAGCTGAACTTCCCTGACAGAGCTACTTCTCCCTCCTGTCTTCTCTATCTCAGTGAATGGTACCGAGCTCTCTGCAATCCAAGACAAAGATCCTCTCCTACTACTTCCATTCAACTAACGTGTCACCAGGTGTCGTCAACTCGAGCTCCTTAACGTCCCCTACCTACTCCACCGTCCCCTATCTCCACTACCACTGCCTTAGTTCAGTACCTTCCTTATTCATTCATTCCGTATTTACTGAGCACCTCGTATGTGCCAGGCATTATTCTAGCTACCAAGGAGACAATAAAATCTTATCCCCTATAGAGCTCACAATTTAGTGGGGAAAAAAATCTCCAGAAAACAAAAATAAATAAAACATAGTAATTTTAAAGGCAATAAGTGCTATGAGAAAGAAAGGAAGGAAGGGAGGGAGGGAGGGAGAACGAACTATCAGAGAAAAGAACCATACATTTATTTATTTATTCTTTTTTTAAAATTTATTTATTTATTTTTGGCTGTGCTGGGTCTTCATTGCTGCACACAGGCTTTCTCTAGTTGTGGCGAGCAGGGGCTACTCTTTGTTGTGGTGCACGGGCTTCTCATTGCAGTGGCTTCTCTTGCTGCGGAGCACAGACTCTAGGCGCATGGGCTTCAGCAGCTGTGGCACACAGGCTCAGTAGTTGTGGTGCACTGGCTTAGTTGCTCTGCGGCATGTGGGATCTTCCCGGACCAGGGCTCGAACCCATGTCCCCTGCATTGGCAGGTGGATTCTTAACCACTGTGCCACCAGGGAAGTCCCCGAAACATACAATTTTAAATCGTGTGGTTGAGGAAGGCCTCCATGAAAAGGCTTAAAGAGATGAAGGAGGAAATTATGTGGATATCTCAGGGAAAAATACTCCAGGCAGAATAAACAGCAGACATTAACGCCCTGAGGCAGACCCGGGCCTACTAAGAAAGTGAGGATTAGCCAGGAGGCCATGTAGAACAGAGCTAGCAAGGAAGGTGGTAGGAGATGTGGTCAGAGTGGCAGTGGGGGTGGTGGCTGAACACGTAGGGCCTCAGGTGCCCTTGGATGGACTCCAGCTTTTATGTGAATTATGACAAATGAGAAGCCATTTTATGATAAATAAGAAGACAAATGAATTCTGAGTAGAAGACCGATGTGGTTCAACATTGTAGCAGGTCACTACGGCTGCTTGATTGAGAACAGTCTGTAGCGGGCAGAGGAGGTGAAGAAGACAGAGACTGTCGTAACTAATCCAAGATGGTAAGAGATGACGGTGGCCTGGATGACCAAGGTGATCGTGGTGATGACAAGGGCTCAGGATTTGGATGCTGTGCAGGGAAAAAAGTTACCAGGCTTGAAACTGCTATTCTTAGAAAGGCCTGCTTACAAGGCCTGGTGGGCATCTGGGAACTTGGATTCTGGAGGGTCCCCACCATTCCCAGTACTCGTCTAAACTGTACTATGTGGTTTATGCTGAACTCCCGCTTTCCTTCTGGGAGTGTGGAATTTTGGTATGTGCCAGGCAGAGACTCTGGGCACTGAGTCTCCAAAGAGCTTTCCTGGTAGACTTTTCCACGTGTTGTGACAACTCTGCTGGAGGACACTCTTGGAAGCTTTCTCCTGGTTTCCTTTGGACTTTACCCCACGTGCCTTCTTCTCTTACTGATTTTGCTTTGTGTCCTTTCGCTGTAATAAAACATAGCTGTAGGACCATATGCCGAGTCCTGTGAATCCTCCTAGCAAACCACTGAACCCGGGTGTGGTCTTTGGGACTCCGTACGCAAATATTTTGATGGAAGAAACAGAGGATTTACTGAAGTGCAGCACATGAAAAAGAGAAGCAACTAGTAGCATGGAGCTGCCATTAATGAGATGGCAAAGAATGTGTGAGTTTTAGAGAGAAAGGGGCTGGGTTTTGGACATGTTAAGATCATTATTATACTTTTGAGAGGAAAGGTTTCCCGTATCCACATTGCTGTCTTTCCTAAAACTTGACTGATTATGTCACACCGCTGCGTAAAGTCTTTCAGGGGACTTGAACAAAAATCAGAAGCCCCAGCACAGCACTCATGCCCTTGCCTCACCTCTCACTGCTCCACCCCTCAAAGTCCTGCCTCCCCCATACAACCTCCTCATTCTGTGCCTCTCTGCCTCTGCTCCTGGTGCTGCCCCTGCTAGGAATGCTCTTTCCCACTATCCTGGCTTCTCATCTTCCAAGCATCGATCCGATACCAGCTCTTCTGGGGAACGGTCTTCTGGAAGTCCTTTCTCAGTCTGCGTTATGCACCCTCTCCTCAGTGCTCCTTCAGCCTCCCTCTCCAGAAACTATGCAAAGACTCTGTCTTAATTCTACAACCAGCACAGTGCCTGGTAAGCACAGTTAAGGGCAGAATGTGTGGTTACTGAATGAATGAATGACTATCCCTTGGATTTTAAGTACCCAAACCCAGAGAAGTCAGACAACTCCACATAATTCTATAACTTCTTTGACTTGAAGGGGCCCTGGGCCATTCTCAGTAAAAAAACTGAGAACAGTCTCAGAGGCCTATTTCACGAGTTTACATTTCAGGTGCCTATTTATGGATAAGTGAGCTGAAAATCTCAATGTCTTGCTAGTGTGGAGATGCAGTATTTTAAAACCCGTCCTCAGATACTGCTAGGGTATATCAGTGCATATTTGGCCCGACAGCCTATAAGCTTCACATCTACAATAGAAGAAAAATTCTGCAAATCTGTGATAACGGTCTCAGGGAGGGTCAGAATCCACACAGACATTGCAGCAAAAAGAAAGGACTTAATTACTTTAGACGTTCCCCCCACAGCTGAAATTGAAAGTACAGTTTGCAGCTAATGAAAAATACAATCAATCAGAAAGTTCCATTTCTAAGGCATTTACCAGGGTTTCAGTTTATCTATCAAGACTACAGACTCTATTCTTGAACTGTCAAGAGAGCAAATTATTCACAAATAAATCACCAAGATAGCTGGAGCAATAATGGAATAGCCAGCACTTACCGAGCATGTCCTTTGTGTTAGGCACTGTCCTAAACCCTTTCATGTGTACTAACTTATTTAATTCTCACCCAAACCTCAAGGTTTGGTGCTATAATTAAATCCCCATTTTATAGATAAGGAAACGGAAGCATCAAGAGAAAAGGTAACTTTGTGATAAAGATGAAACAAAACATTTGGCTCCAGGACCCAGATTCTTAATCACTGAATTACTTCCAGCATGGTGGGTACACTGTTCTCCAAGTTGGTCTACAGATCACTTGCACTGGAGTATCACACGCAAACCGTTCCCCAGGAACATGCATTTCAACAAGCTCTTCAGGAGGTTAAGTTTAAAAATCACTGGCCTAGTATAAAAACACTGAATTTGCAGAAAAAAGACATGGTACTAAGTCAGGGCTTTAATATCCTAAGTAGCCCTGGGCCAATCACTTTAAAAGCTTTAGTTTTCTCATTTGTCACATGAAGGGACTGAACTAGATATTTCTAAGAAACTCTCTAGATCTACAACAGTTTAATTGTGAACCATGCAGACATGAACATTACATTTATTATTAGCTGAGTTAGATACAAAAACCTAAAATTCCTACTTACCCTGTGTACCGTGGATGCAAGAGCCTGAAGAACAGCCACTTTATCCCTAAGAATGAGAATCACAAGTTATCCCTCATGAGGGCTTTTCACACTCACAAAGCGAACAAGTGATCCTACTCTCAGAATGGACTGGCCAACCACAAAGTTCAGGTCGCAAGTAAAGCCAGTTCTGATCTCTCAAGACCACTAGAATAATAAGTTAGAAAATGAGAAAACTGTTTAGTTCTCTTGCCCAAAGGTGGTTAGTACACGTTCCATGCTACGCTCTCTGGTCTGGTCCCTATAACCATCACCCAGGGCTAGCAATTTTCACCCTCATCTCATAAAACTGTCTAACCTGGATCTTACCTCCTCCTACCCATTTTCCTATGCATTCTTACTGTAGCTTTCTGTAATATTCTTGCCTTTATTATCCAAACTGGTGGTTCTTAATTCAGCTATATATAAGAATAAATCACAAGCTGCACTCTGGACTTTTGAATCAGGACCCCCAGGTTCTATGGAGAACTGTCACATTCATTCTTACTGAATTCCCAGATGATGTGAGTTTAGAATCTCTCAACTATATAACCTTTATAAGAAGTTCAGGCCAGCCACCCACTGTGACTATGGGTACAGACATTCACTAACTACTGAAAAGAGGAGGTTTCACTGGAATAACTGACAAACAAAATAATTTGGTTTCAAATGTATTTTTACTTGTGTTAGATTTTATGTGTTTCATTTCAAAAAGGGAAATAAGAATAAACTTAATAAACCAAATGTATTTTTCTAAATAAAGTTTAAACATACACTCATAATTTAAGTCATTTGAAAAAAAAGAAAACACATAGGAAATTTTATACTATGTCAAGACTAATTCCCTGACATACACAACATCTACTGGATTTTCTAAAATCACACTTACGTAATTTCAGCGAGAAGGATATCCTTTCATCTCTCAGTATTCCCTAGCTAACTCCTACGTTAGCATATTTTAGTCATATCAAGTGAGTACATCTTTACAACATATTGAACAAATGTAAGTGAAAAAATTATGAACATTCAGGTCACTCACTAAAAATAACCTCAATGAATACATTATACTTAAAAAAAAAAAACAACTAGACTATTCTATCTGGTGTCATTTTGTGACCCCCTCCTCCTCTACTGTAAGTTTGGTGTTTATACTTCCAGAACTTTAAAGGGTACTTTTACACACATACCACCATAAAACTAAATTGAAAACATATACTGTCATTCTGGATACGTGCTTCCATAAGTTTGACTGTATTATCCATGTTACGATGTGTAAATCTAATTAATTCCTTAAATGTTATATTGTATGATAACTGCTTTTTATTATCCCCTTACATATGGGCATTTGGGCTACTTCAACTTGTTATTACTCCCAAGTTGTAAAGAACATTGTCATCCATGTCTCTCTGGGCGTATTTGCAGGGGTTCCACCCGAATGGCTAACCGATAAGGTGTGCACATTTTAGGTCGTGGTTCCGCCAACTTTCCCTTCCAAGTGTTGTTCCAACTGACTGCCCAAGCAACAAATGTATCTGAGCATCCATTTCTCCACATCCTCTTCTGGCCAATCTGGTAAGTTTTAACATCCATTCCTTTAATGAGCCCAGCTACCTATGCACTGATCATAATTGGGCTCCCTGCCCTCTCTACAGTAACTACACCATCCAGATTAGCGTGCTCAGAATACTCTATCCTGTCACATTCCTATATGAACACAGTGACTCTCTACAATTTGTTAGTCTTCTACGGCATCTGTGATCTGGGAAAGATGCCTTAAAAGCATCTTGACAGCCTTAAAAGATGCTTCATCTCTCAAATAAGGCAACAGGAATTTGTAGTATTTATGGCTTCTTCTAGGTTTAAAAGCACAAATTCCTGAGCCTGGAAAGCAGAGGCTCAATCGCTTTGTCTGTAAAGGGACAGACAGTAAGTATTTTCGGCTTTATGGGCCATGAGGAATGTTGCAACTACCCAGCTCTGCCTTTGGAGCATAAAAGTAGGCACAGTAAGTTAACAAATGAGTGAGGCTGTGTTCCAAAAAAAAATTTAACTGACACTGAAATCTGAATTTCACATAATTTTCATGTGTTATGAAACAGTCGTCTTCTTTCAACTATAAAAAAATGTAGGGCTTCCCTGGTGGCGCAGTGGTTGAGAGTCCACCTGCCAATGCAGGGGACACAGGTTCGTGCCCCGGTCCGGGAAGATCCCGCATGCTGCAGAGCGGCTGGGCCTATGAGCCATGACCGCTGAGACTGCGCGTCCGGAGCCTGTGCTCCGCAACGGGAGAGACCACAACGGTGAGAAGCCCGCGTACCGCAAAAAAAAAAAAAAAAAAGTTAAAACCATTCTTACCTCATGGGCTGTAAATAAATAGGCCTCAGTGTGCTCTCTATCAACTACCTTATTTCTCCTATTCTAATAGAGCATTTTTCACAGGCCTGCCTGCATGGTCTCCTACTACCACCAGACAGATCATGATCATGTCCCACCCTACCTTACTGTTTCTGTATCTGTGGGGCTTATACTTTAGGGTTTATAAGAATTACCTGCAGGAATATGTATTTTAAACAAAATTCCCTGGTGATTCTGATGCCAATAAAATCATCTGACCCATTTTACGGTACAGCTAAACTATGTTTTCAGTAAAACTCACCTTGATTACTGCAATACAACCACTCTTCATTCCATCATATCCCGTGTAGCCCCTAGTCATGTGCAAACAGTTATGTACACATGTAAAGTGGGTGTAAGATATAAAGTATAAAATATGCACACAACTCAACTAGACGGTAGTCCATCTGAACACACCCTCAATACACTCCCTCTCTTGTATTCCCTGTGGTACCTTTGTCAGGAATAGAGGCACAATGAGTTGGTAAAGTGCACTGGACTGGAATGTCATTCAAGAAATGCCTCATTCACGGTATGTATATTCCTACTCTTATCTTGGTTCTGATTCTCAGTCCAGGGAAGACAAAAATGACCCTGAATATAACCATATAATAAAATACTACGTAATCATTCAAAATTTAAAACAGAGTACAGAATGGTACATCTAACAAATCAATTCTGCTAAACTAAATGCATACGTACAACTTCAAATGTTATATCCCAGAACTTTAATAGGTATCACCTATTGAGATCTGATTATGTGGCAGGAACTGTTCAAATGCTCATTTAATCCTGAGGCAGGCACTGTATTACCCACATTCTACTATGGTGCAGACAGATTAGGTAACTTGCCTCTGAGTACAGTGATTGTTGGTAATTCTATTTCCTTTCTGCATGTTCAATCTATCCCCCTGAACAATAATCATTAGTTACCTTACTAATTAATGGCAATAACCATTAATTACTTTAGTAATTTAAGAAAGTTTTTTTTTTTTTTAAATGAGCCTGAATCTTCAGGTCATACTCAAAAAAACACCTGGCTTTTTGAAGGATCTTTAAATGCATTCAATAATATCATTACTATACAAACTTTTGTAAGTTTTAGTTCTTATATATTCAACAAATGTTTACTATATAAGGCAATTTGTTCAAGGATCTACCAAGTGAGTTAAAAAAGCTAAATTTTGCAGTGTGCACCATTTGTTTTATCTTACCTCAGTAAAGACCATAAAGATAATATTTTTTTTAATTTCCCAACAATGTGAAAACTTCCTTTATAAAAAAGAATTACTCTAATAATGATGCTCATAATTGACCATCACTATGTAAACACTAACCCAAATTTAGTTCAGAAGGTCTTTTAACTCTTAAGTAAATCTCATTCCACATTCCCTCACTACTCTCTACCTTCCTCTTCTATGTTCTTTCAGAGCCCTAAGCTTTTCTCTCCTCCATGCTTCCCTTCCCTCCCCAAGGATGCTCTCCCATTGCTAGTCCCGTCCCTAGCTTCTTACCTAACAATGTTTTGCTCGTAATAAGCACTTAACCACTTGCTGAATGAACACTGATGGAATACTCACCAAGTTTTCTTTTTTGGAATGACCACTTCTTCAGTCCCTTAATGTGAAAAACATAACAAAGTGAATCAGTTTCCCAATACTACTACTATAAAGAAGTATAATGCATTAATATAAAAATGGAGTTATTTCAATGTATTTTTATATACCTGTTGCACCAGCTCCTTCAACCTCTGGGACGGCTGCACTTCCAGAATAACATCTACAAAAAAATAAAAGCCCTAAAGCTAATACTCATTAATGAACTTCCCACCTCACCTCCACTTATGTGCAACTCAGCCAAAATTTTCCAATGATCACGGATCAAACCAACTGGATAATTCATGTCAACGTATGCTGAGAAGACATGGTCTCAATGGCAAGTTCAAAATGATTACAAAATACGTACCAGATACAGACATCATATTGCCAAAAATTTTTTAAATCAGGCCATCTCATTAAATAAAATCAGGGAAAAAAGGAAAAATTCAGTGGCACTTGAACATTTGAGCAGCTTATCTGAAATACAAGGAACTTTCACCTTTGAGAACCCAAAACACTGAGGCTAAAAGGGATGATGTAATGAGCTCCTGATTTTACATGGATGATGCCCTGATGACAATAAAAAATTATCCCACTTAAAGCAATTTTGAAAAATTATGAAACTAAAATCACCACAGCCTTTCATTCCACTTCCTTCAACAATCAGGAATGTACCAAATGTATGTGTCCTAATTTAAACTTGGAACAATTTATATTATTTTTTTAACCCAAAATATAGAATCACTGACCCATGAATGAGTTTTAAAACGTTCTGATCATGCTAAATAATAGAGTCAATATACCACGCAGATAATGTACTCTACCTTGTTAAGTATTTCCTTCCTAAATAGCATTGGTACCATTCAGAAAATTGTCAAGATGTGATTAAATGAAGAATTAATTCCTCTACTAGTATCTGGTCTCGGGCATCATCTTAAAACAATACCTCTCTGCTAAGGATCAACTTCAGATCAAATCATGCTGTTTCTCGTGACATGTATGTCACATACACCACTCTTGTCTTGTGGGTGAAGGCTGAGGGAGAGATGCTGCTGCCAAATCAAAGGAAATGGGTAGAAAAACAACAACACTGGGCACCACCGGGAAAAGGACTGGGATTGAACAGCAGCATTTAGGCTTCTGCAGTACCAGGTGGAGCGTCTTCTCTTTTGTGAGGATTGAGGAGGGAAGATGTTACATATAAGATGTGTATTGTAAACTAAACACCTCACTTATTACTCACCATTTTCTGATGGCTATTACTAACTCCAGTTTACACATAAGGGAATTTGTCTACTATCACTTCACAAAGGAAATGGCAAACATCGAATCCAAAATTAGGTTATTCCCAAATTTTCACAACAAATTCCTGCCTCTCATACTTCCACAACGCCAGTTTGTACCTAGTGAAAAAAACTACACAAATGATACATGCGCCAAGTTTTAACAATCACAGCAATCCTATTCAGATTGTGTTCAGATCTTTTAGACTTTCCTGTTTTTATGAACCCCTGGATAATTTCTTTGGCCAAACATCCCCACAACATCCAGCATCCAGTGGAACTCGTAAACTGCCTTTAATTTGGGAAAACCTGATTTTCCCCCCTTCCTCCCGGTGGGTGAAAACGGGTAAAAGCAGATACAATTTTTCTTTCTTTTAAAACTTGGGGAGGGGTTGCCAATAGCCGCACTTACTAGCAAGATCCACAACAGCAGGATCCTAAATCTTGCCAAGAGTTCTAACCCCGGGGTAGGCGAGCCCCAGCAATAAATATCCCCCTAACCAGCGCGTTTGGAGCCCTTCTACAAGTACGCGGACTCCGCGTGCTAGCTTTCCGGGGCACGCAGCTGCGAGCGCACGCACGCGCCTTCCACTCCACCGTACCTAGTTCCCTAGCTCTCCGGGGATAAAGGGGATACAAATGGCCCAGGTGATCCTGGGGTCTCTCTCATGGATTCTCCAAGCTTCTCTTACCTGCTACTGGGGGCCCGTCCGCAGAGACCTGCCCGCCGACCCGTCAGCGGCAGGCAAAGCCCGCGGCGGACCCTCAGCCAGCGTGCCGAATATACGGCCGCCATCTTTGGCGTCTTCCCAGCGCATGCGGGGAAAGCATGCCCTCCACCTTAAGGCGGGGGTGGGGGGTGGGCGTGGAATAGCTCGGCTATTGGCTGAGACGGAACAAGACGAAAGCAATCATAACATAGGAGGTTACAGTCCCATGGTTTGAAAGATTTTGCTTCGGAAGTTAAAGGCTCAGTACACCTAATTTGCCTCAAAGATAGTTCCTAAAATATTATTTTAATGTCTTATATGTATTCTATTATTTTCAAAATAAAATGCGAGTGAGAGTCTTGAAATTATTTCCTTCCCCCCCTAGATCGGAAATGTTATCGTCCACGTAAATCTTCCCGCGAGCCTTTCTCGCGCGCGCAAGCGCAGTATAAATCACATGGTGGCTGCGGGCCGGAGGCAGCGTTAAAGATATACCCGTGGTGACTGGAATTTCTCTCTGAGTGTCAGAGCTCGGAACTGACCTGGAGGATGTTGGGCTCAAAGAACATGCCCTGGCGGCGGCTGCAGGGCATTTCCTTCGGGATGTATTCGGCCGAAGAGCTCAAGTAAGGAGTTGGTGGGAAGCGTGCAGAGCTTCTTGGGATGGGGGCCACAAACTACCGTTCCCAGAAGGTCTGGCGCCCAGTTTCTCCTCAGAGTCCATGGCTGTCTGGCGCATGGCCTGCTGGGACCCGTAGTTCCGGGAACGTCCTGGGCTAGTGAGCACTGCCTAGAACCCAGTGGGGCTGGGGAAGAGTTTGCCCTTGGGAAGATGGGGGTACCCAGATTGCAGCGTTATCATCCGCCAGTCCCCTCGTTAATTAGCCTGCGTTTGTGTAGTTACTATAATGTCTCTGACGTGGTTTATTAAGCTCATGGTTCGTCTCCTCTTGTCTATAAAATGATGATCGTTCGAGACTCAATTCATGCGACAACTTCTCCCTGCTAGGACCGCTTATATTCTCTGCCTAATTACTAAATCAAAGGGGCCATCTTCAGTCTTCATTTTGATCACCGTAGCATTTGACAATCTTTCTCTTTTCCAGCACCTTATTTATTGTTTTCAGGTTCTTTTATTTCTGTGACAAGTACTACTTCTTTCTTCCCTTTATCAACCCACAAACATTTATCCATCATCCAGTTTTTGCCAGGCACTAAGCTAAGCATTCGTGACACATTGGTGAACAAGGTCCTTGCATTCGTGGTTTATATTCGAATTCGTCCCAGGCTCCTTAGCTGATTCCTCTTTTACTTAAATTTTGCTGTTCCTTGAGATTCTATTCTGGTCATACATGCTGCTTTTCTTGTCCTAAATGTCCTCCCTAGACAATTTCACCACTATGATGAGTGATACTCTCAAATTTAAATCTCCAGACCAATTTTCGTTTCCTGATTTTTCAGACTCATTTTTTTCAGCTGTTTTTTGGACATCTCTATTTGAATTTCACACCGAGTTCTTAAACTCCTATACCAAAAACTCAACAACTACTTCCCCTAAAGGGAGAGGGAACTTGCCCCTCCAAAATGGTGTACCTAGTCTAGTGCAAAATGGTCAATATTTTGTGACAAGACAAATATTCTAGACCTATTTCTCCTGACATCTCATTTACTTATTGGGCTCTTACTGTGAGTCACCTACTTGTCTATTCGTTCTATAACCTCCTTTTCAACACTACTGTTACTATCTTAGATCAGACCCTTATCTCTTGTTTGAATTGTCTTTTTCTTCCGCCTCCCCCGCCCTTACACCAGTCCAGTGCGTGCTCTGCATTACTGTTAAAATTATTCTTCCAAAGTGCAGATGTGATCATGCTACTCACACTTAAAACCCTCCAGAGGCTTTCCATTTCCCTCAGGTAAATGATACTTTCTTAGCTTAGCCTACAAGTTTACCCATGATCAGGCCAGTGCTGATTTTTGCTAAAGCATCATCCCTTCGCCAGCCCTACTAAACCACTTGCACATTCCAGAAAGTGCCATCAGGTTTCAACGTCTGGGCCTTACCTCAAGCTATTTCCTCTGCATGCACTGTCCTCTCTGCCAGAGGGATCTGCTTCTCTGCTCTTGCCCCCAACCCCCAGCAGACACCTGGAGAGCATCTCTCCCCCTCTTAAGGCTCAGCTCAACCTCCCTCATTTTCTGAGGTCTTTCCACACCTAGTACAGCTGTCTATTATGGTACCTCAGTTCCTTTTTTTGCTTGTTTATATTTCCGCCTCTCTCCACTAGCCTGGAGCTTCCTCATTCCTTTCTTTTATCCTCACCTCTGGTCGAATGACTGGATGAATAAACTGAGCTACAACGGTATGCTGGCCCAGAAATTTCAATTATATCATCACTAGCCATACATACTATTTCATCCAAAAGCAAAAGAATTGAATTTTTACAAGTTAATTGCGGAGTTTTTAGACAGGGAACTGCATAAGCAAATTTATACCCATTACTAGCATTGTAGACCTATTTGAGTCTGGGGTTGACAAATATCAATCATTATGCTACCTTTTATTGTGTTAAGTTCTAATAGCTTCCTAGGTCACTTGGAGTAAAAGCCAAGTCCTTAAAATGCCTTGGAAAGGTCATTCTGGCCCCTGCTACTTCTCTGAACTTACCTCTGTACTCACCCTGGCCTCCTTGCTGTTCCCGGAGCACCATAGTCACACATCCACCTCAGGGCCTTTGCACTCCCTGCTTCTTCCCCTGTAAAGGTGACCGCATGGCTCACTCCCTCATCTCCTTCAGGCTTTTGTTCAGTATAACCTTCTCAATATGGGTTCCCCCAGCCACTGGCCCACTCTATTGTCCTTCCCCCTTTCTGCTTTACTTTTCTTCATAGGATGTTCTGCCATCCAGTAGACTGTGTGCTTATTTATCTTGGCTTTCGTCTGCCTGCCTTCAATAGGATGTAAGGCCATGAGCACAGGGATTCTTCTCTGTTTTCCCAGCATCTAAAGGTGTGTCTGGCGCATAATAAGCACTCAGTAGATATTTGTTAAGTGCTCTCACGGGTGGATGGGGGAGCTATCTGTTCAGTGCTTGGTACTACCAGTCCTTAGTTCAACCATTTGTGTTGGTGTCTGCAGTTACAGGAGAGGACATTCCTGTCCAGAGAATACAATGACTCTCTAGGAGGCAGCAACGGTCGTCCTCAAACCCACGTTGGCTAGTCTTAAACTCTTTTCTCTCCAGTGGAATCCTTGCTGATTGCTCTTCCCATTGCATCCCATTCCTGCAATGATTAGAGGGGTTTTCTCCTCCTCCCCAGCTAGGGAGAGGAACTTTGCTCCTTACCACATAGGAAGACTTAGGATGAAGACAAAAAAAAGAAAAAAAAAATACATTCAGTTTTGGATGTGAGCTATTTGTGTTGCCTTGACAAGCACAGGACACAGTTCTTCTGCCAGTTGACACAGGTGTGTGCTGGCCCCACCTGCCTACTCTTTCTCCATCACTGTAGGCTCCAGGCAAAGGAAGTGAAGTACCAACTTACAGAACATGATAGAAAGAGGATCTAGTGGTACAAGTCTTTGCACCCAGACCTAATTAATTTGTGTTTGCCTTATGCAATAAATGTTTTCCTTGTTTATAATTCCAATTAAGTTTTTGTTTTGTTTTGTTTTGTTTTGTTTTGCGGTACACGGGCCTCTCACTGCTGTGGCCTCTCCCGTTGCGGAGCACAGGCTCCGGATGCGCAGGCTCAGCGGCCATGGCTCACGGGCCCAGCCACTCCGCGGCATGTGGGATCTTCCCGGACCGGGGCACGAACCCGTGTCCCCCGCATCGGCAGGCGGACTCTCAACCACTGCACCACCAGGGAAGCCCCCAGTTAAGTTTTAGAGCTTAGTGTAAAATGAATGAGAAGGAAATGTAGATGAATATTTATCCAACTTCGAAGGAGAAAGACTTAGCCCAAAGGTAGTGGAAGAAAGCAGCAGTGAGTTTAACTCATTAAAAAATTTTAAATTATGCAAACAATATCATCAAGAAAGTGAAAAGATGCGTTGGAAGAAATATCTGCAAATCATGTATCTGCCAAAGGACTTGCATACTGAATATACAAAGCACTGTTACAACTCAATAATAAAACAGCAAACGACCCAATTACAAAACAGGTAAAGGATTTGAATAGACATTTCTCCAAAGAGGATATCTAGATGGCCAATAGGTACACAAAGATGTGTTCAACCTCATTAGTTATCAAAACCACAGTGAGATACTACGTCACACCCACTAGGATGGCTAGAATCAAAAAGTCAGATCATAAAATGTGTCGGCAAAAATGTGGAGAAGTTAGAGCCTTGGTGTATTGCTGGTGGGACTGTAAAATGGTGCAGCCGCTTTGGAAAACAGTCTGGCAGTTCTCAAAAAGTTAAACATAGAGTTACCATATGACTCAGCACTTTGATTCCTAGGTATATATCCATGAGAAATGAAAAAAATATATTCACACAGAAACTTATGTACAGGACTTCCCTGGTGGCGCAGTGGTTAAGAATCCGCCTGTTGGGCTTCCCTGGTGGCGCAGTGGTTGAGAGTCCACCTGCCGGTGCAGGGGACATGGGTTCGTGCCCCGGTCCGGGAAGATCCCACATGCCGCGGAGCGGCTGGGCCCGTGAGCCATGGCCGCTGAGCCTGCGCGTCCGGAGCCTGTGCTCCGCAGCGGGAGAGGCCACAGCAGTGAGAGGCCCGCGTACCGCAAAAAAAAAAAAAAAAGAAAAAGAATCCGCCTGCCAATGCAGGGGACACGGGTTCAAGCCCTGGTCTGGGAAGGTCCCACACATCATGGAGCAACTAAACCCATGCGCCACAACTACTGAGCCTGCGCTCTAGAGCCAGCGTGCTGCAAGTGCTGAGCCTACACGCCACATCTACTGAAGCCTGCGTGCCTAGAGCCCGTGCTCTGCAACAAGAGAAGCCACCGCAGTAAGCCCGCACACTGCAACAAAGAGTAGCCCCTGCTCACCGCAACTAGAGGAAGTCCTGCATGCAGAAACGAAGACCCAATGCAGACAAAAATAAAAATTAATTAAAAAAAAAAAGAAGAGTACCCAGGAAATTTCCAATGCATTTGTAATTAAAAAAAAAAAACTTGTATGCAAATGTTCCTGTCAGCATTATTTATAGTAGCCAAAGTGTAAAACTAACCCAATAAAATATGGTGTATCCATGCAATGGAATATTTTTTGGCTATAGAAAAATGAAATACAGATACAGGCTACAACATGGATGAACCTTGAAAACATGCGAGGTAAAAGAAGCCTGCTCTAAGAGACCACATAACATATGATTTCGTTTATGTGAAATGTCCAGATGGACAAGTCTCTGGAGGCAAAAAGTAGATTAGTCATTGCATAGGACTGTGAGGGAGGTAGAGACGGATGGAGAGTGACTGCCAGGGATTCTTTTATTGGGGACGAAAATGATATTGTGATGGTTGCACAGCTCTGTGGATATACTAAAAAACACCGAGTGTATACTTCAAATGGACACATTGTATGGTACGTGAGTTACAGCTCAACAGAGCTGTTTGAAGAATTTATAAACTTGTGCCTGTGAAAAATGACAGAAGACATCACAAACTAGGAAGGTTAATGTCCTCATATGTAAGGAGCTCATGTAGACAATAATAAAAAAGTTAAGATTTTAACTTAAAAATGAGTTAAATTTTATTTTTTTAATTACGTAAAGGACCAAAATGGCCTTTAAAACAAAACATAATAAAAAGATTAATTAACGTGACAGGGAAGGGGGTGGGTGGGATGCTGATTCACTTTGCCGTACAGCAGAAAGTAATGCAACGTTGTAAAGCAACTATACTCCAATAAAAAATTTTTTTAAATTAAAAAAAAAGGTATGTCCTAATTTCTGTTAAAAAAAATTTAACGTCATAGTGGGTAGCATTTTTTCACCTTAAATTTGGAAAGTTTTTAAGTGCTAAGACTCAGTGTTGGTTAGGACAGACAGACAGTCTACTTACTGTTAGCCCATCTTTTCTGGCATACAATATGGCAGAATATATCAAGAGCTTCAAAACAGTTCGCCCTGGGACTTCCCTGTCAGTCCAGTGGTTAGGACTCCAAGCTTCCACAGCAGGGGCCCTGGGTTCAATTCCTGGTCAGGGAACTAAGATCCTGCAAGCCACACAGGAGGCCAGAAAACAAAACAAAACAGTTCGCCCCCTTTGATTCAAGGATTTCCCTTCACCAAGGAACTAATTATATTTTTAGGAAATAGTTAAAAGTTTGAATTATGCTATGCAAAAATCTTTATGCAGATAGGTGGCATGAGCTTACTTACAGTGGGGTTTGGCTAAATGAATTATATTGACATATAATGAAAGATTTGGTAATTCTTTATTTTTGGCTGCATTGGGTCTTCGTTGCGGTGCGCAGGCTTCTCACTGTGGTGGCTTCTCTTGCTGCACAGCTCGGGCTATAGGCGCGTGGGCGTCAGTAGTTGTGGCTTGTGGGCTCTAGAGTGCAGGCTCAGTAGTTGTGGCACACGGGCTTAGCTGCTCCACGGCATGTGGGATCTTCCCGGACCAGGGCTCGAACCCATGTCCCCTGCATTAGCAGGTGGATTCTTAACCACTGCGCCACCAGGGAAGTCCCTGGTAATTCTTTTTTTTTTTTTAATTTTATTTATTTATTCATTCATTCATTCATTCATTCATTCATTTATGAATGACTGTGTTGGCTCTTCGTTTCTGTGCGAGCACTTTCTCTAGTTGTGGCAAGTGGGGGCCACTCCTCATCGCGGTGCGCGGGCCTCTCCTGCTGCGGAGCACAGGCTCCAGACGCGCAGGCTCAGTAATTGTGACTCACGGGCCCAATTGCTCCGCAGCATGTGGGATCCTCCCAGACCAGGGCTCGAACCCGCGTCCCCTGCATTGGCAGGCAGATTCTCAACCACTGCGCCACCAGGGAAGCCCCCTGGTAATTCTTAATTACAGAATCTTTCCAAAGAATTTTTAGTGACCTGAAAACACTTAATGCTCAATGAAAATGATAAAGGCAATGCTAGAAATAGCAAATGATCCCAGTTACAGTTTTTAAAAATATATCCAAAGAAAGAAGTCTGTTAGCGGTTTTCTCTACATTGTGAGATTTGGATTTCATTATCTTTATTTTCTAATTTACAAAAAAAAAAAAGTTTAAAAACAAACTTGGCATGAACGTAATTTTGGTAAAAGTACTTAGGTGTCCTGTGGGAGCCTGTTTTCAACCAAACAGAAAATACTGCAATGAAACCTTTAGTAAAGCAGGTTATACTTCTCAAAGGTTTGCATATTTATGTTTAACTTTTCTCAATTCACTATTCCTACATACTGGGATTATTCCCTTTCTTGAACTCTGTGGGTTTGGGGTTAGGTCTGGTCCATATCTCACCACACCCCCACCATTCTGGGCTTTGTCACCTGAATTAAATCACTAACCACTCTGAGCCTGTTTCCTCCTCTGAAAAACGCATGTAGTGATGCCCATCTCAGAGGGTTCAAGTCAGACTAAATGCTGCCTAAGACGCGTTTGGTGTGTAAGTCGGTACTTCTTTGTATAATACAGTCGGCCAGTGTGTTTGGTTAGCGCAAGATTTGCTCTAAATCTGGGTTTTAAAGATGTTACCCCTCACTGCTCTTCGTTCAGCACGTATTCATTGAGCACCTGTTGAGTGCAGGCTCTGGGCTAAGTGCTGAGCTGCAGCGGGGAGCGAGGCAGACACCGAGTCTGCCCTCTGGAGCCGTCTGCACGTCTGAAGACACAGACATTATACCATCCCTTTGCAAGTGCCGAAGAGGAAATGTCCTAGAAGTTGGGTAACCTTGTCTCACCTGGTCTTTTTTTTATCTCCCTAGGAAATTAAGCGTTAAGTCCATTACAAACCCTCGGTACCTAGATAGCCTGGGGAACCCGTCGGTGAACGGCCTGTACGATCTAGCTCTGGGCCCCGCAGACTCCAAAGAGGTGTGCTCCACCTGCGTGCAGGACTTCAGCAACTGCTCCGGGCACCTGGGCCACATCGAGCTCCCACTCACTGTGTACAACCCTCTCCTCTTCGAGGTACGTTCTGGCCTGGGCCACCCTGGCCGCGTGGGTCTCAGGGTGCGGGTGGGATTGGTGAGTGCCACCCCTCTCCCCAGGGCAGGTGTCTCGGGAGGTCAGCTCCCGACACTTTGAGTGAAAGTGCTCTTTACTTGGCAATTTAAAACCTTGAGGAGCGAAATTCAGTACATTCAACTTGGCCTCTAGCCCTACCTAAAGGAACTTCAGTTTGATTCCCATTGAGAAGAGCCACAGCTGGATTCTGTTTACACAGGGGGAAAGCGTTCAGATCTGTCCCTAGACCTTTGGTTCTAAGGGCTTTATGTCTTTCAGAAATGTGGGTGGGGCTTCCCTGGCAATAGAGCCCTTCAGGTGGATTTGTAGGCTCTTGCTTAGAGGCTGGAAGAGCAGAGCTCCAGAAGGCCCAGCACTGAGCTGAGAATGAAGTTACGGTTCAATCCTACTTGAACACTTTTGGCTTCTTACATCAGTTAACCCAGCCTCCGGGATTTGTTTTAAGCAACACAGATGATAGTGTACGTGGACATGTTTTTTGTCTGTTAATGGTATTAGGGGAAGAGAATTGTCTTAGTTAAATACTAAACGTTTGAAACATTATTTTAACTGAAACATTTTAATTAAATGTTTTCAATATTTAGGACTTCCCTGGTGGTCCAGTGGGTAAGACTCCGCATTCCCAATGCAGGGGGCCCCGGTTTGAACCCTGGTCGAGGAATTAGATCCCACCTGCCACTAAGACCTGGTGTAGCCTAAATAAATAAATATTTTTTAAAAAGTTTTCAGTATTTAAGTGAGTACAAAATTTAGTATTTAAATAAAATAAAGGTAGTTCCCGACCTCAGACCCAAAGTAGATTTCTAGTGTTAATGGATTAAAATGAAACCATAAGAGAAAATATAGAGGAATATTTATCGAGTTCTTAAGGTGAGGAAGGGCTTTCCGGGTACATAGGGTGAAGTGGAATTCTTAAAGGAGTAAACTGACAACAGAAAAACAAAAATCGTAAGTATTTATTACATTGAAAATCACGTTGACAGCTATGTCACGTTCTAATATCCTGTCTCTGTTATTCCCTCTCTTCAGAAACTCTACCTGCTGCTCCGGGGTTCCTGTTTAAACTGTCACATGCTGACTTGCCCCCGGGCTGTGGTTCATCTGCTGCTCTGCCAGCTGAGAGTTCTGGAAGTCGGGGCCCTACAAGCAGTGTACGAGCTGGAGAGAATTCTGTACAGGGTAAGTGGGTAGTGGCTGTCATGGCAATCAGGCAAGCCAGAGTGTGTGGCCCCTAAGAATAGTCACCAGAATGCTTGAGCTTTAAGTCTTGTGACTGGGTACAAATAGCTAGGTGTGAAAGCATGAAGCCATAAGAATAATTAAAGGACTCCCCTGGTGGCAGAGTGGTTAAGAATCTGCCTGCCAACGCAGGAGATGCGGGTTCGAGCCCTGGTCCGGGAAGATCCCACATGCCGCGGAGCAACTAAGCCCGTGCGCCACAACTACTGAGCCTGCGCTCTAGAGCCCGCGTGCCACAACTACTGAAGCCCGCGCGCCTAGAGCCCGTGCTCCGCAACAAGAGAAGCCACTGCAATGAGAAGCCCACGCACCGCAACAAAGAGTAGCCCCCGCTCGCCGCAACTAGAGAAAGCCCCACGTGCAGCAGTGAAGACCCAGCACAGCCATAAATAAATAAATAGATATCTTAATGAAGATATGGTCCTGGTCTCCAGGAGCTCCCTCTCTTTATCCTCCTTATGTGCTTATTTTTGACAGTTTGTCATTGTACTTAGCAAATTCTTTGTAGGAATAATTTGAGGTCTGGGGTGCTGGCTGCCTTCCTCCAGAGGAGGGTTCTCATTGCTTTTGCCATATGCTTGGTGGCCTGGGACCATCGTAGTCCATGTTCAAGGCAGGCTATGGGAAGCCAGGTGGTTCTGTTCCAGGGCTGGTCTAGTTCCCAAGGACATAGCCCTTAGGGTCCCCAGCCTCCTGTGTCTGTGGGGTGCGATATGGCAGGAAGATATCCTGTTAGATTCCTGTCCTTGCACTAACTCTAAGCTTTCCTTTCTCTCTGCTTTATCATTTAAGACCTTCAGAATGAAAAGTTCAAACTTTTTGGATTGTGGAATGTTTCCAAGGCCAGGCTAACATGTTGTGCAGCTCCAGGGAGCATCACAAGTCTGTCAGCATCTTCCCCCGGAGGGACACAGCTACCCTGAGGGTTGCCCCAGAGCTGTGCGGTGCAGCATCCCTGCCTCGGAGCAGCCACGGCCCCTGTGCTCTTTGACCTGGATTTTCCCAGTTTCCCTTCAGTTTGGCCTTGGGTCCCCCTCACTGTCCTGTCAGTTCTTTGGAGCTTGACATTTTTTAAAATATTTTATCCTATCTTGGTTCTTTTCGCTTTTCGGTTTGGTCCGAATAATCTAGCCGACCACGACTGGAAGCAGAATAATCTAAATTTTTATTTTATTTTTTTAACAGCAGTGTGGCCAACCTGTTTTGAAAATGCACCACAGCAGCCATGCGGTGTCTTTCTCTCCCCTCAAACGAAACTCTCCCATCCTCGGAGAGGCTGCCCCCTGGTGCTGCTCATAATACACTTGCTTTACTTTGATCATACAGTTTTTTTCTTTGTTTTCCAGTTTCTGGAAGAAAATGCTGATGCTACTGCCTTCGAAATTCAGGCAGAGTTAGAACGATACACAACCAAAATCCTACAGAACAACCTCCTGGGATCCCACGGCGCACATGTGAGTTATCCTGTCTCTCTGTTTCCCAAACACTCGGTTTTTAGCATAATTATCACAGTTGCCTCCGCATTGCGTATCCTTTAGCTTCCCAGAGTTTGAATCCGAGCTCTGCCGCGTGAGGCCTCTGACCTTGTAAGTTACATAACCGTCCCTGAGCCACCGGGTCCTCATCTTTGACGCCTGCCTGCGGGACTGAGGAGAAGGTTAGGTGAAATTAGTGGCTTGGGTACAGCACCCAGTGAGGCTTAGGCTCTGGCTTACGGTCTCGCCTGGAGAATAAGGCCCGCGCCCTGTGCTTCTTTCTCCTTCCAACGCTGCTAAATGACGGCTGCCTCCCTGTCCCCCCAGCGCACCCGTGTAAGGGTTCATTTGTTCAGGGAACGAGTGGTCTAGGTAATCAACCTGCAGGGCTCATCTTGAGATCTGATGCACCTCGTGCCCAAGTTTCACACCAGAGATTCTGATTTAATTGGTCTAGGGTAGGGCCCCAGGGGAGGGTACGAAAGCCGCCCCCGGGTGGGTCTCATTTGCAGCCAGTTCAGAACCACCAGTGTAGCTTAGCTGTGGATGTGCCTTCCCTCGGAACTTTGAGGTCCATTCAAGGGAGGCAGCCGCTGCATCCAGAGGGGTTTCTTTTTTTCTTTTTAATATTTATGTATTTATTTGGCTGTGCCGGGTCTTTTTTTTTTTTTTTTTTTTTTACGTATTATTTTTATTTATTTATTTATTTTTTTTTTATTAGTTTCTGCTTTATAACAAAGTGAATCAGTCATACATAGACATCTGTTCCCACATCCCTTCCCTCATGCATCTCCCTCCCTCCCACCCTCCCCATCCCACCCCTCCAGGCGGTCACAAAGCACAGAGCTGATCTCCCTGTGCCGGGACTTAGTTGCGGCATGCGGGATCATCATAGTGGCATGTGAGATCTTTAGCTGTGGCATGCAGGATCTTTAGTTGTGGCGTGCGGAGTCTTAGTTGTGGCATGCAGACTCTTAGTCGCGGCATGTGGGATCTAGATCCCTGGCCAGGAATCGAACCCGGGCCCCCTGCATTGGGAGCACGGAACCTTAGCCACTGGACCACCAGGGAAGTCCCCAGAGAGGTTTGTTTTATTTATTTGTTTATTTATTTTTAATTTATTTATTTTTTATTTTCGGCTGCGTTGGGTCTTTGTTGCTGCGTGCGGGCCCCCTCCAGTTGCGGCGAGTGAGGGCCACTCTTCATTGTGGTGCGCGGGCTTCTCAATGCGGTGGCTTCTCCTGCTGCAGAGCATGGGCTCCAGGCATGCGGGCTTCAGCAGTCGTGGCACGCAGGCTCTAGAGCGCAGGCTCAGCGGTTGTGGCGCACAGGCTTAGTTGCTCCATGGCATGTGGGATCCTCCCGGACCAGGGCTCAAACCTGTGTCCCCTGCACTGGCAGGCAGATTCCCAACCACTGTGTCACCAGGGAAGTCCAGGTTGGTTTTAAATTAAAGTAACATTTATTGATCCTTACTGTATTCCAGGCCCCCCCGCTGCATTCATGATGTCTTTATCTTAGTAACAGCTTGGTAAGGTGATTGTTATTCTCATTCTCATATTATGAATGAAGAAACTTAAGGAAAGAAGTTGCTCAGTGATTGGTAGCATTTTGCTATATTACGGTTCTGTGGGAAATTTTAAGAAAGGGGTGACTTCCTCTGGTTTTTCAAAAAAAGGTGAAAACCACAAAATGAATACCTACTGGATTGTCTTCAGAATGGCACTCTGAGTTTCCTTGCTTTTTTTTAATAGGTAAAAAATGTCTGTGAGAGCAGGAGCAAACTCGTTGCTTTCTTCTGGAAGACACATATGACTGCTAAGCGATGTCCTCACTGCAAGTGAGTACCTTCCCCTCTGTTGTTTTTTTAAATTTTATTAAAGTGTAGTTGATTTACAATGTTGTATAAACTTCTGCTATATACCAAAGTGATTCGGTTATACATATATATATATTCCTTTTCATATTTTTTCCATTATGGTTTATCACAGGTTATTGAATATAGTTCCATGTGCAGTTTACCCATCCTATACATAATAGTTTGCGTCTGCTAATCCCAAACTCCCAATCCTTCTCTCCCCAACCTGCCATTCCTCTTGGCAACCACAAGCCTGTCCTCTATATCTGTGAATCTGCTTCTGTATCATAGATGTGTTCATTTGTGTCGTATTTTAGATTTCACATTGTTGGGTTTTTTTTCTCTCCTCAAACCTGTCCTCATGTCTAGAACCGGGCGGTCAGTTGTCCGAAAGGAGCACAACAGCAAACTGACAATCACGTATCCAGCCATGGTGCACAGGAAAGCTGACCAGAAGGACACTGAGCCCCAGGGTAAGCAGGCCGGGCCCTAGGAGGCCCTCGGCATGTCTTTCACGTGTGGCCATCAGATGTGTCCCGAGCCTTGGGGATCCCTGGTCCTCTGCGCCACGTGTTTCTCAGCTGCGCCTTTGTGCTGGGCCAGCAGATGGTAGGTGTCCAGGCTCTAGGGCCGGCGGGCGTCCTGGCGAGCTCCCAGCCCCGGCCTCTGGCACAGAACTGACGGCTGGGCTGCAGGGCGAGGCAGCTCCTCACAGGCTGAATGACGCACCTCTTGTCACAGGTGGTTGGTGTTTGGAAAGATTTTTGAGGAAGAAGTTAAGAAATTTACCTGGCCAGTATTTCACACTATTTTGTTGTTGAACAAGTGTGGATTTCTTTTGAAGTAAAATGTAGGTGAATTTTCAAGAAAAGCCGTGAGCAACCAAAGAATGTTAGCGCCTCCTGCAGGCTGCTTCTGACTCCTCTCAGACCCCTGGAGTAGCTCTGCTCTGCCCTTGGGGGAACCTGGGAGCAAACTTGAGACACTTGGTACTCCTGCTTTTGCATTTTTGTAGTTGTAAGTTTGTTCAAAGATGCTTTTTGTTTTTTCTTTGGAAGTGAAGATTAAATAAGGTGTTCCATTTGAGGTACTGAGACCAGTGCCTGCTATGTCTTACGTGCTCTGTAGACATTGACCGTTCGTTTTTTGTTATACAGTCAATGTGCCAGGGCGGGAAAAGCATCACCTGGGATGGACACCTCACTCTGCTTCTTACTCTGAGGGGCTTAGAGAAGGTCGCTTCTTGGACCTTGGGTTTCCAACTCTATGTAGAGGCAGCGATAGAACTTCTTGCCCAGAGTTGAGGAAATTTCATTTCATGGGCGAAAGTCTGTAGCATGTTGTTTCTAAACCTTACTCCAGAGTTCAAGAACACAGAATAGGCAAGGAAATAAGTTCTCTTCCTGGAGTTGCATAATCTGTCTTTTGCATTGAGGACTATGGCAAGGCCTGGAGTAGGTAACTGCCTTACCCGTTTGGGCCGCTGTAACAAAAGTACCGTAAACCGAGTGGTGTTTATAAACAACAGACATGTATTTCTCCCAGTTCTGGAGGCTGGGAAGGCCAGGGTTTAGGTGCTGGCACATTCGGTGTCTGGTGGGGGCCCACTTCCTCAATGACAGCCAACTACTCCCTGTAACCTCACATGGTGGAAAGAGGCAAGGGAGCTCTGTTGGGGTCTTTTCATAAGGGCACCAGTCCCAGTCACGAGAGTTCCACCTTCGTGCCCTAATCACCTCCCAAAGGTCCGACCTCCTAACATACCACCATGTGGGGGGTTAGGATTTCAACACATGAAACTTGAGGGGATACAAACATTGAGACCATAGCAATAGCAAAGGCGTTTCTTATTACTTTTTAAATAAACCTTCTACTTTAGACTAATGTTAGACGTACAGAAGGGTTGCAGACATGGTACAGAGAGTTACTGTGTCCTCTTTACTCACTTTGCCCTAACGTAACATCTTAGGTGACCGTGGCGCCTTTGTCAAAACTAAGAAATTAACATTGGTGCACTATTAACTGAACGACAGACTTTATTTGAATTTCACCAGTTTATCCAGTAATGCCCTTTTTATGTTCCAGGATCCAATCCAGTACACCACAGCGCATTTAGAAAGCCTGTTTAATGGGTAACCGTAAACAACCACGAGGGTGGATTTTTCTACCCTGTATATAGCCCTTAAAATAATTTTTAAGGTTGGAAACTGCTGCTCTAGCCCTTAGGGCACCTTAGAAAATGTTCATAGATTGAGAACAAAGATGGTCAGAAGTCTAGAGGATAACTATTTCTTTGGGGCAAATATCTAAAAGTTAGGTAGCCTTTGTCTAATCCATTCTTTGAAGTAATCTTCACTGCAGCTTTGAGAATATGATGGTGCCACCCAAAATTCTGTGCATTAGAAACAAGTCAGCCGTAGTCTTCGATAGTTTCTGGATTGGGTTTTTAGTATTTAGCAGACATTTACCTGTTGGGCACTCAGCCTCGTGCCCAGGACCCGGCCTCTGGCCGAGTCCAGTGCCAAAGTGGAGACCTGACCTTGTGGCCTCTGCTCTTGGGGGAGGCTGCGGGTGATGCAGGTCAGTAACTCCAGGGGGAGGTGATGAGGCAGGTGAGCATTAGGACAAGGGTCTGGCCATGTTCCTGGATTCGAAGGGGGCCAAGCAGTGAGGCCTGTGCCTCAGTGATCCCCACGCACTGGTTATCCCATGAGGGGCGCCATAAGCTTGTGAAATTCACGTTCACCCCAGAGTGTTCCTCAGGCCCCAAGATGATCGCACTTTCAAATGAGAATTCTTAAAGCCAGGTACTCCACCCACTGTGATCTTGTCTTCCCCAAGTTATTTGACTTCCCGACATTTGTTTTTGACATGGCAGCTCTTAGAGCTAAACGAAACACACATTAGGGCCGTTCTGAGGTCCCATCGAGGCAGATTTCATTTTTTCCAGGCTGCAAAAGTGTCCTGTTAGGAAGGGTGCAGTCCATGTGAGGAGGTGGCATCCCACAGGTCTCTTCTGACTCAAACCCAGTGAGTGAACAACCCCAGTCTGCTTTCGTCTGTGACTAAACTGTGGTGGGGTCACTTCCTGCCCTGGCAGCTCTGGGTCAGAAGCTGGAGAGCTCTGCCGGATGCAGCTCATCTTCCTCAGCTCATCAAGCCGGTTTAGTAAGAGAGGGGTTCTTTCCAGAAGTGCCCGCAAAATGGTTCTTTCGGTTAGTGGGGTCTTTTCTCCCCACTGAACGCACGTAGCTTTCTAACTCTGTGGTGTATCCCTGAGGGTCAGAGCCTGTCTTCAACGCATTCTCCACACTTCCTTCAGTTGCGTTAATTGGTTGAAATGTTTTGCTTTTATAGGAATCAAAATTTTAGACGTGTAAACTCTTGACCTAGCAATTCCACTTTAATGATTTTATCCTAAGAATTAGGCATGCCCAGAGTATTAAGTCGTTTAAAATTGGAAATGACTTCAGTGCCTGTTAATAGAGAGTAATTAAATTACGATACATCTATTAGTTGTTCTCCAAGTTACAGATTTCTCTAAAAACTTTCAGTGACGTGTCTTCTGCAGTTGGTAAAGAAACCAACTAGAGAATTGGAGGTGGAATGAAGCTGGATTTTACAGATGTGGAAAAAAGCAGGAGAGTAGGGCTTCCCTGGTGGCGCAGTGGTTGGGGATCCGCCTGCCGATGCAGGGGACAAGGGTTCGTGCCCCGGTCCGGGAGGGTCCCACATGCCGCAGAGCGTCTGGGCCCGTGAGCCATGGCCGCTGAGCCTGCGCGTCCGGAGCCTGTGCTCCGCAACGGGAGAGGCCACAACAGTGAGAGGCCCGCGTACCGCAAAAAAAAAAAAAAAAAAAAGCCATGTGCATAAAGCTATTTATCACAGTGTAACTTATAATAGTAAAAAGATTGGGATCAACCCAGATATCCAACTATTACAGTGTGGTTCAGTCACTCAGGAAACATCCTCTCAGAGGGATATCATGCAGCCATTAAAAATGATGGTGATTGGTCTGACTAGGGCCCTGGGCCAGAGCTTCATCTTCATGACAGTTGTGTATTTTGGTCCCCTGACCTGCTCCACGATCACCACAACTCGAAAGTCCTTCACCATTTTGGCCTCCGTTATCCTCTTCGCCAACCCCGTCAGCCCCATGCAGTGGGTGGGCACCGTGCGTGTGTTCTTGGGTCTCGGTCTCAATGCCAAGTTTGGGAGAGGAGCCAAGAAGACATCCCACTAGGAAGAGAGAGACTACCTCCACTCCAAGAATATTTATTTTCTGGAACAGTGACATCTCTAGGGAAAATAGACAAAATAGAGATAAGGACTAGATTTTAGTCTGGGTTAACAAAAAAAAAAAAAATTGATGGTGAGACTATAGGGCAAAAGCTATAGGGCAACATGCAGAAATGCTCACAAGATGACACTAAATGAGCAAAGTAGTACAAAATAAATCCACACCTGAGATTATAATGATCTAAAACTGTATAAACCAAAGGACCAGAAAAGAATATATAAAAGTGGTAATAGTGTTAACATGATGAAATCGTGGGTGATTTTTTTTCCCCTTTGACTCTACTTTTTTAGATTTCATACACTAGTTATATGGTTTTCATTACTTTAGAAATTAGATTAAAGGGGAAAAAATTCAGAGCAGAGAGTATGCTGTCCTAGAGATTGATTTTTGTGGTCAGATTGCAGGCTTGGCAGGGTGGGGAAAAGAATTGATAAATCCCATTAAGGAGGGAGTGCCTGTAATTAACTTACTGTGCTCTGATTCCCCTCTTCGGCTCCAGGAATTGAGGAAGATCAGATGGGAAAACGAGGATACTTGACACCCACCAGCGCTCAAGAACATCTCACGGCTCTTTGGAAGAATGAAGGTGCTGTACCAGCCTAAAGAAATGGCCCTTTGCTTTCCTGGACTCATTTGCCCTGCCTTTTTATTTTTATGTTTTCAAAATTGTGATTCTTGTAGATCTCTCCTGAAATCAAACAGTAGATTTGGGGCAGGCTTCAGCGTACGTTGTTGTTGATGCCTTATAGTGTGGGGAAGGCATGAACTTGACAGTTACTGTAACTGAGCCCGGTCATTAAATGACAGCTGCAGGTGGGCATCGCTTAATACAGTTTGACACATGTCTCGAAGGTTCAGTGTAACTCACTTTATTTTAAATGCCCATAAATAAAAGTTGGGTGTTTTTTTTTTAAGGATTCTATGGGAATCCCTTCTGTGAATCAAAAAATGAACTCTGTTTTTATTAAATTAGGATTCTCATACATTTTAATTCCCTACAAATAGGAAAGTCTTCCATTAGTGTTTGAATTCATAAGAAAAGCCCACATAGCTCACCCACCCTCTGAGAGTGTGTTCTGGAACACTGAATGTAACTGCTATGTAATGACAAGCACTTAAAAATGAAAATCTTGCTAAAGGGATAAGTGATGTCAGAAAAAAAATAGCATTCAAGTTAGTATGAGTGTTCTTGGCCCTGACATGTTTTATTCATTCTCTCTGTAGCTTTTTTTTGGGTTATCCGACACTTGAAACACAGCTTTGATCCATAGACGATCTTGGTAGCATCTATGTGGAGGGCTTTTTATTTTGTTTCCTTTTGTTGTTGTTATTATTTTTTTAATTGGGGTAGAGTTGCTTTACAGTGTTGTGTTAGTTTCTGCTGTACAATGAATTGAAACAGCTATATGTGTACGTATATCCCCTCCCTCTTGGACCTACCCCCCCATCCCACCCATCTTAAGAAGACTAACTTTTTTTATTTGATTTTTGTTTGTTTATTTCAAATACGTTTTCTTATAAATACCAAAGTAATAAGTGTGTGTGTGCATGCGTGCGTGTGAGTCTGATGATCCAGGAACGTAACCAGAAGCACGTGAAAGTTTTTGTTTCCCATCCTTGCCCATCTCAGCCCCTGGGCTAAGCACCGTCACCCCTGTAGCACCCATCTTTAAACCCATCATCTCCCCTGTGTGTAGGCTCACAGCACCCAAAGACTGGTTTTTTTGCTCATTAGTTTTTATAAAGACAAATGTGATCTTACTCTACATATTGTCCTACATTCTGGGATTGTTTTTTTTTTTCCACTCAGTAAAATTTCCGTGGTCATCCTTCCATGCTCTTACATATAGATTTAAATGATCGTTTTGGTTTATTTCAAACACAGGATTCTTTCTGAATTACCTTTTTCTGGGACTGGAAGACGTTGGCATGGAGTCCAGATTCAATCCCAGTATGTTCTTTCTGGATTTCTTGGTGGTGCCACCCTCAAGGTAATGCCCTTTCATTGGCTTTATTTCACCTTGCAGAGGTTTCTGGAACAATTGAATAATGACCTCTGGGAGAGGATGATGGAAGGGTCACGGGCCCTGAGAAGTAGCGCATCTGTTCCACTGCCAGGTGGCAGGTGGTAGGAGCATTTTCCTTTCCCTTCTTCCTGAGTGCGGTGGTGACGTAGGGGTGGGTGAGAGGCTGAGGCACACACCCTTCATGCTGAGCGTCCACTGATACCACGCGTCCTCCTACAGGTATCGCCCTGTCAGCCGCCTCGGGGACCAGATGTTCACCAACGGCCAGACGGTGAACCTGCAGGCTGTCATGAAGGACGTGGTTCTGATCCGAAAGCTTCTGGCCTTGATGGCCCAAGAACAGGAGCTGCCGAGTGAGGTGACAACACCCGCCGCAGATGAGGTCAGGGCCGCCCTGGAGCCGATGTCGTAGTTCTGACTCCCTACGCTCTGGGTCCTGGGAGATGCCTGTTAGCAGTTCTGTACAGCTGTGTGTGAGCCGTGGGTTTGGGAGGACCAGACAAGGTCTGGGGGAAAGCATGGGTCTGAGCGTGGCCCCAGCGATCACGCCTGGGGTGACCTTGGTTGAGTGGCTTTAACTTCTTGGTCTTGTCTCCACTATAAAATGCGTGTGGTCTGGGGTGGGATTTTAGACGTGGTGTGTTCTGGGCCACCTGTTCTCCCTGAAAGACTGGTCTGCTGCCCTCAGCTCTAAGAATGTCCCTCCTGGGTTATGGTACCAGAGCCCAAGCCACCCAGCTCCGGTTTTGGCTCAGGAAAGTCTCCAGCATTGGGGTCAGGAAGGCAGTGTTGTCATTTGTAGGAATTTCCCAGAATAGGACTGTCAGATTTGGGGCCTCAGCTTCCTCTCCAGTAAATGGCGGAGCTGAATTCAGTTTTCCTGTTTCAGCAGACATTACCCGAGCCCCTTCAGTGGGCCAGGTCCTCGGTGGGTATAAAGATGAGTCAGGTGCTCAGGAAGTTTGCTGAGATCACTGACCTCCTTCCCAGCTCTAAGATGCTCTCTGGATGTAAATAGGAAGGACCGTCTCAGCCTTGAGTACATAGTCAGGGCTTCCAGGCTCCCTTCCCCTGCTGGGACAGGCCTGTCACCAGGTGGCGCCACTGTCTGTCCCGGACACCCATGCTCTGGGTTACTCGGCCTTTCTGCTTGGGGTTTCTTTGGTTTTGCTTAAGTTTTCTGATCTGCTGGGGCAAATGTGCTTTTAAAAATCCTCAGTATTAGCGAAATCTGCCATCTGCAGGTCCTAGTTCAGTTTCAGAGAGAAGGCCTTAGGAGAGCCGGCTCCAGTGACCAGGGCTAAGGATTTTACGTTGACATCCCTTGAAACTAGGGCAGCCTTTTGTCCAAGAGAAAAAGCTAAATCTCTGCAGAAATGCACAGTATCCTCTCTGATTCCTGAGGTCCTTGCTACCTGAAGTCACAGCGCCCTCCTTCCATCTGATTAATAGGGTGTGTTGTTTCTTCCCACGCTTGCGCCCAACATCCCATTCCCGTGGCGGCCCTCTCACGAATCGTGAATGCCTTGTGTGGGTGGGCTAGCGCCGCTCCAGGCACTGAGCATATACAAGTGAGACAGGGTCGCACTCATTTCACAAGCAGTCACGTGGCCCTGAGTCAGGTGATGCCGTAAGAGGTGAGTTAGTCTGACAGGGCCTCTGTCATCCTGTAGGTGACCATCTCGCCCTGTGAGGCTCCTTCTGCCAGAACAGAAAATAGGCCTGTCCTCTCTGTAACGGAGAAGACCCTTCTGTTCCTCAGGATTGAGGACAAGCCCACTTTATCACTAATGGGTTCCAAGACATTCTCGTTTGCTGGGTCTTCCCCCACCCTCCGCTTTCCCTCCCCTCAGTGCTGGCAGCTTTCTTCTCTCATCTGACCCGCACTGGGACAAAGGACCGTATGTCTCTCTCCTGTGTCGTACCCAGCCCCCCATGAGACCAGACGGTGTCAGTAGGTGGTGCTCTAGGGCAGCTTACTGCCTTAAGGCCTGTCACCTGGGCAGGTGTGGGAGGAGAGGAAGAGGCCGAGCCAGGGACAGACATACTGAAAGGATTTGGTTACATATTTCACTGCGGGCTTCCCTGGTGGCGCAGGGGTTGAGAGTCCGCCTGCCGATGCAGGGGACGCGGGTTCGTGCCCCGGTCCGGGAAGATCCCACATGCCGCAGAGCGGCTGGGCCCGTGAGCCATGGCCGCTGAGCCTGCACGTCCGGAGCCTGTGCTCCGCAACGGGACAGGCCACAACAGTGAGAGGCCCGCGTACCGCAAAAAAAAAAAAAAAAAAATTTCACTGAGGCCTGGAGATCAGCCAGTAACTTGACATAGCCTTCATCTTAATTGATGGCACAGGAAATCATAAGGCAAACATTTTTCCTTTTAAGAAATTACTTCACCTGCATTTTTATGAGTGCTTTGGATTAAGTTTTTCCAAAACCATAAATAAAGCTGAAACTCCATATGAGATTCAGTTATCTCGCAGGATAACAGAGCTACATAAGAAGAGTATTGATACGGGAAGAATTTCTAGGGTTGCCTTAAGAGTTAGATACTAAGGGACTTCAGCTGCTGCTAGCACATACATCCATTACCTTCTTGGCTTGCACACTTTGAGGGAATACGCTACCGTGTTGGAGAAGCCCATGCAGCAAATAATTGAAGGTGGCTTCTGGCCAACAACCAACTAGAAACTGAGGCCCTTGGTCCAGTAGTCCTCAAGGAACTGAATCCTGCCAACAGCCGTGTCTGCTTAGAAGTGGGTCCTCCCCCAGTTGAATCTTTAGATGAGACCCTAGCCCTGGCTGACTCCTTTATTGTGGCCTGGGGGGAGACTTTGAAGCAGAGAACCCAGTTAAGCTGTGCCCAGATTTCTGACTCTCAGAAACTGTGAGATAATAATTGTGTGTCAATTTAAAAGGAAAGGAAGGAGACTTCTTAGAAATTTGAGTTCATTTTACTCCCAGAAAGATACGGGCTGGTAAATAGGTAGTGGGGCTGACGTTTTGTTGATGCATATGGACAAGAGAGATTTAGGAGCACTTTTGCCACTGATCTGTCAAGTTCAAAAGACATAAAGGTGGGCTTCCCTGGTGGCGCAGTGGTTGAGAGTCCGCCTGCCAATGCAGGGGACACGGGTTCGTGCCCCAGTCCGGGAAGATCCCACATGCCGCGGAGCGGCTGGGCCCGTGAGCCATGGCCACTGAGCCTGCGCGTCCGGAGCCTGTGCTCCGCAACGGGACAGGCCACAACAGTGAGAGGCCCGCGTACCACAAAAAAGAAGACATAAAGGCAAACTCCAGAGCTCATCATTTGTCAGAGCTCTAGTAAGAAAGAAAAATGGAACCAGGCCTGGCCTTTTGGAGGTTCTTCCATCACGCCTGTTCTCTTGGTTGTGTCTTGGCCAGGAAAAAGACCCTTCGATCGCTATGGACCGGTCCTTTTTGAGTCTACTTCCAGGCCAGTCCCTCACAGACAAACTTTACAACATTTGGATTCGCCTTCAGAGCCACGTCAATATTGTGTTTGATAGTGAGATGGACAAATTAATGATGGAAAAGTACCCCGGCATTAGACAGGTGAGCAGTGAGTTGGATCCGCATTGCTAGCCAAAGGGGTTAATTAGTAAACATGTTGTCTTGAAGGAAGAAAATGATAAACATACTTGATTTTTTTTTTTAAATGCTTTCTGTGGACTTTTTTCCCCATAAAGATCCTGGAGAAGAAGGATGGTTTATTCCGGAAGCACATGATGGGAAAGCGAGTCGACTATGCAGCCCGCTCAGTCATCTGCCCGGACATGTACATCAACACCAATGAAATTGGAATTCCCATGGTGTGTGCTGTCAGGTGGCGGATGGGAGTGGCGAGGAGGGCTGGGGAGAAGGCATGTGGCCGACTGCAGTGGCCTGGGTGGGGACAGCCTCTGCCTCTTCCCGGACGAGCTGTTCGGAGGGGACCCTGGGGCCCTGGGGTGGCGTTGCTCTCACTCCCTGCCAGGTGTCCAAATACCCTCTACCCACAAGGAAGACCCACCTCCCGGGCCGCCAGGGAGCAGATGGCAGGGTGCACATCCCTCTCGCCTAGCTTCTTCCTGCCTGCCTTGGCCTAATCTTTAAGCCTTCCTAGTGAGATTGAATACATGACAGAGATGAGGAGGAGGGAAGCGGGGGGCGGTCTCCGTCCCATGTACTTGCCGGCATCAGGAGTCAGGCCGCGGAGGAGCCCCAGAGAGCGGGCATCGGCCATCCTCCCAGATCTGCAGGGGTAGGCGGTTCGCCCCATCCACCCATTAGTGTTTCCTCGAGGAGCCAGCCTCCTTTTCTCACTCCCCCACCACGTCAAGCTGTGGTGCTCGTTAGCAGCGGCCCCTTAATCGGCTTCCTCCTTAATGGGCCTTGAGGTCAGTAATAGAAGATGGTTTACTTCCCTCCATGGAGAGGCTCCTTTCCTTGTGCACGGCCCCCCTGCCGCCCTCCGGGGAGGACCGGTGAGGAGCAGAGAGAAGAGCCCAGGTGTTCCGATGGCCTCCCACCTGCTGCCGCCTCCTCCCTCGGGCACACATGGGCTTCCTGGGCAAGGGCTCTTGTGGGAGGGGACAAGAGTCCGAGAACGCCCAGTCCGGTGCCCATGGCCTCCTGGGAACCCAGGGGTCTTTGCATCTGGAAGCTGGGTCGGGTGGCAGGGAAAAGGTATTGGGAGGTTCCTGAGTCCGAGGCCCTGGCAGGAGACCTCTTCGTTGCTCTCTTTGGACAGAGGGCAGGGGCTGCCCCTTTTGGCTTTGGCCTCATGGTGACTCCAGGGTCCCCGACTGTGGGAGGGACCTTTAGTGTTGCTCCTTTTCCCCCTTCCAAGATCCTCTCTTTCTTGGATCCGGGTCCGTTTGGTAATGGAAGGACTCTGAATTTCCCCTGCTGCCTGTCTCCAGCCTGCCCCAAGCCTCAGGGCCGTGGTGGCCGGGGGTATTTACTCGCAGGATAGCCGCGAGGAGCAGGGTGTGTGAACTGCCTCTTGGTCCCCTGTGGCCCGCCCTTCCCACCTAGCCTTGTGGACAGGTGTTAGCAGAAGCAGAAGAGGCCAAGTCTGGGACGTAAGCTAGAGACCCAGCAGGGGGCCACGCAGACTTAGCACGTCCCCTGTGAGGCTTACATTGCAGCAGTGGAGACACATCAACAGATACACAAGTATAGATCTGCCTCGACTTAGGATGGGGTTATATCCCCGTAAACCCCATCGTAAGTTGAAAATGCCGTGGGTCGAAAATGCATTTAATGGACCTAACCTACTGAACGGCATAGCTTAGGTCTAACCTACCTTAAATGCGCTCAGAACACTTGTGTTAGCCTACCGTTGGGCAAAATCATCTAATGCAAAGCCTATTTTATAACGAAGTGTTGAATATCTCTTGTTAAGTTATTGAATACTGTCCTGAAAGTGAACAACAGGACGGCTCTGAGTGTATGGGTTATTTACCCTCGTGATCACGGGGCTGACTGCCAGCTGCAGCTTCAGGAGAGTATCATACAATGTTTCAGTAGCCCAGGAAGAGACGTAAGTTCAAAATGGGGAGTACAGTTTCTACTGAACACGTGTTGCTTTTGCACCATTGTAAAGCCCCCCCAAGTCCTAAGTCGGGCACAGTCTGTACATATACACTCTGTCAGGCAGTGGTCAGTGCAGTGGCAGAAGTGGAGTGGGCCACGGGGCGGGGAGGGCCTCTCACACAGAGCCACTCACGTCGAGACCTGGCCAGCATTTAGCAAGTCCCTTTACCTGGGACTTCTCAGACTTGCTCATGTACTTATACGTGCCTTTTGAAGCATCAAAGGGTTTTAATATTCAGTAGCTCAGAACTCGCTTAACCAGGGAATTCATTTTTCTTGGAGTGTGGTGCAGGTCCAGTGTGTCACATGGAGCACTGAGTTTTCTCATGTATCAGGAGACCAAATCAGTTTCATCTCAGGCCAAGTAAAGAGATTTGGATGGCATGTCTGGGCTCAAGGCATGGGCCACCATCAATTAGAGATGGCTGCTGGAGGCGTGGGGGAAATGTTGGCGGGAGAAGATGGTACTTGAGGGCGGGTACCTGCCGTCTCTCTCAAGCTAGCGTTCCATGCTATTTTCTGTCTTTTGGGACTAAATGAGTGTATTGGCAGACCAGGAAATGGTGAAATTTTTAAATGGGTTAAAAAAATTTACTGTGTGAACTGCAACACTCAGATTACTCTCTTCGAGCAGACTCTGCTAGAAAAGGAGACCCAATCTCTTTCCTTAAGGGAGCGGGTCTGGAAAAATGTGGAAAAGACAGGGAGGATGCTGCTTTACTTGCTGAAGGATGACCTTGGCTCAGAGAGTACCTTTGCATCTTAGGGAAAAAGTAACACAGCCTGTTGAGTCGGATCTGGGGGTCCGTGTAACCTTTCTGCCCACCCTGAATTTTCACATCCACTCCTTGTTTCCAGGTGTTTGCCACAAAGCTGACCTACCCTCAGCCAGTCACCCCCTGGAACGTTCAGGAACTGAGGCAGGCGGTCATCAACGGCCCCAGTGTGCACCCAGGAGCCTCCATGGTCATCAACGAGGATGGTAGCCGCACGGCCCTGAGCGCCTCGAACCTAACCCAGCGGGAGGCCGTGGCCAAACAGCTCCTGACACCAGCCATGGGGGCACCTAAGCCCCAGGGGACAAAAATTGTGAGTAGGGCTTCCCTGGTGGCGCAGTGGTTGGGAGTCCACCTGCTGATGCGGGGGACGCGGGTTCGTGCCCCGGTCCGGGAGGATCCCGCGTGCCACGGAGCGGCTGGGCCCGTGAGCCATGGCCACTGAGCCTGCGCGTCCGGAGCCTGTGCTCCGCAGCGGGAGAGGCCACGGCAGTGGGAGGCCCACGTACCGGAAAAACAAAAAACAAAAACAAAACTTCATTTGGCCGTCCCATGTGTGCAGCGCAGTTCTGGGTACATGTCGGGGCTTGAAAAACACTCTTTAATTATAACTCCGTTGTGATTTGCTGCCCTTGAACAGGGCTGCTCAAAGGGTGGTCCTCAGAGCAGCAGCATCCCCGGGGCTAGTAGGAAACGCACATTCGTTCCTTCCCCTTTCCCTCCCCCCACCCCTGAATTAGTCTCTCTGGGAATGGAACCTAGGAATCTGTATATTAATAAGCTCTGCAGAGGGTTCCTCTGCATGCTAAAGTTTGAGCACTGCCCTAAAGGAAGGGAACATTCTGTGTCTGATAACTGACAACTGACAGGTGTCATCTGATACTTCACTCTCGGGGGACAGCTAGCTCTTGCCTGTAGTACTGTGTTAAGGGATCCTGAGGCTTTATCTGGGCTTCACCGGGAAGAGTTTATGATGGATTAGCAATGTCTGCTGAGGACAGATGGGTGGGTGACATCACTTGTGTCTGTGTCAGATAATAGCCATTCCTGCTGGGAGGGGTATAGCAAATAACGCCTAACCAGGCAACAGTGGCGGAAGTTGCTAGAGTGAAATGGGCTAGATTTGGGATTAATTTATGGTGACTGCCCAGAGTCAGGGGATGGCTGTGTCTCCCGCACCCACTTGCATGCTTGTTAGACCTCCTCTTGCCCTCTGACACATCCAGACCCAGTGGCCGACTAGGTCTTCTTTTTGGTGGGTTTGAGCTCTACAGAGGACCATTGGTCCTTGAAGGAACTTTGGTTGGAGGACAGAGGGGGAGAGGAAGCCTTGTCACGGTGACCATTGGTCCCCACTGCTCTTCACCGCGGCCTGTCCTCTTGCTTCCTCTCCATCTCACCGCTGTCCCGAGGTCAAGCAGTAGGAACAGGCCATGCGTTTTCTGGTTTGGTGGCAGGGGGCACATGCAGACACATCTAGTCACCTGTTTTGCTTTTTCTCTCGTGCATTAAGTGAGATTTGTGTTCAGGCTCACAGGATTATTCTGCCATTTTTAAGTGCCTAGTGTTTTGCTAGGAGCTGTGAGAAAGATGCAGGAGAAATCAAGGTGTGTTTTTCATAATTTATGGTGAAGCAAGGCAAACACTGGTAATCTTCGTACTAACTCAAGTCGAGCATGTGAAACAGTCTCACAGTAGGACATGTTGAGAAAAAAATTGAGAGAAGAGAGCAGAGTGGGGTCCGGTGGTGCCGTGCTGCACTCTGCCAGGCACCGTGCATGAGATCCTGCTGTCTTGGGGTGGACGGCCTGGTAGGGGCACCCCCAGGGAATGAGACCATAAATGTGTCACCGCTGCTGAGTGGCGTGGTGGACACAAGGGAACAGCGACGGGGGACGGTGACTTTACCCACATGAAGCTGGAGAAGAAAAGAGGGCTGTGGGCAGGGTGGGCGTGCCGGGCGAGTTTGGAGTCATCAGGAGGCAGCTGAGGGCCAGCCTGGGGGCTGCAGGGGAACCGAGGGTGAAAGCAGGGTATGTTTCAAGGGGACCTTGAAGTAGGGGAGGCTTGGCTGTAGGCTGGGTGTCAGGGCTGTAAAAGAGAGAAGGTGAGAAGGAAGCGTGGTTTCCAGTGCCCTGGAAGGAGGTGTGTCTGGGTCCTTCTGAACTGAGGTCATGGTGGAGAATCTAAGGGCTAGCTAGTCTCCCGTGAAAGGTAGAAATGTGGCACTTAGGTTAGGGGGCATAGAGTTAAGAAATGAAATTATCAGGAATTCCCTGCCAGTCCAGTGGTTAGGACGCCGAGCTTCTACTGCGAGGGGGCACGGGTTCCATCCCTGGTCGGGAAACTAAGATCCCACAAGTCACGTGGTGCAGTGAAAAAAAAAAAAAAGAAATGAAATTATCAGAGTTAAACTCTTTGAGCACAAAGTACAACAGAGAGAAGATGTGGGGGTGGGGGGGACCCGTGGAAGCGGGAGGCAGGTAGGGGAGGACGCCGAGGGAGAGAGGGCTCGCTCTCGGTATCTGCATCTGTCTCCCACCTGTGCTGGGGGGGTTCTTCCCGGTCAAGACCAGCCCCAGAGTGTCTTTGCATCTCCCAGAGGCACTTAGTAGGTGTTCGTGGAGTTAAATACGAAGTTTCAGAAGAGTGAGGAAACGGAAGGAAGATGCAGATTTGTCCACATGAAGGTCATGTGTGACCCAGGAGAGCCCTTTGAACAAAGTGCGGGGGGAACTGGGTTTCAGGGCCTTTGTGATGAGGCAGCGAAGCAGTAGCTTCATCCATGACTGGAGCAAAAGCAAAAGGATACGGGGGTTTCTGACATTAGTGGGGAGTGCGGATGGGCAGATGCGCAGGGGAGCTTCCTTCCCGTGGCCTTGTTACGTCTGTGGGGCTGGGGGTGGGCTTAGGAGAGGGCAGGTGGGCCTCACTGCACACTCAGGTCAGCTTGTGGGAAGCGACGGAAATGAGTTCTCAGCAGCCGGGAGACGGAGTGAGGTTGGCCCAGTCGCCTGTCGCCCAGCCTAGGTTCACATCCCGAGCGCACTGTCCCTGCCTTGTCTCCCAGCCCCACCTCTCGCGTCCCATCGATGGGGCCTCTTTCTCCCGTCAGGCCTTGAACTTGCCGTCCCTGGTCCTCCCTGACACTCCCCAGCCGTGGCCCACTCCTCCTTCTGCAAAGCCTTCGTTCCGCTAGGACAGGGGTCCACAGCCTTTTTCAGCCAAGGGCCAGATAGTAAATATCTTAGGCTTTGCGGGCCACACGGTCGCTGTTGCAGCTGCTCAGCCCCGCCTATGTAGCGTGAAAGCCGCCACGGCAGTACAAGGTGAATGGGCACGGCTGTGTTCCAAAAAACTCTAGTTGCAAAGCAGGTGGCCTGCAGTTTGCCACTTTTACAACATGAATAGGGTCCCCCCCACCGTGTGTCCCACCTCACCCCCCCCAACCCTCATTGCGTTATGTTGTCACTCCAGGTACCCCCATCTGTCTGACCTCGAGTTCCTAAACCCCGTGAGAACGGAGCAGGGTGTTCGGTCCTCCACTCACCCCAGCACCCAGCATGTAGGAGGCACTTGGGAAACCCCTGTGGACTGGATGGGTCCAGGATGAGGTGCAGGAGGCTCTGAGGTGTGAGGGCCACATTTGACCTGAGGATGTGGCCCTGGGGCAAAGACAGGAAGGGAACTTATGAAACAAAAGTGGTCCTTATATTGGGACCTATATTGGGTCTAAAGGTGATTATCTTTAGTTTCCAAAAATCTCAGTGATGCCGTATGTAATGTTTATATATGTAGTCAGATACGTGTGCATTTACAATTCATTTGTAATTTGTAAAGTAATTTTTTGGTTAATGTGTTCCATATAGATCAGGACCTGGGCCAGAGGGCCGGGTGACGTGACCGGGAGGGACAGACCCAGGTCCAGGAAAGGACAAACTGCAGGTTAGATGAGGAGGGGGAGGGGTGAGTGGAAGAAGCCATTTCCCCTGGGAGGGGTGAAGTCTCTGCCGCTTCTCCTGGGCCTTGTAAATGGAGTCGGAAGTGGCCAGGACGGCCAAGCCTCATTTCCCGCCCCAGCAGTCAGCCAGGAGCAGCCCTTTGTCTCTGGCTCTGCCCCTGGGAACTCTGACCCAGGCACTGGGGCACACTAATTTTTGCTGCGGTATTTATTTAGAGACAAGAGAAAGGAAGGGCCTCAGGTTTGGGTTGGCGAGGGGAGCGCCCTGTGCTCCAGGGCTTCTGTTTGGATTGGCTGGTGCCTGCTGGCCAGGCCTGCGAGCCTTCCCAGCTGTGGGGTTTGCTCACGCTGGAGGATGTCTTGAATTTTCGAGACTCACATCCGAGGTGAGCCCGGGGTTTGGGACCCAAGCCACAGGTCCCGGCAGTTTCCTCCTTGAGAAGCTAAAGAAATAGACCTTGGAAGTCAGTTCAGGCTCCGTGAGGTGCCCTAGGCAGCCACTCATGGGAATCCTCAGAATCCAGGTCTCCTTGGAAACACGGACATGGGGGTGGGGGGAGGACGGGTTTGTTTTTTGGGGTTTTTTTGCGGTACGCGGGCCTCTCACTGTTGTGGCCTCTCCCGTTGCGGAGCACAGGCTCTGGACGCACAGGCTCAGCGGCCATGGCTCACGGGCCCTGCCGCTCTGCGGCATGTGGGATCTTCCTGGACTGGGGCACGAACCCGTGTCCCCTGCATCGGCAGGCGGACTCTCAACCACTGTGCCACCAGGGAAGCCCGGGATGACGGGTTTGAATTCCTTGGGGAGCAGAAAGACTGCCTCCCCGCTAGCTGCTTTTAGGACTGCCTTTTAGACTTTGAGGGGTTTGCTCCCTGCTTCTCTGAGTTGGAGGACACCTTCAGCCCAGCCGAACAGGGATGCAGGGAGGTGGGTGGGGAGCATCTCTTGTTGACCTCTAGCCTCTTTCTGTAGCCAGCTTTCTGATGCAACTTCATAATGTGGACGACATAAGAAGAAACCAGACTTGGAGTAATTTGTTTCCCCCCAACCAGTTGTCTGCTGGATAATTTAGGGGGGGACTTGGGGTTGGGGGAGGCCTCACTGAGTCTCCATAATTCCCCTGGGCTGCTAAGGGCAGCCTGCAGAATGATTGGGGTAGCAGTTGCCTCATTCATTTGTTTTTTTATTTTTATTTTATTATTTTTTAGATTTTTTTGGCCGCGCCACAAGGCTTATGGGGTCTTAGTTCCCCGACCAGGGCTTGAACCAAGACCCCCACAGTGAGAGCGTGGAGTCCTAACCACTGGACCACCACCAGGGAATTCCCATGTATTTGTGTTTTAAAGTGGCATCTCTGTTCATCATTTGGAAAGCCCAGTGATTAATATAGCGTAAGATTAAGGGCCGTATACTAAAGTCAGCTTTGTGGGAGGAGGTGTTCTGTCAGGAGGACGTGACCAGTGGCATATTGATGTTGGTAAGGAACAAAAAAGCGTGAGCGCTGGTTGTCTTTAAGGAGTAAAGTTACTTGTGGTTTTCATTCTCTTCTTTAAGTTTGTATTTTCTGTATTTTTCTGTATTTTCCCCCACATCACTTGTGCAGTTCTTCTTGCTTTCTTTAGAAATAGTTGAAGATCTTTTAAAGAAATTTCATAGAAGTAGTACCCGCTCGTTGTAACACGAACATCACTAAGACGTATAAAGATAAAGGTGATGATCTGTGCCTTACCCTTCCTCCCGTGTGTCCCTGCCTCAAGGAGAGCATAGAAACAGCTCAGTGAGGATCTAAGTACCCTTCTCCCTCGTGTATATAAACCCGTAGAGTTGGGTTGGGTTTTATTTATTTATTTTTTGTTTTTTGGCTGTGCTGCATGGCATGTGGGATCTTAGTTCCCTAAGAACCCACGCACCCTGCACTGAAAGCCTGGAGTCTTTTAACCACTGGACCGCCAGGGGAATCCCCTGGGTTGGGTTTTAAATTGCCTCGTCCTATCACCTTAGATGGCACCTGGATTGTTTTTCTTTTACTGGAATACATTATTGCCATCGCTTCAGGACCAAGTCATCCTCATTCATCATTACATAATATTCCATAGTACATACCATGATTTAGCCACCAATGCCCCTTCTGTGGGGCAGCCAGGTTTTTCCCAGTCCTTGCCACTGTTAACACTGCTGCATAAACACACACGTTCTTAGAACCTTGCGTTGACACCTTTTTTGTTCTGAAAGGCCAAAAGGAAATAAGTTTTAAATGTTTTAAAATCTATTGTGAAATTGCTTTCCCAGAAGACCGTGCAATTTAAACTTATTATTAATTTTTAAGTGCAATAAAACATTTGCAGAGAGCATTGAACTGGGAATCAGGAACCCTGTGTTTCAGTCCTGGCTCTGCTGGATGAGGTTGGGCAAGTATTTCTAAAACGTGGAATTCACATTTCGAATAACGTACTCAGATGCGACCCTGGCGAGGATTCTAGAGGATCTGGCAGACCAGGAGTTTTATGGTTATATGTAGATATGCTGTCTTCAGATGTGTCTGTTTCTTTCTTCAGATTAATTCGCGGAAGAATTCAAACTCCGGAAAGGTCATGCATCTCTGAAGAAGACAGAGATTACTGGACAGGGACCTGTAGCCTCGTTGGCTTATGCCTCTGAGCTCAGAGCCAGGACAGGACTATGCTGGGCTAGCAGCTATTTCTCAGAGTACCAGAGGGGCTTAGTAGCTATGTCTCAAAGATTTCTAGGGTTTCAGTCCAGACTAAAAGTTCTCCTTTTATTTAGTTGAATAAAACCTGAGACAGACAGAAGGCACACACAGCCCAGGCCAAGGTGAGCCCTTGGAATAGTAGCGATGTTGCCGAAGTCACCACTGCTCACCCTGTTCTCTCCTCTGCCCCCAGGTATGCCGGCACGTGAAGAATGGGGACATTCTTCTCCTGAACCGACAGCCCACCCTGCACAGGCCCTCCATCCAGGCGCATCGCGCCCGCGTCCTGCCCGAGGAGAAAGTCCTGCGGCTCCACTACGCCAACTGCAAGGCCTACAACGCCGACTTTGATGGAGACGAGATGAACGCCCACTTCCCTCAGAGTGAACTGGGCCGGGCCGAGGCCTACGTCCTGGCCTGCACGGACCAGCAGTACCTTGTTCCCAAGGTAGGTCTGACCTTGAGGCCGTTCCATGGTCATCGCCAGCACAACTTGGCAGTCCAGATCCGGGCCCTTGCCAGCTCCTGGAGTCAGTGGGTGGCTCTAGGGCAGGGGCATGTGGAACAGAAGGTCTTGGCTTCTTCCGGGTGGGGTCTTCAGCTCTCTAGTGGCTAGAGGCAGGGAAAGGGTTCTCTCTTGCTGCCCCTTAAGGTGGCAGGAAAGAAGCTGTAACAGTCATCCCAGAACGCTGAGTTTAGTAGCTGCCTAATAGGTCTTGTCTTCCAGTCTGTTTGGATTCTACAACTTACTAGCCTCTGACAAGCATTAGCATCCCAGCTGTGAGGGTCCCCAAGGTCCACAGATGACTCTGATCCTTTGAGTCTGGACAAGCAGGAGTTTTAAGAGACACCTTAACCCCAAGGGTCCAGATGAAATTCCCCTCCAGCCCACGAGGAATCTCCTCTGTGAATCCCTTCCTTTATAAGCTGTTTGCGTCACAGTGATTCACAATGACAGATCATTCATTTGGGCTGCAGTGTGGAGTAGTAATAATAATAAAGAACCATGGCTGCCGTTTGCCAAACACTTTTTCAGTGTCAGACACTACGAAGCACGTTGGAGGCCTCTCCTTTCCTCCTCCCCACACTCCTTGGGGTAGGTACTACTAACGTCCACATTGACGCCTGAAGAAATGGTGTAGGGAATTCCCTGTCGGTCCAGTGGTTAAGACTCCTTGCTTGCATTGCAACAGGCGCAGGTTGCATCTCTGGTCGGGGAACTAAGATCTCACGTGCAGCGCGGCGCAGCAAAAAAAAAAAAAAAAATGGTGTAACTTACCGCAGGACACAGAGCTGAGGAGGAGGAGGAAGGGCCAGGATCTCCCAGATCCCTGTGGCTTGTTCTTGTGCGGGCCCTGCTGCTCTTCCACAGCAGAGAGGGAGACCTCTGCACCCAGGAAGCACCAGAGGCTGCTCGGAGACGTCCCTCATCGATTAGTAGCCTCTCCTCCTGGGAACTTCTCTTCCCCTGTCAGTCCCACCTGGGGAATCAGGCAGGCGGCCAGGGTCCTAGCGTCCCAGCCTCGTTGCCTACCAGACACACCACTGTGGCTTCATCCTGGACTCAGTTATTTGTATAGAACTTTCTTTGCCTTCTCCACCCACCTTAGCTGACTGTTGATTAGTGATGGGCCTGACAATAGGTAGGAGGGGTTTAGGGGCCCACTCAGGTCCCCCAGAAATTAGAAGAAATAATTTGATTCATTTTTACTAATAATTTTATTAGTCATTAGTAATAATTTTACTAATAATTAGAAGAAAAAGAAGAAATAATTAGAAGGAAATAATTCGACTAATTTGAAAATTGGGTTTTTGTCTTTTTGTGTAAATAATATCCGTGGTAGCTATGGTGGTGGCAACAAAAGCCACCGTCTGCTGAGCGCTCCCTGGGCCTCAGGCACTGCTCTGAGCAGTTGGCAAACATTCTCACTTAGTCCTCACACCAGCCTTAGGAGGTGGGTGCAATTTTCAGGTGAGGAAACACCGGTCAGTGACTTGCCAGCCAGTGACGAAGCTGGGACTTGAACCCAGCACCGTTGATCCCCCAAGCCTGTGTGCTCAGCCTCGTGTGTGATTAGCCCCGTTGACAGGCGAGGCTGGGCCTGGGTGAGGGCACGTGGCCGTGAGTGGCTCCCAGGACTGAACCGGCCTTCTGGCTCTCTAAAGGGAGTGTCACATTTCACCACGGGGGACACTACCAGCGAGCAGCAGATGGTTCATTTTTTGCCGGCAGAGTGACCTCTGCACTTTAGCCGCATGGGGAGTTGGGGTGCTCCGAAGTTCTCAGGCCAGTGAATTTGAATGTGCTATACTTGATTTTGATTGAATAAGGTAGACTAGGCGACCTCATTGCTTACAGCATGTCCTGCGAAGGGCTGGACTATTTAAGATCCAGATGTGCCTCATCATATGCTCACCTGACTATGAGTTTTAGGTCAGGAGACAGGGAGAACACAGAAAAATAAGCTTACATCAATAAACTGAATTCTTAAAGAGTAAAAACAAAAAACAAACAAACAAAAACACTTCTAGGGGATGACCTGAGGGTTCACTTTACTTTCAGACAAAATTTTTTTTTTTTTGGCCAGCCTGTGCGGTTTGTTGGGATCTTAGTTCCCCAACCAGGGATTGAACCAGCGTCCTCAGCAGTGAAAATGCAGAGTCCTAACCACTGGACTGCCAGGGATTTCCCTCAGACAATTTCTTTTGTCAGAGGTAAAGAGCTTTTGATTCTTGATAAATTTTGTTTAGTCCTCAGTGTGAATGCGGAGGTGGAATCGTTATTTTTTTGCTAATGGTTATAAAAGTGAAACATGGACTTTGTTGGCAAAGTCCTAAAAGGACAAGAGCTGGTTTTCCTAAGCCACTTTTGGGTAATTTTTCTTGGCGTGTCTTTATTTCCCTTTGTTTCTGTTTCCCTTTGTTCATTATTCTATTTCTTCTCTATTTCTAGGTTCTCTTCCTTGACTAACCATAGTACCCGATTTAAGTTCATTTTATTGTTGGTTATATGTGTTTAACAGGGTTGGAGGTTGTCTTCTTACTTAAAATGGGAGACGAATGGAACTTTAGCTGTTTCTTTTCCAAGAAAACAGCTACACTTTTCATTTACATGTTTCTGTGTGGATTCTTATTTTTTTCTTCTGTTTGTTGTATCTACTGAGGGCCAATGCTTCATGGAAGTTTTTTAAACAAGGCTTGAGACATAATTTCCAGACTGTGACTTAGCTACGAAATTCAAGTCACAGAATACCCTAATTCTCAAAGCATCCTGACCAAAGACATCAATTGTATTGTCATTTTGCTGTGATATTAGGTGGAATAGGATAGCTGACAGTCACCTGGGTTTTTGATTCGGAGGTGGTCTTGCTGATCCTAAGCAGATTTAGGAAATTCAGAACTATAAGTAGACCCTTAGTAAATGGCTTTCATCAGTATTCCTCCCTAGAATTCATGATTATGGCACTGAAGGCAGTTTGGCCATTAAGGTAATTTTCTAGTCATGGAAAAGTCTGGACGGAGAGAGGCACTGACTAGATCCCATAACGTATAATTATGTTCTTTAGAGGAAAAAAGCAAAAGGGAAAATCTATATCTGCCCCCAAAGACTGGGGGATGAGTCAAATGCCTAATACTGTTTTGGGTGTTTCCTCTAAGCAAAATAAGACCTTGTCTTTGGACTAAGACACAGAGTGTAATTTTTTTAATTCACGTTCATAACTCAGAGGCTTCGTAAGAAGGGCTGCGTGCCCCACCTGATCTCGCCTTCCATCTGCACCACCTATTCAGCTCATCCGTAATAATTATCTTTGCGTTTACATAAAGCCCGTTGCCACAGTATTGAGACTGTTTGACAAGCATCCTTTTTAGCCTTTGAATCAGTGCATGTGGTTAAATTCCTGGCGCTTCTCCACGGCTGCATTTGTGAGTTCCTTAGTTATGAAACATGGACATAATATTGGGCAGTATTTAACAAATCAGCAAATGATAACAATCTGTAGATCCGAGGCACAGATTTTTCTCAAGTTCCCATAAACAGTGAAAAGGTTGCAAAAACTGCTTCTTAGAGAATGTCAGCGGGCACAGCTATTTTTACTTTAGTGTGCCTTATGTTGCCATGAGGGCAGACCTGCAGATAGGGTTCAGGAGACTGGGGATCAGAAAGGCTGTGGAAAGATGAATGTACCCACCCAACTGAGGCTTTTATAAAGGCCCTTGTTTTGACATCTGGTGAATAACAGCCTACCATGGATACGTGCTGCATTATGAAGAGACGCTGACAGCAGGCATTCTTTCCTTGTGCAGTCACACACGTCAAAGCCCTCCACAACCCTCTTGAGGAGCCTCGGCCCAAACCCCACCCTCCCTGCGCTGGCCCGCTCCAAGTCACTCCTCAGGCCAGGCTGCAGTACTGCCCCCCAGAGACACCGTTCCTGACCATCCTCCTCACCCCAAATCTACGTGATGACCCATCCTGTTGTTTTCCTCCCGTATTTAAAACTCTTTGTGATACTGGATCCGTCCAGTCATTTGTTTACTGTCTAGCTCTTTCTCATCATGAAGGATCGTGTCTGCTTGGGCCACTGGAGTAGATTAAAGGTCTAACCCAGTGCCTAGGCATACAGTAGGCTCTCAATAAATATTTGTTGAATGGATGACTGATTTAGAGGAGAACCAGGCCAGAAATGTGTGAAAAATACCAAAGCGTAAAACCAAAATATAAAAACAAGGACACAGCTAACAGCAGCCAGACTAAATTTATGCACAAATGCCAGAAATATGCTGGAGTAACTAGAAACAGATAGGATTATGGAGAGAGAAGGCTAGGGGGCCTGGATGAATTTGCAGCAATTTTGATACAGAACAGTGGGCAAAAGGCAAAGGTGGGAGCTGGTCAGGAAGCCCTGGTCATGTGCTCCGGTAGGCAGTTTGCTCTCAAGATGGGGAGCCCAAGCACCGGCCTGGTGCGGCTCAGAGACAGGACAGTACGGGGATGTAAAGGAGGGCCGTTGCTAGCGGGCAGCTCCCAAGCACAGGATTAGGGATTAGAATGCGACTTCAGTTTTTTCTTTGTTCTCCTCTTATCTGTTTTGGTTTGTAGGATGGCCAGCCATTGGCAGGGCTGATCCAAGATCACATGGTTTCGGGTGCCAACATGACCATTCGAGGCTGCTTTTTCAGCCGGGAGCAGTATATGGAGCTGGTGTACCGAGGACTCACAGACAGAGTGGGGCGTGTGAAGCTGTTTCCTCCTGCCATCCTGAAGCCCTGTCCGCTGTGGACAGGAAAGCAGGTAATTGGGAGAAAACAAATGGTGGCTGTAAAAAATGGAAACAGGCCACTCAGTAAAGAGGTTCTTGTTCCCAGGAGAGCCCAGGCCAGAAACAGAAGTGGCAAATCAAACAATAGTCTGACTCTCTCTTTGATGGGGTTTTTGTGTGTAGATGGTTTCAAGGGAGTGTCTGCTGTGCGTAAGCTGCGTAGTTTCTGTCCTTTGCTTCTAACTTAAACTCAGTGTCCTCAGAATCCAGATACGGTGGTAATAGGCGGTGGTGCTGATGGGAGCAGTAGTTAAGGTTTGTTGGGGGTGCTTCAGATATGTTATCTTACTTAACCCTCACAACCAACCTGCGCTGCAGAAACCATCATTATCACCATTTAGCAGATGAGGATAATGACATTTGGGAGAAAACAAATGGTGGCTGTAAAAAATGGAAACAGGCCACTCAGTAAAGAGGTTCTTGTTCCCAGGAGAGCCCAGGCCAGAAACAGAAATGGCAAATCAAACAATAGTCTGACTCTCTCTTTGATGGGGTTTTTGTGTGTAGATGGTTTCAAGGGAGTGTCTGCTGTGCATAAGCTGCGTAGTTTCTGTCCTTTGCTTCTAACTTAAACTCAGTGTCCTCAGAATCCAGATACGGTGGTAATAGGCGGTGGTGCTGATGGGAGCAGTAGTTAAGGTTTGTTGGGGGTGCTTCAGATATGTTATCTTACTTAACCCTCACAACCAACCTGCGCTGCAGAAACCATCATTATCACCATTTAGCAGATGAGGATAATGACGTTTGGAGAAGCTGTTACATGCCCAAGTCCATAAGAGCCAGAGTTGGGATTCAAACCCGGGACTTTCTAACACCCAGACCGTCATACTGTACTTAATCGGTTATGTGATCTCGGCTCTCTGAGCCTCAGTTCTTCATTTATAAAACAAAAGGGTTCAGGTTGATGAGCCCTAAGGTCTCTCCCAGCTCTGCAGTTCTTTAAATCTGTGGACCTGGGACTTGACTGCTTTTTAGTTACTAAGCCAACTTGTATTCCTGAGATAAACCTTACTTGGTTATGAGGTAGTATTTGCTAAACTTTGGTGTAGAATTTTTTGCCTCTGTGTACATGAGGGATTTTGATAGGTGGTTTTCTTGTCATATGTTTGCCTGGTTTTGGTATCAGGGTAACCTTGGCTTCATAGGATGAGTTGGGAAGTATTTACTCTTCTTCCGTTTTCTGTAAGAGTTTGTATAGTATTTTTTTAAATAAATTTATTTATTTATTTTTGGCTGCGTTGGGTCTTCATTGCTGCACACAGGCTTTCTCTAGTTGCGGCGAGTGGGGGCTACTCTTCGTTGCAGTGCGCGGGCTTCTCATTGCAGTGGCTTCTCTTGCTGCGGAGCACAGGCTCTAGGCACGCGGGCTTCGGTAGTTGTGGCACATAGGCTCAGTAGTTGTGGCTCGCAGGCTCTAGAGTGCAGGCTCAGTAGTTGTGGCTTGCGGGCTTAGTTGCTTCACGGCATGTGGGACCTTCCCAGACCAGGGCTCGAACCCGTGTCCCCTACATTGGCAGGCGGATTCTTAACCACTGCGCCACCAGGGAAGTCCCCAGAGTTTGTGTAGTATTGATACTATTTTTTTTTTTTTTTTTTTTTTTTTTTTTTTTTTTTTTTTTTTGCGGTATGCGGGCCTCTCACTGTTGTGGCCTCTCCCGTTGTGGAGCACAGGCTCCAGACACGCAGGCTCAGCGGCCATGGCTCACGGACCCAGCCGCTCCGCGGCATGTGGGATCTTCCCGGACCGGGGCACGAACCCATGTCCCCTGCATCGGCAGGCAGACTCTCAACCACTGCGCCACCAGGGAAGCCCAATACTATTTTTTCCTTAAATGTTTGGTGGAATTCACCAGTGAAGCCATCTGGACCTGGAGTTTTCTCTTTAAGAAGGTTTGTTTAACTAAAATTTCTATTTCTCTAATACATATAGGGCTATTTAGTTTATCTCTTTCTTCTTGGAGGAATCTTACTGCTTTGTATTTTCAAGGAATTTCATCTAAGTTATTGAATTTATAGGCGTAAAGTTATTCATCATATTCCTTTACTTTCCTTTTCTATTTGTAGAATCTGAAGGTGGGGCCCCTGTCTCATTTCTGATAGTGGTAATTTGTGTCTTCTCTCTTTTTCCTGCTCAGTTTGCTTAGAGGTCTGTCAGTTTTATTGTTCACAGAGAACCGGCTATTATTGACTTTCTCTATTTTTCTGTTTTCTGTTTCATTGATTTCACCTTGATCTTTATTTCCTTTCTTCTGTTTACTTTGGGTTTGATTTGCTTTTCTTTTTTAGTTACTTAAGGTTGAAACAGAAGTCACTGATTTGAAACTTTTTTCCTTCTTTTAATATTGGCATTTTATATATAAAATTTCCCCTAAGCATGTTGTATTTTCATTTACATGCACTTCAGAATACTTGCTCATTTCTCTTTTTTTGACCCCTGAGTTATTGAGAAGTACATGATTTAGTTTCCAAATATTTAGGGGTTTTCCAGATGTCTGTATTACTGATTGCAAATTTAATTCCACTGTGGCCAGAGAGCGTACCTTGGATAACTTGAATCCTTTTCAATTTACTGAGATTTGTTTTATGACTCCAAATACAGTCTGTCTTGGTAAATGATCTGTGTGTCCTTAAAAGTAACACGTATTCCGCTGTTGTTGGATGGAGTGCGCTGTGTCAGTTAGGTTCAGGTGACAGATAGTTCAAGTGTACTGTATCCTTGCTGATCCCTGTCCTTCATTTCCTAAGGTCCCTGTATTGAAAACCTTTGTTTTATACTCACGTTTCACGTTCATGTCTGCTTTTGTCGTTATTGTTGTTGTTTCCAGTGGATGTGAACCCAGGTCACCACCGTTCTATCCTGGACAGAAACAGAAGTTGATTTAACAGAATAGATGGGGAATTTTGCAGTTAAGTTTAGTTCAGGGATTGGTGAGCTTTTTCTGTAACATCCAGAGAGAAAATTTTTTTTTTTTTTTTTTTTTTCGGTACGCGGGCCTCTCACTGCTGTGGCCTCTCCCGTTGCGGAGCACAGGCTCCGGACGCGCAGGCTCAGCGGCCATGGCTCACGGGCCCAGCCGCTCCGCAGCATGTGGGATCTTCCCGGACCGGGGCACGAACCCGCGTTCCCTGCATCGGCAAGCGGACTCTCAACCACTGAGCCACCAGGGAAGCCCCAGAGAGAAAATATTTTAAGCTTTGTTGGTCATACAGTCTCTGAGTTACAACTACTCAGCTCTACCATTGTAATGTGAAAGCAGACGTAGACAAGGCTTAAATGAATGAGCGTGACTGCGATTCAATTTAACTTTATTTACAAAAACAGATGGTGGGCCAGATATGGCCTGTAGGCTGTAGTTTGCTAGCCCCCAGTTTAGCTGGTTATATGTATTTGTCCACTTATATTCTTTTTATTATTTCTTTTTAGTGTGTCTTTATTTTTAAGTCATCTCAAGTTATCTTGGACGTAAAGGGATTTTAATTCTTAAGTAAGTGTCCAGAATTTATTATTAGGATTTTGTTTAAACATAAGCAGTGAGTTCAAAATAGAACCAAATGGTGGACAAAGACTGTATATCTAGAGCTACGAATATGTTCATTCCCTTCAGTCTGAGAATCCAGCCTAAGGAAATCATCTGAAGTATAGTCAAAGATAACTTGAAAAAAGCAGTCCATGACATCGTGGTTTATAGTGGTGGAAATTAGAAAAACCTAGATACTCAGCACTGGGGCTAAGTAAATTGTGGGATATCCATTTGTTAAGATATTATGTAGTTGTTTAAAATAGTGGTTTTAAAAAGTTATGTAACTGTCTGGAAAATTCTCTGACATAATGTTGAAAGAAGAAATAGACTACACAGTTCTATGTGTAATCACAGTTGGAACATGTTAAAAATGTATATGGGCAAAAACTTTGACATAAAAAAGATCAAAGTGATAGAGTAATTTGGTTTGTGTTAGGAATAATTTCCTTTTCACTGTTTAATATTTCTGGCCTATGCTTATTTTATAATGAAATAGAATTGGAAAATAGGCCCAGGTTTTATTTCTGTTGCAGTTGAGATTTTTCAGTGTTTTTTGAGAGGTTGGTACAAGCTGTTATTTCTTTGCAAATAGATGAAAAGGGGAAGAGTGACCGCACTGCGCAAGAATTTGTTAGTGACTCAGTCTGATTCTACAGAGAGAAGCCACGTTTTGAATCAGGAAATAAGGAACTTAGCTTGGGAAATTTATTTGTACTGCCCTAGAAAATTAAGTCTTAGGCTATTTCTCCAGGGCATTTTATACAGCCTCTTGAGTGGTTTTCTTTCCACCTAAGAATCGGAGGTCTCTCACCATTTGTTGAACATGAGCATGTAAAGGAAGAAGATTTGCCCGTCCCTGCAGATCTCGAGCATATAGCCCAATGAGTGTTCACAAAGTGAATACGTAAGTTGTCACCTAGATCAGAAAGTAGAATATCACCAACACCCCCAGAAGACCCTTCCAGGCCCCTCCATTTCTGCCCCTCCCCAAAGGTAGCCACTCACCTGACTTCTAACACTATAGGTAAGTTTTGTCTTTTCTTGAACTTTACATAAATGGGATCATAGAGTAAATCATATCTTTGTGTGAGTCACTCATGTCATCACATGTGGTAGTAGCTTATTCACTTCTGTTGATGTGTGGTGTTATATTATATGAATATACCATTATATATTTGTCCATTTTACCGTTGATGGACATTTGGGTTGTCTTCGATTGTCTTCATTTGGCTGTTACAAACAGGGCTACTGTGACATTCTTGTACACGTCTTTTGTTGAGCATATGTATGCATTTTGATGGGTAAATGCCAAGGAGTCAAATTGCGGAGTCGTAAGATCTACCTTCAGCTCTAATAAATAGTTTAATACACAGTTTTCCAAAGTGCTTGTAGCAATCTACACGTCCACCAGCAGGGCATGAGAGTTCCGGTCACTCCTTATTCTCAGCAGAACTTCATATTATTGTCCCATTGCGTTTGGGTGTTTTTTATTTTTTGTCTTTTCCCCCATGGGTGTAAATTTAGCCATTGAAATGGGTGTGTAGTGGTGTCTTATTGTGGTTTTAATTTACATTTCCTTAATGACAACTGAGGTTAAGCACCTCTTCCTATGCTTATGGCCACTGGGATCTCACCTTTTGTGAAGTGCCTGTTAAGTCTTTTGCTTTTTTTTTAGTCTATGCCATTCTCTTATTACTAGGTAAGAGTTTTAGAAATATATTCTAGTGTAAGTCCATTGCCAGATATATGTATTACAAATACCTTCTGCTTGATGGCTGGCCTTTTTGCCCTTTCACTTAATGCTGTTTTCTGATGATCAGAAGTTCTTTGTGAAATACAATTCACCAGGCTTTGCCTTTTATGGCTAGTCCTGTATAAAAACTCCTTGGCTGCCCCAAGGTCATTAAGGTATTTCCCTGTATCATTGTTAAGCAGCTTTATTGTTTGCCCATTCATGCTTAGGTCTCCTGTCTGCCTGGAGTTGCATTTTGTGGATGTTGTGGATGTGAGGAAGGGGTCAGGATTCATTTCCTTCCCATAGGACTGTCCAGCTGATACAACATCATTGGTGAAAAGACCACTGTTTTTCCTCTGCTCTTTAGTATCTCCTGTGTTGTAAATCAACTAATTGTGTATGTGTAGGTCTACTCCTGGACTCATTTCAGGTCCATTGATTAGTTTGATCCCATTGCACCAATACCACACTGTCTTAATTATTGTAGCTTTATAGTAAGTTTTGATTTTCGATAGTAAAAGTTTCCAGCTTTCTTCTTCTTCATGACTATCTTGAATATTCTTGGCCCTGTGAATTTCCATATAAATTTCAAAGTCATCTTGTATACTTCTGCAAAAAAGTACCTGTGAGGAGTTCTTCTGAGATTACATTCCAGTGTTGAATCTTCCAAATTATGAACACAGTATGTCTTTTGATGACATAAAAGTCTTGTTCATCTTTCATTAGATTCATTCCTAGGTATTGCTATTATAGATGATATTATGTTTTAAATTTCCTAATTGTTTATGGTTGGTATATAGAAATACAATTAATTTTTGTATATTGTCCTTGATTCAGCAACCTTGCTGACTTCATTTATTAGATCTCTGCCCTTTAAATTCTTTTTAACTATAGAAGTAACGTAAGTTTTTCGTTAAATAAAGAGACAGTATGGCTTCCCTGGTGGCGCAGTGGTTAAGAATCCGCCTGCCAATACAGGGGACACGGGTTCAAGCCCTGGTCCGGGAAGATCCCACATGCCGCGGAGCAGCTAAGCCTGTTCGCCACAACTACTGAGCCTGCGCTCTAGAGCCCGCGAGCCACAGCTACTGAAGCCCACGTGCCTAGAGCCCGTGCTCCGCAACAAGAGAAGCCACTGCAATGAGAAGCCCGCACGCCACAACAAAGGGTAGCCCCCGCTCTCCGCAACCAGAGAAAGCCTGCGGCAGCAACGAAGACCCAGTGCAACCAAAAATAATAAATAAATTACATAAATAAATTTATAAAAATAAATAAATAAAGAGACAGTAATATGAAAGGAAAAAGGAAAAATTTCCTCTCTGTCCAATCCCATTCTTCATGTATGTGCATACTGTCATAGGAAAGAAATAAAAATGGAATCATATTATACCTACTCAGGAGAACCGTGAACCATGATTAAATTTGACATTCGATTTTGAGCTTGTATTTAAGACCACTTCTGTATCCATGATATTCCGGTGCCTGAGGCATGCACTTACCTCATCCTCAGGCACGTCGACCTCAATTTTAACTGGTCTGTAAGACGGCTTACTTTAATTGAGCCACCAGGTCCTCCAAAGGGAATCCCATTATTTCAGGCAGTTTGTATTTTTAATTTGAACCACCCTAACACACTCCAAATATAGCATGAAGTTTATTTAACTGTTTTCATGTGCTAGGTTGACAGAACCTTTCTTGTAATTGCTTTGTGACATATTTAGTTCACTTAATGATGTATCGTGGGGTTCATTCTGTGTCTGTATGTGTAGATTGACTTCATTCTTCTTAACCCATTCTGTGTTGTACCCAATAATGTGGATATATATAATTGATTTAACTGTCTCTCTATTGGCAGACATTTAATGAGTGTCCAGTTGTTTTGTTGTTGTGGTTTTTTTGTTTTGTTTTGTTTGGGGCCACGTTGAGTGGCTTGTGGGATCTTAGTTCCTTGACCAGGGGTCGAATCCAGGGCCCCGGCAGTGAGAGCACTGAGTCCTAACCTCTGGACCGCCAGGGAATTTCCTATTGGCAGACATGTAGATTGTTACCTGGTTTTTTACTATTCTGAACAGTGCTGTGGTGGACACCCACTTATATCTATACTAGTGTACTTTTCGTTGATATATGTTTTAAATGAATTCCTAGAATTGTGATTGCTGGCTTAAAGGGTATACACATTTCAAAACATTTTTAAAAAAGAAGTCCATTTAATTTTTAGAGCATTTTTTAAAGTTCAATACAGGCTTCATATAAATAATTTAAATAATAAATAATTATAATTCTTGTAGATTTTGCCTCCCTTCACAGTTTAAAAGAATGTTGCAGGTATGATCTTTCCTCCCTAGCATAGTTTATGACCAGAAAGTAAATTATGCACTTCTAGAATATTAGTGTAGGTAAGGACCTCAAATCATCTTGTCTGGCATCCTTGTTTTTTTTTATTGAAATGTAATTCATACTTAACAGAAAAGTTACCATTTTTGGTAAGTATATAATTCCGTGGTTTTTTTTTTCAGTGTATTCTTTATGTTGTACAGTCATCACCACTAATTCCAGAACATTTCCATAACCCCCAAAAGAAACTCAGTACCTATTGGCAGTCAGCCCTGATTCCTCCTTCCCCCATTCCCTGGCAATCACTTTCTGTCTCTGTTGATTTGCCTGTTTTGGACATTTCATATACACGGTATCATACAAGTTAGGTACGCTTTTGTGGCTTGTTACTTTTACTTAACATAATGTCTTCAAGATTCATCCATGCCGTAGCATGAACAGTACCTCATTCCTTTTCATGATTGAATAATATTCCATTGTATGGTTATACCACATTTTGTTTATTCATTTGTCAGTTGATAAATGGAACATTTGGCTCGTTTCCACTTTTCAGCTGTTATAAATAAGGCTGCATTGAGTATTCATGCACCAGTTTTTATATGAATGTGTACTTTCAGTTCTCTTGAATATATAGCTAAGAGTGAAATTGCTGGGTCATATGGTAATTCTGTGTTTAACATTTTTGAGGAACTACCAAACGTTTTTCCAAAGCAGCTATACAATTTTATGTTTCCACCAGCAATGTATGAGGGTTCCAATTTCTGCACATCCACACTCTAGCACTTAATTTGTCTTTTGTTTTTTAAATAACCATCTTAGTGGGTGCAAAGTGGTGTTTCGTTGTGGTTTTCATTTACCTTTCCCTAATGATTAAAACTATTGAGCATCTTTTCATATGCTTACTGGCCATTTATAATATCTTCTTTGGAGATACGTCTATTCAAGCCCTCTGCCCATTTATTAATTGGGTTGTTCGTCTTTTTAATTGTTGAGTTCTGACAGTTCTTTATATATTGTGGCTATTAGATCTGTATCACATATATGACACACAGATATTTTGTGCCATTATCTGGGTTGTTTTTTTCACTTTCTTGACAGTGCCCTTTAACACACACATATTAATTTTGACGAAGTCCTATTTATTGACTTTTTCTTTCGTTGCCTGTGCTTTTGGTGTCACATCTGAGAATCTGTTGCCTAATCCAAGGGTACACAGATTTACAGCTGTGTTTCCACCTAAGAGTTTTATGGTTTTAGCCCTTACATGTCGGTCTTTGATCCATTTTGAGTTAATTTTTCTATGTGGTGGGAGGTAGGGGTCCAGCTTCCTTCTTTTGCCAGTAGATGCAGTTGTCTCGGCACCATTTGTTGACAAGACTATTCTTTCTCCATTGAATGTTCTTAGCACCCTTGTTAAAAGTCAGTTAACCACAGATGTGTGGGTTTATTTTTAGACTCTCATTTCTAGTCTGTTAATCAATATGTCTGTTTTTATGCCAATATCATGTCCTAATTACTGTAGCTTTGAAATAAGTTTTAAAATCTGGAAATGTGAGTCCTCCAGCTTTGTTGTTTTTCAAGATTGTTTTGGCTATTTGGGGTACCTTGCATTTCCATATGAATTGTAGGGTCAGCTTGTCACTTATGTAAAACTGGCAGTTGGAATTTTAATAGGGATTGCATTGAATCTGTAGATCAATTTGGGGAGTGTTGCCACCTTAACAGTATGAAGTCTTCCAATCCATGATGTCTCTCCATTTACTTAGATCTTCTTTAATTTCTTTAAATAGTATGTTATTGTTTTCCACTTACAAGTTTTGGACTTCTTTGGTTAAATTTATTCTTGAGTATTTTATTCTTCGTGATGTTATTGTACATGGAATTGTTTTCCTAATTTCATTTTCAGGTGGTTCATTGTTGATGTGTAGAAATATGGTTGATTTTTTAAAAAACAAATTTATTTGTTTGTTTATTTTTGGCAGTGTTGGGTCTCTGTTGCTGCGCACGGGCTTCCTCTAGTTGCAGCGAGCGGGGGCTACTCTTCGTTGAGGTGCACGGGCTTCACATTGCAGTGGCTTCTCTTGTTGCAGAGCACGGGCTCTAGGCATGCAGGCTTCAGTAGTTGTGGCACGCAGGCTCAGTAGTTGTGACACACGGGCTTAGTTGTTCTGCGGCATGTGGGATCTTCCCGGACCAGGGCTCGAACCCATGTCCCCTGCATTGGCAGGCGGATTCTTAACCACTGCACCACCAGAGAAGCCCTATGGTTGATTTTTGAATGTTGATCTTAAATCCTTTAGCTTTGCTGAAGTCATTTAGTAGCTCTAATAATTTTTTGTGGATTCCTTCGGGTTCTCTCTGCATAAGGTTATGTCATCTGCAATTAGAGGTAGTTTTCATTCTTACTCTCCAATCTGAAAGCAGCTTTATTCTTTCCATGCCTGATTGCCCTGGCTAGAACCTCTGTTGAACAGAGTGGCAGGAGCACACATTCTTTTCTTGTTCCTGATCTTAGGCAGAAAGCGTCGTCTTTGCTCACTGAAAATGGTAGATGTAGGTTTTTCATTGACGCCTCCCCTTTATTAGGTTGATGATTTCCTTCCTATTCCTAGTCTGTTGAGTGTTTTTATCATGAAAGGGTATTGAGATTGTCAAATGCTTTTACTGCCCCCTTGACTTTACAGATTAGGTGGCAGGTCACATCTCCCTGTCCTTAGGTGGTTGGATACATATGTTACCTTTCTCTCAGACTTTCCATCCTGACTGTGCCCAGCTGGCGGTCCCCACTGGGCATGTGGCACTGTGGTTGAGGTGCAGCTTGTGGTCAGCATCCCAGGGAAGTCACCCTCCTGCCTTTACTCCTCACCCCCTCTCCTGGCGGTGCCAGCCTTGTGAAGAGCGGGGGCCATGACCTTCCTGGTCATTTTCTGAGGGGTAACAAGGACTGTTGTCTGCTCTCTTTAACGATGCTGTTGCCAGTTGTCCCTGGTTCCCAGAGCACACGCGTGAAAAGACAGCTGCTCTCGTGGCTGCCCCGACCCCATTGTGCACATATAGATACTTCTTTGTGGGGCACAGGCACACAAAGAGCTGTTGATGCCAGCTGATGGCTCCCAGCCCCTCCTCAGCCCTGGGCCTGTCGGACCAGTCTGCCTGCCCCCAGCCTGCCGCGTCTTTGGGAATGCGTGCTCTTGGCCACTGTGGAGCTGACCCGTGGTCATCCCCAGGTATGGCTGTCCCCATGTGGCTTCCCTGTGGAGCAGCTGTTTGTGAAATCGTCTCTCTTGGCCTCCTGCTGGCAGTCGTGTATTGAGTGGATGGCCATACTGATGGGCCCAATTGGGCAGGGGAAGGACTCCCCGGCCTTTCAGTAGCCATAATTAATCCCAGTCAAATAAATTTTTTTCTGGTATTAGCTGTGTAGAAGTGAATTGTGTGGGAGCCCTTGGGTGGCCGAGCAATCACATCGCCAGCGCGCCCTGTGAAGACCTCACACAGAGACAACGTCCCATGTGCTCCCCACTCAGGACGCCTTAATAGCTGCTTCTAAAGTGCCAATCCTTCTTCTCAGTGTCACTTGGGAGACTTATTCTTTGCAGCATTTATTTAGCTTCAAAGTCCAGACCAGGAATGTATTTGGAACAGGTGATCCTGCTACAAGTTAAATCTGAGCACGTCACTCCTTTAATCAAAACTTTCCAGTTACCTTTCCTTCTCACTCAGACGAAAAGCCTTCTGCCCAAAACGCATGATCTGATCTCTGCAGGGCTCCCTTCTCCTTCGTGGTGAGGCCTTCCCTGCTTATCTTACGTAAAATCCCAGGTATTCTCTCCCCCTGCTCTGCTCTGGGTCCTCCTTCCCCGCTTTATTTTCCTCCAAAGCGTGGATCCACTCAGGATTGGAGGCTCCACTGAGGGCAGAGACTGTTTTATTCATGACGCCCCCAGCGCCTGGCTCAAAGTAAGCCCTCGATGTATAATTGCTGAATGAATGAACAGATCTCATCTCTGTGCTACACGCGAGCAATGCTAAGGCTAAGAGAACGTAACCCTTTGCCCCCCAGCCCACTACCCGTCAGTGATGGAGTGGACCCTGGGACACCCCCTTATCCCCGAAGCTTCACTGCAGCCCGCTTCTCAGTCACATACCTCGGGCCTCCTCTGTGAAGCTCTTCAGAGGGAAAACTCTGGATTCTTAGTCTGTATATCCTTTCCTCCTTGGTGCTCACCAGAAAGTCAGCACTGTTCTGTGGGAGGACATTACTAACTGTATGTGATAATTGTCATCTGTTTTGATGTGGCCTGAAAATGAGAGAAGGATGCCTCTGACGAGTGCTCTTGGACCTTTGCCTCAGTCCTGGGGCTCACGGGTCAGAGCTGTCTTTCCCTGGCAGAGGGCAGTGTTATGAGCCCCGCCATCTCTCTCAACCCTGCTATCTTTGTTTTCTTTTTTTTTTTTTTTTTTTTTAACCACATACCAATTTAAATCTTTCTCTACTGTGATCCCACAGCAGTTTATTTTCCTTTTCTTCCTTTGATCTATTCAAGAACTTAATTTCAAGTCTAGGGGACTGTTCACTCTAAGAAGAAATGAAGTTCTTAGTGGTATGTGTTTGTTTCCAATCCTAAACTCCCTCCTAAGTCATGTAAGCAGAAAAGTAAAAACTGAGATCTTGTCCCACAGACAAGAAACTGTCCCTTTTTGTTGGTGGTGGGGTTTTTTTGCTTGTTGTTTTCTGCTTCACCTACAGCTCATCAGAATGGAGTTGTCTGCCTTTCAGGACGAAGAGGGACAGGAGGTCCCAAAAGGGAACGTCTCAGCTTTTCTTCCCGCCATCAGCTTTGTCTTCTTTTTTTCTTTCCAGGTTGTGTCCACGCTGCTCATCAACATAATCCCAGAGGATCACGTCCCACTGAACTTGTCAGGAAAGGCGAAGATTGGCGGGAAGGCCTGGGTGAAGGAGTCTCCTCGGCCCATCCCCGGCTTTAACCCCGACTCCATGTGCGAGTCCCAGGTACGGCTGCCCAGCTGTGTGGGTTGGAAACTTCGAGTCCCGGGTTTAGGCAGCTTGATTTAAAATCAAGACAGAGAAATGGAGACACGTGCACAGAAAGAGGAGTCATGCCTGAGGGGAAGGAGTTGTGCCCAAACTGTGTCGACTTCGGTTTTGGAAAGAGTCAGAGTGGACCCTTAGCATCTGACTCTCAGTGTAAAACCCATAACCAGCACGGGAAGGCTTCTCTGGCAGAAGGCCTCTGAACTTGACTCAGCAAAGCTTGGAAATGCAGACCCTGTGTTTTCCCCTGAGACCCCTGAGAGGCTGAAGATCCTTACGCTGCTGTGAGGTTTCACACCTCCCAGCTCTGTGCTTAGGAACCAGGCCTCGGGGGCAGCCACACGGTGGGGGGGGGTGGGGGCACAGTGCTGCAGCAGGAGAGCGACATGCTAAAGATGGCCAAGGCCTCTGTGTGCTCTCGGTGGGGGAGCATCCCCAGGGCCCCAGCTCACAAGTGCCTTGTCACGGGGTCTAACACGCATTAACACGCCTGCATTTGGAACCCAAGCCTCCCCTCTTCTCTCCCTTCCTAGATTATATGCTAACGTGTGTGGCACCTCGAATTAGCTTCTAAGGCTTGAACCCAACTTTATGGACATGCAAATTCAGGCCTTAAATGATATTAAAAGGTGGTGTTTTTCTTATTCCCAGGGTACAAGGAAGGGAGTACCTGGGCCAAGGTCACGGTTACGAAGTTTAGACGCTAGGTGTTCTCATTTCCAGCCACAAGGTTTTTGTCAAGGATCCTTGACTTTTTTTTTTTTTTTGTGGTACGCGGGCCTGTCACTGTTGTGGCCTCTCCCGCTCAGCCACTCCACGGCATGTGGGATCTTCCCGGACCGGGGCACGAACCCGTGTCCCCTGCATCGGCAGGTGGATTCTCAACCACTGCGCCACCAGGGAAGCCCAGATCCTTGACTTTAAGTCAGTACGGATGGTGGAGGGAGCAGGGGGCATAAGAGCACACTGAAATATTGTGTGTGTGTGTGTGTGTGTGTGTGGTCTTCCTTGCATCAAGGGCTTAAGGTTAACAAGACACTAGATGGGGTGGGCTTGGGGGCCTCACACGGGAGACGTTGCCTCCAGCCCAGCGTTGGTGGCCGTCCCTCTGCAGGTGGTCATCAGGGAAGGGGAACTGCTCTGCGGGGTGCTGGACAAGGCGCACTACGGGAGCTCCGCCTACGGCCTGGTACACTGCTGCTACGAGATCTACGGCGGGGAGACCAGCGGCAAGGTCCTCACCTGCCTGGCCCGCCTCTTCACCGCCTACCTGCAGCTCTACAGAGGCTTCACTTTGGGTGAGTGTGGGCAGGTGGCCCTGGGCCCCCTCCCCTGGCCAGCATGCCCAGCAGCACGTCTCCCCGGCTCTCCTAGCAGCCTCCAGGGGAACAGCCGGGCTCCTTCCACAAAGGCGTCCTCACTCGGCCACCAGCGACACTTCACAGCCTTGCTCCTTCTCAGCGCTTCCCCCGCCCCCCAACCCCATGTTTCTTCACATAGCACAGAATGACACCCCCCTGCACCCCCATCTCCATGTCCATTCTGTCTCTTTCTCAACCCCACCCTTTCTGGTTTTCGGTCCCTGAGACCGATGTTTTCACACTCACACTCACCTCCATTCTCTCTTGCAAGTGCCCTTCCAGAATCCTCCAGTGCAGAATCCTCCGCACTCCATCTAGGGTCCTCCCTGTTGTCAGAACTGCCTGCCCCTCCCGATGCAGCAGGTGAGGTTGGAAACACCATGTTGGGGCAGACCTGTCAGGTGATCCTAAGATAGAAAGAGGAACTCTCGGGCTTCCTCCCTGGAAATGAGAGCCCGCTGTTTAGGAAGTTGACTTTGGTAGAGAAAACAAGTGTGCAGATACTTTCTGTGCCCTGAGCTCATTCAGGGCAGCGTGTCTCCAGGTGCACAGAGCAGAGTCCGAGCCCTTCGGCAGTTTCCTGTGAGGAATGGATGACAGGCTGCGTGCTGAGCAGGAGCCCCAGGGAGCGTGGGAATCGTCCAGCCGACAAGACCAGCAGCGGTGGGGCTGAGACCCTGTGTCCGTGGACTGGCTGGCGTGTAGACACGGAGCCGGTGGGCCTGCCGCAGCTGGAGTTTGCTCGTCGGCCTGCAGCGGGGCCTGCATAATTGTATAATTTATATTAATTGTGGACAAGTCAAAATAACGTAGTACAGGTGTGAAAATAATTTAAAATCACCCAGCATTCAACTGCCAGAGATAACCACCAATGTCGATTTGATGTGTGTCTTTCTAGACTTTCCAAGTGCAAACACATTCAGAAAAGAGGGGCTCCTACACTACCTAGTGTTCTGTAACCTGCTCCCCACCCTCCATTTGCAGATGTGTTTTATAAATGTCCTCTTGGGTGAGCAAATATAAACCGACATCCTCAGGTCTGTGGCTACAGACTCTTCTACTTGTATAGATGTACCGTAGCTTATTTAGCCAGTTCCTGTTATTAGACATTTAAGCTCTTTCCTGGTTTTCACAATATTGCTGGGATGAACACCCTTGAACAAATATCTTTAAAAGCGAAAAGTGCAGGAAGATCCCACACCCAGACAGTGACGAGGACCAAACCTAACAAGCAGCTCTGCTTAGCACATGGTACGAGGAGAAATTGGCCAAAGTGCAAAGACCATCTGGTGCCCAGAGACTGAGAGGGCGCAGGGCCAAGCTGGGCGTCGAGCTCAGAGGGAAAGCCGGGCTAGCCATGGTGCCTTCTAGCACTCGCAGCTGGAGGTCACTGGAGGGACAGCAAGGCGGTCTGGAGCTGACCCCATGGAAGGGCCCACTTTCCTGGTTGTGGCTTCCTCACAGAGGGACAGTTTCTTTCCCCTCCTGCTCACACAAGTTCTTTAGAGGCTCTCAAGCTTCCAGGACTTTGCATGTGGGAGTCCCAGCCATCTTAGCCCAGCTTTGGAACAGTGCAGCGTTTGTCTCCCTTCCCACTCAGACATTGGCAGAGGGACTTTGGAGTCCAGTAGCTCTCAGATGTAGACAGAAAATAGTTCATTGAAAGAGAAAGTGGGAAGACTTCTTGCCCAAGGTGAGGAATTCCTCAGCCCTTTGAAGCCAGAAGGACAGGCTTAACTGAAGTGACCCAGGCTTTCCTCCTTCCAGTGCAATGAAGGGGACCCTGCGGTGGTGGTCCCTGTCACCCAGGCTTGAGCATGTCTGTGTGTGTGCCTGCACACACATTCTCACAACCATATAGGCTGGTCCCTACGAAGTGTGACTTCTGGGAGTCAAAACTAGGATGTCCTCTCCCTCCCTCTCTTCTTTCCTCAAACTCAGTTTTTCACCCAAAACGTCATCTTCACCTCTAGCCCATCCATCCAACATGTTTTTATTGAATGGAGGGAGTATAGCTGGTGGCTAAGAGCACAAGTCTGGGACGTGGGCTTGGATTTACTTTCTGCCTCTGTAACTCTGGGCTCAAGTTCGAGCCTTAGTTTTGTCATTTGTAAAATGGTAAGCCCTTAAGAGATGGTAGCAGTCTCTTAATGGTGTTATGAATGTCACCATGATTATTCAGGTGCTCCCTGCATCCGTGGCACCGTGCTCCGTGCCCTGACCTCACCAAGTTCACGGCCTGGTGAGAAGTCAGGCCGAGTCGCATCCAAGCTTGTCTATTTCACTTCACAGGCGTGGAAGACATTTTGGTCAAGCCGAAGGCAGATGTCAGGAGACACAGGATCATTGAAGAGTCCACCCACTGTGGACCCCGGGTGAGGAGGGCCTGGGTGGCTACTGCCTGCCGCAGAGGGTTGGCTGGGCTCCAACGACATGAAGCCCACACCCTCCTCACTTGGTTGCAGCCTTCGACGTTTTCCTTTTCTCATTCTAGGCTGTCAGGGCTGCGTTAAACCTTCCAGAAGTGGCATCGTGTGATGAGGTCCGAGGGAAGTGGCAGGATGCCCATCTGGGCAAAGACCAGAGGGATTTTAACATGATTGATCTGAAGTTCAAGGAGGAAGTGAACCATTACAGCAATGAAATTAACAAGGTTCGTCCAGCAGTGTGTGCACTTACCACCACCGTTTTGAATGCTGGTTTTTAAAAAAATTACATTTTGATTCTCACTCTGGGCTCTTTGGAGCAATTTGGCTGTTTAATAGCTGACTAGGTGAGACGTGAGGTGGGGCGAGTAGAATTGATCGTTTTGAAAAGCCAAGGGCTTCATTCCCTCACCCTGTTGGGGTCTGGAAGGGTCTTTGATGAATGCTGAGAAAGAAGGCATTGCACTATTTTTCTTTTTTCCTTTTTTGTTTATTTGTTTTTTTGTTTTTTTGACCACGCACAGTTTGTAGGGTCTTAGTCCCCCGACCAGGGATTGAACCCAGGTCCTTGGCAGTGAAAACACCAAGTCCTAACTACTGGACCACCAGGGAATTCCCCACTATTTTTCATTTTAAATGTTTGTATTTTGGGGTAACTGCATTAAAGGGAATGGAAGAAATCTTTCCCAGGGGCCACTGCAGGGTGGAGGGGCAGAATGAAGGATCAGAACCACCAGGGCTGCTTGTATGGGGGACCCAGGGGTGAAGGCCTGGGTTCAAATCCCGGCTCTGCCGCGGACTTGCTGTGAGATCTTGTGTGATGTGAACGGTCTGAGCCAGGTGTCCTCCCCCAGGGGGGGTGGGGATGGGAAGAGCAGGTGAGCGCCCTGCCAGTCCTCCAAAGCCCCTTCCTGTGCAGCTGAGAAAGGAGTGGGACGTCCCCGCACAAGCCAGGGTGGCAGACCCCGTTCTCTCGCCTTCTCAGCCCAGAGCTGGGGCTCCCAATCCTGCGGCTTGAAGGAACCCACCTGGCCCTCACCCTGCCTCCTGGGCCTTGAGGCCCCACCTGAGGAGGAGGGAGGGAGGCATGGCCAGTGCCCAAAAGAAGTCAGTGTTTGCTCCTGGAGTCCTCTGACTAGCTGTCAGCATCCCCTCAGCTGCCAAGAATGCAGACCTTGTTGGTACAGTTCCGTCCTTGAGAGGCGTGGTTCAGAGGAGCCCTCCAGCACCGCATGAAAACCAGGAGGCTCAGCTTCTAGGGCTGACTGGGGTTGCTGCAGGTGGGGCATTGTCTCAGAAGCATCTTAAGATTATTTCTTGTTCCTCCATCTCTTCCCATCCACTCTGCCTCTCCTGTGTGGGGCTGGGTCTCTGCAACCCTAGGCAGAAGCTTAGTTAGACTCAGAGCTCCCCCCACCTCAGCATCTCCCTGGTCCCCCTGGGGGCTTTGCCCGCTTCCACTGGCCCAGGAGCCAAGGTGAGCCTCCTGCTTGGTACTTGGGCAGCACGTTGGGAAACGTAAATGTGACACAGACATTGGTCATCATTGCTACTGTCCAGGGCCAGGCCATGCTCTGCTGGACAGGTTCCCAAGGGCACCACCTTAGGTTTTATTTTTAACCAGCTGCTTTTCAGAATCACGAACTGGAGATGCTCACCGCTCTGCGTCTCCTTTCTGGCTTCCTGGCAGAGGTGTCAAGAGAACGCAGCACCCTGGGCCATCCTCTTTTTTTTTTTTTTTTTTTTTTTTAGTTTTTTTTGGAGTATAGTTGATTTAAAATGTTGTGTAAGTTTCCGCTGTACTGGGCCATCCTTTAGACTTCTCTCTGGGGCTTCTAGCCAAAGGGTTGATGCCGGATGAGACTTCTTACCTCGCGTGGGATCTTGCGCTTCTCTCTAGATAAATAGTCTGTGTTGGCTCCTGCATCCTGGATTTACCTTCTGAACCTGGGATTCCCAAGAGGGTGAGTCACTGACCAGTGCGTGTGTTCCATCTGCAGGCATGCATGCCTTTCGGCCTGCACAGACAGTTCCCAGAGAACAACTTGCAGATGATGGTGCAGTCTGGAGCCAAAGGTTCAACTGTGAATACCATGCAGGTGTGAGCCAGGGCGGGTGCTGGCTGGTTTGCAGAAGGGTGGGGTAGTTGCAGGAGGCACTTTTCAGATTTGTTTCTATTTTTAAAAGGATCCACATTCCGTACAAAATGTGTCAAGTACTGAAAAATACAAAAGTATGTCGAAATCAGTGCAGGCGCTAACCACTGTGAAGTGTTAGAGACCGATACAAGTATCCAGATACTGATGTGTATCAGACAGATACATATTGTAAACTTACATACTGTATTATTATACATAGTCACATTATATATAAACACGGTGTGTGTGTATTTATAATCTTAGCTGAGATCCTGAAATTTTGCATGATCTGCTTTTTTCATTTAGTATTACATTATAGGCATTGTCCTAGAGGTTTCTTAACCTTTAATTTTTGGCTTGTTACCTCTTCCAATTACTGCAGTGTTATCACAGCATTTTCACAAACTTTAGCAACTTTAAAAAAAAATCTTGACGACCTTGAGAGGGTCTTAAGGACCAGCTCATTATCTGGTGAGCAGAGAGCAATAGGAATGGGCTTAAAAGGCTGGAGGCCGTCGGGAAGCCCTTTTGACTAAGTAAAATCCAGACCCGCTGCTCTTTTCCCCCCAGGAACATTAATAGGCAGTTTTATTCTCTTTTGACCTGAGAATGTTAAAGATCACAGTAAGCTACTTTTTCTGCTAGTCTCAGTTTCCCTGTAAGGACCTGGGGGTCCTGTCCAAGTATAACACGTGATGCTCCTGAAACATGGCTGCTTTTACAAACACCGTCCATTTCAACTGAGTCCAAATGCGAAAATCGCCGTCATGGAAAGGAAGGCATAGTCATCTTCCTGAAAGGTCAGCTCTCTTGGCTCGTTTAGCAGTCTAGGTTGGCCGTCAGGAACTTGGATCCCATGCAGTTTTTCTGGAAGAGCAGGCCCCCCATCCCCTGCTGGGACAGACCATCATTTAACGAGCACGTGGGTCTTCAGTTGCCTTTGGGTTTCCTTTCTCCCAGATCTCGTGCCTGCTGGGCCAGATCGAACTGGAAGGTCGGAGACCCCCGCTGATGGCATCTGGCAAGTCACTGCCCTGCTTCGAGCCTTATGAGTTCACCCCCAGGGCTGGCGGCTTCGTCACTGGCAGATTCCTCACCGGCATCAAGCCTCCTGTATGTATTTTGGTTTTTCCTTTGGGCTGTTCTCCTCATCTCTTAAGCTCAATAGTAAGAGGCCTATGACCTTCACCAGCAGCCTTAAGCAAAGACAGCCAAGTAATAAGTGCCAGGCTATCCCCGCTTACCACTAGACCCTGGGACCTGCAAGGACCAAAAGGACACAGCCGTGTCGTGTTTACCATCATAATGCCAGAGCCCAGCCCGGTGCCTAGCGCATCGTGGGTGCTCGGGAAGGATTGCTGATGAATGGGAAGGTGAATGAGATCAATCCCAGGTCTACCTCTTTCTGCTGTGTGTCCTTTCTCGACTGGTTCTTCCCTGCATCTGAGGGCAGCTGGGGACGGGGAGGCCCCTCATCAGTTTGCTCTGTGTGGCCAAAAGGAGCGTCACAGAGATTTATTTCACAAAGCTTCCCTAAGAGAACCTCCCCTGGCTCCTCCTTGACCTTGGGAAAATTGACCAGCTGTAGCAAATGTCTAGTTTTTCCTCAGTCAGCAGCACAACTCTCCCTTTAGAGAAAGGCTTTCTCCTCACACTTGGCAGAAATGGCTTTTCGACTGTTAGTACCTTCTGTTCCCTGGTCTAGTGCGTCTCTGCAAGGACGCCTCTCGTGGTCAGACAGCTAAGTCCAGGTTGTGGACGGGACCCACCCTTTGTGTCAGGGCCACCAGCCGCTCCCAGGGCTCCTCCCGCAGTCCCACACGGACTCTTCAGTGGTCATCCGTGGCCTCTGGCAAAGGGTGGTGGGGAGCTGACGTAGACCAGAGAGTTCTGAACTCTGGTGGCGACCCCTTCGTGAATCATGAAATGATTGACTTCATGGCGTGAAGCAGGGTAGGGTGGTAAAGAAAGCATCCGAGTGAGGGGTGGGGTCGTTTCATAGAGTTTTGGCTCGAGTCATGTTATCTTTATCGGCACGTGTGTGTGTGTGTATGTATGTACGTGTTTGCCGATGACTGTTATAAACCCGTTTCTCGTTGTGGAATTTTGGAAAACACTGCATGGTGAGGCACCAGTGCCATTTCTGTTTGGAAAGTGGGGTGCGTGTGGGGTGTGGGACATGGCTCTGAGGACGGACTCCTGGGAATGGGAGCTGGCACTTCTGTTCCGTTTGTCCCTCTGCGCTCGGGCAGCGTAAGACAGAGGCCACCCCAGGGGAGGGCAGGAGTCCCTGGGGCCGTGGGAGACGTCAGAGCTGCCGAGGGCACCGGCTTGAGCCACCCTTTAGGAAGCACGCTGTCCTCACCGCCACCCCGGGGACCTGGGTCCCCGCTTCTCCCACAGGAGTTCTTCTTCCACTGCATGGCCGGGCGAGAGGGCCTGGTGGACACCGCTGTGAAGACCAGCCGCTCCGGCTACCTCCAAAGGTAAAGCGCACCTGTTCTGCCACCTTCAGGTGGCATCAGCGTCGCAGGTCCGTTCACCTCTGTCAGTTTTTTCACATTTTCATCGACAATTCACTGAAGATCCCTTTGGATGAAAAAACTTCTAGAAAGAAATGTCCACGGGTGACCCAAGACAGAAAATAGCAGATATCCTTCCCCTCCTAGAGGATCGGTGAAGTGTGAGCTCAGAGGTTTATAGGAAGGGCCCGTGCGTCCGCGTGTGCGCCTTTCCCTGGGGGAAAGGTCCTGGGTGGTGATGAACTGGTCCTCCCGCCCCGGGAGGGCTCTGCGGCTGGGGCAGAGAGGATTCCAGGCCCCTTGAGTCCAGCACTCGGAGCCAGGCCTGTCTCAGTTTTAAGCTTCAACCTCCCACCTGCCCAAACAGGCCAGTCAGAGAAGCTACGTGTTCCCTTTCCTCCCAGAGAGGAAATTAAACAAGCAGGTCTGGGCTGGGGCGCCCTGAGTTCCTGCATCCGGCGTGGATTACAGGGCCAGATCGACCTGTGAGCAGGGGTGACGCCCCACCTCCATCCTCTTAAATCATTCAAGGATACCTGTGGAGTGTAGAAAAAGCTAGGAATCGAGTGATCACGGAAGTCTGGGGGTGGGGGCCATCTGAGCGCAGGGCAGGGAAGAGGAGGGTGTCAGGGATCCCGGCTGGAATGAGGAGCGGCAGCCACAGGGGCAAAGGGCACAGAGGTCCGCAGGACGCCTCTGCCGGTGGGGGGTCATGGCAGAAGGGGCGAGAGCCTTCCTTCAGGCAGGAGGGGCCGTGGGTCGGAAGGCTGCCCCTTGTGGGTGGCAATGGAAAGGGAGAAGTCGACGCGGCAAAGACGTGGGGCAACCGGCTGAAATGAACACGAGGCAGGAGGCGTCAGGCCTGAGTGGCAGCACAGTGGCCTGGGGGACAGAAAGCAGGACGCTGCCGAGGGGAGAGAGAAAGTGTGGCTGGCGTGGGGGCGCAGCGGCAGGATAAGCAAGGGGACACGTTCCAGGGAGAGGCCTGGAGATGCAGCCTCCGGGGCCGTGGCTGGTGCTGAGAGCCGCAGCCCTGTGCGGTGCCTGGCACCTCAGCATCTTCAGCAAAGGGGACATGGGTGCTCAGCTGCAACCTTGCCAGGCCCTGGGCTGGGTGCCAAGAAGACAGTGGCGAGCTCTGTCCTTGGAGCTCAGGGGAACAGTGGCTCCTAGGAAACCCCCTCTGAAGGTGGCAGGAGGAGAAACCAAGGCAGGGTGGCCAGAGAAGTAAGCTCAGGCCAGCACCAGGGCAGCAGACGGGGCAGGTTGAGGGCGGCAGCTGACCGCTGGGAGCACTGAGGAGAAAAGGCACCGGGTTAGGGCTATCACGTCAGCATTTAGTTCCTAAGGTCCGCTTTGTCCCTGACAGTCTCTGGACTAATGGCGTGAGAGAAGCATTGGACGGGGAGACAGCCCCGCTGCTTTGCCTGCCTCCTGGGTCTAAGGACACTGGCCCCTGGGGAGCCCTGCCGTGCCAGGGAGCGACAGAGCAGGCAGTGGTCCCAGCAGCTGGGGCTGGAGATGGGAGCCGGGGTCGAGCGGGGCAGCCAACCTCCTCAGACACGTGGCTGCAGCCCCTGGCCGCGAGGTGCTGTAGCTCAGAGCCTGGGGCACGGGAGCCAGCCTGTCCTGGGGGCTTCCCTGGTGGGTGCTGAGCCAGTGGTCCCTGTGCAGGTGCATCATCAAGCACCTGGAGGGGCTGGTCGTCCAGTACGACCTGACGGTGCGCGACAGCGACGGCAGCGTGGTGCAGTTCCTGTACGGGGAGGACGGCCTGGACATCCCCAAGACGCAGTTCCTGCAGCCCAAGCAGTTCCCCTTCCTCGCCAGCAACTGTGAGGTAGTGTGCCGGCCCCCGGCGCCTGTGGGTCGTGGGGCGGGGGCCGTGCGGTGGGCCTCCCGCCCTGAGCCTTGCCACTCGGAGTGGCCGCTGAAAACTAGAGTGGGAAGAGTTCAGAAGCACCAGGTGATGCCTTGGAACGTCTGACGTTGTCCGAGCCCCTCCCTCTGTGTGCTTCATCCCGTGAGATGGCAGAGAGGCACGCGTACGTCTAGAAAAACTGCACCATGCGGGGCATCTGCCTTGTGCTGGGCCCTCAACTGGAGCGCACCATGGCTGCTGTCTGCCTTCCTCCTCCCTGCAGCCTGGGGACGCAGGTGACCCTCTGCCCATTTTACAGCCAAGGCAGCTGAGGGTCAGGGTTTAAGTGACGAGCTGGTGAGTGGCAGGGCTTGTGTCTGCACCCAGGCCCTCTGACACACAAGCCCGCGGTTTTCATACCACACCTTACTGCCCCAAGAGCGATCGTCACCATTGGCTCAGCAGTCACCCTGTTTTACAGATTCGGAAACTGAAACTGACATGGCCTGTCCAAGGTCATGAAGCAGGTGGTCGAATCGCAGGTTGTGCCCCAGGGTTGGCTCCTTTCCATCCTGGCGCCATGTTCTGGAGGGACTCTGAGTGTCACGGTCTCTCCCCAGTGACCTCAGCTCCTGAGACCGCCAGCTCCCAAGTCTGATTGGCACAGAGTGAGGGCCCTGGTTAGCAGTCGGTGCTCAGACCCCCCAGGGGCATCGTGAGGGCTCCACACGGGCCACCTCCGTCCTGTGAAGTTGTGTGACATGGCCCTTGTGTTACGCCCTCATCTCTTTGGTTTTGTCCGTGTGGTCTGTTTGTTTAGGTGATAATGAAATCGAAGCACCTCCATGAAGTTTTATCCAGAGCAGAGCCCCAGAAAGCTCTCCGCCACTTCAAAGCCATCAAAAAATGGCAAAGCAAGCATTCCAACACCCTGCTGAGAAAAGGCGCCTTCTTGAATTATTCCCAGAAAATTCAAGCAGCTGTGAAAGCCTTGAACCTCGAGGGCGCAAACCAGAACGGCCGCAGCCCCGAGACTCACCAGGTAATGCTGGGGTTCGGTGGGGGGCAGGGGTGGGCGATCAGTCAGAGGGTGAGGGGATGAGGAGTTGTTTTCCCGGTGGAAGGTACAGTCATGAAATCTGGCTTCATTCAGTGCTGGTCAGGAAACATGGCACTCAAATAGGGGTTTAAGGAAGGGAATCTTTACAGAGGTGTGGACAGGGTTCCAGGAAGCTAACTAGGGCTGGTAAGTTGGGTTCCCACCCGCCCCCCACAGGCATGAACAGTCACCAGGGGTGGAGAGGGTGGCCGTGGGCAGAGGCCACCTGACAGGAGCCCTCAGTAAAGAGTTCTGGGCTCCGAGATCCGTTAGAGAGGGCGGGGGCTGAATGCCCAGCCTCACTCTCCTCCCACATGCCCTTCTGCTTCTGGGACCTCCCGTCAGCCAAGCACAGCTGGGAGCCAGGAGGCAGGGGAGCGCTTTGAAGCAGCTGCTGTGGGACAGCTTTGGGGCATCGAGCGTGTGAAAGCCTGAGTGGGGGACAAACGGGGATGCAGCACAGTCACCTGGCTTGTGGTGACTGTCCTTGCTGACCTGAGACAGCCCTGGCTTTGCCTCTCCTCCCAGTATTATTATTAATAGCGCCCCATTTTGCGCTACAAGACGCTCAGTTTGGACAGTGACTTAACGAGGTCACCCTGCCTGTGCTTGAAGGGCCAGGATGAGCCGCTTGTAGAGTCCTGGTCAGGCAGTGTGCCCTGGCATGGATTCGGTCTGTCCGTGTTTCAGATGTCAAGATGGCCTTCTCATTGCCGTCAGGTTTCTGTCTCTTTCCCCTGTTCTCATTTGAAGCCAGTGCCTTTGATACTTCTTATCCTACTGGGCATCCCAGGAGGAGAAGCCTATTCCTGGTGTCCTCCAGCATAGCTGAGGCCCATCCTTCCTTTCAGATGTTGAGGATGTGGGCTGAGTTAGATGAGCAAAGCCGGAGGAAATACCAGAAGAAGGCGGCTCCTTGTCCTGACCCCAGTCTGTCTGTCTGGCGCCCAGACATCTACTTTGCATCAGTGTCAGAAACATTTGAAAAGAAGGTGGATGACTACAGTCGTGAGTGGGCAGCTCAAGCAGAGAGGAGTTACGAGAAATCGGAGCTCTCTCTGGACAGGTAATGACATTGATTTATTGCGCAGCACACACAGAGGGAGAATCTGCTTCTCAGGCCCTTCCCCGCCCACTCTGGCAGCCTCCTGGGTTCAAGACTCCAGCAAGAAGGAGGGAAGTGAAACAGGACGCCTTGCAGGCCCTGAGGCCTGTGGGACGGATGAGAGCAGGTAGGCAGGAGTGCACCCCCCATCTGGGCCACGACAGAGAAGAGCGTTCTGCGGGGACAGAGCCCTGCACAGGTGGCCCCTCTCTTGAGTGTGGTGAGGTGGGCACGGTTATGTGAGAATCAGGGAATCTGGTCAGCAGCTGCCAACCCTGTGAGCCGGGACAGACCATTCTCTCCCCCGTGACACCACAGCTCAGCCTTTCCTAAGGAGTTTGGTCTGAATATTCCAGCGATCCTTTGAGTTTGGGGTTTCGAAGCCTCAGGGAAGAAGGATCACATGGAATCCTGAGCTTAGACTTATTCACAAAGAAAGAAAACAGGAAAAAGAAATCTCATGGCCTAGGCAAGTGGGAAGCCAGGCTTGGACCAGCACTGAGCCACAGTGAGTTAAAACATCAAAACTGCCCCCAGGGAATGCCTGCTGGGGCGTCGGTCTCAGAGCAGTCATGCAAGGATCCTTCCCACTCAGCTCACTAAGCCTGGCCTGCACAGCCGGAAGCCTGAGATCATCCGCTGTAGCCTGGCTGCTTGTCCTGCACCCGGTGAAACCCAGCCAGGTGCCCGGAGGGGCTGAGGGTCCAGGGAGTAGGACTGCAGCAGGCGGATGAGCAAAGAAAAACACTTAGGTGGAGGACCTGGCGGGGAGAGACAGGGCTCTTACTTTTATCCTTTAAAGTACTTTCTCCAACCAGGCCTCAGAGATTCGAAGATGGAGTAAATCGTGCCGGGTTGTGATTTAGCTACCAGCCGGGCTTTCCCTAAAAGAGCAAGACCCTGATCCCCAGCCCCCTTCACCTGCCTCCCTACAGCTCGGGATGCTGCCCTTTAGCTTCAGAAGGACCATGTGGATCCTCCCTCCAGCCGTGCTGCATCAGGAGTGGGGCGAGCTTGGCCCTGGGGAGCATCACTTGGGTTCAGAGGGCCGAGATAGGGAGGCAGCGTATGCTTCCGTGGCTCTCACAGGGGACCTGTTAGCAAGCAGCAAACTCTGGGTGCAACTCCAAAGTTCTGGAAGCATTTGAAGGTTTTTCTTGTCGGGAATACTGGTAGGCACTCAAACCTCACTGGTTTGAAGTGATAGGGAGAGAAGACACATCAGGTCAGCAGGAAGTCTGACTTTTGAAAAGAACTTGCATAGAAACGTAGTTTTATTACCTTCCTCTGTGTTCCAACGTAATGTCCCGTTTAGTCTCTGTTTGTTGAGCCGCTTCCTTGTCCTGTGTTCCGGGGCAGTACAGTGTTCCTTGGCTGTTCTAAAAGGGCCGGCATTCGTAGGAGGAAGGGTTAGTGAATTACAAAATTGTGGAGTGCGCACATTTCCGACGTGGCCTGTAGCCATTTGCACTAATTAAGAAAGTAAGCACCCCCTTCCCGCCTCCCCCCCCATATCCCCATAATTGCTCAGTGGACCTCTTCCTAGTTTGTACAGAGGGAGGTTTAAGCCCTCTCCAGGCTGTCACAACTAGTGGGCAAAGAAGAATTAACAAAGGGAAACGTGAATAGTGAGCTCACTGGTTCCGTGACATTCTCAGGGTGAACGTGAACAGTCCGAGCATGGACATCTAGAGCTTCAGCTACCCAGCTGGGCTCTGTGCTGTGTCCTTTAGGACATTTCAGGGTCACTGGCCGGAATTTAAGGCTTAGAAGGACCATTTGCTTCGGAAAAAAACAAGCCCAGAAAGAGGGAGAGGTGACAGGTCCATGTACCCTGCTTGCGGGTGGCATCAACAGCCCCTGACAAGGCAGGTAGTGTCTGTGCCCCTGACTCCTGCTGTCCCCTGCCCCATCTCCAGGTTGAGGACTCTTCTGCAGCTGAAGTGGCAGCGCTCGCTGTGTGACCCAGGAGAGGCCGTGGGCCTGCTGGCCGCACAGAGCATCGGGGAGCCCTCCACTCAGATGACCCTGAACACCTTCCACTTTGCCGGCAGAGGCGAGATGAATGTCACCCTGGGCATTCCCAGGTGGGGGACTGCGAGGGTGCAGGGGCTGGTGTGTCCTAGCCCGCTCCTGGGGAGGAAGTCATTTCATTAGAGAGAGAGAGGAGAGAGAGTGTGTGTGTGTGTGTGTGTGTGTGTGTGTGTGTGTGTGTGTGTGTGTGAGAGGGAGAGAGAGAGAGAGAGGCAGGGTTTCATCAAAGCAGGGGTCACGGTTGGAATTTCCAGAGCCCAGTGGGCTTCTGTGGTTGGATCCATGCCCAGGCCTCTTAGCATCTCTATTTATCTCTCCACCAACTCCTGTATCCAAGTTACCTGGGATGCTTGTGAAACTACATACTCCCGGGGTCAGGCCGTCTGGTTGCCCAACTTTGGGGGCACCACTCACCTAGAAAGTGACCCAAAGGGGCCCTGGCCCTTCAGGTAAAAGTACGCACCTTGCAGGATGATGGCCGCTGGGTGAGAGGAAGGAACAGAGATCAGGTTCACCTGCCTGGCCCGGCTACTTTCTGGCAGAGTGACTCAGGCTCCTCAGCCTCCTGTGGGAGGGAGGAGGGTGGGGTGCACCGTGCAGTCGGGCCGTGCAGGCTGGCTGAGCCATGGCCGAGGTCCAGCTGTGGTCCCTGTGCCCAGTGGGAGCGCTGCAGACGCTGTTTCCCTTCCCCGCATCTCTTATTCGTTCAGTAAGCACCCATGCTGTAATGCGAGGCACAGGTGATAGGAAACAGGAAGAACACACAGCCCTGTCCTTGCGGAGCTCGTGCTCCAGTGGAGGAAGCTTTCAGAAGAGTCCCTTGCCGTCACACGCGGGGCCAGAGCTGGGACTCTGTGATCAGCATATCTCCCCCACGAGACCCTGTGGTCTCTCGCAGATCCTGAAAGAACTGTGACATCTTTATGAGAAAGGCCTCGCAAAAACAGAACCCGGGTGCCTCTTAGGATCAGATGTGTCCTTGTTCTGTGACAGGTTGAGGGAGATTCTCATGGTGGCCAGCGCCAACATCAAGACGCCCATGATGAGCGTGCCTGTGCTCAACACCAAGAAAGCGCTGAAGAAAGTGAAAAGCCTGAAGAAGCAACTCACCAGGGTGTGCCTCGGGGAGGTAATTGTCTCCCTGGGACCCAGTGCAGGCTGGCTGCAGGCGTTTTCCTGCATCCTCCCATCCATCCTCCCAACTCTTCTCCCACCCGGGCAGAACAGCCTTTGCCAGATGTTCAGGCCCTGGCTCAGACTCCACCCAGTGAGAGGGAGGCTTTCTCTGCCAGGTGCTAAGCAGGGATGGATCTCAGGAAGCTTTAAAGGTAATCACTGGTCTGCAGCATTCTTCCGTGCCTTAAGAATCAGGGCACTTTCTGGGTCAGCTTACCAGCCCCGCTGGAGCCTGCCCACTATAGCCTCAGGCCGTTCTCTGGAGGTGTGCCTACAGGGTGGGGGGTCTCTCTCCCCACCCCCCGAGGCATCTACACCAGCAGAACTTGTTGGAGTTTCTTTGGGATTTGGGCCTGTGGTCCTGGCCCCTGGCCCTGCAAACTCTCAGTTTTCCCATAACCCACTTGTAATGCTCAGTCCCAGGCTTTGGGCAGATTGGTTTCTGTCTGTCAATCTGGTTCTAGGTGTTGGAGAAAATTGATGTCCAGGAGTCCTTCTCTATGGGGGAGAAACAGAACAAGTTCCGGGTGTACCAGCTGCGGTTTCAGTTCCTGCCACGTGCGTACTACCAGCAGGAAAAGTGCCTGAGACCCGAGGACATCCTGCATTTCATGGAAACAAGGTCAGGACTCAGGCCGTGCTTATTGCTTGACTTTGTCACGGACCTTGAGGGCTTCTGGCCACCGGACTCCCAGAGACTGGGTGCTTTGGCCCAAATGATTCCTTCAAAGGAGGTGTTTAGAAAAGAACAGCTCCTGCAGCCTTATCTGGCTTGTGGGTATGACTGCATTAACTACATTCCCACCTCTGCCCCCTAGTTTTCTCTCTGGCCCATGAGTCTCGTGTACTCGGGTTTGTGGGCTTCAAGACGGAGGAGTCCGTGTACCACAGAGCAGAGCCCCGTCACAGTGGTGTTGCCGTGATGTTGACCAGCACGTGGTGTTGATTGCTGTCGTGATGTGGTTCCTGATACATTTATTTTCTGCTAGGAAGGAGCAGTGTGCTGACAGCATGCTGCTCTTACACACAGGTCTATAACTGGGGTTACCTTCAGCTTCTTAGAGAAATTCTGGTTCCCTTCTGGTGGGGAGAAGGAACATCCATTTCCTCTCCAGTTCAAGTCACTTGGACATTGGAAAGCATGGGCCACAGTGCTGAAGCACAGGAGTAGGAGGGTGGTCATACTGGGGCTGGGGAAGCCAGGAAGAGCCAGCGAAGCACTTCTGACTGGCCACCTGACCCTGGATCGTGGTGCGCAGACTCAGATGGCTGCAGGGCCGGCAGGTGAGAAGGCCGGTGAGGCAGGTTGGGGGTCCCCGTCCGGCTGGAGAGCATGTCACCGGCCTCAAGCGGGCAGGGATGTGGGCCAGGGTGGCCAGACCTTCTGATTCAGAAAAATAAGAAGAAAACCGCCTCTCTTTTTTCTTTCTTTGGCTGTTTGTTTGCTTTTACTTTTTATAGATAAATCTTCTCTAATTTGTAAGCATTGGCAACTAATTCATATCTTTTTAAAAGCCTAGTGAGGGGACTTCCTGGTGGTCCAGTGGTTAAGACTCTCCGCTTCCAATGCAGGGGGCACAGGTTCAATCCCTGGTCAGGGAACTAAGATCCCACATGCCACGGTGCACGGCCAAAAAAGTAACTAACTAACTAAATTAATTAATTAAAAAAAAAAAAGCCTGGTGAGGCTGAAATAGATCCCATATGTTCAGCAGGATTTGGCCACGGACCACTAACCACTGTCTTCGGTCTAGAACAGCCCTCAGGTTTTCTGGAGCTGCTAGGAAGTAGAGAACTGATGGTAGAGTCGAGGCAGGATGTCTGTGCACTCAGTCATCCCACAGATATTTACTGAGTGATGCCCACTCACAGGCTAGGCCCCGGGGCAGTGTGGCTGGGAGGGAGTGACTGTCCTGCCCTCACCTGAAGATGTGGACTGGCTGCAGCCTGGCCCCCTAAGCAGGTGGCATGTAGGATGGCAGGTGTCGTGGTAGATGAGCTTGGACGTGAACTCAGCCCTTTGGACGGGGGAGCTTGCCGGGCCTCGGAAGCACCTATGTCGCGCTTCGCCTGGGTGGAGGAGGCTCGTTTTATCAGGCAGGCCCAGTGCTCTCGGGGTGCTGGGTCACGTCGCAAGAGGCCTGTCTGTGCCCCAGCTGCCGGCTCATTAATTAACCGGGAGGAACATCACTCCCAGGCGTACCGCTGTCTGTCCTGGCCAGGCGGCCCTTTTCTGAGAAATCGGAACTCGGATCACGTGGCCTCCTGAGACTTACCAAGAGCAGGCGGAGTCTGCGATCTGCCCCGTTTCTATGCATCTCAGGTGTAGGCCTGCCAAGCAGGTAGGTCCCGTGAGGCGTGCCCCAGGCTGTGCTCAGAGTTCTTTCTCTTTACATTGCCTTGGGGAATTGAAAATTCATCACTTTTAAAAAATTTCTTCTTGGTAAGGAAGAGCCCTGGCTTCTTCCTAGTGGTGAAAGACTTAGTCAGCTCCTTCTTTGTATTAGGCTTGTGCACTGGAAAAGCTGTGATGAACAAAGCCATGCGCAGTCGCGCCTGGTGGAGCTGCCCTGTGACTTGGGCAGGGGGGCCAGAGGGAGCAGCACGTGGAAGGGGTTGTGGTTGGGCTGCCTTTGCCAGGCCCGGGCAGCGAAGCTGCCTCACGCAGGCCCCCTGGAGACCACACGGGGATGGGGGTGTGCCTTCAGAAGAGGGGACCGCCCCCCCCCCCACCGGGAGCGTTTTCTTTTTCCTTTCTCCCTTCTCCCTTCCCTCCTCTCTCATCTCCACCCCCTTTTCTCTCTCTTCCCCTTTTCCCTCCCTTTCTTCCCTTCCTCTGTCCCAGCTGTGGGATCTTGAGACTCTTGACACAGATTGGAGAAAAAAAAAATAGAGACACAGAGGCGCTTCCCTAGATGGAGGTGTATAAGCCGTGAAGCTCCTCTCAGTATCTGCCCTGGCACCCGTCCCTTTGGATACGTGCGTACGTGATCTGGAAGGTGGGCCGGGGTGGTGAGATGGCAGGAGTACCGAGCTAGGAGGCAGGGGCGTGAGTTGTGGCCTCCGGTCCCCAGCCGTGCAACACCGGACCAGCAGTCTGTGGCCAGAGCTTCTGGGAGTCTGACTCTGCAAACAGCAGGTGGTGGGGCTGTTGGCAGGCACCTTCGGAAACAGCCGAGGGTCATGTTCCCTGCTGGTAATTATGTATGTGGGACGGAGGTTTCTCTGCAGCTGCCCCCCTCCGGTTCCCCCTCAGTTGCCACATTCTGACAAACAGCACGACCTTCACAGAGCAGTCACTGTGGGCCTCCGGTTTCCTGGCTCTGGGCAAAATCACAGAAGGCCAGACTCTTTGTACCCCCGGGAGAGCTTCTGGCACCCAGGGGACATGCCTGCCACTTACCGTTTAGGGGGTTATTCTCCTTTCTCACCTCCTGTCACATTCTGCACTCGTCCTGTTCACCAGAAGAGGCAGGCAGGGTAGAAAGGATTTGCACCGGGGGCGGTTAGGGAAGGTCTCTTGGGGGGTTCCGTCTGCGCTTAGACCCCACCGTGGGCCTGGGCGCGGCTCCAGCAGGTCGACGGGAGGCTGGGGAAATGGATGGCGGCGCACATGGCCCGAACAGAAGCCGAACGATGCACGTGCGGGGGGTGGGAGCAGGTTGGGGATTGGGGTTGAGGCCAGTTGCGGGGATTGAAGTGCTGGGGGGGGGAGCCTCAGAGGGGTGATGTCACCTGAGGGGACAGGCCGGGGCGGCAGCCCCACAGCAGAGGGAGGCGACAAGCAGCTTCTGTGTGCGGCGGCAGCCCAGCGTCACACCCCGTCCGCGTCATCTCGCGCTCTGCAGTCTGCGCTGCAGGCTCGGGCGTGGGGCAGGGGCGGTCCCAACACTTACAGACGGGGTCAAGGCCCTCGTCTGTCTCTGTCTCCAGACTCTGGCAGAACAGAGACTTGAACCGGAGCCTGTCCTTTCGGAAACATCTCTTCCGCGCCGTCCTCCCAGGTGGACCGTATCTTTCTAAAGTCTTCCCCCCCGTCTGGCCCTCTGGTCCCTGTCCACAGCACCTGGTGACCAGGCTCTTCCTTGGATCGGTGGTGAGGAGGCTTTCTTCTGCCAAGGGTAGAAGCTCAGCCAAAACCCTGCACAACTTTAAAACGTTGGGAAAGAAAAAAAATAGTGGGGAGAGAGAGTAGCAGTCTTCTGTTTTTAATGAACAAAATAGTACACGTCTGACCTGCCTGCTTCTCCAGTTAAAGCTCTAAGTGCCTGTCTTTTCATCCTTGCTTTGCCCTCAGGGCTGGTACATTGGTGGGCCCATCATAGGCGCTCGGAGAACACAGGAAGGCTGGCTGGGCAGATGAGGAACTGCTACTTTATATAATTAAAAGAAGGCTGTTTGATGTGCTGCTATGGCCTGATGCAGAAGACAGGCAAGAGGTTATATGAAGAACGGAGCAGGGGGCGGGAGACAGGGTGAGGCCCAGACGAAGCAATAAATAGACGACTCAGGAGGAAGGGCCCAGGGGCCAGGAAAGGTCCTCTGGGCTCTGCTTCAAGGTGGTCCTTTTTTTTTTTGCGGTTCGCGGGCCTCTCACTTCTGTGGCCTCTCCCGTAGCGGAGCACAGGCTCCGGACACGCAGGCTCAGCGGCCGTGGCTCACGGGCCCAGCCGCTCCATGGCATGTGGGATCTTCCCGGACCGGGGCACAAACCCGTGTCCCCCGCATCGGCAGGCGGACTCTCAACCACTGCGCCACCAGGGAAGCCCCAAAGTTGGTCCTTTTAAGTTGGTTTCTGATGGATTCCATGGATTCGTTAGAATGAAACCATGATTTACTGTCGACATGATTTACTGCCACAAAGTAAGTTATCACCGCCTTGGAGATCCCGATAAGCTCTCCCACATCTTTCTCTCATCAAATTGTCGGGGGTCCCACACCAAGGAGACAGGAGTTGCCAGCCCCGAGCAGTGCCACTTCCTGGAGATGCGGTAGACGGCGGGCTGGGGGCGGCCCTCGTCCCGGCCTGGACTCCCCTCTCCCGCTGCAGGCCCTGCCACCCTAGTTAGACGGCCACCACACAGCACCAAGAACTGTCACTTGCTGAGCAGCCATCCTGCCAGGCCCCATGACACATATCGGATGTGGGGTTGTTCCTAATCCCTAAAGCAAGACTGCATGGTATCTATGAATACCCGCGTTTTCCGGACGAGAGAGGTAAAGCTCAGGAGACCATCTGTGGTGATGGAGGCCACGCACCCTGGGAGTGGCAGGGTACGTATTCAGTCCAGGCCTGTTGGGTGTGGAGCAGTGTTCCTTCCGATGCACCGTATGCCACCCAGAAACAGCAGGATGGGGAAGAGTGAGCTGAGGGGAGGGGCAGGGTCTCCGTCTCCTGTAGACGTCCCCAGCGTCACCCAGGTGGGTGTGAGATCCTTAGAGCGTCCTGTCCCCCCAGTGAGGGGAGAATGGAGGTGCTGGTACTGAACGGGGCTGCGTGGCTTTCTTCTCGTTTCAGATTCTTTAAAATTCTGATGGAATCCATCAGAAAGAAGAACAGTAAAGCATCAGCTTTCAGAAGCGTAAACACGCGGAGAGCTACCCAGCGGGATCTAGACAACGCAGGCGAGTCGGAGAGGACTCGGGTGAGCGAGTCCCCTGAGGGCCCCTTGGGGAGGGTCCAGGGCCGGGAAGCACATCGGTGGCGGCTCACTGAGTCAGTCCTCCTAGGACGGCTGTGTGACCATCCCTGGTGCCCCTGGAGCCCCTTCCTGCTGTCGGCCCATCTCTCCACTTAACCTTAGCATTTATCCACCGTTCTGAGAGAAAAGCAACATTTCCTTCTTGAGTGTGGTGGGCCACGCCGGGCAGCATCGTCTGCCTGGCCCTGGGCGAGGGCCCCAGGTCATCCATCTCTCTGCTCTCAGGGACCCCTCTGTCGCTGATTCTTTTTCTCCTGAGGTTAGACTCAAAGTAATGGTACCCACTGAGGTCTTGGAAGTTCTTTTTCTGGTTTCGTTCACTCTGCTTTGACTTACCTAGGCCAGATGAATTGAGGCCCACGGAGTACTAGGCAAGGACCAGAGAGGCATTTTGAAGCCGGGAAGTTGGGCTACAGTGACGAAAAAGGATAGAGCCAGGGAAGAACCAGTGGAGGCAAAACAGTCCAGGAATGGTGGTACCTCATCTGCCAAGAGGCCCAGGAGCGGCGTGGGGCAGGTCCCTGGGTGTCATCTGAGCCGGCAGTTGGTAGCGCTGTGCTGTGCTTGGACAGGGCCACAACAAAGACTGGTCCTGTCTTTCCCGGCTCAGTGACCTCAGCTATGTCACCTCCTCTCTCTGGACCTGTCTCCTTATCCCTAAAATGAGGGCCTGGCCTACCCAGAGAGAGAGAGAGTGCCAGGTCTCCTGCCCCGGGGTCTACCAGTTGGCTAACTCAAGCACAGATGGGCACGGGATGTCTTTGAAAGATGCCCAGTCTTAATTCTCAAATCACCCAGAAGGAGACTATAGGGAACTAGCAGCCAAGGCCAGGAGAAAGGTATAAATATTTGGCTTTTAAAATACCAAGACAGGGCTTCCCTGGTGTCGCAGTGGTTGGGAGTCCGCCTGCCGATGCAGGGGACACAGGTTCGTGCCCCGGTCCGGGAAGATCCCACGTGCCGCAGAGCGGCTGGGCCCGTGAGCCATGGCCACTGGGCCTGCGCGTCCGGAGCCTGTGCTCTGCAACGGGAGAGGCCACACCAGTGAGAGGCCCGCATACCGCAAAAAAAAATAATAATAATAATAATACCAAGACAACTCTTTCTCTTCATCTCCACCCATAACAAAAATACTTGGAATAACACCTTCTTTTAATGACTTGAAAAGCCTTGTCACTTCCTTTCTTTTTTTTTTCTTTTTTTTACATGCAAGATATTGCGAGTGGTACGTGTAAAGATGTAGGGTGCAGAGGAAGAAGCGTGGAGTCCAGGGGTGGGTAGGGGGGTGGAAGGTCGGTAGATGGATAGTTGGCAAGCTGATAGGTGGCTGAACGATGATGAGTGGATGGGTGGGTGGGCAGGTGGGTGGCTGGGTGAGTGTGTTGGGTGGAGAGATGGATTCACCAGGGTATTAGAGCTCATCTTTCTCTTTCTTGTCCCCAAACCCCAGGGAGAGCAGGAGGGCGACGAGGAAGAGGAGGGGCACATCGTGGATGCCGAAGCTGAGGAGGGAGACGCTGATGCCTCAGACGCCAAACGCAAGGAGAAACAAGAGGAGGAGGTGAGTGGACTCTGAGGTGACCCCTTTGTCACAGATGAGGGCTCGCCCCCTGGTGCATAAGGCCACGCCTCTGCATCGTGCTGGAACCATCAGGAGCACCATCTGGTACTCATGGGGTGGCGGATGGGCAAGGGCTGGCCATCCCTGCGTCTGAATCAGGGGTCAGCCAGCAGCCGAGGCCTCTGCAGGGGCGCCTGTTGTGCAGGCCAAGTCCAGACGGCTGGTGGGGCCCGAGTGGCTGGTGGGGCCCGAGTGACGCGGCCTGCGCTCCGCCCCCCGCCAGGTCGATTACGAGAGTGAGGAGGAGGAGGAGGACGGCGAGGACGGCGAGGACCTGCAGGAGGGAGGGGCCGTCCTCGGGGAAGGCGTTCCCCAGGCCCAGGCGCAGGAGGAGGAGGGGGGCTCAGGCCCCGAGGAGGACTCGCTCTCCGCCGCCCCCCTGGCGCGGCCGTGGAAGCCCCCCCGCAGCCGGGAGCCCCAGGACGCCGAGGCGGTGGAGCGCCGGGTGCGGGCCGTGCGCGAGTGCCACCCGTTCATAGAGGACTACCAGTACGACACCCAGGGCGGCCTGTGGTGCCAGGTCAGTGCCGGCTGCTCGCGTCTCCCCGCCGGGTCCCTTAAAGAGGCTGGGGACAGCTGCGCACTTGCCGCCCCCGGTCATGGCCTCGCACGTTCGACTTTCACACCCTCGTGGGCCAGTCCTCTCGCTGCGCGGGGACCTGAGCCACCAGACCCCACGGGTGCTTTCACGTTGGACCTCAGGCCTCGGCACAACACGTGTGTTAACGTGTATCCGTTGTCATAGAGCCCGGCAGAGACACTTCACTCCTCACACCGCCTTTGTTCCTGGTCCCCAGCTTCAGCATCGCAGTGTTCCCTGAGAGACTCGGTGGCTTGGGTGCCTGCACGTCTACACACAGACTCGCTTTTTAATCCTTTCCTTCGATCCAATTCATTGGTTCCTAAGTAGTAGCGTGGGTGCGAAGCCTTGACCGGGATTGCACACGTGAGAGGACACGTGATGTGCTCTGTGGTGACTGAAAGGGTATCACGGGTGGTGTGAGTGGATGTGATTTTCACTGTTCTCACCGACATCTGTGAAAACGTTGCTCTCAGCAGGCTGAAGGTGACTGCCGTGTGGCCGCGAAGGCACCCAGCGTTCACGGGCCCGGCCCGCCCCCCGCTCGCCCCAGCAGGGCCGCGGCGTTCCCTAGTGGGGCTCCGGAGGCGTCTCCCGGGGAGCCCGGGCGGGGGGTCTGGGCGGCCCTCTCCCCGGCCCCAGCTCTCCCTCCTCTTGCAGGTGGTGGTGAAACTCCCTCTCGTCAAGGTCACCTTTGACATGAGCTCCCTGGTAGTGTCCCTGGCCCAAGGCGCCGTCGTCTACGCGACCAGGGGCATCACGAGGTGCCTCCTGAACGAAACCACCAACAGCAAGAACGAGAAGGAGCTCGTCTTGAACACAGAAGGCATCAACCTCCCGGAGCTGTTCAAGTACGCCGAGGTACGCGGCCCCGCTCCCTCCTGGGTCGTTCGCGCTCCCAGCCCGGGGTCCCCAAACCGAGTCTGCACCTCCCGGCCCACCTCTCGGGCATCCCCGATGCACGTGAGCCTGGTAAGCCTTGCAGTACGGAACCGGCTTAACTTTACGGAACCCAGAGTTTCCCAAGTCACTTTGAGTACAGTTTCTTCTCCTTGAAATTAAAACCTTCCCGAAGTAGACTCGTAAGAAGTAGTTTTCTGAGTTGCTGGCCTGGGGGCTGCTCACTTTACCGGGTGAAGGAGGCCCTGGGTGCAGAGGGGCCCCGCCCCGCCCCCCACGCCCGGCAGAGGCCTGTGCGCCCTGTTCCGCCTGCTCCCCCACCCTCTCCTCTGGGCTCTCTCCTCCTTCCCCCCCGCTTCACCGGGCCTCCCAGAACCTTCCGAGGTGCTCTCGACCCGTGGGCGCATTTTCCCCAGAGAATTCTGAGTTGCCAGGACCAGCTCACTCTTCCCTAGTCCGCGTGCACCAAGCTGGCGAGGCTCTCCGGCCTCACACGCGCCCCCCCACACAGCACTGCCCCACTAAGGCCCCTTCTGCCCCGGAGCCTCTCACGGGCCGCTTTCCCGGAGGACACAGCAGGCAGGGCTCATGCCTCCCAAGAGCCAGCCACTGACAGGCCAAGCTCCGCGTCATGCTCGTGGGATTTGTCCAGACGAGGCCAGGCAGGCCACCAGGGTCTCTGCTGTTGCCTCTGGGGGTGACCTGCCACAGTGCAGAGCCACTGTGGGCTCCCCGGGGCAGCCGACCTGGAGCCCCAGGCCCCTGATGGGGCCCGGCTGACCCCCATGCAGCGGGCCCAGCCCTGCTCCCCGTGCCTGGGGGAGGCATTTCGGTCTCTGCTGGGGAACTTGCCTCGCCTCCCAGGGGAAGCCTCCATCCTAGGAAACAGGTCTCTCTGTTAAACAGACAAACACCTTTCTTCCTGTTGACTGTAAAGCGGGTACCAAGTCACCCTCTAGCCCTGGTGATGATGAGACAGACCTTGGGGCCCAGCCAGCGTGCTGTTGGCAGCTCTGCCTACACTGTTTCCTTTTGCTAGTCTGGGCCACCTCGCAACCACTTTGTCATCAGCTGCGCTTGAGCGCCAGCCAAGGAGGGGGGGCGGCCTGGGTGGGGTGTGTCCGCAGGAAGCGGCAGAAAGAAGGCCAGGCCCTCGCAACCAACCCCTCCCGCCTCCCCCAGGTCCTGGATCTGCGCCGCCTCTATTCCAACGACATCCATGCCATGGCCAGCACGTACGGCATCGAGGCCGCGCTGCGGGTGATAGAGAAGGAGATCAAGGATGTGTTCGCCGTGTACGGTAAGAGGGGCTGCGGGCGGCGCTCAGGAGGTCCCGGCGTGTCACTCCAGGTCCCCAGGGAACTGAAATAGGGGCACGGTGAGCATGGAGCCGTAGGGGATCCTCAGAGCCACCGTGGAGAGGGAGTCCCTTGTGGGTCAGTCTTGTCAGTCCCGTCCCCGAGGCCTCCTAGCGTGTTTCTCGTCTGCTGGCCTCTGAGGGAGAGTCTGCTTCCTCATCCTGCCTCCAGGGTTTCAGTTCCCAAGTGCAGACTGCTTTAGGGTCTCGTGTCCTGCAAGGCTGCTTCCCGCGCTGCTGGATGGAAGTGGAGAGAGGTGGTGGAGACCTCGGGGAGGGAGGGCTGCCCACCGAGCTCGGGGGTTAGGGAGCTGAGTGAGAAGGTGACGGAGCTGGAGGGGGGCGCCCTGTGTCAGGTGACGCTGCGCCCACCGTCCCCTCGTCATTGCTTAACCCTCCCTTTGGTTGCCGCCCATGTGACAGGCATCGCGGTCGACCCCCGCCACCTCTCCCTGGTCGCTGACTACATGTGCTTCGAGGGTGTTTACAAGCCCCTGAACCGCTTCGGGATCCGGTCGAACTCCTCCCCGCTGCAGCAGATGACGTTTGAGACCAGCTTCCAGTTTCTGAAGCAGGCCACCATGATGGGTCAGTCATGGGCAGGTGCCCTTGGCCTCCCCTCTCCTGAGTCTGCTCTGGGCAGACGGGCTTGTCCCTCAGGCACCTCTCCACACGCCTCGCAGGCAGGGGAGATCTTGGCATCTCACTGCGGGAAGCAGCTGGCAGGGGCGGGCAGCACATGGGAGAGCTGCCTCTGCCTTTTGGAGGAGAGGGAGAGGGTCTTCCTGTCTTTGAAACGCCGGCGCAGCGCGGCCTCGTTCCCATCACACCCCGAGCCTCAGCACCACCGCTCGTGGCCTCGGAGGTGCCCCACCCGCCCAGCCTCAGTGCTGAGTGCCGCCCCCCGTCGTCTTCCACCACCCCCGACTTCTCCCTCAGCCGCCTAACAAGCACTCTCGTGTCTCTCCCAGGATCCCACGATGAGCTGAGGTCCCCGTCAGCCTGCCTCGTGGTCGGGAAGGTCGTCAAGGGCGGGACAGGCCTCTTCGAGCTCAAGCAGCCCCTGAGATAGCAGCCCCTGCGCACTGGCCACCTGGCCTGCCCGTCACGGGAGAGGACCGGGAGACCGGAGTCCCGGGCAGTTCCTGGGGACGGTGCAGAGCCCGGCAGTGACTTTGGGGGGTCCAGAACGCAGCCGGCCTCTGGGCTGGACCGGCTTCACCTGGAAAGCGGCTACATTGCTCATCCTCGCCCCTCCCCATCTCATGATGCGTACGAGGTCCACCAAGTCCCCCGAGCCCCTCCGCGGCGGCCGGGCCTCCCCCTGTGCTGCAGGAGGCCTTGGAGGTGGAACCCCTGGCCACCTCCAGGGAAGGGGCGCGAGATCTCAGGGCTGTGAACAGCCAGTGACTGCAGGCAGGCTCCCTGCGGGCTCACGACGAGCGGGGGCCCTGCTGCTGCATGGCCTGTGCCTTTTGGCCGCACAAGCCCCTGGGGACAGGTTCCCTAAGAGACCTCCGCTAAGGCTCTTTCTCTGGAACAAGCACAGGATGGTGGAGACCTCTACCCACCCAGCTTCCGTGCCTGAGGCGGAGCCCTGGCCCTGCTGGCATGCAGCTACGTGTCCTGAACCAGATCAGCCCTGAGTCCGGGGCTGGTCTCTTCGGGGCCCCAGCGGCTCACCCCCAGACATAAAACCCTGGATCCCCAGCAGGGCTTCACCGCTTGAGCGAGTTGCCCGGCTGTCTTTCCTATCTCTGCTCTCAAGCCAGCACTGAGGCCTGCGTCCCTGTATAGCCTCTTCCCCATCCGGGGTCATCCGGGCTCCCTTGACCTCTGGTACCAGCAGCAAGGGGCCCTGCCATGGACAGAAAAGTCAGAGGACTTGCACCGAGGCTTTGTAAAACCAGAGGCTGTTTCTATTTTTGTCTAATGTTATTCCAACTCAGGCTGAGTAATAAACATCACTGGAACTAGCTGTTGGGAGGAAAAAAGTCTAAAAGACTGCGGGCTTTTTGGTTTTGTTCTTTGCTGTTTGGTTTGTGGTTTCTACATCTGTGACTTGAGAGCCTGGGACTGGAATTACTCAGCGCAGTCACATCTCGGATTCCTCTTCCTGTTGTTTTGGCAGAGGACGTGGAGGGAGAGCTCAGCCCTGGCAGCCTCCCGTTCTGACCCCAGCCTGGCCCTGTGGTGTCCCCCTTCCACAGCCAACTTCTGGCCCTGAGGCCAGGAGAGCAGAAGCCAGTGGGAAGGAGCTAGCTTTGTGTGTCCGGGCTGGGAAGGGAGGCCTCGCCTGGGGAGAGTCTCCATGCTGCTCCCTCCAGGTACGTGATGACGGGACCCAGCCTGTGTATCCTGTGCCCACAATGGAGAAAACCTGGCAGAAACAGGGTTCACCTGGGACTTCCCTGGCGGTCCAGTGGTTAGGACTCCACGCTTCCACTGCAGGGGGCGCAGGTCCACTCCCTGGTTGGGGAACTAAGATCCCGTGTGCTGCACAGCGCGGCCAAAAAAAAAAAAAAAGAGGATTCAACCAGGGCTCGGGTACAGAGGATTATGGACAGCTTCTGAGGGGCGCAGGAAGAAGGATCAGGAGGGAATCCGCACCACAGGTGAAGATGTGCTCTCTGGGTGTTAAAGGACCAATTTATAACCTGATGATTTCCACTCATACTGGACTGTGGGAGAGGGCCTTCAGAGGAGGTCACAAGGTACCCATTGGACAAATGAGCATGTGGTTACCTGGCCCTAGCGCTTGGCATGAGCACTTGAGTGTCATGGCTTAGCCCCACCTGGGAACTGAGGGTACGGAGGTGAGGAAGAGAGCCCCAGACGTGGGCAGGGCCGACGTGCTTGCTGAAGTCAGACCCCTGACCTGCGTTGGCAGGGGGGTGACGTCCCCCTGTCCTTCCTGCCCAACTATCCATGCATGTCCTGGGCAGCTATGCTCTATGCATGTTTCTCTCCTGGGAGACCTCCCCCTGGTTTGTAAGCAGACGTTCCGGGCTTGCACGTCTCGGCAGACCAGGACTCCCTCTCTCCCCTATGGGATGTACACGCTCACTTCAGTGCCACTCTTCGTTCAGAAGCCTCTGGGGGGGTGGCCTCCTTTGCCATTTAAGATGCCATGTCCTGTGGAATATTCTCAGTATTGTAAAGGCTCCTCTCAGAGGGCAAAGTTGATTTTTGGAGAGAGCCACAAGTAGGTCCAAGTCAAATCTGATGAAGAGAATAGATCAAGCGGCATGATTTTTTTTTAATATTTACCAACTTCATTTCTTTATTATTTTTAAAAATTTTTTATTATTTTGGCTGTGCCATGCGGCTTATGGGATCTTAGTTTCACACCCAGGGATTGCACCCACACCCTCAGCGGTGAAAGCACAGAGTCCTAACCACTGGCCCGCCAAGGAATTCCCCTGAATGATCTTTTTTTTTTTTTTAATCAAAGTGGAATGGATTGTGATTGGCGGGGGTCCCAGACTTCACAGAAGCTACGAGTTCTCGCAGAACCGCAAGGTGCTGGACCAGACACTGCTCCTGGATGTCCCCCCAACCCTGCCCAGACGCTGCTCCCGGATGTCCCCCACAACCCTGCCCAGACGCTGCTCCCGGATGTCCCCCCAACCCTGCCCAGACGCTGCTCCCGGATGTCCCCCCAACCCTGCCCAGACGCTGCTCCCGGATGTCCCCCACAACCCTGCCCAGACGCTGCTCCTGCATGTCCCCCCCAACCCTGCCCAGACGCTGCTCCTGGATGTGCCCCCCAACCCTGCCCAGACGCTGCTCCTGGATGTGCCCCCCAACCCTGCCCAGACGCTGCTCCTGGATGTCCCCCCCAACCCTGCCCCTTCGTGTGTCAAATCCTACCTACTTGCTTGCTTCTAACAACAGTTAATTTTTTAAAAATCTCCCCTCTCTAAATTCTCATCAAAAACACTACCAGCATTCCCGCAGGTGCCCCCGTGAGCCTGTGAGACATTTTCTCCCTGAATCGAGAAGAAAACCAAGGAATGGACAAAGCCCCCTGTCCCATTCCCAGTCTGTCCCCTTCCCCCAAAATACAGGTGCCAAAATATATGTAGGTTCCCCTGGGCCTCCCTGGTCCTTTCAGGGCTGTTACAGGCCATTAACTCTGATAAACGACTTCTGGTGAAAATGTGGGTTCCTTCATGAGTGCCCACCCCAGAACTAAGCTGTGGGGTTTTGTTTTTTAACTTTGGTAAAAATCACATAAAATTTACCATCTTAACCATTTTTAAGTGTGCAGTGCAGTGACATTAAGTAGTTTCATTGTTGCATGATCATCAGGTACCTTCATCGCAAAACGAAAACTGTACCCGTTCAGTGATAACTCCCCATCCCTCCCTCCCACCAGCCCTTGATAACCACCATCCTACTTTCTGTCTCTGAATTTGACTACTGCCTGATATAGGTGGAATGAGAAGAGTATTTGTCCTTCTGTGATTGGCTTACTTAACATAATAGCCACAGTGTTCATCTATGTTGTAGCATGTGTCAGAATTTCCCTCTTTCTAAGGCTGAATAGTACTCCATTGTATGTATGTACCATGTTTTGTTTATCCATTTACCTGTCAGTGGACTTCAGGGTTGCTTCCACCTTTTGGCCCTTGTGAATGATGCTGCTATGAACATAGGTGTACAAATATCTGTTAAAGTACCTACTTTCAATTATTTTCGGTTTAGACCCAGAAGCCGAATTGTTGAATCACACAGCAATTCTATTTTAATGTTTTGAAACGCTACCATACTATTTTCCACAGTGACTGAACCGTTTCACACTCCTACCAACAGTGCGCAAGGGTTCTCCACACCCTCGCCAATACTTGTTATTTTCTGTTTTGTTTTATATGTTGTATATACATAATAAAATCCATGATGAAATACCGAGGCCATCCTGATGGGCGTGAGGTGGCATTTCATCGTGGATTTGATTTGGGTTGCGGGACCCCATCAGGTGTTGGGGCCCTTAGGTGGTCTGCACCTACAGAGAGTTAGGAACCACTTAAGAAGTGTGCCTTTGTTGCTTGCCAACCCTAAAATTTTGAGTTTACGATTGATTTGGGGGCTGTGGGAGTCCAGAGAATGCTCTTGAAATAGGAGAGACCAGTCCTCAAAAGCTGGCTAGGTGACAAGTCGTCCATCAGCGACTTCTCTGCTCTGTGGCTTCACCCACTCATGAGTGGGTGGCACTGGACCGCAGCATGAGCGAACCAGTTGCCGCTCATGTTTGGGGCCATGCAGTTCAGGTGATGGATTTGCTGGTCTCTGCAGGTATCCCAAACCTGGTGTGATTTTCTTTCTCCTGCCTCGCTTACATAGGGCTCTTAGTTCAGTCACAAGCACCAAAATAGCTACAGTCTAAAATTTCAATATTTCTACCCCATCAAGCCCCCATTTCGCCAAAGTCCACTTAGAACAGAGGTCCTCAACTCTGCGCATTGGAAACACCTGGAGAGCTTATAAACAGGACCAGTGTCCCAGAGATTCGGTTTTATTGAGCCTGGGGCATGAGTCTAATGTGAGCAGGATTGAGAATCACCGACTTAGAATAAGCCCTAAGTTGTGCCGAGTCACAGCCACCTACCATCCCCTCCTATAAGCGTGTTGACTTCTCGACGAGTGAGTCATGGACGCCAGGTTTCTCCACAAAGATCTTAAGGTCTGATCCCTGTCCTCAGAAAGCGGGAGTGCCTGTGTGCGATAAAGTTCTCATGGTGCCAAGAATACAGTGGGGTTCAAAGGACGCCTTGATCAGCTCTACCTGGGGGCTCAGCAAAGAAAGAGGTGGTGATGCTGCTTCCTGGCCCAGCACCTCAGGGCAACTGCTTTTTCAACTTACACGTTCCTACCAGCAGGGGACCTGCAGGGACAGGAGGAGGGGACACAACCAGCAAGTGTTTCTAGAAGCAGCTCCAAGAGAAGTTTCCGTTTAAAAAGCTAAGCTTGAATTATTGAATGAGGATCATGCCTCAAGTTCTTTAAGCAGCTCTTCTCTCCTCCCAGGAGAGGTAATCAGGAGCTCTGTTCAGTTGAAAACTCACAGCTCTGCTTTGTTCACAGATCCAGCGAAAGGCCAGAACCTAGTCCCAGGGGAAAGAGCTGAGCACCTCAGCTCACCAGGGCTGGCTGGGCTTGGGTGTCACTGGAGCTGCTCAGCCCTTGAGCAATTGCCCCTCTCCCACCTCCTTCCCTCATCCTGCACCCACCCAATCTTGATGCCCATTGCACCGGACCCCCAAGGATGCAGGAACTACCCGGGCTCTGCCTTCACAGAGCTCATGGTCTAGGGCCCCAGACAGACGAGCCAACAGGAAATTCAGCCCATTGTGACCTGGCCAAAGGTTGAGGAAGCCACCAGGTATCACGTGAACATGCACCCGCCCACCTCCCCTGCCGTTCCGGGTAGGGCTGTTGCCCACCCAGCTGGCTGTAGCAGGGCTTTGGGGAGAGGGCAGTGTGGGGAGGACAGTGAGTGCGACGGTGAGTGGGGAGGGAGGCACTTGGGTGCTCAGAGGCCAGCAGGGAGGGAAATGAGAAAGAATCAGGAGTCCAGTCATCACCACCCTCCTCATGCACCTGCCCCCATCCAAGCTCCTCCACCTTCCCTCCCCCCGCCGCCCACCTGTGGTTCAGCCTCTAGGCCTTTCTTTGCAAATGGTGGTCAGCCCTGTTCAGAGGTCAGGCGGCCCTGCTGGCTGATGCTTTTTGGGCTGGCCGCCCAGCACTGTCGTCTCAGGGAGCCAAGCCAGCCCTGGGGCTGTGACCTCCTATGTGACAGTTTCAGACACCACAGGCCTGGGCTCCCTTTCCCTGGCCCATGGTTCTTGCCTGGAAACGTGAATCTGAAGTCCCGGTACATTCAACCAGTCGAACCTCAAAAATGTAGTTGAGCAGCGCGGCTGCATTTCAGGCAAGAAACTGAGCTGTGAAATCAGACTCCTCTTGGAATCTCGGGTCCTCAGCTGACAGTTACTTGGCCTCTGTGTGCCTCAGTTTCCTTATCTGTAAAATAGTGATTAAAATTAACTAAGTGGGGGGCTTCCCTGGTGGCGTAGTGGTTGAGAGTCTGCCTGCCGATGCAGGGGACACGGGTTCGTGTCCCAGTCTGGGAAGATACCACATGCCGCAGAGCGGCTGGGCCCGTGAGCCATGGCCGCTGAGCCTGCGCGTCCGGAGCCTGTGCTCCAAAACGGGAGAGGCCACAACGGTGAGAGGCCCGCGTACCGCAAAAAAAAAAAAAAAAAAAAAAATTAAATGTGTTCATTAAAGCATACGCAGGTAAATGTTTACCTATATACCAAGTGGTTTTCAAGCAGAGGTGGGGGCCCGTTTTGCCCCCTGGACATTTGGCAGTGTCATCCTTGGTCATCACAACTGGGGAGCAGGGCATGTCATCTAGTGAGTAGAGGCCAGAGATGCTGCTACATACCCTACAATACAAGGACAGCCCCTGCACTCAAGAATTGTCCCCTCCGTTCCCCTGGCTGGCAGTGCGGAGGCCCCACGACGCCTGGAGTTACTGTAGAAGACGTGAACCAGCTGGAGTTCCTCAGAGCTCTGGCAGCCTTCCTCAGCAAGTCCGGGAAGCTTGAAAGGCCCTGAATGGGTGGACACTGTCAAGCTGGCCAAGCACAAAGAGTTCACGCCCTGTGGTTCTACACGCGAGCTGCTCCCACAGCACAGCACCTGTACCTCCGGTGTGGCGCTGGGACAGCTCCATGACCGAGATCTCTGGGGGACACGGCAGAGAAAGTGTCCTGCCCAGCCATTTCACCACAGGCTCCAAGAGCGGGGCCCGCCGGGTCCTCTGAGCCGCAGAGGGGCTGAAGGTGGTGGGAAAGGACCAAGATGGGAGCTGCAAACTGACATGTTCGGGACAGAGAGATCTGGACAGAATCGCTGGACAGGTGGCCGCTGCCAACAAGAAGCATTACAACAAATGATGCTGGGTTAATAAGCTGCCTTATTCATTAAGAAAAATAAAAAAGAATTATCTGGCCCGAAATGTCAGTTGTGCCAGAGTTGAGAAAACCCTGCCACATGCACATCTATGGGGGCCAGGCGGAGGGGGGAGGGGAGGAACATTGTCTCTTTACAAAATGAAATCATTGACATTTTAGCCACTCTGAGAGGTAAACAACGCTTCTCATTGTTAGGTTAACTTGCAAGTTAACTGAGCCTCTTTTCAGACATGTATTGGCTAGTCTGATTAGCACTTAAACGAGAATTGTCTACTTGTATCCTTTGCCCATTTTGTATTGGTTGGTTTCTATTGACCTTTACTGTCAATTTTTAAGAACTCTTATTTCTTACAGATATAGATAACCTTTGTCATCTGCATTCAATACTTCCGCCCCTTCCCAAATTAAATGAGATAATACAGGCCAGAAGTTCAGTGCAGAGCCCACACTGTGGTTAAGGAGGTTCGCTGCTGGCCGCGCAGGGCCCTGCTCACCCCTAGGCTCTAGTTAGGGCAGCTGGGCGTCTTCTGAGGTACGGAGATTGACCGACAAAGCAAGCTCCCGCTCGTGAGGGACCAACAGGAGGTCTGCACACAGCATCTCCATAGTGCTGGAGGGACCGTGCTAACAGCAGAATGCTCCTGAAGTCAGGAACAGAGCTCGGAGAGGAGCCCTGCGCTCCTGCATGGCTGTTCTTAGCTGGGTCCCAGGTGCAGACACCCACCCTCCCCTGGCGCTCACCCAGGGCAGTGAGGGATACGGTTACGCTCCTCCTTCCCTGGGAACACAGGGACACAGTCAACATGTGGAGCCCCGAGGATCTGCAGCCCGACTGTGGGCGCCAGAGCCTGGGCTCCCAGTCTCCGCACTGCGCCCACCCCCTCTGCTCAGACCCCAAGGAAGGGCTTTTCGCCTCAGAAGCTGCCTACGTGGAGTGTGGCTGGCAGACGGGAGGGTATCAAATGCCTCCCCCAGCCAGAGAGCACCCCTTCTGAGTGTGCCTTGCAGAGGTACAGATGGGACAGCCAGGCGCGGGGAGGGGGTCCTGTGCTTTGCCTGGCTGGGGAGCTGGCAGCTCACGAGATGAAACTGGAACAAATAAACAGCAAGCAGACACCTTAAGGAACCAAGAACCCCAACCTATGGCCCCAGTCAAAGCGGAGGTAAATTTTGAAGAGTTTGAGAAATATGTCGTGTGTTACCAGAACGAATCTCAGAACCTGGGGGCCAGCCCTTGGCTGCAGAGGAGAGAGGTACCAGTTACCCAGGATTCCCATGATACTAGCTGGTATGATCCCCACAGCCCTTCGGCACTCGTCCTATTGGCCCCATTTCTTGATTGAAGAAATAGGTCTGGAGAAGGTGAAAGCAATGCCCTGGGGTCAGATCAAATTCCAGGGAAGACACCCAGGTTTGGTGTCCCCTTGGAGCTGAGCCTCTGCAGTTCATCTCCTGGCGCTTTTGTCGGGTTCTGATGATGGACACAGGGGACCATATTAGGTTCCATTGATCGGATTGGTTTGTGATCTCCTTTGAAAATAGAAAAGGGGGCCCTGAGGAATGAGTCCCTTGTCTGTTAGGGAGGAGAGGAAGGGTCCAGGGAAGCCTGATGGATGAGTCTCTGGGAAGGTGGACTGCAGGGTCCACCATGGGTCACGGGGTGGGACACAGGACGCTGGAGCCTTCAAAGAAAAATGTCACAACCTGGCCATCTAAGGGCCAAGGGCTGGCTGCCCCAGTGCCCGTGGACCTCTGCCCCCACTCACTGAACCCCTCAGCCTGCTTGCCAGCCCTCAATCTGCGGGATGTTAGTGCCCCAACCAGGGATGGAACCTGTGGCCCTGCAGTGGAAGCGTGGAGTCCTAACCACTGGACCATCAGGGAATTCCTCCAGCCCTGCCTAGGAAGGCCTAGCCTGGCAGGCGCCTTAGGGCTGAGTGCGGGGCCTGGCACGGCACCATATCAGGTGCCTCTCCCAAGACCAGCTCCTCACCCAGTGTCCTGGTGTGCGGGCACCACCTGACCCTGGGGGAGGGCTGCCCCGGCCTTGCACAGTGCCCTGGGCTCTTGCAGGGCCTGGAAGGCTGCCTGGCCCCTCGCCCAGAACATGGTATTTTCCCTCCCCCCAGCAGCCTGACTCACGCAGACTCCTCTGCATCCGGTCACAAGCACAGGCCTCGGGCCCTGGGCAGCCAAGGACCATCTGGTCAACCCAGGCCAACCTCTGTGCTCTAATAATAAATGTTGGGCAAAGGAGGAAGGAAAGAAACAAGAAAGGGAGGGGAGAGGAAAGGAGGGATGGAGGCAACTCATGTGTCCCTGGTCTTCAAAACAAGCATCTTTTTTCCTCCATTTTCTAGAGCCGTGGCTCTCAGAATGCGGTCCCCAGATCAGCAGCCTCAGCATCACCTCAGCAGCCTCAGGACTTGTAGGAGAGCAAATTCTTGGGTCCCACCCTAGTCTTCCTGAATCAGAAACTCTGGGGTGGGTCCTTAACAAGCCCTCTGGAGGATTCTCAGTCATGTTCTAATTTGCAAACCACTGCCCCAGAACTGTCTTGAGGAAGTGATACTGAGCTGTCCTCTTTTTAGCTATTTCAGCCCCGGGGGCTCTTCCGGCCTTGTGGAAGCAGCCTCAGCCTTTGCAGACCGTCACCCCAGCAGTGCCCCCGTGTGACCCACCAAGAGGGGTGCGTGGAGGGCAGGCCGGGAGCGGGTGGTGGGTCTCCAGCAGGAAGCAGCATCTCCGTGTCCCTCACGTCCATTAGTTCATTTGAACGCCTGACAATCTGTGAGGTAGGCGGGCCAATACCAGCACCTCAGTTTTATAGCCAGGAAAAGAGAGGCTTAGAGAGGGGAAGGGCTGTTCTCCCTGGAGAAATTCCCAACTCCTTGGGGGGCAAGATCTATGCCTGATAAACAGTTAAATAACCGGGCAGAGAGACTTTCTGCACCTGGGTGGTGGGTCGGGGCTCCCGCAGCCCCACCTCCCCCGCAACAGGTGAGGGGTGCCTAACCAGGACATCCTGGGGGGCAGCGGGGAGCAGTGAGGAACCTGGGGGGTCTTGGGCCTCCTCCTACAGTGCTGGTGGGCAGCATTTTCCCCTGGACCTCAACGAAGCTCACCAGCACCTCTGACCCATATAAAGTCCTTTATGTTAAAAATTCCTATGGACACGGCAGTCCCACTTCTGGGTATATACACAAAAGAATTCAGAGCAGGGACTCCAAGAGATATTTGCATACCCATGTTCATAGCAGCGTTAATCCCAATAGCCAAAAGGTGGAGACAACCCAAGTATCCATCAATGGATGAATGAATAAACAAAATGGGATTCGTGCATGCAATGGAAAATTATTGAGCTATAAAAAGGAATGATGTTTCAGTACATGGTACAACATGGATGAACAGTGAAGACATTACACTAAGTGAAATAAGCCAGACACACAAGGACAAATACTGTATGATTCCACTTCTATGGAATAGAGTCATCAGCGTCATAGAGACAGAAAGTAGAACGGTGGTTGCCAGAGGCTGGTGGGAGGGGTATTGGGGAGTTTCCGTTTAATGGGTACAGAGTTTCGGTTTTGCAAGATGAGAAAGCTCTGGAGATGGATGGTGGTGATGGTGCCCGACAATGTAAACGTACTTAATGCCACTGAACTGTACACTTAAAAATGGTAAATTTCATGTCATGTATATTTAACCACAATAAAAATTGCTATCCGTTAATGAGTCCCACTGCCCCCACCCCCCAAATCCTCTGGATGTTTGAACCAATTTCCAGGAAACAGCAGCACACAGATCATTCTGCAAATCTCCTACACAGCCATACAACCTCCCTGAGACCACAGTGACAAAGGTAAGAAAACCCTGGACATTGGGTTCAATTTCCTGGGCTCCCATGTTCTGGTGCTGTGACCTGATCTCAAACTCGCAGTCTCCTCTTTCATGAAAGGGACCAATACTATCTCGGTGTTCTTGTGAGGGCTAAGAAGGAAGTGATCTGAAAGCTTCTAGCACATAACCAGTGCTCCATCAATGGTAGTTAATTTATGGTGTTTTCTCAGCCTGGAATGTTCTCCCCCTTCTCTACAGGGTAAGCTCCTGTTCATCCTTCAAAGCCCAGCCAGCTCAAATCCCACTGCTTCTATGAAGCCTGGGGTAGCCCACAGGATCGTTCACCAAAGCAGCTCCTCCTCCCTGTCTGACGTCTGATATCGGGCACAGCCATGCAACTCGAAGGAGCCAGATGGTGCTTTGCCGTGACTTCTCTCCCTCTGCTCTGGCCACCTGGTTCCTGGGAGCAAAGCCCCAGCAACTCACAGTGGACAGGTCCCATGAGTAAGAAACAAGACTTTGTCACTTAAGCTTCTGAGATCTGGGAGTTGCTTGTTTCCTCAGTGTAACCCAGCTCAGGGCCACTCAAAGCGTGGTTTCGCTTCCGCAGCCTTGGCATCCCCTGGACGCTGGTTAGAGATGCAAATTCTTGGGTCCCACCCTCGACCTACTGAACCAAATTCGGTGTAAAGCATTAAGCATGGCTTCTCTCCCATAAAGGTGTTCAGTGGTTGTTATCCACCCCCCACCCCCCTGAGACTTCCACAGAAGACTCTGCTAGCGGCCTACTCAAAGCCATGCTCTCCTTCTCCCTACTGAGAAGTCAGGTTTTTGAGGGGATGACAATGTGCGCAGGTGAAAACATTCAGTTTCCCAGACTCCCTTGCAGCTAAGGGTGCTCACGTGACCTGGTTCTTTTCTGGCTCAGAGGAAGTCAGAGCAGGGCTTCAGGGAGAGCTCGTCAAAGGCCACAGGCCCAGGTGGCAGGTGCCTCTGGCTTTGGGCCTTGTCCTTCCCCTTCCTGCCTGACTGTTACTTGGATGTGGTGGCAGATTGTTACCCAGTGGCTCCAAGGGATCACACCTCCCTGTATTCACACTCTTGGGCAATCCCCATCCACACTGAATCTGGGCTGGCCTGAGCCTAACTCTGACCAATAGCATGTGGCTGCAGTGACTTCTGCTCTCAACCTGGGGCCTGCCTACAGGAGATCTCCCCATAGGAGGTCACACTCCTGTCAAAGGGAGGGACATCCATCCAACCCATTGTCCAAACCTGAAACCCGGGACTCACCTCACCTCTTCCTCTTAATCTACAGCCAATTGGTCACCAAGCCTGTCCTCTCACATGGCTCAGGTCCATCCCAGGCTTGATCCATGGGGCAGCTACCTACTGACTTCCCACCTCTATCCCTGCCTGCCTGCTATCAAGGCTGCACATAGATGGATTGTCATCAGATTGATTTCTTTTTTTTTCTAATAATTAATTAATTAATTTTTGGCTGCGTTGGGTCTTCGTTGCTATGTGTGGACTTTCTCTAGTTGCGGTGAGTGGGGGTTACTCTTTGTTGTGGTGCACAGACTTCTCATTGCGATGGCTTCTCTTGTGGCAGAGCACAGGCTCTAGGCACACGGGTTTCAGTAGTTGCAGCACGCAGGCTCAGTAGTTGTGGCTCGCAGGCTTAGCTACTCCATGGCATGTGGGACACCCCCAGACCAGGGAATGAACCCGTGTCCCCTGCATTGGCAGGTGGATTCCCAACCACTGCGCCACCAGGGAAGTCCCAGATTGATCTTTCTAAACGGGGACCTGAAGATCATTCCCCAATGCTTTTAGAGTAAGTCCCAAGGCCCTGGCACAGCCTACACATCCACATGTGCTATGGTGGCTGCCTCGCTCTCCAGTCCCATCTCTGTCCACTCCCCTCTCTAAACATCATGGGCCCTGGACATACCATGCTGCTCCCTGTTTCTGATACCAACTTCGCTTATCAATACCTCCATGTCTTTGCCCCAGGAATGACAAACATCATCCTTCATGTTGACTCAGTGTCTTGGTCTGCTCAGGCTGCTATAACGAAATACCACAGACTGGGTAGCTTGAACAACAGAAATTTATTTTCACAGTTCTGGAGGCTGGAAGTCCAAGATCAAGGTGCCTACAAGGTAGGTTTCATTCTGAGGCTTCTTTTCTTGGCTTATAGGCAGCTGCCGTCTTGCTATGTGCTCACATGATGTGTGAGCACAGGGAGAGAGGGAGTGAGCTCTCTGGCATCTCTTCTTATAAGGACACTCATCCTATAAGATCAGGACCCCACCCTTAAGACTGCATTTCATCATAATTGTTCCGTAGGGGCCCAATCTCTAAATACAGCCACCCTGGAGGTTAAGGCTTCAACATATGAATTTGGGAGGGAAACAAATATGCAATCCATAACATTCAATTAGGAGTAGCTGCCTAGAGAACTGTGTTGAGAAGAATTCTGAGGTCCTTCCCAGGTTCTGTGATAAAGAGAGCTATGCTTGATTAGTCATGCCTGCCTGTGGCTTAGAAAGGAGGGATAGTGGTGGCTCATGTACTGTTTATTTTCTTTCTCTGTTTTATGTGTTTATCTTTTCTACCCTCTCTCTTGGCTCAAGCGCAATGCCTGACACATTCTAGGCTCTCAACACATTTCCGATGAATGAGTCAACAAGTGAGTAGTTGTCTCAAAGCGCATTTCACATCCATGATCTCACTGAAGTTTCACAGCCGACTGTGAGGTAGGGTGGAACGATCAAAGATGCTTGGAAATCTCCTTGAAAGCGTTCACCCCTCTCTCTCTTACCTCATACCGGAGTTGCTACATCTCTACTGGAGATGCTGCATTTTTCCTAGAGGCTACGTGGATGCCTGGACCAGGGTCTGTCCAGGTCACAAGGTGGCTCTTGCTGCCATTGCCTCCTAGAGCTGCCGAGGCCTTTGCCCTTCCTCCTGCCCCACGACCCCTGCACCTCTACTTATCCCGGCACTGCCAACCCCACCCCCTGGCTGACGTCCCTTTGAACGAGAGGCAAATACATTCTGTGGCCCCCAAGCCCGGTAGAGCAAGGGAGGGATTGATTTGTCTTCTGATGGGAGACAAGGGGCATGTGTTAACGATTGCTGTGACACAGGAAGTCGAGAGCAGGTAAGGGTGTATGCGATGGGGAGAGGGTGCCACAGTTAAAGGGGAAATGGATTCAAGTCTCCAGTACACCTGTTAGAACGCAGCTCATGTAATTGTGAGCGTGTGTCTGAGTGTGTGTGTGTTGGTGGGCTGCCTCTCCCCTGCCTGTCAGCCCTGTTCCCAGGCTCAGCTGTGCTGGCCCTGCCATGTGCCACGTGCTGGAGCCCCTTGAGGGCTGCAGATGGACCCACTGCCCTGGCCCTGCTCCTGCTCTGTCTGCTGTGGCCTCTCCCCACTGAGCATTAGTTCTTCTCTAGCACCGTGCTTAGCCCTGTGAAACGTGCTGCAGCCCGTGAGGAGCTCGTGGCCTGTGTCAGCAGCAGGACCATCCTGGGCCGTGTGTTGGGAAGGCCAGAGGCCGTGCCCCCATCTCGTTGGCTGGGGAAGGCAGGTGAGCAGGCGCAGGGCTGGGTGGGCGTGTTTAGGCCAGTGCATCCCCCTGTTTGCCTGCAGTCGAAGGGGGGAGCATGGGGCTGAGGAGAGGAGACCGTATCAGCAGGGATTGCTGGAGCCACACCGGACAGCAAAGAGCTAGCACCAGTACCTTCTCTCTGGGCCTCACAGCCTCGAGAACAAAGCCAGGACTTCCTGCAGCTGGTTCACTCCGGGTTCTGTCTCCTCACCGTGGCCACTGTCTCATGTAGTTACTGCTGGGAGAGAAGGAAGCTGAGCCCAGCGCTGCTTAGGGCCCAAGGGGGGCCCGGGACCCAGCTCTCAACCAGGACCTGGCCTCCAGTGAGTTTCCCAAGGCTGGATAAAGCCTGTGACCATTTCCCAGGCCCCTCACAGGCCTTCCCAGGAGACCCACCCGGAGGGCGCTGGCCTTTCCACTTCCTCAGCATCTTCCTGGAGGTCCCACGAGTCCAGCCAAGAAGGCAGTCGAGTCCCTGGGGGTGGAGTCACAGGGAGAAGGTGAGGCATCTGTGCTCTGGGGGAGTGACCTCCCTGCTAAGTGCTCGGTGCCCTCAGAAGAGCTTTGAGAAGGTCTCTGTTCGAAGCCCGCCTGCGGACGAACCCGAGTCCCATGACAAGAATCCTGGGTGGCTCACTCTCTACGGGGCTCCTTACTCCCCAGCAAAGTTGTTTGATGTTTATTGCATTGTAAAAATGGGATCTTTTCACAGCCATTTTCTGCGCATTTTGTGTCTTCTACCGTGGGCCCCCAGAAGGGGGCCAGGGCTGTGTACCCTCGGCCCCTGCTTCCCTTACTAAGAGAGCCCCACTTTCAACGACGCTGCAGTACACACAGCCTCTGCTTAGTCTAAGCCAAGAGTAACCCCACCCCCTTTGCTCTTGACCCTGGCCGACAATGATAAGTAAGTGGCTTCTGGGAAGATCCATGCTTTCCACGGACGGAGGAGGGCAGTCCTCATCCTTCCCTTCCTGCTGTGCATGGTCCTGCGAGGGTGAAGAGCCGAGGCAGACATCCTGCTGCCACTGGGACCCCCTGGGAAGTGGCCAGAGGGCCACTTCCGGCTGACGTGGCAGAGCCTGTTGTCATAACCAAGCAGGACCCTATTGGGCCTTCCTGGGACAGACCCCTCCCCCATATCCTCTACTGTAGCTCCTCTCTGAAGTGCCTAGATAACAGTATCTGATGCACATTTTCAGAGTTGCTTTACAGATGCTAAAACCCCAATCACATGGAAGAAATTAACTAATTGATGACCATGAGCACGTAGGCCCGGACCTACTGGTGCCTAAGGGTTGATAATGTTAACCCCTGTGACACCACCCTGTTATCTCACCATCAACCAATCAGAGAACTGTGCACGAGCTGATCACAGACCCTGGGAGGCCCCTCCTTCACCTGGCCTTTAAAAATGCTTTGCTGAAACCCTTCAGGGAGTTTAGGGTTTTTGAGCAGGAGCCACCCGTTCTCCTTGCTTGACACCTTACAATAAACGCTGCACTTTCCTTCACCACAACCTGGTGTCAGGAGATTGGCTTTACTACATGAGGGCGAGTGGACCCAAGTTTGGTTCAGTAACACTGTGACACATTTCAATTCTGCATTGTATTTTAAATTTCATCTATTGTCATCAGTCTTGCACTTTACAAAGAGGACCATGCTTTCACTGGTTTCCTAATTTTAAGAAAATCTGCACAGTCTTCCTATGTAAGTTGAGTAAATGAGAATGAGATCAATGAGGTCAAGGGAAGTTCACTGTCACCTGGACCGGTGGATAAGATCAAAGGCCTATTCAAATAGAATTTGCAACTATATGTGAACAAACTCAGTTTTCTACAACAAACATCCTGGTAAATGTTACTGGAACAGAAATATTCTGGTCTCAAGGGTTTTTTTGTTTTTTAATTTTAATTAATTAATTAATTAATGTGGTTGGTCGGATCTTAGTTGCAGCACGCGGGAGCTTTTGTTGCGGAGCGTGGACTCTCAACCTGTGGCCTGAGCAGGCTCAGTAGCTGTGGCACGTTTGCTTAGTTGCCTCGCGGCATGTGGGAACTTAGTTCCCCTACCAGGGATTGAACCTGTGTCCCTTGCGTTGGAAAGCGGATTCTTTTTTTTTTTTTTTTTTTTTCCCAGAGACGGGGTCTTGCTATGTTGCCCAGGCTGGAGTGCAGTGGCTATTCACAGGCACGATCCCACTACTGATCAGCACGGGAGTTTTGACCTGCTCTGTTTCCAACCTGGGCCGGTTCACCCCTCCTTAGGCAACCTGGTGGTCCCCTGCTCCCAGGAGGTCACCATATTGATGCTGAACTTAGTGCGGACACCCGATCGGCATAGCGCACTACAGTCCAGAACTCCTGGGCTCAATCGATCCTCCTGCCTCAGCCTCCCGAGTAGCTGGGACTACAGGTGCGTGCCACCACGCCAGGCGGAAGGCAGATCCTTAACCACTGGACCACCAGGGAAGTCCCTGGTCTCAAGGTTTTGTAAGTCAATGACTCTTAGAACTATGAAAGCAAACTTTCACTATTTCAGGAAAACTCTTTGTCCTTTTTATTAAGAAGTGAACAGGCAGAAACCGAATTTTATGATGAAACTATACCAAAAAAAGTATAGTTTTAACTTACATTGTATGGTAATAGGTATTTAAATATTTGCTTTTTCTTTATTTGATGAGATATAATGGCTAGCTCAGGACCTGTCTTCCTTAGGCATCTGTGTCATTGACTCCCATTCTGTCAAGTTTCTTCATTAACCTCAGGCTTGCAGACTTGAACTTGGATTAAACTTTTCTAGCCTGCTCTGAATTAAAGACTATGTGGCTCATATAGTTTCCTGTTTCCACAAACTCCTGATCCAACTTGGAACTCCTACCTCCAGGCCTTTTTTATGTGATGTAATTAAACATCTTTATCATTAAAGCCCAGTCATTTGGGTTTTCTGTCACTAGCAGCCATTGCATTCCTGACTAGCACAAAGAATTTCCAGGAAGGATTCCAAGGAGGTGTTTCCTGCAGACAAGTTTTCCCTTCTAGGGTTCCCTGTCACAGCTACTCACACCCAAAGCCTGGAAGACGTTGTTGATCCTTCCTTCACTACTCTCCAACCTCCCAATCTATCACCTACCTCCCAAGTATATTTTGAATCAGCCCATCTCTTTCTATTCTTTGCCACTAGTGGAATCCCAGCAATTATGTCACCTCCTGTCTCTGCTATGTCACCTTAGTAGCCTCCCAAATGGTCTCGCTGCTCCCACACTCATCCTCTTGAACCAGCCAGAGTGATCTCTAAAAAATATACATTTGGGGCTTCCCTGGTGGCGCAGTGGTTGAGAGTCCGCCTGCCGATGCAGGGGACATGGGTTCGTGCCCCGGTCTGGGAGGATCCCACATGCTGCGGAGCAGCTGGGCCCGTGAGCCATGGCCACTGAGCCTGAGTGTCCGGAGCCTGTGCTCCGCAACAGGAGAGGCCACAGCAGTGAGATGCCTGCGTACCGCAAAAAAAAAAAAAAAAAAAAAAATATATATATATACATATGTATGTATATGTGTGTGTGTGTATATATATATATATATATATATATATATATATATATATATATATATACACACACACATTTGATCCTGGCACTCCCATCCTTAAAGCAACCCATAGATTCTCCTTGGACACAGGATAAGATCTTAAATCCATAGCATGGTATATTAGTTCCTTTTGGCTGCATAACAAATTACCACAAACTTAATAACTTAAAAGAACACACATGTATAATCTCACAGTTTCCATGGGTCAAGGGTCTGGGTGTGACTAAACTGAGTCTTCTGCTCAGGGTCCCACAAGGCTGCAGTCAAGGTGTCGACTGTCTGTGAGCGCTCATCCAAGGACTCACCATGGAGTGTCCTCCCACTCACGTTTCATTGGCCAAAGCTGTTTACACGACAACACCTAACTTCAAAGAAGGCAAGAAAATGCAGCCCTGCTACTGATACCCAGCAGGACCCTGTAGAGGAGCAGAGATAGAATCTTTGTGCACAGCGCTAATGACTATCCCAGCTACTATGAGGGGCTTCATTATCTGCCAGCGGAAACCAATGCAGTTCACCTAGCATTCTTTGACTCATCTCTTTAGGAGTTCTCTCATCTATCAGCCTGGTGACTCTACAAAGAAAGAATATGAAATTAGTTTGGCACAACTTATTCCTAGTAAATTTACACTGGCTTATGGGACTTCCCTGGTGGTCCAGTGGTTAAGATGCCGTGCTTCCAATGCAGGGGGTGCAGGTTCAAACCCCGGTAGGGGAACAAAGATCCCACATGGTGCGTGGCCAAAAAAAAAAAAAGAAGAAGAAGCAAAGCTCACACTGGCTCCAAGGACCAGTATTTTCTCTACCGTTTTTTTAAAACTTAAAAAATATTCCAATTTAAATTCTTTTTTTGGATGATATAAATTATTTAGTCCTGCTTAATTTTTATCTTTATCCTGAATATGTTATTTTGAAGATCACAGATCTAGGATTGGTTAATGCCTGGTGATGACACGAGACCACTAATGAATGAGCATAATGTTCTTAAAAAAAGCTACTGCACAATGTCACCAGGATAAGGACATAGGAGGCTCCTGAATTTCCCTCCCCTCATAGACACACCGAATATACAGCTACACATGGAGCAATTCCCTGTAACGAAAATCCAGAAACTGTCAACTTGTCTTCCAAAGTGTTGTACATTTTGCATTCCCGCCCGCGATGAATGAGAACTTCTGCTGCTACACATCCTCACCAGCATTTGGCATTGTCTTGTTCTGTATTTTGGCTATTCTAATAGGTGAGTAGTAGCGATATTTAAATTCTTTTTGTTTCCAATCTGTATTCTAAGTCAGCCATCCCCAACTTTTCTGGCACCAGGGACCGGTTTTGTGGAAGACAATTTTTCCACGGATGGGGTGGTGGAGGTTGGTTCAGGCAGTAATGTGAGCGACTGGGAGCCACGGGGAGCAGCAGATGAAGCTTCGCTCACTCTCCCGCCACTCACCTCCTGCCGTGCAGCCCGGTTCCGAAGAGGCTGCAGACCCTGTTCTAAGTGATGACAATCTAATGTGTAGCTAATTGTTCTGGCATTCTCTCAGGGATAAATGAAACTTACAAATCTATGGTTTCTTAAGTCACGCATAATCAATTGCCAAAAAAGTAATTGCATGATATTCATTGTTACAGTGTTGTAAAGGCCTTTTTTTATACAGTCAAGGCAATTACAAAGTCTGGAATGAATGATCAAAAGTATTATGGGGCTTCCCTGGTGGCGCAGTGGTTGAGAGTCCGCCTGCTGATGCAGGGCACACGGGTTCGTACCCTGGTCCGGGAGGATCCCACGTGCCGCGGAGCGGCTGGGCCCGTGAGCCATGGCCACTGAGCCTGCGCGTCCGGAGCCTGTGCTCCGCAACGGGAGAGGCCACAGCAGTGAGAGGCCCGCGTACTGCAAAAAAAAAAAAAAAAAAAAAAAATACCCTCTGTTCACAACCTGTATCATGCTTGCTTGTAGACAGCTGTGCCCTAAGAAAGAGAGAGGGCCCTAACTGAATTGGTAGCATATTCCTATTTCCAACTCTTTTATGTGGGTCACACTCTCCCAGGAAAATGGAGATTCTTTCAAAAGAAGTAACTCCCCCCAACCAGTGCACATGTATTATTTTTTCCTGCCAAAAGAATCCCGGCTATCTTCTCGGTTCTGGGTATCTTATTTATAGTTTTTATCTCAAAGGCCTTCTAGCTCTTTATCCACTTCCTGCGGGAGCCAGAGTGGGAAGTGGAGCAGGGAGAGAAACTTCTCCCTTGATCTCATTGAATCACCAGAGTCCCAGCAGGAGAGAGATGGCAACAAAGTTACAGCCTCGTTACCAGACAGAACATAATAAATGCACGATGTGTAGAGACTTTTACAGAGATGTGGACAAGATGAAAGGAAACCAACCAAGACAGTAGAGCCCCTCCGGGATAGTAACGTGGAGAGCCATGAGCACGGTCAGCTTGAAGGGACCAGGAGAGGAAGTGGTGACGAGAACCCAGAGAGGCCTGTAGCTGAAGGATGGCGTCGCTGGAAAGCTGCTGCGGCCTTCAGTGTAGGAACCAGACACACAGCTGCCAGCCCACCCCCACTGGCAAGGCGCTAGAACAATCAACGCCCTGCAGGCTCTTTCCTCCTGCCCTCCTATTTCCTGCTGGTGTCTACTGTGGGCTGAAGTCAGCCAGAACCCAGAAGGGGAGGGAGCTCCAGGGACAGTTCACACGGGTCAGCCCCTTCGGACAGAGCAAGGGGGAGGAGAAAGGGGTGCAGATCTGGAGGGACGAACGGAATACTCAGCAAGTTAATACTGACACGCAAATCAAAGCAACCCAGTAGAAACTGGCCTGTCCTTTACAGAGCACAAACTATGGATCCAGCTTGAGGAAATGATGTAAAGTCAAGGCTTTACTTGGTGAGTGAAGGGGCCTTTCTCTTTGGAAGCTGGTCTGCAGGGAGAGGAGATGAGCTGAGGCCCCAAGAAGCAGGCACCCAAGAGCACATGGAGACAGGACAGGACGAGGGACACTGCAAATCCCTTTTCAGGGTCCTGGTTTCAGTTTTCTGAGAGGACTGGTGGCCTGTTTTCATGAAAGTCCCTTAATTCCATAGAAAAAATTCCCCTTTTACAAAGAGCAGCTTGAGGTCCACTTCATTTGAAACAAAGGAACCTTGAGCACACGATTTCATTTAATCCATGTAACAGCCCTGATGGGAGGTAGGTCCTCTTATCCCCATTCTATTTTATTTTATTTTTATTATTACTACTTTTTTTTTTTTTTTTTTTTTTTTGCGTTATGCAGGCCTCTCACTGTTGTGGCCTCTCCCGCTGCGGAGCACAGGTTCCGGACATGCAGTCTCAGCGGCCATGGCTCACGGGCCCAGCCGCCCCGCGGCATGTGGGATCTTCCCGGACTGGGGCACGAACCCGTGTCCCCTGCATCGGCAGGCAGACTCTCAACCACTGCACCACCAGGGAAGCCCTATGACTACTTTTTTGGCCACGCGGCTTGCAGGATCTTAGTTCCCCGACCAGGGACTGAACCCAGGCCCCGGCAGTGAAAGCACAGAGTCCTAACCACTGGACCACCAGGGAAGTCCTCCCTTATCCCCATTTTAAAGATGAGGCTATTCAAGGTCTGAGTCAGATCAGGCAATCTTTGTCTAGGTGTCTGGGACTCACACAGTCGGGTCTGCCTCCAACGTTCTGGAATTTTCAAGGACTCCGCAAGCTGGCAAGCCCGGTCAAAAGCAATTTCCAAAACCAGAAGGGAACTCCGCCTTTGACCAAGGCACCCCGCGGGGACGCTGGCCTCTCTGTCAGTTTGCCAGCTAAAGCAGCTGGAATTCTGGGAGGAGCCAGCAGGCACGGCCACCCAGCTCCTAAATATTTGAAAGGGACCAACCTTGGACTTGGAAAACTGCAGAGTTTTTTTTCAAGTACTCCTGGGAAAGCAGTGTATTTGCAAATGCCGTAATTCCTCAGCTAAATACCAAGGATGGGGTTGGCTGCATGTGGGAACATCCTCGCATCCCCCAATTCCAGAACCCCCAGCCCCAGAGGTGGACCGAATTGTTGGAGGAAGGTGACCTGCTCACTCCGGTCCCCAGGAGCCCGGGGTGGGGCTCTCAGCCCCCCATCTCATCCCACCCCCAGGCCCACTCCCTGTCAGCTGCCCTGCGTCAGAGCCGGAAGGTGACGTGAGGTAATGTCTCCACAGACCAGTGGTGGCCAGGAGATGAAAAGAATCTCAGAAACACTGTGTTAAATTTAAAGCAGACCCACCTGCCTTAGCCAGGCTGCAATTTCACTCAGAATAACCAGTTTGTTTTTCTTGGACATTCCAGGAACTAACTGGCCACCCCGTGTAAACCCCCAACAGGAATGTTGGGGGGGGGCCCCTTGCAACTCAAACATTCGCTGCCTCCTTCTCCCTCAGGCCAGGGACTCCTGCCTCAGGCAGGGTCGGGCCTCTCTGGGGTCACTTGAGGGCTCTCCCTTTGCTCCCTGTGGCTCCTTTATCCCCGAGAGCCTGACTTGGTGCCCAGAGTTGTGGGGAAAGGTCGTCCAATGGGTAATAGCAGCACCTGATCCGTTCATCCAGAGCTCTCTCCGTGCCCTGCTAAAGGCGTCGTTTACTGTCCTGTCCAGTCCTTACCACATCCCAGGAAGGTGTGTCGAAAGTGTTTACTGCTTCCTTTTTACAGATGGTAAAGCTGAGGCTCGGGGAGGTTACCTAACTTCTCCCAGGTCACCCAGCTGGGACTGAAGTCCCCCCCAGCGCTGGCCCAAAGCCCAGGTTCCTCTGCTGCCCATCTGGTCATCCCACCCCTCCCCCAGCCTGGGGGGCTTCAGGGGCTCGGTTTAAAGGCGGTGTCCTTGTTGGTTATATTGTTGTGAAGGGAGTGCCCTGGGGACACCTGGGTGACAGCTGGTGAGAGGCGGTGCTGTAATCACAAACCCTGCCTTCTGGTTTTGACACCCTCACTTTGGATTGGGTTGGCTTGGGGACTTCCAGCCCCTGGGGGTTTTGCTGCTTCCGGGATCTGTTGAACCCCTGGCTCCCAACAGGGCTAAGCGGCCAACATGGTGAAACGGGCGTGGGCAGGGCCCGGCCTCTCTCCAGCCTCAGCTTCCGCTCTGTAAAATGGTAAATGGGGATGGAGAGGGGGAGGGGCTCGGGGCTCAGATGTCTCGGGCCTCTGTTTGCCGGGCACTGGCATTCCTGCAGCTAGGCGGGGCCAGCAGGGGGAAAGCGGGTGCCTCTGGTGGGGTGGGGAGCCTGGAGCTGAGGCCTGGCAGGGGGGTGGTGATAAGGGCCTTCTGAGGGGGGCCAGCTCAGGGAACAATGGGCTTAGTGTGGGAGGCCTGGCCTGTTGCTTTCCCTCTCTGCTCCCAAGAGAGGTTTCCATGGCACCCAGACCCGACTTGGACACAAGTGTCAATGGAGACATTGTGTGGGTGTCCTTGACTCCCAGCCCCTCTCTGGGGGGTGGTGGTGGTGGTGGTGGGGAGAACCCGCCCTAGGCCTGCAAATGGCCCCTAACGCTGTGCAGAGGCACGGTCTCTCCCACCCAGGAAAACGGGGAAGATGTTGGGGGTTTTCCTGGGAGGGGCCTGTGTGAAGTCTCCATTGAGGCCTGCTCATCCCGGAGGGGGGCAGCCAGGTGACACATAACCTTCTTGTGCATTTTTCCCAAACCTAAGCTAATAAATGAACTCTCCCTTCTACTGACTCATCTGTAGGAATGATAAATTTTGGTGCCAAGTTTGGAGAAAGGGGAGGCATTTTACAAATTACCAAGCCATGAGGACATGCCACTCACTTTTTTTTTTTTTTTTTCAAGAAAGAAGCATTGTAGTTAGTTAACCTAGTTAAGCTTTAGCACAAGGCAGCTAATGGCAAATGCTATCATTAATGTATAATCAAAATGCTGCGACAGTGGCCTGGGGGTTCTAGGAAGGATTTGTAGAAGAGCTGGTATAGGAGCTGGGCCTCAACAGGTACAGTCAGTAGGAGCAAAGGTGAAGAGGTGGGGCCTTCCCTGGTGGCGCAGTGGTTGAGAGTCCACCTGCCGATGCAGGCGACACGGGTTTGTGCCCCGGTCCGGGAGGATCCCACATGCCGCGGAGCGGCTGGGCCCGTGAGCCATGGCCGCTGAGCCTGCGCAACGGGAGAGGCCACAACAGTGAGAGGCCCGCGTACCGCAAAAAAATAAAAATAAAATTAAAAAAATTAAAAAGGTGAAGAGGTGGGAATATTTAGGGAATCTCGGGGCATGGGAGTGAATAATGGAATATGGCCTGCCATTTCAGTAAACAAAGGATGTCACAGTCATCAGCCACTGCAGCTGCCACTGGTGAGCTGGTGAGCCCTGAGGGAACTCAGGAAGGAAAAGAATACCTGCCATCTAGCAGCCATCAGCCTGCAGCCACTCCCCACTGTGCGCCCTGAGGAAACTCAGGATGTGAAAACACAGGATACTGGTCCCAGATAGCTGAGGTGCAAATCAAAGGAATGATTTAGGTGAGCCCAGATTCTTGCATCTTTCCATACATAGAAAAGCACGAAATTCCTTAACCGAGATATCTAGTTTTCTTAACAGTAATCTTTTCTTCCTACTACCTGCCCTTTGTTGCAAAACTGCTATATATCCTAGCTCCCCGCCTAGTCTCCTCGGAGCAGTTCTCTCAGGGTTACTTGAGATACTGCCTCCCAGGCTTGAAGTCCTAAAAATTCCCACCAAATAAAACATAACTCTCAACTTTTAGGTTGCGCATATATTTTTTTAGTTGACAGGCACGACAGGCACGTGGTACCAGGAAATGGGAGATGAGGTTCCCACAGATCACATGACCCTGGATTGGTCTCACGAATCTAGACTTTGTTGGGCAGGTTGGGGAGACACTATTTAATTAAAATGGGTCTTCACAGAAATAAACCCATGCACCTGTGGTCAATTAATCTATGACAAAGGAGGCAAGACTATACAATGGAGGAAAGACAGTCTCTTCAATAAATGGTGCTGGGAAAACTGGACAGCTACATGTAAAAAAATGAAATTAGAACATTCTTTAACATCATACATAAAAATAAACTCAAAATGGATTAAAGACCTAAATGTAAGACCAGATACTATAAAACTCTTAGAGGAAATCATAGGCAGAGCACAGTTTGATATAAATCGCAGCAATATCTTTTTTGAGCTGTCTCCTAGCGTAATGGAAATAAAAACAAAAATAAACAAATGGGAGCTAAACTCAAAAGCTTTTGCACAGCAAAGGAAACCATAAACAAAATGAAAAGACAACCCACAGAATGGGAGAAAATATTTGCAAACGATGTGACTGACAAGAGATTTGTCTCCAAAATTTACAAACAGCTCATGCAGCTCAATATCAAAAAAAACCCAAACAACCCAATCAAAAAATGGGCAGAAGACCTAAATAGACATTTCTCCAAAGAAGACATACAGATGGCCAAGAAGCACATGAAAGGCTGCTCAACATCACTAATTATTAGAGAAATACAAATTAAAACTACAGTGAGGTATCACCTCACACTGGTCAGAAAAGCCATCATCAAAAAATCTAGAAACAATAAATGCTGGAGAGGGTGTGGAGAAAAGGGAACCCTCTTGCACTGTTGGTGGGAATGTAAATTGATACAGCCACTATGGAGAAGAGTATGGAGGTTCCTTAAAAAGCTAAAAATAGAGGGACTTCCCTGTTGGTGGGTAAGACGTCACACTCCCAATTCACGGGACCCAGGTTCGATCCCTGGTCAGGGAACTAGATTGCACATGCATGCCGCAACTAAGAGTCCACATGCACAGCTAAGAAGTCCGCATGCCGCAATGAAGATCCTGCATGCCACAACTAAGACCCGGCTCAGCCAAAATAAATAAATAAATATTTTTAAAAAACAAAAACAAAAAACGAAACTAAAAATAGAGCTATCATATGATCCAGCAATCCCACTCCTGGACATATATCGGGAGAAAACCATTGTTCGAAAGGATACATGCGACCCAATGTTCATTGCAGCACTGTTTACAATAACCAAGACATAGAAGCAACCTAAATGTCCATCGACAGATGAATGGATAAAGAACACGTGGTACATATTTACAATGGAATATTACTCAGCCATTAAAAAGAATGAAATAATGTCATTTGCAGCAACATGGGTGGACCTGGAGATTAGCATACTAAGTGAAGTAAGTCAGACAGAGAATGACAGATACCATATGATATTGCTTATATGTGGAATCTAAAAAAAAGATATAAATTAACTTATTTACAAAACAGAAACAGACTCACAAACTTAGAGAATGAACTTGTTAGCACAAATTCATGTGCCTGATACACAGTGAGGCCAAACAAACCAAAACGTTGGAGTCTGGAACGGAGAAAGGTTTATTGCAGGGCCATGCAGAGAGATGGGTGGCTCATGCTCTAAAAACCCCCAAGCTCCCTGAAGGGTTTTGGCAAAGCATTTTTTTTTTGTACTTGATATTTACTTTTATTCTGATTGTATAAGCATTGATATTCTTTGGTTTTTTTCAAAAAATATGGAGCGCTTCACGAATTTGCATGTCATCCTTGTGCACGGGCCATGCTAATCTTCTCTGTATCATTCCCATTTTAGTATTTGTGCTGCCGAAGTGAGCACTGGCAAAGCATTTTTAAAAGCCAGGTTTGGCAGGGCTGGGGGGGGCAGGTTGCAGGGTATGTGATCAGCTCGTGCACAGTTCTCTGACTGGCTGATGGTGAGGTAACAGGGTGGTGTCACAGGGGTTAACATAACCTTTAGGCTCCAGGAGGCCTGGGGCTCTGTGCTCATGGCCAACAAGTAGTTAACATCTTCCATTTGGTGGGGCGTTTTCATATCTGTAAAACAACTCAGGAAATGTGCATCAAATACTGTTATCTATGTACTTCAGAGCGGAGCTAAAGCAGAGGATGTGGGGGAAGGGCCTGTCCCTGGAAGGCCCCATAAGGTCCAGCTTGGCTACAAACTTATGATTACAAGGGTGGGGGAGGGATAGATTGGGAGTTTGGGATTGACATGTGCACGCGGCAATATTTAAAATAGGGAACCAACAAGGACCTACTGTATAGCACAGGGAACTCTACTCAATACTCTGTAATAACCTAAATGGGAGAAGAGTTTGAAAAAGAATAGATACACATATATGTATAACTGAATCACTTTGCTGTACACCTGAAACTAACACAGTTTTTTTTTTTTTTTTGGCTATGTGGCATGCAGGATCTTAGTTTCCTGACCAGGGATTGAAACCACGTCCCCTGCAGTGGAAGCACGGAGTCTTAACCACCGGACTGACCGTCAGGGAAGTCCCCTAACACAACATTTCTAATCAACTATGCTCCAATATAAAATTTTAAAAACTTTTTAAAATGGGGCTTCTGAAAGCCCGCTCTGCTAAAGAGCTCTGATCAGGAACAATGTTCTCACATAACTGTCCTGAAATGGCTAATTGTGAAAGCAGTCATCAATCCCATTTTCCCCAGTAAAATGTCCACCCCATATGAACCCGTGCCCTGCTGTATCACCTCCACAGCACTGGTGAGTGCTGTGGAGGTGAAGTGTAGAGGGTGGATTTAGTTTATTGTGTTGTTCCCTGGGGTTAATGCCCCTGGGACGGGGAGGTGGAGGCATGGTCGGGAGAAGCAGAAGTGAGCAATAGGAGAAACTGGGCGGCCAAGAGGTCTCAACAAGGGCCTCAGCCCAAGCCACAAAGCGCTCTGGAGCTGGGATGGCCTCTGAGCGCTGTCCTGAGCTGGGACAAGAAGGCTGGCAGCTGGGGAAGCAGCCACCTCAGTCCTGGAGGAGGGTCTGAGGAGCACTACATACCGTCTGAGTGGGACCAATGTCTCCAGCAAATACAACTTCCCTCTGAGCTCGAGAGGTCACATTCCTGAGACAGAGAATGTGACTGACCCAGTTTGTTTTTCGGAGCCAGGATATACAGGTCAAAGGCCACTGACCAGCCCATGAACTGGCTGTGTTTGGGTAAGCCATGCAAGATTCTCAAAACTAGAATTTCTTTCTTTCTTTTTTAAAAAACAAGTATGTACAACAGGAACTAACACAGTATTGTGAAGCAATTATACTCCAATAAAGATCTATTAAAAAGAAATGAGTATGTGTAAGTTTTGTAGTCAGGAAAAAAAAATACATTTACGTTGTAAAAAATGGACTTTTATTTGTGCATTTATACAGCTGTGTGCTGTGAGGGAGGAAGGTGAGATAACTGCATGGTCTAGGAAGGGACAAGCAGGAATAGGCTTGCGTGGCCACATGCAAACCTATGACTGTGAACACCCAAAAGCCCTATGCTCAGTCTCAGACAGAGAGAGGAATCTTGTAGATGCTATGTTGAGCAAGAGATGCCAAAAGAGTACATCCTGCATGATTCCACTTATATGAAATTGAAAAACAGGCAAAACTAATCTATGGTGACAGAAATCAGAATGGTGCTTACCTTGGAGGGGAGGATTTGACCTGGGAGGGAACAGTGGGAGACTTCTGGGGATAGAAGTAGTCTGTGGTGATCTGGATGGTGCTAACCTGGGGAGATCTGTCTACCTATCATCTGTCTATCTATCTATCTATCATCTATCTAACATCATCTATCTATGTAATAAGTCATTAGGCCATACTCTTAAGATGTGTGCTCTTTATTACACGTTACCTTGGAATTTTTTGAAAAAACAATAAAAGAGCAATTTTCTACTCAACCATAAAAAGAAACAAAATAGTGCCATTTGCAGAGACGTGGATGGACCTAGAGATTGTCATAGAGTGAAGTAAGTCAGAAAGAGAAAAACAAGTATCATATACTATCACATATGTGGAATCTAGAAAAATGGTACAGATGAACTTATTGGCAAAGCAGAAATAGAGTCACAGATGTAGAGAACAAACTTATGGCTACCAAGGGGGGAAGGGAGGGTGGGATGAATTGGGTGATTGGGATTGACTTGTGTAAACTACTGTGTATAAAATAGACAACTAATGAGAACCTACTGTTTAGCACAGGGAACCCTACTCAGTGATTTGTGGTGACCTAAAGGGGAAGGAAATCTAAAAAAGAGTACATATATGTATATGTATAACTGATTCACTTTGCTGTACCATAGAAACTAACATAACATTGTAAAGCAACTATACTCCAATAAAAAATTTTAAAAATAAAAATAAAAAAATAAAATAAATAAAAAAGAGCAATTTTCTCATGAAGTTATTTGCACTGAAGTTCAGTGGGGATCTAGGCCAAAAAAGACATTGGCTCTAATGACAGAACGTTACATTTTTCTAGAGGGTCAATGGAACCCTGAAGACACCTTCTAGGCTGTGGGATTCCATTTTCGTCAGCTCTCTAAATTCTGCCTCTGAATCTCCTGGTTCCCAGGCCACTAATATCCTGCCCCACATGATAGGGACTATTTTTAGAGATGATTCAAGAAAAACTTCCTCTGGACTCAGCACGACTCCTATCTCATGCCTGCAGAAGGGGATGCTAGCTGAGTGCAGGGCTCCTTGGGGTGGTCTGGGCCTCCTGAAAAACCGGGTGGCCCCTGGGCCCTCTGCTTACTTTCAAAGACTCTATTCCAACAACATATCAAACACGTTAAACACAACCTGCACTATGATAGATGTATGTATATATACATATAACATACTCACATAGATGTGTGTATATATTTTTCTTTTATTGCCAAGTATTTTTTACTGGCTTTAATAATTTTGCTTTTTAAAATAATAGGATATGAACAAACAACACATGTTATTTCTGGGCGATCTCCACGCACTCTTGCAGAGGAGAAAATGTTACTTTCAATTCATTTTTCAAATGTAACGAAATTATTATAAATACTAAATTTACCAATTAATGTAGCTGACATAATGGTCCACTTTGTAGACAGTTAATTAAACATGTATTCATTTTGATTATGCAGTTTTTCTTTGTATATTTTGGAGCAAATTAATTTTTTCCCTGGAACTCAACCTTTTCCTGTGTGGCGAGCGGTCAGTGGATAAACTGGGTCTGCCTGGGCTTACCTTTTGGGCCAGGTGGGTGGGCCTGGTCAGGCGCATGGGGATCAACAGCAGACCCCACAGCTGGGGTGGGCAGACAGGTTGTGGGTTGTGGGCAGTGAGCATGGGATGGTCTCAGAGAAGAGTCGGCCATTTCCCAAGAGTCGGTGAAAGTCGTTTTTTCTGTCCTGAGGTGATGAGGAGAAAGTCAAGTTTAGCAGACCCTCGGAATCATGGCGTTCTATTGAGTCTGACCAAAGATATGAGTCTGATGAACCATTTTATTTATTTATTTACTTACTTACTTATTTATTTATATAACCGAGGCTTGCGGCATGCGGGGTCCTAGTTCCCTGACCAGGGACCCTCGCCCCCTGCTGTGGAAGTGCAGAGTCCCAACCACTGGACCACCAGGGAAGTCCCCTGATGAATCATTTTAACAAGTCCTCTCACATGGTAGATCTTTACGAGCTGAGGTGAAAAGATGTCCAAGGCAAGTCAAGTGAAAGAGACAAATCTTAGCACAGTGAGTAGTAGCATCCTGCAGTGTGTGTGTGTGTGTGTGTACGCACAAGCACAGACAAATCTGGAAGAATGCACCAAGGACTAGAAACACTGAGTTTATCCAGAAAGCATAATTATGGGGGAACTTTCACTTTCTAAGTCGCCCATATCTGTGATGTTTGACTTTTCACAATGATCATGTAAATCCATCTCTTGATTTATGTGATAAGTCCTGAAATATGTCAGTTCACTCAAGATGCTTACCTCGAAACTTCAAAATAAAATAATCGAGAACACTAATGATATATTCCAGTAGGTTGAAAACAGCATGCCAGGAATGTCCTTTTTTGTCATCCATTAAACATAGACAGAAGATTACCCAAATAAACATATATTAATGATTATTCAAGAAAAAAAAAGGTCACCTGGCAAAGAGGGTACCTGCAGCAGTGAAGCTGCCGGTGGTGGCTTTGGCCTATAACCATGAAGAATGTGTTTCTCCTTTTTCTCCGGTTTTGAAAACCTTGCTTCCAAAATGTTTGCTGTGAGCGACATTTCCGTCTTTGTCCTTTAAAAAATTTTGTAGCTGTTTGATAAGGTGAAATTTGGTTGAAAGGTGAAGCTGGAGACCATTTCTCTAAGGGCTGACAACTTTTTGGTGATGACGTTTTCACCACTTGTTCATCGAGGATCTCCCAAGGGTATCAACTGACATTTTCTGTCCTGATATCCCTACAAGGTAAACCCCCAGGGAAATACATGTCACAAAGTGTCATCTCAGATCACACACAGGACACAGCTTCCAGGGTAACTGGGAGCCCATGGCACTTTGCATCATGCTGTGAATGTCAACAAGTTTCTGAACTTGGTGGTCATGGAGAAGACCCAAAAAAGGAAGGCAGGCAGGTTATCCCAAAACAAGCTCTGTATATTTTAAAGGAATTAACTTCTTTAGCAATTTTTTCTAAAATGTGTAGAAATGAATAACTGTGCAAGTTGACTAATCAGAATAAGTCCTGCAAATGAAAATTTCCAAGGAGAGTCTCCAGCTCTGGGTGTCCAAGCTTCCATTGGTTGATTTGCTTATTCATTCATTCAGCATTGGCTGCCCCTAAAGGAACGGCTGAGGGAGGCTGATGCAGCAAGTAGAGTGGACATGTAGACAAGCCATATATGATGGTAAAGACCTCACAGTCTGGTATTTCCCAAACTCTGAGCACCATGGTTGCATTTTTTGCTGTATCTGAGTACCACATGTACTATTGTTTACTTAAGATTTTTCTTTATAACAACTGATATTTTTTCCTTCAGTAAATTTGTTTCTAAGGGAGTCTATGTATCTATTATGGACTCTTTGTGTCCCTCCAGAATTCTTATGTTGAAAACCTAACCCCCATGTGATGGTATTAGGAGGTGGGACTTTTGGGAGATAATTAGGTCATGAGGGTGGAGCCCTCATGGATGGGATTAGTGCCCTCATAAAAGGGACCCCAGAGAGCTCTCTTTCTCACCAAGTGAGGATATACTGAGAAGGTGGCCATTGGCAACCTGGAAGAGGGCTCTCACCAGAACCCTGATCTCACACTTCCAGCTTCCAGAACTGTGAGTAATAAACTTCTGTTGTTGGTAAGCCACCCAGTTTATGGTGTTTTGTTATAGCAGCTAAGAGAGTACCACTGTGAAATATAGATTGAATGTGATAGTCATAATTTTTCTAATATACATTAAAATAAATATAAACTATTAAAATGGCAGCACAGCATGTGGGATCTTAGTTCCCCAACAAGGGACTGAACCTGAACCCCTTGCAGTGGGACCACAGAGTCTTAGCCACTAGACCGCCAGGGAAGTCCCTAAAATGTTTTAAATACCTGATCACATATCACCTAAAGACATCTTGATTATCACCCACGGAGTGCGCAACAGTCAGGGAAACACTGACTTTGTAGAGGAGATTGGACATACACAATAGGCATTAATAATCATAGCCTAAAACAGGGCCCAATTCATGGGTGTGAGACCAGGGCAGTCACACAGGCCCCATGGTCAGAAAGGCCCTGCATTGGGGGTTTAACGCTCTGTGAGCATTGTCTTGAAGTTTTGTTGGTTTTTTAAAAATAAATTTATTTTATTTAATTATTTTTGGCTGCGTTGGTTCCTCCTTGCGGTGCGCGGGCTTCTCATTGTGGTGGCTTCTCTTGTTGCAGAGCACGGGCTCTAGGTGCATGGGCTTCAGTAGTTGTGGCTCGCAGGCTCAGTAGCTGTGGCCCTCAGGCTCTAAAGCGCAGGCTCAGTAGCTGTAGCACACGGGCTTAGTTGCTCCGGGGCATGTGGGATCTTCCCGGAACAGGGCTTGAACCCATGTCCCCTGCATTGGCAGGTGGATTCTTAACCACTGCACCACCAGGGGAGCCCTGTCTTGAAGTTTTTAATTACTTTAAAAATTGAGATATAATTGACATATAACATTATATTAGTTTCAGGTGACTCACGTTAGTTTCATAATGATCCTATATTTGTATATATTGAAGAATGATCACCACAATAAGTCTAGTTAACATCAGTCACCATTCATAGTTACAAAGTTTTCTTTCTTGCGATGAGAATCTTAAGATCTACTCACTTAACAACTTTCAAATATGCAATACAGTATTATTAACTATAGTCACTATGCTGTATATTACATTCCCATGACGTATTTATTTTATAACTGGAAGTTTATAACTTTTGACCACCTTTACCCATTCCTCCCATCCACATCCCCAATCCACCCCCTCACCGCCCTACCTCTGGCTACTTCCAGTCTGTTCTCTGTATCTATGAACTCAGTTTTGTCGGGTTTTTTGTTTTTTGGTTTAGATTCCACATGTAAGTAAGATCATATAGTGTTTGTCTTTCTCTATCTGACTCATTTCACTTGGCCAAATGCCCTCAAGGTCCATCCATGTTGTTGTAAATGGCAAGATTTCATTCTTTTTTATGGCTGAATAATATTCCATTGTGTATATATCTATGGATGGATAGATGGATAGATAGATAGATAGATACCATATTTTCTTTATCTAGTCATCTGTTGATGGACACTTAGGTTGTTTTCATATCTTGGCTATTGTGAATAATGCTGCAATGAATATCAGGGTGCACGAAGCTTTTAATAATTTTATCTTTGAGTTTGTATTTTCTTTTATTTTTTTAATTTTTAATTTTTAAAAATGGGATCTTAGTTCCCTGACCAGGCGTCAGGTCTGAGCCCCATGCTTTTTTTTCTTTTCTTTTTTTTTTTTTTTTTTGCGGTACGCGGGCCTCTCACTGCTGTGGCCTCTCCCATTGTGGAGCACAGGCTCCGGACGTGCAGGCTCAGTGGCCATGGCTCACGGGCCCAGCCGCTCCGCGGCATGTGGGATCTTCCCAGACCGGGACACGAACCAGTGTCCCCTGCATCGGCAGGCGGACTCTCAACCACTGCGCCACCAGGGAAGCCCAGCCCTCTGCTTTTGAAGCTCACAGAGTCTTAACCACTGGACGGCCAGGGAAATCCCTTTGAGTTTGTATTTTGTAAGTGAAGTCCAATGGGACAGTGAAGCATGTCCTGGTGGCTTGGAGCCTTGGCTCACACACATGCTGTCTTCCTTCACTTCCCTGGGATGTGGTCTTGGCTGCCCACTCCCCTGACCCACAGTGTCCCAAGGTCTCCCAGCTATCCTCCTTGCTGCTGCCCAGAAACCACTGCCCCTCTTAGCCCTGGCTGGAGGGCCCTGGGCACACGGGCCCTGCTGTGTCTTGGGACAGGGTATGGTGGCAGCCATCTCTGCCCTGGGCTGGTACTCAGCACAGGCAGACCTCTTGGTATCCCCTGATCCAGGTACCTAGTGCATCCCCCTTGGGGATTGCCCATCTGCTATGGGTTGGGGCACAGGCCCACGGGAAGGGAGATGCCTGGCTCTGCATGCTGATCCAGCAGCTGTGGTGGGAGGGGAATCAGTCAACCAGTGACGGGTGAGCACCCAGTTGCAGAGAGCAGGGGTGGCTGGATGCCTGTGAGAGTCTGCCATCAGTATCGCCATGCCTGAGGGACCACCAACACTAAATAGAAAACAAAAACACCATGACAGGTCAAGAGAGAGCTTTCGGAAGAAAGGAAAAAACTTTATATTTTAGTACCTTTAATGGTACCTTTTCTTTTTTTTTGAACAGATGCCCCTGTATTTTCCTCTTGTACTGAGCTCACAAATGAAGTAACCGCTTCTGACCCAGAGCAGCACCTGGGAAGTCTCACTGGGGCTGTGCAGGTAGTTTCCAGGGGGCACTGGAGGACGTTTCCTGGTGGCCAGAGGCTCCAGGGAAGCGCCGCGGTAGATGGAGACACTGCTTTGGGAGTCAGATGGGATTTAGACCTGCAGGGCTGAGGCAAGACACACTTGGAGAAAAGGAACAGAGGTGGGAACTCAGGGTCTGCCCAGGGGACTGCAAAGGTGAGGTCTGGCTGGAGCACAGGTCAGGGAACAGGAACTGTGGGAAATGACCCAGAATGACTCAGAAATGACTCAGGTCAACTGATCCAGGAAACTGGTTGTAGTCTGGGACCGCAGAGAGGACAACCCTGATAGCGCTGATCAGGGAAGCAACAGGTGTGAGACTATGATGGTGGTGATGGCAAAAGGCCTAGGAAAGGAAATCCAAGTCTGGGAAAGGGGTGAGATTGGGCCCCTTGAGGTGATTATACAAGTAGCAAGTCACCCTTTTCTTTACAAACCTTGAGAGGTCAGGAACTGAATTGCTGCAAGAGGTGACTCTGTGAGGAGAGAATGAGACTAAAGGCAGGGCGGGGCATGGGGAGAGTCCAGAGAGGAAAGAGGCTAGATGTGTGTTATCCAGGCCAAGAAGAAAAGGTCTATCGCAAGTGTCTCCAAACTTTTTGGATCACACACCCATAAGGTATTTTTGAGCATACACCCTAAGATATATATCTTATTTATGCATAAATTATGCACGTGCACAATTCTATTATGGTTGTTATGAAACAAAAGCAAAACCAACTTTTAAAAGGATAACTAGGGAATTCCCTGGAGGTCCATTGGTTAGGATTCCGGGCTTTCACTGCCGGGGATCCAGGTTTGATCCCCGGTCGGGGAACTAAGATCCTGAAAGCCACGAGGTGCGGCCAAAAATAAAATAAAATAAAAGGATAACTAAAAATGAGGATAAAAAGACGTTCTGATGTCCTCTTTCACCCCGCGGTGGGCTGCCATCTTGTCCCCGCTGGAGCTCTGGAGCCTGGTATTTTGCCTGGAGGCCTCTTGCCCGGTTCTACGTCCCCAGTGGCAGTTCAAGACTGTCCTCCCAGATCTTGTCAAGTAAAAGGGGGCTGGGCTTCTGGGCAGTTTGCATTGTACATGTGTGTGGAGTGAGTTGTGTGCAGAGTTGTGCAGAAGAGTGGGGGGTCGGGGCAGCAGATGCTGACTTAGTCGAGTGTCTGGGAGATTCCTGGGCGGAGAAGCCTCGGGGGATCCTCATAGCACCCCCTGGGCAGAAACTGTTGCCTCTAGGTTATTAGTCACTCAGCTTGGCCAGGATTCAGACCCAGGTTTGGCTGACTCCAGAGCCCGTGTCTGCCCCCCTGGGCTGCACCACCTCCTCTGGTCAACTTCGGGTCGGGTCTGTGTTTCTGGGGTGGAGTAAGTTGTTGGGTTTTGCTCCATGGCCAGAGCAGGGCTGGTCACTGGAAGGGGAAGGCCACTGCAGAAGGCCACTGCCAGCACCCTGCCCACACTTGCCAAGGGCATCCACCTGCAGGCTGCGATCCCCACCCCAGGGTTTTGTCCTGGGGTACACTGGAAGTTGAGGGGCATTGGAGGAAATCTCGCCCCTCCATGTCCTCTCAGGTGGGACAACTCTGAGGGGTGGCCCCCACTCTCTCCCAGAGGAGCCCCAGCCGAGCCTCAGATGCTCTTAGAGGCGACCCACTTAGTAAGGCACCCTGCTTGGGCTCCCTCTCCTTCCCTTCCATCCCTTCCCTGTTTCAATCCCTGTTCCTGGTATCATTTCTTTTCTTTTCTTTCCTTTCTTTCTTTTTTTTTTTTTTTGGACCGAGCCACACGGCATGTGGGATCTTAATTCCCCAACCAGTTCTCGAACCCGTGCCCCCTGCAGTGGCAGCACGGAATCTTTATCACTGACTGGACCGTCAGGGAAGTCCCCTGGTATCGATTCTTGAACAAACTGCTTGCACAAGAGTCCTTGTCTGGAGGCTGCTTCTGAGGAAGCCAATCTCAGCAGGCCCACTGGGAAGGAGCCTGGTCTCAGGGGATATAACTTGCCTGTCCCGTTCCCTCGGCCTAGGCCTTGGCAGACTTTGCCAATCAATCATGGCCTTCCTCTCTATAAGCCCAGACCTCTCCACGGGGCATCTCAGGACACTACTAATTTATTAATTTATTTTTGCTGTGTTGGGTCTTCATTTCTGTGCTAGGGCTTTCTCTATTTGGGGCAAGTGGGGGCCACTCTTCATCGCGGTGCGCGGGCCTCTCACTATCGCGGCCTCTCTTGTTGCGGAGTACAGGCTCCAGACGTGCAGGCTCAGTAGTTGTGGCTCACGGGCCTAGTTGCTCCGCGGCATATGGGATCCTCCGAGACCCGGGCTCGAACCCGTGTCCCCTGCATTAGCAGGCAGATTCTCTACCACTGCGCCACCAGGGAAGCCCTCAGGGCACTATTAACAATCGGTTGGAATTGACGAGTGAGTTGGAATCTGCTTGCCAGAGACAGAGCCTAAGTGGGAATATACCCCTTTGTTTCCAGCCCTTAGTGCAAAGAAAACCCACCACCAGGTTAGCAGAAGGGGAGGGGGTGAAGTGGAGAGAGGGGGCTTCTCCTCTACCACAGAGCACCCCTCCCCGTACAGCTTTGGTGACAAGTCCCAGCAACCATAGGAACGGAGAATACAGTTAGAGGTAAAGTTAGTGCCATGTATCAAGTGCCTGCACCCTTTATAACATCACTGCTAATCCTCACCTGCGACCCAGGCCTCACTAGGCATCAGGTGCAAGTGGAGGGCCTGCTGCTGGCAAGGCCTGTATTCTTCCCACCCTGTGCTGCCCTGCACACAGCACAGGGTCTCCCAATTCAGCCCCCAGTTGGGCAGTTATTATTCGCCATCACACACGTGGCGAACGTACATCCCAGTTTGTCCAAGGTGGTCTGGCTCTCACAGCCCTTTACTCTTTTCATTCCAGCGTTCAAGCCGGGAAGGGTAGAGCCAGCCTTTGCCAGACTTCTATATAATACAGATTACCGATATATTATAATATGTATGTAAATACAAATGCAAATCCGAAATCATTTGTCAGACTACGTGTCCTGGTTATTTTAATTTGGAGACCCTGATTGTTGTTGTGTCTGGGCCAAACCTCCAGCGGGACTGGGGTGCCAGAGAAGGACAGCGTCAAGGGGGTGTCATTTCTGAGTCACGGGCCTCAGTTAGGTCTTTGAGTTGGGCTTCCTTCTCTGGAAGGTGGCAATATCTAGGCCTTGGGAACACAGAGCACTGCTTCCTTTCTGGAATGTGTTATTGAAACACCCAGCACATTTGCATGTTTTTTCTCTGCATCTTCAACATTTCTGGGAACTGCTACGACTTTTTTTTTCTTTTAAAAATATTTCTTAAACGAAGGTGTCAGGTTTCTGCATTTCTATACCATTTGAATTTATTTGCATTCAGCACAGGTTGTAAGACGCCCTGTTTCTCTTGTAATTTCCTGTGCTTGGGATATGCACTTGGGCAGGCAAGACTCCTGGGAGAAGCTGCTGGCATTCGCCAGAAGCCAGAAGTTTACCCTGGAAGCTTTTGTTCAGTGTCCCCTCCTGCCCCCTGGCTGATCTGTCCCAACAACCCAGCTCTGGGTAGACCCAGATTTTGCCTTTTTAAGGACAAGAAATCTTTCCCTGCATGCTCCATTTAAGACACATTATTTCAACACCTCCTGGAAGGGTGACAGAAGGCTCAAGCTGGGTGTCCCCGAGGGCTGACGGACAGGAAGGCCCTAGGCTCCCAGAAAACCAAGTTCCTTCTCAGCTGCGCTGCACCAGTTCCTCTAGGTAATGTCCCCCCAGCTCCCTCCCATCTGGTCTTCCATCTGACTCCTGGTCCGAGATGATGGTGTTTAAAGTACTGGCTTTACCTTTAGGGAAGTCTTGGTTTTACCTCTTCTATAAAGTGAGAACTCCACCCTCTTCCTCCTAGAGTAGATGTGGGATTAAATGAAATGTGAGAGAGAGCCTGGGACAGCTCTCACCATGAGGCCTGCCCTGAGACGAGTGGGTACCCCAGAAGGGGTATGTGTTCACTGCCTCGGTGTCCATATCTGTAAATGGTGATGGTTACATTTCACTCACAAGGGATTCTTGTGACATGGAAATAAAATATTCCATGTAGAAACTCTCACCCAATAAGTGGTGGTAATTAGTTCCCCATTGCTGACAATTGCTCATGAAGCCTCTGTTGTCCCACCTAACCCCGGAACTATGTGAGCGATGAGATTTCTGAGCCAACCATTCTTAGGAAAACCAATGGATACTGAGCACCAACCCAGTGCCAAGCACTGGGGATCAGACATGGAGGTGAGAGATGAGACACCATGGCGTCTTTAAGGAGCTTGCACACAGACCAGAGGAGGAAGACAGACTGGTCCCTGCCATCGACAAATGTTAGGAGAAGGTGCATAAAGCAGAGTGGAGGCACAGGTGAGGGAGCATATCTGATCTGCTGGGAGCTGGGGGAGCTTCCCAAGGGAGACCCTGGCACTGGAGTGATGGGACTGAGCTTGTCAGGCAGAGGAGGGGGAGTAGGGATTCCAGGCATGGGGAAGAGAGTGACAAGGATACCTGAGCAGGAAGTCATCTGGAGAGGTGTGGGGAAGCGGGGTGGCTTGGAACATAAGACAAGAGGTGAGGCTGGAAAGGGGCCAGGGTTTGGCTTTTGTTCCAGCATCACTGATAGAACATCAAAGTCCCTGCCATTCCCTGTTCTCTCTCTGTCTAGTGTCTGGGAGTTGCCTCTCTGAGAAGAAAGAATAAGGCAGGACTTGAAGGGGACAGGGAGACGGGGGTGGGGGTAGGTTTGACACTTGATACAGGGTGATCAGAGAAGTCCTCTTTGATAAGATGACATCAAAATAAAGGAGCATATGGGACATCCCTGCTGATCCAGTGGTTAAGACTCCGTACTTCCGGGCTTCCCTGGTGGCGCAGTGGTTGAGAGTCCGCCTGCCGATGCAGGGGATACGGGTTTGTGCCCCAGTCCGGGAAGATCCCACATGCCGCGGTGCGGTTGGGCCTGTGAGCCATGGCCACTGAGCCTGCGCGTCCGGAGCCTGTGCTCCGCAACGGGAGAGGCCACAATGGTGAGAGGCCCGCGTACTGCAAAAAAAAAAAAAAAAGACTCCGTACTTCCAATGCAGGGGGCCTGGGTTCAATACCTGATCAGGGGACTAGATCCTGCGTGCCACAACTAAGAGCCCACATGCCACAACTAAAGATCCCGCATGCCGCAAAGATGATCCCGCACATGTTAACAAAGACCCGCGTGTTGCAACTAAGACCCGGTGCAGCCAAATAAATGAATTAATTTTTTTAAAAAAGTAAAAGAGCATGTGACTATCCGGGGGAAATTGTCCCAGGAAGAAGGAGCAGGAAAGTGCAAAAATCTTAAGGTACGAACGTGCTCAGTGCATCCAACAGGGGCCAGTGAAGCTGAAGCAGAGTGACGTGGGGAGGAAGTAGGAGATCCGGTGAGTGGGGCGGCAGACACCAGACAATATAAGGCGTGTGGGCCACTGTAAGGACTTGGGCTTTTGCTCTGTATGAGATGAGAAGTCACAGGACGGTTTTGAGCAAAGGAGCAATTTGATCTGACTTGAGTTTTAAAAGGTTTACTCCAGTTGCTTAAGTAGATGTAAGGATGAGGGCAGAGGCAGGGAAACCATTTAGGAGGTTACAGCAATAATTCCAGCAAGAGATGATGGTGGCTTGGGCCATGTTAGAAGCAGTGGAAAGAAGCACTGGGTTCTGACGTATTATATTTTGAAGGTAAGTCAACATGATTTACTAATTATTGCATGTAGGGCATGAGAGGAAGAAAAGAATCACGGATGACTTCCAAGATTTTTTTTTTTGCCTGAGCCACTGGACTTGTCATTTTCTGGGATGAATAAGATCGGGAGGAACACTTTGGAGGGATAGGAGATGGTAAGTTTGGGATGTCCTTAGACATCCAAGTAGAGAGGTCAAGTTGTAAGTTGCAGATAGAAGTTTGGAGTTTGGGGGAAAGATCTGGGCTGGAGATCTAACTCTGGGAGTCATTCAGTCCTTGAGACTGGATGAGGTCAGTGAGAAGTGGTAGAGAGAAGGTCCGAGGCCTGAATCCTGGTGCTTCCCCCCCACCCACAACGTTTAGGGTCAGAGAGATGTGAACAAGTAGCCAATGAAGTCAAAGGAGATCCAAGGGGAGTGCATGTCCACACCAGGAATGTGTCAGGAAGGTGGAGGGAGCTGCTCCATCAAAGGGTCAAGCAAGATGACGTCAAAGAATCGCCCATTAGATTTGGCAACCAAAGGTCCTCAGAGGTCTTGACACTAACTGTTTCAGGGGAGTGAGGTGACAGAACCAGTGAGGGTGGAACCAGAAAGAAGGGGAGAAGAGGAATTTGTGAATGGGAATCGGGCAACTCGTAAGGAGTTCTGTCTAAGGGGAGCAGAGAGGGGAAACAACGTCTGAAGTGGGATGAGAGACACAGGGGGAGACATCTGCCGTCACTTTGCTTCTCCATCTTGTCATTGATTAGGCCAGCTGTGCTGAGGTTCTGCCAGGCAAATACAACGGAGGATGTGGGTGTGGGCACGAAGTTCTGTAACGATGAACTGTGAACTCTAAGGTGGGTCAGGAAGGGAATGAGGCAATGAAGGGGCTAATTATCAGTGAAACAGGGTTGAGTCATAGGTTGTAAGTCCCGACTGGAAGAAGAATTATTGCAGTCTGAGTAGGAGAAGGAGGGAGCTGGAGAGTGGACCACTAGAAACGGAGATAATGGAGCGCTGTAGTCGGTGGTGGTGACGGGTCCCAGGGTATGACCGTGGGAGGGAGTGGTCGGGGTGGAGATGTCAAGGTCATGAGTGGAGAGTAGGTCATGAACGGCAAGGCTGGGTGCTATAGACTGAATGCTTGTTTCCCCCTCAAATTCTTATGTGGAAACCTAATCCCCAATGTGATGGTATTAGGAGGTGGAGCCTTTGGGAGGTGATTAGGTCATGAGGGTGGAGCCCTCATGAATGAGATTAGTGCCCTTATAAAAGAGACCCCAGAACATTCCCTTGCCCCTTCCACCAGGTGAGGACACAGCAAAAAGATTGTCATTTAGGAACCAGGAAGTCGGTTCTCACCAGACACCCGGTTTATGGATGCCTTGGTGACCTTGGACTTCCCAGTCTCCAGAACTGTGAGAAATAAATTTCTGCTATTTATAAGCCACCCTGTCTGTGATCCTCTGTTATAGCAGCCCAAATGGACTAAGACACTGAGACCTGGGGAGGATCTTCTATGTGGATATGAGATAAAACAAAAGTAGTGCTGGAGAGAGTGAGTGTGAACCCAAACTCCTCAAGGACCCTGGGGTCAGCGGATGCTGGCAACAAGCAAGGGGTCAGCTGTATAGTTTGATGAGATTCAAAGGGAGATTCAACCGGGTGGTTTTTTAGGAAGGAAGGAAGGAGGGAGAAAGGTTTGGCAGCAGCACCGAGGAGCAAAGATGATACCGACCCTCCCTCCCCTAGGACCTGAGGTCTGACAGCCGGAAGGCCAGCAGCCCCACTATTGGCTGCAGGAAAGTAACAGCTTCATAGGAGCACTTTCTGAGCCTCTAAAAGGCTCTACATATCATTTTCACATCACCTAAAGTGCTTGAAAGAGTACTTTCTGAACCCACATGTGATGCTGACACTGGAAATTTTAACCCAAACCACAATTACCCATTCACATAACATTAGGACAGTTTTTCTCCTCCATCTACCCGGTAGGTATATATATCTGTCATCTTCAGAGCTTTTTAAAGGTATTTTTAAATGACCTTTAAAATCCCTGTTTACGAAAACATGCAACTCTTTTCGTTGTGAGGTCTTATCTCCAGGGAGACTTACTAAATTTGTATTTAAAGTTTTTTGCCTATGTTTTTCACCAGTGTCATCAGAAGACCTTTATAAACATACAAACAAGCACTGGTTGAGGTCATTTCAGGCTAAAGCATCTTCCCCAGACAGTTGTCATAACTTAAGAGGAAGGAAGGAAGGAAGGAAGGGAGGGAGGGAAGAGGGGATGAAGAAAGGGCTGGGGAGGAAGGGAGCAGGCAAGCATGCGAGCAAGGACTCCCATGTAAGACTACTTGGAGTTAGTCTTTTCTGGGGGATCATTTTCAGAGAAAAACAGTGCCAAGAAATATTTGTGGAATGAATTAACTGATTGCTATTGCCTCCTAGTCCTAGCAAGGATTCCTTCTTGGCCTTTAGGACCGTGGGCCTGTGGTCCTAAGAAAAACATCTTCCCCTCCTACGCCCACCCCATGCTCTAGGTTTGCTCAGCTACTGAGCTCTAACTTGCTTCTTTTCTCCTCCAACATGTGTGTTCAGAAGCTCTTTGGCTTTTATTAAATGCAACTCTACTGCTAATACATTACAGAACATAATCTTGTGCCAGCCACACCCTGGCACTGGACCCGGCTGGGTAGGGGGTCAGATTTGGAACAAAGTTCTCCCCGCCAGTGTTCAAGTTTGGTTAAGAGGTGGGATATTCACTGCCAGATGCAAAAACTCCAAAATGTTTTTCCATCTGCGTTGAGGACTCTGGTGATGGAGTTTAGAGGTACTCTGAACTGGGAGTGTTGCGAGGCAGGAGCTATAACAGAAAGATGTAAATAAAACAGAGGTGGGCTTCCCTGGTGGCGCAGTGGCTGGGAGTCTGCCTGCCGATGCAGGGGACGTGGGTTTGTGCCCTGGTCTGGGAAGATCCCACATGCTGCAGAGCGGCTGGGCCCGTGAGCCATGGCCGCTGAGCCTGTGCGTCCGGAGCCTGTGCTCCGCAACAGGAGAGGCCACAGCAGTGAGAGGCCCGCGTACCACAAAACAAACAAACAAAAAAAACAGAGGTGAGGGCAGTAGGGGGAGCTGGGTCTGGCCTGGAGGAGAAAATAAAATATGTTGCTACGAGCCTCTCCAACCTTTTACACCCCTAACCCCATCTCTCTCCAGGAACCTGTCGATGAAAATTAAATTAACTATCAAGTTAAGAAGAAAACAGGGGAATTTTATTTGAGCCAAACTGAGGATTATCACCCAGGAAGCAGATTCTCAGAAAGGTCTGAGAAATGTTCCTCCTGTTAGAATCCGAAGCCACAGTTATATACATTTTTGAGACAAAGGATCATACATCAAAATGACATATTGATATTTTACATAAAGTTCATCAAGGATACCTAGTCCAAGTAAGCACTTACAAAGTGAGCAGCAAATCACCTTGCGCTCATGACCCTCTACAGAGCTGGGAAAGAACGCTATTCTTTTGGGGACTTCCCTGGTGGAAGTGGATAGGCGCAGTGGATAGGACTCCACACTCCTAGTGCAGGGGGCCTGGGTTCGATCCCTGGTCAGGAACTAGATCCCACATGCATGCCACAACTAAGGAGCTCACATGCTGCAACTAAGGAGCCCGCCTGCCACAACTAAGGCCCGGTGCAACCAAAAAAAACAAAAAACAAAAAACAAAAAAAGAATACTATTCTTTCAAGAAGTTGCATTGCTAACATCACAAGAAAGGAAAAATTGATCTTGACGGTGGAGCAGGCGTTCCCATCTTTGAGGAGCTCTGGTTAATGGGTAATAATGCAGATGCACACTGCACATTCAGGAGGAAGGAGGCCCAAACAAACACACACACAGAGAATTTTATGTTTTGTTTTTTCTTGGCCTGCCTTAAAATATCAGTTTTATTTCATCAAGTCATTGTCTGGACCAGAGTTGGCTCTGAGAGTTCTGAGAGTGGACATTTTGATAACACATGGTGAGTTTCTAGACCAAAGCATATTGAGATGGTAGTCTTCGAGGAAATGCATAGTTCATTTTGCAGTCTCTTGTGGGGTCAGGTAGCTTTGTTTGGTTCCACCAAGCACTCTTTCAGCCACAAGGGCACAAGACCATGGTTTGGGGAAGAGTCCTCACAAACCATCCACTTGGTTCTTGAGTATACAATAGAATCCTCATTTGATGACCCAAGTCCTTATGCGCTCTAGTGAGATGAAAAGGAAACACTTCCAGAGTGAGGCTCTACACATACCTTTGAGGATGCTCCAGGCGAAACATCAGTCACTCACAATGACATGGAGAGTCACGTGTCCTTCCCACCTCTGCATCCTGGAGCCTGGAAATTCCTGAGACCTTCACAACGCAACTCAAGGCTAGGAAGGAGACAAATATAATTTTAATATAAAAAGGTAGAACAGAAATGCTAGCAGAAGGTTTATTCTTCTAACACTATAGATGCACTGCCCCAAAGCTGATCATCACAGATCTAATCAAACCTACCATTCCACCTCTTACCTCCCCCTGCCCATTAACCAGCCATGGAAACAAACATGGCTGAGAAGGACCCACCAACCATACTGGAGGCCAGGGGCAGGGATAGCACATAAAAAAGACCAAGGGGCTGGAGGTGCAGGGAGAGCAAGAAGGAGAGGCTCCAGGGGCAGGGAGGGTGGTCTGTGCTCATCAAGATAGTGGCCACATCAAGTACCCTGAGTTTTCCATGCTGGGCCACAGCCATAGAGATCCATTCAGTGGTTTGGAGGAGTCACACCAAACCCCGACTCTGTGGCTTCCCTGGGAGAGACCTGAAGCAGGGGACCCTGGGTGCCCCCCGTGTGCTGGAGGCCAGTGAAAAGATGGCTTGTCTTGAGCCCTGTGCTGCCCCTCTATCACAGCAAGGGCTTGAGGTGTGGTTACTGTGACCTGTGTTGAGTGCCTCCTACGTACCAGTTACTTTAACACACACAGTTCCCTCAGCTGAGAGAAGCCACGTCCCCTGCCCAAGGTCCCACAGCCAGTGAGTGAGAACAGGGTAGCAGCTGAAGGCTGATATGTGCATCACAAATGAGGCAGCCTTTTTCTTCTTTCTTTCTCTCTCTCTCTCTTTTTTTTTTTGGTGGGGGGGGCTGTCCTGCGTAGCTTGTGGGATTTTAGTTAGTTCCCCCACCAGGGATTGAACCTGGGCCCTCGGCAGTGACAGCTCGGAATCCTAACCACTGGACTACCAAGGAATTCCCTTTTTTTTTTCTCTTTAAAGCACACACTGAGGCCCACCTCCAGTCCGAAACCCTGTCACACCCGCCAAGGTCCTCCAGTTGAGCTGCTTTCCTGCCTGGTTCGGTCCTATCTGGTGGGAACCCATCTCACACCTTTCTCTGATTTGTTCCAGGCTGCCAAACATACCACACCCATCATGTTCATTTCGGTATTTTGTTGAAGGTGAAAAAAACGTGTTGGACGAAAGCTGGGAGAGTTACAAAAAGGAGGAACCACATTCTTGATGCAATTTCTTCTTTTCAGTCCTATTTCCTCCTTGGCAAAGGCCCTCAGCAGAGGTCAGCACTCCCATCTTGGGGAAAGGCAAGATTACAGAGACTGTCCACGCCTGTGTCTTCTTCTTCTTTTTTTTTTTTTTTAATGTTTGCTTTTTTTATTAATTAATTAATTTAGTTTTGCTGTGTTGGTTCTTCGTTTCTGTGCCAGGGCTTTCTCCAGTTGTGGCAAGCGGGGGCCACTCTTCATCGCGGTGTGCGGACCTCTCACTATGGCGGCCTCTCTTGTTGCGGAGCACAGGCTCCAGACGCGCAGGCTCAGTAGTTGTGGCTCACGGGGCTAGTTGCTGCGCGGCATGTGGGATCCTCCCAGACCAGGGCTCGAACCCGTGTCCCCTGCATCAGCAGGCAGCTTCTCAACCACTGCGTCACCAGGGAAGCCCCGCCTGTATCTTCTTATTGGTCCCTTAGCATAGACGTTCTCAAACCTTGTCGTGCTGAAGTACCACTTGCAGAGCTTGCTTAAACACGCTGCCGCCCCCCACCTCCAGAGACTGATGTTTCAGTAGGTCTGGGTGGGGCTGGGGCAGAATCATCATTTCTTTTTTTTTCTTTTTTCTTTTGGCCGCACTGCATGGCATGCGGCATTTTAATTCGCCGACCAAGGATCGAACCCATGCTCCCTGTAGTGCATGCGCGGAATCCTAACCCCTGGACCACCAGGGAATCCCCAGAATCATCATTTCTGACGCACTCCCGGATGTTGTAGATGATACCCCCAAATAGGGCGCTTTGACACGTCGAATGTCTTGAGCTGAAGGAGTTTGAGAAAATGGCAGAAGCAGGAAGGTCATTCTGATCACTGCCTGCTTCTTCCCTGAAACAAGTCATGAAATTCCCATGTGAAAGGGGCCCTCCCTGTACCAGGAAGAAGGACTACACTCTCATCACCAGAGACGGGAAACTGGGGCCAAGAAATCTGTACCAACAAACACTGTTAAACTAACCCTTATCTTCCTAGCTAATTCTTCACCACTGACTGCCCCTAGTCCCAACCCCTTTGTTTTGTCAACTCTTCAAAAATGGATTATTTCTTTGTCTAAAGTTATAAAAGCTTCCTGTTCTGGTCACTTCTTTGGCTCTTCATGCTCTTGTGAAATCTCCATGCACATGTACAAATTCAATAAAATGTGTAGGCTTTTCTCCTGTTACTCTGTCTTTTGTCAGTTTAATTTTCAGACCCAGCCAGGGACCCTAAGAGGGTTGAGGAAACCTTTTTCCTCCCCCGCACATAGGCTCTCAGTCAGCAAATGCATTGAGTGGCACTGCCTTAAGGACGACACAAATGGATCTTCTCATGTCCTGGCTGGATTTGTCTGCCAGTGCTGGAAGAATGGAGAACTTTCTAGATTGCCTTGAGGGCTCCTGGGAAATATGGTTCCTTAGGGTGTTACTCTTACCCAGGAATATCAGACTATCCCCAGCTTTCTCTTCCTCACACCAGCTTGGTGGGGAGAGACTTGGAAAGAGGTGGAGCAGGCAGTAAAATAAACTTTGCTGGTGGTAATTTTGCTGAGACCGTACCTGCTAAGAGGTTTATTAGAAAACATAGTTGTGTTTGATCCAGATCTGAAGACTTGAGGTTGGACGTGCATATCAGTTTCCTTATTTGTAAAATACAGAAAATACTACTACCTTGGGGATTGTTATGATTAAAGTCACAAAAAATAACTGTTGCACCAGAGCCAAAATCTGGTTTCTCAGAATTTCAGAACAGTGCACGTATTCGTAGCAACTGTATTAGCAATTCCCATGGAGTGAGTGCTTACTAGGGTGCAGGCAATGTGCTAACAACGGCCCCGTAGGCAATTTTCCATTTAAATCTCACAATACCCCAAGGAGCAAGATATTATTATTCTTACCTCTGAGGAAGCCCAAGCTGAGAGATTATGTTAACTTGCCCACAGCCACAGAGCGAGGGCTGGAACCCAGTTCCCACCCACGATGAGGCCATTGCCACCTCACGAATCCCAGGAATCTTCCCATCAGTGCCTCTCAATAAACTATCAGATTGGCTGCAGCCCAAACAGGGCTGGGAGCGGGGAGACTTGGGGCACAGTACTGACTCTGCTATCACAGAGCTGTGTGGGCATGGGCAAGCCACTTCCCCTGTCTGGATCTGCTTCCTTACCTATAAGGTAGTGTCTAAGGCCCCTTCCAGTGCTAACATGTCTGCACTCTACTACTTTTTTGTTAGGGCTTGGGAACCAAGTTGGGTTCCAGAACTTTCTCACATTGCCCTGGAACCTCCAGGTTTCCAGCAATAAACCAGGTCCCAGGAGACTACTTAGATGCCTGTAATTCTCCCCAGCTTGTAGAGAAGGGGCCTCTATGTTAATTAAAAGTTTTAAAATCTAGATCGAAATACAGAATTTTCTAGGAAAATACAAATTACCAAAATTTATACAAGAGGACATAGAAAACCTGAATACACCGATAAACACAGAAGAAACTAGAACTATTGTCAAAGTCCTTTCCCTTAAAACCAAACCAAACCAAACCACAGGCTCAGATGGTCTTATTGGTGAACTACATCTAATTTTCAAGGACCTGATCATTTCTAGGATACATAAATTCTTCCAGAGTGTAGGAAACGAACAAAGCTTTATACCAAGCTGGCAAGGGTAGCATGTGTGTCAGCTGCGGGCGCTGGGAAGCACATGCTGGTTGGAGTTGGGCATACAGACAGTTTATTGTGGAGTAACACCTGCGAAAGGGAAAGCGCAGAATCCAGACTGGGCAGGGAAAGCTGTCAGACCAGGATGCAGGTCTGACCAAGTCTTTGCCAGCCCAACGAGAAGCTCCAGAGCAAAGACTGCATTAGAGGATCCTACAGAAATGGTCAGGCCCTTGTACCTTCTTTATAGTCTTGCCTAGTCATTACCTGGAAGCCTCCTGAGAAAAGCGTGACCTTGGCTCACCATATCCCATTAAGGAAGGATAGAAGGAAAGAAAGAAGGATGGAGGGAGGAAGGAAACTATAGGCTAATTGCACTAAAAACTTAAAGGCAAAAATTCTAAATAGAGGGGCTTCCCTGGTGGTGCAGTGGTTGAGAGTCCACCTGCTGATGCAGGGGACACGGGTTCATGCCCCGGTCCGGAAAGATCCCACATGCTGCAGAGCGGCTGGGCCCGTGAGCCATGGCCACTGAGCCTGCGTGTCCGGAGCCTGTGCTCCGCAACAGGAGAGGCCACGGCAGTGAGAGGCCGGTGTACCACAAAAAAAAAAAAAAAAAAAAAAAAAGATTCTAAATAGACTATTAGCAAATGAAATCCAATGGTATTTTAAAAGGATTATATGTAGGGACTTCCCTGGTGGTTCAATCAGTAAGACTCTGAGCTCCCAATGCAGTGGGCCCGGGTTTGATCCCTGGTCGGGGAACTAGATCCCACAGGCATGCCGCAACGAAAGATCCTGCATGCCACAAGGAAGACCCGGTGCAGCCAAAATAAATAAATAAATGTTCAAGAAAAAGAAAAAGGATTATATGTAAAGAATCCAAAGGTGGTTTTCAGCAGAGAATCTATTAATTTGCTACAGGACTAGATTAAAAGGGAGAGAAGATATTCCCATTACAAAAAATGCTTTTTTTTTTTTTGCGGTACGCGGGCCTCTCACTGTTGTGGCCTCTCCCGTTGCAGAGCACAGGATCCGAATGCGCAGGCTCAGCGGCCATGGCTCACGGGCCCAGCCACTCCGCGGCATGTGGGATCTTCCCGGACCGGGACACGAACCCATGTCCCCTGCATCGGCAGACAGACTCAACCACTGCGCCACCAGGGAAGCCCACAATAAATGCTTTGATGAATGAATTTGATAACTTATCAACAGATGCCTATTTCTAAATAAGAACATAAAATTCTTGGCAAGCTGAGGTGGAAGGAATCTTTCTTACCTTGATGAAGTCTAACTACCAAAAACCATTAGTAAATATCCTATTCAATGGTGAAAAAGCAGACATTCCAGAAAAATCAGGAAGTAGACAAGGGTGACCATAATCACCAACACTACATAACAGTCTACTGGTGACACTAACCAATTCAATAAGGGAAAAAAATTTTTTTTTAATTGCCATTCATTGTTTTGAAGTTGATTTTGGTGGTGGCTGCACATTCTGTGAATATACTAAAGAAACATTGAATTGTACGCTTTAAATAGCAAAATGGTATGGTATATAAATTATATCTCCAAAAGCTGTTAGAAAAATCATTATCTTCTCTATTACAAGATTTTACTATTTGGAAGATACTTCTCTATTTAGAAAATGAAAGAGAATAAACTTAAAAACTAGTAAAACTGAGAGTTTAGAAAGGTGACCAAGTACAGTCAACATACAAAAATCATGTTCTAATAAACAAACAGTAGACAATTTCAAAACATCACAGAAAAAGAATCCTATTGACTATACACAAAGCTAAGAATAGACCTAATAAGAAATGTGGAAGACTTAAATTTAAAAACAATACAATTTTTTACTGCTGGAAACAAACTGGTAGAAAGCATGGCTGCCACACATTCCCTGTGCCCCCGCCCCCCATTCAGGAATGGCTGCGGGGGAAGTTCTTTTCAGAAGTGCCTCTGGACATCACAGGGACCATGAAGAATGTGACTTATGAACCATATTGAACGCCTGGCACAAAGTCTGGAGATTAGTGAGCATTCTACAAATGTTAATTATTTTTCCAGATTCCATGTGCAGCTAGAACTCAGGATCACAGAAATGGAAAACTGAACTTGATTCAGTGGCGTTGGTGGATTGGCTGGGATGGTAGAAATGCTCAGGAAGGAGCGTGACGTTTCTTTGAACAAAATATGCCCCTGAGATGAGGGGGTCTGACTGGATACAAGAGCTCCTGGGAAGATGAATCATTATAGTTCAGAGACAAGACTCACTCAGTGTTTGTGTTTGCGGGTAGGGAAACCTGTCTTACCTGTGGTGACCAGATCATGAGACAGTGGGCTCCCTTATCCCCAAACTCCCCCCACCAACCCCAAACCCAACAGCCAGCACCTGCCCCATTCTCAAAGGGCTATCCTGAGGCTACAGAGAGATGGACCGCCTGGGAATTTATTTTCCCCCAACAATTAATAGGGTGCTACAGCTGACCTCTGTTCTAATAGGTTGGGGGCCTGAATTCAGTAGGGTAAAGTGAGCTGCTGTAACACAAGATGTAGAGTGACTCAAGGATGAACACAGCTTATTTTTCAGATAACGTCTAAAATGGGTATTCCTGACTTCTGGGTGGGTCTCCTCTAAGTGGGCATCTGGGGCCCAGGCTCCTCCTCTCTACACTTTGCCCTCTGAGCGCATGTCTTCCAGAGTCACTGTTTGGGAAAGATTTGGGGGCTGGGCCGGGAAATGGCACCCATCACTTCTAATTACAAGGAGGCTGGGGTAGCTGGTCTAGCTGCCGACCCAAGGAGAAAAGGAAACTCGTTAGGTAAGCGGCTAAGCAGTCTTGGCCACTGTACCTGCGCCACCTTCGTGGTTAACTATTTTGGATGCCAACCCCGGTCAGAGGATGTGGATTTGAGGCTCGGCTTAAATCGTAACTGAGAGACCTTCAACAAGATTTTTAACTTCTCTGAAACTCAGCTTTCTTTAACCTAAGACAGTGACGATAATAATGATAATAATCCCTTCAGGGTTATTTGGAATTATACAGAAGGTTGTTTGTTAAAGGCCCTTATAAATGACAAAGCCCCCTGGAAATGCTCTTCACTCACCTACCTGGAACGCACTGCCTTCCCCTGCCTTTATTTAGTTTCTATCCCCCATTCAGAGGCTGGGTCTAATTCCTTGTGAAGAGTTCCAGAGTCCTGTATTCTAGCAACTGTAGCCCTTTGGGGTCCTGGCACCACTGAATGGAAGACAAAAACCAGATCGCTTTGAAGTAGTTTGGGAATTTTTATTACCTGGGAAACCTGAGAGCAATTCTGACCACCGCAGCACTTACTCCTAATTCAGAATTGTTTGTTTCCTCTCCTGGTGAGCTTTTGGCAATTTGTGACATTCCTCCTCAAAGCACTGTAGATTCTTGGCCAGCGAGTAGCCAAATCCAACAACCAAGAAGGTGAATAACTCAGCGTAAGAGACATAGAAAAGGGGCTAGAGACTTATTGGTGCTTCATATTAGAAGAGCTGTGACTTCAGGTTCCCCCAAATGTAAGTGGGGAGCCCAGGGCGGCTCTCTAATCCTCATTAATGTCCCCTTAACAACCACCTCTTTTATAAAACATTCTCAAATGTTACCAGCTCAAATTAGGCTCCACTTTCCCCCAAGGGATTGCATTTCCTAAATGCCACATGACAGAGCTCCCACTTCAATTCAAATCCTTCCCTTGTTACTTTTGCCTCTCACACAGATTAAGTTACTGGAGGTCAGGGACTGTGTCTTTTGATTCCACACTAAAGATATGCAGATAGGGGCTTCCCTGATGGTGCAGTGGTTGAGAGTCTGCCTGCCAATGCAGGGGACACAGGTTCGTGCCCCGGTCCCGGAAGATCCCACATGCCATGGAGCGGCTGGGCCCGTGAGCCATGGCCGCTGAGCCTGCGCGTCCAGAGCCTGTGCTCTGCAACGGGAGAGGCCACAACGGTGAGAGGCCCACGTACCGCAAAAAAAAAAAAAGATATGCAGATATCAGTAAAAATGTGTTAATCAAGGACATTCCATGGGGAGTGGCATTCCTGGAATGGGATAGTTGTGTTCTGATCCTAAACCCACGATATAACGGTTAGGTTCTCCGGATCCTTGAAATGTGATGTTCTTGGGCTTTTATCGAGGCAGGTTAGCACTGCTCCATGGCACTGCTCAGAACTGAACAGAGAAAGGGTGGATCATAGAAGGGTTTTCATTCACTCCATTGGTTCTTTCATTCAACAGATAATTACAGGGTTCTAAACTATTCTTAGCACCAGCAAGGAGCTCAAAGAGAAAAGGGAGATAAAGACTCATTTTCCAGTCTAGTAGAGTGAGACCAGGACAGAGCAGACCAATAAAGTTGGACAAAGGACCAGGCAAGCAATTTAGAAGCAAGGTTGTGGGTAGGTAACTTTAGGGGCAGGCATGCGGGAACATGATCCAGAAAGAGGCCCGGAATGGAACAGATTTCAACATCTGTCTTTGCTTTTCAGACTGGCAAACATTGAAAGACTGACAACACCAGGTGCTGCTGGGTTGTGCAGAGCTGACTCACACATATTGCTGGGATGGTGTAAATTTGGGTCAACCTTTCTGCAGGGCAACCTCACCAAATGTGCCCATGTTTAAATCGCACATACATATGACTCAGCTAGTCCAAACCAGGCATTTATCCTGGACAAATGAATGACTGGACAAATGAAAAAAGATGTCACTATCAGTATAGCATATTCATTGCGTCATTACTTGAAGAGGGGAAAATTGTAGGCATTGGATTGGGTCACATGCTCATCCTTGAACGAATCACAATGGCCAGAGGGATCAGGTCCTCTGATTGGCTGAAATTTAGTCATGCATCTCTCCTGTGTTGCCAGGGTATGGAGGAGACCCATGATGGACAGGCAAGGATTAGGTCCGGGGAAGGAAAGTTGCCCAAAGGGAAAAAAAGAAGAACACTGTTACCGGAAGACTGAGGATGAGAAAGACTACTGAGTAAACAAAATCTATAGCTGCTTCCATCCACTCTAGCAGGAGTAGCTGGAGCAGAGGGAGGGATGTTTCATGTAGAGAGAATAGATTATTCTTAACAGATCCTCGGGGAGCCTTTAGAGTCTGTGATGAAGCTCCTTGTCCTGAGAGGATGAGAAGGGACATTGGGGAAGGTCAGCCCTTTGGAAGGAGAGCCAGATTGATCAATCCAGACACACGAATAACTGAATAACTTGAAAGATGTGGTTGAGACTGGGGGAGGGGGAAGTTTTAAGAAAAACCTAAACAGGACAGTTGAGAATGCTATGAGTGGGATCAGGAAAGGTTCTGACCCTGGATGGGCCCATGTCATGTCCACATATGTCAGTGTAACATTGGCCAGCACTGTCTGGTGACATTGGACAGATGACTTAATCACTCGACACCTCAGTTTCCTTACCTCTAAAACTGAAAGAAGAAACCAACCTCATGGGTTGCCTGGGAGAATTTCATGAGACTGTGTAAGTGAAAACCCCTAACACAATGTGAGTTGAATCTAAGGAGAGGGGCAGGCCAGAAGGAACCCTCAAATTTACACAAAAAGAAAAACAATTTGCATGGAAGACATTGATTATGGTGGCCCCAGGAAGTCTGAAAGCCAGAGCTTTGTTCTAGGGCAAAGGGAGCCCTGGAGTTTAACTTGGGGACAGTAATGAGGATTACAATTCTCCTTGTAACCTGAAACTATGCTGAAAAACCAGAACTTGCCCTTTTGCAAGCTCTTAACCGTGTACAAGTGGAACAACTGTTTATTTTTACGTTTGTATTTTTCATGCGCACTTTTGCTGGCTGATGAAACACTTGAGAACAGGAGCTACTTAAACTCCCCGAGGCACCCAAGCCCCCCACCTTGTTCCTCCACTTGACCCTGTGCCCAGGGTACCTCAGGCTTTGCTTCTGCCTCACGTGCCTCTTCTCAGGCTGGAGGATGGACCACTCATACAGAGGCTGCCTTGAATTTCCTTTGCCTCCAGCTCAGAACCAGTGAGTCTTGTGCCAACAGGGTGGCAAGCGTGCGTTGCCCTGTCCAGGAAGGAAGGAGAGGGCGCGCCCCTGGGAAGGAGCGAGTGGGGAGAGAGCCCAGATGCTCCCACCACTCCTGACCCCAAAGTGGTCCAGTCTGTGTGCAAAGAGCCTTGATCCAGGAGCCCAGAGGCCACTCTGTGTGGTACTGGACAAGGCCTGGCCTCTCCAAGCCCCTTTCTTTTTTTTTCCCCCTCCAGGAAATATTTTATTTTATTTTATTTAAAAAAATGTTTTTATTGGAGTATACTTGCTTTACAATGTTGTGTTAGTTTCTACTGTACAGCAAAGTGAATCAGCTACACATACACATATATCTCCCTCTTCTTTGGATTTCCTTCCATTTAGGTCACCACAGAGCACTGAGTAGAGTTCCTTGTGCTATACAGTAGGTTCTCATTAGTTATCTATTTTATACATAATATCAGTAGTGTATATATGTCCATCCCAATCTCCCAATTCATCCCACCCCTCCAAACCCCTTTCTTCACTCTTTTTTTCTTTTTTTTGTGGTATGCGGGCCTCTCACTGCTGTGGCCTCTCCCGTTGCGGAGCACAGGCTCCGGACGCGCAGGCTCAGCAGCCACAGCTCACGGGCCCAGCCGCTCCGCGGCATGTGGGATCTTCCCGGGCCGGGGCACGAACCCGTGTCCCCTGCATCGGCAGGCGGACTCTCAACCACTGCGCCACCAGGGAAGCCCCCCTTTCTTCACTCTTAAAGTGGCGGCAATGCTCTCTCAGAGGACAGCCGTGGGGAATGGGAGAAACCCTGCGATGACAGAGCCTCATAAACAGCAGGGCCCTGAGCAGGTGCCTGTTATTATCACTCTTCCACATCTCACGGGGTTTACAGGGCGTCGGAGCTGCGGTCTATGTCCCAGGGTGAGAAGTGGGTGGTCCATCTGGGTCAGATTACCAGGCACAAAATCGAAGCCAAGAATCAGCAGTCATTTCTGAGAGCTTGTCTTGGGTTTTTGTCCGGGATCCAAAGCAGTGCTGTTGCCATGGACACCAGGAGTTCCTTGCCTGTGTCCAGAGGGAGAACTGATGTGGTGGCCAGGAACTCTCAGAGCTGTTTGTGGATCAGGACGGAAGCAACCCCTTTGCACACACAGAAGTGTGTGCCCATGGACAGTAGAAGGGAACAGAACAGGAAACAAGGAAGGAAGCAGAAGCAAACTTTCTCTCCCTTCCTTGGCACCTCATCACACGTCCCGGGGCTTAACCAGCCCTGGCATCAGAGCCCAGCCATCACCAAATGGCTTCATCCCACCACCAAGCAGTGGGCTCTCCCTAGAGGTGAGGTAGGGGCGTCACCAAAACAGATGGTAGCGTTCTGAGGCAAACATGGCATTCCAAACAGCATGCATGGCACAATTCCTACGTGCCTGCCCTCTGCTTGGTGCTTTGGGAAGACACCAAAGACACAGAAGGACCTGTTGCCACAAGATGCTCACAACAAAAGCTGTTTTTGTACAGCCATCCCTGAAGAGGGACTTCCCTAGGTCTAAGCCACCAAGTAACATAGGTGCCATTAGGCTCACCTTCAGGCACATCACTGGTCACTGGTGTCCAGTGTCCAGAGGGACGGCCTGAGGGGCAAGAGGGTGGGGTTCGCTGGAGTGTCGTATGGGCCCCGGCCAACATGGAAGGGGCCCCCCTGGAGGTTAGGTCAGGTTACTTGGCTTGAGAGAAAACACCAGATCAGGGCAGGGCAAATCCAGCAGAAGGAAGGCTGTGCCATCAAAGGGTGGCAAAAGCTCTTTCCGGAACACGGGTGGCAGGCAGGCCGGGTGTGCTTAGGTGATGCGGGGGGGGGGGGGGGGCCCTGCCCGTGAGGATGAAGCCGTCTTCTTTCCCTCCCCTCGCCCGTCTTCTCCCCCTTTTCCTTCTTTCCTTTGATTCAGCAGCTTTTGACTTATTTCCCAAACAGCTGGAGGTCTTGGAGATTTTACTGCTCTCATGGCCACTGAGAATCTGAAAGCTGCCCTGATGGTTCCAGCTCTTCACTATTCCTTAGTTGTCCAAAAACATTTCTCTGAGGGGAGGGAGTAGCTGCACCTCCCAGGCTTATGTAGATTTTTTTTAAAATAAATTTATTTATTTATTTATTTGTGGCTGCGTTGGGTCTTCGTTGCTACGCACAGGCTTTCTCTAGTTGCTGCGAGTGGGAGCTACTCTTCGTTGTGGTGCAGGGGCTTCTCATTGCAGTGGCTTCTCGTTGCCCAGCACGGGCTCTAGGCACGCGGGCTTCAGTAGTTGTGGCACACAGGCTCCGTAGTTGTGGCTCTCGGGCTGTAGAGCGCAGGCTCAGTAGTTGCGGCTCTCGGGCTCTAGAGCGCAGGCTCAGTAGTTGTGGCGCACTGGCTTAGTTGCTCCGTGACATGTGGGATCTAGTTCCCTGACCAGGGATCGAACCCGTGTCCCCTGCATTGGCAGGCAGATTCTTAACCACTGCGCCACCAGGGAAGTCCCTTATGTAGATCTTTTGTCAGTTAACTTCTAGCCCAGGGTCTGGTGAAACTTTGGGAGAACACATTCTGCTGCAGGAAACCCCTTGTCTCATCAGCAATACACAGCCGTCTCTCAGGTGGATCATTTCCTCAGAAGGTCACATACTTTATCCAACCCTCTGGAGTGTTGCTCTGAAGCTCAGGGCCACGTGGATTGATCCTTCCCTCACGTATTCAGGCCTTGGGCCTCTCTTAGCACGTAGGCTTTTTCTTGGGCCATCACACCCTCACAGGGTGAACTGAAGTGGATGGAACATGTCTAGAGCTTGTGGTGGAACCTTCCCTCTTTCCACCACGGGCACACTCAGGCCATCTAGCTTCCATGGAACACATGCCCCAGCATGTTGAGATCTGAATGGAATCTTTCTAGATGACAGATGCCTAACAGTCTCCCTTATCCCCCAGACCACCCCCAGGCTGGCCAGAACTATTTAAAATGCCAATCGGAGCCGTCCCTCCAGGTGAAGAGCATCTCTGATCTCTATCATTACATCTGCAGCCCAATTGCCCTTTATTCTGCCCCAATAAACTGCTCAGAACGACTCTACCCCTGACTCCTGCCAGTACTCACAGTTCGCCACCAGCTCCTGATAACGCCCTGTGTGCACACACCATGCCTCTCCCGGAAAATCGGTGTCCATTCTCCTACATCTGGAGCAGACATGGCTGCCCTGTGCACCTTCTCCTCCCACGGGCATGCTGTCATTCTGTTCTCAGAAGCTGGCTGTGCCACCCACACGGGATAACGGTACCTCAGCTGTTTAGCATCTGCCCCCCACCCCCTCTACCAGGGCAGCTTGAAGGCAGGGGCTGAGCTTAGCACCTGATAGGTGCTTATTCCTTATCTACTGCTGCAGATAAGACAGATGCTAGAAGCTCTAATTGGAGAAGAATAATAGTGCATTGAGTGCGTACTATGTGCCAAACGTTATTTAAGCTCAGCTAATACTCACAACAACCCTATGGGACAGGTACTATTACAGTCCTTACTTTACCGTTAAAGAAGCAAAGAATGGTTAAGTAACGTACACAAAATCTCTCAGCTACTAAATAATAAAGCCAGGATTTGAGCCCACAGTTTCCACTCTTAACCACTAACTTGTAATGCTTTTCAAACTAAGTAAGAATGGTCAAGAACTCAGTTTTAGAAGTTTAGAGGCCTTGGCATCAAATGGACCAGGATACAAACCTTGACTCTGACCTTGACCTCACTCAAGCAGGCTGAACCTCCATTTCCTCAAACGTAAAATGAGCACAAGAATAGTATTTTGCCCTATCTACTGTTTGGTTGATTTTAAAACTATACGTATCTGCTATAATCTACAACTGCACTGCAGACGTGTGGGGGCCTTGTGAGGCTTTTAGACTTGAATTACTACTACCAACTCTAATCTCAACCCTCACAGAAAATTTCCTGGAGAATATGTAGGGTATCTCCTTTAGATTTGGTGGAGCCAGATTATCAAAGGCTGTGCACTTGAACTCCTTTTTTTGGACACTGACTTACCCTCAAACTATCCTACTTGCTTCCATGATCATTGCCCTTGGGTGTGGGGCCCTCACTGTGTCCTTGAGATGATTGGGTTTCTTGTGGGCATTAGTGGTGGACGCTCTGGATGTGATTCAGTGTCCCTTACATGAGGGTCATAGGGACACTTCTGTAACACGAGTATTGTCTTCATCACAGGCACAATGCTAAAAGGAGGGGGAACTGTTTTGATCTTTAATTGCTGTTATTTCTTAGGCAGGAAATAGTGCTTGTTTGGGAAAATATTTTGATAAACTGTGAGGCATGGGAGTAGGAACCCAAGATCTGCGTGTTTCCTTAAGTCAAGCAACTCAAGATAAGGCATAGACTGCTCTACCTGAGATAAGGAGAGGAATTTGACTCCTGAGAAGGAGGAGAGGAAATTCAGGGAAGCCAGGTGAGAAGTGGGAAGGGATCCCTGTGAGACGGTGGGTGCGGTGAAGGCCAGTGGCAGAGGTGCTATATTAATTTGCTAGGGCTGCCACAATAAAGTACTGCAGGCTGGGTGGCTTAAACAAAAGAAATTTAATTTTTTCACAGTTCTGGAGGCTAGAAGTCTGAGATCAAGGTGTCAGCAGGGTTGATTTCCTTTTCCTGTGGGTGGCTGCCTTCTCCCTGTGTCTTCCCTCTGTACATGTCTGTGTCCTAATCTCCTCTTCTCATAAGGACACCAGTCATCTTAGATTAAGGCCCATCCTAATGACATAATTTTTAACTGCATCTTTTTTTTGGGGGGGTGGGTTACGTGGGCCTCTCACTGTCGTGGCCTCTCCCATTGCGGAGCACAGGCTCCGGACGCGCAGGCTCAGCGGCCATGGCTCACAGGCCCAGCCGCTCCGCGGCATGTGGGATCTTCCCGGACCGGGGCACGAACCCATGTCCCCTGCCTCGGCAGGCAGACTCTCAACCACTGCGCCACCAGGGAAGCCCTAACTTTGTCTTTAATGACCTTATCCCTAGGGACTTCCCTGGCGGTCCAGTGGTTAAGACTTCACGCTCCCAATGCAGGGAACCTTGGTTCGATCCCTGGTCCGGGAATTAGATTCCCGCATGCCGCAACTAAGACCTGGAGCAGCCAAAATAAATAAATAAAGACCCTATCTCTAAACACAGCCACATTCTGAGGGACTGGGGGTTAGGACTTCAACATATAAGTTTTGGGGGGAGCAAAATTCAACCTATAATAGGAGCCAAAGGACATATGAAGACCACCCGCCATCCTCCCATGTCCTCCTGTGTAAATCTTCACTAGCTGCTTTGGGTGAGTGGAATCTTTTGTAGAGGTCAAAGTAAAGGTAAGCCTCGCATCTGGGAGCCATGTGGTGTGGAAGAGAGGTACCCCTTGTGGGATCAAGAACTGTGAGAAAGGAAGCCTCCGGGGAAACAGAAGAAAACTTGGGACATTCTTTGGACCTCCCCGGGGCCTGGAGACCTCAGCTAGCATCTGGTTTGTATCACTGATCATGTTTCCTTCTCGGCTTTCATCATCAGGAAACTCAGAGTCGTATTGGAAGTCCCTTATAAGAAACGTTCGGGAACTTGTGCAGAGTCACTCCCCAAGCCGTATCCTACTATCTGGCCTTCATTTTCTCTTGCCCCTCTATGGTGAAACTTTCTTGTCTTTGTCTACCCAGCATCCCTTCCTTTGAAGCATTTCACTCCCTTCCATATAGTCCCCTCAAAGCTGCCAATCATAGCTCCCGATGGGGAGTCTTCCCCTACACCCTACTGAGCAGTGGCCTTAGAAATCCCTAGACAAGAGGGTCCTTGCAATTAGTAGGAAAGGGGGCAGTTGGCTTGGCTGGACCAGACACTGGCTGCATTGCCTGGGCTGTCCCTCTTTCTGCCCTGCAGAGCATGGAGTATCCTAGGAGCACTCTGCATGGTTTCTCCTTCTCTCTGTTACCAAATGGGGGACTTATTGCAGTGTTTCTGTTGTCTCTTTGTCCCTGGGTGCTGGGTATATTGGAGGTGGTGGTGGTGGTGGTTAAACTTATCTTTTAGCTATAGGCTGCCAAATCCATGAAAGGCCGCTTTGGAACCTGATGGGAGAGGAAGGCCCATCAACCAGAAATTCTGGTCTTGAGACTGAATGTGGCAACTAAACATGATCTTGGTTTTTAGTGTTTGTTTATAGAGGGGTATTTATAGAACTGTATTTATGGGAAGAAGGAGGATTTTGTTTGTCAAGCTTCCTTCCCAGGAAGGACCATTTTTCTGACCCCACGTGGTCTTGAAGGGTCTAGGAGTCAAGACACTCCCACCCCTATTTCCATCTCCACAAAGACGGAACCTAGCCCAGGCTGGTCAATCAGAGAACCCCATCTCTCTATCTATAGTGATTGGTTCAATTATGGACACATGACCTAAGCAAGGCCAATCATGATTGACAGATGAGCATTAGTTAAGAGAGGTCCTCTTTACCCAGAGAAAGCTGAAGAAGTAAAAGTGGCTTCAAAGTCAGCATTTTCTGAAAGGTTCTCCAGTCATTCTACCATCAGAGGTTTTTCCCTAGCAGTTTCACCTTGTAAAAGTTTGGAACCACAGACGATCCGTTTTTCTTTGACCCATGGCATGAGTTATTTAGATGATATGTTTTAACTTACAAATCTATAGATTTTTTTGTTGCTGCTGACTAAATTCATTGTTTTCTTTAGAGAATGAGATCTGTATGAATCTGTATGTGATAAGTGTGTTCAGTTCTTTGAACTTTATTTAGACTTGCTTTATGTACTAGTGTGTGGTCACGTTTTGTAAAACATATCTTGGGTGCTTGAAAAAAACGTTTTCCTAAATTGATTAGTGCAGAGTTCTATGTAAGTCAAGCATTTTTGCCTTGCGCAGATCATCAATATTCCTACCGATTTTTATTTGGTATTTTTATCTAGTCTGTAAATTACAAAGAGGTGTATTAAAATCTCCTATCATGATGACAGAGAAGTCCATTTCTCCTTGTTATTCTAATTTTTGTTTGCTATTTTTTAAAAGCAACAACTTTTTTAGAGCAGTTTTAAGTTCACAGCTAACTTGAGCAGAAGGTACAGAGATTTCCTGTCTACCCACTGTCCCCACACATGCATAGCCTTCTCCACTATCAATATCCCCCACCAGGGTAGTACATTTGTTACAACTGATGAATTTACATTGACACATCATCACTCAAGGTCCATGGTTTACATTAGTGCACACTTGGTGGTGTATTTTCTATGGGTTTGGACAAATGTATAATGATATGTATCCACCATTATAGTATCATACAGGATTGTTTCACTGTCCTGAAAATCCTCTGTGCTCTACCTGTTCATACCTCCATCAACGCTAATCCCTGGCAACCACTGATTTTTTATTAATTAATTAATTAATTAATTATTGGCTGCATTGGGTCTTCATTGATGTGCATGGGCTTTCTCTAGTTGCGGCGAGCGGGGGCTACTCTTTGTTGTGGTGCGCGGGCTTCTCACTGTGGTGGCTTCTCTTGTTGCGGAGCATGGGCTGTAGGGCGTGCAGGCCTCAGTAGTTGTGGCTCGTGGGCTCTAGCGCTCAGGCTCAGTAGTTGTGGTGCACAGGCTTAGTTGCTCTGCAGCATGTGGGATCTTCCATGTCCCCTGCATTGTCAGGCACATTCTTAACCACCAGCAAAGTCCAGCCACTGATCTTCTTACTGGCTCCATAGTTTTGCCTTTTCCAGAATGTCATAACTTTTGAATCGTACAGTATGTAGCCTTTTCAGACTGGCTTCTTTCACTTAGTAATGTACACTTAAGGTTGCTCCACGTGTGAACGTAAATCTTCAACTCCTTTGGGTAAGTACCAAGGAGCACAACTGCTGGATCCCGTGGTAAAACTATGTTTACATTTTGTAAGAAACCACCTAGCTCTTTTCCGAAGTGGCAGCTCTATTTGGAATTCTCACCAGCAGTGTATGAAGAGTTTCTGTTGCCCAACAACCTTGCCAGCATTTAGTGTTGTCAGTGTTCTGGATTTTGAACAGTTTAATATATGTCCAGGAGTATCTCGTTGTTGTTTTAATTTGCATTTCCCTGGTGACTTATGATGTGAAGCATCTTTTCATATTTTTATTTGACATCTGTATTTCTTCTTTGGTGAGGTGTCTGTTAAGGTCTTTGACCCATTTTTTAAAAATTAGTTTTTATTGGAGTCTGGTTACTTTACAATGTTGTGTTAGTTTCTGCTGTACTCTCTGACCCATTTAAAATCAGGTTATTTTTTTACTGTTGAGATTTAAGAGCTCTTTGTATATTTTGAATAATAGTTCCTTATCAGATGCGTCTTTTGCAAATAGGTACTTTCAGTCTGTGAGTTGTCTTTTCATTCTCTTGACAGTGACTTTCCAAGAGCAGAAAGTTTTAATTTTAATGAAGTCCAGATTAACAATTTTTTCTTTCATGTGTGTCATGCCTTTGCTGTCATATCTAAAAAGTCATCACCAAATCCAGGGTCATCTAGATTTTCTCCTACGGTATTTTCTAGAAGTTTCATAGTTTTGCATTTAACATTTAGGTCTATGGTATAATTTTGAGTTAATTTTTGTAAAAAGTGTAAGGACTATGTCTACATTCATTTTTGTTTCTTTTTACATGTGCATGTCCAATTGTTCCAGCACCATTTGATGAAGAGACTGTTTTTTTCTCCACTGTATTGCCTTTGCTCCTTGTCAAAGACCAGTTGACTATATTTATGTGGTCTATTTTTGGGCTCTCTATTCTGTTCCGTTGCTCTATTTGTCTATTCTTTTGCCAATACAACATTGTCTTGATTATTGTAGCTTCATAGTAAGACTCAAAGTTGGGTAGTATCAGTTCTCCAACTTTGTTCTCTTTCAATATTATGTTGGCTATTCTTTTGCCTTTCCATAAAAACGTTAGAATCAACTTGTCAATATCTACAAAATAACTTTCTGGGATTTTGACTGAGATTGCACTGAAACTGTAGATTAAATTGGGAAGGACTACATCTTGACAATCTTGAGTCTTCCTATCCGTGAACATTGAATAACCTCTTTTTTAGTTCTTCTGTGATTTTTTCAACAGAGTTTTGTAGTTTTCTTTGTACATATGTTCTTGTACATATTTTGTTAAATTTATACCTATTTCATTTCAGAAAATGATAACGTAAATGGTATTATATTTTTAATTTCACATTTTACTTGTTCATTTTTGGTATATGGGAAAGCAATTAACTTTTGTATATTAACCTTGTATCTTGCAAACTTGCTATAACCTCCTATAGTTCCAGGAGGTTGTTTTTTTTTATTCTTTTGAATAGTCTACATAGATAATCATGTCATCTTTGAACAAAAGCAGTTTTATTTCTTCCTCTCAAACAGTATACCTTTCATTTCCTTTTATTATCTTATTACATTAGCTAGAATTTCTAGTATGATGTTGAAAAAGGGCAGTGAAAGAGGACATCCTACCTTGTTTCTGGCTCTAGGGAGAAAGAATCTAATTTCTCACCATTAAGTATGACATGATATTTTTTTCTCAAGTTGAGGAAGTTGCCTGTATTTCTAGTTCGCTCAGAGTTTTTATCATGAGTGGGAGTTGGATTTTGTCAAATGCTTTTTCTGCATCTATTGATACGATTTTTCTTCTTTAGCCTGTTGATGTGATGGGTTACATTAATTGATTTTCAAATGCTGAACCAGCCTTGCATAGCTGGGATAAATCTCACTTGGTTGTAGTGTATAATTGTTTTCATACATTGTTGGACTCAATTTGCTAATGTTTTATTGAAGATTTTTGCATCTGTGTTCATGAGAGATATCAGTCTATAGTTTACTTTTCTTGTAATGTTTTTGTCTGACTTTGGTATTAGGGTGATACTGGCCTTATAGAATGAGTTAGGAAGTAGTCCCTCTGTTTCTATCTTCTGAAAGAGATTGTATAGAATTGATAAAAATTTCTTCCTTAAATGTCTGGTGGAATTCACCAGTGAACCCTCTGGGTCTGGTGCCTTCTGTTTTAGAAGGTTACTAATTATCAATTCAATTTCTTTATAAATATAGGCCTATTTAGATTGTCTATTTCTTCTTCTGCCTTTTGTGATTTTAAATGAGCATATTGTGTCTTTCAAGGAACTGGTCTGGTACATCTGTGTTATCAAATTTGTGGGCATAGATCCAAAGGATCTGAAATGATGTGTTTTCATCTCTCTTCTTACAGTGCTCATCTGTTCTTGCATGCTGAATATTTTATCCTTAGAGACCTTAGCATATTAATCATAGTTATTTTAAGTTCCCTGTCTGATAATTCCAACATCCAAAGTCTGGTTCGAATGCTTGATCTATCTCTTCAAACTGTTTCTTTTTCCTTGTATTTTTTTCTTTTTTTAAAATAATTAATTAATTAATTAATTAATTATTTTTGGCTGTGTTGGGTCTTCGTTTCTGTGCGAGGGCTTTCTCTGGTTGCGGAGAGCAGGGGCCACTCTTCATCACGGTGTGTGGGCCTCTCACTGTCACGGCCTCTCTTGTTGCGGAGCACAAGCTCCAGACGCGCAGGCTCAGGAGTTGTGGCTCACAGGCCTAGTTGCTCCGTGGCATGTGAGATCTTCCCAGACCAGGGCTCGAACCCGTGTCCCCTGCATTGGCAGGCAGATTCTCAACCACTGCACCACCAGGGAGCCCTCCTTGTAATTTTTTCTTGATAGCTGGGCATGATGTAGTGGGTAAATGGATCAGTTGTAAACAGGACTTTAGTGATGTGCTGGCAAGTATAAGGAAAGGGGAAGCATTCTATATAGTCCTATGATTAGATCTCAGTCTTTTGGTGAGCCTATGTCTCTGGACTACAAACTTCACAGTGTTTTCAGTTTTTTTCTGCCCCTGAGGTGGGACAGGAAGAGTAGAGTGGGCTGGAATTGGGTATTTCCCTTCCTCCAGGTCAGTTTGATTTCTGATAAAACCCAGCAGGTTAGGCTTTTTAACTAGTTTCTTCTAAGGGCAAACCTTGTTAAGAAGAACAGAATGCTCTTGTATATTTAAAAGTAGTTCCTCCCCCACCCCACACCCTGCTCAGAGCACAAGGGGATTTTTTTTCTTGATATTTACTCTGAGAACAGGGTGGAGCTCCTAGAGGTAAAACTCACAAAGCACACTCTCGCCCCTTCCCCGTAATTTTTAACTCTCAAATTTGTGCAGCGATTCATCAATTATAAGTTTGCCCTACCCCACGCTGCTTCCTGCATAGACTTCTGCTCTGGTATGTTGTAATTCTCTTTAACCACTTATCTGTTTCTCCAACTTGGGGACCAGAAGTTTGTCCTGTGACCTTACTTCTCTCACAGATCTAAAAAGAATTGTTAATTTTTCAGTTTGTCCAGCTTTTTACTTGTTGTTAGGATGGAGTGGTGACTTCCAAGCTCCTTATATGCAGAAACTGGAAATCGCTCCCTATATTTGGAAGATGTGTTAGTAGATATTTGCAAGTCTGGAATTATTAAATCTTCCTGTGAAATAAATTTTGTATCAATATGTGTAACTCTTCATAATTAGTAATATTTTAAACCTTAAAGTCTATTTCATCTATTATCAGTTTAGCTGCCCCAGCTTTCTTTCAGTAGAATTTGCCTGATATATCATTTTCCATGCTTTTAATTTCAACCTTTAATGTTCTTATGTTTTACCCTTGAGCTTAAAGACAACATATAGCTGTACTATAAAAAGAATCAAGCTGTTAATCTTTGTCTTTCAACTGGAGATTTTTGCCCATTTACATTTATTACAGATTAAAAAAAAATTTTTTTTGACCATCTTTCATGGCATGTGGGATCTTAGTTCCTGACCAGGGATTGAACCAGCACACCATGCAGTGGAAGTGCAGAGCCTTAACCACTGGACTGCCAGGGAAGTCCTTATTACGGATATATTTGAATGAATTTTCATTTCTCCTTTTTTGCTATTTGTGTTACTTTTATTTTTTCTTATTTCCTATCCTTTCTTGACTTCACTTTAACTGATTGGATTTTTTCCTCTCTTTCTATTCTTTTCTTACTATTTTTTAAATGGCTATTTGAGAAATTTTAACACAAATATTTAATAAAGTCCAAAGTTAGTATGCATGCTACTTTGGGTTGCCTCAGAAGCAGAACTTGAGGTAAGAATTTGAGTAAAATAGTTTATTGGGGAGATGGCTTGAGTAAACACTGATAAGGGAAAAGGGAGATGAGACAGGGAAGGGAAGGACACTAATCAAGAGTCTCTATTTATGTTACCAACGTGGCCAACTAGAGCTAAATCCCAATAGGAAGCTCAAGGAGACAGTGTAGAATGTGTGCCAAGGAATGCAGGAACTGGAGTATTTATCAGCTAACTCTCATCAGTTCCTAGTTGAGGGCTTCTTTTGGAGACATTAATTCCTCAGCACTTCCAGCTTGCCCTGCCCATGTACAGGGGAGCTGTAATGGCCAGAAGAAGCCCTCAGGAAAAGTTTCAAACGTTTCCAGTTATAAGTTAAGCTAGAGTCCAGAAATGGTAAAGCCCAAGGCTATACAGGCAGGGCATTGATAGCATCTGTACAGTTACTATCTTTACCTTCCTTCCCAAAATACAAAGGCCTTAGAATGCTTTAACTCAAGCTACTCTCTCCCAAATTATATGCTATTGCTGTCCAGAATTTTAGTTCTTTTTAGCCACACAAATTAGAGATGACGATGATGATGATTTTATATGGTCGAGTGTTTATTTAGATTTCTCCATATGGTTATAATTTTTATTGCTCATTTTTCATTCCTAACACCTTTGATTGTTCTTCTGAGGTCATTTTTATTTTTCCTGAAGTATATCTTCTGAAGTTCTATCAGTCAAGGGTCTGTGGGTGTAAGTCCTGTCTGAAATGTCTTTATTTTGCTCTTGTTTTCAAATGAGAATTTCCCCAGATATAAAATTCTACACTGACAGTTATTTTCTCTTCGTATTTTGAAGATATCATTGAACTGTTTATTGGCCTCTGTTTGTGTATTGAGAAGTCATTCCCAATTCAGTTTGTCATTCTTGAATTTAGTCACATGACCACACCTAGCTATAAGTGAGGCTGGGAATTATAGAACTTTAGTAGGTTGAATTACCTTCCCATTAATTTATTTATTCGCTTTTTTGTTTGTTTGTTTGACTAGCAGAAAGACAACCTTCCTGTTTAATCATGCAGTTTGAAAATACCCTACTCTTCCAATACTGATAAATCACTCACAGATACGTCACACTAGGAGGAAACAGCTGACCCACTGGCTCTTTGTACACCCAAGATGAATGTGTCTTTAAGACAGAAAGGATCCCCAGTTGGCCCCACCCCTCCTCCAAGTAGTGTGTGCAGAGGACCTGATCACGACAGCCAGCCAAGGGGAGAACTCTGGGAATTAGCAAAAAACGGACACAATCTCATCAAGTTGCACAGGGCGGTTAGCACTGGGTTGGAAATTAGTCAGACACACAGAGCCAGATCAAGTGACAACCGTCAGATGAGATCTTTTCAGTGAGGATTAAGAGGTAAGCTTCTTAGAACTGATTTTTTTTTTCCCAATCCCTGGCTGAGTATTATGGTCTGGGGAGAAAACAGCAACCACTGATCACCACCGTGCGTGTGGGAAAGGCCCACTTTTGCGTTCCTGACACAGACTGGCAGGACGGCTGACTCCACAGGGCTCCACTAACCTGTGGCAAATCAAGGACAGGTCCAGCCCAACCAGAAGTTGGTATACATTCATCTATATGTACTTCTGAACATTAAATTAGCTGGTGGAATAATCACTATTTCCTTGTCAACCTCCCAAATTTAAAGGCTGGATACATTTCAGGAATGACAGGTTCATAACTTGGCAGTTCAAGTGGTTATTAACTCCAGTGTCCACAGATTGTTTTGCTTATTGTGTATTTTGTTGAACTTCCTCCAAGGATTTTCCTGGCCAGACCAGGTGCCGTGATTAGCTGCATCTGTGCCTCATTTAGGAGATGCGCACCATATTTCTCGGCACTACCCCACGCTCAACCGTTCAGAACTAAGGAAGGAAAATTACAGCATCAAAAGGGATTAAAACAAGAGATTTGCTGTTGGAGCCTTTCAAAAAGATCTGGAACACCTATGATTCAGCAAATGGAGAATAACCTTAAGAAATAAAAAATCATTTAGTTGTCAGGGCAATGTGCTCCATAAAAGTAAACACTCTATGGAAACCCATTTCCTAAAGGGTTTCTCCAGGTAATGAAGGCTTAATATATTCTCTTCCATTCCCGTGTTCATATGCCGTTTTTATATTCCGACTCGGGCCTGTCTACTACTTCTTTCCGTGCCCTTTGTGGGGTTAGATTAGAGAGGTAGGGTGTTAATGGGGGACCTGATGAAGATTGAAGACCCACTTTCTCCCCCTGGAGACCAGCCTGATTTGAACAAATTGAGGAGAACAAAGCAGCCCTTCTGTGTCCTTGGGAGGAAACCTGCTCCGTGTCCGTCTCTGCAGCCAGGTCTGCTCCTCCCAGGGAGGGATGGGGGGTAGTCCACAGGGATCCCGGCTCGGGGAGGACACGGTTCCTGCGCCATCTGGGCCCACCCGAGTCACTCCACACGTGCACCACCTTTATCGGTGCTGCCGGATGGCTGAGTACGAGTTAGAGCCTGGGCTGGAAAGCAGTGAGTTGCCACTGGGGGCCTACAGGACGTGCAGGGCGAGCTGCTGACTGGCCAGGCTGATGTCCCCTGTCCCTAATTCCTCACTGTTTTCCTCCTTCTGGCTGCTCTGCTGCTCAGGACACTCAAAGTGGACGTAGTGGAACACCTCGTTTGCAGTGTTGTGTGTTCCAACGATTCGGATGAAGGAGGCCGGCTGTCTTTCAAAAGTTACTGATTTGCCAGGACTTGCAGGTGACTTCAGCTCTTTCAGCTACCATGGTCCACTGCTGCTGGTTGGTGGAAGCCTCAACATAATAGCTGTAGCTCTGATCTTCACAGTCCCACAGTAATAACCACATTGACCCGATCATGTATGGCTGTGACAATTGAACCCCGATTGTACCACGTCCCAGCTGATGACACGTATAGCCAGAATCCCAATCATAGTTCTTGGTGTCCTCGTTCAGCAAGGTATTTTGGCTCCGACTGACCCCTTCAGTCACACGGCACAATCAGCAATTGTTGCCATGTTCTCCATGGGCCCTATTAGCCCCTCCTCCAGAGTGAAGGTTTGGTTTGTAAACATACGTTCAAGAGCCACAATGTGAAAAATCTTATTCACTGTGTTATGAGTCCCAACTAGTTGAATATACCTGCTGACATGGGCTGGAAGATATAACTTTTGCCAAGAACGACCCAGATATCGTGAATGATCAATCACCCTGATCCAATCAAGTTCATCCATTGACACTTCAATGGAATATGAATGAGACCGGCTATGTCGGTCCAACAGGAGTAACCGAATATGATTGCTAATGGACGGCTGACACAGCTTAATGTCAATGCCAGAACGGCAGTCATCATCAATCAGATGCCTAGAAAATCCATGATCCAAATCATAATTTTGAGTGTCGCCATCTGATAAGGCAGACTTCATCCGCCCTTTTACCACCTGAGCTCCATACTTCATAGTTGCAATGTTTTCTTCTGGTATGAGCATGCCTCTGTAATTGAGGTCCATGTCCCGGCTCTCTGATTGAATAGCATCCAGAATGGCATCAGGGGAGAACAGTCCCAAAGGCCTCACATCATTCAGAAGTTCAGTGAGGCTCATCAAAAGCAAACACACAGCCTGCATGATTTCAGCATGATTCTCCTTTGAATTATGCTTACACAAGTTTAGCAAGTCTAGGAAAATATCTTTTTCGGGAGCTGCAAATGAATCTTTTAATCCGACATTTAAAAGTGCTGTTTTAGAAAGGGAGAGGAAGCCTTGGCTTGAGAACACCTCCTGAGCATTTCTGTCCATAAACATGCTGCACATGCAAGTTAACTTGGGAAGTGAGTAGAGACTGGCAACGTCAAAAGTCATACAGACATTCTGCATGTTAAGTACGGTGCAGAGGTACTCAGAGGTAGAGTCCTCCAGCTCTGGAAATCCATATTATAGCCGGGCTCAAAAAGTCCAGCAGCACTTCCTCCTTATTTTATTTTATTTGTTTGCGGTACGCGGGCCTCTCACTGTTGTGGCGTCTCCGGTTGCGGAGCGCAGGCTCCGGACGCGCAGGCTCCGGACGCGCAGGCTCCGGACGCGCAGGCTCAGCGGCCGTGGCTCACGGGCCCAGCCGCTCCGCGGCACGTGGGATCCTCCCGGACCGGGGCGTGAACCCGCGTCCCCCGCATCGGCAGGCGGGCTCTCAACCACTGCGCCACCAGGGAAGCCCGCCTCCTCCTTCGTATCTGTCAGCCTCGCCTGCCTAGTGTATTGAATAGACGTACGTAAGTAGCACTGTGAATACCTCTGCAGTGGTGTCCTGGAGAGGGATTTTGACTTCAGGCTGAGATCGTCACAGTCCACCATATAGTAACGCGCTCAAATTACCCTGTGGGCAAGAAAACGTTTCTTTTCCACAACAAATGTGACATAGCCATATTCTTCCCCAATCAACAAGGCACGAACATGTTCAGACAAATGTGCACATGATCAATTTCCCCCACTTCAGTAAAGCGGCAAAGAGGGTGGCTGTCATCCATCTTGTAGAACAGACGATAGTCGTGGATCCCCACGATGTTCCTCTGAGACCTCACCACCCTCACAGACGCCTCTTCCACCCATTCTGCACCGCCATCATAGCCACGGCCCCCTCCTGCACCGTCCTCGCAGCCCCTGCCTACCTTCCCATTTAAATGTGTGGTTCGGACATAAGGAAAAGGAGGACAGTGGCTCCTGGCGTAGGCAAGCAGCAAATCTCTATCACAGTCTGTCTTTGGCTGTGAAACATCCATTTTATACTCCCTTCCCACATCTAGAGCACGCTCATCTTCCAAAAGAGAAACCTCAAAAGTCTCACCCTCTGACATCTAGCTCAAAGTCCTTCTTTTCAGGCTCAGATGTGACTCTTCATGTTCCAGTGACCTATAAACTAAATGACAACCCATCTGCTGAACAATGATTGAGAATAGGTTTTAGTGGTTACAACTCTCACTCAAAAAAGGGCGGAATGGGCAGCATGCAGCAGTCACTGGTCTGTAGCGATCACCAAGTGCAGCTGAGTAGCATAGCGGAGACCTCCAGCCCTGGCAGTAGGGTCCGCTGCCTTGTTCACCGCCAAGTTCTCTGGGTCTTTTATCTCATCACCCCACTGCTTTATAGCCTATGGTTTCCTTTCTCAAGGTCCAAGGTGGCTTCTGGAGCTCCAGCCCTCACACCTACGTACCAGTCAGTTGGATGGTACAAGGAAGGGAGAGACGCTATAGGACATAAAGGTCCTTTGTGGCTGTGGCTTTGCCTTCTCAGTTTCTTCCCTGTCTCTCATCCTCCATGACCACATCTGTGTGGGCACTGGAAGGTCTGCTTCTCGGAGCCTCATTGCCTTCAGTCTGCTTCTGCTGGTGCAGACTTGGGGTTTAGAGTGTACTTTGGAGTGGGTTAAATTAACTCTCACAGGTTATATCAGGCCAGTCTTGGGATTTTTTTGGCAGTAAAGTTCCATTGAAAACTTAGTAGGCTTCCAGACTTTTTTGCTTTCACTTGGAACCAAGGTTGTTTCTTTTAAGCCTCAAGACCATCATCTTTCAGTTACTGTCTCTGTGCTGTCCATCCTTCTCCCTTTGAAATACTCTATTTCATTGCTTCCAAGGCACAAATTTCTCTCTTTTCATTTTTATTGAAATGTAACATATTTACATAAAAGTGTGCAATTTACAGTATACAGCTTGACAAATTTTCACAAACTGATCACCCCTATGTGACTGGTACTCAGCTCAAGAAACAGAACACTACCCAGAGTATAAATCTTCTAGCTATTACTTCCCTCAAGGGTAACCACTATCCTGACTTCTAACATCATAGATTTGCTTCGTTTTGCCTGTTTTTAAATTTATAAAAATTATGTATAAATGGAATAATCAATATATGTTTTTTGTGTCTGGAGTCTGTTGATCAAAGCCCTAAATGTTTGTGGGTATCATCCACATTATTTTGTGTGGCCATAATTTGTTTATTCTTACCGTTGTGTAATACTCCACTGTGTGAATATACCACAGATTATTAATCTGTTCCACTACTGATAGGCATTTCGAGGTGGTCACCAGTTTGGAGCCGGTACACGTAGTTCTGCTGTGAATATCCTTGTGTTTATATGTCGGTGAATTTATATACATATTTCTGTTAGGTATTGTCTCAGCTACCTATGGCTGCATGACAGTCTCATTTTAGTATACTCATTGAGTCTGTGGGTAAGGAATTTGGATAAGATACAGAAGGTGCAATTTATACTCTGCTCTACCTTGTCTGGGGCCTCAGCTAGGAAAGCACAAATGGCTGGGGGTGATTCAATGGCCAAGGGCTGGAATCTTGTGGAGACTTCTTCACTCACTGATCTGGTGTCCGGGCTGGGATAACTCAAAGACTGGGCTAAACTGGAAGTAGACTTCAGGGTACTTGTCCACAGTCTCTCTGTGTGGCTGAGGCTTCCTTACAGCATGGGGGCCTCATGTAGTCAGACTTCTTACCTGGAGACTGGGAGCTCTAAGAGAAAGTATTCTAGCAATCAAAATGGAAGCTGTAAGACCTTTTATGATCTGGTTTCAAAAGTCACACAGTGTCGGGACTTCCCTGGTGGTCCAGTGGGTAAGACTGTGCTCCCAATGCAGGGGCCCTGGGTTCGATCCCTGGTTGGGGAACTAGATCCCACATGCATGCTGCAACTAAGGAGTCCAAGTGACGCAACTAAAGATCCCACATGCCACAACAAAAATCCCACTTGCCGCAACTAAGATCCAGTGCAGCCAAAATAAATAAATAACTAAATAAATATTTTTTTAAAAAGTCACACAGTGTCACCAACACCACACTTTATTGGTCAAAACAGTCATAAACCCTCCATGATTCAAAGGCAGTGGATATAGACATCTGTTTTTTGATAAAAAGAGTGTCAGAGAATTTGCAGCTGTGTTTTAAAATTGCCACATACTTTGGACTAGAATTTTGGGGTCTTAGGGTATGCCTATGTTTAGCTTTTAGTACTGCCACTCAGTATGTGGCATAGTTGTATCAATTTATTACATGAGCAATGTATGAGAGTTCTGGTTGCTCCACATTTCTGCCAACACTTGATGTCACCTTTTTCATTTTAGCTACTCTGGTAGTTGTAAAGTAACAGCACGTTGTGATCTTAATTTGCATTTCCCTGACAACTAATGATACAAGATTGAGTGGGCTGAATGGTGCCCTGCCCTCAAAAGACATCAGGTCCTAATTCCTGGAAGCTGTGAATATTATCTTATATATATAGTAAAGCTTTTGCAGATGTGATTAAATTAAGGATGAGATAAGGAGATTATCTTGGATTACCTAGTGGGCCCTAAATGCTATAACGGGTGTCTTCATAAGAGAGAGGCACAGAGGAGGAGGTGGAGGGAAGACGGAGGTAGAGATTGGAATGATGTAGCCTCAAGCCAAGGAATGCCAGCAACCACCAGAGACCAGAAAAGGCAAGGGATGGAGTTTCCCTCAGAGCTTCCAGAAGGAGTGTGACCTTGCCAGTATCTTGATTTCAGACTTTTAGCCCCCAGACTTGTAAGAAAATAAATGTCTGTAGTTTTAAACCACCAAGGTTATGGGAATTTGTTATAGCAATCTCAGGAAACTAATATAAGAACATTTTCATTTATTTATTGGCCATTAGGATATTCTCTTTTATGAAGCGCCTATTCATATATGTTGCCTGCTTTTCTATTGGGTTGTCTGCCATTTTATTTATTGATGTGAAGTGGTTCTTTGAATGTATTCTGGATATAAGTTGAACTGATTTGAGTTCTCTGGGAAGCAGAGACTGAGGTGGAGTAAGTAGTATGAAAAGCTTATGGTAGAGGAGCGCCAATGAAAGAAAAGGAGAGAAAGCAGGATTGGGAGGGGGCCATCAGACTACAGTGTAGACCTGAGGCCCTCTGACAGCCCAACAGGGAGCTCTGGAGCAAAGGCTGCCCATTAGAGGAGTCCCACGGTGGGGTGGAAACAGCTAGGACCTTGTACGAATGCCTTGTTGATCTTTGGTTGAGGAACACCCCGCAAAGAACATGGTTGGTTATCAGTGCCTTTCTCAATCATTGGTCATGAGCCACCACAAGAACATGACCTGGGCTCAAAAGCTGATGTGGACCTGAAGGCGCTAACAGCAGGAGGTTGTGAGTTAACCACACTCCTCACAGGTCTGCAGTGAGTCCTCTCTTGAAGAGGGATCTGAATTGTGCATCCCAGCCTGCCATGTGAGTCCTTTATTGTAAATGTCTTCTCCCACTCTGGGCTTGCCCTTTCACACTTTTAATGGTGTCTTTTGATGAACAGAAGTCTTTGATATGAACGTAGTCCAATGTATCATTTTTTTCCTTTATAACTCGTTATTGTGTGTCATGGTGAAAAACATTTGCCAACCTCAAGTTTTATCCTAAAAGATTAGTTTTTTAACCTTTCACATTTAGACCTATAACTTACCTAGAATTGATTTTCATGAATGTGAGGTAGGGAGTCAAGATTTATTTTGTCCCTTTGGCTATTCAATTGCCTTAGAAAAGAACATCTTTTCCCCTTTTCCCCACTGTACTACTTCAGGTGTGTTGCCTTTGTCATCAATCAGGTGAACATATATGTTGATTTGCATTTCCCTTATGACTAACGATGTTGAGCATCTTTTCATGTGCTTATTGACCACTTGTATATCTTCTTTGGAGAAATGTCTACTCAGGTTCTTTGCCCATTTAAAAAATTGGGTTATTTATCATATTATTATTGGGTTTGTAGGATCTCTTTATATATTCTAGACACAAGTCATTTACCAAATATATTGTTTGCAAAAATTTTCTCCTATTGTGTCATTGTCTTCTTACTTTCTTGATCATGTCCTTTGAGGTACAAAAGTTTCAAATTTTGATAAAGTCTAATTTTTCTCACTTTTTTTGTACCTGTGTTTTTAGTGTCATTTCTAATTCAAGATCATGAAGATTTACACCTATCTTTTCTTCTAAGAGCTTTATAGTTTAGGCTCTAATATTTCAGTCTTTGATAATTTTGAGTTATGTTTTGTATATGGTGTGAGATAGGGGTCTAGACTGATTCTTTTGTATGTGAATATCCAGTTGTCCCAACACCATTTGTTGAAAAGATTTTTCTATTCCCCATTGAACTGCTTTGGCACTCTTGTTGAAAATCAATTGACTCTAAATGTGAGAGTTTATTTCTGGGCTTTAAATTCTATTCCATTGATCTATATGTCTGTCCTTATGCCAGTACCACACAGCCTTGATTACTTCAGCTTTGTAGTAAGAGTTTTTAAATTGAAATATAGTTGATGTACAATATTATGTTAGTTTCAGGTGTACTGTATAGTGACTTGACATTTGTATACGTTACGAAAAGATCACCACCATAATTCTAGTAACCATTGGTCCCCACATAAAGTTATTACAATGTCATTGACCATATTCTTTATGCTGTATATTACATCCAGTGGATTATTTAGTTTATAACTGGAGGTTTGTATTTCTTTGTACCCCCTTCACCTATGTCATCCTCCCACCCCCAGCAACCACCCATTCGTTTTCTGTATCTATGAGTCTGTTTCAGTTTGTATTGTTTGTTCTAAAAAACAAAAGTTTTGGGCTTCCCTGGTGGCGCAGTGGTTGAGAGTCCGCCTGCTGATGCAGGGGACATGGGTTCGTGCCCCGGTCCGGGAAGATCCCACATGCCGTGGAGCGGCTGGGCCCGTGAGCCATGGCCGCTGGGCCTGCGCGTCTGGAGCCTGTGCTCCGCAACAAGAGAGGCCACAACAGTGAGAGGCCCACATACTGGAAAAAAAACAAAACAAAACAAAAAATAAAAGTTTTTTAGATTTCAGAAATAAAGGAGATCATATGGTATTTCTCTTTCTCTGTATGACTTATTTTACCTAGTGTAATATCCTCTAGGTCCACCGATGTTGTCATAAATAGCAAGATTTATTTTTTTCATGGCTGAGTGATATTTCATTGTATATATACACCATATCTTCTTTATCCATTCATCTATTGATAGACACTTAAGTTGCTTTCATATCTTGGCTTTGTAAATAATGCTGCAATGAACTTTGGTGTACATATATCTTCTCAAATTAGTGTTTTTGTTTTCTTCGGGTAAATACACAAAAGTGAAATTGCTGGATCATATGGCAGTTCTATTTTGAAGTTTTTGAGGACCCTCCATACTACTTTCCATAGTGGCTGCACCAATTTACACCCCCACCAACAGTGCATAAGCATCCCCCACATCCTTGCCAACACTTGTTATTTGTTGTCTTTTGGATGATAGCCATTCTGACAAGTGTGAGATGGTATCTCATTCTGGTTTTTATTTGCATTTTCCTGATGATTAGTGACGTTGAGCATCTTTTCATGTGTCTGTTGGCCATCTGTATGTCATCTTTAGAAAAATGTCTATTCAGGTCCTCTGTCCATGTTTAAATTGGGTTGTTTGTTTTTTTGAGGTTGAGTTGTATGAGTTCTTTGTATATTTTGGGTATTAGCCCCTTATTAAATATATCATTTGCAAATATCTTCTCTCATTCAGTAGGTTGCCTTTTCACTTTGTTGAAAGCTTCCTTCGCTGTGCAAAAGTTTTTTAGTGTGATGTAGTCCCATTCGTTTAATTTTGCTTTTATTTCCCTTCAGTGAGGAGACATCCAAAATAATGTTGCTAAGACTGATGTCAAAGAGCATACTGTCTATACTTTCTTCTAAAAGTGTTATGCTTTCAGGTCTTACATTGAAGTCTTTAATCCATTTTGAGGTATTGTGTATATAGTGTGAGAAAGTAGTCCAGTTTGATTCTTTTGCACGTAGATGTCCAGTTTTCCCATTTTTTGAAAAGACACCATTTAGTGAAGAGACTCTCTTTTCCCTATTTTATATTCTTGCTTCTTTTTTTTGGGGGGGGTGCTGCACCATGTGGCATGGGCTCAACCAGGGATCAAACCAACATTCTCTGCAGTGGAAGCATGGAGTCTTAACTGCTGGACTGCCAGGGAAGTCCCTATTCTTGCTTCTTTTGTCATAGATTAATTGATTACATAAGTGTGTGTTTATTTCTAAGCTCTCTATTCTGTTCCATTGATCTATGTGTCTGTTTTTGTGCTGGTATCGTACTGTTTTGATTCCCATAGCTTTGTAGTATAGTTTGAAATCAGGGAGCATAATACCTCCAGCTTTGTTCTTCTTGCTCAAGACTGCTTTGGCTATGTGGGGTCTTTTAGAATTACTTGTTCTAGTTCTGTGAAAAATACCTTTGTTATTTTGATAGGGATTGAGTTGAATCTGTAGATTGCTTTAGGCAGTATGGTCATTTTAACAATATTAATTATTCTAATCCATGAGCTTGGTATATCTTTCCATTTGTTTGCGTCCTTTTCAACTGAAGAAAGTCATCAATGCCTTATAGTTTTCAGAGTACAAGCCTTTTACCTATTTGGTTAGATTTATTCGTAGGTATTTTATTCTTTTTGATGCGCTTATAAATAGAATTGTTTTCTCAATTTCTCTTTCTGATAGTTTGTTGTTAGTGTATAGAAATGCAATAGATTTCTGCATATTAATTTTGTATCTTGCAACTTTACTAAGTTCATTGATGATATCTAGTCGTTTTCTGGTAGCACCTTTAGAATTTTCTATATATAGTATCATGTCATCTGCAGACAGTGGCAGTTTTGCTTCTTCCTTTCCAGTTTGGATTCCTTTTATTTCTTTTTCTTGTCTGATTGCTGTGGCTAGCACTTCCGATATTATATTCAATAAAAGTAGTGCTACTGGGTATCTCTGTCTTATTCCTGATCTTAGAGGAAACGCTTTCAACGTTTCATCATTGAACATGACGTTGGCTGTGGATTTGTCATATGGCCTCTATTTTGTTGGTTTGTGTTTGTTTTTTTTTTTGTGGTACGCAGGCCTCTCACTGTTGTGGCCTCTCCCGTTGCGGAGCACAGACTCCGGACGCGCAGGCTCAGTGGCCATGGCTCACGGGCCCAGCCGCTCCACGGCATGTGGGATCCTCCCAGACTGGGGCACGAACCCGTGTCCCCTGCATCGGCAGGCGGACTCTGAACCACTGCGCCACCAGGGAAGCCCTGGCCTCTATTTTGTTCAGGTATATTCCCCCTATACCCACTTTGTTGAGAGCTTTTATAATAAATAAAGGTTGACTTTTGTCAAAAGCCTTTTCTGCATTTATTGAGATGATCGTTTAATTTTTATTCTTCAGTTTGTTAATGTGATGTATCACAATGACTGATTCGTGGATATTAAACCATCCTTGCATCCCTGGGATAAATCCCACTTGATCAGGGTGTATGAACCTTTTAACGTATTGTTGAATTCAGTTTGCCATTATTTTGTTGAGGATTTTTGTATCTATGTTCATCAGTGATATTGGTTTGTAATTTTCTTTTTGTGCTGTTTTTTCTGGTCTTGGTATCAGGGTGGTGCTGGCCTTATAGAATGAGTTCAGAAGCATTCCTTCCTCTACAATTTTCTGAAATAATTTGAGAAGCATAGGGGTTAATTCTTCTTTGAATGTATTGTAGAATTCACCCATGAGGTCATCTGGTCCTGGACTTTTGTTTAATTAATTAAGGCTGTGTTAGGTCTTTGTTGCTGTGTGTGGGCTTTCTCTAATTGCAGCGAGTGGGGGCTACTCTTCATTGCAGGGTGCAGGCTTCTCATTGCAGTGGCTTCTCTTGTTGCAGAGCATGGACTCTAGGCACACAGGCTTCAGTAGTTGTGGCATGCGGACTCAGTAGTTGTGGCTCGTGGGCTCTAGAGCACAGGCTCAGTAGTTGTGGTGCACGAGCTTAGTTGCTCCACGGCATGTGAGATCTTCCCGGACCAGGGCTCGAACCCATGTTCCCTGCATTGGCAGGCAGATTCTTAACTACTGCACCACCAGGGAAGCCCGCTTGGAGATTTTTAAATTATTGATTCAGTTTAATTACTGGTAATGTGTCTGTTCATATTTTCTATTTCTTCCAGATTCAGTCTTGGGAGATTGTACATTTATAAGAATTTATCCATTTCTTCTAGTTTGTCCATTTTATTGGCATATAATGGTTCATAGTCATCTCTTATTATATTTTGTATTTCTATGGTGTCAGTTGTAACTTCTCTTTCATTTCTTTCTTTCTTTTTTTTTTTTTTTCAGAGACATCAGTGGTTTAATGGATGGGGGAGCTTACACATCTGAAGCAGTGTCCTGGAGCAAAACACCACCATCTGCAGCAGACAGTGGACAGGACATGGCGACAGTCTTTGCTCTCATTTCTGATTTTATTTATTTGGACACTCTCTTTTTTCTTGATGAGTCTGGCAAAGGTTTATCTTTTTTTTTTTTTTTCCAAAGAAGCAGCTCTTAGTTTCATTGATGTTTTCTATTGTTTTTCAGTCTCTATTTCATTTATTTCCACTTTATTATTTCTTTTCTTCTACTAACTTTGTGTTTTGTTTGTTCTTCTTTTCTTAATTCCTTAAGCTGTAAGATTAGGTTGCTATTTGAGGTTTTTCTTGTTCCCTGAGTTAGGCTTGTATCGCTATAAACCTCCCTCTTAGAAATGCTTTTGCTGTATCCCATAAATTTTGGATTGTCTGTTTCCATTTTCATTTGTCTCCAGGTATTAAGCCCTGCCACAACAGAAGGGCTCATGCACCCCACATAAGAGACATCCTTAGAGCATATATCTCAGGTCACCAGAGGGTAGCATGCTTCTGGGCCCCATACAACATCTCCTACATAAGGTCAATTCTCCAAGACTGGGAAACATAACCAAATTACCTAATACATAGAAATAAACACAGAGAATTGGGCACAATGAGGAGACAGAGGAATATATTCCAAACAAAGGAAAAAGATATGACCTCAGAGAAGAAGACCTAAATGACATGGAGATAAGTAATCTACCCAATAAAGAGTTCAAGGTAATGATCATAAAGATGCTCACTGAACTTGGGAGAAGAATGGATGAACAGAGTGAGTATTTCAACAAAGAGTTAGAAAATATAAAGAAGAAGCAAACAGAGCTAAAGAATACAATAAATGAAATTAAACATACATTAGAAATAATGAAGAGTAGATTAAATGATACAGAGGAACAGAGTTTCTAGGTATGAAAACATGTGGTATTTTGAAGTTAAATTTTATTAGGTCAACATATCATAGTGTGATTGATGTGACCACAATAACTTTCCTCTGACTTTTGGAAAAGTTAGAGACACAGAAACAAGCCTGACTTAGCAGCATTGTAAGTCAGGCTGCAGGTAAGAAACGCTCCTAGAATCACTTCCCTGGCCTCCATGACCCTACCTGTATCAGCCTGTGTGGTCTTCCTTGCAGGGCCTCCCTTTCAAGGAAGGGGGAATTGAATAATGACTTGAAAACTTGATCAGCAGCATCAAGCCCACTTGACTGGTTAGAAAGAAAAAAAAAAAGATAACAAATATTCTCACAAATATAGTGCCATTTGACTTGCAAAATCCCACAGGATTGTCCAGGGATCAGGGCAATGGACAGGGATGGACCAAGCAGCTATAAATAAAAAATGGAATAAAGGTTTTATCTTGATTAGGAAGGACAGTGTAGGGTGCTGAGAATATCCTGAGGGAGTGTCTAAATCCAATGGGAAAGAGTACAGTCATCAACTCATGATAATTGGTTTATGCCATATCTGCTATGTCTGCTCTAATGTCCTGCTTTCATTTGAGAAAGGCATGACCAATCAGGAAAAGTTATGGGCTGTCTCAATTATGCCATTTATATGGGGTTAGGAGCAGGGTCATTCCACCCTTATTAGCATACACAGTAGATAGGGTACAAATCCAGCTGAGTGTAGGCTCATGTCAATAAATTCATCCAAGCTTCCCCATTGTCTTATAACAATTTCTGGCTCTCATCTTTCCTGGACCTAGAATTGGTGGGTTACAGGGGATGTACATTTACTATCTTGGTAGAGATTGCCAGCTACCCTACAGCAGTATCACTCCATTTTTTTCCCTCCCATCTGCAGTAGATGATAGTGCCTGTTTCCTCACATCCTGCCAAATTTGGGTGTCATCCTTCTTCTTAATATTTGCCAATCTGATAGTTGAAGATAGCTGCTGATTTTGATCCACTCTTGTCGGCTCACCTTTTAATCTTGTTTTCCCACATTTCTGCCCCTAAAATTACTGTAATTACTCCATAGTCTAACTTTTACCTAGACCTTGGGCCCAGTGGTTGGGTCTCTACCACTAGAAACAGATCTTGGAGGTCAGGATTCTTATATCTCAAATTTTTATTTCCTTTTCCAGGGCCTTAAGTATTTGGGGAGGGTACAGGATAGCCCCAAACATGCTTGCTGAAATGAGTGGATTTAGGCCAATGTCCACGTGGAGGAAGAGTGGAATGTTGGCTCCTGAATGCTTGGGAATTGGGTGTGATCAGCAGATTTGGGATGCACGTCTCCCGGAGACCCTTCACTTGGGAAGTGCCCTGCACCCCTCCAGAAAAGGCGGCAGCCTGAGTGGCCATATTTTCCTGGGAGACTCACCCTTGGTCATAAGCGATTGGACCACAGGGAAGAACTGATCCAAGCTGAGCCAATTAGATTCTCGGGCATTCAAAGTAAGAGACACAGAAACCAATCTATTGTGTTGTATTGTGGGCCACTGGAGTCGTAAGGTCATGGAGGGCTGAAGCTGTTTGGGGTAGAATGGCAACTCAAAATAATGAATTATTATTACAAAGCAGGAGATATTCAAAGACTGAAGCAAAAGCTAAGAGAAGAAGAGATGAAGGAACTCAGGGAGGGAGGGATTCAGAGAGAGAGAGAGAGAGAGGGTGGAGAAAAAAGCCACCAGATCCTAGTGAATCCTGGGTTCTGCAGGTGTGTTCCCTGAGGTTACTTTGTATCCTTACAATAAATTCTCCTTTTACTAACCCATCCTTGACCAAGGCTATGAAATTACTGCATAAGTCCAACTCTTTTTGCTCATTTTTTCACAGTTCCCAAACAACCGTCTGAGAACTGCCCTTGACATCACGATACAGGAACACACACCTGTCAGTGTATGTTTGCCCATTATAAATGTGTGATTACAAAGGGGTTATTGAGTAACCTCATGTGTCTGGCGCTATGCTGGGGGCCATGTACACACCAGAAAAGTAGAGGACATAATTCCTCACTCCAAGGAGTTAAGGTGGGAGATAAAACTAATATACGAAAGAATTACACCCCCATTTATCCTAAGGGCTGGGCCAAGAATGTCGTTCCTTGAGAAGACCGCTGAGATCAGATTGACATGTACCAGACACAGCTGGAAGGCACAAGGGGCAGCTGCTGGGTCAGGGGCAGCTCTAGAGAGGAGACGTCAGGTTGTAGCTGGAGGGACTATCCTTCATGCATCCACTCACCACACAGCCATGTCCTGGCAAATTGGGGACCTCCCAGGAGGCTGATATGCCCTCTGGGGAACAGCCCTAAGGGCCAGTAGGTGTGCCCACAGTAGTCCTGCCCTACAAGCTGTCCTTTGAAAGGGGCGAATTGTTGTCCTTGTTTTGGGCTTTGCACAGAGGCAGGGGGAGTGGGAAAAGGCATCGAGCTTACCAGCCCAGGTGGGATGGAGGGCTCAGAGGACCTGGTCCACTCCAGACCCTGGACTCTCCAGGTGAAAAGCCTCCATCTCATTTTCTCTAAAAAGAAGAACACTTTGCTTCCTTCACAGGATAAGTTTTTTGTTTTTTTTTTTTTTTTTTTTGCGGTACGCGGGCCTCTCACTGTTGTGGCTTCTCCCGTTGCGGAGCACAGGCTCCGGATGCACAGGTCCAGCGGCCATGGCTCACGGGCCCAGCCTCTCCGCGGCATGTGGGATCTTCCCGGACCGGGGCACGAACCCGCGTTCCCTGCATCGGCAGGCGGACTCTCAACCATTAGCGCCACCAGGGAAGCCCCCACAGGATAAGTTTTAAGACTTCAAGAAGCCAATGTGTGGAAATTACATTGCAACTTTTAAAATGCTCTTTGAAAGAGAACTGTGGCTATCCTGGTGATTATAACACTGAATGGTTTTTTTTTTGACATTGAGCATTTCTTTTAAGGTAGCAGCCAGTTGATTAGTTGTAAATCCACGCCTGCAGGCCCAGCCTGCCCCCTTTTCTGGACCCACTCCTGACTTGGGGTTTAGGGGCCCAATTATGGCTGATGTGAATGGACACATCGCATGCCACATAGTTCTAGGTGCGTTACATGCATTATCTGTCTCCATTCTCCAGAAGTGAGCACTACAACGATTCTACTGAGGTCGAGAAGGCCAAAAGACCTTCCCAAGGTCACACAGCTAGGAAGTGGCCGAGTCAAGATGCAACCCAGGCAGGCTTATCCCGGAGCCCTTGCTCTTGACTCACTCTGTTGCCCTTGGAAACCTGCCTGCCCAGGGTGCTTTCCTCCTGATCAATGCCAGCACCATGGGCCACCCCACCCCTGTGTGCTCCAAGCATCCAGATGTGAGAAATTCCTTTCCACTCTTTGAATAAACCCATTTCTCTCTTGCCTCCTGGCCTTTGCACCTGATGCTCATTCCTCTCTACCCTTCTTTACTTGAACAATTTTCCGTATTGTTAGGGTCTCAGATTAGACCACATGCCCTTGGGGAAAGCACTTCCTGAATGCCCTGGGTCTGAATTAGTGCCATAACTTCTGGCTCCTACAGCACTTCCCCTATAGTTGGGCTCATCGCTTTGGATTGGAATTGCCTTTTTATGTCTCTGTCTACCCAGCTGTTAGCATAAGGGCTGCTTTCGTTTCCCCCCACCCACCAGGGTTAATCTTGCTCCCTGAGTGGTTAGCACAATGCCTGGCACATAGGCGCCCATACATACTTGATGGAGAAGGAATTAACTAATGACTGCTCGGCCCCACTTCCCTCACTGTCTCCACCTTGGACCATGTGCGCACTCTCAGGGCTCCCGGGAGCCCTTCTCAGCATGTGCTCACCTGGCAGTGGGGTCCCATCTTGCATGGTGCTGACGGCTGGCCCAGAGCCCGCCCTCCAGACCCATTGTTTGTCTGCTGGACTGGATGACCTCACAGTGTCCCACGTCTGCCCCACCTGGAGAGCAGGTCTGGCTGGTCTAGGTCTCTCCTGGGACTCTCTTTCCACTGCTACCCACTGGGCCATATCCTGCTGAGTATCCACGTATGGCTCCATTCACAGAGATGGGCTTAATCCATATTTAGACAACATAAGTTTGACCATCATAAAAGACCTCAAAGCAGGCAAAGCTACCTTTCACCCATTCCCTGAGGACAGGAATGACAGTCAAAATACAGATAACAGGTATATCATGGACCCCAGTTGATCACAACCAAGGGACCAGAATCTGGTCTGGTCCTTCATATGTAATGCAGTAACTCTTTATTACAGAATCTGGGGAGTGTGGGCTTCAGGGGCCTAGGGACAGCAGGTGTGTACAAACTGATACAGAATTAGATCAATATCTAACAGCTGATAAGAGCACCGTGGTGTGTTCTAGCTGAGCGCATTGTTTATGATACGGAATTGCAGCGACTGGGCTGAATGACTGGAAAGGCAACTTGTCTGCTGTTGCCTAAAATAACATCATCAGTGCGTATCAGCAAATTATTCATGGTCAAGATGGGGAGACAGACAATCCGCCCCTGGTGACATTTCCCTGTGACCTGGGGATTGAGAAGCACACTGGAGGCTGTGGAAGGACAAAAGCTGGTACCAACTCAGTTCCTGCCCAGAACAAGAGTTGACAAGAGTCAAGTGAGTGAACGTGTGTGTGTGGTGTCTAGATATGCAGTATATGTGTGTGATGTGTGTTTATGTGTGGTCTGTATGTGTGTGGGGGGTGGGGGGTCGTATAAGAATGGCGTGTGGAGTGTGTGTTTCTGCGTTGTGTGCCATGCATGTGGTGTGGTTGTGTGTACATGCCTCTGTGTTCTGGATGAGACCAAGAAGATGGTGGCTGGGAGAAACATGAATGGAGGGGGCCCTCCCTTAGCCAAGCCCTTGAAGTACATTGTATGCCATCATCCCAGGAGGCCGGGAGAACAGGAGACTGGCTGGGACCAACCAGCAACCGTCAGCACTCAGCAGTGGTCTCCCCTGATTGGGAGGTTCTTCTCACCTTTGCAGGGTGGGAAGTGAACCGCATTCCAAAGACAATTTGACAAAAAAGGAAAGAAAGGACTTTCCAGCTTCCTTTGCAGCTTCTACACTGCTTTTTGTTGGTATGTTGTTTTTTTTCGGTATAGCTCTTTGACAAAAGAACTTGCCCTATTGAGCCTGATGGGGAAAATTTACGGCCTGAGTCAGTCTCAGGCCACATCAAACAAAGCAAAGCCTTCAGCCCAGAGGAGATTTCCACCTTTCCTGGCAGTAACAATAGCATAGGGATTATAAAGGACTTTGGTCAAGGGAGTGTTATAATGAACGAACCGTTCTAGGAGCCTGAGGCCCTGGATAGATTGGAGCAGAGGTAACAAACGCTTTGTCCAAGGTCACTGTACTGTTTCTTTCTGGCTGGGTGTCAGCATGGCTGGGGATGGATTTTTTCTTTTTTTTGCTTTGTTTTGTTTTTACTTTTTATTTTATATTGGAGTATAGCTGATTAACAATGTTGTGTTAGTTTCAGGTGTACAGCAAAGTGATTCACTTATACATATACATGTATCTATTCTTTTTCAGATTCTTTTGGGGATGGATTTATTGGTCAGTGTAGGTTATTGGAAGAACAAAATCTCACTCCAGGCACCCTGACCCCCAGCTAACAGGATCCTTCAATTCTGTGGCACCTTCAGAATCTCATGATTCACATGGGGCTGTGACCAAAATGTCACCATCTCTCCAGTCCCCAGGTGTGAGGGATTAGACAAGCCCTGCTCCTCAGCAAGGGAGCATAATGGGACCCTGACATAAAAGTCACCAGTAATGACATTTTGAGTTTACTGAGCAGAACCTGAGAGCCACTTGTAAAATTATTTTAAGAACCTAACTGGGGGGACTTCCCTGGTGGCACAGTGGAGAAGACTCCGCACTCCCAGTGCAGAGGGCCCGGGTTCAGTCCCTGGTCAGGGAACTAGACCCCACATGCATGCTGCAACTAAGAGTTTGCACGCCACAACTAAGGAGCCTACCTGCCACAACTAACACCAGGTGCAACCAAATAAATAAATAATTTTTTTTAAAAGAACCTAATTGGATGGACCTCATTCTCCATTTTCAGAAATGCTTTCATAAATGATTAACTGATGATATGAAATGAAACTGTTTCCAGTTGGCTGCTGACCACATGTTCCCCCAACTGCCTCTCCAGCTGGAAGGTCATCGATGTTTCCATTAATGTTCAGGACACAGATCTCCTAAGTTTGCTCTTAGACCATTTGAGGAAATAGCCTGATTTTTAAAAAATATTTTTTATTGAGGTATAATTTACACACAGTGAAATGCTCAGATCTAACCTACAGAGTTTGATGAGTTTTGACAAATATTTACAAGGTGGAACCACTACTCCAATCAAGACATAAAACATTTCTATCACCTGGAAAGTTCCTTCTTGTTCTTTTCCAATCAATACCAACTCTTCTTTCACCGTAGACTGGTTTTGTCTTTTCTCAAGTGTCTGTTATGAGCTGAATGTTTGTGTCCCTCCAAAATTCTTATGTTGATGGTATTAGGAGGAGGCCTTTGGGAAATGATCAGGTCATGAGGGTGGAGCCCTTATAAGTTCCCTTATAAAAGGAATCCTGGGGCTTCCCTGGTGGCACAGTGGTTGAGAGTCCGCCTGCCGATGCAGGGGACACGGGTTCGTGCCCCGGTCTGGGAAGATCCCACATGCTGCGGAGCAGCTGGGCCTGTGAGCCATGGCCGCTGACCCTGCGTGTCCGGAGCCTGTGCTCCGCAACGGGAGAGGCCACAGCAGTAAGAGGCCCGCGTACCAAAAAAAAAAAAAAAAAAAAGGAATCCTGGAGAGATCCCTCACCCCTTCTACTATGTGAGACACAGTGAGAAAATGGGAACTCTATGAACCAGGAAGAAAGCCCTCACCAGACAGCAAAACTGCTGGTGTCTTGACCTTGGACTTCCCAGCCACCATACTGTAAGAAATAAATTTCTGTTGTTTATAAGTCACGCAGTCTATGGTATTCTGTTATAGCAGCCCAGATGAACTAAGACTGTGTCATATAAATGGAATCATACAGTATCTAGTCTTCTGTGTCTGGTTTCCTTCAGTCAGCATGTCTGTGAGATTCATCTGTGTTGTTCTGTATATTGGTAATACTTTACTTTTTATTGCAGAAGAGTTTTCCGTTGTATGTGTAGTCCACAATTTGTTTATCCATTCATCTGCTGATGGACCATTGGGTTTTTCCAGCATTTGGCTACTAAGAATAAAGCTGCTATAAACCTTTATGTAGATTTCTTTGTGTGGGTTGGATATAGGTTTCATTTGTCTAAGGTAAAAGTATCTAGGAGTAGAACTCCTGGGCCATAAAATAGGTGGATACTTAACTTTACAAGAAGCATGTGGCTTGTTTTTTAGATTACCTTTCTGAAGGGATGTTTATAAATCAGCTTGCAAAGACCACACCAAAAAAATCTCCACAGGAAGAAGGTGGTAGCAGAGAGGTCACAGCCTTTATTGAAAATGGCTGTTTTTAACCAACTCCTGAGTACATGCTAACTTTAGGCTGTACACCAGAAAATGCTATTTGCATTACTAATGGAAATGGACTAAGCAGAGTGGCACTACTGAAATACACAGAAGGTTATTTATGCCAAAAGTTTGACCAAACCTTTCGGAATTTTGCCTCAGCAATTACAATTTAGCAGGTTGATTTATTGAGAATGTAAACTATGGAAAGGTCACCCTTTGAAAAGCTAACTGAGTTCTGAATTTTCACTTCCGTAGACTCCGTCTTACCCCGGGAAAGATAAACAGGATTTTCTGTGATTAGAAGGCCTGGCTAACTGGGTCTTCACTGTCAGCCAGATGTATCAGCAACCCTTATTCTACGAGAAAGCAGCACAAGAAAGCTTTTGTGTTTGGGGGACTGAACAGGAGAAACGGATCTTACCTTGGCTGGACCCCTGGGAACTGCAGTAATGGAAAATGGCAGCCTGGTGCCACATGGAGGAGTCCTGAATCTCGTGGAGACCCTGCTTCTCTTGGCAAGACCTCTGAGGAAATGGTGACAGGGTGGCTGGTGAGTCCGGGAACTAGGAATTGTGGCCTAGAAAGCTTATATGGGAGGCTGGGCTAGCCTTGTTCTCCCACCTGGAAAATGGGGCCATCAGAAGTGGGAAGCTAGAGCAGGAGACTGCAGTTAAAGAAACAGCAGCATCAGTAGGCTCCTGGGAGCTCTTAGGGGGCCAGAACCACGGATACTGCATTTCCTGGCAAAGTTGGTTGTTCTCTGTCATAGGATGAATCATTGTTTACCATTTTTCAGACCCTTCATGAATTAGAATTTTACTCTCACAGTTTTTGACATGTGACTTTGCAGTGGTACGCATTAGTGTGAATGGACTATACCTCTGCCTTTGATGTTGGCATGGCCACGTGACCTGCTTTAATCAATGGAGTGTGGGCAAGAGGGACTCAAGAGGGCTCAGGAGGCATCATGTGTCTCTGCTCAACTTCCTGGGCTCCTGCCATTTGCCATGAAAGGAACACGCCCTAGTAGGGCTGGTCATAGGAAAATATGGAGGAAGGTAGACGAGAGCCAATTTGAAGCCTTCATCCTAACCCAGGAGATTTGTAGCCTCAAGCAGAGCTTTTCCAGCCCAACCTCAGACCTGAGAGCAAGAAAGGTCTATGTTCATTGTTGTATGCCATTGAGTTTTGTATGGCTTGTTACGCAGAATAATTATAGCATTTGCTGACTGATACATACACCAATACTGTTCTCTTCTTCTTTCATAATAATGCAAATCCCAGTTTTCACTGGCTCTTTGGAATAAGGCTAAATACCCCAGCCTTCCTTGAAGCTCTGTGTGGCCGTATAACTGAGTTCTGGTCAATGAGATGTTAGAAGAAGTGTTGTGTGGTAGCTTCTGAGACTCTTCCTTCAAGGCATGCGATGTTCATCCCTTTCTGCATCCTGCTATCTGGAACAAGGATATGGTGGCTAGAGCTCCAGTTGACATTTCAGATCCTGAGGAAGAAGGCCGTATCCTAGAGAGGATGGACAGTGAGCTACCTGGAGTTACCTGGGCTATTCTATGAGACAGAAATAAACTGTGGTCTTTAAGCTTTCTCCTCTTTAAAATTCCCCTGCTGAGCTTACTCCTGACACAGTTCTCAAGACAGTTTTTACTAAATCTGATAAATACTTGTGATATTACTTAGAAGCAGACTATTGTGCAGCAACCACCAACTGTTTGATAGAAATCAAAATGGGTACAACGTTAAACAGTCTAAAACTAAGTCTCTTGGGAGGGAGAATGGGGAGTGACTGATAACGGATGTGGGTCCCTTTAGAGGTGATAAAATTGTTCTAATATGAGATAGTGGTGATGGCGGCACAACTCTGAATACATGAAAAACAATGAAAGTGTATCCTTTCAAAGGGTGAATTTTACACTCTGTGAATTATAGCTCAATAACCTGTTAAAAAAAATCGCTCACTTCTTCACTGTTTGCACCCTCGTGAGGCAGGTGCTATCATTTTCCCGTACGTCTCGGTACCTGAAACGAAGTCTCAGAGAGCTGAGGTGACTCTCTCAGTTTGTCTACCTCATAAATGTCAGAGACTATACTGGAACTTAGGTCTCCTGACACCAGTGCCCATGCAGCTCCCACCTCAATCCCCTCGGTGTGGTTCCCACCCCCACCTTAGGGCTACAGGGAAACTGGACTCAGGGGCGATTTAGACAACACTGAATTGTGAGTAAAGCTCATTTTCCGCTCTTCCTTCTAGCACTTTCTCCTCTGGCACCCTCTTCCCTCCAGTCACTCTCTCTTATGTCAATGGCCCTAGTGATTGAACATCCCTGCCCACTCTATTTTACAAGCATTCTTGTCAAGAAATGTAAGAAGATACTTGACTGATAGAAATCAACATACGAGGTAATTGCAAGTAATTTTTCCCACCTTGCCAGGTACCTCGACTCCCAAGTGCCCCTCCCCCACCACTCAGGGTGGATGGGGGGGCGCCTTTTCCTTTGGGGCTCCGTCATCTGCGGAGCTTTCAGTTGACAGCAACACACATTTACGGGAGGTCTCCTATGAACCGGCGATTTGGATGAATGCTTAAATACATTCTGACTTGAATTTCTGCACAATCCATAAAGTATGTGCATTCATGAGCCCATTTTACAGATAAGGAAACTGAAGCTCAGAGAGGTTAGGGAAGCTACCCAATTCTCGCAGAGAGTGAGTGACCAAAGCAGGGTCCCAACCCAGGTCTCCCAATTCGAAGTCCCACAGCTTTTTCCTTATTTTGTATAAGCATTTGTTCCTCAGTGTCCCCATGGGGTCTACCGCCGGCCTGGAGCAGAAGGGGTGCTCAGAAAGGGGGTGACAAGGGAGTGAGTGAAAGCCAACCTTTGCCAGGTTGCTCAAAGGCCTCTCTTCTTCAAGCAAGATTTTTTTTTTTTTGTGCGGTACGCGGGCCTCTCACTGCTGCGGCCTCTCCCGTCGCAGAGCACAGGCTCCGGATGCGCAGGCTCAGTGGCCATGGCTCACGGGCCCAGCCGCTCCGCGGCATGTGGGATCTTCCCGGACCAGGGCACGAACCCGTGTCCCCTGAATTGGCAGGCGGATTCTCAACCACTGCGCCACCAGGGAAGCCCTCAAGCAAGATTTATGAATCAGTCCTCACCCCCAGCACACACGTAAGTGTGTCAGGAAGACTCATCCTGGGGTTTTCATTTCCAAGAGGAGAAGGGTACCAACTGCCCTGCACTGGCACAGTTGGGGCATAAAATGGGCAGGAGGAGGAGGTGGGCAGAAAGGCAGGAGAGGTATTGCTTCCTCTTTTGAGAGGCAACAAGTGCTGCCTAAACATCTGCTGAGGAGATGGAGGGTAGGCAGCCTGAGAGAGGAATCCCTTGGGAGAGGCTTAAGGAGATTGAGTGTCAGCGAAACTCAGAGACTACAGAAAGAAAGGGAATGTTGGGAAAGGCACAGGCTGGCAAGACACAGAAACTCTCTGGCAAAACTAACATCCTATAACGTCATCTGGGATACCTTGCCTCTTTCAAAATGGATTGTAGGTAGCTGGATGCTGGGCTCTGTGCTTGCACTGTGGCCACTGCTGGCCCGGGTACCACCGATGCCACCAGACACTGGAGGCCTTAGCCGTCAACCCCGTCAAAAGGAATTCCAATTATATTGTTCAGTCTGTATGGAAACTCTCAGGTGAGAATCTGATTGGCTGTACTTAGTTCATGTGTCTGTGCTCTTGCTGCCAGAGATCAAGGGGAGTTTTCATCCTTTCAGCCTTCAGACCCAGACAGGGCTCACGCAAGGGCAGATTCCCCACAATCAGGAAGCAGGCTCAGGTACTACACAAACTATTAATCACCACTCTATAATTCTCTCCAGCACCAAGTGTCTGGGACAAACCACGGAGGGGCTGCCAGCTTCCCTTAGTGTGGACGAAGCCTTTGCAAACCGCGGGAGTCAGTTCATTTAAAGCTGCCATCTTTTCCACATTTTTGTTTGCTGGGGTGGTTTGCATTTTATGCAATTGGTGTAAAATCAGTTTTTTCTTTCCCCTTGCCTAGGAAGAGTGGCAGAAGTAAATGAGAAATAAGTGAGAAGACGCCGAAGATGGATGCGGTGGAGCAAAGTGATTTACTGGGTGATGGCAGATCTGCCATGACAGAGCCTGGCAGGAGACAGGCTTTAACCATCAGTTTTCCATTAATCCCTGGCACAGTGGTTAGGAACGCAAGGTTGATTTTATGCTCATAAAGGTTGGGACTGGAAATTCCCTGGTAGTCCAGTGGTTAGGACTCTGTGCTTTCACTACCAAAGGCCTGGGTTCAATCCCTGGTTGGGGAATTAAGTTCCTGCAAGCCGTGCAGTACAGCCAAAAAAAAAAAAAAAAAATGTTGGGACTGGAAGGGACCTTAGAATTACCTAGTCCAGTTGTCAAGCATTTTTAAAGCCATGGAATCCATGCTTTGAAGGAAATCTTCACAAAAGCCCAAATTCTAAAAATAGATCAAACAGGAGCTACTCTGGCTAAAGTGAGACTGGGGGCCCAGGGCAGTTTAAGAATCACTGAGTCCACACAGACATAGAAAACAGACTTATGGTTTCCCAAAGGGGAAAAAGGTGAGGAGGATAAATTAGGAGTTTGGGATCAGCAGATACAAACTACTATATATAAAATAGATAAGCAACAGGTCCTACTGTATAGCACAGGGAACTATATTCAATATCTTGTAATAAGCTATAATGAAAAAGAATATGAAAATATATATATATATATAACTGAATCACTTTGCTGTACACCAGAAGCTAACATAACATTATAAATCAACAATATTTCAATTAAAAAAATGATAAATGAAAATGACCAACACACACACACACACACACACACACACGAAGAACACTAAGTCCAACCCCTGTGCTACAGGTGAGGAAACTGAGGCCTAAAAATGAGAATGACTTGTCCAAGGGCACACAGCCATCTAGTGACATAGCGAGCTCCCAGACCCAGACCTCTCAGGCTCCTTCAGCCTCATGCAGGTCAAAAAAGAGCTATTTCTAAAATTCTAGAAGACATGGGCGCACAAACAGTACATGGCTGAGACCCCTCTAACAGGGTGACACAGAGCAGGGAGAGATGTTCCCTCCCACACTGCCATAGGCACTGTGTCAGCTCTACTTTAATAGGACAGAGTAGAATTATCAGTGATGCTCAAAGGGAGGGGGGATGGCCCCAAGGATGTATATACAGTGGAAACAGCAGCAGTGGCTATGTGATCAGGGTCCTAAAAGGAAGCAAATGGCATCTCAAACTAAGGAGAGTTTGAAGAAGGACCATTTACAGAGATGTGAGCAGTGAAGGGAAACCCATAAGGGGTCGGAAAGCATCTCAGGGCTAACAACAGCAGGAAGGCTTTACCTCTCCTAGACCTGAGGGCACAAGCAAGGAAGTGGCCACCTGGTCAGAGCTGCAGCCTTTTTAAGGGAATCAGCCAACTCACTGCAGGAGGGAACAGGCAATGACCACCCTGCCCTCAGTGCCTTCCACTGGCTGAACCTAACCAGAGGCCAAGACAAAGTAGACTTGGATGAGGCAATTCATAAAGGTCAGCTTTGCAGGACACTGAGCATGGCAGGGAGGGTGGGGAGGGAGTCTGGAGGGGCAAGTAGAAGATATCCACCACAGTGTGGTCCGGTGGAAGCAGCAGTGTCCAGCAGACCTCAGAAACAGCTGACTCTGCGTGTTCATGAGAATACCCCCAGGTACTCCCAGAAATTCTCACGGGGCATAGGCACTTCGCAGGGGTGGATGTAGGGAAGAACTTGAGAACCAAGGTCATGAATGTGACCTCATTTGTACTTATGGGGCCTGGGGAAATTTGCATACTTCATTACTGAAGTCCAGCTCCTCTGACGTTGTCAAAAGAGGAACATGCCCCAGTTGCAAGGGCAGGTTAGGTCTGCAAAGGTCCATTTTGCCCCTGAAGACCTCCTCATCTCCAGCACTTGCTACCATGGCAGCCTCAGGGGAGCGTGGCTTCCTCTTTGCCTTTCACATCTGCATTCCTGCAATGCAATTCTGAACCTAACTACTCAGGGTAAGTGCAGACTCTACAGGCTAAGGGCACAGTAGCCAATAAGACTGCCTTCGTGCCACATGCCAGCCACAAGTTCAGGGGTCCCTGAGTCACCCAGACTTCTGACCAACTGGCTACAAATGTGGGGTTTCCCACTACCCCCGCAGGTTGATAATTCACTAGAATGACTCACAGAACTCAGGAAAGTGCTAGACTTACAATTTCAATTTTATTATAAAGGATACAAATCAGGACCAGCCAAGTGAAGAGGCTCATAGGGAAACGTCTGGGAGGGTCCTGAACTCGGAGCTTCCATGTCCTCTCCATGTGGAATCTAGAGCACATCATCCACCCAGCACTTTTATGTGTTCACTAGCTAGGGAGTTCACCCGAGCCTCAGTGTCCAGAGTTTTTCTTGGGGTTTCATTACACAGGCTTGATTAATTGAATCACTAGAAGTGTGATTGAACTCAATCTTCAGCGCCCCCACCCCTCCAGACCAATATCACCTGACTCAAAACCCCAACTTTGTAGTCACATGGTAGGTCTTTCTGGCTTGGCGAACCCTCATCCTGAAACTCCAGGGCCCACCAAGAGTCACCTTGTTAACCTGAGCTCAGGTGTGGTCCCAGGGCCCACTGTGAATAATAAAGACACTCCTAACATTCAGGAAATTCCAAAAGTTTAGAAAACCCATCCCAGGAATCCAGGACAAAGACTGAATAAATTATTATACAACAATATCCCATAACATGGCTATCATAGGCTGAAATATTTAAGTTGGACCTGACTAAAGGCAAGCACTTGGATGGCTAGGATTTTCCTTGGGTCCCAACCTACAATGAGTTTAGTGACTGCCTACAGTGCTGGGTGTGGAGGGAGGGCAGATTGTGAGACCACAACCAGGATCAACTGGAAAGAGTGATATGATTAACCAGCCATGACAGACTTAGCATAGAAGAGGATTAGAAGGGGAGGGTGAGAGCATGCATGTTTGGTACCTACTAACCCTGTGCTAAGGGATAAAGTTTTTAAAAAAGGAATAACTACCATATGACCCAGCAATCCCACTACTGGCCATATACCCTGAGAAAACCATAATTTAAAAAGAGACATGTACCTCAATGTTCATTGCAGCACTATTTACAATAGCCAGGACATGGAAGCAACCTAAATGCCCATCGACAGATGAATGGATAAAGAAGATGTGGCACATATATACAATGGAATATTACTCAGCCATAAAAAGAAATGAAACTGAGTTACTTGTAGTGAGGGGGATGGATCTAGAGTCTGTCATACAGACAGACTAGGGTGAAGTAAGTTAGAAAGAGAAAAACAAATACCGTATGCTAACACATATATATAAATCTAAAAAAAAATGGTACTGATGAACATAGGGGCAGGGCAGGAATAAAGATGCAGATGTAGAGAATGGACTTGAGGACACGGTGGGAGGAGGGGGAAGCTGGAGTGAAGTGAGGGAAGCATTGACATATATACACTACAAAATGTAAAGTAGATGGCTGGTGGGAAGCAGCAGCATAGCACAGGGAGATCAGCTGAGTGTTTTGCGATGACCTAGAGGGGTGGGATAGGGAGGGTGGGAGGGAGGCTCAAGAGGGAGGGGACATGGGGATATACATATGCATATGGCTGATTCACTTTGTTGTACAACAGAAACTACACAGCATTGTGAAGCAATTATACTCCAATAAAGATGTATTAAAAAAAAAAAAAAGGAGGACTTTCCTGGTGGCGCAGTGGTTAAGAATCCACCTGCCAATGCAGGGGACACGGGTTCAAGCTCTGGTCTGGGAAGATCCCACATGTTGTGGAGCAACTAAGCCCGTGCGCCACAACTACTGAGCCCACGTGCCACAACTACTGAAGCCCGCGTGCCTAGAGCCCGTGCTCCGCAATAAGAGAGGCCACCACAATGAGAAGCCCACGCACTGCAATGAAGAGTTGCCCCCGCCCACCACAACTAGAGAAAGCCCACGCGCAGCAATGAAGACCCAACACAGCCAAAAATAAATAAATTTAAAAAAAATTTTTAAAAAGGGAATAACCTCAGAGTAATAAAAATGATAATACTGTTTGCAAAGACTGCTCATTAGAACATGTAAGACCCATCCCACTTTAGTTCCCATCCTAATGCCATGTAGCAAGTACCATGTTTAACCCTCGCCAGCCAGGTCATATCTTTTTATTTCTCCTCCTTAAAATCTAGACTCATGAAAGGAAGACTCAGAAAGAGATGGGAGTGCCTCACCTGGCCTCTGAATTCTGATTTCCAAGCTAAGGAATCATTTCTACCCCAAATGACTGTCCTAGTGAATGTGGGTCCTTTTAGGGACTGTCACATCAACCCACATCTGGGCCGATATGCACTAGTCGCCGTACCAACTGTTGAGTTAATCGAAACGCTTCATACAGGTTGGTTAAAAAAAATTGCTGCTCCCTACTTCTGGGATGCACTTCTACCATTCTGAATTTCTACCCCATTCAGGACATGGAAGCAACCTAAATGTCCATCGACAGATGAATGGGACCTCCACTGGGACCAGGATGGCTACCTACAATAATTTTTACAGCCCTGTGCAAAACAAAAAGGCAAGACTCCTTGTTTAAAAATTGTTGAGAATTTCAAGACAGTGTCAGCTGAGCATTAAACCAAGCACAAGACCCTCTGAACACATGGGGATCTATACACCTGCACAAGTCACACAGCCACAAAGCCAGCCCTGCCCAGGACCCCTCCACACCTCCTCACAAGCTAAGGAAAGGGCTGATCCTGGCACAGATGGGGCCTCCAGGACCTCATCCAGCTGCATGGCCAGCATCCTTCTGATGAATTGTAGTTGACACAACACTTCTCCTGCTTACCCCCTCCCCACCAATGCAGGAGGAGCAGGGAGCATGAGCAAGAAATAAATCCGTTTTAAAGATACTAATGGAAGGTTGATTGTTACTGCAGCATGACTCAGTGCATCCTGACTAATACACACCGATACCCTACAAATTCTTACTTTTTTTTTTTTTTTTTTTGCGGTACGCGGGCCTCTCACTGTTGTGGCCTCTCCCGCTGAGGAGCACAGGCTCCGGACGTGCAGGCTCAGCGGCCATGGCTCACGGGCCCAGCCGCTCCGCGGCATGTGGGATCTTCCCGGACCGGGGCACGAACCCGCGTCCCCTGCATCGGCAGGTGGACTCTCAACCACTGCGCCACCAGGGAAGCCCAATTCTTACATATTTTGACAGTCACCATGCCCATGTGGTTGTCTCCTTGATGCCCAAACAGGACAAGCAGAGTTGTTTTCTTGGAAGGAACATGACTTGACTCTGTTATCAGAAACCCGCAGAATTATACAAGGCACAGCTATATTACCCAACAGGATTTTTAACATGTGAACTTTGCCAGTAAACTCGTTTTAATAGGTCACCACAAAGTTAAAGGACTTATGTTTTCATTGGAAGTTTTCCTCCTTAAGAAAGTGCCAACATCCTCTCACTGCTGGATCTGAGGTGAGGCAGCCCAAGAAGGAGGAAGGGAAGGAAAGCAGACTGGTTCAACTTTTATTGATTTGTGAGGATAATCTCCTTCCCGGAGGGGTATTGGGTGAGCAGAAGAAAAGAACAAAGCTGAGAAGTACTGGCCTCCTCTGGAAGCTCCCAGCCTCTCCCCACTCCTCCTCCAACCCAGCACAGAGGTGGGTACAGGCTGTAGAGCATTTGGGGGGGGGTTGTTTTTGGTTTTTGCGGTATGCGGGCCTCTCACTGTTGTGGCCTCTCCCGTTGTGGAGCACAGGCTCCGGACGCGCAGGCTCAGCGGCCATGGCTCACGGGCACAGCCGCTCCACGACATGTGGGATCCTCCCAGACAGGGGCACGAACCCGTGTCCCCTGCATCGGCAGGCGGACTCTCAACCACTGTGCCACCAGGAAAGCCCGTATTTGGGTTTTACAACTAAACGTAGTCATAGGAATTTTTAGGGCAGTGAAACTATTCTATATATGATACTATAATGGTGAATCCATATCATTATACATTTTGTCAAAGCCCATAGAATGAACAACACAAACAGAGGCCTCTAATATAAACCAGAGACTCTAATAACCAGGTATTATTGGTTCATCAATTGTACCTAATGTACCACACTAATGCAAGATGGTCATAACAAGGGAACCTTGGTGTGGGTGAGGGTGTGTGTGGGAACTCTGTATTTTCCATTCCATTTTTCTGTAAACCTCAAACTGCTAAAAAAAAAAAAAGAGCCTATTAATTGAAAAACTAATAATAAATGTATATTAGAGGAAATGCTCTCATTCTTGCTTCTGTCTGCCTGTTGTTACTCTTTCTCAGGCAGACATGTCCTAACCAACAGACTGGAAAGATAAAGAGGAGGTTTTGTTGTGAGCTCAGGAGAAAGGCCAAAAGATGGCCTCGGACCCAAGGCCACCATGTACAACTGCCCAAGGCACCTTGTGCCACTGCACAAGGGCACCACGTCAAAGAAGGAACGGTGTCCTTGTTGACATTACAGCTTTGTGTACTTATTGTGCAAAATCCAAGAGGTACATTTCCCTGTTTTGCTCAAGGCTAGTAGCCCTGTCTAGGCCCTAAACCTTTCCAAGGTGAAGAGGTGGGCCATGGGGCCCAACCTTGCCGACCCACCTGGAGGCAGCTTTGGGGTTTGGGGAATAAAAGCCCTTCTGCATTTACCTTTCTTCAGAACTTTGAGGTGTGGCAGGTCGTGGGGAGACCCGTGCATGGGAAGCCCAGAATCGGACCTAAACGCAAAATCTGAAGCCCTGTCCCCCGGGTGTAGAGAAGGAGAGATTTCCCAGATCTGGTTCAGCCACAAGGTCAGGAGGAGCTGAGTAGTGCTGCTTCCTGAATGGCGGAACGAATGTCACATATGACAGCATAAGTGGCTTCGGGATGCTGACATGGCCGGGGGTGTAAAAGGCTGAGCGCCTGTAGCCCTTACCGCCTCCACCCAGGTTGCCGAGAGCACGGAGTCTCCTGCCTGCCCACTGGAGGTACAAAGGGGAGTGGCGTCCATCCATTCATCACCACCTTTCATGCGGCTTGTGTGCTGTTTCGAGATCAAGGCCAAGTAGGCGCCCTGAGCGCACACATGCCTGTCCCCTGCACTTGACTTCAGGTGTGGCCTCGGGCAGGAGACGTGGGGTTGGCTGTGGCAGCTCAGGTGCATGGGCAACTCTCTCCGTATGGATAAACGTCTCTTAGCCCACTAGCATATGTACAGTGATGCTTTGTAGGAAAGAAGTTTAGGAGGAAACAGTGGCAATAACATTTTGGAAGCGGGAAAGTAAACCAAGGAGGAATAACTGGCCGAGCGGTCTTTTTAGCCCAATCCCAAGTCTGACTTGGAAAAGGATAGAGCAAATGTTTCACGCCGCAGAATCCTCAAACGGAGGAAGCGGGAGCCCCAGGGACTTCTGGATCCGGCAGGCAGATCACGTGTCATTAGGTCAGGACTAGGAGAAGCGCTGTTCGAGGAGTAGTCAATGTATGTAAATATATGTTTATATATGCAAACAGAGCTAGGATATGCAAATTACCTTGGACTTACCATAAGCAGTGTTTGCACTGGGTAAGCAATCTCTGAGTGTCTGCTGTTACTACATTTTATTCCACTGGGCACCTACCCCCCTCTCACCACAGCAGAAATCTGGAGTTTTACCCTCTGGAGAGGGTAACAGAGTGGGCCTCTGGGTTGAGGACCAAGGCACAGTGCAGTGTGGGGTGCAGAACAGAAGGACGGAGGACTCATGCCATTAATTTCTTCCACTCCACCCCCAGGCTGTGCTGTGTGGCTTGTGGGATCTTAGTACCCCGACCAGTGATCAAACCTGCGCCCTCCTGTGCCTCGGCAGCGAAAGCGTGGAGTCCTAACCACTGGACCGCCAGGGAATTCCCTCATGCCATTAATTTCTAAATTCAGGGAGTCCCAGCTCTTCTTGCCGCTCAGGGTCCAGACATGCTGGCAGCCTGACCCCACATTCCGGGAAGATTCCTCTCTGGGCAGTCTGTGCAGCTCTGAGCTGCGCGGGAAACAACCCACCCAGATCCCCTACAATATGGTCAAGCTCTGTCTATACATGCTTGACTGATGAGGAAGTGCCATCTGAGATGGGCCTTGGGAGGCTTTAAGAGGGAAGTTAAAGAAATTGGGGTGGAAGGAATAGTATAACAAGTGTGCAGATACAGGATAGTTGAGGCCTTTGAGAGAGGCAGTGGGAGCGTGCTGGGCTAGGGAGAAGGGAGAATTAGGAGATGAGTTTGGAAAGGGTGTCTGGGACCAACAGGTGTCTGACAAAGCCACCGGGGTGATCAGGGCAACGGGGTTCACCTGCAGTTCAAATGCCCCTTTCTGAGCCTTGCGCCCCAACCTGGGGCTGCATCAGCCAGTGGAAACAGTGCGTCTGGCTTTGGGTCTGTGCTGGCTGTTGCCCTGGGGACCAGATGGAAGAAAGCTGAGCTCAGGAGATGGAAGTTATTTCAGTAGATAATGAGGAGCCTGATGAGAGTTTGGAAACAGGCGAGTGACATACAGAATTGAGTTAGACTTGAGAGAAGAATTAATTTATGAGCCAGATGCTGAGAAAGACGATGCAGGACTACACCAAGGAGAACTGGAAAACTCTGATGAATCAGTGTCCATATTTATAGGATAAAGAAGAGATCAGGGACTAGAAAACGGAAATCACTCAAAAAGGAATTGAGCCCTTTGGATAGGAAGCAAGAGCTCTGATGGAATGCAGGAGGAAGGATTAAGCAAGAGGGAAAGAAAGCAGGTGCCAGCCTATCCCATGGAAACAAGCACCTTGAACTTGACAGGCGACTGCAAACGTTACTAAACTTTTTGGTAGTTTTCTCCCCCTTAACCAGCCTAACAAAGGAATGAAAGGAGAGAATTATTTCCCTTTCCCACTGCTGTGGTGTTTTCAGCTTTCCAACTGAAAACAGCCTCATGGAAGCATCAGCTTGTTCCAAGAAGCTGACCAATGGAGGAAGTTTGGGAAGTTGGGTTTCCCAGCGGGTGTCTTGTCCTTGGAAATTCTTTTCCCCTCAGGCTTCTGCACAAGAACTTCCCTGATGACGTAGATAACAAGGTCTGTCCTTTCATGAGGAGAGAGATGGCAATGCCAGCAAAGTCTCCCGTGAAGGAAGCAGGACCCTCAGAAGTCCCTCTTCTCCACCTGCCTGCAAACTTGAAATTTATTCCCTATTCTTTTCTCTGATTAAAGACATGGGAGGTCTTGGTTACAAATGCAAATAATTGTCCGGAAACGGAAATGAGAAGATCGTTACTAACCATTCACACGTTGGTTCATGTAGCAGGGCCCGAAGGAAGGAAAGGGTTCCAGAGTAAATATTAGTAACATATACTGATCAGGCTTTAGAGTAAATTGAAGACGTTCACACTTATCAACTCGATCCTCAAGGTCACACTGAGGACCCTATAGGATTATTATCTCCCTCTGACAGCTGAGGGAGTCAAGACCCAGAGAAGTTAAGTGACTTGCCCAAGAATACACAAGTAGTTGATGTTGGGAGAATTAGGACTTGAGGTCCCGATGTCCAGTTTGGTGCCCTTTCCCACGTGTGGAGCTGTGACAGTCTGGGTTATGTGTGGTGGAAGGGTCCAGAGGACCTTGGGCACACCACCACCTGCTAGGGTTGAAGCCACAGTTAGGCTCCTCTAAATTTCACCCATTGCCAAGGCCTCTTCCTTCAGCTGAGTGAGACACAGTAAAGAGAAGAGAATAGTGGGCAGTAAAATCCTGGCCACACATCAATCCCCAAACCCCACCCTGCAACCCAGTTCTTTTCCTCTAAAGGAGACAGTCCTGGAGAGCCAGCCCTACAATCACTACACGCTCCAGATTTCCCTGCCAGAGCCGATATTGCTGTCTAAGAACTTGGCCCCTTTTGGGGAACTCTGTCCTCCTGACGTGTGACCACTTTAGCTCACAGTCCAAGGTCCCTGAGGTGCTCAGAGCAGGGAGTTGACTGACCGTGGGTCAGCCCACCATCAGTGGTAAACACGGAGGCCGCTCTGGATGCTCTCCAGAAAGGACTTTGCCCCCCAAGCTCAGGCCCTGGACAGACGCTCACAGGAACGATGTCTGAAAGAGGCAATAACATGGCGATGACTCTGGATTCAAACACCTAGATCCCAAATAAGCTGCCTCTGAGGCCAACACGACCCTTCCTCAAGGCCCCCATGGGAGATCCATACAGACAGGAAAAGCCCAGCAAGAATAGTTGATAACTTGCGGGGGATTTGACCCAACCTCAGACGTGGAGCTCAACAAGGCCACCTTCCTCTTCAAGGCCAAAGGAAGGAAGCGGGGAAGCCAAAGTGTTCTTTGGAGCTGAGTCCCTCTGGGAATTCAAGGAGAGCTCTGAGGCTCCCCCCCGACCCTCCCCCACCCCACTCCCCAAGGGACACACTCACTCAACAGTTTGCACATGATTACTGGGGTTTATAGGGCCGGTGCTGCCCATCTAAGGACCTCAGTTAGAGGACCCCGGACCCATAATGAAACTGGATGACCACTTCCTTGCCCCTTTCCCTCAGGCCTCCCAGGGGAAGAATAAGAGAATGGGAAGAGGCCCCCCCGGGATCCCACCCTTGACTCAGACCATCTTATCAATATAGCATTTGAAAATAAATAATCACTAAAAATGACCAGGATAGGCATTCACCTTGGACTCATCAGAGCATCTTTCACACTTTGATGCTCTTGATGGGCCCCATGAATGCAATTTAATTCGACATAGCACAATGAAGGGGCTATTTGAGTCAGAAAGAGAAATCTAGCAAGACCATTCGTAGAAGCAGTCATAGTGTCGTCAGGAAAACACATACACAACTAGTCACCATTCAGGCCAGTGTTAAGTTAGAGTTTTGGGAGAATAGGGGAGGCATGATTCTTTCTGGATAGAGGAGAAAAGTTAGGCAGCGAGCATATATAGAGGAAGAGGTGTTTGGGTCAGGCCTTTGGGCCTCCCCTGGGCAGGCCCCCTGATCAAAGCAGAGAGGTGAAATGCAGGTGTGTCTGAGAAAAGGCAAGTACTCTGGGAGGGTAGACGCAGGACACACGTGAGTGTCGGGTTAGGGGAAGGAAGGAATGAGCCAGCTGTGATCCAGGTACATCTGGGGCCCTGCAACAGATGGAGCAGGACAGGGAAGGGAGTGTAAGAGAGAGATTACTAAGGGGACTCGCAATACAGTAAGTCCCCTACATACGAACGAGTTCCATTCCAAGAGCTCATTCATTAAGTCCAATTTGTTTGCAAGTCCAACAAAGTTAGCCTAGGTACCCAGCTAACACAATTGGCTATATAGTACTGTACTGTAGTAGGTTTATAATACTTTTCACACAAATAATACATAAAAAACAAACAAAAAATAAAGAAAACATTTTTAATCTTACAGTACCTTGAAAAGTACAGTAGTACAGTCCAACAGCTGGCATAATACAGGGCTGGCATCGAGTGAACAGGCAAGAAGAGTTACTGACCGGAGGAGGGAGGGGAGGTGGGAGATGGTAGAGCTGAAGGATCCTCAGCAAGAGGAGACGGAGGGCAAGCTGCAATGCCACTCACGCCTCGCGTTGACGGCACAGGTTCTGGTTCCGTGCTGGAACCAGCTGCACATTCGCATCTTTGAAAGTTCGCAACTTGGAGGTTCATATGTAGGGGACTTATTGTATTGAACACTCGGGCACTGTTATCAGAACTGACCAGTTTCTCCCCTGAGAAGTAACATTTACGGTGAGAAGTGCATTGAATCAGGGAGACCATTCCTAGCTCTGGCACTCACAGCTGGGGGACCTTGGATGAGTGTGTTCCCCCCTGGGTGTCAGCTAGCACCTGTACAGGTACCATTGGTGATGTTTGACATCGCATCCCTCCTAGCAGGAAGCAGGTGGCCCCATGAAAGGGAGAAGTTGAGGAGGGCTCAGGGAAGGGATTGTTGACAAAGGGATGGGCACAATTAAGGGTGCCAACAGGAGGCGGTAAAATGACAGGGACTTGCAACATCTGGAAGCCATGACCACTCCTCGACCTGAAGGGATGTGTTGAGAAGCTAGAAGCTGGTGTACTGAATTAAGAATATGCCGATTATGGGGCTTCCCTGGTGGTGCAGTGGTTAAGAATCCGCCTGCCAATGCAGAGGACGCAGGTTCGAGCCCTGGTCCGGGAAGATGCCACATGTCACGGAGCAACTAAGCCCGTGTGCCACAACTACTGACCCTGCGCTCTAGAGTCTGCAAGCCACAACTACTGAGCCCGCGTGCCACAACTACTGAGCCCACATGACGCATCTACTGAAGCCCCCCATGCTCTAGAGCCATGCTCCGCAACAAGAGAAGTCATCACAGTGAGAAGCCCATGCACCGCAACCAAGAGTAGCCCCAGCTCGCCGCAACTAGAGAAAAACCCGCACGCAGCCATGAAGACCCAATGCAGCCAGAAATAATAAATAAATTTAAATAAATTAATTTTAAAAAAAGAATATGCCAATTATGACCTGCTGAATGAGGAGACAGAACCACTCTTCAGGGGGGCATGGCCCGGAGCTCCCTCAGCATCCGAGCTCCCACTTCAAGGAAGTGAAACCCGTGGGGTCAGCTTGATTGAAGGCACAGTTCTAATACACCCACACGAAGGAAATAGAGTCATAAGATTTATTATTCACAAGATTCTAGAAGCTGGGGGAGGGGCAGTCCTACATCCCAGGTCATGAGCAAGCAGGACAGAGAGAGCAGGGTAGCAAGCTGGGGTGCAGGTCACTAGGCTTTCCGGGGCTTAACTCTAAATGGTTATTTTAAAGCTGCCTCTGGGGATTCCCTGGCGATACAGCAATTAGGACTTTGTACCTCCACCACTGTAGGTCTGGATTCGACCCCTGGTCGGGGAACTAAGATCCCACAAGCCATGCTGCATGGACAAAAAACAAAAACAAGCAAAAAAAACTGCCTCGCAAAGCGGGAACTTAGGGCGGGCAACCTAAACTCAAGTCCATAACTAAAATGTCCACACTCTGGGTGTGAGCAGGGTCATCATACTGTAAAATGTCTAGGCAGTAACTCAGAAAAAAAAAAAAGTTGTTTTTCTCATCACAAGGGGCAAGAAGATGAAACTATTAGCTGTGAGAGAGGGTCTGCCTGACCAGATCTGCGGCCTTTGATAGAGAATGTGGCCACTGCCAACTGGGGAAGGGCAGGGCAGAGGCCAGGGGCATGAGTACCCTGACCTCTAGCTACCCTCCAACGCCTCGCAGCTGAACCCACACGCAAAAGCCAGAAGACAAGGGAGCTGCTTGAGGCAGTCTGCAGGGGTCAGCTTCCCAGACAGAGCAAGGCGGGGATGGACCAAGAGGAGACATGGAGAATATATCACACAGGAAGCAGGCTGACAAATTTATTTAAATAGTTATGTGTTAATTTTTTTAAATATCTGTCTCATGTTCGAAGAGGAGGTTATTTGAAACTGTCGTCTTTCTTTTTAAGCTTTTAAAAAATATATATTTATTTTTTGGCTGCGTTGGGTCTTAGTTGCGGCACGCAGGATCTTTCACTGAGGCACGCGGGCTCTTCATTGCAGGACGCAGGCTTCTCTCTAGTTGTGGCGCGTGGGCTTCTCTCTCTCTAGTTGTGACACAAGGGCTTATTTGCCTTGTGGCATGTGGGATCTTAGTTCCCCTGCCAGGGATCAAACCGGCATCCCCTGCATTGCAAGACAGATTGTTAACCACTGGACCACCAGGAAAGTCCCCATGTGTTTATTTTAATGTGTAATAGAAAGAGCATAGCTAGCACATCAAAGCTATCTGTTCACAGCTGTCATTGCTTAAGGTAAGGCGGAAGCAGATCTTTAAATGATAAAAAGTTAGACAGTGGAAAGAAAAATATTAAGTGATGGTAACGTGGTACAAGAACATGGCAAAAATCACAGCGATGGCATTTGTACAGTTGAAGTTTGGGTAATTCTGGGCTGGATGATACATAAGATTTCTTCCACCTCTGACTCTCATTGAGTTTCTAAGTGTCTCCACGTAGCTATACTGAGTACAAGAACTATGTCAGATCATCTAGGTTCGGTAAAATGTTGTGATCACGAGTGACAGGGTGGGATGACAGCGGGACTCCTAGTGACTTCACTACTCCCTTAAGACTCTTCTTCCTCTTCTTGAAGGTTAAAAAAAGGCACAAGGCCACCAAAACACATGAATAAGACCATTTACAGCATCACTATTTGTTATAGTCTCAAATTTGAAACAATCCAAATGTCAATCAAAGGGATAAAAAATTTGTCATATATCCACACTAGGCAGCAATGAAAAGGAATAAATTTAAGCTGCATTCGGCAACACAGATGAAACTCACCAACCTAACACTGAATGAAAGGAACCAGGCACAGAGTCCATACAGTGGGATTTCTTTTGTATAAAGTTCAAAAACAGGCTAGGGCTTCCCTGGTGGCGCAGTGGTTGAGAGTCCGCCTGCCGATGCAGGGGACATGGGTTCGTGCCCCAGTCCGGGAAGATCCCACATGCTGCAAAGCGGCTGGGTCCATGAGCCATGGCCGCTGAGCCTGTGCGTCTGGAGGCTGTGCTCCGCAACAGGAGAGGCCACAACAGTGAGAGGCCCGAGTACCGCAAAAAAAAAAAATAATAAAGGCTAAAATCTATGAGGTAGAAATCAGAAGAGTGGCTGCCATTGCAGAGGGGAGGGTGGAGGTGGTGACCAGAAAGGAGTCGTGAGGCAGGCTTTGGGAATGTAGGCTACATTCTCTTTCTTGACATGGTATCTTCACTGAGTCAGAATTCACTGAGCTGTACAGTTGTGATTTTTGAACTTCTTGGTTGGTATCCTATACTTCAGTAAAAAGTTTAATTTTAAGTATATGGAAAATAGAAAAGCTGTGATTATTCCCTTGTTGATCCTAGTAAAATGGCCACAAAGGATGAATTGTCCCTCTGGGATAAGCAGAAGTGACATGTCCCTGATGGTTGAAGGAAATTGATGGGAATTGTCTTAGGCTTGGGTCTAAAAAGCATGTCTCTAGAGGTGATTTACTTCTTACAGGGATCTGAGAGAGCTACCAACCTAGGACCACTTTAAAAGGTTTTTGGTTCCGAAGGTGATATGAACTCCAGCCCCAAACCTGTATGAGTGCAGGCTTTTGGTTGAGAATTCTCAGGGGAAATTTTCCTTTTTATTTTGGTTCCACTCTGAACTAAAATTAGGTATCTTAAGGCAAGTAATTACCTATAGTGAGTATTCCACTGCTTCCCTTGGGGAGCGAAATCTGACTACACCCATTGAAACTTCTACCCTTTGAGGGTTCTGGGGTACCCATAAGGATCGCCATTCTAATCTCACATTCTGCTTCAGCCTAGGTTTTGTCTCCCCTCTCCAATCTACTTGACAAGAATTAACAGGTGGCTCCAAGGCAAACTCTGGTTCCCGCTCACCTCTCTGTAGTCACATTTTTCCATTGTTTCTGCCTCAGAGGGGCAGCTCAGCCTTCCTGTAAAAATACACCTTTGATAGTTTCCTCAGCATCTTAAGGATTTTTTAAAATAACTTTATTTATTTAATTAATTTATTTTTGGCCGCATTGGGTCTTCATTGCTGCGTGCGGGCTTTTCTCTAGTTGCAGTGAACGAGGGCTACTCTTCGTTGCGGTGCATGGGCTTCTCATTGCAGTGGCTTTTCTTGTTGCGGATCACGGGCTCTAGGTAAGCAGCCTTTAGTAGTTGTGGCACACGGACTCAGTAGTTGTGGCTCGCGGGCTCTAGAGCGCAAGCTCCGTAGTTGTGGCGCACGGGCTTAGTTGCTCCGTGGCATGTGGGATCTTCTTGGACCAGCGCTTGAACCTGTGTCCCTGCATTGGCAGGTGGATTCTTAACCACTGCGCCACCAGCATCTTAAGGATTTTTGACTTGGCAGATTTCTCCAGAATTTAGCCTGCCATGTTGCTGGAAACATGGCATTCACTTTTCTATTTTCACTCTCCAACGGTCTCTCGCAATCCTTTGCTAATCCCATTTCCTCTTCTTGGATTGATCTTCCTCGTCTTCTCCATTTGCTAAATCCTACTGTGGCAGGCAGAATTCTAAGATGGCTCCCCAAATCCCAAGCCTCTCGTGTACACACACTTTCTCCTGGTTATTCAATCAAACACGAATCTAGGTGTTGCTGTGAAGGGATTTTCCAAATGTAATTATTTCCCAAATCAGTTAATCATTTTTTAAAAAAAATATTTATTTATTTATTTGGCTATGCCGGGTCTTAGTTGCAACACGTGGGATCTTCATTGCCGCATGTGGTATATTCTTTGAGGCATGAGGGATCTAGTTCCCTGACCAGGGATTGAACCCAGGCCCCCTGCATTGGGAGTACAGAGTCTTAACCGCTGGACCACCAGGGAAGTCCCCCAAATCAGCTGATCTTAAAATAAGAAGATTTTTCTGGGTGGGCCTGACTTAATTACGTGAGATTTTTTTAAAGCAGAGAGTTTATCTGACTGGTAGCAGAAGGGATAGTCATGGAGCTGTGCTCTGGCTGGCCTGGAAGAAAGCAAACATCCATGTTGTGAACTTCCTATGGGGTCAACAAAGCAAGGAACTGTGGGCGGCCCCTAGGAGCTGAGGGTGGTCCTTGGTCCACAGCTAGCAAAAAACATGAGGACCGCAACCCCGGAACAGCAAGGAAATCAGTTCAGCCAAAAACCAGTGAACTTGACTGAGGACCCAGAGCCCACATGAGAACTGCAGTCAAGGCCAACACCTTGATTTCAGTCACGTGAGATCCTGAGCAGAGAATCCAGTCACACTGTACCTGAACTTAAAGTGTGAGATAATAAATTGGTGTTGTTTTAATCTGCTAAATTTGCGGTGATTTATGCAGCAACAGAAAATGAATACAGCCCCAAATGAATGTACCTGCCAGTCTACCTACCCTACCTTTTGATGCCAAATTCAAGTTTCACCCCTCCAAGAGATGTCCTTGAGCTCTGAGGCAGATCCAGCCACGTCCCCTTGATGCTCCCTTGGCGCTTTGTTCATTGTCTTTCTCTTATATCTCGTGGCGTGACTGGTTTTGTTTGCTCATTTGTTTCTCAAGTGTCTTTCTCTTTAGTTAGACCATTTGGTCCTGAAGGCCCTGAAGGTCCTGAAGGGCAAGGACCATGTCTTAGGTGGGCTCTGGAGTCTGATAGCCTGGGTTCAAATCCTGACATTGCTACTTCTTAGCTATGTGATCTTGTGCAGGTTATTTCCTTTCCCTAAGTTTCCCCAGGCCTCAACTTCCTTAGATAAGACATCCCTCACCTCAAAGGGGAGTTGTGAAGATAAAACACAGCCCTGACCAACACCTTGATTAGCATAATACCATATACTACTAATAATTAAGGCACATAATAGGCACTTGGCAAATGTTTGTGCAATGCACATAGGGGTGGAGGATGGACGGAATGAGGGCCTGCTTGAGTCTCTGTGTGTGAAGACGTGTCCCACAGCTTCCAAAAGGATTCAGTCTGGGCGGAACTGTTTCTTCAATAAGCCGCCCTCTGCCAACAGACAGCCCCTCCTGATGGAACGTCTCTTTCCCTCCCTTGTGTTTTACTTCTGCTGCTCCCTTGATTGTTCACAGGAAACATTCCCAGTAAAACCTCAAGGGACCAACTTTCTTTGTGCTTTGGGGCAGCAGAGAGAGTCTGTGTTGTTTTGGCTGCAGCCGTGCTCCAGCCCCTTGGGGCTGCGGGAGGCACAGCACCTCCGGAGGACTCGGATGGGGCTCGAACAGAAGGTGAAGCACACCAGGGGGAAAAGACAAAGACAGTGCCTGGGTCAGAACCCCCGTGAGGTGGTGGTGGAGGGCGAGGGATTCCTGAACCCTCACCTCACCTTCATCCTCAGTCGTGGCTGCTACAACTTCCTTCCCTTCTTTCCCTCTGGCCGCTTACAAAAGAGTTGCATCAGCATCACCACGAACAGCTTCAAGGATGTCAGGCCCTGGGGAAGGCACAGCTTCTGTCTTGGTGTCAGATGAGAGCCATTTGGCAGGTGAAAAGAAACAGGCCATCTGGAGAGGCCTCTGAGACCTCGGTAATTTGAACCAATGACTCCCCGCATTTTTATTTATTGTAAAAAACATTTAGCAACATGGAAGGACATTCCTTAAAAAGGAAGAAAAGATTATTCATGATCTCTCCACCTTAATGCCACAGCTGGTTTCTTTTTCCAAGTTATCTTCCAGTTTTTGGCCACATGATAGAAATTTGCATACAATCTGTATCCTCTTTTTGTTGTTGTTTTTTCACTTAAGTTCTGTCTTAAGCCTTTTCCAGTGTTGGAATAATCTTCACATTTGTCTCTCTCCCTCTCTCTCTCTCTCTCTCTCTCTGTTTTTTAACTGCAAATATTCCAACCAATTTGATTGAGGCGTAATTAATGATTCCTTAACCCTACCGGATGTTGTTCACTCCCCTGAATCTTTGAAGTTGACTCCTGGCAAAGCTGGAAATGAAAGGAAGTTTGTTTCCTAGGCCCATCTGCATGCCTTACAGATCTTACTTCCCTGCTAGCAATTTTAGCCCAAGAGTTCTCTCGCCGTGGGAGAAATCTGCTCTCCAATCCCAACCTGCAAAGCCTTGCCCCCATTCGATAGGCTATGAAAAAAATAAGAATATAGTTCTACTTTTTTCTCAACATAAAAGTGATACATGCTCATGTTATCCAATCTGAGAATACATAAAAGCAAAAGAAAATAAAAATCTGCTATAATTTTCCTATTCAAGATCAGCTGCACTGTTCCTTGTTCCTCTCAAAAATGTTGTCAGTTTTGACGTCACTCATCTGTGCTAGGTTCCTTTCCTCCCAGACCCTACTCTGCCTTCCAAGTTCACTTTAGAAGCTAATTTGTGTTGCAGTGATGAGGCCTGAATGAGTAAACCCTAGAAAGTATATTATCCTGAGGCCTTAGGCACCTGTTGAGGAAAAAAAGAAATACACACAAACAGGTACGTAATGCATCAATTGCGGCACCTGAAGTTGGCTAGTTTAACCACAGTGGAATTCGTTGGCTCATAAAACTGGAATGTGTAGAAGTAGGATGGGCTGCAGGTCTGGTTTGATCAAGTGGCTCAAAATGTCAAAAAGGAAATGACTTCTTTCTAACCTCTCTCTCTGCTTTCTCCACAACATTATTTTCTTCTTAAGGTAAGTTCTTCTTACTTGGCTGCCTTATCAGCAATTTCTAAGACTACGTATTGCCTGGCTCCTGTCTAACAGGATATGAGAGCATCTCTTTCTCACTACTTGATAAATTCCTGGGATCTCCTCTGATTGGATCAGTCTTGTTCCTATGGCCACCCATAAACCAATCCTAGTGGCAAGGAGGATGAGACCATCATGGGTGGCTGAAACTAGTAGGTCTTAAACTATAGTCTCAGAACCCCTTTACACTCACAGAAATTAACGAGGCGACCAAAGAATTTTTTTTTTTTTTTGTGGTACACGGACCTCTCACCGCTGCAGCCTCTCCCGCTGTGGAGCACAGGCTCCGGACGTGCAGGCTCAGTGGCCACGGCCCATGGGCCCAGCCGCTCCGCAGCATGTGGGGTCTTCCCGGACCGGGGCACGAACCCGTGTCCCCTGCATTGGCAGGCGGACTCTCAACCACTGCGCCACCAGGGAAGCCCCCAAAGAATCTCATGAAAATTATGGAGATTATATCTATTGATACTTGCCAAATTAGAAATTAAATTCATCGACACCGAAGAAATACGAAGGATCATAAGAGATTACAATGAACAATTTTATGCCAATAAAAAGGACAACCTAGAAGGAATAGACAAATTCCTAGAAATGTACAATCTCCCAAGGCCAAACCAGGAAGAAATAGAAAATATGAACAGACCAATTTCCAGCAATGAAATTGAATCAGTAATCAAAAAATTCCCAACAAACAAAAGTCTAGGACCAGACAGCTTCATGAGTAAATTCTACCAAACATTTAGAGAAGAGTTAACACCTATCCTTCTCAAACTATTCCAAAAAATTGCAGAGGAAGGAATACTTCCAAACTCTTTCTGTGAGGCCAGCATCACCCTGATACTAAAACCAGAGAAAGATACCACACAAAAAATAAAATTACAGGCCAATATCACTGATGGGCATAGATGCAAAAATCCTCAACAAGATGTTAGCAAACTAAACTCAACAATACATTAAAAGTATCATACATTATGATCAGGTGGGATTTATCCCAAAGGTGCAAGGATAGTTCAATATCCACAAATCAATCAGTGTGATTCACCACATTAACAAATTGGAGAATAAAAATCATACGATCACCTCAATAGAGGCAGAATAAATTTTTGATGAAATTCAACATCGATTTTTGATAAAAACTGCCAACAAAGTGGGTATAGAGGGACCATACCTGAACATAATAATGACCATATATGACCAGCTCACAGCTAACATTATACTAAATGGTGAAAGCTGAAAACATTTCCTCTAAGATCAGGAACAAGACAAGGATGCCTACTCTTGCCACTTTTATTGAACATAGTATTGGAAGTCCTAGCCACAGCAATCAGACAAGAACAAGAAATAAATGGAATCCAAATTGGAAAGGAAGAAGTAAAACTGTCACTGTTTGCAGATGACATGATAATATACACAGAATATCCTAAAGATCCCACCAAAAACTACCAGAACTCATCAACGAATTTGGTAAAATTTCAGGATAAAAAATTAATACACAGAGATCTGTTGCATTTCAATACACTAATAGTGAACTATCGGAAAGAGAAAGTAAGAAAATAATCTCATTTACGATCACATCAGAAAGAATAAAATACCTAGGAATAAATCTAACTAAGGAGGTGAACAACCTCTACTTAGAAACCTATAAGATTCTGATGAAACTGAAGATGACCCAAACAAATGGAAAGATATACTCATAGATTAGAAGAACTAATATTGTTAAACTTACCAAGCTACCCAATGCAGTCTACAGATTCAAGACAATCACTATCAAAATACCAATGGCATTTTTCACAAAACTAGAACAAATAATTCTAAAATTTGTTTGGAAACACAAAAGACCCCAAGTAACCAAAACAGTCTTGGAAAAGAAAAACAAAGCTGCAGGTATTATGCTCCCTGATTTCAAACTATATTACAACACTTCAGTAAGCAAAACAGTATTGTACCGGCACAAAAACAGACACACAGATCAATGGAACAGAATAGAAAGCCCAGAAAGGAACTCACACTTATATGGGCAATTAATCTCTGACAAAGGAGGCAAGAATATATAATGGGGGAAAGAACGTCTTCAATAAATGGTGTTGGGAAAACTGGACAGCTACAGGCAAAAGGACCAAACTGGACTACTCTCTCACACCATGCACAAAAATAAATTCAAAATGGATTAAAGACTTAAATGTAAGACCTGAAAGGTCAAAGAGTATAGGCAGTATACTCTTTGACTTCAGTCTTAGTAATTTTCGGGGGATATGTCTCCTCAGGCAAAGGAAACAAAAGCAAAAATAAACAAATGGGACTACATCAAACTAGAAAGCTTTTGCATAGCAAAGGAAACTACCAACAAAATGAACAGGTCACCTACTGAATGGGAGAAGATATTTGCAGGCGATATATACAATAAGGGGTCAATATCCAAAATATACAAAGAATTCATACAGCTCAACATCAAGAAAACAAACAACAGATTAAAAAATGGACAGAGGATCTCAATAGACATTTTTCCAAAGAAGAAACACAAATGGCCAATACGCACATGAAAAGATGCTCAACGTTACTAATCATCAGGGAAATGCAAATTAAAACCACAAAGAGATACCATCACACCTGCCAGAATGACTATCATCAAAAAGACAACAAATAGGGCTTCCCTGGTGGCGCAGTGGTTGAGAGTCCGCCTGCCGATGCAGGGGACACGGGTTCGTGCCCCGGTCCGGGAGGATCCCACATGCCGCGGAGCGGTTGGTCCTGTGAGCCGTGGCCACTGAGCCTGCGCGTCCGCAATGGGAGAGGCCACAACAGTGAGAGGCCCGCATACCGAAAAAAAAAAAAAAAAAAAAAAAGACAACAAATAACAAATTTTTGGCGGAGATGTGGGGAAAAGGGAACCCTTGTGCACTGTTGCAGCCACTATGGAAAGCAGTATGGAGAATCCTCCAAAAACTGAAAATGGGACTACCATATGACCTAGCAATTCCACTCCTGGATAGTTATCTGAAGAAAATGAAAATATTAACTCAAAAAGATATATGAACCCCTATGTTCACTGCAGCATTATTTACAATAGCCAAGATATGGAAGCAACTTAAGCGCCCATCAATAGATGAATGCGTAAAGAAGATGTGAGATACACACACACACACACACTTCAATATTACTCAGCCATGAAAAAAGAATGAAATCTTGCCATTTGTGGTAACATATATGGACCTAAAGGGTATTATGCTAAGTGAAATAAGTCAGACAGAAAAAGACATAGACAGAAAAAGACATTTCACCTATATGTTGTATCTAAAAAACAAATGAACAAACATAACAAAACAGAAACGGAGTTATAGATACAGAGAACAAACAGGTTTTTGCCAGAGGGGAGAGAGGTGAAGGGAGGAAAGAAATAGGTGAGGGTGATTAAGAGATACAAACTTCCAGTTGCAAAATAAATGAGTAACGAGTATGAAATGTACAGTGTGGGGAATATAGTCAATAATTATTTAATATCTTTATACGGTGACAGATTGTAACTGGACTTATCATGGTGATCATTTTGAAATGTATAGAAATATTGAACCACTATATAACAGGAACTAACATAGTGTTGTAGGTTGATTATACTTTAAAAACAAGCAAACAATAAACAAGCAGACTCACAGAAAAAGAGATCAGGCTTGTGGTTACCAAACGCAGAGGATGCGGGGGAGGTGAATTGGATGAGAGCAGTCAAAAAGTACAAACTTCCAGGTATAAAGTAAATAAGTACTAGGGATGTAATGTACAACGTGATAAATATAATCAACACTGTTGTACATTATATATGAACACTGTTAAGAGAGAAAATCTTAAGAGTTCTCACCTTGAGGGAATAATTTTTTTTCCTATTTCTTTAATTTTGTATCTATATGAGATAATGGGTGTTCACTAAACTTATTATGATAATCATTTCATAATGTATGTAAGTCAAAGCATTATGCTGTACATCTTAAATATATACAGTGCTGTATGTCAATTATATCTCAATAAAACTGGAAGAAAAATTAAATTCTTTAAAAATAATAAAATAATTCATAAAAAATAACAAAATTACATGTTAATATGTTGGCAAAAAAGCCTATGTTTTCCAAAACAAAAAGATGGTGAGAAGAATGGCTTTTTTAAAAAACATATTTGCAAGTCTCTTTAAGTCTGGCTTAATAGAATTAAGCTGGATTTTCATATCTGCTTCTGTATTCAATCTGTTGAAAATTGTTTTGGTTAAAGTACGTGAAGAAAACCTCTTCACATTGACATGTAACTGGAAAAGTGAGGAATATTTTAATAGCCTTTTAGGATAATTGTGGATATTCTTCTTTGATAGTACACCAAAACTCTACAAGAGGTGATTTCTTAAAAGTTTGTTGTATTGTGGAATCTGAAACCTTATCTATGAACTTTTCATACTGTTAAATTAAAATCCATTGGGGAATTCCCTGGCAGTCCAGTGGTTAGGACTCCGTGCTTCCACTGCAGGCTGCAGGCGTTCAATCCCTGGTTGGGGAACTAAGATTCCCATATGCCACGTGGCTCGGCCAGTAAATAAATAAACAAGTAAAATCTGTTTTATATTAAAATATAAATAAAATAAAATAAAACCCATTGTCTGTCTTGCATTTAAAATGGATCTTTTACCCATACATGACTTTGTAACATCATGCATTAGCCATTTGGAAAACATCCATTCACTGAGTAAATGCAGGTCTTCCAAATATTGGCACACAATACATTATCCAATGTCCAAAAATCACCTTCATTTATATTATCATTGATCACATCAGAAAAGTCCTGAAATACTGACAAGCTGTCAAGCTGATGGTGATACAAGTTTTCTAAAATTCCAAATCCCTTTTGAAATCTGGAATTTTTTCACCGTTGGCAACAAGTAGTCAATTGTTGTCCTTGAAGAGACAGGATTGCCTAGTTGATTTTCAAAAAATGTCTACCAAATACCCAAGTTGAAATAACCATAATTTGTCAGCTGTTTTCTCAAGCAAAAATGGTGTTCCATGAAAAAAACAAAACAAAAACCAACCAGCTAGTTCAGCTTGCAACTCAAATGATTGCATGAGTGCTTCTCCTTACACAACCATCATACTTCAGTTTGCAGCAAAAGTGTTTTATGTGCAGTTTCCATTTTGCCATATAAAATATTTAAAAGGTGTGTACTCAAGAGAGATTGAGATTTTTTTTAATTATTTAAATTTTAAATTATTTATTTGGCTGCACTGGGTCTTCGTTGGTGCACGCGGCTTTTCTTTAGTTGTGGGCTACTCTTCATTGAGGTGCGTGGGCTTCTCATTGTGGCAGTTTCTCTTGTTGCAGAGCATGCGCTCTAGGCACGTGGGCTCAGTAGTTGGGGCTCACAGGCTTAGTTGCCCCGCGGCATGTGGGATCTTCCTGGACCAGGGCTCAAACCCGTGTCCCCTGCATTGGTAGGCAGATTCTTAACTGCTGCACTACCAGGAAAGTCCCAGAGATTGAGATTTTAATGAGGTAATCACATTTTTGCTGCTCCATCAAGAACATTCTTAAATGAAACCACATTTTTTTTCACCATGAATGTGTGGTGGTGAAAATACTCCTACAGTTGCATACCTTTTGCACACTTTTGCTTTTGCACCATCAGTGAGAAAGGTAAATAAAGTCTTAGATTATAATGAAATAATTTTGACTTCAGAGATACTCTGAAAGGTCCTCAGGGATCTGCTCCCCACCCCTGCCCCGCCAGCCAAGAGTCTGCAGACCATACTTTGAGAACCACCCACTTAGACCAATCGCAGCCCAGTCATAGAGCTAAGAGTGGGGCAGACTTACCTAAACCGTATGTTGCATCACAGAGGGGGAAGAGGGGATGGATGTTGGGGGCAGTGCCTGCTAGGAGAATGACCAAAGTAATGAGCATAAGGAACTAACGAATTACAAAATCATGGGTGCTGTCCCAGATTCACAAATAGCCCCACCATTTTGCTAGTCAGGGTCCAAAGGCTCTTCTGAGATCAGTCACTGACTTGAAGAGATTCGAGTTGAGGCTTTGAGATCTGGTGGCTGATTCTCATCTACCGTTTGGGGATCTCTGTCTTAACCCTGAACGGTAGTAACTAAGGGTGGCGGGGACTCCCCTGGTGGTCCAGTGGTTAAGACTCCGCGCTTCCACTGCAGGGGGTGCAGGTTAGATGCCTGGCCGGGGAACTAAGATCCTGCATGCCCTGTGGCGTGGCCAAAAGTAACTAAGGGCGACCCTGCAGCAGTGGAAAGGATGCTTAGGGCACGGCTTGTCTTGTTGCACAAGTGGGTCAGCTTCTCTCACTACCTTCCAAGCCAGAGTACTGCTGACCCCCATGCCAGCCATAAAGGGTGTCTGGGCCATGCCTGCCTCAGGGCTGGCTGAAATGCAGAGGTGGATGGATGAGGGTCCTGTCCAGGAGAGGACAATGGTGGTGATAAGGCCTCATCATGGTTCTGCTAGTGGTGGATTGACTGGAAGGTCAACTGTTCCTGCTCTAAATAAATACTTTCAAACAAGGTCTGGCTTTATGGACAAGGAGTATCTGGGAGAAAAGGGGAAAAGCCGCTGAGGCAAGTAGAGGTAAAGAGTATCTGATAATCAGGCAGGCCTCTGCTGGTCTCCAAGAGAGAGGGGGTGAGGTGCTCAGCATTTTCCTTGCAGCTGTCACTGACCCCACAGACAACAGACAGTTAGGTTGCTGCTCTGTTGGCCAGCCTTGGCCAACACACTGGATTCAGATCTCCTAGTGACAGCTTTTCCTCCAACATTTTCAAAATGCTCATGTGTCTTCAAATTAAAATAATCCAGAAACATTTTTACTACAAAATCCCTTTGAAAGGTGTGAAGGCAGAATCCTCCCACCCCTTCCTCTCCGAGATTTCCCTCCTGATTTTGTTACCCAGGTACCACAATTTTTTTTTCCCCAGCACCCCTGCCCGCACCGGGGGAAGAACACAGACAGCTCCAAACAGAGTTTGCAGCTATACAAACCGTGTGCAAGCTGTTGCACAAAAAGAGTGACAAGACTCTCGGTGTATGCAAATATATTTTGCTCCTTGTCTAGGATCTTCTTTTTCAAACGGGAACTGGAACCGGTATCACAGGCACATGACGGCGATGCTCTGTGCTCACCGACCCGAAAGGAAATTATGAGAGCCGATCAACTTCACTGACTTTACTGACGAGTCAACAAGTCCCACGGCACAGAAATGTCCCAGGCGCATTATACACACCTGCCTGTGCTAAAGAAATAACATATCCGTGCTTTCAAGTCCTCTTAATTCCTGAATTTGGGGATTCACTAATATTCACACTTTAAAAAATTGTATGACACTTCCGCTCCAGAATCGAGGGGGACTCCAGAGTTATGGAAATGGGCGCTCCAAGCACAGGTTCTGATCCTGGCTCTGCCACTAAATGCCCGAATGATTTAGGGTGACTCACTTCTGCTCTCTGGGTCTCAATTACCCAACTGTGAAACTAGTGCTCCCTCGATTTTTTCTGATACGTGGAACAACAGAAAGCTGTTCGGCAAATGCCCAGACACACTCAGGCTGCTTTCATTGTGTCGAGGGCTCCAGGAACTCCAAACCAGTATTGCCTGCGGGTCCGTCCTAGAGAATAAAGCACGTGACTACATAAAGCCCCTTCACTCAGCGGCTCCGCATCTACGAGTCCTCTGTGCAATAAAAGCCTATAACCAGCCTATAAACACCTTATTGTTCCTTCGCCATCTAACCGCACGCAGAGATCCAGAGGGCGGTGGGTGCCCGGGACCCTCGCCCGGGCCAGCACACAGCCAAGCACGTTTCCAGCTACGGGCGTCTGGCTGGGGGTGATCAGCTCCCCTAACCCCGCAGGGTGGAGCAACGGTGGAGCAGGGCAGCCTCTGGGGCCCTCGCGCGCTCCGATTGGTTCTCGTGTGCTCGTGACTCCAGGCCCCGCCCCACGCCCCTCCTCCGCATCTGAGCTGGGGAGCGGACGGTCCGGGACTGAATGGGCGCTAGCGCGGCGCAGGGGGCGGGCCGGGGCGCCGGGCCCAGGACTGGTGGCAGGCTGGCGCCCGCTCCCTAATATGCGGACGAAGGCGGAGGGCGGCGCGGAGCGGCGTCCCCTGCAGCCGCGGACCAAGGCGGCGGTGGCGGCGGCGGCACCTGCCAGTCGAGGTACGTGGCGCAGCCCCCTCCTCTGCGTAGCGGGGCCCGCGGTCCGGGGGCGGCGGCGCAGATCCGTCCCTGCCCCCGCGTGGCTGGGCCCGGAGACTCCGCCCAAGCCCCCGCGGGCAGCGCCCAGGGCACGGTTCCCCCAAACGCGCCTGGCGGGGGCGCGGGCTGGGAGTCGTGGCCTCGGCGCGGAGTGGACCGGCGGGAGGCGCCGCGGCCCGCGCAAGTGTGGACGCAGTGGAGGCGGAGGGGTGAACGACCGGGACGTGGGGTCCAGGCGCGGTGTCCCTTTCCCCTCAGTCTTTCACATCGACTTGGGGTTTAATTCATTGCTGGAAGCTTCCGAGCCCAGGAGAGCCGAGTTAACTCATTTCCCCGGGACAGAATTGGGGGACCCTATGACTAGCAGCTCGGGAAACTGTCCTTTGCATCCATCGGGAAAGCGTGCGGTGTCTGCAGGTAGAAATTCGCCAGTGATCTTCCCTGCTCCCTCTCTGCGGCCAGCCCTGCGGAAGAGCCACGTTTTGGTGACCTTTGGTTTCTCCTGAATTGTAAGCAATGGCATTCATATGAGCCTTTAGTGTGTAAGTAATGCAAGATTTTCGGGGAGCATCTTCGAATAGGAAGAGGCGAGGGGTCCTGCCCAACCCCACATCAGGTGGGTGACCTTGGCGGACACTGATCCCCCTGTAGGACTCCATCTCCTGATCTGTACTGGGAGGCTTGATCTGCTGATGGCCAAGGCCCCTTTCAGGCCCCTGGTTCTGTGGTTCTGACTGCAAAATGTGTTCACCAATGAAGAGGGTCCTGCAGACTCATTAGCTGACTTGAAAGACAAATGTATGTCCTCATGTCTTAATTCATGTTTATGACGTTGCTTCATTAGGAATCGTTCATTTAAAAGGGAAAATGGTTTTACCTGCTCCCCGTCATCTGGCACCCTCGGGTTGCCTGCTCATTAGGCCACGCACCATGCTGGGTTACAAAGAGAAAGGAGACGCATCTCCTGCCCTCTGGTGTTAAGCTGAGCCCTCCTCTTGGTAATCCTCTTCCACAGAAGAGTGCGCTATCCTGAACCTGGAAGAGGAATCCTGTCTGTTGAGTGAAGGGGCACAGACTCAAAACTGTCAGGATGGGTTGTGGTTTCACTCACACAATCCTGAAAGCTTGATGGTTTAGAAGAGTGTCTTAAATTTCTAGTCGTAGAGCCAGGGGATCACCTAAATTCCAGTCAGTGCTGGGACCAGGAGAGACTAATGTGAACTGGCAGAGCCCTGTGACTGGAATGTCGTCAGCCTTTTCATGTGTCTGTCCGTTGTCTGAGTGCCGCTGTTTCTGTAAGATGAAATGAACCTTGGTTATGATTAGTAGCTGTATCTTCCTCTAGGCGACAAAAGAAATGGGTGAGGTGGGAAGGCATGAAGGTGTTTGTACAAGACAGAGAGGGCCAACAGGCAGAAATTCTAAAAATGCACATTTATGACTACCTATTTTGAAAATGCTTATAATTTTGGCACGGACTGCCAAATTGTTTCATATTTCCACAATAGATTAGTATTGAATTTTTTTAATTTCATTTTTATTGGAGTATAGTTGATGTACAACGTTGTGTTAATTTCTGCTGTACGGCAAAGTGTATCAGTTATACATGTACATATAGCCACTCTTTTTTAGAGTCTTTTCCCATATAGGTCATTACAGAGTACTGAGTAGAGTTCGCTGTGCTATACAGTAGATCCCTATTATAGTTATCGGTTGTATATATGGTAGTGTGTATATGTCAATCGCAATCTCCCAGTTTATCCCTCCCCCCACCCCCCTTAGTAACCGTAAGTTTCTTTTCTACATCTGTGACTCTATTTCTGTTTTGTAAATAAGTTCATTTGTACCATTTTTTTAGATTCCACCTATAAGTGATATTATATGATATCTGTCTTTGTCTGACTTCACTTCACTTAGTATGACAATCTCTAGGTCTATCCATGTTGCTGCAAATGGCATTCTTTCGTTCTTTTTTATGGCTGAGTAATAGTATTGAATTTTAAGACTGTATTCAAGGCAGGATAAGAGCAAACCCTTTGTTCTTTGATGTGCCTCCTTCAGTCCTTCGCTGCTTTCCCTGCTGATCTGTTTGGCAGGAGTTTATCTAGCAGGTTGGCTCTCGGGAGGTGAGTGGGACAGTAAAAAACGTTCTGGGTCCTCTGTGGGAGTCATCCAGGTGCTGAGGGCAGAAGGGGGAGTCTTGGAAGAGGGTCAAACCTCACTTTCCACACCTTGCTAGTTCCTGAGAAGCGATTTAATCCATTTAATCTGAATTGCCTGTGGAGACACTCCCAGAGAGCATGCTCTGTGTTTCTGGTGTAGCTGGGAAGCCTTGGCAGAATTAAAGCAACTGGGAGTATACACACGTTACTGATGGTACGAACTCCCTAACTGCTGAGGAAGGAGAAGCCAGGGCTGGATCAGTCTGAGGGGTATAAGTTAGCAAAGGCATCCAGAAGTGGGTGAATCACTGGCCTAGTGTGGGAGGGAGCCATGGCTGCATGACTGTGGTTGGTGACACGCAGGCTGTCCGGGGAGAGAGACCCAGCTTGAGCACACGTGCAGCGGGGGAGTGAGGAGGAGGGATAGGGGAGCGGGAGAAAAGACGAGGTTGGAGGGCTACAAGGACACTGCCAGGCTTTCCTTACCTGGACAGCTTTTTCTTTGTTTTTCTAAGTATAGCATACATACTAGGAAAGTAGGCATAAGAATACTACTGTTCAACAGATTTTCCAAACTCAGTAAGACGTTTTTGTTCCCCCTTTAGAGTGTGGAAAAATATCCAGGATTCAGTTATTGGATGGTTCATCAACTCCTTATACCCATGAATTCTTCCCCTTTCAAGTTTTAAATATCTGGAATTAATAGTTCAGAATCAGGTGGTAGGATTTGATTAATTTAAACAGGGAAACATGGATACAAATAACAAATGTGTTTTGATGGAAGAGTAGGTTGTGTTTTGAACATGAAGTCTGCCTTTAAGACTAGGTGTCATTTTCATAATTAAAGGCTTATATGTATGGAGCTCATGAACTCCTTTCTGCTTGTCACAAACGTCTTGTTCCCATTTCCAGTCTAGACTTGAGCAGCAAGAGAGGAGGGCAGAGTTGTGGTCCTTTTGCAGGGCTGCCCGTACTCTCCTGGCTTTGCTTGTCATTTTCTGCAGTCAAGTCCTTAGTCACCCAGGATTTGGTAGCTGGTTTTCTTGCTTTTTCTTCCTCTGGACCAGCTCTGTCCAATGGAAATATAACCCAAGCCATGTATATAATTAAAATTTTTCTAGTAGCTACATTTAAAAACTTAAAAGGAAACCGGTGGATCAGAGTTTCAGTTTCCCAGGAAGATAAAAAAACCTTCTAACTCTTACGCACCTAATGACACAGCTTCAAACTGTATAAAGTAAAAAGTGACAGATGACAAAAAAAGTTGACAAACCTGCCGTAATAGTGAGAGATTTTAGCATATATATCTCTTTCCATAATTGATAGAACAAGCTTACTAAAAACCAGTAAGGGATTTTTTTTCCCAATAAGGGATTGATTCAACAAGCAACACAATTAATAAGCTTGATCAAACTGATTCAATAGAAAACATAGTTCCAGCAAGTGAAGATTATACTTTTACAAAAATCGAACATGTACCAGGTCATAAAGTAAGTCCTAACATATTTAAAGTAATCAGTATCGTACTGACCAAGTTCTCTGAACACAGTGAAACTAAATTATGTATCAATTTAAGAATATAATTTAAAAAATTAAAAAATTTGAATATGAAAGATAAAGAAGTAATAACAGGGAAAATATATATATCAAAACTAGTAGAATGAATGGTACACGTAAGGCTTGTGGGATGCAACTATATCAGTATTTAAAGGGAAATACACAGTCTTACTCATATTAGCAAGAAAATAGTCGAAAACTAATGAGCTAGTCGCTAAATTAGGAAGAAGTTAGGAACACAGCAATTAAAATAAATCCAAGGAATTAGAAGGAAGGAATTAAAAAAAAACTGGTGAATTAATTTTAATAATATGTTTTAGTTAACCCAATATGTATAATATATTATGAAATCAATATAAAAATTGTTATTGAGCTATTTTACATTCTCCTGGTCAAACTAAGTCTTCAAAGCCTTGTATGTATCCTATACTTTTATTAGAGCACATCTCAATTTGGTCTAGCCATGTTTGAATTACTCAGCAGCCACATGTGACTATCGTGTCTTCACCTCCTGTAAATGTTGAGATTTGTGGTGATAAACAGAACAGTCAGAGCTAACAGCGGTGGGGTTCAGTTATCTGCCAAGTGAATCTAAGAGAGTTTTGTGGTTGGCAGAGGGTGGCTCTTTTTGAAAATCTTATACGCGCCCCCCCAACAAACCGACGTGCTACAAAACATAGGACAGAAATAAAGATAAATGCTCTACTGACCCACTTTGTCCTTACCTGTTTTAGACATGTTACATATTATGTGTGTGTGTGTGTATATATATATGTTCTTTTAATTTTCACAAAAGCCATATGAGTTTGGTACCATTATTATCCCCATTTTACAGATGAGGATATTGAGGCTCAGGGAGGTTAAGAAACTCTAGGGGACAGAGCCAGGGTCCAGACTCAGGCAGTCTGGCCTGGAGCAGGTAGATGAGGCAAATGCATCCCTGTCTTTGCAGCGCATGGGCATTCCTACCGCACCCCTCAGAAGGGCTCCTGAGAGGATGATCTGAGGTGGCTGAGGCAGCTCTGTTCCCTGGTCCAGGTTCCTGCGTTTCCAGGCACAGCACTGTCCCTCTGCTGGGTCTCCATGACAGCCTCCTCACGGGTCCTACCTCACAAAAGGACTTCCCCATCTCCAGTCCTGCCTCAAGAGACGTCTCTCCAAACTCCAGTTCCAGTTCAAATCCACACCCCAACCCCCAGTTGCTTCTTTTATCTTAGGATAAAATTCCAACCCGCCATGGCATGACCTGCTTCCTTTCCCAGCCTCTGGGTACGTTGTTCCCTCTGGGGCTAGACCTTCAGAAACTGCCCTCAACGCCTACTGGCCCTGCTCAGGCGGCACCTGTCTCCCCACCCCCAGCAAGTCCTACCCATTCTTTTCCTGGGGCGGGGGTTAGCCTATTCTAAGCCCCTCCCAAACACACACATACACACGTCCTCCAAATGTAAAATACCTCCTAACATTGCCCTCATGTCCAATGCAGAGTGAGTTAAAAAGAAAAATGAGGAAAATAATTACATTGGTGTTAGATCTACTTGTCTGATTTTGAAAATGAGATGAGAGCTTTTAGAAGAAGAGGCTGTTTCTGTGTTGCTTCTTGCTCAACCCCCAGGCACATCCTCCCTGCCTGATTAAAAACGGGGTTACGTGAATGACCGTATGCCCTTTTGGGAGCCTGCCCAAGTGCTGGTTTCCCAAATTTTTGGAGCAGAGAGTAAAAGGGACATGTGATAGGGGTGTAAAAGGCATCTGTATGTTTTAGCCACGCCTCTTAGAGACCTAAATACATGTTGTCCGTTTTAGGAACTCAAACATGCTTAACTTATTCTGGGCTTAAAGCGACCCAAACAAAACTTTCCTTTGTCTCCTGTGGTTGCTCCCTCTCTTTCAAGTCTCTCCACTGCCAGGGCCTGTCAGCCTCCAGGTTGTTCCCAGTCACTGTCCCTCCAGTTCCTTTTCTGGGGTCATTACCACTTTCTGGTAATGGATTTGGGGTTTTACATGACTAGTATGGTTCTTCTGTTCCTGTAGGACAAAGAGGGTTATTGAATACTGCCAGCCCTCCATATCAACCAACTGTGGATCAAAAATATTCAAAACGGAAACTTTCTTGGAAGTTCCGAAAAACAAAACTTGAGTTTGCCGCATGCTGGCAACTACATACAGAGCATTTACATTGTGTTAGGTATTATAAGTAATCTAGAGATGATTTAAAGTATACGGGACGATGTGCATAGGTTATATGCAAATACTGCACCGTTTAATATAAGGGACTTGAGCATCCATGGATATGGTATCCAAGGGCGGGGGGGGTCCTGGAACCAATTCCCTGTGGATACCGAGGGACCACTGCACCAGATTAGTGCATAAACTGCCTATCGAATCCTCCACCTTCCCTTCCCCATTGACCAGCCAGCTGCTCCCTGAGGACTATTGCTAAAGTCCTGTTTGGGGATGTCTCTTCATAATCCCAAACCTTAAGAACCCATATCCTTACCCTTTCTTTTCGGGGTGGGATCTTGGTTATTTTAGAATTTGCACACTCACTTTTCCATCATCTCATACCTGGTGTTTTCCTTTATACTCCTGTTTGGGGGAAGGTCCCCATGTTGGAGCTTGTTTATATTGGGTCCCAGAGTTGCTTTTGTTAACTGTTCATTCTACTGACTTTCACTTTCTCCTATTAAGTATTATTTATTCAGCCTGACTATTTGTATTTTCTTTAGATTAAGAGGGAAATCTCCCATTAAAAAGGTAACTTCTAGGGCTTCCCTGGTGGCACAGTGGTTGAGAGTCCGCCTGCCGGTGCAGGGGACACGGGTTCGTGACCCGGTCCGGGAAGATCCCACATGCCGCGGAGCGGCTGGGCCCGTGAGCCATGGCCGCTGAGCCTGCGCGTCCGGAGCCTGTGCTCCGCAATGGGAGAGGCCACAGCAGTGAGAGGCCCGCGTACCGCAAAAAAAAAAAAAAAAAAAAAAGGTAGCTTCTAGATTTTGCTTTATTTATGGCACTCATGAGGTTGCCACAGACGTGCTCTGCTGTAGCATATTCTGCATGTCTAATTTGCTGTCACATGGAGGCCCACCGCCAGAGAGCTGTTACGTAAGGTGTTTTGTTAGAGCTCGGAGGGGCCCAAGGAGGACAGGCAGTTCTCTGGGCACTTTCCTCAGTTTATGCCAGTGTCCTGTCTTATTCCCTCTGGCCTCCTCCTCTTTGATGGGTGCCCACACCTCGGCCGGGAAATCATCTCAGTGGATGGTGGAATGGTGGCAGCTGGTGGAGCCTTCTTGCATACTTTGCTTTTTTTTTTCTTTTTTTTCTCCCGTTAGCAGCCTGAATTGGTTATGCAGGCCGGATCTCGGCTGGCTGGGTGCGACAAGAGCAGCCCCTGCCAGTCGGTCACCAAGTTCCGTGGCCTCTTCTTCCTCCAGCACTCTTGTCGGCCCCCACCTCGCCGTCCCTGCTCTGGCTCAGCTGCCCCGTCACCCCTGGCTGCGGTGGTCACAGCAGCCCCTTGACCACTCCGTCCCGTGGCCTCCTACATCCCAGTGTGAGCTCTCCGCCCCCCTGCTGAAGAACCACTTAAGGCCGCCTCCTCCTCTGGGGCCAGTTGGGAGGGCCTGGTGCCTTCTTTGTCACATCTTCTGCCAATTTCCCCCAGGTGCCCTGTGACCTGGCCTGAGCAGCCCTCTCTGGGCACCTTGACATGCCCCTCCTTCCATGCGGAGTGCCTGCTCGCTCTCCTTTCTGTCTCTGAGGTCTTGCCTATCCCTCAAGGATCCATTTACACATCATGTCCTCAGGGAGGCCTCCTTGATTTCATCTGATGGAGCTAGTGGTCCCTTGGCCCGGGGCGCTCCAGGTTCCTCTGTGATTTGCCCCTTTTTTTCTTTTTTTTTTTTTGCAGTACGCGGGCCTCTCACTGCTGTGGCCTCTCCCGTTCCGGAGCACAGGCTCTGGACGCACAGGCTCAGCGGCCATGGCTCACGGGCCCAGCCTCTCCGCGGCATGTGGGATCTTCCCGGACCGGGTCACAAACCCGTGTCCCCTGCACCGGCAGGCGGACTCTCAACCACTGCGCCACCAGGGGAGCCCTCCTCTGTTTTTTGGCATTTTGAGTATTTAACTATTTTTTGCTTTCCCAGGCTAGGTTTTTCATTTCAAGAGAAAGTCTATGTCTTAGTTTTCTTTATATTCCCAGTGCTTGGTGTATGCTTATTAAATGTCTGTTTAAAGGATTATTAGGTGAACAAAGCAAATTATACAACAGTACAGACCAGCCCTCCCCAGCTGGGGCTCTACAAGAGAATTAAGCCCTAATGCGCTAAGGTCACCATTGTATACTCTGACTTAACTTCTCTCCTGTGCTTCTGGAGTGATTCTAGTTATATACCATCCTTGGGAGAATTAAGAGAATAGACACTCAGGGACTTCCCTGGCGGTCTAGTGGTTAAGACTTCACCTTCCAGGGCAGTGGGTGAGGGTTTGATCCCTGGTCAGGGAGCTAAGATCCCACATGCCTCGCAGCTGAAAAACCAAAACATAAAACAGAAGTAATATTGTAACAAATTCAGTGAAGACTTTAAAAATGGTTCACGTCAAAAAAAAAAAAATCTTAAAAGAAAATAGACACTCAAATCCTTTTCTGTAGGGCTTAGTCTCCAGTGGACCCAGCCTGAAGAAGGCTAGTATGGGTAATATGATCCCAAACCTGATAAAATATACATATGCAAAGAGGAAAGGCAGATGGACTATAGACCAGAGGGTTAGCAGTGGATATCACTGCACTGTAGTGTAACAACCGGTGTGTGATTTCAAAATGTTCTTTCTGAAGTTTCTAACTTTGTGATAACAGAGTTGTCGTTGTTTTTTTTTTTAATGTTTCTTGAGTAATCCAAATCGGAGTTCCTAAACCTGATTGTGCTTTAATATAAGGCAATGGAGAGCTGGAGTTTTGTTTTTAAATATAGTTCCCTGTGCCATGCCATAGCGGACCAGAAATCACCGAGCTGACCCCTCAGCATTGCCCCTGGAGAACCAGGCCTCCACATGAGGATGGCTAGCTGTCAGCCCTCTGACCCTGGGTGTTGCCACTGGACACTTGTAAATGAACGGCTGTGTCCAGCAGGCATGACTCAACGTAAGAGAAAATGGCATAGTCATGGGCACTCATGGAATACTCTCAAAAGCAAATCTAGAGGGGTTTCTTTCTTAATAGCGCAGAGTGACCATACCTTGTGGTTATTTGAATTAAGTCTGATAGAGGAGCCTCAATGCTAATTCTTGCTCGTCAGCTATTGCCTCAACCAGCCCTGGATTTTCTTCCTGAAGTTTGACCTTGCTTGACCTCACACAGCATTTTATCCTTATCCTGGGTGCTGAAACCAGTAGACTGGATGAGGAACAGGGTAATTACTTAGTCTCTAAGTATCTCCCGTCAAGTTACTTATTAACTACAAAGGGAAAAGGGTAACTTGACAGTAGTTAAACTTGCCTTACACAACTTTGACCAATTGATTTAACATCACCAGTAATGGGACAAAGCAACATCAGGTGCCTGCGGAGAAAATGCACCGAGACAGACCAGCACCACTTCTGTGATATTCCTGCCGGAAATGTGTAACTTGAATCATGAAGAAACGGACAAATCTCCACTGAGGGACATTCTACAAAACAGTTAGCCTGTACTTTTCAAAAAATGCCAAGGTCATGAAAGATAAAGGAACTGTTTCAGATTAGAGGAGGCAAAAAGATATGACAGCTGAATGCCACATGTGATCCTGTTTTTGCTCTGAGGCCATTATTGGGACTGCTAAAGAAATTTGTGTGAGGTCTTTAAATTAGAGAACAGTATTAAAGTAACAGTAGTTTCCGGATTTTTATCATAATACTGCAGTTGTGTCTGGGAATGTCCTTGTTTTTAGGAAATACTAAAATATTTAGGGGTGAATGTCATTGTGTCCTCAACTTACTTTCAAGTGGTTAAAAAAGTAGTATCGGCTTCCCTGGTGGCGCAGTGGTTGAGAGTCCACCTGCCGATGCAGGGGACACGGGTTCGTGCCCCGGTCCGGGAAGATCCCACATGCCGCGGAGCGGCTGGGTCTGTGAGCCGTGGCCGCTGAGCCTGCGCATCCGGAGCCTGTGCTCCGCAACGGGAGAGGCCACAACAGTGAGAGGCCTGCGTACCACAAAAAAAAAAAAAAAAAAAAAAGTAGTATGTGCATCATATAATAGAATCACCAAGCAAATGTGGTAGAATGGTAGCAAGTGGGTAGTCTGGTTGAGGGGAATTCTTTGTAGTTTTCTTGCAATCTCTCTGTAAGTTTGAGATTATGTCCAAAAATAAAGTTTTAAAAACTCAGAAGCCTCCAGGTCATGGTGCTGCGGCCCGTGTAGCATCAGAGGCCAGCGCTCTCAGTGGCTGCCCTTCCCAGGGTTGCTACTGAATCATTTCCAGCAGCACTGAGCTCTCTTCAGAATTGGTTTTGTAGAATACAGGATAGAGACCACTCAGTGTGGTTTCACCTGACAGGAAGGTTCTTTCTCCCACTTCCTGTTGATGTCGCCACCACTGTTGTCCCAGAAGGCGTCACTCCTGCTGGTCATCCCCGGGTATCTGGTCAACCAACTCCAATGCACACATTTGCCTGGTTGAGACTAGACCTCCAGCTGTCCTGCGAAAGAGGCTTCCCAGGCAGAGTGTAACTTCATTATCACCCAACCTGCTTCTTACATGTTAGCAGACATCCTCAGAGAGGTGACTTGGCCACCGTGAAACAGGCAACAGCCAAACAGTTAAGTATTTTCTCCCTCTTTTCTTGAAAAACAAAATAGATCCAGTCTCTCTTTTATTTTAATTGGATTTTTCCTCAGCTTTATTGAGATATAATTGACATATAACGTTGTATGAATTTAAGTTGTACAGCATGTTGACTTGATACACTTGTATGTTGCCAAATGATTACCACCATAGCCTTGGCTAAAACATCCATTACTGCACATAATTATCTTTTTTTGTGTGTGGTGAGAACATTTAAGATCTATTCTCTTAGCAACTTTCAAGTATGCAATACAGTATTACTAACTATAATCACCATGCTGTGCATTAGATCCCCAGAACTTATTCTTATAACTGGGCACTGACACCTCCCCATTTCTCCCACCCCCACCCCCACCCCCGGCCCCTGTTCACTACCACTCTCCTCTCTGTTTCTATGAGTTAGGCTTTTTTAGATTCCACATATAAGTGATGTTCCAGTTGCTCTTTTATTTCCTTGGTGGTAGGTGGGACAATCATCTGTCTCCCTCCCTCACCCTTCCTCACCTTACACACCAGTGATTCTTGTTTGAAAAAGGATTCCTGTCCCTGTTCTCTGTATGCCGGGTGTGCCCTGGAGACTGTACAAACAACCAATGATTGTGATATCTGGACGCATGGAAGCATCTGGTCTTCATGTCTGCCTCCTGTTAGGATCTTGCTGAGTTTAGGTTAGCTTTTCTGTGGGGATCTGGGTCCAGGCTGCTGACCAGTGCATTCATTTATTCATTGGTTCATTCGTTCAAGTATTTAAGTGCCTTTTACATGCTAGGCACTGTTTGAGGTTCTGAGGTTACAGCCGTGAACAACATTGACAGTCTAGGAATCTTATGTTGTAGTGGGGAGAGCAGACAGTGGGCAAATATGTACGAGTCGTAATGAGTGTCTGAGGTAAAGTAAAGCCGGAAAGTGAATCACAGGGCTTAGGGTGAGAATGCAGTGCTACAGAGGGTGATCAAGGAGGCGACTTTTTTTTTTTTTTTTTTTTTTTTTTGCGGTACGCGGGCCTTTCACCGTTGTGGCCTCTCCCGTTGCGGAGCACAGGCTCCGGACGCGCAGGCTCAGCGGCCATGGCTCACGGGCCCAGCCGCTCCGCGGCATGTGGGATCTTCCCGGACCGGGGCACGAACCCGTGTCCCCTGCATCGGCAGGCGGACTCTCAACCGCTGCGCCACCGGGGAAGTCCAAGGAGGCGACTTCTGAATAAAAACCAGGATAAAGATGGTGTGGGAGGGAGCCTTCTGGAAGAGGGGCAGAGGGAACCACCAGTGAAGACCCTGAAGTGGAAGTGGGGATGGCCTCCCCACCCCTTGAGGAACAGCAGGAGGCCTGCTAGGCTGAAGCAGAGAGAAGAGGAGAGTGATGAGGAGAGTGCGGGGACGGGGAGAGGGCTCCAGGTTTGACACTGCAACAGTCGATGTCCTGTTAATATCTTTTGTCACTTCAGTAAAACCTTGGAGAAATACCATCTGCAGTTGCGGGCATGTTCTCATTTTGGAAAATGTTTACATACTGTGAGGGCTCAGTTAATTGCCTTTAACAATTTTAAACATATAAAAAGCAGGCGATTGAATGGTAGTCATCATTTATTCTCCGCATTGGAGCTATACCAGTTGATTAGAAGTAGATTAAAAAGCATACCTCAGAATCATCTTGCAGTTGCTTGCATCTTGGTAGGTGGTCAAAATTAGTAGAGTGTAGACTACATATTCGCAGAGCAACACTTTTATTTCCTTTCTCAGTAGACAGGTCCTCATAATTTTGTGCAGTTTGCAGGAGGATCTGCAAATCTTTAGGCTAAAATGTGTTGTTGATCACAGCTGTGAGAAGCATGCTGGAGAGCAAGGTTTCATAAAGGGCCATACCCACATAACTCGGGGGAGCTTGCTTAAAATGCACATTTGCTGTCCTCACCTGGTCCTGCCAGGTGGGAAATTCTGGGGATGAGATCTGGGAACCTGCATACGTTACAGCGGCAAGTGGTTCTTGTGCGTGGTCAGGTTGGAGAACCGCAGGCTGAGACGGGTGGAGGCATTGATCGATTAAACTGAACAAATATTAGAAGCTTTGGGGAGATGACTGAGCGTGATCTCAGCATCAGCGCTCTCACCAGCACTTTTGTTGTGGTTTTGACATCATGGGTGAAATCTCACATTGCTAAAACAGAAATGAGACACTGCCTACCCAGCAGAAATAGGAAGGTCCCATAGAGCAGAGGTTTGCACCCTTTGCTGGTGGGCGTGGACTGAGATGGTTAAGGTGATCTGCTTGAGTTGCATGGATCCAGGAGTGAAAGCTGTTCTTCCTCCCCCATGCACACCTGTGCACCCGCCTCAGCAGGCTGGTGTGTGAATGCAGGGCTGTGCCTGCCAGTTGGTTCCTGTTCCATTGTACACATGAGAACACGACCACATATCTTGCTGAATCAGGATTTCGTGAGCTTATGCAACCCAAACCAAATCTAGAAAAAGATTGGATACTGAAGGTCAAGTAACGTCAGTTTTTAGCCCACAGTCTTTGATTTTCAGTTTTTGCATTGTTTAATTACCTGCAATACTTTAAAAAATACAGCAGTATTGAGATTTTAATATATATAGTGACTTTATCCCAATGGGTAAAGTCGGGGGCGATTTTGCCCTCCAGGGGAAGTTTGGCAAGGTCAGAAGACATTTTTGGTTGTCACAACTGGGAGAGAGGGCAAGGACCAGAGATGCTAGCAGCATCTAGTGGGTGGAGGCCAGGGATGCTGTGAAACATCCCACAATGCACAAGACAGCCTCTTTGCCTCCTACAACGAAGAATTACCCAGCCCCAAACGTCAGTAGTGCCGAGGCAGAGAAAGCCTGCAAGCGATCAACTCCATGCCTCTTATCTGTGTTATATGTTAGGATTCTAAGTGAGTGTTCCTGTTTAAAACACAAAAAAAGGCTTCCCTGGTGGCGCAGTGGTTGAGAGTCCACCTGCCGATGCAGGGGACGCGGGTTCGTGCCCCGGTCCGGGAGGATCCCACATGCCGCGGAGCGGCTGGGCCCGTGAGCCATGGCCGCTGAGCCTGCGCGTCCGGAGCCTGTGCTCCGCAACGGGAGGGGCCACAGCAGTGAGAGGCCCGCGTACCGCAAAACAAAAAAACAAAAACAAAACACAAAAAGAGTTCCACGGCTGAAACTGGTTTGAAATGAGCCACCTAGATTACATGAGGATGCCGGTCAGCTTGGGTGGACAGGGAGCACAGGTCACCAACACTCTGAGCCCCAGGTAAGGCCCTGGCTGGTGTGCTCTTGAACTTTCCCACCTAGACCATCTTCCACCCGCCACTTCTCCTTCCTGTTGGCTGGGGGCAGAAGAAAGGTTAGTTTAGAACTTCACCCTGACCCACTGCTTCCCAGCTTCTGGGCCCTAGCCCCGTGGCTTTTGTGATAGTACCTGTGGGTGGGCTTTGGGGAGGCCACACCGAGTCTGTGTCTGTGCTGGATGTCAGGCACCACACTTGTGAACAGCCTCCTTTCCTGAAGCCCTCCCCACGCCGTTGGAGTTACGTTCCTATTGTCATTTCCCTGGACCTCGGGTTTCTAGAAAGCGGGGACTTAATCCATTTCATCTTGGCATTCCCACAGAGCATGTTGGAGGAACTGATGAAATTAGAAGTCACCCTTTTTTCTGTGTACAGTGGGGGCACCCACGTTACTTTTTTAGGTTAAAGCGATCCAAAATGCATTTTGTTTTAGGAGCTGTTGTGCTCCTTTTTTTTTTTTTTTTTTTTCTTTTTGCGGTATGCGGGCCTCTCACTGTTGTGGCCTCTCCCGTTGCGGAGCACAGGCTCCGGACGCGCAGGCCCAGCGGCCATGGCTCACGGGCCCAGCCGCTCCGCGGCATATGGGATCCTCCCAGACCGGGGCACGAACCCGTATCCCCTGCATTGGCAGGCGGACTCTCAACCACTGCGCCACCAGGGAGGCCCCTCCTTTCTTAAATAGTTGAATTTCCAGAGTGTCACGGAACCCAGGCTTGGCACTGTCACAGCAGAGTCACAGATTTTACTTAAGGTTTCCTTTTGTGATTTCCAGCAGTACCTTCTGTGCTTCTTCCTCACCTCTCCAACCCCTAGAAGGCTCTGCTTTTTGTTCTTCCCCTTGGAGATCTAATCTCTTTAGAACAGCCTTAATGATTCCTGTATCTAAATAGCCCCAGGCCCTTATCTCGGCTGTGGCTGGCCCTGCTGCTGATTCAGAGATTCCCTCTCTCCCCTTCGTTACTGGCAGAATCCTAATTTTGTGTGGAAGCAGCCTGCCCGGTTTGTGAAAAGCTCCTGGCCAGCTTTGCGGCTGGGGGTAGTCACGTGATGCAGGTCTGGCTAACAAGATAGAATTGGAAGCCGGTCAGGGATTTCCGGGGAAGTTTTTCGTTTCCTGATGGAGGTGCCTCCCCTTCCTCTCTGGCTCATCCCTCTTCTCCTTCCTGCTTGGAGTTTAGAGCAGAGGCTAGTGGGACTCGGACAGCTTTGCAGAGCCACTGCGCCTGTTCTGTAAGGAAAACACACCCGGGGAGTTCCCTGGCCGTCTAGTGGTTAGGACTCCAAGCATCCACTGCAGGGGGTACAGGTTTGATCCCTGGTTGCGGGGGGGGGGAGGAACTAAGATCCCGCATGCTTCGCGGCATGGCCACAAAAAAAGAAGAAAAAAAAAAGAGACACCCCCAGTTGGCTTAAAGCCTTGGCTGGCACCCAGGTTTCTGTTACGTGCGACCAAGTGCACCCCTGACTGATACTCCAGCTCAGATCCCTCCCCAGGGCTCCACGCTGGCATTTACCAGCCTAATGGCCCACTGGCATTGGGGGCACACGTGGCAAGGGCACACGTCCTCCTTGTGGCCTCCCTGACACTTGAGCTCTCCTCCCGCCTGCCTGCTTGCCACATCTGACCTGCCTCAAGCCCTGTCTGTTCTGCAGCTGGAAGGCCTTCCTGCCCACCTGGCCACAGCATGGGGCTGGGGCACAGGCTCTGCGCCTCTGGCTCTCCCCCTCCACCACGTCCTTGCTGCCTCCCCGGCGACTCTCTTCCACATCTCGTGACCCCCCTGGATAACATCCTCAAGGGCTTCTCAGGATCGTCAGTGACCTTCCGCCATCACCCATACGTTGACCCTGCTGACCTGCTGACTGGTCTTAGGTCGTGTCCTCTAGAAGCAGAGCCTGGAACAGGAACTGTGGTCTCAGCTGCTTCCCCAGGGAGCTCTGGAGCTTGACTTGCTCTCCAGGGTCATCCCAGGCCTTTTGTCCCCCTGTCAGTCAGTCGTTGGCTGGGGACAGAGGGCAGATCCTCAGAGAAGGGGGCAGCGGTGTGCTGTCAGCAGTCAACACTCACAGCCGAGATGCGGCACCAGCCCCGGGGTGTCCGACGAGACCACAGTATTGCCCTTAGCTCCTGCCTGCGCCCACACCCCCGGCCATACTTTCACAGCTGTACCTGGTCACTCGCTCTCCGGACTCCCCAGGCCTCTGCTTTGCTCGTTCCTGCTGCCCACGGGGTGGGTCTCCCCTCCTCACCCAGCCCCCTCTGCCCCTGCTGTAGCTGGCTGTGTCATCCTTGGCCCTGGGAGATGTTTAATCTCTGCGCACTCCGAAGCCGTCTCGCCCTGAGGCAGGCTTTCTGGCTTGTCTCCTGTCCTCCTTTATCAAGTCCAGTTCTTCATCTAAAACATAAAATCCAAGCATGATTTGAGTGACTTTCTTCTCCACTTCCCCGTGGATGGCGTGTGACTTGTACCAGTCGAGGTTCACAGGAGAGAAGTTAATCACTCTCGGACCTGCCAAGAAAGGCTGGCTGGAGGGATGGGCGTTCTGGCGAGTCCAGCTGCATCCTGGGCATCTTTGTCTAGTTATTTATCATCTCAAGTTCATCACCTCATCATCACTAAACTACAAAAATTGACTTCCAATCCTATTTCTTTCCATAACCGGGACCCAGACTGATCTTTGCCTACTTCTTTTTGGCGCTAGTCTGCATCATTTCTTTTTTTCTTTTTTTTTCTTTTTTTGCGGTATGCAGGCCTCTCACTGTTGTGGCCCCTCCCGTTGAGGAGCACAGGCTCTGGACGCGCAGGCTCAGCGGCCATGGTTCACGGGCCCAGCCGCTCCGCGGCATGTGGAATCTTCCCGGACCAGGGCACGAACCCGTGTCCCCCGCATTGGCAGGCGGACTCTCAACCTCTGCGCCACCAAGGAAGCCCTTCATCATTTCTTGATCGATCTCTGTCCTTATCCCATCCTCTTCCTCACCAGGATGGGCCTCAGGCGCCCTTTCCACCCGAGCGTCCAGTGTCCTGCCCCGCTGTCCCCGGACAGCCTAGGGTGAAGCTTCCTTCTCTCTTGCTGTGAAGTCCTTCTCAAGACACCTTCCACCTTGAAGGGCGTGCTCTTTCGGCTGCCGTGTTAATATCTAAGCTGTACCTGCTCGTCTTCCCAGATTGTCCACTCCAGCTGTGTCGGGTTTTTTACTGTTTTGTCAGTTTCAGGTTTTTGTTTCTAATAATTTGTGCTTTGGTGTGCCTATATGATTAAAAAAATAAAGAACCAAAAAACCCTTCACATACAGGCATACCCACCTAATTCCAATATCTACCCTTCCTAAGTACCCCCAGGTGGAAGGCCGTGGACTTGGACATGGATATGTTGGTTGGAAATTTCAGCTCCCTACTTGTCTATGTGTGACCTTCGGCAGGTTAAATGCAGATAGCAATTCAAAAAAGCAGGTGTTTGGTTTTTTTTAATATGGATTGATTGATGTGGCTGCATCGGGTCTTAGTTGCGGCACGTGGGATCTTTGTTGTGGCATGCGGGCTTCTCTATAGTTGTGGTGAGAGGGCTCCAGAGCGGGTGGGCTCAGTAGTTGTGGCGTGCAGGCTTAGTTGCCCCGTGGCATGTGGGATCTTAGTTCCCTGACCAGGGATCGAACCTGCATCCCCTGCATTGGAAGGTGGATTCTTAACCACTGGACCACCAGGGAAGTCCCCAAAGAAGGTGTTTTTTTGGATTTAATGATATCGTGTATAGGCTTATTCCTCCCAATAAATATTAATGTCCTCCCCTCTCTTGCACCAGTAACTAGCTGTACAGTTAATCTGACAGTTTGTCATGTACTGCTTTGCAGCGTCTGTTGTATTCTTATCTTGGATGGTTAACTCTCAACCACTGTGCCACCAGGGAAGCCCCTATGGTTAATTCTTAATTTGAAAATGTTAGTGCCAGTTCTACAAGTGGACTGAAGGCCTGGACCTTGCCTTAGTATTTCTTCATTAGGGCCTTAATAAGAATGATTTCTTCATCAGGTATACAAGCATTTGAGAAGCATCTGTTACAGTTTTACACGTGAGTAGAAATATATAATTTTGAAAGCCAGGCCTTTTCTGCATAGAAAGGGTTAGTGGAGGCTCTTCCTCTGGCAGTCTGAATGAAAGGAGGGACACATTTATGAGCCTTGGGATCCTAGCACTTAGAAGGAGGTGGCAGGGGACGAGCTGCCCGTGAAGGAAATGGAGAAGCAGGGCCAGGAGAGTGCCACGGGACAGATGGTGATGGCTTGCCAACAAGTCCTTGGAGGAATGCCTGAAACCAGCATCACCTCTGAAATCTCATAAGAAGCTTGAGTATTTATTCAGTAAATATGTATTAGTTGCCTACTGTGTGCCCCTTACCATCCTAGGCACTGGGAACTCAGTGGTGAGCAAAACAAAGACCCCTGCTTTCATGGAATCTACATTCTGGTGGGGAAGCCAAGAGACAAATGTATATTAAAAAGACAAAAATTATGTGTAACGTGTCTCATGATGCTAAACATTTTAATTGAACTTTTAATTGCAACCCGTCCTCCACCAAACAGCACATTAAAGACAAAAGCAATGAATGGACACAGTGCAGATGGTGCACAGATGAGCAGGACTAGAAATATGTAAACCCCGGGTTCTCCGAGGGAGCATCTTAAGGCCACCCAGCCATTCATCAATTGCACGTGTGTGAAGATGACTCTGCCTGGCCCTCCTTTTGTCGTGTTGAATCCAAATGGTCCCTTCTAGATTGGAAGAAGACATTCCAACCCAAGTAGGAGGATTCAGCGACTTCACGGGAAATCAGATTCTCCTACCTTGAGTAGGGGCACCCTAGAACATAGTTATAGGTATATATACATAATTTTTACAGACCTGCTTTTTTCTTGCAGTATCTTTCTGTGCCAATAAACGTATGGACCGAATACCTTGAGTGCTTCTCAAACTTGAACGTTCATATGAATCCTGTGATTCAGCAGATGGAGGGGGCAGTGCTGAGACTCTGCATGTCTCACGTGCTCCCAGCTGCCGCTGAGGCTGTGGTCACAGATTCCACTTCATGTAGCAAAGGCTTTAACAACTGCAGAGTATGCTAAGTGGTTTGCAGCATAATTTACCGCTAATTTCCCTGTTGCTGCACGTTAGATGTTTCAGTAGAGTTTACACTTTACTCTTTGCTCTTAGAATTGCTGTTAACATTCAGTTTTAGTTTTAATCTTAAATATCATTGGGAAAGTACACTTGATGGGGGGGAGTTTATCTTGTTTGATAACAGACCATAGGCGAGTCATGCACATTCTGTTCCATGTGGGATGTTTCTTAAGGGCCTGCTGTGTGCCAAGCCCTATCCTAGGTGTTAGGATTACAAAGATGAGCAGAGCCCCGGCCCTGCAGCTCAGTCCTCCAGGTGCTTGCAGAAAGGTAGAGGAGACCCAAAATGTACGCAGAACATTTCAGTTCATAGTGGTAAACAGAGATGGGGAAGTGCCCAGGGACGGTTATGGCGTTGAAAATGATCTTCGCAGAGAAGGAGAAGGGTTTAAGGATGAAAGGAGACACTTCACCAGGCAGATCGTTGCGGGGAGGATTCCCACCAGGATTCCAGACTGAGCGTGCATCTGTACAAAGGCATGGAGGCAACAATGTGGCACATCCAGGCTTCTAACAGTACTTCTTTGTGGCTCGAGTGTCACAGACAAGTTTGTCACCTGAAGTCATAGCACCTGAGATGAGCTGGGAGCCACTAAGCAGATACATATTTTAGAAAGATGGCTTTGAAGGGACAAAATTGAGACAGGGGAGTCTGGGTAAGGGACCTCCACTAAGAGAATGCCCGTGGGCCCGGGAAGTTCAAGAAGGTATGATTGAGAGGCCCAGGGGACTGATTGGGCCTGGGGCTGCCAGGGAGAAGTCTGGGGTCGACCTGCGGGTTTTGGCTTGGAAGACTGAGTGGATGGTACAGCTACCAAGTGATGTGAGAAAAGATTCTGCTTTGTGATTTTGTTTGAGGAGAAGATAGCAGGCAGGTCGTTAGCTAGACAGGTCTGAGCTGGGTGAGAGGCCTGCACAGGGAGATGGATTTGGGGTCTGATCCCTTGAGGAGGTGAGTAAAAGGCAAGTGGTGAACCTTGTAGTGAATATATGTGAGCGAGGAGGAAATGGTGCTGAGGGTGGGAACCGGGACCCTCGAGTCCTGCACCGTGTGTAGGGGAGTTTACCAATGCAGAGGTCGGGAGGGAAACGTGGTTCTAAGGCACCCGGCATGGCACGCAGACCGAGTGAAGGAGCCGCTGGGCCGTCACGGTGGGGAGGAGAGGCCGGTGAAGGAAGCTGGACGTTTAGAAAGGGGTTGGGGAGAGAGAGACTGACCGGGACCTGACTGGGTGAGCGCAGGAGGGGCTTCGGGAGGACGCTGCCTCTCCAGAGATCCCCAGGAAGGGACATGGATAGGACCGAAGACAGGCCCCTGATACGGCTGGAGCGGAAACCTGTGGCCAGAAATGAGAGTGCCTAAAGGATGCAGATGTCTTAACGCCCTGTCAGATAGCTGTATAAAATGCCTGTCAGTTCCCTCTCTGTGTAACAGTAGCAACAGCCAGCACCGAGGTAGTGCTTCTTATGTGCAACCACCATTCCCACTTGAATCCTGGGAGGTAGGTAATATTGGACCCATTTTCCAGATGAGGAAACTGAGCTACAAGAGTTAGAGTCAGTTGCCCCAGACTTCTCAGGTGGCAGGTGGAGGAGCTGAGCCTAGGGGTCTCTCCTGAGATCCCCTCCAGTGTGATAGGAAAAATAAAACAAAAACACAACTGTCTATTTCTTTTCTTTTGTTTCTCTCTCTCTCTCTCTTTTTTTTTTTTTTTTTTTTTGAGCCTTTGAATGATGCGGGCATGTGTTGTGTGGTAGTAGTGGTGAGAAGGGGAAGGAGTCCAGGACTGTAGACCCTCCTCTCACCTCCAGAGCCTCTTCCTGTTTGGTTCCACCTTCCTAAAAGTAGCAGAAGAGAGTCATCTGATGTCCCAGTCCGTATCCAGCAGGAAACCAGAAACCATAGAGAGATGAAAGGCTGCCCCCTCCCTTTGCCTTCCAGTTTTCCACCCAGACGGCACACAATCACAGTTCCTCAGGAAGCTGGGTGGCACAAGAGAGAGTCTGGGAATGCAGTTTGCAGGCTTGCAGCCTGAGTGTCAGAGCAGATGAGAAAGAGGGGTCAGAGTACAGCCCAGAGCCCACAGCGCCGTCCAGCGCGCCAGCCGTGGGCAAGGGTGGGATCCCGGTTCCAGTACCACCGTCTGCTTTGTTCTCGGGAGGTCCACGCGGGTGTGAAGTGTCATTCTGGTCATAAAAACACGGGCATCATAGAATCTTCCTTTTAATAGATGCCCGGGTCATAGGCAGCCCCCTAGGACCCACCGCTTGGCTGACTGTGCATCTAAGTAACCACGAAGTTGTGGTGATTGAAAACCTTCCAGGGTCTCAGTTGATCTCGCTTCTCCTTTAAGAATTCAGTAGATTCTTCAGCAGAGGTTTACTAGTGAGGCCCTTGGCTCAGTTTTTTGAAACTACTCAAAAGGAGCGATGCAAGTCTATGAAAATTCTTGTACTCTAGCGTTACACAGTTAAAATTGCAGTTGAGGGAGAGTGTTTACAGTAGCAAGCAATCAAATACTTGGATGTCAATTTGATAAAAGATTTTTTTTTCAAAGAAAATGGCACAGCACTAATGGGGGAAGTGAAGTGAATAATGAGATATAACTTCCTCCTGGCTTCAAGACTAAGTATAGTAAAGACATTATTTCTTGAATTAATATGTAAATATCATAACGCAATCGGTGCCTATATTAGCTGGGATTTAATTAACAGTTGCTTCAACAAGATGGAGGTTTATTTCTCCGTCATGTAAGAGTCCAGAGGCAGGCAGTCTAAGGTGGATTGGCAGCTCTGTCCTTGGGGTGGTCCAGGGACCTGGGCCCCTTCTCTCTTGTTGCTCCTCCATCCCTTGGGTGACATACTGTGTGGTCCAAAGTGGCTCATCAAGCGTCAGTATTTCAGCCAGCAGGAAGGGAGATAAAGGAGAAAAGGGCGTATGCCAAGGAAAGCACCCTGAAAGTTCTCTGGGTCACTTTTGCTTGTGTCCCATTGATTAGAACTTAGTCACAAGGCTGTACTTAGCTCCAAGGGTGGCTGAGAAATGTAGTCTTTATTCTGAGGCCATGTGCCCAGCTAAAAATCCAGAGGAGAGAGGAAGGGGAAAACTGATATGAGGGGAGATGTTTGATTTCTACTACAATACCCCTTGTAATATTGCTTAAAAATTGAAAATTTGAGAATAAAATTAATTCAAAAGAATAAGTAGGCATGCATACCAGAGAACATATGTATTTTTTAAAGAAAACCTCTTTTAAAGTTGCCATTAAAATTTTTTTTAATTGCCATGTTTTCTTTTTCTTTTTTCTTAGTGTAACCCTCTTCCTGTTTTTTAATATACCACTTTCTTTTTAAACTTTTATTATAGAAAATTTCAAATAGTTTTGAGAATTGTATAGTGAGCCCCATGTACCCATTGCCCAGATACTATAGCAGTTTAAAGCTCAACTTGTGTCAGCTATTCCCACAAACGCTTATCCCCTTCCTGGTAGTTTTTGAAGCAGATTTCATTTCTCCTGTTTCATCTGTAAATAGTTCCATAAGTATCTCTAATTGTTAAAGACTCAACAAAAATTAGACTTTTACTTTTGGGATAGTTGTAGAGTCACATGCAGTTGTAAGAAATAACACAGATTACTCACTTTCCCCCCAATGGTAGCATCTTGCAAAACCGTAGAATAGCACAACTGGGATATTGACGGGTACGCTCAAGATACAGAATATTTCCATCCCCAAAAGGACCCCTCCTCTTGCCCTTTCATAGCCACTGCACCACCCCCTCCCTAACCCCTGATACCTAATCTGTTTACATTTCTGTAATTTTGTCATTTCAAGAATATTATATAAATGGAATCCTGCAACATGTAACCTTTTAGTATTGGCTCAGCATAATTGCCTCGAGATTCATCCAATTGCGTGTATCAGTCGGTTGCTCCTTTTTTTGGCTGAGTAGTATTTCATGGTATGGCTATACCACATCAAAGCTCTTTAGGAAATTCCCTAGCGGTCCAGTGGTTAGGACTTGGCGCTTTCACTGCCAAGGGCCCAGGTTCAGTCCCTGGTCAGGGAACTAAGATCCCGCAAGCTGCACAGAGAGGCCAGGAAAAAAAAAAAAAAGCTCTTTAAAAGCATAATCTGCTGAACTCACTTTCCTCTTTCCCTTCTCCTGCCCTCTCCTCTCTTCACAGCAATGCCAAGCCAGTACAACCGTGTGAAGCTGAAAAGCGATTGCTCGCGGCCCTCCCTGCAATGGTACACCCGTGCTCAGAACAAGATGAGAAGACCCAGCTTGTTGTTAAAAGACATCCTCAAGTAAGCACGAGCCCTCGGGCCGCAAGACACCTCTGATTTGGATCAACTGGGTAGAACTGGGGGAAAAATTCAGTGAGAGCCCTGAAGATGGCTCTCATCCACGGTCACACTTGTGCAGGGATCATTTAAAGGCACATCTGAGTCAAGGGTCAGAGCACAGGTGCCGTGGGCTCCTGCATCAGGCTGTGCTTCGTGGCAGCACAGCACCAGCCAGGGAGCCTCCAGGCCCCACAGCTTCCAGTGCACAGCCCTTGCAGCTGCTATCCCCTTTGCCTTCGCTATTTCCAGTGAATCTAAAAATACAGTTAATTAAAGTCCCCTACAGGCATTTGAATAACATTGAATATCAAACACTAAAAAGGATGAGAGGGGTACCAGCCAGGTCACCTGTACATCCTAGTAAGAGATAGAATTGTTTTTTTGTTTTTTTAAATATTTTATTATATTTATTTATTTAATTTTGGCCACTCGGCAAGGCTTGTGGGATCTCAGTTCCCCGACCGAGGATTGAACCCAGGCCACTGCAGTGAAAGCGCCAAATCCTAACCACTAGACCACCAGGGAACTCCCGAGATAGAACTGTTAAAGGAGGAACTCGTCAGTTTTACTTGGTACCAGCCAAACTAGGTGGTAAACTACCCTTCCTTTCATGCCGACAGGTAAAAATCCAACCCTGAAATCTAGCCGCCCATCTCATGTTACTAATTCGGGAGGTGTAGAAGGGGAAAGGTGGGAAAGGAAATGTATGTTAATAAACACTCAGATCATTTTCCATCTCCTTTTGTCATCAACCAGTAATTGTCGAGGCCCCCATATGCCTGGCACCATGCTGGGTGCTGGCCACACGGGAGATAGACCTGGGCCCCGTGCTGCTTACAGTGTGGCTGAGACAGACTGGCGACCAGGAAGTACAGAACAACGGAATCAGTGCTGTAGATTCTGGGCCTGCTTTTAACTTTTTCTTCCTTCCTTTTTTTTTTTCTTTTCTGGCCACACTGCACGGCTTGCGGGATCGTAGTTCCCTGACCAGGGATTGAACCCGTGCTCCCTGCATTTAAAGCTCGGAGTCCTAACCACTGGACCGCCAGGGAATTCCCCCTTTTTTTTCTTTTATAATCAAAATAAGGGAATTATGAATGCACTGAATATAATACCTTTTCTGGGGCTGGAGAAAAGAATAGGTCATACTGCATTCACAAGATTCAAAAGGTATTAAAGGTACTCAGTAAAACATCTTCTCATCCCTGCCCCCCACATTTCCTCTTGCCACTTAAAGACGACCAATAGGGGCTTCCCTGGTGGCGCAGTGGTTGAGAGTCCGCCTGCCGATTCAGGGGACACGGGTTCGTGCCCCAGTCCGGGAAGATCCCACATGCCGCGGAGCCTCTGGGCCCGTGAGCCATGGCCGCTGAGCCTGCGCATCCAGAGCCTGTGCTCCACAACGGGAGAGGCCACAGCGGTGAGAGCCCCACGTACCGCAAAAAAAAAAAAGATGACCAATATTAGCAGTCTTGTGTATGTAAGAAATACTGTGTGTGTGTATTCCCCTCCCCCGACCCTCTCTTTTTTATGCAAATGGTTGCATCCTATTCACTTAGCATTGTATTTGATCCCAGGGAAGAATTAAGATGCTTGTCCAAGTTTTCATGGTAGAGTCTATTGAAATGAGAATCAAGAAGTCTTGAAAACACTTCCTAGCAATACTTTCTTGCAACATAATCCTCCTTAAGAACTATTTGGCATCTATTGTGTATGGTATACTATGCTAAATGCTATATATATATATATTTTTTTTTTTTTAAGTTTTAAAAATTTATTTATTTATTTATTTATTTATGGCTGCGTTGGGTCTTCGTTGCTGTGTGCAGGCTTTCTCTAGTTGCGGCGAGTGAGGGCTACTCTTTGTTAAGGTGCCTGGGCTTCTCATTGCAGTGGCTTCCCTTATTGCAGAGCACGGGCTCTAGGCACGTGGGCTTCAGTAATCGTGGCACACAGGGTCAGTAGTTGTGGCTCAGGGGCTTAGTTGCTCCATGGCATGTGGGATCTTCCCGGACCAGGGCTTGAACCCATGTCCCCTGCGTTGGCAGGTGGATTCTTAACCACTGTGCCACCAGGGAAGCCCTAGATGCTATAGTTTTTAAAGTGCCCTTTTCTTTAGAATATGTTTTCCCCTTAAGGTTATTCCTTGACGTCATTTTTTCAATAACGCAACTTATTTAAAGTACTGGTTCTTAAACTTGATTTAAACTTTTTTTTAACCTTTATTTTGCCAGTATCACTTGGGGAGCTTATTAAAAATGAGATTTCTAGAACTAGGACTAGACTCAGTTCTTTTCTCCTAGTGTGTGTGTGTGTGCGTGCACACATGTGTTTTAAACTGTAGAATAGTTTGAATTTATCAGATCTTTAAAAATAGTTTTCATAGGTGGTCTTAAAGGTGACTGGTGTTACTGTCTTAACTCAGCCTCATTTCTTTTTTTTTTTTTTTTTATAAATTTATTTATTTATTTTTCTGCTGCATTGGGTCTTCGACGCTGTGCACGGGCTTTCTTTAATTGCGGTGAGCAGGGGCTACTCTTTGTTGCGGTGCATGTGCTTCTCACTGCGGTGGCTTCTCTTTGTTGCAGAGCACAGGCTCTAGGCACACGGGCTGCAGTAGTTGTGGCTCATGGGCTCTAGAGCACAGGCTCAGTAATTGTGGTGCACGGGCTTATTTGCTCTGTGGCACGTGGGATCTTCCTGGACCAGGGCTTGAACCCGTGTCCCCTGCATTGGCAGGCGGATTCTTAACCACTGCGCCACCAGGGAAGTCCACTCAGCCTCATTTCTGAGTAGAATTGTTTAGAAGAAGAATAAGAATAATAAGTAGATTGTTTATTTTGTTTTCCTTTTTTTTTTTAAGAATTCACTGTATTTTGTCCTAATTTTTTTATTGTGGTAAAATAACATAACATAGAATTTATTTATTTATTTATTTGGTCACACCGGGTCTTCGTTGCGGCAGGTGAGCTCCTTAGTTGTGGCTCACTGCTCCTCAGTTGTGGCTCACCGCTCCTCAGTTGTGGCACGTGGGCTCCTTAGTTGTAGAGTGAACTCCTAATGCAGCATGCATGTGAGATATAGTTCCCTGACCAGGGATTGAACCCAGGCCCCCTGCATTGGGAGCACAGAATCTTAACCACTGCGCCACCAGGGAAGTCCCAAGACTGACTTTTTTTTTTTTTTCAATTGAGGCAAGGAATATGACTTTATTCTGAAAGCCAGGCATCTGAGAAGATGGCAGACTAAAGTCTCAAAATAGCCATCTTCAGGACTGACTATTTTAAAGTGGTAAAAAATTAAAGCTGAGATTCTATAGTTCAAAATTTATTACTTAGGTTTTTTTTAAGTCCAGTCATCTATATTGTGATTCAGATTTTATTGCGGTACCTTTGCAGAAAAAAGTTTTTTCTATATTTGCTTATAACAAAGACAGTCATAAATGACTAATTTATCTTGTTAGAAAAATAAGAAATGCTGCCTTAAGTTAAGAGGTCATCTTAAAGACTGTACTTTTATGCTGAGTGGCAGGCAGACTCTATTTGGGTTAGGTTTTCAGTTATTTCACATGATCTCTCTGGATTATCACATGACGACATCATTATACGTAATTGATTTTTTTTTTCTAGGTGTACATTGCTTGTGTTTGGAGTGTGGATCCTTTATATCCTCAAGTTAAATTATACTACTGAAGAATGTGACATGAAAAAAATGCATTATGTGGACCCCAACCGCATAAAGGTTAGATATTCCATCAGTGTGGTTTCAATTAGAATGTTTCCAAGTGTACGCTTAAATAGTAATCTTGTCTCTCAAGTGTTATAAATAAATGTTCATGAAAGTTGTAAGCAGAAGGGAAAACACTTAACCTTAGCACTTCAAAACACACCCACCTAGCACTCACTGTTCTTCTCCCATTTACTGTAGCCGTGGGGTGAGGTGAGGTCCACTTGACCCCGTAGGGCACCTGTCCTGGAGTTAATACACCATGATGCTACCAGCGTACCTGTTCTTAAAGCAGATCAGGAAGAAATTCTTTTAGTATCATTTGTCATTTCTGTGTTTTATTTTTCGTTTTATGATTTCCCATTGTATTTCAAGATTTTTCCTTCAACGTGTATTTATTTTTTTTAATCAATTGACCTATTAAATCTTGATTTCACTGATGGTTTGAGTTGTAAATTATCTGATACTGTTCAGCCTTGGACAAAAGGCAGATGATTTTAAGTAAAGTAGCATGGTAATAATGATAACCGACACGTATGGGTGCTTTACATATATTATCTCATTTAGTGATCATCATGACTGAGAGATATCCCAGGGTTCTCTGCATCTTACAGATGATGGCCTGGGAGGTTAAGCTGCCGGCCCAAGTTCACACCTAGTTTAGTTAACTAGTTTAGTTCACCTAGTTTAGTATATACTGTGTAGCTGTTCTGAAAATGCTTTAGCAATAGAAACTCACTTAACCCTCATAACTGTCCTGGGGCTACAGCTACTGTTATTATCCCCACGTCATAGATGAGGGTAGGGAAGAACCTTACATAACCTGTCGAAGGTTATCTCAGCAAGTAAGTGGTGGTGTGAAGGCTTGGACCCAGCAGTGTGGTTTCAGAGTCCAGTCACCTGATGACCCTGCTCTCTGCTGGGGTAGGAAGCGTCCACAGAGAGGAAGCCAGAAGTTATAGGTGGCACGATGCAGAGGAGAAAGCTTAAACTTCTGACCTGGATTCAAATCTAAACGCCAATTCGTAACAGTGAGACCTGAGGCAAGTGACTGAATCGTTGGGAGTCCCAGTTTCCTCAACTGTGAGGTGTAGACAACAACGTCTGTGCAGTGGGGTGGTCATCAAAGTCCAGTAAGATAGTATGCACAGGGCTTCCCTGGTGGCGCGGTGGTTGAGAGTCCGCCTGCCGATGCAGGGGACACGGGTTCGTGCCCCGGTCCGGGAAGATCCCACATGCCGCGGAGCGGCTGGGCCCGTGAGCCATGGCCGCTGAGCCTGCGCGTCCGGAGCCTGTGCTCCGCAACGGGAGAGGCCACAACAGTGAGAGGCCCGCGTACTGCAAAAACAAAACAAAACAAAACCAAAAAACCAAAAAAAAAAAGATAGTATGCACAAAGCTCCTTTCCTAGTCCTGATTTTTATTCACGTGTTTCTATTCTGTATACGCTTTGAAGTACCTCACATTTTTCATAGTACAGACAGGTATAAACATGTAAGTGAAAGGAGTGTATTGTAGTTAATAAATGCACAGGTTGGCCTGTGCAGAACCCCCGTGTCTCAGGGGTCTTGCCGATCACGGGGCCTTCCTCCCCGGCTGTTTCGGTCCCTCAGATGTTGGCCGACTCGGTTCGTCTCGGCCGCATTAGCCTCTCTGCTCTGCTGGAGCAGGATGTGGTCCCGCATCATCCGCCCGGGCTTTCCCTCCCGAACGGCTGGCCTTGCAGACATTCCCAAATCCCTCTCAATTCCAAGGCCTTCCACAGCTCGCTTGGATAAGCTCTGCAGACATCCTGTCTGTGTTTTTTGTCTCCTGGAGAAACCCTGAAATGCTGACACTTGATACTGTGATATACGATGACCGGCATCTGCGAACTCGTCCCTTTGCTACACTTCCCCACGTTCTCTGTGCGTCCCCTCTGTCCTGTCCATCTCATTCATCAGGCCGTTGACCTTCTGACCAACAGCAGAGATCACTGCCCTCGAGTCTGGGCTAACTGGGGAGGGCTGTGAGCTCTCTGTGCAAGTACACTGTGTGCACCTGTGAGGTGGATGGAGAAGATGTGGTTCGGTAACACCTTGGGTGAAATCAACTGAGTGGTTTTCGTGCCTGGCCAGCGCTGTCTGCGTCAACTGTGCTGTGACCGCCTACAGCTGTTTTCTTTTTAGAAAACATTAATTTTTTACATTAATAGGCCAGTGGTGGTCTGCTCAAACCTGCCGTGTTCAGACAAGTGCTCTGGTCATTATGGCTCTTTAAGTTTCCCCTAAGGAATTCTAGTGACTTTAAAAATTGTTTTGGCCACACCTTGTGGCTTGCAGGATCTTAGTTCCTCAACCAAGGATGGAACCCGGGCCCCCCACAGTGCAAGCGCCAAGCCCTAACCACTGGGTCGCCAGGGAATTCCCTAGAGATTTCTGAGAAGGCCCAGAGAAGAGATTCTAGACCTTGTCCCCGAGGAACCTTTGAAGGGATGGGAACATCTGCATAGAGAAGACCAGTGCAGGACACATGGCAGCTGGCAGCTGCTGCCAACAAGCCAGAGGCCTGGCCCGGGGGAGAGCCAGCCTGCCCGGGTGGCCTCACTGGAAGAACTTTGGGTCAAGGGTGACAGCCAAGCTGAAAGGAGAAGGGTTTGATGGTCCACGATGTCCAAAGATGGAAAAAATGAGCTGCCTTTGTGGCGAACCTCTGGAGGTCTTTGACCAAAGCCAGGATAACTATTTTGGGGTAGAACTCAGGCATCAGACAGTTGGTGGCTCAGGGGCCTTCTGACCCCTTCTAGCCCTGGAATTCCGTGGTTCACTGCAGTCGTCTAGCACCTGGCTGGAAAGTGTAGGCTGGTTTCGTAACCTGGGTTTTTCCTGTTCTGAATGCAGGCACGTGACACCACTACTCCCCACTCAGTGACGTTCAAACTGAACCTCAGTGGTCTTTGAAGCTCCTCTGAAACTTACCAGATTCCATCTGGTATTATGAATGTTTGTGTAAGCATTTCATTGTCCCATCGAAAGTATGTTATTTGAGAAGCGGGGCTGTGCTTATAAAAATATATAGTTTCTAGGATTCTGGAAAAAGGAATAATGATCCAGGGTTGCCCTTGAAATCCTCTGTTCTCTCCATTGCCCCAGTTCAGTGTCTCCTTACCCTCCTTTCTGCATTCAGGCATGCTCATTATGGCGGAAGTAGTATTTCTAATAACTGAATCTGACATGTTGCTTCCTTGCTTCAAACTCTTGGATTTCTCTCCTTTACCTTCAGGAGATTATCCACACTCTTTAGTCTGGCCTGTAGGGCTCTTCATGACTTGGTTCCTGCCGATCTCTTCAGCCCCCTTTTGTCACCGCGACCTTCGCAGCCCTGCCTGTATCAGGCGCACGAACCCCCTCACAGGTCCTTGGTGAGCTTCCTTCTTCCTCATTATGGTTTTGATCCGATAACTAATGATGTTGACCATCTTTTCATGTACTCATTGGCCATTTGTAGGTCTTCTAAGGAGAAATGTCTATTCAGATTCTTTGCCCAATTTTTAATTGGGCTCTCTTTTTATTATTGAGTTGTTTAAGTGTTCTCTGTTTATTCTGGATACCAGTTCCTTATCAGATATATGATTTGCAACTCTTTTTTTCCCATTCTGTGGGTGGTCTTTTTACTTTTTTTGATGGTATCATTTTTAGCACACAAGTTTCTAATTTTGATGAAGTCCAGTTTATCTACTTTTCATTTTGTTCCATGTGCTTTTGATGTCATGTCTAAGAAACCATTGCCTAATGTTTTCTTCTAGAAGTTTTCTAGTTGTAGCTCTTATATGTAGGCCTTTGATCCATTTTTGAGCTACTTTTTATATATGGTGTGAAGTCAGGGTCCAGCTTCATTCTTTTGCTTGTGGCTTTCCAGTTGTCCCAGCATCTTTGTTGAACACTTTTCTCTGTGTTTGCTGCGTTGTGTTTTTTTTTTAATTTATTTTATTGAAGTAGAGTTGATTTACAATGTTGTATTAATTTCTGCTCTATGGCAAAGTGATTCAATTTTATATATTTTATATATACACACACACACACGCACACACACGCATATATTCTTTTTCATTCTTTTTCCTATTTTCCATTATGGTTTATCACAGGATATTGAATATAGTTCCCTGTGCTCTACAGTAGGACCTTGTTGTTGTTTATCCATTCTCTCTATAATAGTTTGTATTTGCTGCATTCTTTCTTCTCTGCCTGGAGCCCTTCCTTTGCCTCTCTGTTAATCATCTTTTACATCAAATCTCAGCTCGGGGGTTCCTTTTCCTAAGATCTTTCTCTCTTGTCTTCTAGGAGCCCCCCTCATACCTTAATCTTGACAGTTACCACTGTGGTACTTTAACTGTTTTGTCTTCCCCACTTGTCCTCCAGGCAAGCCCTTGGGAGATAGGGATTGTGGGATAACATTTTACATTAACAAATATGTACTTATACGTATTGAACTCCAGAGGGAGGAGAGAGATTACTCAAACCTCAGCACGGTGTCTCATCTTTGAACTCAGATTGTACAGAAAATCCACAGTTAAATTTTAACAGGCAATTCTTTGAGGACTTTCAGTTATGTACATTAAGTTTAATATCCCTTTGAGGAATAGGACAGATACCTCCTATCCAACTCTTCATATCCCCCGGTAAACACTCTCCCTTCTCTTTCCCCCTAAACCATGGCATATGAGTCCCCCGGCTTTAGGCTGGTGGGACCAGTTTTAAACCTAAGTTCACTGCTGGGCCAGTAACAGCCTCTCATGGGTGCTAGTGCCCTGTCCCGACTGGCTCCAGTAAGGATTCCTAACTCATCTCTGATGGGGGGATGGAAGGACCTGACGAGTGGGATCAGCCTCCCAAGCCCCACTGCCCGCGTGGAGGAGGGGTGACGGCTGCCTGAACGCAGGACACTACGGTTCCCGAAGAGGAAGGAGCAGGAAGTGGAGACCCAGGAGGTAGCCCACGGTGACCGCCACATCAACCCGTTTCTGAAAGACTTCTAAAAGAGCATTATTTTTTCCAATTAGAAAGTCCCCTGTAATGGTGCGGAAAGGAGGAGGAATGGGGGCACGGTGAAGTCAAACAGGTTTGTGCAAGTCTCCGTTCAGAAATTAATAAAGTAGAAAGTGAAAGCCTGCTCTAACCGTGATGGAAGGAGGGGTGTCTTTTATTCTAGTGCTTAAGACTTTTTTTAAAAAATGTAGCTTTTTAGCACTCTTGACTCTGTCAAATTGCCCTGCTTTTTCACAGTGGTCGTGACAGCGTGTGCAGAAAGCACATGTCTCAGCGGGCTTTGCAAAGTAGAGGAACAGCAAGAGTTAGATACTGCTGAGCATTTGGGGTGGAGAGTAGCAGGAAATGAGACTGCAAATGAGACAGGACCAGAGCGTGAGAGGCCTTGAGGGCCACACTGAGCAGTTCCTAACTTTGATATCTGGTCACACATCCCTAAGCAAGAAGAGGAATCCTTTCTCAGGTCCCCAGAATAGAGGGAATAGCCAGGAAGCCGGCTGGTGGGAAGGGCTGGGAGATGGTGTTCAGTATGAGCTCTCGACAGAGAAACCCTGTCTCTAGGCTTCGGTGGAGACTGAGCCTTACTGCCAAGAGAGTTTGGACGCATCTGAATGGTTGTGGCTGTGTATTAGCAGAAGAGGGTCTCAGAGTCGTGAGAGCGGGGCCCTGCGAGCTTTGTTGATGACATTCAACAACTTGCAAGGTCAACAGCCCTGTTGGACTCTGAACACCTGGTTGCATTCTGCCTGTATGTAGACAGCGGAAGTGTGGCCATGTTTGCTGTGGGTTTTCTATTTTCTATTTAAAGATGTCCCGGAACGTGCCATTTGTGGGAAAAAAAGACGAACAGTGGTCTCTGCAGGGATGCTTGGATAGTTTGAGTGTGGTGCAGCTGTGAAATTGCACTTAAAAGACGTGTGAAGAGAGACAAGAGCACATTCACATCAACTGAGGTTCAGACCTCATGGTAGCACCAGTTTGAACTTGGCCTTCTCTCAGGAACTAAAGACCACACATGGCCCTGGGGACTGCATCCTGGGCTGTGTGGTTCATCATGGCCAAGTTTACGTCTTCACTGTGACTCCATAGACCTACACTCACGTATCCAAAGTAAGCAGAGTAGGACTCCCCTGGCGGCCCAGTGGTTAAGACTCTGCGTTCCCAGTGCAGGGGGCACAGGTTCGATCCTAGGTCGGGGAACTAAGATCCTGCAGGCTGTGCAGTGTGGCCAAAAAAAAAATAAAGTAAGCAGAGTAACCCTGGGCCGAGTTAAATCAGTCCAGACATTCGCGCTTCCAAACCGATCCCTTTCTCTCCTGGGTTCTGCTGTTGCTTTTCCCAGACCATCCTTCAGTGGTCTCATAGAGGTGAGGAAACTGAAGGCCTGAAAAGCCTTAAAGTTCATGCTTTAACCAAGTTTACACTACGGATAAAGAGATCTGAAACCGGGTCTAGATCCAGATCGTCTGATTGTTTGCTTCTTAACCGTGTATTGTGGTAAAATGTACATACCATACGACTTTCACCTTTTAAGCATCCAATTGGAGGAGTGTTAGTAACTTTACAGTTAAATGTACGCCGTCACCACAATCCTATTTAGAACATTTCATCACACAAGTTAGTTCCCTCTCACCCCTTCTGTGGTCAAACGCTACCCTCAACTACCAGCCCGAGGCAACCATTGACCGGTTGAGATTTTACTGTGTTATTCTGTCTGTGACTTGTTTATTCAGATTTTTCTGCTTTTAACCAGGTCAAAGTTATAGACAGCTAACTCATGGAAGTTAAACCACAGTTTACAAACGTGGAAATGAAAGTGTCGTTGCATAACTCATACCCTCGGTTCATGTGGTCCGTGGCGGAGTTGGGCTCCTACCCAGGTCCAGTCAGCTCCAGGCCCCAAACTCTCCTTCATCCCAAATGCTGTGCCCTGTCCTGGGTTTAAATCAATCAATGAAAGAAAACATTGCCTTTTACTAAGAATTATGCCACTTACCTATATTTCTGAGAAGGATTGTCCTAAAAAATTATGGGGTAGAAATGAAAATGGAGATCTTTACTGAGGGAAATTCATTTTTTAATATCCTTCAGGGAATTCTCACACTGTGGTTTTCCATGGCACATCGCCACATCAGTGACAGCTGAAACTGCCTGATGTCTGTTTATTCTCAATTGTGGGCAGCCAGCAAGCTCAGCCTTGAAGCCTTTCAAAAAATGAAGCTCTTGTGTCCATGCCTCGATTTGGGGGAAGAGGGGTTCCTGGATCTTTGAGGAGGTCACCAGTCCTCTGGTTCCCAGTGGTTCGCATCCGAGACGGATGCCATCCGGACCCCACTGCGTCCTTCCTCGCCAGCCTGCTCTGGCTCCCAGGTTTGACACTGTCCGCAGTGGAGAAGAGGAAGGTCGAGATGCTTGCGGTCTTGACCGCAGCTCCACGCAGCGAGCTGTCCTCCCGAGGCATTTTTTCTTCTGAGCTTTGAAACCTGAAAGAGGAAGGAGGGAGGCTGAGACACCTCTGGGGCGTGTTACATGTTTAAACGAGTTGAAACAAGAGAAGAAAAGGAATTGCTGTGGCTTTGGCCATTTCCAGTGGCATTTAGAACCTTGTCACTGGGATTGATTTATTGCACCTGCGGAGGGAGGGGAGGGGTCACCATCAGAAGATGCTCTGCCCACAGTCTAGAAGATTAAGTTTGAAGCCTGAGATGGAACTCTTTGCCAGAATGGAAATGGAATGAAATGTCACTCCTTCCAAACGAAACTAGAAAACTTGGCGCCCAGCAGAGTCACGCTTCAGTGTCCGGCGCCGTCACCGAACCTCTCGTTCCAGCCCTGAGTCAGGCACTAAGCTTCTGTCTTTGGCACTTCTCGGATGTTCATTTCTATCCCAGGAGATCTGTAAAACAAGATGCTTGGGATGTCCTTCCACAGTGAAGAATTAGCCCTTTTGTTCTCTAAACACTTGTTCACACCCCCAGGCCCGGGGTGTAGAGACAAGTAGGGATAGTACATGTGGCTCCTCTGTTTGCCCTGCCCCCCAGTTGGGCATTAAGTGCCTGTAGGTGCAGAGTGTCACCAACCTGGAGGCCTGGTCAGGGCGAGCCCTCCACTCCGGGGCTGTTCTGGGTTACGACCGATTCCCTGCTTAGCCTTCCCCTGGATTCCTCACGAGGATGCTCATTCGCGAGGTATCCGTGGTGTATCAGAATATGTATCAGTGGTGGTGTTTGTCACCTGCTCTCTGTAGGCAGAGGCTGGGACTGTAGGGGTTTGGGAGGTGATCAGGCGCCGTGAGCCTGCCAGCTCAGCCCTCTTCCTGGGTGCGCCACCTGGAACCCATAAAGCGAAGACACTCAGGACCGTCTTGCGAGGTGTCCTAGGTGTTGTGCCGGTGACCTCAGACGGTGACCTCACGTCGTGTCTGCGGCATCTTCTGAGGCTCAAAGAAAATCCATTCCCTTCTTCAGACCTGGGGCCAGATTCTTAAGATGTAGACGGCGTGCTCTTCCCAGTACTAAGACCTTTTTGAAGCTGTAATTTAAAGAGAAGGGAGTGGGGTTCTCCTGCAGTAAGATGATTATTTCTACAAAAATTTTATTGTACAAAACTCAGACAAGACTTTGAGGAAAAACATAGTTGAGACAAACATTTAAAACTGTATATGGCAATAATACCCCTCATGATAGTACTGACACAGTTCAAAAGACATATTCAACCCTAAAAATAAATATCCCAGCAAGTAAAATAGAGGAACACACACACACGCACGCACGCACGCGCGCACACAGCGTGGAGAGAGGAGGGATAAGGTCGGGCCAAGACTGCTGCACGTGGCTATGAGGACAGGAAGCGCAGTGACGCTGCCAGATGATCCCGAGGCAGCAATTGGCCAGACTGAGCCCAGGGGCAGACTGGGGGGCACGTGGGGGTCTGTCCCTGGTTTCTCCGTGTCTTGCCGTGTTCAGCCGGGCTAGTGTACTTGGCCTTCAACAGTCATTTCTTGTGGATGCAAAATATTAACGTGCAGGGAAGCTGGTATACAAAACCAAGGCAACTTCTCTGTTGACCGGACACCGTTGCGGGTTCCACCCGGTTCCCATTCCAGACTGCGTGAAGCTCATTACTCCATCTGATAAATAAGCCTGTTTCTCATCCAACTAGATAGGAACCTGAAATAGGAAATCTTTTTCTCTTTTGGCTGTGCTGCACAGCATGTGGGATCTTAGTTTCCTGCCCAGGGGTTAAACCCATGCCCCCTGCATTGGGAGCTCGCAGTCTTAACCACAGGACCGCCAGTAAAGTCCCTGGAAATCATTTTTTTTTTAAATTGTGTTTAAAAAAGAAACCCACATAAAATTTACCGGCTTCATTATTTTTAAATGCAGAGTTTGGCCCCGTTAAGTAGATTGACGTTGTTGTGAAACAGATTTCTGGAACATTTTCATCTTGCAGCACTGAAACTCTGCCCATTAAACAGCAGTTCCCCATTTGCCTTCCCCCTCAGCCCCTGGGAACTACTGTTCTTCCTATTTCTACGAATTTGACTGTCTTAGATACCGTCTCTAAATGGAGCCCTACAGTATTTGTCTTTTTGTGGCTGGCTTATTTCACTGAGTATAATGTTCTCAAGCTTCATCCATGTTGTAGCGCACGTAGGATTTTTTTTTTTTTTTTGTGGCCGCACCACGCGATTTGTGGGATCTTAGTTCCCCGACCAGGGATCGAACCCAGGCCTTCGGCATTGGAAGCACAGAGTCCTAACCACTGGACCACCAGGGAATTCCCATGTCAGGATTTTATGAAACATGAAATCTTAAACACCTCAAATTTGAACAGCTTAAAATAAACACCTCAAAATTTATTCAAAATTTATTTGTTCAAAATTTATTTGAAAATTTGTTCAATTTTTTTCAAAACTTGTTCAAAATTTATTTGAACACCCCAACTTTATTTGAACAGCTTAGGCTAGGAGGGTAGGAAGTGGGGGTCCTTCCTTGTGCCATGAAATAAATATCCTTGTTGAGTTTGTCTCCTTGTCATGTGATTCTCCCAGGTTTCCCCCTCAAGTTTCTAGCATAAATTAACTCTTTAAAGCAGATTTTTGTTGTTGTTGTTTTAAATTTATTTATTTTATTTATTTGCTTTTGGCTGCGTTGGGTCTTTGTTGCTGCGCGCGGGCTAGAGGGGGGCTACTCTTCATTGCGGTGGCTCCTCTGGTTGCAGAGCACGGGCTTTAGGCACGCGGGCTTCGGTAGTTGTGGCGTGTGGGCTCAGTAGTTGTGGCGCATGGGCTCAGTAGTTGTGGATCAAGGACTCTGGAGCACAGGGTCAGTAGTTGTGGTGCACGGGCTTAGTTGCTCTGCAGCATGTGGGATCTTCCCAGACCAGGGCCCAAACCCGTGTCCCCTGCATCGGCAGGTGGATTCTTAACCACTGCACCACCAGGGAAGCCCCCTAAAGCAGACGTTTTGTGTTACAAGACAGTCATCCACAAGGGAGCTACATCAAACATCGCAGGAGAAAGTGTCACCTGTCCGAGTATATTTCTGATGCCTGAGAGCCTTTGAAACTCAGGTCTGTGTGCTTCATTCCAGAGAGCCCAGCAATATGCCCAGCAAGTCCTGCAGAAGGAATGCCGGCCCCAGTTTGCCAAGAGGTCGATGGTGCAGCTCTTCAGGCGCAGGTACAGCTCGGACCTGCCACCTTTCGTGACGAAGGCCCCCGCAGGGAGCGAGGCGGAGTACAAGTACGACCCTCCTTTCGGATTCCGCAAGTTCTCCGAGAAAGTCCAGACCCTCTTGGAACTCTTGCCCGAGCACGACTTTCCTGCACACTTGAAAGCCAAGAGCTGCAGGCGTTGTGTGGTCATTGGAAGTGGTGGAATCCTCCACGGACTAGAGCTGGGCCAGGCCCTGAACCAGTTCGATGTTGTGATAAGGTACGTTGGCTTTCAGACCATCCTCTCCCCTCTGGACTTTAGTTCTCTGCTGTGGGTCAGGGCAGCACCCGAAACAGGAGGGACCCAGGCAGCCCTACATGTCCCTGCCTTCAGGGGACTCACTGTTTGAGGAGTTGAAACAAAGACATGAAAGGACTGGACGCCCCAAACTGTGCAGCACTGACCCTAATTTTGGTAAAAACCCTTTCAGAGGGGGTGAAGGTTGGAAGGATCGGTAGATAAGCCAGCAAAGGTGGAAGGCTGTGCCAGGCAGGGCCCAGAGGAGGCTGCAGTGCAGGGAGCTTGAGTCGGTGGGATGCCTGGCTCCTGGGAGCAGGGCTTGGGGTGGGTGAGCCCCGGAAGGTGGCACCGGCTGGGACCAGAAAGCACACAGAGGTGTTTGAAAGCCACGTAACAGGCAATAGGCAATCATCCTACATTACAGGAGTTTCTGATAGTTTGACGGTCATGTCAGGGGACACCAAGATTTCTAGTCTGGGGTCTGAGGCGTTAGTGGGACCACTGTCAGAAACGGAGAAGTTGAGGAAAATCTCTGGCTAGTGGGGGAGGATGACAAGATCCATCTCAGATATTTTGAGCCTGAAAGTGGTGCCATCTCCACATAACGCCTTTATCCCCAGCAGCTGCGACCTCGGGCAAGGTTCCTTGCTGTCCTGTGCCTCCGTTTCCTCATCTGTAAATGGGGGCAGTGATGGCACAGACCTCACAGGGTTACTGTGAAAACAAAACGAGTTAACATCTAGATGTAAAGCACTTGGAACAGTGTCAGAGTTGGGGTAGATGCTCAGTACATGTTAGCAGCTATTTTGGGAGAACGTGTAGGAAGCTAAGGAGGAAAGGACACGGGGTGTAAGATGTTTGTAAGAAAGAACCAGACTTTTGTAAGGGCCAAGAGATAGAAGAAACAAGGAAGAACTACGTTTCAAGGCGAAAGGTGTGAAGTGAGGGTGTGGGAATGGGGTGGTGGACGTTGGGGGGTGAAGGAGGAGGTAACTGCCTCCTTTCTCTGGGTGCTTCCTGTGTGCCAGACACTGTCACGTGCTCTGGATGGTCTCGTTCCATGGTGAAGCCATCCCCTTAGCCAGTGTCAGGCATGAGGACACAGAGACACTGTAGGGCACAGGGTCCAGGCCAGAGCCTAGCATTCCAAATGCAGGGTTCTGAGGCTTCCAGAACCTCACCCTGACTCTGTGTGAGCAGCTGAATGATCAGCCGTGCACATGCACACTGGGGGAGGCAGACAGGACCCCATATGCCCTTCTAATGGTGTACGACCGACCGATAGACGGGAGGAGAAGAGGTAAGAAACTGGGGTGCGCACTCCGGCCCAGAGGAGAGATGCAGCGGAAGAGAAGGGCGGCCTTGAGCTGACCTTGAAGAATGCTGGGATTTAGCCCTTTAGGAAGCAGGTGGGCAGGAGATCTGGATGGGGAACCTTACCTGGCAGGAGGAGCAAGGGCCTGGGAGAGGGAAGGGGGGCTGGGCAGGTGGCTTGATGCCCCATGATGGTGAGGCCAGACTGGACAGCATGCACTTCCGGCACGGGCACTGGGGGCCACAGAGCACTGGGGACCAAGGAAGGGGACTTAGCCTGATTATGATGGAGATCAGCTGAAAAACTTTTTGGGGGTAATTTCTATTTATTTATTTTTAAAATTAATTTTTATTGGAGTTTAGTTGATTTACAATGCCGTGATAGTTTCTGCTGTACAGCAGAGTGAATCAGCTGTATATGTATGTATATCTCCACTCTTTTTTAGATTCTTTTCCCATATAGGTCATTACAGAGTACTGAGTAGAGTTCCCTGCGCTCTACAGTCGGTCCCTATTAGTTACCTGTTCTGTATATCGTAGTATGTCTATGTCAATCCTAATCTCCCAATTTATCTCTCCCCCCTGGGGTAACTTTTAGGTTTAAAGCAATTCTGAACTTAACAGGAAAGTTGCAAGAGTAGTACAAAGAACCCCCATTCACCCTTTTCCCAGATTCCTCAGTTGATAACCCTGTATCACACTGGCTTTATAATTTTCTCTCTTTATATACTATTATTCTTTTCTGAACCCTTTGAGAGTTAGTTGCAAATCTCAAACCCCTTCTTTACCCCTAAATACTTCAGTGTGCATTTCTTAAGAACAAGGACATTCTCTTACAGAACCGCATGACGATATTCAGAATTAGGGAGTTAACACTGATGCAGTACAGACCTTAGCTACAGTCCTTATTCAGACTTCACCAGTTATTCCAGTCGTGTCCATTATTTAAAAAGAAAGGAAAAGAGGGCTTCCCTGGTGGCGCAGTGGTTAAGAATCCGCCTCCAAGGCAGGGGACACGGGTTCGAGCCCTGGTCCGGGAAGATCCCACATGCCGCGGAGCAACTAAGCCTGTGCGCCACAACTACTGAGCACACATGCCACAGCTACTGAAGCCCGCGCACCTAGAGCCCGTGCTCCACAGCAAGAGAAGCCACCGCAATGAGAAGCTCGCGCACTGCAATGAAGAGTAGCCCCCGCTCGCCACAACTAGAGAAAGCCTGTGCGCTGCAACGAAGACCAAAAAAACACAGCCAAAAATAAATAAATAAATAAATAAATAAATAAATGAATAATAAAATAGAAAGAAAGGAAAAGAAAAAGAAAATACCTCATCCAGGATCATGCTGTGCATTTCGTTGTCATGTCTAATAATAGCTTTTAATAATCCAGGGGTTAGGTATCTGAGATCTGGAAGAGGAAGTGGCAGTGGAATAGAAAAGAAAGGTTTATACAGGTGTGATAATACAGGGAAAGAACCAAACAGACTTTTTTTGAGATTTCAAAACTGCGTACCTGTGTGAGTGGTACTGCTTTGGGAAGAATTCTTAGCATTTTCCCCAGAGCATCCACCCTGGCAAAGCCTTCATTGATCTAACAGTTCTAAGTGCCCCAGATTCCTGCTTGAATTCACGACCAGGTTGCACTTGGACCCAGTGCCCTCCTTGGGCCCAACCCTGTCTATATAACTATGGTTTGTGTCTGCCTTTCCCCGGTTTTTAGGTTTTCTTTTTTGATTACCTTTTTTGAAATTCTGGCAAGAACCACCAATATCTAAGCACAATGGGAAGCTTTCAAGGAAACATTACTAGTGCCCAGAGTGTAATGTGTTTGGGTTGGCTTAAAGTGACAGGACTAGATGGAATTGCTTGTCACTCAGAAATTGGACACGGGAGTCTTTTGCAGACTGGAGACTGGCGTTCACCAAGCACCTGGAAAGGGCAGAGCTGAGGGATGACAGGGCTGCTGGGAGGGGTGCCCTCCCCCCCAACCACGGTGCCCTACCCCCCAACCACACCCTCGTTCCCAGTCCTAAAAAAATGTGGAAAACACGCTGCAGGAATGTGGCATGTGTTAAAGTGGTTAATGTCAATTTATCTTTGTCCTTTTTACTTAAATAGGTTAAACAGTGCACCGGTTGAAGGATATTCAGAGCATGTTGGAAATAAAACTACTATAAGGATGACTTATCCAGAGGGTGCACCACTGTCTGACCTTGAATATTATTCCAATGACTTGTTTGTTGCTGTTTTATTTAAGAGTGTTGACTTCAACTGGCTTCAGGCGATGGTCAAAAATGAAACCCTGGTAAGCACTAGAAATTCAGCTATCAGATATGCCTTCGTAAAAAGCGAAGGGGTCTCTGATTGGAATTAACAGGTTTTTATTTTTAAACTAACACACATGCTTTCAAATAAACACTCCCTTTGTAGAAGCCCCTCAGAACTTCCCCTGGAAATTGCTTTCAGAACTTGACTGAGTCACATGTGGAAACTGGGATCATTAGTGGAAATAACAAGCTTGGGACCAAAATGGCTATTATTGAGGTTGACCACCCACCTCATTCACCAGACTTGAATTTACATGGCTTCTGACTATTTTCAGAAATTAGATTTATGTGCATGAATATAAACCATTATTGAGGCTATTCAGAAGAATATACATAAATTCTCTGAAGAGTGTTTTCAAAGAGATTCTCCAAAAATGCTTTGATTGGTGGTGTTCTTTATTTTTTCTTTCTTTTTTTAATGTTTATTTATTTATTTGGCTGTGCTGGGTGTTAGTTGTGGCAGGCGGGCTCCTTAGTTGCGGCATGCAAACTCTTAGTTGCAGCATGCCTGTGGGATCTAGTTCCCTGACCAGGGATTGAACCCGGGCCCCCTGCATGGGGAGCACGGCGTCTTATGCAGTGCGCCACCCGGGAAGCCCCTGGTGGTGTTCTCGTTGGAGTCAATTCACAGCGTTCCAGAGGGGCAGATGTGGAGGAGACGGCCCCAGCTTGGTCATATTCCTTTTCTTTGTCTTTACAGTAATCCATCACCTTACTTTATAGTCCCCCAACCCCCCACATTATGTTGAAATAAATTCCAGAGCTCAGCTGTTAAGCAGTGTGTGTGCGTTTATATGCACTTGCACAAACCAGCTGACTGTAGAGTTAACAGGACATATCAGACTTTTCACAGAAGCTTCATGTGCTGGAGAATTTGTATCTCCAAAGCTCGATTCCATACAGGTTATTGTGGTCCTCTGGATTTTCTCTCGGGTAGTTGTTCTAGTTGAAAGATGAAGCACATATGAAATGACTTACAGTCAGTTACCAAGAGACATCACAGGACTAGGAAGTGGAGTAAGTGGAGAAGGGGGTGCATGGTGGGGGCCTGAGCACAGGCGGGGCACCCAGAACACTTCATACCCTCGAATTGGATCTGTTTGCTTGGTTTTCCCTGGGCAAAATGGTGGCTTTGGATCCTAAAAAGGCTGACTATCTCAGGTCATTACCTGAAGAATTTCTTCCCCAAATCAGTAAGAGCTGCTTCTGCAGTTCCTTTCCTTGTCCAGTGCCACCTTCATAAATCAGATCCTTAGAGTTGCTTGTCTGAGTTGAGGTACTGGATTTGCATAGATCTGTGACTTTGCCACAGAATGCAGCACACAGACCCACAAGGGGCCACACCATGGTTCTGGCCTCATTAGCAGGGGATGCACTCTCCCCCCTCCACTGATAAGATAACTTTTTAAAATCCCCCTAATGATTGCTTGCTTTCTTTCCTTAGCCGTTCTGGGTGCGACTCTTCTTTTGGAAGCAGGTGGCGGAAAAAATCCCACTACAGCCCAAACAGTTCCGGATTTTGAATCCAGTTATTATCAAAGAGACTGCCTTTGACATCCTTCAATACTCAGAGCCTCAGTCAAGGCTCTGGGGCCGAGATAAGGTATTTTTGTCGCTACTGAAACTTAACTGTTCTCTGTGCTGGAAAGGAGACACCTATACAACTTTCAGTTAGAAGCATCTTCCAGGGATGAAACTTAGTCATTGATTAGATGTTCCATGTGTTTTTCCCTCTCTGCATCTTCACCTTAGGGCTCCCCACTGTTTAATCCCCCCACTCCCGGTGGCTCATCTCATTAGTATAGTCAGCATGTTAGCACTTCGGTCACTGAGATATTATTTAAGGTATTCTTACTCCAGGACTCCATATAATTAGCTGCAGGACACTGAAAGGAACTTTGGTGGTCAGAAAGTTCTTTACATGTTAACTCTACAGGCCACTTGGGTGAAAATTGACGTTTATCATCCCTTTATAGGTGATAGTAAATAAGCAATCCTCTAGAGCAGTGCTTTTCAGTGGATGCCTGGAGCCCACCCCAGACGTTCTGATTTAATCTGTCTGTGTTGTGGTCTGTACATTGGGATTTTCAAAGTTCCCTGGGTGATTTTTATTTTTCAGCCTGCTTTGAGAACCTTGGTGCTATAGGCTGTTCACTGCAGTAGATTCTTTACCTGCAATTAGCCTGTGTTGCTACTGGGGGGAGATGCCTTTATTACCTGTTTCTTCATGATCTGAACAGCTAAACCTGTGTCTTTAAATAAAACTTTTTAAAAGCAGTGGAAATCGTTTAAGCAAAACATTTATATTTAAGGAAAAGCAAGGAATTTTGAAACGTGGGGACTGCTACCCACACTGGGGGCCTGAGATGCCTCCTAGGAGATGGGGCTTGTCCAGGGTGCAACTGGCAAACACAGAGCTAGACTCAGGGGTCCTCATCCAATAGGCAGATGAGCAGGGTCTTCTGTTTGCCCTTTGAATCAAATTCTAATTAGAAAGATGCTTTAACACAACTGTGTAAATTTTAAAGGAAGAATTCTGTGCTTGTTAAGGAAAACAAATACCTGAATCGTCTCCTTAAAATAAAAACCTGGTTCTTCACTGTGATCAGTAAGAGCTAAGTCCAACTCTGGCTCCAACTTCAGGCTTGAACACCCAGCTCGGGTGAACTGGCTCACATAGTGGAAGCTGTTCCCTTCGCAGTCCGCCATTTTCCTCCAGGGCTCTGGCCTCTCCATCCGTGGGGAGCCCAGGAGGGCCATGTAGTTTCTGCCTGTTGCAGGAACGTGTCCAGAACCCATGATGTGTTTTCCCTCTCCTAGGAGAGCAGCCCTACCCCCGACCAGGGACTGTCAGGTCTCTGATTGGCTTTAGCTGGGCTCCCACACACAGAGCACGTGGGTCCCTCCAGAACGTGGGCTTACAACTTTTAACCTGTTGGCATCACTTTTAACAAAACAATTTTATTAAAAAGACAACCTACTTTGGCAAGATTCTTAAACTAAGTTATAAAGAGGTTTCACTGTAAATGCACTTAGATTTCTGTATTTTTTAAACTGCCCTGTTTCTTTATTAGATTCCATAGTATTTTTTGAAACACAGGCAGATGCTCATTTGCTGGTTTGCAGGTCGATTTTATTTTAAAAATAACCTTTAAAAAATGGACAGGTTTAATTATGTGACATACGAAATTGCTGAATGGCGAAGGGTATCAGAAACAAAGTTAGTGGGGGAAATTTTATCATAGAAATCGCAGAGTAAATATTCTCAAAGCATTTAGAGACCTTATCAAATCTAAAAGAAAAAGATGAGCCAATAAAGAAATGAGGAATGGATATGAGCAGACATTTCACAGAAGAAATTAATACAGCCCAGATATACATGATAAAATGTTCATCTTCACCAGTAATCAAGTAAAAGCGAATTAGAGCCACAGTGACATTTTTTGCCTGTTTTCTTAGCAGAGATTTAAAAACTTGATAATGTCCTTGTTTGGCGGGAATGTAGGTAGAATTATAAGCTGGCACTTTTTCCAGAGGGTGGTTTGGCAATACGTGTATCACTTTAAAATATGAATCGTCTTTGACCCCGCAATTTGACTCTAAAAATTTTATTATAAGGAAATCAGAGAAAATCTGCAAGGCTCTTCTAGGATGTTCATCATAGCATTGATAGCAAAGGACTAAAAACAGCCTAAACATTCATCATTAGAGAACTGTTTAAACGTTATGGTATAGTCGATGCAATATCGTGTGACCGTTGAGGATGAAGAAAAACTAATGGGGCTTCCCTGGTGGCGCAGTGGTTGAGAGTCCGCCTGCTGATGCAGGGGACGCGGGTTCGTGCCCCGGTCCGGGAAGATCCCACATGCCGCGGAGCGGCTGGGCCCGTGAGCCATGGCCACTGAGCCTGCGTGTCCGGAGCCTGTGCTCCGCAACGGGAGAGGCCACAACAGTGAGAGGCCCGCGTACTGCAAAAAAAAAAAAAAAAAAAAAAAAAAAAAAAAGAAAAACTAATGGATATGAAAACACCTCCACAGTGTATTAAGCAAGAAAATCAAGTTACAGAACACTTATTTAATCCCGTTTTTGTTTAAAAACTAAAAATGTATATATATAGTTGCATAGGAAAAAGCTTGGATGTTGTTCCAGTTTACAGAAAAGGAGAGCTGTGTATGGAAGTCACAGACTCGGCTGAGATGAGCCAAGGAGGTATATTTGCACGTGAAAGACGATACAAAAGAATATCAAGTACTAGACGGGCAGCCGTCTCCAAGGAAGGCTTAGGCATTGCAGGGCTTTCTGTGTTCCTGTCTGCCGCCCTGTGTGCTGTCTTTACCCAAGTCTGTGAAGGAGATCCAGAGAACCAATTCCAGATTTACAAGTGGCAGGGTGTTGGACGTGAAGAGGGAGTGGTGATACAGTCAGAATTCACAATTTTGGACATTTGGCATTCTAGGCCAAAGTCAGCAAGGGTACATTTTGGAAAAAAACAAATGTGAAAGCCTGTAATTTGAGGCGAAAAATGTACTTGCCTGAACAGAGAGTGAGCAGAAACTGGCTGAGCTGCAGGACATGTGAAAATGGCCCGGGGGTGTTATTTGCCAGAAAGGCAAGTAGGGGTGAAGTAAGACTGTCTTCACAAGTAAGAGGTGAAGACAGTCTTCACCAGCGAGAGCCGAGTCCGCTCTGTTCTCAGGCAGAGGCTGTACAGGAGCCAGCCAGGACGGGACGGGTTCCCAAACCACGTCCGGAGAAGGGCTTTGGCCACTTGTCCCAGAGCAGACCTTGCAGACATTTGTCACATGAGAGAGGAAATGGGTTAGTCTTGCTATTATGGTCATCCTGTGCAGGACCGGTGGGTGGAAGTTTTAGAAAGAACACCTTTTAGCTTGGTGCAACAGGACCTGCCAGGCTGCCTGTTTCTTGTGTGTTAAGAGAATTCACATCACAGACCATGATTTAGAGTCTAGATTCCTGACTTGGATGGCAAGTCAGACTTTAGAATTGGATGAGACTTGAAATTGTGTGATGTATAAAATTGCAGCCCCCAGTGCCACTTTCATCACTTTGCATGGCATGTAGCATACCTGTAAAGCAGTGACTTGTGCTAAGACCTTTTTTTTTTGTTGTTGTCTTTTCTCCTTTCCAGAACGTCCCCACGATTGGCGTCATTGCCGTTGTCTTAGCCACGCATCTGTGCGATGAAGTCAGCTTGGCGGGCTTTGGCTATGACCTCAGCCAACCCAGAACACCTTTGCACTACTTTGACAATCTCTGTATGGCTGCCATGAACTTCCAGACCATGCACAATGTGACGACAGAGACCGGGTTCCTCCTGAAGCTGGTCAGAGAGGGCGTGGTGAGGGATCTCAGCGGAGGCATCCATTGTGAATTCTGAACCCAGAAAACCTCACTTGAAAATGCAGTTCTGACCCGGAGGGCTGTTTTTCACAGCCTTCTTGACGCATCCTGCAAGAACTTTGAAGTGCAGCTGGTGTTTTGTAACTTTTAATTTAAAAAACAAAAACAATACACAAAGTTCTGCTCTTCCCACTTTTTTTACCCTATTTATTTGAAGCCAGTGTTTTTGCACAAAATTGTGTAAGTTCATTTTGAGAACGGGAAAGACTTTCCAAAGAGAATTGTATGTAATGATGTTTTATTGTATTTGAAGAAAGTTATTTAATTTGTAACAACTCCGTTCATGTCTACTGCACATAGAATCCCAGGTCGTTACGTGGAAGGAGGGAGGCGACTCCTTTGATGGCAGCCCTGGATGCCTGATTCTGCTTCTCCGTTAGTCTGTTTGGTGAGACAGATGTCAGAAGCACCTCCAGGGTGACGTGCTGGGTAGCGAAACCACTGGGACTGGTCGGGCCATGCTGCTGCATGAGGCCTGGGGCCGGTCGGAGAGGTTCACAGTCCCTCTCCATTGATCTGCCTTCTGCAGGAAGACTTGTAGGAACCAAGCAGGGGAGCTGTCCTGCAGGTCCCAGGTCACGGAGGGACACAAGAGACATTTTCTGGGTCCTCCAAGTACTGCAAAGCTGCCCCAGGCAGTAGAAGCCACGGTCTTCCCCGCAATTAGGACAACTCTTGGATTTCTTGAGAGTGTTTCACTGCCTTCCAAACACTTAAATGTTAACACAGAGTATTCCACTGTCTGAGGTGGCTTATAAAAATGAGGACAAAACCTCTGTGCTCCGGAGTCGTAGAGGGATAAACTCTTTCCAGGAATAATCATGTTTTCTGAAACACTGAAATGAAGTCTTCCCAGTGTTATAAATTGCCTATTTAAGAAAAAACTTTTTTTTTTTAATGCCTCCTTGGCAGTGTGTACCAGGAAGTGTGCTGGTCCAAAAAGAATAAAAGCTTTTGAGGAACTCTTACAGTCTAGTTAATTTGAGTGCTTTTTTTTTTTTTTTTTTTCTAGAAAATACGTTTATACGTCTAGCTAACATGTCCTTCTGGGATGCCACTGCGAGGCAGGACCTCACTGCAGAGGCCTGTGAGGAGGGCCGGAGGATGACGGGGTCTCCTCCGCTGGCTGCTGCCGCCGCCCCTCCCCGAATTCTATTTCTCCCACAGCCCCGGTGCAGCTCTGACTCCCAGGCCAGGCCGATGGCTCCCACATCTGCCAGCTCCTCGACATAATGCGGGGCAAGGAGCCAGGTCATAGCTCTGAATGAGTCCCTTGGATCTCCAGGGTTCTGGGGTCAAGCTCAGAGCAGCCTGCGTAGCAAAATAGGATTTCTCTGGTTTTATGTCTTTTCTTAAACTTTTCTATGGATTTTGCTTTCTACTCTGTAAGACACTGTTGAGGAAAAAATGCTTTAAAATTCCTATCTGTTAAATGGTGAGACTTAACTCTGAATATTGAGACTCAGGAAAATGGTCCACAACTGTCCTGTGTTTCAGGTGAGGCCAGGCCTGCGCCACACACCTCCACCCCCTCATCCCTCAGGGGCTACTTAGAGAAGCCCAAATGCTTATTAGAAAAGACAAGAAACAGCCAGGGTCCAACACTTGGAAAGCTTTCCCAGTGCATCGGCTCACGGGTGCGCGTGGTCTCGTGGTCTGGTTTCCCCTGCCTTGCACAGCTGCTGGGAAGTAGCCAGTCCAGCACTTTCTCAGCTTTCAACAAATAACCAGACCTGGCCTCATCCCTCCCCTCCTCCTCTGTGTGTCTTTTTTTTTTTTTTTTCATTTTTACATTGCTTTGCCTGTGCCCCTCAACGTTTAATTACTGGCAGGCAGTAAGTGCCCTAAGTGAATAAAAAGGTGTATTTTTTTCAATGACCTTTCATGGTGTCCACCAGTCAGAGTTGGCCAGAGACCATCTTTGAGAACTTTAAGCACTTCGGCAGTTTTCATTAGAAGTTGCTTCTTTGCTTCAGGGTTGTGTCTCCACCTGCTTTTCTGGGAACAGACCTCCAGGTGCCCCAGGGTGTCACAAGGTTGGTCTCCAGTAATTGAGTTTCCTCCATCACGCTTTCAACTTTGTGCAGCTTTATAGGCACACATGCTCTTACGTGGATGTAATCATTGGTTTTGAGGCAACTTAGGATGACTTACACATGTTCTGTACTTTAACATACTTCTCACTAGAACTTTGAGCCACAGAAAATTTCAGTGAGTTTTAGTTTTATGTTTTTTCCTACAGAGAGCTTATTCTCTCCAGAAACCTAGGCTGGCCGTAGAAAAATGTTTTGGGGACCAGGATGAGTATCTCCTGATGACGTGTGCCATGTTTCTAGGCAAAGATAAATTGGGATCTTCTGAACAACTTCATTTCTCTAGGTGTTACCTTGCCTTCTTCACTGATACTTTTGTGTCACGGTGTTGTTGTTTTTTAAAAATTTCCCAACAATATACTAATAAGGCATTGGCCATGTCTATTCTCACAAATTTGGGGGCGAGGGCGGGTCTCATCATCTGTGGACGCATTAGTTAAAATAAGTTGTCAAGCCCACTTTTTGGACTGTTCCTGTTGAACTATGACCTCTTGACCAGCCATGTTCAATCTGGTTTGTGTGCAGACATGGGCTGATTGTAAAAGAAAACAAGCAGTAGTCACACCCTAGTCTTCCCAGGGTGTTAAAGATTTCTGAAGCCAAGGACCTCTTTATTTTAACTACATTCTAACTCCAGTGCTTTGGGACCTGATATCAAAGGGATTGTTACGTTAGCCTTATTTCTGTCTTAGGAGAAACTTTTAGACCAGCATCCTAGGAAGATTTTGAAATGAGATCTATTCTCCTTGGCAGGTTTACAGCATCCAAGGGTGGGTTATTTTTTCTTCCTTTCTTTGGTGCACTTCAGTCAAGTCCATTGAGAAAGAAGGAAAGGACTAGTTCTGTGATTTAGCGGAATTCCCCTTAGAATGAAGTGAGCTTTTAGAATGCTTGTGTAGCAGGCAGGAACTGTGCAACATGGGGCCTGCCTTCCGTTCATGCACACGGTGACAAAATGCTTCCCTCAAACGAAGGACTCTGTGTTGCTGCCCGTGGGACTGACACCGTCTTCCCAGACGCTGACCCTCCCTGAAGGCTGCCCAGATGACCACACCCTCAGCTCTCAGACTAAAGTGCACACAACAGGGGAGAAGACCCAGAACATAGCGCACCCCCTGCCCTCCCCTGGAGGGCCAGGCACCCTGGCCCAAACTTGTCTTTTCTTTCCTACATCGCAATGCCATTTTAGCCTGTTTTTGTGTTCACAGAACAAGGTGTTTATCTGTATTTACCTACAACCGACACAACATAAAACTGAAGTAAATTGAGGAGAACCATTCATGCATACACACATTCAAATTTTGACAAGAAAGTAGTGTTCCCCAAAAGGAAACCGCAGTCTTCGTAGTTGGACTTTCATTACCCAAATGATTCGATTTGACTAGTTCCCAGTATTAAATTCCAACCCATTCTGCAGACAGGAAAAGTAGCCACTCAGCGGGGCTGTGGTGATAGGAGAATAAATTACATGCTGTGAAATTTAGTTATGACTATTTTAAAAGCAGATTTTTCCAATGAGCTGTGTGAATAAGACATGTCAGAAGAATGACAGGTTTATAAGTTTCCCTCTGTCTGGCAGAAGTGAGATGTCAAGTTTTGCTCTGGTATCAGGCAGCCATCCAAGTTTGGGCAGATGTAGCCATTACAGCCTTTGTGTAGCTGGAAATATTAACAGAGTGAACTTTCAGAAAATGTGCAGTAAGAAACTGACTATTCAGGAGATACGTCATAACAGCAATAACTGTTTGTACACTAAAAACGTGTAACTTCTAAAGGAGCAATGTATTTCCACTCTGTTCTCTGTTACCTGGCTTATATTTTTTTGATGTATCAAAGAAAATCAGTTTCAAGAAAAAGGACATTAAAGACAATGACGGAATTCCCTGGTGGTCCATGGTTGGGACTCCGCGCTTTCACTCCTGAGGGCGCAGGTTCAATCCCTGGTGGGAGAACTAAGATCCCATAAGTCACACAGTGTGGCCAACAAATAAATAAATAATACAATAAATGGTGGACAAAATACTTTCTGACTATGAGGTTTTGTTCTAGAGCTGCTTCCTCTTCCAGTGTGATATTTAGTATGAAGAGGAAGACTAAAAAAAATACGTACACACACACACGCCCCAAACAGGCACAACTATAGATTCCAGTGTAAACCAAAAGTCTTGTCCTAAAGTTAACAGTTGAGTGGAATGTCCAAGCAGCGGCCTTTCCCCCTCTGTCTCGCCTGTGGCTCATCTATGTCACTTTTCTCTAAATTGACCTAAATTTAAGAACACGGTGTGTACTGTGATCCTGGAGGGTGAGCTGAGGAGAAGTCAGAGGGACAGACCCTCTGTTCTCTTACTAACCTCTCCTATTCTCCCAACATCACCACCACTCATGATCTGGAAGCAGGACCAAGAATCAGGAAACATCTGGTCGACCTCTTGCTTCACAGCTGAGCATTTAGGGTTCATGCATGCCAGCCTGGCACCCCTCATCTGGAAGGGGTGGGCAGTCTCAGTTCCAATTATACTGTCCAATTAGCTGGTCAAATATCCTGATTTTGACTTTAAACAGTATAATCACCATACTTGTTGCTTTATAGACTTATTCCTAGTGACCTATTTTGTATTTTTTAAAGTGTTTATGCCAAGACAGTTGGAGTAACTTTCAGAAGGGGTTCTCCTGACCACTTACATCTCAGCCTGAAGCTATTTCAAAGTTGCTCCAGAATTTTCCCCAAACCTTTCTCTATAAGGAGCCAGTCCTGATTTTCTTCCCCACTCCCTTTTCTCTGCCCACCTCACCCCCTGTTCACATCCTGTACTAAACATTGATTTAGCTTCTCTCCAACTAGAAAGAATCCTTCCTCTTTAGGAAGTTTGCAAAATTAGGCTGACAACTGAGGAGATTCTGGCCTGGAGCTAGGAGCCAGATTTAAAAACCACAGCCTTGTGTCAAAACTTCCTGCAGAAACAAAGGACTATCTAATTTCTATTGTCCAATTTTGAATGCTCCTGAAAAAAGATAACAGGATTTTAAATATCATTTAGCATTGAGATATGAAATAGAAAGAAGAAAAGCTTATTTAGATCATTTTTCATTTCTTCAGGCTTTTTGAAGTCTCTGTGTATGACCTCCTTTGCATAACAAACTTGGGTTTCAGTAGCCCTGCAGCTGGCCTATGCACTGGGGAAATCCAAAACCTCTATTAGCACCCACTGCTACAGCTTTGTTGTAAGAGAGAAAGGAGAGGGAAATATTTTGACATGTTGGTCCTATTGGCCAACAGCCCAAAGTTGGTAATGTCCACAGCGACAGCATGGCGGGGTGCTGGTCCACCATCAGATTTGTGGGTGCCTCCACATTTTTGTCACTGTCTGGCTCAAGGGTCTGTTGGCCTCTTGGGAGAGGTCTGACCAGGTGAGAAGAAAGGCCATGCTGATTCCTACCTGCTCCAGATGCAGCCCCACATTCTCCAAAACTTGGAACAGAAACCCTGATTGTTCTATTTTTAAAAACACTAAGATATACCAGCTCCTAGAATACAAAAGTGAGACCAACAGTGGGGGCCCCTTCTGCCGGCTCGATTCTGTGGCTCTGGCTAACCATTCTGTATGGAACACCATTTGTTCAAACGCTGAGAACAGCTGATGGTCTGCCCACGGTTCCAGACAGATGCTCTTGGATATACGTTAGTACTCAATGGGCCTGCCCCACAGATCCTGCCCTGAGACACCTGGTGCTCACTCCTCTCCTGCTCTGCCAGCAAGGTCACCCTTAGTGCGATAGCCTTCCTAGAGCCACGGCTGGACCCTGAGGGACAGGCTGCAGACAAAATGGACACCCTGTCCTACTGCCCTGGAGTTCAGTTTAGAGGGGACAAAACATTAAAGACATGAACATGACAACGCAGGCATTAGAGCACAGGGGAGGGCACTGTAGAGCATGGGGAGGATGCCAGGGCAGTCAGCCTGGGACCAAGGGGGTAGTTAGAGGAGACAGGAGGAGTGGGGAAGCAGAGTGAAGAGATTGGTGGAGGTGACACAGCACGACCAGCTTTATCAGAGCAAACCCCAAAGGCAAGTACACATAGGCTCAGGGTGAAGCTTCTAGAGGCATGAAGCCCTGCAGGCCAGGCTAAGATGAATGTCAGGGTAAAAAGCAATCTGGAGCCACTATAGGGTGTTACTGGGAGAGCAATTTGATTCAGTTTATACTGAAACACGTCTCTGTGGCTGCAGGTGGAAGGAGAATGGGGGTGGGGAGGATGGGGAACCGGAAACAGAAAGACTGGGAAAACCAAGGAAGGTGATTTCACTGTTGGCAAGACTAAAAAGTGGGTGGTGCTGGAGGGCTGGGCCTGGTGGGCAAGGTGGCCCTACCCCGGCCATGACACCCCTGTATGCTTTGTGGAGAACCACAGCCCCTCTCTGGGCTTCTCATCTATTAAACAGGATATGGGGGGCGGTCAGCACACATTAATTTCTCTTTAAAAAGAAGAAAACCCCGACACGAAAAGGAGTGGCTGTTAGAATGGGCCACAGCGCCGCCTAGTGTCATGCGGTGTGTGCGCGGCTCTCAGAGCCCTGGGCTTCCAAGCAGCCCCAAGGGCGGCCGGTGGGACCCACTCCTCTGCATGTCAGGCCTCTTCTTTGGCTGGGCTAACTCCCTCCTTCCTGCACCATCTCTGACCACTTCTCTTTGGGTTCCCCTTCCTCCTCCCAAGCCTCTGGCCTTGATCCTCTTTTCCCCTTCCCGTTGTTTCTCCCTGGAGGGTCATCCACTCCCATGGGTCACACTTTGATACAGCCTCTCTTTACTCCACACCCAGGTCTGCAGTGGGAGAAGTCTCCAGAGCCACAGCCCAGCGTGTCCACTTCCTTCAGGACACTGCCTCCTGCCCAGCTACCCTGGACCTCAGACTCCAAATGCCAAAAATTCCAGGGCTCTTCTGCTGAACGACTCAGTTTCTGATAGGCAGAATCTCACAGGTACCATGACCCAGAGTCCTCCAGTTTCAGGTGGAAGGTCAGGTGGATTCTGCCTTTGCAACACCTCTTACATCCAAGTTTGTCCCTAGTTAAGTGGACGGTTTGGGAGAGTGAGGCTCTGGGAGGCAGTGGAGCTCCTATAGACCCTGCAGAGCCCAGCTTGGCCTTGACACTTCCTTGATCTGCTGGTCCCTGCCCACCACAACTCCTGACTCCTAGACCTGCCATCAGGAAGAAACACTACTTGTGTTTTTTCTTTATGGTACAAATAATACACATCCACTGGAGATACTGATACATTTAAACATACATGCTGGGACTTCCCTGGTGGTCCAGTGGTTAATTGGCCATTGTTCTAGAAAATGTCCTGCTTGGCCTAGTTTGCGTAGAGCATTGTTCAAGTCATTTATTGTAGTGTGTTGTTCAAGTCATTTATTTCCTTGTTGGCCTTCTGCCCAGTTGTTCTATCCAATGTATATAAAACAAGCCTTAATAAACTTAAAAGGATTGCAAAGAATGTTATCCAATCACAATGGATAGATGCAAAGAATGTTATCCAATCACAATGCAGTAAAATTAGAAGTTAGTCAAAGAAATAAATTAGGGAAATTCACAAGGATGTGGAAATTAAATGACACACAACTGAGTAGCCAAAGAGTCAAAGAAAAAATTTGTGAGAAATTAGAAAATACTTTGAAATTAATGAAAATAAAACACAATGTACCAGAAATTGTGGGATGAAGTTAAGCAGTCCTTAGAAAGAAATTTATAGCTGTAAATGCCTACATTAAAAAAGAAAATCTCAGGACTTCCCTGGTGGTCCAGTGGTGAGGACTCCACATTTCCACTGCAGAGGGCGTGGGTTTGATCCTTGATCGGGGAACAGGATCCCGCATGCCATGTGGTGTGGCCAAAATAAATAAATAAATAAATAAAGCTAAAAAAAAAAAAAGATATCAAGTCAACAACCTAACCTTCCACCTTGAGACATAGAAAAAAGAAGAGCCAACTAACCCCAAAGCAAGAAGAAGGAGAGAAATTACAAGGATTAGCATAGAAATTAATGAAATGGAGACTAGAAAAATTATAGGATCAGCAAAACAAAAATATCAACAAAATTGACAAACCTTTGGCTACATTGATCAAGAAAAATGAGAATACTTAAGGTACTAAATTACAAAATAAATAAGGGTACATTACTACTGACCTTCCTATAGAAAAAAATCATAAGCGGCTACTATGAACAACTGAATTCCAACAAATTAGATAATAGATGAAGAAGAAAAACTCCTAGAAAGATATAAACTACTGAAACTAATACAAGAAAAATAAATCTGAATAGACCTATAACAAGTAAAGAGATCAAGTTAATAATTAATCAATAAACTTCCCACAAAGGATAGCCCAGGCCTAGATGGCTTCATTGGTGAATTCTACCCAACATTTAAAGAATCAATACCAATTTTTCACAAACGCTTCCAAAACACAGAAGAGAACACTTCCCAACTCATTCTGTGAGACCAGTATTACCCTGATATCAAAACCAGAAAAGACATCACAAGAAAAGAAAACTATAGAGCAATATCTCTTATGAGTATAGATGCAAAAATCCTCAACAAAATGCTATCAAATCTAATCCAGCACTCTATTAATAGAATTATACATCATGACCAGGGGTTTATCCCAGGAAAGCAAGGTTGGTTTAACTTGGAAAAAACACTTTTTGTAATACACTATATCAAAAGAATAAAAAACAAAATTCACATGATCATCCCACTAGATGGGGGCAGGAGAATCATTTGACAAAATCCAATACCATATCATGGTAAAAAAAACACTCAACAAATTAAGACTAGAAGGGAAATTTCTTAACTGGATAAAGACATCTACAAAAAGCCCACAGCTAATGGGTTTTCACTTAATGGTGAAAGACTAAATGCTTTCCCCCAAACTGGAGATTCTAGACAGGGCAACTAGGCAAGAAAATGAAATATCAGTCACCCAGATTGGAAAGGAACAATTACAACAGTCTCTGTTTTCAGATAACATAATCTTGTACATAGAAAATCCTAAGGAATCCACTGAAAATGATTAAAGTAATAAATGAGTTCAGCGAGTTTGCAGAATACAAGATCGACTTATAAAAATCAATCATATTTCTGTATAATAGCTTTGAGCACACCAAAAATGAAATTACAAAAACAATTTTATTTACAATAGTATCGAAAAGAATAAAATACTTATGAATATAAAAGTATACTTTTAACAAAGGAAGTGCAAAAGTCAGAGTCTGAAAACTACCAAACACTGTTGAAAAATTAAAGAAGACCTAAATAAGGGGAAAGACATCCCATGTTCATAGATCAAAAAACTTAAAATCACTAAGATGGCAACACTCCTCCCAAACTGATCTACAGATTCAGTGCAATCTCTATCAAAATTACAAATGCCTGATTTGCAGTAATGGATCAGATGACCCTAAAATTCATATGGACATGCAAGGAAACACAAGTAGCCAAAGTATCTAGAAAAAGAAAAAAAAAGTTGGAAGATACACACTTCTGAATTTCAAAACTTACAATAAAGTGACATTAATCAAAACAGTGTGGTACTGACATAAGGATAGTTAAATAGACCAATGGTACAGAATTGAAAGTCTAGAAATAAATGCATACACTGACAGCCAATTGATTTTTTTTCTTTTTTTTTAATCCATTCTTTTTCAGATTCTTTTCCCATATAGGTTATTACAGAATACTGAGTACAGTTCCCTGTGCTGTACAGATTTTCAACAAGGGTTCCAAGTCCTTTCAATGGGGAAAGAGCAGTCTCCCCAGTAAATGCTGTTGGGACAACTAGATTTCCACAAGCAAAAGAATGAAGTTGGATCCCTATCTCACACCACATACAAAAAACTAATTCTAAATGGATCAATGGCCTAAATATAAGAGCTAAAACTATAAAAATAAATAAATAAATAAACTTAGCAGGAAACATAAGGGTAAATCTTTATGACCTTGGATTTGGCAGTGACTTTTTAGATATGATAACAAAGTCATGAACAACAAAAGAAAGGAAGGTGAGGGCATTGGGGTACTTATAGGATTAACAGGGTGGCCTTAGGTGTGGGGAAAGGTGATTGGAGGTATGGAAAAAGATGAGGTAACTGGTGTTTGGGAAGGTGCATCTAGGTTACATGCTTCTGCATATTCATGTGCTTAACATGATCTGAGGGTGGAGTTTTCTGGCGCTCCGATGTCAAAAGGCTGTTGGTTGGACAGCTGCACAGGCCAGGTCTAGGGTTCATGGTCCCAGTCGTCCCCCAGCCGGCTTGCACTGAATAGGAGCTGACTTCAAGTTCCTGTAGAACAGCTGGGCTGTGTGAAGCTGGGAAGGTATGTAATTAAAGAGAGGGGGAAAAAAAGAAAGAAAAAAACTAAAGTGAACTTAATCAGCGAAGGCAGTTTACAAGCAAAGGACTTTTAACAAGTTGTTCCTTTATCTGTTGTTATGTAAGACAAGTTCAAGAACTTCTGTTATCAGCTGCTGTTCATTCTATGGGGCACGGTTTCATAAACAATGGAAATTTATTTTCTCACAGTTCTGGAAACTGGAACTGCAAATTAGAGGGAGTTGCCAGTAGGTGTCTGGTGTGGGCTTTCCCCTGGGCCTGCAGATGGCTGCCTTCTTGCTCTGTGCTCACATGATGTCTCTCCTTATAAGGACACTAATTGTATTGGATCAGGGCCCCACCATTATGATCTCATTGTAACCTTAACTACTAATTCAGAGGCCCCATCTCCAAATACAGCCACACTGGGAGTTAGGGCATCAACATATGAATTTGGGGAAGACACAAACACTTGGTGAGTGTTCTGTGTGAGCTTGAGTAGAATGTGTATTCTGCTCTTGTTGGGTGAGTATTCTATAAGTGTCAATTAGATCCAGACAACTGATGGTGCTCTTTAGCTCAACTATGTCATTACTGATTTTCTGTCTCCTTGATCTGTCAGCTTGTTCACCTTTTCTCCTGCTGTAAGGATGGGAGCAACGACTTCCAAGATTTCAGAGCTCAAACTGGGGTCCCCCTGATTTACTGTTTTGAGTTACAAATAAGAGGTGGGGAAGTAGAGACAGCCCCCTCCCGGGGTGCTCTTGGGAATGTATGTCGATGAAATGTCTTCATCCATTCATGTTGGAAAGGAAAAAGGTTGCCTTTGGAGTGTGGAAAATAAAGATGGGATGGAGATAGGGACAGAAGAGAAGGAAGAGGTTTCAGAAGGGATCCTGAGGCTGTGGCCCCAGTACTAGGGAGAGAAGGCTGCCTAATGTTCCCACAGGGCATGCAGAAAGAGGGTTTACAAACTCAGAGAGACACTGGAGCATAAGCATTGGGGGGCTTTGGGGACCTTATGTTCAATGCGCAGGTTGGATGCCAACGAGTCAGAATTTCCAGAGCATTTCACTGCTTTATAGGGTCAAGCAGACAGAATCTCCAGTATTGAAACTGTCTACCAGCCACAGAATCTCCGCCAGGCACTTTGCAAACATGATCCCTAATCCTTACAGTAAACCTATAAAGGCGATGATACCACACTGCACAGATGGGAAAACTAAGACCCCAGGGGAAAAGATGACTTACCCAAGCCACATTGCTGATGAGTCTCAAGGCCAGGATTCATTTTACAGATGAGGCAACAGAGGTCCAAAGATGTGACATCACTTGCACAAGATCACACAGATGGTAGAGTTGTGGAATTTGAGTCAATTCTATCCCTTCATGGCACACAACCTTGTACAGATGCTCCACTGCCTAACCGGAGGTCAGTGTCCTGTCTCACCCAGCCCAGGGCTCAGGAAGTCCCTGGTAAGGACCTTGGGTCTGCAGAAATCAGGGAACCTCAGGAAGGGCTCTCCCAGCCACAGGCCTAGATCTTGCAGCAGTGGGGCAAACGGTGTGCAGACATCCTGTTACTCTAAAAAGACCCAGGTGTCCCAAGCCAAAAGGTTGCTAAATTCAGGCTGGCATTTTCTGCCAGAACTCCAGTGCAATAGTCAGGCAGTCTAAGAATCTCACACTTTAATGATAAATTTAAAAAGAAATTTTTTATTGGGGTATAGTTGATTCATAATGTTGTGTTAGCGTCAGGTATACAGCAAAGTGATTCAGTTATATATATATATATATATATATATATATATATATATATATATATATATATTCTTTTTCAGATTCTTTTCCCTTATAAGTTATTACAAAATATTGAGTATAGTTCCCTGTGCTATACAGTAGGTCCTTGCTGTTTATCTATTTTATATATAGTAGTGTGTATCTGTTCATCCCAAACTCCTAATTTATCACTCCCCACACCCTTTCCCCTTTGGTAACCAACCATAAGCTTGTTTTCTGTGTCTGTGAGTCTATTTCTGTTTTGTAAATAAGTTCATTTGTATCATTTTTTTTTAGATTCCACGTGTGTCATATCATATGATAGTTATCTTTCTCTGACTTATTTCACTTAGTAAGACGTGAACTTATTAATGATAAATTTAATGCTATGTGTTTTTTACAACAGCAAGAGTCATAATAAAAAATCTTGAACTTCATTGCAGCATTGTTGAGAAATAGCAAAAAGATTGTATATTCCCTAAATGTTCAACAATAATAGCCAACAGCAGTATTCTGAACACTTTATGTGCGTTATCTCATTTAATTCTCACAACCTCCTAATAAGGTAGGTACTATTATCATCTCCATTTTACAAGTGGGTAAAACAAGGAACAGGGAAGTTAAGCAACTGTCCCAAAGTCACACAGCTAGTGCATGGTGAAGCTGGAATCTGCAGTCTCGTTCTAGAAGCTGTTATCCGAAACACTGTTTCTGTTGTTTCAGTAGAATTGATTATAATTGCACGTTAATTAAAAAAATTTTTCCCTAGTTGGAATTATTTGAATTTTCGTCTGACCTAAAGTGGGAGAAATTTAATTACAGAATAGTCTATGTTGCATTATCGTATATTTTGGGGAGATGTGGCTATTCAGGATCACGATCTTATAATACTTAGTCAAATGTAGTATGGACATACCTATGATCTATGACAAAGCAATTTCGGTCCTGGGTATATGTTTTAATTGCAGATAAGTTCTCACACGGGTCTAAAAAGGAAATATGTATAAGAATATTTATCACAGCATGTTGGGGGGCAATCTGGGTGTCCACCCTGGAGGAGGAGATAGGTCCAGTGTGGTCCGTGCACACCCCATGAAGCACTACACAGCAGTTAGAGGCGACAGACCTGGTGTAGACGCTACAAGATGGATTCTCTTCAAATCAAAGAGCTGAGCACAAAAAGCAAACAAGAGCATGAGATCTGTTTCAGTCCAATCAACAAAATGGAAAGCACCATAAACATTTTAAACAGAGGGGATTGAACACAGAGCATTAGTGATAAAGGGGTTGGAATTGCTGGAGGAACAAAAGTGGAAGTTCAGGCTACCTACAGATTCGCACCTGCAAGAAGCAAAAGGGCAGTAGTGTTACCCGGGACCACCACCGCAGCCACCACTGCTACCAACTGCTACCGGGAGAGTTGCTATCAGAAGCTCCCGCCCCTAAAAAGGCTTTTCCCGTCTCCCCCTTCCAATCTCCCACCACTGCCTCTCATCAGCAGAACCTCACAGGTAGAGAGTCAGGGAGCACGGCTTTCAGATTTCCAAATCCTTCCGTGGAGAGGATGGTTAGACAAGCAATCAGGAGACAGCGGATGTGACCCAGCCCAGCCCTCTGAGTGACAGGGACCACTACACCCTCACACTGCTGCCTAACAGAATGCAGCTGTCCCTCATACAGATGTGGACACACGCACTCTCTTTACACAATTTTAGACACCAAGTCCCACTAGTCTCTGCCTCCATCTCTCGGCAATGTTAATTTCTCTTCTAGTTCAATCACCAATCCCACCTGAATTTTCTGTTACCTAGAAACGATGCTGTAATGTTAAACACCACCATTTCTTATGTAAATCGTTAGGAGAGGGACAGCAAGGGAAAAGGACTAATGTATACAACAAGGAAGAAAATATGCTTGGCTCCTGGTTCACACCTGTCACAAGGCCATGGCTGTTGTCAGAAGTTCTGTGTTTACAGGACACAAGTATATGGCCGTTCCACAAATCGTACTTAGGGGTTCAGATTGGCCACTCAGAAGTCCCTTCCCCAAGGAGGGGTAAGCTAGGAGTAAGGAGTTAAGAGGTATAAACAACTATGTATAAAATAAATAAGCCACAGGGATATATTGTACAATGCAAGGAATATAGCCAATATTTTATAATAACTGTAAAAGGAGTATAACCTCTAAAAATTGTGAATCACTATGTTGTACACCTGAAACATATTGCACATCAACTATAGCTCAATATTAAAAAAAAATCCTGAAGACATACATTTTAAGGGAAAATGGGACAAAGTGTATGTATAAAAATATTAATAGGGCTTCCCTGGTGGTGCAGTGGTTAAGAATCCACCTGTCAATGCAGGACATGGGTTCGATCCCTGGCCTGGGAAGATCCCACATGCCGCAGAGCAACTAAGCCCATGCGCCACAACTACTGAGCCTGTGCTCTAGAGCCCGCGAGCCACAACTGCTGTGCCCACGTGTCATAACTACTGAAGCCCGCAAGTGTAGAGCCCATGCTCCGCAACAAGAGAAGTCACCGTCATGAGAAGCCCGCGCACCGCAACAAAGAGTAGCCCCGGCTTGCCACAGCTAGAGAAAGCCCACGCACAGCAACGAAGACCCAATACAGCCAAAAATGAAGACAAATAAATAAATAAATTTACTTTAAAAAAATTAATAGATGTCAAAAAAAAAAAAAGTCCCTTCCCTATTTCTGCTGAGTACCAAAGCAGCTGGGCAGATGGGGCCCTGACAAGCTCGCATTCACTGGTGTAAGTTAGGGAAGTGTAGCCATTCTCCAGGGACCTCGGTGCAGACCCTGGTAACCCAGGCCCCAAAGATCATTCAGCACTGTGGTTAGTACTGTAGCTTCTGGGGACTTCCCTGGTGGTCCAGGTGTTAAGACTCTGAGCTTCCACTGCAGGGGGTATGGGTTTGATCCCTGGTTGGAGACCTAAGATCCCATATGCTGTGCGGCAAGGCCAAAAAAAAAAAAAAAAGAAAAAAAAAGGGGGAATGCAGAATTTCTTCTCCAAAAAATAATACCGTAACCTCTGGAGTAGAAGAGCCAACTCAAGTCCAACCTGTACAGCCTCCTAGATGTGTGGCCTTGAGCAAGTTCCTGACCTCCCAGGGTCTCATCTAGAATGAAAGATGAAATGAGCTCGTCCGTGTAAAACCCTCCATAAATATTAGCTATTAGCATTAATAGCTGTTCCTGTGAATTAGTTTTTTAAATCTGAGGGCAGTCCAGAAAGGATCACTTAGAGTTACTTAGATTTTAAATTAATGTTCCCTTCATAACATAGAAATAACCTAGTTACCCTTAAGCAGTTATGTTCAGTTTACAAATCTTGTTTATATATCTGTTTATAAATATGGTAAGATAAGACGAGTGACCTTCGATTCTCTTTGATTAATGATCTATTAACTCAACTTGAAGACCCTAAGCTCCTTTGAAAAATCATTTACAAACTTAATTAATTAAATTCCCCTAAACACTTTGAACTGCAATCATAAATTTAATATATTACATTTCCTTTGTAAGCACTTCAGTTGCCTGACAAAGCAAAATATCTCCAAGTAATAAATTCTTATAAGCCTAAGAAATAAAATGTATTAATATAGTGAAGCACCCGTTTCCTTTAAAATCTCATCATATTCCCAAAATTGAAGTCAAATTTCCTTTCCCCTTCCAACTGCAAGTCACAAGTCTAAATTCTATGACAAATGTAAAACACATCAAGTTAATCTGTCAGTCTTTTTAGAGTCTCTTAACCATTACAATATTTTAAAGAAACCACTATAGACAGGTTACTTCTAAACTTAACGTGATAGTTTGATCCTTAATTTGTTTCATCATCTTCATGTTTAAACCTAAACTTTCCCAGATTGGAAAAGGGCCCTTGAGGAAGCAGATGCACCATCTCTAGCAGGCCATGGGCACCACCCTCAGGGAACTGGTGACACTAAGCTGGTAGTTTATGGCCAAGCAGTGGATGTTTTTTGGTCAGAACTTCAAGACCGTATTGTGGATCTGGGAACTGCGGAGTCCAGAGGGTTGCAGTTTGGACCCGCCAGGCCCTTTGTATACTTGAGATGACAACAGGGGCCCCAAGTCTATCCCTTTCAGATAGGAATGGCTTTGCAACCCAGGCTCCCTGGGTATTTATCCCCTTACCCAGTTTTCCACAACCTCTTTTTAAGCTTTTATCGGTTTAGTTGGGACATGAGTTAACATGTTCCATTCCTCATGACCAACCCCTCCCCCAGGCTTTCTTCAGTTGGGTTCAACCAACCTGCCCACTGTCTGAGCCATGTCTTATTGGCTTCAGCTGCAGCAAGAAGGTCATTCCAAGGACATAGCATTTTCCCAGAGGCACAAGTTGCTGCCGGGCAGAGTTTAGAGGGGTAGGAACTTTTCTTGAGATAATCATTTACCCTTTGTTCTTGATCTACTTTCCTCCCCTTATTCAACCTAATTTTCCTGCTTTTATTTTCAGGATCTTGAGCAATTTAAGGGGATTGGGCTGGGGGTTTGGGGAGAAGAGAAAGAGGTAGTTTGGGGAGAATGCGGTGACCCAGAGTAGCAGTGTTCACCAGGAAGAGACAGGACCTCAGGTGGCAGGGCTGCGCTGTGTGGGGCGCCCGGGGTGCATGTGGGCATGGGCCCAGGCCCCAGGGCTGCTGATCTTGGCAAGGAAGCAGCAGAGCCTCCTGGAGGCTTAGACATGAAGCTCTCACAGTGGCCCCAACATACTGAAGATTTGCCCTCCCCCACACTCCCCCCTTTTCTGGCATCATGTTAGGCTCCTGGGTCCATGCATGGGCCTAGGGGAGAGGAACCCCACTCCCACTTCCAAAAGCAAGTAACAATGAATTTTTCTGCAGCCCTGGAAAGGCGGCGTCAGGTCTAATTTGATTTTTTTTTTAATTGAAGTATAGTGGATTTACAGTGTCCTGTTAGTTTCAGGTGTACAGTACAGTGATCCAGTTATATATGAATATATATATATATTCTTTTTCAGATTCTTTTCCCTTATAGGTTATTACAAAATATTGAGTAGAGTTCCTTTTGCTATATAATAGGTCCTTGTTGGCTATCTATTTTATATATAGTAGTGTGTATATGTTAATCCTAACCTCCTAATTTATCCCTCCCCCACCCAGGTCTAATTTGATTTTAATGAAATAAAGAAGGGCACTGTTTCCAGTATGCCTGTTCTGTTACATTAACACAAAATGACTCTATCTGGAGTAGGAGGAAGAACACTGCGGGGTGGGTCTGGCTCGACCATTCAACAGCAGTTTACTTCACTTCTATGATCCTCAGTTTTCTCATCTGTAAAATGGGAATGGTCTTCCCACCTATCAGGGTCCCTCCTGGGCCGGGGCCTGGCCTGCCTGCCCAGTACAGGGGTGTGGAGGCCCTGCCCGAGGCTGCTTTTAGGGTCACCATCACCCTGTGCTGAGGAGCAGCCAGTGCCAGCCCAGCCTGGCCAGCAGAGGGCGCTGCCATGCCGTGTAGACTGTTCCTGCTTCAGCCTGCGGGATGGGTGGCTCAGGGAGGGCTGTATGGAGCAGATATGCTGTCCAGCATCCATCCTCCTTTCAGGGGCGCAGTCTCACAGCTGGGACCAGATGACAGGGTCATCCACTCAGGCTCAGGTCCCAGACTGTCTGGCGGGTCCAGGTCACCCCACCTGTGTGACTCCACTTAACCCCACCAACACTTCTGTTCCCACAGGGTGCCAGGCCCTCTCATACTCCTGCTGTCACTTAATCTCGAGGAAATGAGATAGAGAACATCACCCCCATGGGGAAACTGAGGCTCAGGATAGGCGAAGTGACTTGCCCAAGACCTCATGGAACTGCACTGAAACCCAGACCTCCAGATTCCAAAGGCCATGTGATTTTCACAGCACTGTTGAGTTAAAGGAATTTTGCCTTTCTTTCTTTCTTTCTTTTTCTTTCTTTCTTTCTTTATGGCTGTGTTGGGTCTTCATTTCTGTGCGAGGGCTTTGTCTAGTTGCGGCAAGTGGGGGCCACTCCTCATCGCGGTGCGCGGGCCTCTCACTATCGCAGCCGCTCTTGTTGCGGAGCACAGGCTCTGGACGTGCACGCTCAGCAGCCATGGCCCACGGGCCCAGCCACTCCGCGGCATGTGGGATCTTCCCGGAGCAGGCCTCGAACCCGTGTCCCCTGCATCGGCAGGTGGACTCTCAACCACTGCACCACCAGGGAAGCCCCTACTGTTGAGTCTCTTGAACGTGGGCACCGAGGGTTTGGCTGTTTGGGGGAAGTAGCATGGGAGGGTGTGTGGGTCTAGCTGCCCGGCAGAGGGCTAGAAGATGCACTGTGCTCAAGCTGAGGTTGGTGTCACGTGGAGCACAGACAGGCCTGGAAAACAGATGCCCTTTGCAGGCTGCTTGTTTGGGGCAGCCCAGCCAGAATGAGCTCAGACCCCTGTGAGGTGTCCGTCCTTACCTGAGACTAAGCAGGGCTCCTGGGAAACCCTGATGACAGGACACTTAAGGGGGAAGTAGAGGCAGGGGTGGGCAGGGGAGCCCAGGCCACACTCTCACTGTCCTGGCTGATTCCTGGGATGGTGGCATATGTTAGCAACGTTGGGCTGGTGCCCACCTTGTCTCCCACCTCCTCTGAGCAAGCTGGTTTGAGCCCCTCTTCTATTCCCCTCACACAGGTCACCAGTGTGATGTCGCCAATCAGCCCAGATTTACCATCAGTGCAAATTCAATTCCCCCAAATGCGAGGTCCTGTCTGCACAAGAAACTGGGTCAGACATGCAGGGGTCTTGATGAGGGACCAGATGAGGAAGATGAACACATCCACAACTCAAGGTGGCCCAAGGTCAAGGGCATGGGAGACCTGAAGGTGTGGGGAGGCGAGTGTCGGGGCAGCTCAGAGATGGAGGGATCCTCTCTGGCCAGGGTAGCCTGGGAGGACCTAACGCACAGACGGTCAGCAGACAGAGCTTTGCGCTAGGAGAGGCGCTGAGCCCTGGCTGAGAGGTGGGAGGAGGAACACAGGTTCAGAACCAGGGAGATGCGTGGTGGCTGCGTAGGAGCGCTTGAGGGCATTCAGCAGGGATGAAACTGGGAAGGTGGGCAGGCGCCAAGTGTGGGGAGCTTCGTGTCAGGATGAGGACACCATGGGCACATACAGCTGACCAGCAGTTCAGAGCGGCAGCAAAGCACCTAAGTCTCTGAAGCAGAGGTTGGTTCAAACCCCAACCCAGCCAGTGACTAGCTGTGTGACCTTGGGTAAGTCATTCCGTTGGTGTTCTCGTTTCTCACCTAAAATGTGGTTAAATTACTACTTCATGGGGCTACTGTGAGGATGAAATGAATTAAACTGCATACAGCACTTGGCAAGTCCCTGGCTCATAAAGGTGCTCGTACTATTACTTCATATAAATAATAACAACGGCTGCCATTTGGGGAGCACATATAATGTACCAGACTCTGAGACGTTTCCCTAACTACGTCATCTCTTTAACCTTCACAGGAAACCTCAGGGGTACCATCATCTTACCATTATCACACCCATTTTACAGATGGGGAAAGGGGGTGTCCTTGCCCACAGTCACAGAGCTGCAAAGTGCTGAGCCAGGCTCCCACCCAAGCCTGCCTGGCTCTAGGGACCTCCAAGCCGCTATCTCCTCTGGCTGCATCTTTCTGCCAGCGAAGGGGCCTGGGCTGTGCCCTGTGGTTCATGGATCCCAGGATTCTGAACGCAGCTTTGTGGGTCTTGGATGGGGTAGGAGAAAAGTTCAGAATCCCCACCCCCACAACCCCTGCAGACACCTCCCGTGGCCCACGTCCAGGAGTCTCGGTTTTAGGAGACACATCAGTGCTGCCTGTTCAAAGCAGAGCAGGGGGAAAGGCGTGGAGCCCTTAAAACAGTACAAACGTGTCCCTCGCAGCCGCGCCTGATTCTCCCGGAGCCCGGGCGCTCACAGACAGAAGTTGTGTACGCAGGATTTTAGTATTTCCTCTCCGGCTCCAGCCCCAATTTGAGGGCCTGTAAAAGCTTGAATGGCGTCCAGTGCGGCGTGGTTTGCCTAAGCTCGGCTCCCGGCACGGAGTCAGAGCAGCCCACACAGGGATGGGGCGCCCGCAGGAGGCCCTGGGGGGCAGAGGGCGCCCATGCCCACGCCCGGGCCGCCTAGCCTACCCCCAGCAACCCCTCACCCCCAGCCTGGGGCACTGATGGGGGGAGGCGAGGGCCGGACCGCGTGACCCCGTGCTTCCCCCTGGCCTGGAGGAAGAAAGGGTGAGCTGGGAACCTCTTTCACTTCATAGGAGGTGGGGGGGGGCTCCCCCGTGACTGGGGGGACTGGTCCAGCCTGCACCGCGGGAGGTGGGAGGCTTGTCCAGTCACCGCTTTTAAACCTGCCCCTGGCATCTCTGCCACTGTCTGAAATCACTCAGTCTCCTCCCCTAACTGGCTGTGCGAGACTACACAGCTCATTCGCCCTCTCCGGGCCTCAATCCCCTCACCTGTACAAAGGGGCTGATGCGGCTCTATCTCAGGCCGCAGCCCCAGCCCCAGCTCCAGCATCTTGGGGTCCGAGGAGCCTGTGAGCCGTCTGCGCTGTAGACAAGGTGCTCTCTGAGGCAGGGAGGACTGGCCCCCTCCTGTGGGGGCTGTGACCCCGCACAGCCAGGCAATAAGGGGAAGAATGTGTCTCAGGGCCAGGAAGGGACACCCCCGGACCCCCATGCTCGGGGGACTGGTCACAGGCCTTCCAGGGGTCACTCACACCCTGAGCACAGCAACCTTTGTGGACACAGCCCAGGTCGCCCAGGTCTCCACGCGTGGAGGTGTTCAGCCTGCCCTCCACAATCACTGCTCTGCAATTCCCTCGTGTGCATTTGTCTTTGAGGCTCTTAACCAGGGACTTTTGCAGAGGAAAGTTTTTCCTTTTAATGAGGCCCAGTTTCTCCATTTTTCCTTTTGTGGATCAGGCCTGGGTTTAGATCTCAAAGATTTTTCTCCTATGCTTTTTCAAGTTTTATAGTTTTGTGTTGAAGCCCATTTACGGCTACAATCCGTTTTGAGTTGATTTTTGTCTAAGGCATGGGGTTAAGTTGAGGTTCATTCCTTTGTCTGTGGATAACCAATGGCTAAAGGGATCATGAGAGCCGTTTTGACCATACCCAGTTTCTGCCTTAGAGTGCCACTTTTAGGTAAAGTAAAGGAAGCCTGGAGAAACTAGACGACTTCCCCCAAATTACTGTGTTCATCACGAGTGCTGCTTTCCCACTCTCTCCTTTCCGGGCACATGGTGGGAATCACTCCTCGGGTGTCCCTCTATGGTTGGGTGGGTCCTCGCCAGTGAGTTGTGAGTAGAAATTACATGAGTCTCTCCCAAATCAGAGCATTTAAATGCCATTTCAAGACCCCCCAGATCTTTCCTTTCCCTTTGTCCCGGCAACCAGCAAGTTCAAAATGGTGACCCTCCATTAGCCTGCATTCCAGAGGGCAGGGAAAGGGAACAGAGCCCGCAGTGGACTCGTGATGGACATTTAGAATGAACGAGATATAAACTTTGGGTTTAAACCATTACACTTTTCAGGCCATTTGTTACCGCAGCATGACTCAGCCTCTCCTGACTGATACAGCCACCAAGTTGGACTGAGGGCCCCTCACTCCCCTCACTATGGACTTGCCAGGAGAGGAGACCAACCATAGAGTTATATGGAAAATACAGCCCCTACAGCGTATTGCTGCTAGTGCCTTCTGCTACGAGGACACCAGGCTCCAAGCAGCAGCTGTCCCCAGGCCCCTTGCACCCACTCACTCAGCTCAGAAAAGGCCCACAGGGGATTCAGCAATGGTGTTGTAGCACCGATCACTATCCCAGACACAGGGGCTGGACCTACTTCTAATGGCCCCTGTAAGGGGGGGTAGGGATAAACTGCGACCCACTGAGGCGAGTGTCTGGAATGGACACTCCTGTGGGGAGACACAGTGGGTTTCACAGCGTTAAGTCCAGAAGCTTCTGCTTTCCTGATAAAAGGGGATGGATTCAGCTGGCGTGGCTCCTTTCTTTTCATCTTTTTGTCTCTGTTTTCTTTTGAATGTGGGCATGATACCTGGAGTTGTACCAACCATCGAAGACCATGAAGAAAAGGCCAAAGAAACCCTCCTACACTGTTGGTGGGAATGTAAATTGGTGCAGCCACTATGGAGAACAGTATGTAGTCTGTCATACAGAGTGAAGTACGCCAGAAAGAGAAAAACAAATACCGTATGCTAACACATATATATGGAATCTAAAAATTTTTAAAAAAGGTTCTGAAGAACCTAGGGGCAGGACAGAAATAAAGACGCAGATGTAGAGAATGGACTTGAGGACACGGGGAGGGGGAAGGGTTAGCTGAGACGAAGTGAGAGAGTGGCATGGACATATATACACTACCAAATGTAAAATAGATAGCTAGTGGGAAGCAGCCGCATAGCACAGGGAGATCAGCTCGGTGCTTTGTGTCCACCTAGAGGGGTGAGATAGGGAGGGTAGGAGGGAGACACAAGAGGGAGGGGATATGGGAATATATGAATACGTATAGCTGATTCACTTTGTTATACAGCAGAAACTAACACACCATTGTAAAGCAATTATACTCCAATAAAGATGTTAAAAATAAATAAATAAAATAATAGAACTACCATATCATCCAACAATCCTACTCCTGGGCATATATCCAGAAAAGATGAAAACTCTAACTTGAAAAGATACATGTACCCCAATGTTCATAGCAGCACTATTTACAATAGCCAAGACATGGAAGCAACCCAAGTGTCCATCAACCAATGAATGGATAAAGAAGATGTGGCATATACATGCAGTGGAATATTACTCAGCCATAAAAAAGAATGAAATATTGCCATTTACAGCAATATGGATGGACCTAGAGATTATCATACTAAGTGAAGTAAGTCAGACAGAGACAAGTACCATATGATATCATGTATATGTGGAATCTAAAACAACAATACAGATGAACTTATTTACAAAACAGAAACAGATTCACAGGTGTAGAAAACAAACTTATGGCTACCAAAGGGGAAAGGGGGCAGGGAGTGATAAATTGAGAATTTGGAATTAACAGATACACTCTTCTATACATAAAATAGATAAACAACAAGGACCTACTCTATAGCACAGGGAAATATATTCAATATCTTGTAATAGCCTATAAAGGAAAACAATCTGAAATATATATATATATATATATGTATATTTAACTGAATCACTTTGCTGTACACCTGAAGCATTGTAAATCAACTATACTTCAGTTAAATAAATAAACAAGAAAAGGCCAGAGGAAATCTCAGAGTCGTTGAGCTACAACAACAATGTTATAATGGCCTCCTTTTGATTTCTTGTTATGAGAAAAAGACTCCCCTGTGTGTTTAAACTTCTATAACCAGGCTTCCTGCTACTTGCAGCCAAATACTTTCCTAACTGGTACAGTTCCTAGCAGGGGAGTTGGAAGAAAGGACTTTTTCTGGTCATCAATGCCTGTGCTTCTCCTCTTTCCTCACCCGGGGTTGTATGGCCCCAGATCAATCCTGTCCCCAGAAGTTGTCCCGGATCAATTCTGACTGCAGCAGGAGGTAAGATTTAAGTGCCCCACATCCGGGGCTCTGCAGCAGGAGCTTTTTGCACCTTTCACATCAACTCCAGAGTTATCTCCCCAAAACACAAACCTGAACATGGCACTTCTCTGCCCCCAGATCCTACCACCTTCTCTCGGACCCTAAGACTGACATTCAGGTTCCCTTCCCAGGCCCTCAAGGCCCTTCCCACCCCGGATTCAGCTTACCTTTGCAGCTTTAAATCCCTTGCCTCCTCAACAGGCACCATCCCCTTCCTGAGCCACCACCTGTGTCACCCCACATCCACCGTGGGTGGATGTGCTGTGACCCTCCTTGGCATTCTTTGTCCACACCTTTATTATAGCAAGTGCACTTCACCTTGTAATTACTTGTTTGCAAATCTTTCCTTCCAGAGATCGTCAGCTCTGGGGACAAGGGTCAATCCTTATTCTATTTGTATGTGCTTTAGCTTCCAGAATGGCTAGTACTCAAAACACAGCCTGTTGAATAAATAAAACCCCAGTGCTTTGGTTATACTTTGGATGTTAACTGTGAGCTTTCTCTTTGGGTCCTATATGGAGCCACTCTTCAGGTAACCTGTGAATTCCCCATTATAAGGAAAGGGCCTGCTTAGTTTCCTATTAAGCAATATTTATTGAGCACCTACCATGTGCTTGTATCAGTTAGTTATTAGCACAATCATGCTGTATACCAAACACCCACAAATCCCTGAGGCATATAATCATAAGCCCTTATTTGCCACTTGTTTTTGTGTTGGCTGGGGGTATCTAAAGTTGCTATTACAAACCCCATTTTTCAGATGAGGAGACCAGAGGTGTAGAGAGGTAAAGTAACAGTCTAAGTTTGCACAGTTGATAAGCAACAGAGCCAGAAGGAAAACCTCGGGAGCCTGGCTCACACCTGGATTCTTAACCATTACGTTGCACTGCCTCTCTGCTATAGACTGAATGTTTGTACCCCTCCCTCCCCAAGTTTAATTGTTGAAACCTAATCCCCAGTGTGATGGTATTTGGAGGTGGGGGCTTTGGGAGGTGATTAGGTCATGAGAGTGGGGCTCTCGTGAATGGGATTAGTGTCCTTATAAAAGAGGCCCAGAGAGCTCCCTAGTCCCTTCTGCCATGTGAGAACACAGGGAAAAGACGGACATCCATGAACCAGTAAGCCGGCTCTCACCAGACAGTGAATCTGCTGGTTTCTTGATCTTGAAAGTCTCAGCTTCTAGAACTGTGAGAAATAAATTTCTGTTGGTTGTAATCTACCCAGTTTGTGGTATCTTGTTGTAGCAGCCCCAACAGATTAAGACGCTCTCCATCTTTGAAAGCATCCCACCTCTATGCATAAAGAGTTTGCTCATTTTAAAAATCACTACCTAAGGACTTCCCTGGTGGCACAGTGGTTAAGAAGCCGCCTGCCAATGCAGGGGACACGGGTTCGATTCCTGGTCTGGGAAGATCCCACATGCTGTGGAGCAACTAAGCCCATGCACCACAACTACTGAGCCTGCGTGCTGCAACTACTGAGCCTGCGTGCTGCAACTAGTGAGCCCACGTACTGCAACTACTGAAGCCTGTGAGCCTAGAGCCCGTGCTCCACAACAAGAGAAGCCACCGAAATGAGAAGCCCAAGCACCGCAACGAAGAGTAGCCCCTGCTTGCCGCAACTAGAGAAAAGCCCGCATGTAGCAAAAACAAGAAAAAAAAAAAAAACACAACCTAATATTTCAGTGAAAGGATGGCAATATATCATAAGTACTTAGTCAGTCCCTACTGATGCGCATTTAAATTGTTTCCAAACTTTTGCTGTTACAAACAACGCTACATGAATAATTTGTGCCCAAGTCACTCAGCATTGGTGAAGTGTATCTGCAGGGAAAATTCCTAGATGTGGAATTGCTGAGCCAAAATTATGTGCCTTTATAATTTTGAATGATATCACTTAATTGCCTGCCAGCAGTCTATGGACTGTCAATTTCCCCACACCCTTTCCCACATGGTGTGTTAGCAAGCTTTTTGATCTTTAATAGCACGATGAATGAAAAATACTATCTCAGTGTTGTTTGAATTTGCATGGTTTTCATTATGAGTAAGGTTGAAAAAATTATAATGTTACCTCATGAGGTTATTGTGAAGATGAAATGAATTAAGACAATTAATAGGTATCAAGTTCTTAGGATAGTACCCAGTACATGGTAAGCACTTAATAAACGTTCATCACTATTAATATTATATACTGCGGGGGTGAGGAGAAGGGCGAGACACAGAGAAGTACGTATAATATGCTGTTATTTGTGAAAAAAGTATATTATTTGTGAGAAAAGAATATATATGCATATATATACATGCACACATATTCACACATATATATGTATGTGTATATATGTATATATGTACTTGCAGGTATATATAACTTTTCTCAGAAAAGATATACAAAAGTAGAGAGTGGACTTCAGGATACGGGAAGGGGGAAGGGTAAGCTGGGACAAAGTGAGGGATTGGCATGGACATATATACACTACCAGACGTAAAATAGATAGCTAGTGGGAAGCAGCCGCATAGCACAGGGAGATCAGCTCGGTGCTCTGTGACCACCTAGAGGGGTGGGATAGGGAGGGTGGGAGGGAGATGCAAGATGGAGGGGATATGGGGATATATGTATATGTATAGCTGATTCACTTTGTTATACAGCAGAAACTAACACACCCTTGTAAAGCAATTATAGTCCAATAAAGATGTAAAAAAAATGTAGTAAATATTGATGCCTCTAATAGAGGAACTGGGTGTTGGCGACAGCAGTGAGAAGAGATTCTTTCCTGCATTCTCTTTGTATCGCATAACATTTGAACCATGTGCATGAAACATTTATTCTCAAAAAACGCTGCCATTGCTGGCACTTCCTGTAGGAAGGTTGCACACGTAAGGAGAAGGCTCCCAACCCCTTAGCTTTAGCCGTAAGTCCCCAGGTGATACAACGCATTTTGTCACCTTCCCACCCTTGCCTCTTGAGGGCGCCAGACTCAGCCCTAACTGTAGCTCCAAAGAAGGCTGGCTTTGCCACAAGCTGAGGGATGGGAAGAGCTGTTCATTCTTCCCCATGTGTCCATGCTCTCCAAACCCCATCATTCCATCCAACCCTCTCAAGGCAGCAGGAAGAAGCACGATGCAAGAAGGGAGCCTGAAGCATTTGCTGCCTTCAAGACGCCTGACGAAGTAATAGAAGAATTCCTCGACTTGGGTGCCCTCATCCAGTCTCAGTGATGCCACTGACCTCCTGGGCAGGCAAGAGCCATCACCTCCCTAGGCCTGAGTTTCCTCAGAGTGAAAAAGGGTTACTGACACCCAGCCTACATCATGGACTTTAGGTTAAATCAAACAAGCAATGTGAAGCCACACTGAAAAACCAAAGCATGATGTTAGGCAGGCTTACAGAACCTGGGAGGGGAGTGTAACAGTGAGTGTCCCTCATCTGTCACCAAAGAGAGAGGCCACTCCACAGGGCATCTTTTCCCAAAACAGACTCCAGCCTCAGAGCCCTCTTCTCATCCAAGAGAACAGAATGGAACACCTTGCCCAGACGCTGTCAGAGGTCAGATGCCATGTCAAGGATAAAGAGAACAAGGATGTAGGAAAGAGAAAAGTTGATTCCAGGTTTAATAAATGTCTGCGGGAATTTGGCAGAATGTATTGGAAACATCAATCCTTGATGAAAATCTGTTGATTAAAAACAATCCTCAGCCATAAGAAGGAATGAAAGTCTGATACATGCTACAACATAAATGAACCTTGAAGACATTAGGCTAAGTGAAATAAGCCAGACACTAAGGATAAATAATGTCTGATCCCACATATATAAGGAATCTAGAATAGGCAAAGTCATGGAGACAGGCAGTAGAATAGAGTTACCTGGGGCTGGGGAAGGGGGAAATTGGGAGTTACTGTTCATGGGTTCTGAGTTTCCATTTGCGGTGATAAAAAAAATTCTGGAGATGGATGGTGGTGATGGTACACTGTGAATGTATTTAATGCCACTGAATTGTATGCTTAGAAATCGTTAAAATGGTAAATTTTTGCTAATCCACAAATAAATAATCTCCCTCCAAAAAGAGGGACAAAAATCCCTTAATGCTCAAAGTGAACTTTGTGCAATCATCTTAGCAGGTAATAAGACTAATTTGAAAATAAGGGCCCAGAAACAAGAAAACACCCGGTCCCAAGACCAGCAGTGTCGGGCTGGCACGAAGTGAAGGGTGTGGAGGGTGTGGACGGTGGAAGGGGGCAGCGGGGCTTCACAGGAGAGGAGCCCACCCTGTCCAAGCCTGTGTCATCTCCCCGCCACACTCCTCAGGGTTCCTTCTGGTCATTAGTGAGGAGCCTCTGGGCACTGCCCAGAATGCACTGGGAGTATTTCTAGTCACATAGATTTGAGTCTGTGTTTGTATAAGCCGTGTCGTAAAATGCATTCTCGTGTCACAACGTGAGGTCATTCACGCTAAAACGAATCCTTTTGTTGAATTCGTATCGTCCTGAGTTTAAACAAAAGGAAGGACCCTTCAGCTGATGCCCTGGATCAGGGGAACCTTACCAAGCTATAAAAATTCAGACTCTGCTGTTCTGAGTGGGGAAATCAGGAAAGCCCCAGGCCCAACCCTCTTAATAGAACTCTGTCCAAGTGAGGCTTGGTTCATGGGTCATGTGTGACCCATGACTGTCATCAGGGAGAAACGACATTCTTAAACAGCCTATGAGAAGATGGAAGGCACCCACCTCAGCTCTGCTGCTATCTCTGTTCCTGAGGCGGGCAGAGACCGAAGAGAAGGTAGGTTGGGGCGTGGAGGCAGCTCAGGGGGAAGAGAGGAGGAGTCCAAGACAACCCAAGTGGTTCTCTGAGGCTGGGGAGGGGGGTCGCTCCGGTTTGCTGAGCTAGCTCTCTGCGCAGGCAGGGGGAGTGACCATCACGCTGGGGCTTCTTGCCCCTGGGGAAAGCCGAACCACCTATAGCACCCACCAGCCTCGCCTGCCAAGATCTGCCTGACCCCTTCAGGGCATGACCACCCAGGGGCCTTATCAAGGAGAGAAGCACATGTCAAACTACTAAGCAAAAGCTCACTTTGCAGAGAGTCTTCGTTAGGATAAAATTTGGCTGCTGTGACCGAGATCCAAAGCTTCCCAGACTGTATTCCCACTCTGGCACGCAGGGGAAATGACAACAATTATATAGCTCCACTGGCCCAGGGATGGCTCTAGGCAATCAGTAGCTTCACACACCTGTAACCCACACACCAGGGAAGCCCAACGTTGGTGGGGAAGCTCTGACCTTATTAATACAGATGTTTACTTCCCTGTCAGATAGAAGAGTGAGTTATTATGGTGATTTTGCTCTCTGAAGCTATCAAGGGCCCACACCCTGTCTATGTTGTTGCTCCTCCATCCTTAGCATGTTGCCCTCATCTGAAAGATCCAGGATGGCACACCCACACCCACCTTCCATACAGAGAGAGGGCGAAGGGGAAACAAAGGCCCACCCATCCTCTTAAGAGCACGTGTTATCTGTGGCCGCATAACAAATTACCCCAGAACTTAGTTACTTCAAGCAATATACATTTATTATCTCAGTTTCAGCAAGTCGGGAGTTCAGAAGTTGCAGTCAAGATGTCAGCAGGACTGTGATCATCTGAATGCCAGCTAGACTGAGGCTTGAGGATTTGCTTCCAAAATGTCTCCGTCATGTGGCTGTTGGCAAGAAGCCTCAGGTCCTTGCCACGTGGGCCACTCCATAGGGACTTCTTGATTGTCCTCATGATATGGGAATTGGCTTCCCCATCGTGCTTATTACAAGAGAAAGCAAGGAGGAAGCCAACTGCTTCCTTGCCCTAACCTTGCACATCACACACAATGACTTCTGCCATATTCTGTCCATTAGAAGCAAGTCACTAATTCAAAAAGATACCTGCACCCCAATGTCCATAGCAGCATTATTTACAATTGCCAAGGAAGCAATTGGAAGCAGCCAATTGTCTTTGGAAGCAACCCAAGTGTCCATCAACAGATGAGTGGGTAAAGAAGATGTGGCATATATATACAGTGGAATACCACTCAGCCATAAAAAAGAACAAAATATTGCCATTTGCATGCAGCAACATGGATGGACTTGGAGGGCATGATGCTAATGTGGCATAAGTCAGATATAGGAAGACATAAATATTGTATGACGTCACTTATATGTGGAATCTAAAAAATACAACAAACTAGTGAGTATAACAAAAAAGCAGACTCAAAGATATAGAGAATAAACTAGTGGTTACCAGTGGGGAGAGGGATGGGGGAGGGGCAATATGGGGTGGGAGAAAATAGGGTTATTATGGGATTATATGAAATCAAGTGTGTGAAACTTTTGAAAATTGTAAAGCACTATAGAATTTAAAGAATCTTTCATTCAATTTAAAAAATTCAGAAAAAAAAAAAGCAAGTCACTAAGCACAGCATAAACCTAAGCAGAGGGGAATTAGATTTCACCTTAATGAAAGGAGTGTCAAAGAATTTATGAACATGTGTAAAACCACCACAGGACACATCCAAAAAATTGTACATATTCCTCTTCTGCTCACCCCGCATTGGCTAGAACTCAGTCACATGACCAAACACAGTCCAAGAGGAGCTGGGATGTATTGTCTTTGTGGTAGTGGCTGGACACCCAGTGGGTGGTCTGTTACTATGGGAGGGAAATGGAGCGTGAGTAAAGTTTCTGCCTCCAAACAAGCAAAAATGCAGATATGCCAGGTGAAAAAAGGACCCTGTGGAATATAATTTACATTCTAGGCAAGGGAAACCATGTTTCTCATCATTGGCATCCTTGAAAATGCTCATGACATATGGACAAGTGAAAAACGCAGGTTGAATAACAGCATGATGCCATTTAAGACAATTGATATATGCAGATCTCAATGGGTGCGGAGGATGAGAGGTGACTGGAAGGATGTTTGCCAGCACAATAATTGTGCTTATCTCCAGGTGGCTGAATTACTGGCAGTTTTTTCATACATTTCTGTCATTTTTCTATATCATTTACTATTTTTCCCCCAAATAGAAAAAGACATAAACAGTATTTCTTCCTATCCTTTCTAATCAACCCACCTCCCCAAGCTGGTCTAAAAAGAATGTCGGTGAGAAATTCCTGGGTGTCCTGCCATGAGTCTTGCTGGAAAATCTGTCAGTTCAGAGGCAAGCCAAGCACAGGGCAGCAGGAGGGGAAGGGCCAGGGGTCTGGTTAGACAGTGAGGATGTGCCAGTGGACATAGTACCAGGGCACGAAATCACAGCTGAGACCATGAGATCAGTGGTGGGAGGCATGCCGTGAGAACAAAAGTCAGAACAGAGAGTCAGACCAAAAGTGGGAGCAGCCAAGGTGTGGTGCCCGAGGGAATGTGCCAGGGTCTGGGCAAAGTCACAGTCTAAGCATCCAGGCTGAAGACAGTGTTCCCAGTTCCAATGAGCCCTAGGGAACAAGAGGAAAAGAGATTTCAGAAACTGATGCTTGGTATTAGTGATGAGAGCCAATGCAGGTTGAAAAGACCCCTGGAACCTCAGCCAGGGCACTTCTGGGGAGACGCAGCTAACTGGCAGCCCCAATGCAACCAGGAGGCTGCCGGGGAGCATGGTATTGCCCCAGCAAGAGAGGCCTCTGTGGGGCTGGTGCTGACCGCACTGCCTCCCGCCTGGGCAAGGATGGGTGAATGGGTTTAATCTTGCCTGCCAGCTCTGATCTACGACGAGTAGCTCCCTGTACTCCTGGGTTGGGAAAGGTTCTAAGGCTAAGTTTGGGCTTAGGAGGAACCACTGAAGTGATTGATTGGTGATGTCTGCCAAGGCCCAGAGGAGAGAGTAGGCCAGGTGCCATGATTCCAACAGCTTATCCTTCTCCGCTGGGGATTCAGCACCACGCTCTCTTCCCCCACTTGCCTGTCTCCCATAGTAGGGAAAAATTATCCATACTCCCCCCCTTTTCACTTTGGCTGATTCACTGCTAGAGTTTCTATATACAGAGAGCCTTTTTATGTAGCTGTCATCAAAAAGTACATCCTAATTATAAATGTTTTTTCCACTTGGCAATACAACACAAAGATTTTCCTATGACTTTTTTTTAATATCTTTTTTTTTAAACTAACACAAGTACATTGTAGAAGAGACAAAGAACCAACAAGAAAAAAACCTTAAAACATCTTTCATTCCAAAAGGCACAGGGGGCCCCAGAGCATGACAGGAAGTGGCAAACCAGGAAGATGTTCACTCTAGACCAATCACTCCAGAATCTCCATAAGTATCAGAATTGTATGGGATTTTCTTTTAAGAAATCAGGATTCCTTCTACAAACTCATGAGAAAACGTAAACCTCTCCCCCCAACAGCAACAACAAAAAAGGGGAGCAAAGACTATAAAAGAGACAATTCATAGTAATAAAAATTCATGAGGTCAATAAATAAGAAGCACGTTCTTCCCTAATCAGTCAGGAAAATGAAAATTAAAACAATGAGATGGGGCTTCCCCGGTGGCGCAGTGGTTGAGAGTCCACCTGCCGATGCAGGGGACACAGGTTCATGCCCTAGTCCGGGAGGATCCCATATGCCGCGGAGCGGCTGGGCCCGTGAGCCATGGACGCTGAGCCTGTGTGTCCGGAGCCTGTGCTCCGCAATGGGAGAGGCCACAACAGTGAGAGGCCCGCATACCGCAAAAAGAAAAATAAATAAATAAATAAATAAATAAATAAATAAATAAATAAATCTATATGTACATGTTTTAGAACAACCTCACTTCCAGGATCTCCTCTACAGAAGTAAAAAAACCCAGAACATGAAGATACATGTACTAGGACATCTACTGAAACACCCACCTATTTGTTCAATAAACAGTTGTTGATTAACTACCATGTACCAGGCACTAGGAATACAATGAATAAAACAAACACACATCCCCGATCCCGTGGAGCTTATCTTGCAGAGGGAGGAATCAACTTAAAAACCAGATACGTTTAAAAGACATAGCATGGAGAAAAATACAACAGGGAAGAAAGACGGAGAGAATGTTAGGGGAAGTGGAGTATGCGGGGTGGGGGGAAGAGGGTTGCACTCTGAAACAGAGTGATCACGAAAGGCCTCACTGAGAAGGTGGCATCTGATCAAAGAACTGAGGAAGGGGAGGGAACAAGTCATGGGGACATTCGGGACTGGAGCATTCCAGGTGGGGGAACGGCCGATGCAAAGGCCAAGGGGCAGACTGGCTCTGGTGTGTCCAAGAACCAGATAGAGGTACAGGTGGTACAGGCTTTGGAGGCCACTGCAAGGACTTGGTTTTACTCTGAGAGGGATCTAGCCGTCTCTAGGATGCAGATAGGAATTTGGAAGTCAGCAGCCTACAAAGGGCATGCAGCCCTGAGGGAGGGAGGAGGGGGCGATTGTGGGAACTGAGGACCGGGCCGCAGGGCATCCCAACAAGCAAAGGAGGCTGAGGACGAGCAACCAGAGAGGTAGGGAGCAGCCCAGGGAGACTGGGCTCCATTTCAGGGAGGGCAGATGGGCTGCATCCAATGCGCTGGCTGACAGGTCAAGTCTGATGAGGACTAAGGACCAACATCCTGAAGGAGACGGGCTGGTCCAGCCCTGACGGAGGACTTCAGTCACTGAGGGTGGGCCCTTGTACAAGCCCCCCAGGAAGGGAAGGGCAAAGAACAGCGAGAGCAGAGGGGATCAGAAGGCAGCAGCTGAGCAGCCTGATGAGGGGCTGCGGGGGCAGCTGGCCGGCTCCAGAGAACAATGGAGTGCCCTGTGTCCTTGAGCTCCGAGAAGGGCGCCTCTCACCCAGGGCTGGGAGGAAAGCGGATCCCCGCGTTAATTAAGTCCCATCAACAGCAGGTCGGTGCTTGCCAAGCTGCAGGGCGGGGCCTGATCCAGGTCCTGCCTCTAAGGAAGCATCCAGGCCGCCAGGACAGGCACTGGCTCCTCGGAAAAGTGCTCATGCCTGGAGGAGGAAATGAGTCCCTGACCGAGAGCCCGGCCAGAGGAAGGCCACAGCCCTGGGAGGAGCCCGGGTGCCTGGGGAAAGGCCAGGCCAGCGGAGGCCAGTCCTGAGTGAGAAAAGCAGATGGAATGAAATGCCTCTTCCTTCCTGCTGTGGGTGATGCCTGGTGGGGCAGGGCAGGCTGAAAAGGGTGAATTTAAAATAGAAATGAGACAGATTTTTAACTCAGCCTGGTGCCGAGTGATATTTTCTGGAGAGAGAGAACTATATCGCTGGAAGAGGCTTCAGGCGTCATGTCCTCAAACCACATATTTTACAAATGGAGAAACTGAGGCTCGGAGAGGGGAGGCATTTGCCCTGGGTCACACAGCCAGTGAGCAGCAGGGCTGAGAACCAGCATCAGGGCCCCTGGCACCTGTGACAAACTGCAGGCCAGGGGGTGCCTGGGAAATGTGGCTGCCACCTGAATCCATGTACTGAGGAAAGGAGCCTGGGGAGGGGAAAGCAGGAGACATCAGAAGCCAATGGGCAGAGGATCGGGAGCAGGGAGCAGGGAGCGGGCTCTGTGAGCGGGGAAGACCCTGGGAACAGCCTGGCCCAGCGGGGAGAGGGGGCTAGAGGTCTGTGAGAAGGTGGGTCTCAGTGGGCTCAGGACCTAGAGGGAGGGGCAGACAGGCCCTGGGAGGGACGAACACCCTGCACCTCGGCCTGTGGGCACGTCCATTTCACTTCAATCCTCTGAATACCTTCAGGCTGGAGAAGCTCAAGTACTCCTGGGGCTCCACTCCCTGTGTGTTCCGTCTGGCATCCGCTCCTTATTTATTTCATGCTGAGGACACTCATCCTGTTTAAGACTTTCTCCCTTGCCTGAATCTCTGCTGGGCTCTGCAGGACAACCTGGGCTGAAGAGGGATGGGCAGGACCCTCTGGGCTCACCCTGCAGCTCCTCACCAGGGCAAGGAAACCCCAGGAGCCCTCCCAGCCCAGGCCAGCAGTGCTGTACGTCGAGGCCACAGGGCCTAGGACTGTCCTGCTATGTGTAGACGGACAGACCTACTCTCTTTCCTCCAGGAGCCCACAACCAAGCCAGAAACATAGATGGAGAGGCAAGCAACGGTGCCAGAAGGGGGAAACGTGGGTGTCCTGAGAGGCCCGAGGCATGTGGGGTTTGGACAAAGGTTAGAGGACCTTTCGTTGAGGCAGGAGGTGTGGAGTCTGGGGGTCTGGGGAGGTGAGCTGTACCCAGAGGAGAAGGACGACCACTTGTTTATGTGTAATTTCTCTGAAGATGCTCTGTTGGTGTTTGTTGAACAACTCTGGAAGGTATCTGCTCCTTCAAATAATTCTCCGGTTCAAAAGGTAATCCCTCAGGAGAAATACAGCTGTTCTAGCAAGACGGAGGAAGAACCTCAGGCTCCGGGTGGTGGGAGAGCCCATGTGGGGAGCTGTAATCTGAGCCTTGAACTCAGGAATGCAGGCAGGACAAGGCAGTGTGGAACCCAGGATGGAAATCAGCTGTGAGGGACCTTGGAGGTCACAGAGCCACTGTCTACTTGTCTACTAAAGACGGTCACATGGGGAGTTGAAGGTCTGGCCAAGCTGGACCCCGGGCCCCCAGGTTCCCAGAGGACCACACATTCTCCCCCAGTCACAAGGGGCTTGGCTCTGGGTGTTTCCTCCCTTGCGTTTCCCAGATCCCTGAGCTTGGGAGAAGACTGCACAGCAGAAGGCCCTCTGGAGCGGGGTGAGCCCAGAGGGCAGGCACTTTGCCCCAGCAGGTCTGCCCATGGGAAGTGCTGACTCCCAGTGCCCGTGGGAAGGGCCGGGAGGGGCAGTGGTTCGGAATAGTCTGTCCAGCTCCCTGAGGAGCAGGACAGGGTGCACCTGTGAGGCTGCCAGAAGGGGGCTGGGGCCTCCCTCGGGCTTGGCTCTGGTCCAGTCCTGTCATCAAAGCCAAGGGAGGCCGCCCTGACAGATGTCACCAGCACGGAGCTGTCAGTCATCCCAGCAGGTCTCCTCAGCACAGCCACCATCCTGTGAGGGTTGGAGGACAGGGCTCTTCCTGGCTTTCCCCCAGCGCTGATCACGGATCACCCCTCCCGGGTCCTTCCCAGACAGCTTCACCTCTTGGGGCTTTAGCCTCTGCCTTCAGTTTCGAGACTGAGCCGATCAGAGCGCCTCTGGCAGTGCCTGGGGCAGCCATGTGGGTAAGGAAATCCTGGCCTATCCAAAATCCCCATTAACCAGCAGTCCCCAAACTGTGTTCCATGGACCTCCCCACATGGTGTCCAGCGAGAGATTGGGGCATGAAACAAAGAATAAATGCCCTGCATCAACAGATGAATGGGTAAACCAAACGTAGCGCACACATACAACGGAACATTATTCAGCCATGAAAAAAGAATGAAGTTCTGATACACGCTTCAGCATGGATAGACCTTGAAAATCTTAGGCTTAGTGAAATAAGCCAGACACAGAAGGACAAATATCGTATGATTCCACTTATATGAGGTACTAAGAATAGGCAAATTCATAGAGACGGAAAGCGGAATTGAGTTTACCAGGGGTGTAGTGGGAGAGGCGGGAAAGGGGGAGTTATTGTTGAATGGGTACAGAGTTTTTGTTGGGGAGGATGAAACAGTTTGGGGTATAGATAGTGGTGATGGTTACACAACATTGTGACTATATTTAATGCCACAGGATTGTGTACTTAAATGATTTAAATGATAAATTTTATGTTATACATTTTACCACGATAAAAAAATTTTTTTAAAGAGTAAGTGCTCAAACAACTTTGGGAGACACTGTGTCCTCAAATTTAAATGGAGGGGCAGTACAGGGGTAGGGGATTAAATTTTTTTTTAGTAAAAAATTTTTTGAATTTAAAATTTTTTTAATAAATAATTTTTAATTAAATATATATTTTTAAAATGTTGTTATGGGATTATATGAAATCATGTGTGTAAAACCTTTGAAAATTGTAAAGCACTATAGAATTTAAAGAATCTTTCACTCAATAAAAAATAAATTTAAATGGGTTTTCCTTGTGCAGGACTTTTCAGAGCCTTTATGAAGGAGAAATATTAGCTATGGTTCCCGGTGGAGAGGATCACTGAACACTTTGTTCTTAGAAAGCCTATTCATCTTTTTTTTTTTTTTTTTTTTTTTTTGCGGTATGTGGGCCTCTCACTGTTGTGGCCTCTCCCGTTGCGGAGCACAGGCTCCGGATGCGCAGGCCCAACGGCCATGGCTCACGGGCCCAGCCGCTCCACGGCATGAGGGATCTTCCCAGACCGGGGCACGAACCCGTGTCCCCTGCATCGGCAGGCGGATTCTCAACCACTGCGTCACCAGGGAAGCCCATCTTTTTTTTTTTTAATTTATTTTTGGCTGCGTTGGGTCTTCGTTGCTGTGTGCGGGCTTCCTCTAGTTGCGGCGAGCGGGGGCTACTCTTTGTTGCGGTGCGCGGGCTTCTCATTGTGGTGCCTTCTCTTGTTGCAGAGCACGGGCTCTAGGATCACGGGCTTCAGTAGTTGCAGCACGTGGGCTCAGGAGTTGTTGCGCACGGGCTTAGTTGCTCCGCGGCATGTGGGATCTTCCCGGACCAGGGATGGAACCCCTGTCCCCTGCATTGGTAGATGGATTCTTAACCCCTGCCCCACCAGGGAAGTCCCCTATTAATCTTAAAGCTGCCCCCGAAGTTACAACATTTGACTTCCTAGGCTGCCTCTCACACCTGAAGGAGGCACTAAAATCTTTGTCAAACCCTTTGTCCTGATTTTTATTTAGAAAATAAAGCATAGCATAGCTATCCCAAAGCGTACCCGAAGCTTGATTTTTTTGTTCTATTTTCTTCTCCAAAAATAGAAATTTATTTCCTGGGACTTGGAAGGGTTTTGAGTTCTTTATTAAAAAAAAAAAAAAAAGTGTGTGAGTTGCATGCATATGTGTGCCTGCAAGAGGAAAATTCTCTAGAAACTTCTGGTTGTGGGGATGGAAATGAAATCCCGGAGGAGGAACGCATGTTGTCTGTGGGCCAGATGGCTTTGAATGTGGTTTGGGGTATGGGCTTGGCACGGGGCTAAGGTCAGGGCCCTGCTTGCCTCTTGGGGGAGGGGGGCAGGCTCTGTCCTGTCCCGTCCTCCCCATGGTATCACCAGTCAGCTGCCTTTGGTTATAGGAGAGCCTGGGGAAAGGAATGTGCATCTCTCCAGGTCATGCATCTCTCCTCCCAGAGGCAAGACCCTGGATGCCTGCTCAGCTGAGTGTGGGTGAGAGGCCCGGCCAGCTGTCATATGTGCTTGTGACCTTTCCACTGGGCATCATATTTTATAGTCTCCTGTGTTCAGGCTGGGATTTGGTGGTGACCTGGGGTTGGGTAGGGAGATGTTAAATTGAAGAAAAAAGACTGGATTCAAGCCCCAGCTGTGGGACAACTTCGGTGAGTCACAGCCCAGAAATGTAGTGTCAGAGAGTGAAGCCAGAGGGGAAAATATTTATAACTGCCGGAAACATGATGAACCTGTCAAAAATACATGAAATCAGCTAAATAAATTGGGAAGAAAAAGGCAAGGTCTTATTTGGTTTTCTGTGAGTGTAAACATTTTAAAAAATCATCAGGAAGGAGAAAAATAATTCCTCTATACACAACTGCCTTGTGTGAGTGATGTTTTGGGGAAATCAAGGGAAAGTGGCTGTGTTCCCTTGAACTAAAGCAGAGTAAAGAGAAGGGATCAGCCATAGGAGGCGATTGAGAGAGAGATAATTAGATCAAAGCAGAGATAACCATGGGGATGTAAGCCCCTCAAGAATCCTCAGAGATCTGGGGCAATGCTGGCTTCTCAATGAAGGTGGGGCGGCGAAGTGATGTTCTGATTAATATATATGAACAGGAAAGACGAGTCCTTAGGATAGGAGGACATGCGCCCAGGCCATTGCTGTTGGGTTAAGCAGGGCTTCTCTGCCTGTCCAGGTTCTGGGATTGAGAAACCTAGATTTCCCCTAGGGAACCAGGGGTCCGGGTGGATGCAATACAGAGGAAAGTTAGATCAAACAGGAACTGTTTCCATTGCAGTAAACATGAGGGTCCAGAAAGAATCTTGTTTTGTGGGCAGCCAGAGGAAAGGGAACTGAGACATGAGTAAGAAAGAAGGGCTGTTAACACCTGGGGATAGGATTCAGCCAGCATCCTTAGATGCCCAAACTGGGGGTCACTGAGTCTGGGGAGGCATTGGAGTCACTGGAGGAGGGGATGTGACCATCCGTGACAGGTCCTATAGGTAGCTAAGGAGACTGGACTTTGCCTGGAGACGGTGGGCCCAGGGCAGGAACTTCAGGAACCACCTCCATCAGCAGGAGGGAGGGGCAGCAGGGGACAGATCAGAAAGCGGGAGGCCAGCCAGGAGGTGGCCGCATAGCCCCATGGGCATAAGGAAGGTGACCTCCTAACATATCCTCAGTCACATCAACCTGATGGTGCCCCAGGAGGCTGGTCTGAGGGTGTCCCCACCTACCACTTACTCCAGGATGGCCCTGAGACCAAGATGGCCAAGAGAGCACATCTCTTCAATGGATTAATAGTGACTGCCTGAAGCACTGTCCTGAGCTCAGGCAGCTTCAGGGACCAGGGAGAAAAAGAGCCACCATTGATTAGAGATGTCTGAGGAGGGGCATGAGGGTGGGGCAGCGTTCATTCATTCATCCACACACCTTCACTAAATGTTTATTCAGCACCTACTGCATGCCAGGTGCAGGTGCTATGAAGCTCTCCTCTTTGCAGGAGCACAGTTCTCAAAGGCTCAGCCACAGAAAGAGCAAAAAGCCCCAAGCCTGGGCTCCACTCTGCTCTGGACATTCTCCCTTTGAGCCTCTTTGAAGCCTTGGCAAAGGCCTGTGTCCGAGTCTCTCAGGGTCTTGAATAAATTAGCTGCTTGGTAGTTATTTGCGGAAGGAAGAAAATACATGCGTGACTTACCATATTTTTCATTTTTATCCATTCATTCAACAAAGAAACCAATATATACATTTTGCAAGGCCTTTTCAAGGATTTGGAGATGTATTTGATCTAATCTTTGCCCTCTAGGAATTCATAGCGCCATCTGGAGATTAGACACATGCCTGCATAGCCGTAACACAAAGTCATTATTTATAAATCCAAGTTCCTTGGAGTGCCTGGCTTCAGGGAGGCAGACATAGCTTGTCTGGGGTCCAGGGGACCAGAGGGGACCCGTGGGAAGTTGAGGACCCTGGGGCAAAGGGCGAAGCCAGCCGCCCCCTCGTCTCCGCCCCTCGCCTGGGCAGGGTCTCCTCCATGCCTCCCTGTCCTCCTGGAGCCTGGAAACAGAAAGCAGCTGTGCAGGTGGCAGAGAGACAGAGGGAGAATGGCAACACAAATCCGCTTGGAGATGGCTGAGTCTGGCTTTGAGAAGGCCAGGCTATTTGTCAGCCGGGCTGCTGGCAACAGTCCCTTTTAGCCCAGGAAGCAGCGTGGAAGGTGGGAGGCAATTGCAACCCCTGCTCCAGCCCCCTAGCAGGACTGCCCTGGCTGCCTTACAGTACGACTCAGCCTAATTAAGCGGTACCCAGGTCTCTGCCCTGTATCCCGGGCACAAAGGAGCCCTGTCTGCACCTCAGTTCCCTACACGGTCCCTGCTCACGGCTCTGCTACGCAGTTCCCCGCCCCTGAGACCTGCTGGCTCCTGCTTCTCTCACTGGCTTGGAAGAAAGGGGAGATGGGCGGGAGGGATCAGGAAAAGAAATAGGACAGCACAGGACAAGGTGAGGTGGAGGGGGGCGGGGGAAGGAGGAGGTCCAGGACAGCGCGGTGGGCCACGGGGCCGGGAGGAAGGACAGTGTGGGGACACAGAATCCACCGGGGCCCTGGCCACGCTGTGAGACGAAAAAGGGGCCCAGGGACGCGTGGAAGGCCCTTCCCAGAATTTACACCTCTCTTCTGGCATTGTCCGAGGCCGGAACCAGGAAGCAGCGGGCGGCCTGTGTGCATGGAGTTTTTGAAGTCTTGGAAGGCTCAGCCTTGAGCTGGGGAGATCTCCGACTCGCAGAGCCTTTCTTTGTGGTTTTGTCCTTTGGAGAGCAGGAAGCAAGCATGCTGCAGGAACCAGGCATGCGCCACAGGTGCAGACACGTGTGTACACATGTGGCCTCCAACATGGACACCCTCCCTCTGTGGCTGGTGGCTGATGAGCCATCCCCGGCGTGTGGAGCCAGGACCCAGAGCAAACAACGGAGCACAGAGGGTGTGTGTGCAAACAGATCTGCAGGGGCCCTGTGACCACACCCTCGGCTGGACCAGGACAGGCGCTGTCAAGGCCCCATGAGGGTGGCTCTTCATAACTTTTATTTTGGTGAGGGCCTTCTTGCATGGTTGCTTACACAAACTGTTGAGAAGGCTGACGATGAAATCTGAATCCATGTGAAATGGATTTCCCTTCCCTGGGAATGTACACAGTGGGTATCTGGGTGTGCATATGCACACAAGAAGGAGTGTGTGTGTGTACATGTGTGTGCACAAGAACACAAGCTGCTGTATTGGGAGAGAAGCTGGACAAGGAAAGAAAAGCCTGGACTTTCAATCACTCATATACACACATACCTGTGTGCGTACATTCATGCCGTCGTCTGACGGTATCACAATTATTACCTTGTCTATTTGTATACGCGCGCGCGCACACACACACACACACGCACACATATCCCTGTACGTTTTGGGCACAGCCTGTATCCCATATCAGTGATTCTAAGTCACTTTTTTGTCAGAGATCTCAGCCCACTTCAACCAGTAACTCTCAACCTTGCCTGAACATTGGAATCACTTGGGGAGCTTTTAAACATCCCAGATGCCCAGACCACACTCCAGACCAACACAGCAGAATTTCTAGAGATGGAACTTTCGTATTAATACTTTATGTCGGTATTTTTAAATCTCCTCAGGTGATTCCAATGCCTTTCGAGGGCTGAATACTTCTCTGCATGGAAAGTCCTCCTTCCTTTCTTCTGCTCAGAAAACTTCTATTCAACCTTCATGACCCACCTCACATAGCTCCTTTCTAGGAAAGCCCTTCATGATACCTCCCCAGGGAGAGTTACCTTTTTCTTTCCCGAAACTTCCAACAACACCTTAGTCATCCAACTGTATCACAGTTATTTGCTTGTCTATCTGTCCGTCCCACCTTCTGTTCAGAACTCTGAGCTCCGTGAAGACGCTGCGTGAGATCCATCTCTCTATTCCTGATACCCAGCTTAGAGTCTGCTATGCAGCTGGTGATCAGTAGATGCTTCAGAACGGAAGGGAAGTACATAAAGAAGGCCATGAGCAGGAGAGGGGTGGGGGGTAGAGACCATCATGGTTGCTGGGTAGAAAGGCCACGGGTCTGCTCCCTTGTCAGCAGGATGGGGGTATCTCCCCAAACCGTAAGTAACAGGGTCCTCTTAGGTCAACAAGTTTGATGCAGGTTGGTCCACATTTCCTGCTTCCCTAGGAAATGCCACCAGTGTGACTCAGAGGCTCAGAGGGACACCAGAGTGAGTCTGTCATCTGTGCCTAGAGGCCTGGGGTGACTGACCACCTCCCCTCCACCCCGCCCCACTCCAAGCCCACTCTGCGCCCACTCTGCATGGCCTGTTTCCAGGGCGCTGTTGCTCTGAGGAGCTCCATGAGCAGCCTGTGGCCCCTGCCTCTGCCCCAGGTCCAGGGCCAGCCCACATAGCTCGGTCCTCGGCCAGAGCCATGTCTGGGAAACACCGGTGTCAGAAGAGGTGCAGACACTGCAGCCCCAGCCCAGGAGCCCGGGAGTAGACAAGAGAGGGTGACGGTGGCCGGAACCATGGGACAGGTGTGTAATCTGCAAGGGCACAGCCTCCTTCCCTCATCACCTCCCCTCTCCTTGGGCAGCCCTGCCCCTCCTACACAGCCCTCTGCCCTGACAGTCCTTTCCTTGTTCTTCTCTTATTAACCCTCCCCCAGCCCCACTGAACCATTATGGCCCCGTCTTAGGCCAAGGCCACACAAAGACTCTGGGCACGAGCTGGCCTACGGGGCTGGAGAGGCGCTAAGAGCACAGGCAGTGGAGTGAGGCCGCCCGGATGTGAGAACTGTTTCCGTCACTGCCTGGCCCTGTCTCCTCCCCTCCTCAGGGTCCTCACCTGTACAATGGGATTAAAAATTCAGTCCCCACCTTGTAAACTCACAGTATGGAGTAAATGAGGCACGAAGCCGAGAACGCTCCTCACATGTTCCTGACCTGGCCTCCCGGTCACTAGTCCAGGCCGAGGCCATGGCGAGGGCCCCACCCCCTTACACACACACACACACACACACACACACACACACACACTGCTCACTTCCTGAAGGGTTCTCAACCTCTCCCTCCCCTCACAACCCTCTCCAACTGACCGGCCAAAGTCCTGGTCACCCACAGAGTCCATCAACACAAGCAAGTGTTTTCTTTACATGTTGGGGCTTTTACTTCAATTTGAAGCAGATGGTTGAGCACAGATGTGAACAGCTTTGGCCTTGTGAGCACAAGGAAGGAACGGGCCTTGACTTTGACCATGCCCACCTCCCCACATACTGGCCCATTCCCCTGGTCCCTTCCTCCCCTCTGCCCCCCTGCACAACCATCAGAGCCCGCCGGCCCCCAGGCAGGGCGCCATCTTGTGTGCCCAGTCAGGAGGGCGGGCCCCTGGCAAGGAGTGGCTGGCTGGACCGGCTGGGGGTCACCTTGGGGCAAGTCCCTGGGGTGAGGTATGGGTGGTCAATATTGCCCCCCACCCTTCCATTCACTTCTCATGATGCTTAGGGCCCAAGAAGGAGCCTGGGCCCAGGGAACATGGGAAAATCAGGGTCAGAGGCCTGGGCAGCCAGCGGGAAGGTGAGGGGGGCCGGGATCTCAGGTCTCGCTCCCCACAGGCGCCCCCAGCCTCCCTATCACAGCCTCCCTATCGCAGATAAGCCAGAAGGCTTATCTGTGTCCAGCCAGCTCGGGGCCCAGCTGTAGAAAGGGAGTTCCGGGTCAGAGGGTCAAGCGCTTCCAACAGTCACCAAACGTCCATCTTTTCCCCGAGCTCCTAGTGGAACTGCTGACTCGTCTTTGGCGTGAGATGGGACCTGGGCAACGGGAGGAGTAAACATCACAGAGCAACAGTGTGGCTTTTCACTAGGGGGTCTTCTCACCCCATGTTGTTCAGTGTCTCTGTCGAATCTTTGGCAATGAATTTCTGCAGCCAGACGGTGGGCCTCAGGCCCGGGCAAGGGGAAGGCTTTGCTCTCCCCGTCCCACCAGGCAGAGAGCAAAGTGCAAAGTCACTGTGGAGTGGTTGCGGGGGTGGGGGGGAGAGGGCGAGGGTGGGGAGAGGGCGAGAGGGGGGCAGGCAAGCTCCTGTCCTGAGAGGTGGTGGTCTGAGCATCCGGTGGCAACTTAGAGAGGACGACAAGGCTGGACTTGGCGAGCTCACCTTCTCCTCAAGCTGGACTGGAAAGAGGGCCCACAGCAGCGTCCTTGGACAAGCCCATGGCCGGTCACTCCTGAAAGAAACAACCAGTGGGAGGACAGGGATACATTAGGAGGTTGGGATTAACATATACACACGACTCTATCTAAAATAGATAATCAACAAGGACCTACTGTAGAGCACAGGGAACTCTACTCAATACTCTGTCATAACCTATATGGGAAAAGAATCTGAAAAAGAATAGATATCTGTATAGATATATTATATATAGATATAAAACTGAATCACTTTGCTGTACACCTGAAACTAACACAACAATGTAAATCAAACATACTCCAATATAAAAAAATAAACTAGGGCTTCCCTGGTGGTGCAGTGGTGGAGAGTCCGCCTGCCGATGCAGGGGACGCGGGTTCGTGCCCCAGTCCGGGAAGATCCCACATGCCGCGGAGCGGCTGGGCCAGTGAGCCATGGCCACTGAGCCTGCACGTCCGGAGCCTGTGCTCCGCAACGGGAGAGGCCACAGCAGTGAGAGGCTCGCGTACCGCAAAAAAAAAAAAAAAAAAGGACAGTGTCCTCAGCTGTAGTAGAAATGAAGTCTGACCTGGAAATTCTAACACAGAAAACAGATGAACACGGTTCTAGTCTATTTGGATCGGGAGAGTACAGGGGACACAGAGAGAGGGGAGCCCAGAGTCTACAGTGTTCCTTCCAACGTGGAGCCTGGGATGCTGTGAGAACCCAGGTGTTCTGGGGCAAATTGGAAAGCCCCTAGGCTAGACTGTCTTTCAGTTCCTTGCAGTCCTGACCTTCAGAAACTTCACTCTGGCAGCTGAACTTGGTGTTGCTCATGAGAAAACTGACCAGAGGGCGTGATTTGCTACAGGAAGGGACCGGAGATGTGAAAAGGTCCTGGGGCTGCCGGGGCTTTAGCTTTGGGCGAGGTCAGAGCTGGTGGGGAGACTCTTCAGGGGCTCCCAGTCCACCCAGAACACGCAGGAGAATAACGGGCATCCATTAACTGGGCACAGCACACCCCTAATACCACAGTTCCAAATCCTTCTCTCCTGTTTCCTGCAACAACCCTGAACAAACAGCTAAGCACTTAGTTTTGAAGCAAAACATCTGTCAGGCACCTCTGACATGCCAGGGAGCTTCTCACGTCCCCAGCTCAGAGGTAAGTGCTACGAGTTGGCAGCGGCACGATTTGAATCCAGATCGGCAGTGTTTATTCTACCACAAAGAGCCTGCTCCTGCTGAAAGGGAGGCTCGGGGAGCCGGGCTGCAGCCAAACCACGAGGCTGGAGGGGCTGCTAACCACAGGCCCTGGTGAGCCTCAGGCCTGGGCGGCACTGGGCAGGCAGCCAAGGTGCGAGGCCGGGGCAAGGCTGGAAGTGAGGTCCAGGGAGGGCGAGGGAGCCCAGCCAGGAGGAGGGAGTGTCCTCCAGCTAACAGAGGCTAAGAAGGGGAAAAGGAAAAGTGAGAGGAGGTAACATCTTGATGTGGTGAATCCAGGCTCACATCCTCCGAGCCCATGGTGCGTGGCTGGCCCCAGCAGGAATCTGCTTTTTGTTACCGAGTCTGAGGAGGAGGATTAAGAAGCGGAAAGGAAACCCGTGGGGATGGCACTGGGTCTGTGGTCCACGGGGTGATTTACAGCCGCGTCATCCCGGCGCTGGCTGCCTGGGCGGGCCCTGCCGAGGACTGGCCCGGAGTTCCTCCCTTGTTCAGTCTGCCTGCGGTCAGGGAAGGCACGGAAGGCTGGGGCAGCTGAAGCCATCCCACTGGCTGCCCTGTAAAGGCGGCCGCCTGGCCGGGCCCAGCCCCAAGCCCTCAGTCGGCTCTCAGACTCCACTGAAGCCATGGCTGCCACCCAAGAGCGAGGGAGACAGGGGTTCCTCTTGCCAAGGCTGACCTGCAGTTCTCAACCCCACCCTTTCCCTAACGTCTACACTGGACCTGCGTTCCCACCACCCACCTTGGTCCAGGAATGCCAGCACATGCATCATCCGTCCAAGGAAGCCTTATGTCAACTGGAGCGTGGCGGGAAGAACACTGGGAGGCCTTAGGTGCCACGATCTTTTTTGCAATTAATCAACTGTGTGACCTTGGGGAACTGACTCTCCCTCTCTGTGCTTTAATTCCTTCACCTGTACGGCAAGTACATGTACATGGATTAGCACTGCCCAAAGGGTGCTCTTCAGAACACTAGCCAGGTGAGGTATATCCCATGAGTTTGGGAAACATCACAGACCTCGGCCCTACTTTGGAAAGTCACTGTGTCTATGAACATATTAAAGTCTCTGAAAAGTCCTACAGTAAAGAAATTCGTGTGGCTTTACTTACCCAGTGTTTTCCCAACCCATTAGACTGTGTGACTGCAACCGCACTGCGAGCAGTAGAAACTCACTCTGCTCTTCCCGTTATTTAAGGCTGCACAAGGGCATTTCAGAGGGGCCGGGGGAAAGTCTCAGGAAAGTCTGTGAACCTCAGTAGGGGCAATGGGCCCAATCTCTCAGAATCCCAACCCCAAACACCCAGTGAAGGCAGTCAGTTGTTCCAGCCTCAGTCAGATTTCTTCCCCTAGACCAATCTGGTGTGGCTGAGAGACCGGAGACAAACCTACCTATGCTATCCCTTCAGAAGAGGTGGGGTATGTGTGTGTGTGTGCGTGTGCGCATGCATGTAGGTGTAGGTGTGGACGTGTATGTGTGTGCACACACACATGCAAGCATAACTGCAAATACAGGGGAGAGGGCTGGACATACTCCCCACTGTGACAACCACACCACAGACCCCCTTCTCATGTAACTCCTGGCAACATCCTGCTTGGGTCCATGCGAGAAGCACAGCTTGAAAGGGCCTCTGGCTCTGGCCTTTTGTGGGTGGTGTTCCCACTGCGGCCAAGCCTCTGATTATGGCTGGGTAAGGCTCTCACCGTCCTGAGGAGCCCCCTGCAGCATGACCCCTCCACACAAAAGATGCCCTTTAAACCCAGGTCTTGCTGCTCACTAATGTAAACTTTAAAAATGACTAGACAAGACGTCTCCCAGGTCCCTTTCAGCAGGTCTGAGGTGCTGAGTCCGACTGAAGTGATTTGGTCAGGGTGACACAGTGTCTGGGTTGATCACATTCAGAAATCATCTTTTTTTCTTTTTTGGCCACAGCATGGCATTCAGGATCTTAGTTCCCCAACCAGGGATCAAACCGCGCCCTCGGCAGTGAAAGTGCAGAGTCCTAACCACTGGACCGCCAGGGAATTCCCAGGAATCATCTTTTTTTTTTTTTTTTTTTTTTTTTGCGGTACGCGGGCCTCTCACTGTAGTGGCCTCTCCCGTTGCGGAGCACAGGCTCCAGACGCGCAGGCTCAGCGGTCATGGCTCACGGGCCCAGCCGCTCCGTGGCATGCGGGATCTTCCTGGACCGGGGCACGAACCCGTGTCCCCTGCATCAGCAGGAGGACCCTCAACCACCGCGCCATCTGGGAAGCCCCAGAAATCATCTTTTTATCTGCTCACTCATTTGTGGTCAGAATGTCAGCTCCACAATGGCAGGGACATGGTCGTTTTGTTCGCTGCTATAGCCCCAGAGCGTAGAACAGTCTGGACACACAGTAGCATCTCAATAAGTATTTGTTATTTGTTGGACGTGTGAATAAATATTTCCAGTTACCAGGCATTTTATTTACTGTAGCATTTAAGTACCACCAGATATGTTTCCTATTTCAAATGTAACACTGAGCATTTTTGTAACTGTGCCTATGCTTTAGGGGAACTTTTGGTAATTGTTGTGAACCCAGGAACAATGTTGTATCTTTCTGCTTTTGTTCACTTCCAGTTTTTAAATTTCTAATTATACCTCCTCTGCTTACTAAGTTTGTCCCTGGCTTTAAGTGGATTGGTTTCCTCTCGTCATCACTTCTGTGCGCTGCAGGGTAATTTTATCACTTTGGGGGCATTTAAAAAAAGCGATTATTTCTGCCTATAAGTTATTTTACCTTTTAAGTTCATTTTCAGTCACTTCACCTATTTAACTTTTTTTTTTTTTTTTTTTGCGGTATGCGGGCCTCTCACTGTTGTGGCCTCTCCCGTTGCAGAGCACAGGCTCCGGACGCGCAGGCTCAGCGGCCATGGCTCACGGGCCCAGCCACTCCGCGGCATGTGGGATCTTCCCGGACCGGGGCACGAACCCGTGTCCCCTGCATCGGCAGGTGGACTCTCAACCACTGCGCCACCAGGGAAGCCCTATTTAACCATTTTTGACTGTTTTCAAATCATACATCTTTCTGTATTTAAGCAATCTGTATACAGCCTTCTATGTGTAGAAAAAGACATCAAATGGGATTGAAATCCTGAGTTTTTTGTTTTTTATGGTTTGTCCTAAAAGGAGCAGTCAGATTGAAATGTTACTTTAAAATTAAAATATAAAAGACAAGCAGCGAGGGCATGGGAGAAGTCTTTTTCAAGACCCACACTATCAGGCATTATTCTACCTTTCACTTTTACGTACACCAATATATGGGCTAGAAAGAGTTTGGTTCTAAATGCTGACCACTAGGGTTCATCTTGGCCCCAAAGTCAGTGGGACTCTGGGGCCCTGGGTAGGCTGGTTGATCTCTCAAAGCCTCTGTTTACTCATCTTTAAAATGAGCACAGGGGAGGGATAAACTGTGAGATCGGGATTGACATATACACCTATTATATATAAAATAGGTAACTAATAAGGACCTACTGTACAGCACAGGGAACTCTACTCAATCCTCTGTAATGACCTATATGAGAAAAGAATCTGAAAAAAAGTGGATATATGTATATGTATAACTGATCCACTTTTCTGTACACCTGAAACTAACACAACATTGCGAATCAATTATACTCCAGTAAAAATTAAAAAAATAAAATTAAAAATATAAAATGAGCACAGTAATAGTATCCACTTTCTAGCTCAGTTGCAAAGAATCAATGGGACAAGAGAGCCACATTCCCAGCAGGGCCTGGTACACAGTGTAAGCATCAGCTCCCATTCCTGCAAAGAGCTGGGTCCTTGGTGTGATTCACTGGTGTTTGAAAACATAAAATGGCATCATAGGCTGAAAAGTCTCAAAAGAAGTAACCAGAAATAGTCATATGGAACCAACTGTCATCTTGGCCAATCTGCTTTAGACGAATTCTTTTTTAAAAATAAGCACAACTATTAAATTACTTAAGTCACATCCATGACGAATGAATAACCAAAGTGTGGTATATTCATACAATGGAATATTATTCAGCCATAAAAAGGAATGAAGTTCTGACACATGACAGAACTTGGATGAACCTTGAAAACAGTGAAAGGAGCCAGACACAAAAGCCCACGTATTACATGATTCCATTCACATGAAATGTCCAGAACAGGGAAATCCACAGATTAGTGGTTGCCTAGGGCTGGGAGGGAGAAGGAGACTGCTAAAGCATATGGGGTTTCTTTGGGGGTTGATGAAAATGCTCTAAAATTGGCTGGGGTGATGGCCACATTTTAGTGAAAAAACTAAAAAAATCATTGAATTGTACACTTTAAATGGGTAAACTATAATCTCAATAAAAACGTTAAAGTTCTTGGGGCTTCCCTGGTGGCGCAATGGTTAAGAATCCGCCTGCCAACGCAGGGGACAGGGGTTCGAGCCCTAGTCCGGGAAGATCCCACATGTGGCGGAGCAACTAAGCCCGTGCACCACACTACTGACCCTGTGTGCCACAACTACTGAAGCCCGCGCACCTAGAGCCCGTGCTCCACAACAAGAGAAGCCACCGCAATGAGAAGCCCGCGCACCGCAACGAAGAGTCGTCCCCACTCGCCACAACTAGAGAAAGCCCGCGCACAGCAACGAAGACCCAATGCAGCCATAAATAAATAAATAAATTTACAATAAAAAAACTGTTAAAATTTTTGTAAACGCATAAGTAGTATTTGTTAATTATAGAAAAGTTAGAAAACACAGAAGAGTGAACAGAAGAAAACCATCTAAATCACCTCCATCTCCCTGATGAGAGAAACCATGATAGTGCTGGGTGATTGCTGTTCCACATACTTTTCCTTTTTTTTTTCCTAGTTGATATACAATGCTGTGTTGGTTTCAACTGTAGAGCAAAGTGATTCCATTATATATATATACATATATATGTACATATATATATTCTTTTTAGATTCTTTTCGATTATAGGTTATTACAAGACATTGAATATAGTTCCCTGTGCTATATACAGTAGGTCCTCACTGTTTATCTCTTTTATATATAGTAGTGCATATCTGTTAATTCCAAACTCCTAATTTATCCCTTCCCACCCTTTTCCCCTTCAGTAACCATAAGTTTGTTTTCTATGCCTTTGAGTCTGTTTTTGTTGTGTAAATAAATTCGTTTGTATCATTTTTAAGATTCTACCAATAAGTGATATCATATGGTATTTGTCTTTCTCTGTCTGACTTGCTTCACTTAGTATGATCATCTCTAGGTCCATCCATCCACATACTTTTCCTATGCGTAGGCAGACCTATGTTGGATTTCATGGGAGTGAAATCAGCTTGTGCAAACTGCACGGCAAGCTGATGTTTGTGTTTTCTCCAACACTCCAGCCCATACATCTTTGCATCTGGCAGATCTGCTTCCACATCGCCAAGGGCCAGGCTCTGCTGAGGTTATTCTGGGCACAAGCATAGGCCTGGGCTTCTGGCCTCCAAACTTCCCAGGGAACTGGAAGCAGGTATGGACCAGCCCACCCCCAGCGCCTCCCGCCTCGCCTGGCCTGGGCGCCACGGGTGACAGGCAGGAAATTTATGAGCAGTTGGAGCTGGCTGCTCTTTGCTGAGGGCGGGAACATAAGTGTGAATCAACGACCACACTGTGTCCAGGCTGGGAGGGCTCTCAAGGTGCCAGGATCTAAGAGTTGCAAAGTTATAGCCGGAGCCCCTTGTGAGCCAGGAGAATACGCCTGGGGACCATGAACTGGGGGAAAAATTCATTTAGTCATCAAAGATTTATTGAGTTCCTCCTTTCAGCTCTGTGACAGGCATCAGGGTTGGAGGCCCTGCCCTGCAGCAGCTTACAGTCTAACCCCAGGGCAAAGCAGAAACCACCAAAATGCTATCCTGGTAAATGCTGTCGAGTCACCTCTTCCCCCTGCCCACCCCGTGTCCTTCCAGGCCACTCATCAGAGAAGTGAATACGATTGCCAGGGGCTCCCGGCTACAGGGTGCAGATTGCTTCCTGCTAGGAGGACGTCCTGCCCTGCTGGCCCAGGTCAGGAGCAATGGTGGCTCCAGCAGTCTAAAGCGCTCGCTGACTGAGGCCAACATTTATGTTCAGACCTCAGGGTCAGTCAAGGACATGCAGAAGAACTTTCCTACTGTAGGAAACAACCACTGAGTAACACTGGGGACCCCTCCTGTGCTAAGATGCTGGAGCTGGAGCTGGGACCCAGGCACCCGGGCCAGCACTAAGAGAGCACCGTCCAGTCCCGGGCGTCCCCTGTGTTCCAGTACAGCCTTGCTCGGAGTTACTTCCGCCCACGGGAACGGAGGCTCCAGGAGGGCAGGGCTCTGCTGGCTGTGTCCCTGCTGTGTCCCCAGTCCAGGACAATGGGGGCTCCAGTCCAGCTGCCTGCCCCGAGACCCACCTCACTGCAGTCTGGGGAAATGTGTTTCCCCTCTGAAGCCTCCAAGCACTTCATACCGACTCCTCCTATACCTCTCTGTGCTCGAGTTAGGGTTGGTGCAACTGCCGTCACCCACTTGCTCACCCCACACAGCTCCACCACGAGCTCCTGAGAGAGGGGGCCAGGTCATCCTCGGCTCCCTGTCCCCCCAGGCCTGGGGACAGAAGTCAGTGAATTGGCTGAGGGCAGCCTCGTCCGGAGCCCAACACACTCCTTTGCGTGTGCGGTTGTACAGTCCTTGGGAGGTGCTGTTGCCGCTTCCATTTTGCAGATGGGGAAGTGGAGGCCCTAGGTCACATGCTAGGATGCAGCAGAGCAAGGCAGACCCCTCAGTCCCTAGAGGATTCGGCTTCTTCACTGGCAATCGGCACTAGAAAGTCCTCAAGCCGTCCCCCCAGCTGCCACCTTTCTTGGTGCTAAGAACATCTCAGCCTTCATCCCCTGGGGCCTAAGGGAAGGTGGGAGGCCCCGTGCTCGCAGAGCCGGGCCAGAGCTCAGAGGGAGAACCCGCGCCTGCAGGGGACGGGCAGGGAGACCCCAGGCGCCGCCGGGCCGACCCTCCTCGGGCTGCAGGCGGACAATCTCTGCTTCTCTCTCCGTGCTCCAGCCGCGTCTCTGTGCCAGCTCCCTCTTGGCCCCCCCTCTGCTTCTCTCTCCACGTCTGTCAGCCTATCTGCCTTTCTTGGTCCCCACCTCACCCCACCCACAGTACAGGGCACGGCAAGGGCCGAGCTGGCCTGGGTGAGGCCTGAGGCCCAGCTGCTGCAGCTTCCCATCTGGCTGCTGTTGTCCAGCCAATTCCACTTCTCTGCACGCTGCCCGTCCAGACCCCAGCAGCTCAAGGAGCTCCTGCCCTCGCCCCATAGCCAGAGAAGGCACCCGGGCCGGAGGGCAGCCGACAGCTGGGCAGACAGGTGGCCCAGCCAGGTGAGGAAGGCCCTGCTCCCTGGAAGGGTCCCTCGGGCCCCGACTCATGACCCTCACACACGCGCCCCCCCCCGCCAACACTACACATATACACACACCCCCAACCACAGTGTCGGGGGTCCCCGGGGCCCCCATCGTGCTTCTGCATATCTCTGTGCCTCCCCTCTCCCCAATCCTTTTTTTTTTAATTTAATTTATTTTGGCTGCCTCGGGTCTTAGTTGTGGCACACAGGATCTTCGCTGCAGCATGCGGGAACTTCAGTTGCAGCATGCGAACTCTTAGTTGTGGCCCGTGGGATCTAGTTCCCTGACCAGGGATCGAACCTAGGCCCCCTGCATTGGGAGCGCAGAGCCTTAGCCACTGGACCACCAGGGAAGTCCCTCCCCTCCCCTCCCCAATCCTTATAGCAAAGCGACAGTAGGAGTGATGGGGCACCAGCCAGACAAGCCAATTCATGCTAAGGTGCTGGCCCACAAGCCTTTGCAAAGCCCACAGCATGTCTTCAGGAGACCCCCAGGAAGAGTCTAGCTGTGGATATTTCAGGATCAGTGGGGGCAATAATGGGGTGGCTGGGAGAGGCCACGAGGTCCCTGGACAGCCCAAAAAACCAAATGATTTCTGAAAAAAGTGTGCAAACCCCTCCTCTGCCCCCCCCCATCGTCCCTAAGCCCCTCATAGCTAGATTCTGGAGCTACCGTGGGATTCGGGAAAGGGTAGGACATCTCTGGTCAGGGCTCTTTACTCACCACCACCCTGACCGTCAGTGACACCACAAAAGTACTGGGAAGAGAAACGGATCTTTCACCCACACACACACTTAAGCGCATGTACATACACTCCCTGACGTACAGCACCCTCACTGACGCAGTGCGGCGTAGTGGTTAGATATGCTGGCTATGGCATCAGACAGCCTCTGGTGAATCCTGACATCCCCATTCCACCAGCCGTGGGACTCTGATCAGTTACTTAACCTCTCTGTGCTCGGTTTCTCCACCTATAAAATGGCAATAGTAGTCTACTGTCTGAGGTTGAAGAGAAGATTAAAGATCACAAAGGCTGAGAAGCCAAGCACTCAGGGTTAGGCAGCCACGTGTCAGTACACACACGTGTGTATGTATGTGTGTGGGGGGTCTCCCCCCATTTGCACGTCAGCTCATCAAGGCAGGAACTGTGTCTCCTCATCAGGTGGCCGGGGCCCCACTGGGGACACGGCAGAGAGGAGCTAGCTGCCCATGAGATTATGTGGAAGACAGCTAGAAACGCCTCACTTGCTTGGGCTTTCACGCTTCCATTCATTCGGCAAACATGTACTGAGTGTTCAGACTGTGCCTGGCTCCATTCGGAGCATGGGGGGCCCCCCGCAGTGAGCAAACTAGACAAGGACCCCGACCCCCCCAGCGCTGCCCCCGCAGAAGAACGAGCCCCTGAGCAGGAGCGAGTTTCCCTAGAGAAAGGAAGCCGTGTGTTTTCTGTGCCCAAACAGCTTGGACAGGTCCCAGTTCCCAATAATTGATGCACTTCCCTGCATTCTCCGTCAGACGCTACTGGATGTACTTCAGCTTCCTCTTGACAACTCAAGGTCAAGCCCGGGAACGTCAGTCTACAGAAGACTCCCCAGGTCCTTGAGGCTTCTGGGGCCCTTTACCCCGACACTAAATGGCTCCAAGCCTCTTGGCTCTTCTGAGCCCCTGGTGTTGCTTTTTCTGTTCTCTGTTTCTTCCCACGCCAGCAGGCCACTGGCTGTGATTCTGGGGGCTGTCACTGCACCTGCTCCAGGAGCTGGTCTCCTGGTGGTTTCTGCTCAGCTGCTCTGACGTGAGCCTGCAGGGAGTCAGGCTTGTAAGAACTGTGCGCAGAGCTGAGCACAGTGGGCTCCGAAGAAGGTCCTGCAGGGCTCTCCTGTGAGCTTTCCTGCCTGGCCTTTGTGTCGTTCAGCCTGAGTTCCAAAGGGTGGGGCCTTTGTTTTGTTCTCCAAAGTGACCCAGCACCTAAAACAATGCCTGGCACATAGTAAACACTCAAAACTGTTTATTCTTAAATAAATGTACAGCGTCCTTCAAGCTTAATTCATCTTTCTCTGCTTCTGTTGAATAAATGAAGCACCACTGCGTGTATACGTGGAGGGGGTGGGTGCCCAAGTGGATCCTGACCCCTGGGGGAGAGGGGAAGTTCTGAAACCCTTGAAGACCTCCGGGCACCTCCCCAGTGCCAGACACTCAGTCCACCATGTGGGAGGCCCTCCATCTGATCCTGGCAGACAGTGCCTACAGATGCCCCAACAAACCTGCACACACACACACACACACACACAGAGCAGAAGGACAGACTCGGTGTCTGCTGCCTGGCAACAGAGTCAAGTCCACCCAGTCTAAGTCCCTGGGTGGGGAGGGGACACTCGAGGTCCCTCTGCCAACCTTCCGGATGGACAGCAGTGTCCTCCAGGAGCCCCGGTGACTGCGTAGTGCATCCAGTTGATGTGGCCCTTTCATGGCCATCATTTCCTTGAACCCTCCTCACCCACGGACATTTCTATCCATGTCTCATGAGGAAAGCGAAGCCTGGAGAAGGCAAGTGCCCGAGCTGACAGAGCTCATGAGTGGCTGCGCTGAGACAGACCCACGTCACTGCTAGACCCCCTCACCTTGGGAGAACAGAGAGCAGCGATGGTCTAGATTCAGGAGCACTTGTTTCACGGGGCTGGATGAGCCTAGGTCCTGCCTGGCGCCACCCAGCTGTGTGGCACTGAGTGACTTCACCTCCCTGGGTCCCAGCCTCCTCATCTAGCTCCCATGGTTAGTGATGTGGATCTCAGGAGGTCACTGCAAAACTCAGGAGGATAAGAGGCATGAGAAGGCTCTGCAAACTGAAAAGCACTGTGCAGAGGGACCAGGTCACCAGGGGCCTGGCCTAGTCACCTAGGTTCTCTGAACCCCAGTGCTGTCAACTGAAAACAGGGCTACTGGCCCTCACTTTGCAGGGCTGGGGGGAGGAGTAGGTAAACTCGCAGAGGTGGGGTTCTGACACTGTGGTTGAGGTTATGACATTGGTCAGCCCCGTTGGGAAGAAAACCACTCGGTCAAAAATCAGGGTCAACTTTCCACGGATGAGCCACGTGGCCGTTTACCCTGCTGTCCTCCCGGATGAGAAGCCCCAATGTCCTCCTCAGTTTCAGGGAGAGCATCCCTTCTTCCAGGGCAGGTAGGGGATGTCTGGACAGGACTGACTGAACTGGTGAGGAGAAACGCTCTTCCCGGCATGGCCCTGCCCTGCCTTGGATGTAGCGTGTGGATGAAGTGCTCGGTGCTGTGGCAGCCACTGTGCAGTCATGAGGTAAAGACCAAGAAAGAAGCCCGAAGCTTTAGCATCACCAGAGCCTTGGAGCCAGGGAACAGTCTCCTCACTTCACCTTTCCTAACTGTAAGAAACAGGAGCCCTGTTAGTTTAAGCTGCTGCTAGAGGGGTTTCTGTGATCTGGAATGCAAAGCTTTCTGCACTGATTCAAGGCAACAAAAGCCCAAACTCCCAAACTCCCCAAACAGGAGCCTGGGGGAGCCCAGGGGCACTTCCCTGTCTGTGTCCTAAAGCCCCTAGTTCACTCTTCCCTAGAGTCTTTGCCTTCAGCTCAGGAATATTCAGCCCCAGCGTGCGTGGATTTTCGTGGAAGGAATGCTGTGCATTGTTTGGCAGCTTCCTCTGTGCCAGGAGCTGGGACACAAAGATGAAACGGCTGACAGTCTAGCTAGAGAGGTGTACTGAACACACACTGTGTGATATAATGTAATGTAGTATAGAGTTTTAATATCACATAATTTATCAGGTAACATATCACCTAAAAATATAATATAGTGACATAAAATGAGCTCTAAAATCTCACATAATAGAGTATCACATACTATATCATGACTTCATACTGTATCATAGGATGCTCTCCTGAATTAGACTCCACACACCCCTATGGTAAGGGCAGGGAGGTGGCCATGCTATGGGGCCCTGAGGTGGAGGCTGGGGTAGGGGTCAGGGAGGGCTTCCAGGAGGAGCTAAGCCTTCCAGAATGAGCAGGACTTAGCCAGCCAGACAGGGTACAAGGGCATTCCAGGCAGAAGGGACGGCATGAGCACAGAGGCCAAAAATAGCCCCTCTGGGCGAGGAGTTCCGCGTTGATGGAGTGTAAACTGGGATACCGGGGGTGACCGGCTGGAGCCAGGTCACTTGGGGGGAGGGGCAGGTGCCCTGTCAGGGAGTCTGGCCTCTACCCTTGGCCCGTGGAGAGCCCCTGAGGGGTCCTGAGCAGGGGGAGTGAGGCAGTCAGACCTGGCTCTCAGCAGAGCTGCTGGGAGGGGCTCAGGTGGGTACGAACTGAGCCAGGGAGCAGCTGCGCGGCAGGGCCAGGCCCCAGGTGGCCGTGAAGTCTGGGCAGAGAACTAAGCACCGTGAAGGCAGAAAAGGCTCCCTGCTTCACCCTCTAGAAACATTTATACTAGGAGGTCAAGAAGGCAGGGACTTACACCTTCCCCTAGAACCAGCCTCCGGTCTGCAGGGGCAGGTAGAAAAAGACGACCAGGGCCTGCTGGCGCCCCCTGTGCCAGGCGATCCACTGTGCCAGGGGCAGGGCTTCAAGGCTGGGCAGTGGGCAGGACAGGCCTGGTCACTCCAGTGGGAGGGCAGCCCTGCCCTCCATTCTCCTCCCACTGCTCCTCTGGAAGCCCCAGGGCTGGAAAGCAAGTTCTGGTCACTGGTCGGACCGCACATCATCACCAGGGGCCTGGGGCCAGCGGCCACTCCTCCTTCCCCAGGCCCTCCTCACCTTTGGCTCCACGGGGACCAACTTCTCAGGCAGGAGACACGGGAGGGAGGACAGGGTTCACAAAACAGTGTCACATCCTTTGAGCCACTGACCCCTGGATAGGTGGGCAGTCAGGCTGGCGTCTCCCGGATACGACACTTGAGCAAGGCCACCCAGTTACGCAGCCCCCTGGGCAGAGACGAGAGCAGCTTCAGAGTCCAGACTGGGTAGCTGCCCACCAAGGCCTTAGCAGGGAGGGGGGATCTCGGCCCATGCCCAGCCCTGCAGACGGGGAGATTAATGGCCCTGAAATTGTGATAAACTTATATATATTTTGTCCTGCCAGAGCTGCCACCTCTCCAACCGAAAGTGGGAAGAGAGGAGAAAGGAGTGAAGTACGGCCCCTGAGTGAAGCGCAGATGAAACGCCCTCCAAAGCCCGAGCCTCCGCTTGTGAGGACCGGCCACCCGTAGCGATGTGGACGACAGGCTTTCTCCACTGCTGGGGTGAGGGGGAGCCGAGCTTCTGGGTCTCACGGGACAGCGTTGGGGCAGGCAGTGAAAAAGCGGTGCCGGAACTGAGAAAGGAAAGGGGAAGCCCCCAGTCCCCTGCTCCTGCCCCGTGACTCCCCCATGAGGTCACGCCCATCTGACACCTGGGAGGTGTCCCTCTCCCCACCTCCACCTGGCAGCCCTGGGCCTGACTCTCAGCTCCCCCTCAGGGGTCCAGGAGGGGGTGAGGAAGGTGGCCAGGCCTTGCCCTCCCCTCCCCACCGCCGCCAACGCTGGCCTCCCAGCTGCCAGCCCTGCCCCAGCACACCCCAAGGGCCCCACTCAGGCCACCCGGTGACTGCTCCCAGGAGGTGCCCAGATTCCAGGCAGACATCTCCCAGAAGTTTCTGGCGGTGGCGGCGGTTCTTAAAAAAGGCTTCCTGTCATACTGCAATCAGCTGAGGCGCCAAGCGCTGAGCGTTTCATTAATGCCACTGCCGTCCCAGAGGGTCTCCGCGTTGCCTTCTGATGAGTTGACGGCAGTCTCTGCACCCTCTCTGCCCCCGACGCTTCCTCGGGTTGACGACTTTCTGCTGCCCTGCCCACACTGTGCCCTCCCGGGCACCTTCTTTCTGCCCCGTCTCCTCCAGCCCGGGTTTTATGAAAAGAGTCACTTCTAACCATCTCCCATTGCAAGAGCTTTGAGAAGGAAAAACAGTTTGACAGCGTCCAGGATACCTAATTAGGTGGCCTTCAGGCACCTTAGAGGAGGAAGAAAAGTCACAACTGGTGCAAGAAAGGGAAGAAACACCATTAAAAGAAAACAAGGGGAAACCAAATAAAGAGCAGAGATAAAGAGTCGGGAGAAAACAGCGGCGCCGGAGAAACACGGATTCCAGCCGCCAACTTTTACGGCGTCCAGCCCTGTTATTCATAAGCGGGTTTCCTCTCTCACAAAGGACCTTTTGCACGGTTTTCCCTGCTGCCTTCAAACCAGCTGCTTGTGCTGTTGTAATCCTGAGAGATGATGAGGCTCTGAAAGGGTTTTTTGGGAACAGATGGCCAGGGGAGAGCTGGGGAATGTGCCAGCAGAGCGCTGGGCGGGCTGCCAGGGCCTGCGGTGACTGAGTGCTTGGGCTTCCAGCTCGCGTGCTTTCCCTGCCCTCTGCCCTCCGTGGCGCCAGCAGGCCTTCCCAGCGAGCGCTCGGAACATCTGGAGTCTGGGGCTGCCAGGAGGGGGGGCCGCGGCGGCCGGGCGGGGGACCCTCTGTTCCAGCGGAGCTCCCAGGGCCTCGCCACCAGGCCCGCCTTGTGGAACAGCTAATCAAAACCACAGCGCCCGAATGGGAACCAGGCGCGCTCCCAGCTGCAGCCAGAGGCCGCCAGGGCGACTTAACCCCGTGTCAGGCCTCGCTGGCGGCGGCACTGGGGGCGGGGGGCTGCTGACACCCCCCCACCACCGGCCCGGCCCACCCCTTGCCACCCCCAGCGGTCTGTGGGCTCCCCGCGGCTCAATGGAGCCTGCAAGCGCCGCAGCCGGGCTGCTTACATAAGAGCTGCTGCTCCTGACAAGGCCCTGCACCCGCATTTGCTGGGGGTCCCCGGGCGCAGGCCACCCTGCTGGGCGGTATGTGAGCTTCAGGGCCCGGGCGCAGCTGAAGAGCTCGGAGTTTGGAGGCGAAGAGACACGTGCTCAAAGCAGCTCCACCACTTCCTTGCTGCATGGCCTTGGGCAAGCTACAGCCCTCCTCTTGGCCTCAGTTTCCCCTCCGTGCAATGGGGAAGTGGCACTAACTTGTGGGGTTAGCGTAAAGGGTAGAGATAAAGTATGGGAGGTGCTCGGCACGCAGTGGGCACTCCCCACTCGGTCAGCGCGATTGTTGGTGAGAGTCTGTTTATTAGCATTATTACCACGTACAGCCACACGTTATGCATGTTCTTTGGTATGAATCTGTGAACTTTGAAAGCCCAGGGGTTTCTGGGCTGGCTAGGTGCTTGCCCCCCTTTGATGCAGGGCCAGGGGGTTTGCCCCGAATGCTGGACAAACAGGAGTCTCCCATTCAGAATTATTTGCCCTTATCTGCCTTTTGTCTGGTCATTCATCCACTCCAGGCACTGCCCTTTCCTGAGATGATCCTTCCTGGGATTCCATATGAAGTTGTCACCTTGCGGCTGTAAATTCATGAGATTTCCCTTCTGGCACTGAGAAAAGGCCAGCCCTTTCTCCTACTGGATCTCCTTTAATCCTTCCAGCAAGGTGGCGAGGAAGGTTTATAAGCTCACACTTTACACACGAGAAAACGGGGGATCAGAGAAGTTAGGTAACACACCCGAGGTCACATGAGTAGGAAGTACCAGTGCCATGATTCGAACCCAGGTCTCCAGCGCCAAAGCCTACCCTTCCCCTACTTCATGGCCTCGCCAAGGGTCTCCCTGTTGTATGTGCCTTAAAGTTAAATGACAGCACCAGAGAGAACTGAAAGGAACTGTATGTAGGGTTCTCTCAACTCAACACCCACCTGTAGCATCCTGGACCACCGAGCCTCTGAAGGGGTTTCCAGCAGGACGCCCTGGCTCGAAGAGGTGCCCTGGAGGTTAGGGCATCAGAGGGGACTTTTCACATCTCTGACTTTCTGAGCATGAGAGGTTGGTTCTTTCTCACTGTCCGAGACCCCAAGTTTTCATTCATACACAGCGTGGTGGGGAGAAGGGTGGGGTCTGTGAGTGCGTGTCAGGCGGGGAGAGGAGGAGGAGGTGAAGACAGTGTGAAAGGAGAGGGGAAAGCAGCACCCCAGTGTCTCCCCCACCTCGGGACCACCCGGGGAACAGCAGAGGGCCAAGTTCTGCGTTCCAAGGAAGCCAGCTCCAAGCTAACCTGGGGGGCTCCCCAGCCCACGACCCCTCCATCCCAGTCCCTGCCAGCCGTGTGGACTAACGGTGTCAACTGAGAGAGGAGAAACGGCAGCTGAGAGAACACTCCGTGTTAGAACAAACAGCTGGCGACAAACGTCTATGTAATCGGAATGCCAGAAAAAATAAATTGCATCCATTTTTATGATGAGAAGGGAATTTGATGGTGGTTTCCCACCCACCCCCCTGCTTTCCCAGCATAGACGGACTCCATGGGCTTTGAAAGCACATGGTATTTAACTCAGTAACATGGCTTGGAGGATGTGGAAACAGGACCTCCTCTCACCACCCCATTTCCATGTGGGGGGCAGGACAGGGAAGTGGTAGGAGGCCCGGGCACCTCTCCTACTGGCCAGTTCCTCGGGCCTCTGAGCCTCAGATTCATTGTTCCTGGGACAACATCAGGATCCACCTTGAAGGGGTGGTGGGAGGAGTCAACGGGGTGATATGTCAGAAGCACTAAGCACCCAGCACCACGCCTGGCGTGGGATCCAGGCTCTAAGAATGTCAGGTAGTATCAGCATTCTCCCGGTGCACTGCACTGGGGTCCCAACAGTCTCTGTGAGCAACTTTCAGATCTGTGTGAAATGCCCGTGATGGGCAGAGGGGTTGGGAGAGTAAACGCCTGTTGTCATTTAGACAGAAAAAGGAGCTGAGGTGACCTCCGTTCGGAAAGTCTGACCAGAAGGGGCCTTAGAAATCACTTCCGGGGTCCACTCACCTTACAGAAGTGGAGACCAAAGCCCCAGTGGGGGTGACTGTGTACGTGGCAGGTGGGGACAGAGACAGGACGGTGTCCCTCAATGGGGACTCTGGGGATGCAGGAGACCCTGCCCACGAGGGGCTGGATCCAGCCAGAGCAGGTGCTGGAGACGCTGCCTCACATACTCTGGGGCTCCGGAACAGACCACAGAAAGAGCAGGTGCCACCAGGTCCTGTCCGAGGCCTGGTTTCAGCCACCCAGACAGAACCCTCTCGGCTCCCACTGACCCCGCAACCCAAAACCAATGTGCTACCTCAGCTGGCCCCCAGCACCAAAAATACAGAAGTCTGCACCCAAGATGATCTTCCCAACAGGAGTCCGGCTACCCTCGAACCTGCCATCGCCACGAAAAGCCTCCCCTACCCAGAAAGCAGCAGGAAGAGAGAAGACGCGGTCGACCTATGCCAGCCGCGGTGCCTCCTCTGGCACTGGACCACCCACAGGGTGAGAAGCAGCCTCTGGCCTTGCAGAGCCAGCCTTCCCTGCCCAGTTGGCACACGCGGCTACAGTCACAGCACCGGGGTCACCAATCGGTGCCCAGGTGTCTGGTAGGGCCCTTAGCTCAGGGCACCATAATGCACTTATCTCTCCCCACCACCGCCCCGCCAACCGGGGGCCTGTGAGAAACCTGGGGGCAGGAACTTACTGGCCATTTATCGCCAGGGCTTAAGCTATGCCATCAGCGGTAGTAGCTGCTGCCGCTGTTATTATTATTATTAATCATTCTTCACTGGAAGGCAGTGCCCTAGACTGTGGGAAACTGGTCCTCTCCTATCGCACAGGCCCGGCAATGCCCCCCCTGCCCAGGTGTGGAACGGCTCTGCTGCTCTTCGTTCTCTCCGCCTCAGAAGCTCCCAGGAGTTGCTGCTTTAAAAACAGGAGCTGCGGAAACATGGCCCAGAGCCAGGTGCTTAATGTGCATTATCTCGGGCTGCAGCCGGAGCTCGAGCTGAGATCTGCAGAGCCCTTCCACTCCTCCCACCTGTCTCTCTGCTTGGCAGCCTCCGACGGGCCTCTCTGCACGACCAGGGCTTCCAAACGGACCCTGGATCCTCAAAATCACTTCCTGTGAGGCCCAGATATAGAGGACTCACCCCTCAAGGGATATGGGTCCCCACCCCCAGCAAGGAAGGGCTGAGATGGGCAAAAGGATGTGCCTGGGGCCTAGAGGGTAAGTAAGGATCACTTTAAATCCCATTCTTAACACAGGTCTGGAGGGACAAGGCAGCTCATCAGTGGACACTGAGTACAATCTGTCAAGGCGGCACTCTGGAAAAGGGTCGCCCAGCCTCTGGGGCACATGAACGGTGAGAGAGCCACGCTCTGTGGGACGGCTCAGATCGCCATCAGTGGTGTTGGTCACGATCACTCATGGAGGACTTCCTTTCAGCTGGTCACTGACATCAGCATATTTTCTAGTTTCTTCCTTTCTTTATCCTTCATTAGAAATGTAAGCCTGGCTCACTCCCATCCCCAAACCCTCAGGCTGCCCTGAATGGCTGCAGGGGAGGGGCAATAGGGCCTTGATTTGAGCCTCACACCCACCTGCCCTGTCTACAGGGACTAGGGAGGGTCAGGCCCGCGCCATCGCAAATACCCATCACAGTGCCCACGTGCTGAGGATGGGATTCCCCAACACGGAGCTCACTGCCGGTGCTCGATAAACACTGCATGAATGAATGCATGAACAAATGAAGGAATGCGTCTCCAGGGACACCAGCTCCCTTGGTTCTGGTTAACAAAATGATGGCCTATCCCAGGCCCTCAGGGCCACTGGGCGGGTCACTGAAGGCCATCCCCGAGGGCACCCTGAAACTCACCTACCTGCATGGTGACAGATGCAGGAAGGCACACACACCAGGAGTGGGGTGCTGCTGTGACCTGCCCATCTACCAGGGCAGTTACAGGGCCCAAAAGGCCTCCGATGCCCCAGCAGCCCCAAGACCCTGTCCCATCCCTCCCTCTAAGTCCTCTGGGCAATGGTGGTTGTCCAGGCATGGTCCTCGGGAGATGGCAGCCTCAGGACGGCCCGCTCGGCAGGAGGGGCTGCAGGATGCAAGGGGCCCCTCGCCCTTCGGAGGCGAGGCAGGGCCTCGGCTTGTGGAGTCGGACTAGAAAGGGCCTTGGGAATCTCTGATGCGTCCACCATCCCCGTTTAGTGAGGGGAAAACCGAGGCAAGAAGAGGTCAAAAATGGGTCCAGGGGCTTCCCTGGTGGCGCAGTCGTTGGGAGTCCGCCTGCCAATGCAGGGGACACGGGTTCGTGCCCCGGTCTGGGAAGATCCCACATGCCGTGGAGCGGCTGGGCCTGTGCGTCCGGAGCCTGTGCTCCGCAACGGGAGAGGCTGCAACAGTGAGAGGCCCGCGGACCGCAAAAAAAAAAGAAGAAAAAAAAGAAATGGGTCCAAAATGATACAGCTAGTAGGTGGTGAGCCAGGCCTTGAACTCAGGGCTCTTTGATGCTCTTACCCACAATCTAACACCTCAGTCTCCCAATCTGGACAATGGGGAGGCTGGACCAGAGAGTCTCTAAGGTGTCTTAGATTTGATGTGATCTCAGGGGAAGCCAAACGCTCGTCTCTGCTGGGCATCGTCACCCCACCACCCCCCTTCTTCCGTCACCTCCCAAGCATCTAGTTCCTCCCCAGACCAGGGCACTTGCTCCAAGCAAAGAACAGCGAAGGAGGGTGGCCCAGCACTCTGGCCTTTGGTGGCTGACGGGAGGACTTGGGGAGGGGGGGATGGGGGCAGAGATGGGGGAAATGGCGCCTGCCCACCCTGCCCATCCACACCTCCGGCCAACCACCGCCGAATGCCAGGGGAAGTTCACCGGGAGTTTACGGCCTCCTTTGTCACAGAGCGCTGCATGGAGCCATCAATCAGGCCCTTAATTTACCCACGTCACTCTCCAGAGGAAAGCCGCCCTGCGAGCAGCCAGTGGCGCTTCCTCTCTCACCCACTTGATGAAGATTTCATCTAATTGGTCCACATTAAATCACTCCCAGGGTCTCAACGTGCCATCACCGCAGCAGTGGCAGTGGCTGGCGGTGGGGACAGGCCGGGGGCCCTCCCTGCTGTGGGCAGGAGAGTCCACAGAGAGCCTCCCTGGCTGGAAGCCTCTTGAAGGGGCCCCTGGGAAACCTGGAGAACCCAGAGAGGGGCCTCCTTGAAAAGGGGGGCCGGGGGAGGAATGTCAGGGATGCGGGGAGGGGCCGGCCAGGAAGGAAGGAGGAGGTGATAGGAAGGAATGAAAGGAGGAAGCCAGAGTCACTGAGCTCCCCCCCAACCCCGCTCCCCACCCCTGGATGCCCAGGGCAGTCAGGCATCTCTAACCACCTCTACCCTCTTCATGGATGCACACTGGGTCCCACCCTCTGTCTCTCTCCCTCTAGCCTCGTGGGCACAGAGATCCAGAGGGTTGCCATAAGCCGTGCTCTGCACAGCCTGGCAATGACCCTCAACTGGAAATGCTGGAAGCCTAGGCCATCTGGGAAGCATAGCTGTGCCCGACACCTTTCCTCCTGCCCACATTTCTCCACACACATCCGGCTTTGTACAGGCTGCTCCCTTTGCCTCAGATATTGTTCCTGCTTCATCTGCCCGGTGACCTCCTGGGTGTCCAGCTCAAACACCACTTACATAAAGATGACCTTTCAAACTCCCTTGGGCAGGAGAGGTCCCTTCTCTGCCTGGCCTTCCCCTGCCCCAGCACAGGCCTGCGGGGCCTCCTTTACTACCCTCTTCTGCCCTTGTCCACAGGCAAGAGGGTCTCTGAGCATCCTGTGAGCTGCAGGGGTGCTGCGACCATATGTTTATCATTTTTATACCCCTGACCGGCAAGCGTGGCCAAGGCTGGGGCTCAGTAAATCTCTTCAGAATGAATGAATGAATGAATGAGTATCACGTGCCTTAATGCGTGGCCTCAGGTAACCCACAGGCCAAGTCACATTACCAAAACACACCGAAGGGCTCTCTTGGGCTGTTACCAGTTCAGGAGATCTCACCCTGATATGACATCAATCAGGGGTCGCATGGGGGATTCACCCTAAGAGCATGTAAGGCCGGAAAGAGCTTCAGAGATGAGCTGTCCTCCTCATTGAAGTGATGGACAAACGCAGGCCCAGGGTGACTGTCCCAGGCACCCAGCAGCCCCATTACCAGGAGTCGAGTCACACACAATCCCAGGGGCCTGAGGAGCCCTGAAGCTGGCACGAACCCCAGCAAAGCTCCTAAAGGCCGAGCTCACCGGTCCCTCTGGAAGCCTGGGGGAGTGAGGGGCTCCCCAAGTTCCTGTCCCCACCTCTCTGTCTTCCCAGGAGGCTGCTGCCTGCGTGGCTGGCACGTACCTTGCGTTTCTTGGCACGGCCCTCGGCCTGCAGGGTGCGGGTGCAGCGCTGTACACACTCGGAGAAGCTGAGGTTGCTATGGTCGGCGCTGTAGTCGAGGTCGGCCAGCCGCGCCAGGGACAGGATGTAGTTACAGGCGATCCTCAGGATGGCCAGCTTGGACAGCTTCTGCCCATATGAGTAACATGGCACCTGGAGGGTGAGAAGGCGTCAGGAGGGGCTGCCAGGGTCTCTGCTGAGAACGGCCCGGGGGCACCTCAGCCAGGCAGGTGTAGGGCCCCTCACACTGACATCTGCACCGCCAGACAGGGGACTGCGGGGCGGCAGAGGTGGCCCATCTAAGCCCTCAACCCGGATTTTATTCCCTGTTCTAAGCACCCGCTGTTTCCACACGCACAACCTTGGGAGGCATCCACATTCCCATGTCACAGGGGAAGAAACCGAGACTTAGCTCTGGCCCGAACGTCGGTTAGCACGAAGCACAGTAAGTTCCCCCAGGACAGAGCTCCACCCACCTCCCTCCCTGAGAAGGAATGTCTCAGAGAGAACCGATGTTTTTTAGCTCTGAGGGTCTATTTATGCATTCAGTGGCACTCATCTTGCTGGGCACTTGGGGTCCAACAACAAACAATAACTCGGGCCTGCCATCAGAGAAGTTACACTCAAGACAGATGTTATAACGTCAGAGCAGAGTTAGGTGCCCGGGACTGTGGGAACAGACCAGAAGCAAAGTGGCAGTGCTCAGCTGGGGGGCCCACACATGATTGGCTTTCTTTTGCTTTTCTCTTTTTCCTTCTGCCCTCTGGACCTGGGGCGCTGCTGGGCATTGCAACAGGACAGCCCCAACCAGACTTGACAGCCTTGACATTCATCACCAACTAGACACTCACTGATGACACAGGAATTTGTATGGGTGAAGCGATGGCATCTCTAACATTGTCCACCAATGCTCCTGCTGCTTGAGCAAAAAGCTACAAAGACCGCAGCAGAGTTCTGTGTCGTAACACGGAGACATCGCCACAAAGTCCACCTGACAGGTGCTAACCAACAGAGCTGCTCTGATGCGTCATTCACCTAAATGGCCCAGACGTGCACTGCAACCAAGGCTGCGGTATCCTCCTCTCTATGGCCCTCCAGGATCTACATACAGCATCCATCCCCACCACGGCTACCTGGTACTAACCCTCAGCCCACAGAGAGTGGGGCGCCTTGCAGGGACCACTCAACAAGTATGCCGGGCACTGTTCTGGACCAGTGGTTCTCAACCAGGGACAATGTTGTCCCTAAGGGGCAGCTGGCCAGGTCTGCAGACATTCTTGACGGTCACCACTGGGGAGCAGGCGGGGAGGGGCTACTGGCCAGTAGTAGGCAGAGGCCAGGGATGCTGCTAAACATCCTACAATGCTCAGGATCCTACGATGCCTCCACCACAAAGAATGACCCAGCCCAAAACGTCAGCAGCGCTGTGGTCGAGAAAGCATAATCAAGAGAGCCGCTTCAGGGGCTTCCCTGGTGGCGCAGTGGTTGAGAGTCCGCCTGCCGATGCAGGGGACACGGGTTCGTGCCCCGGTCCGGGAAGATCCCACATGCCGTGGAGCGGCTGGGCCCGTGAGCCATGGCCGCTGAGCCTGCGTGTCCGGAGCCCGTGCTCTGCAACGGGAGAGGCCACAACAGTGAGAGGCCCGTGTATCGTGTATCGCAGAAAAAAAAAAACAAAAAAACAAAAAAACAGAGCCGCTTCAGATGAGGACCCTAAACGCGTCGACATCTTGATCTCACGTTAAAGCTCACTTCGTCCAGGAGCTTCCCCTGACCTCCCACCCAGCCCTACCCCGGGGACTAGGGCTGCCTCCCCTTGATGGTGCTCTAATAGCCCGCCATCTGTCCTTAACTCTTGATTACCGTGACTCATTTAATGGTCAGTCTCTGTGTGAGCTGTCAGGGGAAGGCCTCTGTATGCAGAGTCTAGCCCAGGTCCTGCCCATCACCGGCCTCCAAAGGGTTTGTTGACTGAGGGAATGAATGAACAGATGAATGCTCTCCCTCCATATCTATCAGGTGACTCCAGAAGGTTTAGAACTGGGTTCAAAAACCGTTCTCTCTCTCTCTCTCTCTTTTTTTTTTTTTGGCCACACCGCTCAGCTTGTAGGATCTTAGTTCCCGGACCTGAGATTGAACCCACGTCCCCTATAGTGGAAGCATGGAGTCCTAAGCACTGGACCTCCAGGGAATTCCCAAAATTCTCTGAGGATAAAGATTTAGTTATTTGGTGCAGAGGTGAAGCTCATACACCTTTGGGTCACCTGGGCTAACTCCTGGCTCTAGCTACAAACCCTGGGCAAGAGACATAACCGTTCTGAGCCTTGGTGTCTTTGTCATATTGCTAACAGGACTGACCACACAGCGTGGTGAGGACTAAAGGAGATGGCATATGCGCTGCACACAGTAAGGCCTGATACAAGTCAGTGACATTAGTACGGTGTGTGTTGCAGAGGGTCTCTAAAGAGGGGCTCCAGAGAGGGTGAGAAGCAGGAGATCTGGAGCCAGGACATAGTGCCTGCTCATGCCCCACCCCGTGGGGGTCCTGAGACCGTAGGCCCGAGGTGAGGTTTGCTGTCACCTCTCAAAATCCTCCAGCAGCCAAGGAGGTGCCCTTCACCAGGCCAGGAAATGCAGGGAGGGGCAGGGAGGTGACACAGGGACCACCAACTCCTGTGCATCCCCCTTCCCCTCCCAGCCCTGGCCACAGCTCCAAACCCATCTGAGAAAAGCCTGAGGAGCAATGCACTTTGCCTGTTCTCATCCGGAGTCCAGTGAATCCTGCTTTATCAGCCTGAACAAATGAACAAGGTCTGTGGCACAGAAAGGTTCCCTGGGGCAGGGGCATGGGTCTCAGGAACGATCCTAGCACCTCTGCCTCCCCTGCACCCAGGGAGGGAGTGCCTGCCTGGTGGAGGCTCTGGACACTGGGCACAGCTCTGTGACACAGGGCCGAGTGTGTTGTTACCCAGAGGCCATGCTGGGAGTTACCCAGCTCTTTGAGCCCTGGGCCCTGAGCAGCTGGGCTTCCCTGCCAGCGGGGAGCAGGGATCTTGGAAGGGATCTGCACGTGGGGATCCAGGGTCATTGCGGGACCACAGAGCAACAGATGAGGTCAAGGCCGACCTAGGGGCTCCCGTGCCAAGTTCTGAGCCAGTTTTGCCCCAGATTTGTCACTCTGTCCCACTGCTTGTGTCCAAGTCCAGGTCTAACAAGAAAACCATCTATTGAGGGGGCTTCCCTGGTGGCGCAGTGGTTAAGAATCCACCTGCCAGTGCAGGGGACACGGGTTTGAGCCCTGGTCCGGGAAGATCCCACTTGCCGTGGAGCAACTAAGCCCGTGCGCCACAGCTACTGAAGCCTGCACGCCTGGAGCCCATGCTCCGCAGCGGGAGAAGCCGCCGCAATGAGAGGCCCGTGCACCGCAGCGAAGAGTGGCCCCCACTCGCTGCAACTAGAGAAAGCCCTACGTCACGCTGCAACGAAGACCCAACGCAGCCAAAAATAAATAAATAAATAAAATAAATTGAGAAGCAACTGTGGAGTTTAAAAAAAAAAAAAAAATCTATTGAGCTCTGGTTGTTTACCTGGCACCGTGGTCACTATTTACAGGTAGTTTCAGCCCATTGAAACTTTCCCCCAAATAAAGATTGTTACCCCATCTGCACATGAGGAAACAGAGAGGTGACATATTGGGCCCCAGGTCACTCAGCTAAGACCCGGTTGGAGCCAGAAGCTCGTGTGTTTATCGCCCAAGGAAGGCGGGCTCTGCAAACTCCCACCACCAGCGGTGGGGATCCTGGTGCCCACGGCCCAGGATGCAGCAGCTGGGCCCCCGAAAGCCCAGCTCAGAGGCACCCTGGCCTAAGAGGATCTGATTCTAGGAGGTCAAGGTAAGGCAGAAAGAGCTGGTCTGAATCCCAAACAGCGGGGTGACTTTGGACAGGCAGCTTCACCTCTCTGAGCCTCAGTTTTCTTATCTGGAGAGTGGGAATAATGCCTGGGTACCCTGGATGACTGTTGGAACCAGGTCATCCCCTTGCTGTTTCTTGTGATCTACTAAGGCCAGGCAGAGGGCTGGGTGTTGTGAATATAATTCATCTTTAAACAGCGCCATGAGGTAGAAATGACGATTTCCACTTTACAGAGAAGCATCTGATGCCCAGGGAGTGTAAGAACTTCCTGTATCTCTCAGCTGATGAAAGATGAGCTGGGTTTTGAACTCACACCTTAGCTGGGCTCTTTCCAATCAGCCAGAAGCAACGGCTTGGGGGTATGGACGAGTATCTATAGCCTATGGTGGGGAGGTGGGCAGCCCACCCTTCTGAGCAGGGGATGGAGAGTTCTGGACTCCATGGGACCCCAGCCTTGGTGCATTACCTGTCTGAGCATCCACAGCGAGGCCCAGAGCCCAGCCATCCCAACACCTGCCGGAGACCACACAGCAGTCATCTGCTCAGCCTGGGCAGAGGACAGAAGCCACAGGAGGCAGCAAGGCCGCTCGGCTCCAGCTCCTGACAGGCAGCCACACTTCCTGTAAAGTAAAAGCACCTGCCCCACGCTCGCCCCACAAGAATTGTTACGCTTCAGAGAAGCAGGTGCAGTATGGGGAGTTTTCACCAGGTCCCACGTGCCCCTAAAAGATTCCATCCCACCTACCCCAAGCTGGACCCTCTCCTGGCTCCAGCAAGCGGGAAAAAGCAGGAAGGGCACCGGCCTGGGATTCTGAGGACCTACCTCTACTCCGGGCCATCCACGTGACCTTAGATCCACAACCTTAGGGGACATCAGTTTCCTCACCAATAAAATGGGCATCAGAATACCTGCTACCTCAGAATGGAACTGCCATGGGTAGATGCAGGGAGGTGCTACAGAGAAGCAAAGCCAGGAACCAACCAGCCAGTGCAGGGGAGGCCTGGAAGCCCTCCACCCTCTTGCCTCTGTGCCAACTCCTACCCACCCTTCAGACCCAGCCCAAGACGCCCACCGGGACTCCTGGACCTACAGAGCTCCAACATCACTGCATCCCCGGCACACAGCCCAGCACTTGATCCCATTTGAAATTTTTCTCTAATCGGCTCGTGTCAGTGAGTGCTGGCTCCCTGGGGTGAAGCCGCTCTACACAGAGCTGTTCAAGGTCCTTGTCAAGTTCTATTTAAACAAAATCCCAACCTGCTACACAGCAACGAGGCTGGACCCTGAGAACCTGGGTCTGAGTAGTTAAGAGCCGTGGCCCAGGGCCAGACAGGACAAATCCTGGTCCCTCACTCCCCCTCTGTAAGCATCCCCATCTGTGAAATGGGAAGGCAGCACGACAACAGGGCCAGGTAAGGCACTTCACCCCGTGCAGTGAGGCTCAACAAGCTGCTGTCCTGGTGACTGTGGATGCGAGGGGGCAGGAGAGAGGCCTCTGTCACCCCTCTCCCATCTGGATGCAAGCAGGTCCGTCCCCTATTCCCTGAGGAGGGGGGTACAGGGTGCAGTGGGGCCATGGGCCCCTGGCATCCTATGGGGTCTGAGATTGAGGGAGGTGCTGGGCTGGGGGTGCCATCCTCATGCCCCCTCCTGGGCCATCCTGGGTTCACTTGTTGAGGATTCCCTGGGACATTCCAGGGGCAGCAGGGGAGGGGGCCACTGGTTTGACACTTCAGCAGGTTCTGAGGGCTCCTCCTTGCTGCCCCAGGCCTCTGCCCGGCTAGGCTGCCATTCCTCCATCAATGCTGAGGGGCTTTCTGCTTCTCGGGGAGAGAGGAAATCTGCACAAATCTGCACACACACCCGATGCCCCGAGGGTGAGCACAGCCTGTGAACCAGAAGGTTCTGCGGGGGAGGCCGAGGCCCACAGCTCTGGTCCCTCCCCTCACCCGCCCAGCAAGGCCAGGCTTTCCCTTGGACCCTCTCCCACCCGGCCTGGAGCAGCCCTGCACATGGGCCAGGCCCAGCTATGCACACATGGCCTTCACGTGAGGCGGCGGGGAGGGCCCCGAGCAGCTGGGCTGGTGGCATGTGCTGTGGCCGGACCATCTGCCCCGCATACACACCCCCTGGCCCCGCTGCCGGGGGTCTCCCTCTCCCCCACCTGCACTTCTCATGGCCAAGCGGCCCCCCACCCCATTCCCTTCCTGGTTGAGAGCGTGATGGGTTGGACAACACAGAAGACTGTCTGGCTTCCCCCTGCTGGGGGTGGACAGCTCCGGGGTGGTCACCAGGCTGAAGAGCGGGGCCGTCAGGAGCCCGGGCCCTGGAGCGTCTCGCTGACTCCGATTCGAATCCAGGCTCTGCAATGCCAGCGGCACACAGCCACGCAGGCTGTGACTGAACCACGCCCCGGAGGGCGCCGGCACCCTGAAGCCTAGTGAATGGCAGGCCGGGGAGGCATGCAGGGCAAAACCCAGGAGGCCTCATGCGGTGGCCAAAGGCTGCGAGACCTCCACCAACTTACAGAAGTTCCCTGAACCTCGGCCTCACCGTCCGTGAAACAGGGGTGAGAATGAGGGCGGGGGGATGGGGGTGGGAACAATACCTACTTCACTAAATGAACTAATACGCATAACACGCTTAGCACACGACCCCGTACAAAGGAAGCATCTGATAAATGGCAGCTTCTATGATTATTATTAAAATGACTACAGAATTCTTATTTCTACATCTGTCAAGGCCTTTGCCCAGCACTGAGGCCGTTGCAGACGTTCGAGAAACGTCCATTCCTCCTACGGCCCCCATTCCTTTCTTCATTCGCTCTCTGCAGAGAAGCGCTGTATGAGGTAAGCATTGTCACCATTTTCCAACTTTAGCAACTGAGGCTCAGAGAGGGAAAGTGACTTGTCCACGGTCACACAGAACGCATACGGCAGAGGTATAACTCCAACTCCGGCCTCCGGACTCCCCGCCCAGTGCTCTTTTCACCGTACCAGGAAGCTGCTCAGAGAAATGAAGCCCCAGACCAGAGCCACAGTCCCAGAACTGACCTCGGTGCTGCAACAGCCATGGCCTCATTTCAGGAGAAACCATCCTTTTTCCTCACCCTCCTCTCCCAGGGTCCATTTCAGACAGTCAAGCCTAAGCCTAGATCCAGAGTCACAGCCTGCCTGGATAGGGGCCCACACACACAGACGCACACGAGTGTGTGTGTGTATTCATGTGCGCACTGTCTACAGGTGGGATACTGAGGTCCAGAGGAGGAAGAAGCGCCTCTGAGACACAGGACTTTCCCCATCGGATGGGGGCTGTGATGTGGATGTTGAGTGTGCCCTAGCGATATTTCCTTCCCTCGCAGACAATAGACCGGTGCCCACCAGCAGCCTTTTTGGGGAAAGGACAGATGGACTGGGCAAGGGGGGCAACAAACCAGAGCAGGCGCTTCTGATCACACATTTGTGTGTGCTCTTGGGCACGAGTACTGATCGTGTGTACAGGTACAGCTGTGTGTACCTGTGTGTGTGTGTGTGTGCACGCGCTTTCTCCCGGAATTTGTCCCTCTTATATAGAACTTCCGCACAAGAAGGACAGAAGTGAAAGGAAACCACGATTATCAATCTCATCTCAGAGAGTCAGCCATGTGTACACCCACCTTCCGACTTAACGAGTGCAGGGCCCACAGCGCTGATACAGCTGACATTGTGAGAAGCATTTGGCCAGGCGGGCATTCCAGAAACTTCTGTCACCTTCCCTAACCCACTAGGTGATCTTGGAAGCGCTTCCTTCCTTCTTTCTCCAGGCCCCAGTTTTCCATTCCATTAAATGGAAAGCTAATTCAACCGACAGGGATGTGAAGATCAAATAAGATGGAATTTGTTACTGAAAGAAGTTAAAGCCACTGGACAAATGAGATGTAGTTGAACACACAGAGACCGTGAATACTTTCTCGGAACTGAAAGAGGCAGCTGGAGGAGTAAAAAGGACACTGAACTGTCAGTTAAAGGACCGAGGTGCCAGCCCTGACCTTCCCCTCACCAGCTGTGATGCTCTGGGCACGTGGCCTCCCCAATCTGAGAGGGGTTGCCCTAGCTGCAAGGTGAGCAGGTGGACAGTCATCTCTCTGCCATCTCATCCTTCCAGCCTGGGCGGTAGGTAGCAGGATGCCCTCCAAGCTGCCACCCTCTGACACAGAGCCACTGCCCGAGGGCGAAACTGAATTCTCCACTGGGCCCACTGCCCAAGGTCCCAACTGTCTATGACAGTTATCTGACTCCTCCATTCCACTCCACCTCACTGACCAATCATCTTACTCGAGCCCAAATGTGACACTTTGGCTCAAAAGTCATAGAAACTCTTTTCCCCAGGAGTTTAATTCCCTTCCCATGGATGGACCCAGGCACCTTCCCTGCCCCACCCACAGGAGGAAGAGGAGAGAGTGTGATCCAAAAAGAAGATCATGTTTTCTGAAATCCTTTGTTGTTGGCTAAAGCCCAGAGAGGGTGAGTAACTTTCCTGAAGTCACACAGGAAGTCAGCTGCACAGCAAGCAAAAATCCTGACCATTCAAACCAGTCACATCCACCCCCCCAACCCTTCCCCATGCCCTGTGTGGGGTGGGGGCAGGGGGCACTTACCACACTCCTCTTAGATCTCCGCTCTGTGAAAATGAGCAGCCTAGAATCCCGGGGCAGTCTCAATCTTGTCTAAGTGGAATTGTAAGACTGCCACTCCCCACTATGGGTAATTCTTGGACAAATATTCTTTCCCATCGGCCCCAGAAGACAGTGTCTGGTGAGGACAGCCCCCACCTGTCCCAAACTAAGAAGCCCCTAACCCACCCCAGAACTAGGTTCTGAAGATTCCCCGAACCAATCAGTCCCCTCAGCAGACCTGCCTGCTTCAACATGCGGCGGGCGGCGGTGGGCAGCAGTGGAGGGGCTCTCCTGCGAAGGCCCTCTCCAGCCAATTCCTGAGGCCGCCCCTGCAGAGGGGACTCAGGCTTGTACCCTGGGTCCTGAAGGACACCAGGAGCGAGGGGTGCAGAGCGCAGAAGCAACCTGAGTTCAGGGGCATCCCTGCTGGGAGGTGGAGGCTGAGGAGGGGCTGACAGGTTCCCGCGGAATGCGGGACCCTTATGTTCTGGCAAAACCAGGACCACCCCTCCGCAGCATTCCGGGCCTCCAAGACCACGCCAAACTGCCGGAAGGGTAGGGGTCTTCCCCCTTTCCCCGCCGGAGACAGATTCCCACATTGCCCCTCTCCACTCCCCACCGCGCCCAAGGGACCCCGGGAGACAAATATTCGCTGCCATAAACGTGAACTATGAGGGGTGAAGTCAGACGCGCAGACAGGGTCACCCCAGGGGGGATGGGGGTGGCTGTAACCAGGGCGTGCCCGAGCCAGAGGTCTCGAACCCTCACCCCCACTTTGCAGACTAAGAGCCGTACCAACGCTGTGGCAAAGGTCACTGCCCCAGGAGGACCCAAAGCTGTCTGGGCCCTGGGGCCGACCGGGCGGGGACAACTTGCCGCATACCCACGCCCTCATCCTCCCTAAAGTCCCCCAGCCACTCACCCACCCACTCCCGCAGTCATACCCGGGCGCAGTGAGGGTGTGTGGCTGGGAGCCGGTACCTGCTTCCTGAGCGCCTCGAAGGCTGCGCTGATGGTGTGCACCCTCGTCCGCTCCCTGGCGTTCGCCAGGAGCCTCCGGGTCTGCTGCAGGGCTTTGATCTCGGAGGAGGCGGCTGTAGCTTCGCCCGGCCGTTTCCTAGGCGACGCGGAGGAATCCGGGTGGTTATTGTAAATTACGTGTGAAATTGACGAGTAAGAACTTTCCCCAGGGCGCGTGGGGGGGGCCGGGCGCACTGAGGGCTCCGGGGGAGCAGGGGCCGCCGACGGCGTGGGGCGTGCTGGCGGTGCGCACAGCAAGATGCGGGGACGTAGGCCGGGCTCCCGGAAAGGCTGTGCCTCGGGACCCCCAGGTACCTGGCCCTGGGGCGCTGGAGGCGGCGGCGGTGGCGGCGGCGTGGGGAGTCCCGGCCCCACTGCGCCCAGGGCGAAGCCGCGTTTCCGCGCGTCCAAGACCTCCGGAGCCCGGGCGACCCCGCGCTCCCCGGCCGTGTCCGCGCCCCCACCTGAGGGAACGGCCGGCGCCACCCGGGCTGGCACCGGGGCCGGGACCGGCTGCAGCCGCTGGGTCCTGTCCCGCAGCCCGTCGGTGGCGGCGGCGCCGGCGCCGTGCTCGGGCGCTTCCAAGTCCAATCGGAAAGTTTTATAGCCGTTCGCGCGCCGCGCCGGCTCCTTGCCTTTCCTCTTGAGCTTCTTGAGGCCATTCAGCTCCTTCACGCACACGGTCTTCCACGGCCCGTCCTCGAGAACCGGGATGTGCTTCATGGCGCGGGCAGCGCGCAAGGCAGGGGCGTGGGGCTGCCCGGGAAGCGCGCCCGCCGCGCTCGCTCTACACGCTGCGCGCCGGCTCTGCCCGGGCGGCCGCGGCGCTCAGCGCCTCGGAGTCTCCAGCTCTCCCCCTGCTCGCTCCCTCCCTCCCTCCCTCCCTTTCTCCCCCTCGTCCGGGGCAGCTGCGCCGCCGGCTCCGCGAAGCCGCCGGGCTGTCCGTTCCCGGAGCGCTCAGAGTGTCATCTGAAGTCGCTGCCGCCGTGCCAGCATTTCTGGAGAACGCCCGCTGCGCTCCATCTGTGTTTGTTTAGCCTCAGTTTACACAGAAGCCCAATTCGCGAGATCAGTCAGCGCCGCCGCCCGGAGAGGAGGCAGCTCCCGCCGCAGCCTCCCCAGCCCCGGCCGCCCGAGCCGCGAGCGCCTTTAAAGAAACAGGAAGCATTTTTCAAAACAGCTGGGCTGCCGGCCGCCTCCTTTGTCCGCGTCCTCTCCACCTCCCCCCACCCCCATCCCTTCTGCCCAGAACCTGGTCCTCTGACTCTCCCTCCCCGCCCCCTCCTCAAGTCCGGGGCGCTTCTCTTTCCCCAGAGGACAGTCCGCTCCCGAGCACGTGCCTTCTGGGCCCTTCGGCCCTTCCCCACATCAGAGCCGGGCCTTGTCTCCCTGGCCTTGCTGACCTCTCGGTGACGCAGCGTCGCCTTCCGCACCCAGCACCTCCGCGTCCAGCCCTCCACCCCAGCTTGCCAATCGAGAAAGAAACAGAATGGCGACTTCTCCTGGGGGGCGGGGGTGGGGGGTAGGTCCACGAGGGAAGGGAAAGGTTCTGGGGTTGCCCGAGACCCCCACTCCCCCTGCACCGCAGCCCCATCCGCTCGGGTCACTTGCTGGAGCAGAGAGACCAGGAGCAGAAGGGCTAAGCGCCAGGCAAACTGAGGCTCTGAAAAGGAACGGGCTTTCCCACGGTCACGCAGCGAGTTAAAGAGGCCGAGCAGCGTGGAAGCTTTGGGTTTAGACGCGGCATCTGGGAGAATCTCAAGTCACCTCACCGCAGGTTGCCCGCTACGTTGCTGTGGGGAATTCAGCCCCAGGCACGTAGCGGGTACCAGTCAAATGGAAGCTTTGGTTATTCTTATTATTAATAACAGAGGCAGAATAGCTTCTAGAGGCAGACTTCCTGGGTTCCAATGCCAGCTCTGTCACAGACTGAGTGTCGTTGGGCGAGTCACGGAACCTCTCTGTGCCTCCCTTGCCTCGTCTGTAGAATGGAAGTAACAATTGTACCTTCTTCCCGAGGTGTTGTGAAGACTAATTGAGCATATATGTGCAAAGCGTTCAGAGCTGCCTGGCACAAAGTGAGAGCTTTGCAGGTGCCCACTGTTATTGGCAGGGGACAGAGGTCGACTGCGCAGACCTTCGGTCCCAGTGCCATCCCACTGGAGATTCTGGGGGAAAATAAAGGGCAAACTCGTGGGCCCTCACCCGAGCCCACCTCCCGGAGGCTGCCCTGAGGACCAGCACACGGTCCTTCACTCTTCGCAGGTCCTTTCTCTGCGGTAGTAAGTTCCTCCTTGGTGGTGGTTGCTTTAAGCAGTTTGAGAGAAGATGGACCCTTGACCCTGGCCTTGGGCTCTGACCTCCGCAGCCACTGGAATCTTTGTCTTTCTTTTCAGTCCTTCACTCCCATTCCCAGACCCACCATACGCGGTGGAGTTTTTCTTGTGAAAATGCAGGGTGTATCAGAGTGCCTTCTCTCCTCTAGGGGAGAATGCCCTGGGGGTGGGAGGAGGCAGATGACATGGTGACCTGTGCCATACACTGTCCTGTGAGGTAGGATGGGGGTCCAGGCAGAAGGTTCAGGGGCAAGAGCATAGATTGGACTTGGCTTTTCAACTCTCAAGCTCCATGACCCTGAGCAAGACAGTTCATCCCACTGGGGTTCTGAATCTGTCCTTGAGGATGATATTTCTGTCCAGCCAACCTCTCAAGATAGTTGGGGAAATAAAAAGAGATCACAGATGTAAAAGGACTTTGACATAAGACTTCAAACATCCCTTCACACGTCGACATTCACACAGAGACACACGCAGAGGCATGCAGTTTTCTGACTATGGTAAATGCAAAACCTCATTTTTTCCACCGGGATGGGTCCCGGCATCATAAAATGTGTGCTTACTGAGGCACCCCCTTCCCTGGGCACCCAGCATCTTCCCATACCTTATCTCTCTCCTGAAGACCAAGGGTAAGCCCCAGAGAGGAGTCCCCATTCTCCTTCTGTTTCCCCCACCAGCCCGGGACCCTCTGAAGAGAACACTCTTCTCACTCTCTGATGACTGGCTCCAGTCTCCCCACCTCCTGTAAGCCTTGGCTGGTCAGCACAGCCCCCTGTCACTCTTGCTGGCCTCTGCACGTGGTCACTCACAAGAATTGCTGCAACTTGTCCTCCACTGAGGTCCTGCCTGAACCCCTGGGTTTGTGAGCTCCCGAAAAGCCACTGTTTCCTTCCTCCCTGTCTTCCAGGAAACTTTTGCTGAAGGCTTCATGCCCTTGACATTCTCCAGATCCCAAGCAGAAGCTGAGACCCCAGCCTACCCACTCCTCATGCACCCAGCCAGTCGGTGGCAGAGTTGGGGGGAAAGCCAAGACCCCCTCTCCAGAGCTGCTGAGGTCCTCTCTGAGCCTCAGTTTCCCCCTCTGTAAAATGGAGATCGTAATATTGTCTCACTGGGCTGGCAGGAGGATTAAGTGAGGCTGCAAGTACAGCACTGAGCCTGGTACGTAAGTGGAATGACGGTGGCCTTACGCCTCCTGGGTTAGCACAGCTGCCCAGGCGCCTTGCATCCCAGCTTTTCCCCCCAGGCTCGGGGTGCACTTGCAGGCTGGGGTGTCCATGGCTAGTTAGGGCGTGCAGAAGTCTCTTGGCAGGACTGAAAATTGTCCCTCAAGAGGCCAGGCTGTGCTCCAGGAAAATCACGTGTCTTGGTTGAATAGCGAAGGCTCCACTCATGCTGATCCTGAGCCTGTCACCAACTCTTCCAAAACAGAGGAGAAGGTCACTGGGATCCCAAGGGGTGGGAGGAAGAGAAGGGAGTGGATAGGAGTGGCCGTCTGCACTGGGTGGAGGGAGAAGGAGATTCAGACCCAGCCAGTCTCCCAGGACATGCTCCTTCCCCCTCGCCATGCTGCCTCTCCAGCTGGTCAAATCGCGCGGCCCAGGGGTTGGCATCAGGCTAGCCTAGTGCTTTGCCACTCACCAGCTGTGTGGCCTTGGGCAGCCCCTTCACCTCTCTGAGCCGCAGTTTGTTATCTGGGCGTTATCTCCTTAGTCATAAGATGGAATGCCATGTACCGGAACAGGAGGGCCCAAGTGATGTGAAGGGTCCCTGTTATTGTGATTCTCAGCCCCCCAGGTGGCAGACCTTCGAAGTCCAGGCTAACTGCCCAAGGTCCCCCAGCCTAAGGGCAAACCGGCCACCCAGGGCTCCCTTCCCTCAGCCTCCTGGAGAAGTGGAGGGAGACCAGCCTGCCAGCACCCCCTGGTGGTATGACACTGTCTGGACTACACACAACATAGCCGTCTCCCCACAAGGATTTAGAGCCAGGAGTGGTAGCCGTGCAATGACAGCAATTTGGATTTTGTGAATTCATAGAATTTCCAGGATAAAAAGGTTCTCCAGGCTCCAGGTGGTCTCACCCCCTGTTTGGAATGGGACAACACGGACATCCAAAGAAAACCTATGCCCTACATTAAAAACGTCCCCCACCGGGCTTCCCTGGTGGCGCAGTGGTTGAGAGTCTGCCTGCCAGTGCAGGGGACACGGGTTTGTGCCCTGGTCCGGGAAGATCCCACATGCCGCGGAGCGGCTGTGCCCGTGAGCCATGGCCGCTGAGCCTGCGCGTCCGGAGCCTGTGCTCCGCAACGGGAGAGGCCACAACAGTGAGAGGCCCGCGTACCGCAAAAAAAATAAAAAATAAAAAACCATCCCCCACTGAATCAAGTGTTTGAGGTTACTCTGGGCTAGCATGATCGTGCCACTGGGAGGTTCCACATCCCCTGTATGGCCGGTCCAGGGAATAGGAATGAAACTAGAAAGGGAAGTGAAGGCAAGAGCTTAGGGCTTAGGCCACTGGGAACAAATGTTACAAAGCCAGGCAGCAAAACTCACCACCACACAGGGAATGACTACAGGCTCTATTTCACTAAATCCTTATAACAACCCAGGGAAGTAAACCCATTCTACAGATAAGGAAACTGAGGCTCCTAGACCAAAAAACAAAACAAAACAAAAACTTGCCAATGGAAAGGAAATAACAGAAGTGGGATTTGAACCCAGGCCAACGGACCCAAAAACTTAAGCTTTGAACCATTGTGTTTTGCTGCCTCCTGAGACCTCAGTGAGTAGCATCTGGGGAGGTGAGTCACTGGGCCACCTACAGGGCTGGCCTCTCTGGAAGCCTGGCTGTCCCTGCATGTGCCACCAGCCTGGGCGAGCTTCTTGCTGTCCTCTTCTCAAGGGAAGCCACTGTCCTCCTTTGGACCAGCTCAGTGACCCTCCAGCTCCTTCCAGGTCAGGGTCAGATGGCAGGGCCAGTGCCTCTGGACATTTGATGATCTCAGGCATATGGATCCCAGGTCTTATCCAGGTACCTAGCATTGCTGGGTGGAACCTGCCCAGCAATTCCTTAGTGCATATGCACCACCCATGGGTGAGGACAGGATAGCTCTGCAGGGTGACATCTCAAGATTGCCATCTTCTTGGCCAAATGGGATGGAACCTTGGATACTTGCTACATGGAACACTACATTCCTGAATCCGGAGTTCCTATTTCTGGCTGTCTAGATTGTTCCAAAGTGGGTGTGTCATCTATTCGAGAAAGGGAGGAAGAACAGAAATTAGACTGCCAGAAGGCAACAGAACGCATGTGATCAGTGCCTTCCAGAGCTGTGCTCATAGCCACCCTGGATAGGACCACCCAAGGCAGTGAGCAGAAAGTAGAATACAGTCAGCCTGGTGGCCCCCAAGTTTCCTCCCTACCTTTCAGTCGCAGTGTCTGCACTGCCACCATTAACCAGCAGGATGCTGGGTCCAGAAGACAGAAACGAGACATCCAGGCAGAAAGCTGTTCCAGAGTCACTCTCCAGTCTTCCTTCCTACCTCTCCCTATCCAAGTGACCATCCCCGCTGTGGGAAATTCAGAGAGTCTTTGGGGCTGGGAAAGGGGTTGGATGAGGAAGGCCTTCAGCAACCCCCCTCTGGGGCTCCCTCTCTGGGATGGGCCAGGGTGCACCTTCTCAGCCCTGAGCACGTGCTCTGTGGTTAATGGAGCAGTTTCCCCTGCACAGGCAGAGCCCGTGGGGTGCACTTAGTCCTGGCTCCTGTGGTCAGGGAGGAAACAGGAGGATTGGCTCAGGAGAGAAGGGGTTCAACAAGCCCCAGAAGGAGGCTGGCACAACAGGCTGGCAGGTGCCAGGTTCCCACACAGTTGGCCAGATGTCCTTTGAAACCCAGGACACATCATGTCATTCCTCCGCTCAAAACCTCTCCGTGACTTCCTATTTTTCTCAGATGTGTTAGGAGCTGCCAGCAATCCTCTCCCCCTGCAAGCTTGGAGACAGGGGTCTGTTCCTCCACCCTGGGAACCCGCACTGCCTTGGCTAACGGAGGCCTGAGGGAGTGGAAGTGACACCGTGCCTTTAAGGGCACTGGCTGTTTCAGCTTCCTTCCAGTGGGAGCCCGGTGTCTGAGACACCGTGTGAGCAGTCCAGGTTACTCTGCTGGAGAGAGAGGCCTCGTGGGGAGCACCGTGGTGCCTGACCTGTGAGTGAGGAAGGCACCTGGACACCTGGCCCAGGGGAGCCTTCAGACGCCTCCAGCCCCAACCTCTATCTGGCTACAGTCACACGGGAAAACCTAAGTGAGGACCGCCCAGCTGAGCCCGGTCAACCCCCAGAACCATGGGAATGAATCCTGAATTGTTGTATTAAGCCACTACATTTTGGCGTGGTTTGGTGTGCAAGCAATAGAGGACTGGAACATTCGAGCAGGAGCCACGGTTGGCGTCTGGTCCATCCCCTCGGTCCTCCCCCCCCACCCGCCCCATCCCTCTGCTCTCACCGCACTGGGCTTCTTGCTACTCCTTGAACTTACCCAGCAAGCTCCCTCCCGCCTCAGGGTCTTTGCACTGGCTGTTCCTCCAGCCTGGAATGCCAGGTAGCCCAGGTAGACTCGTGGCTTCCTCCCTCACCCCCTTCTGGTGTTTCTATGTCACCTTCTCAGTGAGGTTGTCCCTGGGCACCCCCTATACCCTCCTCTTCAATATCTCTCCCTCTTCCCTGCTTTAATTTTTCAAGTACTTACCATTATCTGACATATTATGTCTGTAGGTGTATAACTGGGTTTTTTATTTATTTGTCTCCCCCACTAGAATGTCAGCTCCATGAGGGCAGGGATTTTTACCTGCCTTGTTCACTGCTCTATCCAAGGATCTAGAACAATCCTGGTATACAGTAGGCACTCAATAAATATTTACTAAATGAACGAAGGCTCACTGATCAGTTTGGACCAGGTCTTACTCAGCTAGTCAACCAGCTGCTTTAACAGAAGAAACCAGTGGATCCAGAGTTGATCATGTCCCAGGGACAGCTGCTCTGACCACCGGGAACTGGTGGTTGGTCGAATTCACTCTCTTTTCTCTGGTTTCATGTCTCCTGGCCTGATAAACAAAGTGGGGGACCATGGGTGCACATCAACAGTCATTCATTCACTTGACAAACCTTGGGCCGAGCCAGGCCTCACGATGGGACTGGGTCACAGAGAGGAGGTGTGTGCCGTCAGGAGCTCAAGTGATTCCCATCTCCAACCTGGTCCACCTGTGACAATTCAACACACATTTGTAGACACCTACTGAGGCTGTCTACACCGACAGCACAAAGACAGCTACTGAGGGGTACAGCAGTGAACAGAGCAGAAACCCCTGCCTCACGGAGCTAACATCTGGGGACAGGGCACGAGGTATCCACCTCAAGGCATTCCAGGTCCAGTAGAGAAATAATACAGATCTGTTAAGAGGCGTAAACACAGCACGAAGTGATCCACTCTGTAAGGAAAGCTGTGGGAATTCCGAGCACGGCAGAACTGCTCTGGAAGACTTCCCGAAAGAAGAGGCATTTGAACCAGGCTGGAAGGTCAATGAGATCTGGCCGGGCAGACCACTTGCCTGACAAATGCCCATGGCTCACTCCCTTACCTCCACCCAGCCTCCTGCTATGTCACCTCCTCGTTAAGGCCTCCCCTCACTACCCACTTACAACTGGAACGACCACCGGCCCTTTTCTCCTTGTCACACACTTACGCATCACGTTTATGGTCTGCGTTGCCACCCAAAGGAGATAGAAAGTGGCAGGAAGGAGCGGCGCCTGCTTCCTTACGCAGCCTAGAGAAGGTTCGTCCCAGTGGCTGGTAACATGGCAGGGGAGAGAGGGGATGGTCACATGGCACCGCCCTGACTGTCGGGGATTCGCTAAGAAGTGAGGGGATATCTGAGCCTCAAGGAGACTTCCTCAAGAAAGCAACACAGCAAGCCAGGCTGCGCTGGGCGAGCACACCCCCAGGAGGACACGAGGGCTGCCCGAAGCAGCTGAGTCTCCAGGCTCTCTGCTTCCTCTGACCAGCATCTGACCTGGCCCTGCCCTCTCTGGTCCTCCTCCCTCCCCGACACCTCGCTGTCCCCCAGATTCCTTCATTCCCACGGCCTCCGATGGGGAAAGTCCAGAGTCTTCCGTGGCTTCTTCTCTGTTCCTCCTCTATGCGCTATGGGCTCTGTTTCAGCAAAACGACATCATGCATCATAACTCCGTGTTGGTAATGTGAATTTTATCACCTTTGTAGTTTTGTTTATTAATTTATTAACTTATTTCCATTTATGGTTACATAAGAATTAAAAGCGTAAAGCATAAGTGTATAACTACGTCTTAGGGCTCTGTGACAGTGTGTCACCTTTCGAGACAGGAGCACACATTACCCAGGTTCAAGAAATTCTGGGCATGGGGCTTCCCTGGTGGCGCAGTGGTGGAGAGTCCGCCTGCCGATGCGGGAGACACGGGTTCATGCCCCGGTCCGGGAAGATCCCACATGCCGCGGAGCGCCTGGGCCCGTGAGCCATGGCCGCTGAGCCTGCGCGTCCGGAGCCTGTGCTCCGCAACGGGAGAGGCCACAACAGTGAGAGGCCAGCGTACCGCAAAAAAAAAAAAAGAAAAGAAATTCTGGGCAGGACATTATCAGAGTTGTTCTGCAGCTTTGACTTTCTGGTCTGGGAGTCGAAAGATACATTCTCTTCCCAGGACCAACTATGTACCCTTCCCTTGGGCACCTGCTTCCCCTGTCCCCTGCCCCCTGCAAGCCTCACTTTCTTTTCTTTTCTTTTTTGGCCACGCAGCGTGGCATGTGGGATCCTAGTTCCTGACCAGGGATCGAAACTGCGCCCCCTGCATTGGAAGCGCGGAGTCTTAACCACTAGACCACCAGGGAAGTCCCAAGCCTCGGTTTCTTCATCTATAAAATGGGAACAGTGAGAAGGTGATGGCACCTACCTACCCCGAGATCTTCCCATCCCCAGCATCTTAGCATTTGTCTTAAGCCTCTTCCAAACCCAGAGCACAATGGGGGAAAATGAAACATTCACTCGCTAGAGAGAAAACTCTCCTGCAGGCCTAACCCCCACTGCAGGCAAGAGAAGCGCTGTCACGAAGCCATCAATCCCACTGGAACACTGAAGCTGGATCAGCCAGGGGTCGGGCGGGGAGCGAGCCAGAGGCCCATTAGTGCTTTCCTCATCAGGACCTAGTTGTCAACAGCCTAACAAGACCTGGCTTAAGCCAGTGATCTCCTGGGAGCTGTTACCAGTCCTCACGGGCGTGCTCTGTGGCTAGATGTGAAACCAGTGTATGATAAGTTCTTCTTCTTCTTCTTTTTTTTTTTTTTAGGAAAACAACATTAAATTCCCCAAGGAGCACATTCCTTCATTGTGAAGTATTCCCTACCCATCTCCCCCATTCCCTCAGAAAAGAAAGGAAACCAAAAAGGCTTGGCTACTTCTTCTGTACAGGCTCCTTAAAAAACTATTTTTACAGCTCTCTAGAAAAGTCCCCTCTGATGGCGGCAGCCGGAGCACATGAGGGGGCAGGATGGAGCTGACGCAATGCACATTTATTAGCAACGTGGAAAATTAAAAAGGTACTGGCTCGTCCACGGCCCAGCTCAAGGGCAGCCCCACAGACCTGGGAAGCCCCAGTGACAGCTGTTGATCTGGTGGTCTCCAGGCTGAGTCCTCAGACGCCTAATCAGTTGCAATCCTAGATGGGCACAGCTGGAGGGAGGCTTGGAGACCATCTAGTGCCCGGAGGCCAAATACTTTTTTTTTCTCTCTCCTTTTTTAAAAAATTTTAGTTTCTTTTTATACAGCAGGTCCTTATTAGTTATCTATTTTATACATATTAGTGTATATAGGTCAATCCCAATCTCCCAAAGGACAAATGCTTTTTATCATGCATGCCAAATCTAATTGATTGGTAGGGGCTGCTTGAAGCCCTGTGTTGAAAAGGATTCTGAGGCTGGATCTGGGTCCCATGGGAATGAGTGCTGTAATTGATTAGCAATGTCTGCCATGGATGAAAGAGGAAGAGGGCAGTATTCATGCCAGGTGTTGACCACTCCTGGTCTAGTCCAGCCTTCCCATTTTATTGATGGGGGAGACTGAGTCCCAAAGCCCATTGTTTGTAAGGTCTTCCCCAGCCTTCTTGCGGGCTGGCTGTTGTTGGTAAGTGGCAGGGAGCCTAAATATCTCTGAGGTCCAAAGATGTCAGATCCAAAGACTGTCTCTGAAAAACCAAAACAATGATTGGGTTTGGTTAATACAGTCCTGTTTCCTGGAAATAACTGGTAAAATCAGTCATCTCATGGGATTAAGTCAGTTCAACCAATGAAGATGATCTGGCAGGCCCAGGTGACCCCGACACCAGTGTTTACCTAACACTAATGGTTAGATGGTCAAAAAGAATCAATGGGTGAGACTCACCAGCTATTTGGCCTCAGGACAATAAAATCCCCAAATGGCCAGTGGAGTCGCTCTAATCAAATGGACAACTATCCATCTGGTCCCTCCCCGATGAGCTTGGGTCTAACCATCCTGTCCATTACTTCACTCCCTCACCCCTATCTTCTCCTCCCTGCCAAGCCTGGCTTATTTCCTTCTCCTCTCCCGAGTCTGGGAGAGACCCTGCAATAGACTCTGCTTTCTCTGACCAAGAATCCTTCTGAAGTGGGTCAGACACCCACCCTCCCACCAAAACCTGTATATCAACTCTGCATCTTAGATTCTCTCCTCCCGTCTATGACAGCTCAGGGAACATACAAACCACCCCTCAGGGGACAGACTAGCTTGACATCACTGAGAAGTACTGGTACCCCTGGGTCCCCCGACTCCAGCTCTTGGGTCATGCTCGTTGCCCTGGATAAAACCATTCTCTCTGGTCCACCTGGGTTTCATGCGCTACTCAGAGTAGCAGATAACTTCTGGAGACCCCTGAAGGGGGCAGTCCCACGGCGAACATTTGGGGTGGGAAAGAACTTGGCGTGTGACGGGGGGATGCTGAGGAGTGCGGGAGGGGACACAGGTCATTGATAAGGTGAGCCAGGCTGTTGGAGAGGCCTGGCTTGCTAGGCACCCTGGCGGGACTGCCAGCCGTCACCTCCTGGGAATGGTGAGACAAAGCAAGTTCCTCTTGGATCTCCCAGCGCTTGTCACACTGCCCTCTGGAAAGTCTACCTTGGCATCTTAGATGCCCAACTCAAATTGAACAGTTCTTTTTCCAGGGACAAAAAAATAGAAAAACAAAAACAGGCCCTTACTCAGAGAACTTGGCTAAGTGGGAAAAGACCCTCAGCGGTGGGGAAAAGTCATGCTTTCACGTAGGACAGCTCTGAGCTGACCCCGCCTGACCATGTACAAGCTAGGAGCTTGGCCAAGTTCCCTAATTGCTCTGGGCCTCAGTTTCCTCCTTTGCAATGTCAGATAGAAAGATCCATGACCCTCATGGGTTGTTGGGAGGATAAGGGATCGTCATTGTAAAGGGCTCGGCACAGGCTTGGCCCGTGGAACTACTAACAGTCTCCTGAGCACCTCTCCTTCCCTTTCAACACAATACATACGGTCCCTGACTTTCCATGGTTCAACTTAAGATTTTTCGATTTTATGACGGTGCGAAAGTGATACACATTCAGTAGAAACTGTTCTTGGAATTTTGAATTTTGTGCTTTTCCTGTACACGCGGTACATACTCTCTTGAGATGCTGGGCAGCCGCAGCCGCAGCTCCCAGCCAGCCCCGCGATCACACCAACGCACAACCATTCTGTACCCAGACAACTTCTGTTTTTCACTTTCAGTCCAGGATTCCATACATTATAAGATAGACAATACTCTATTATAAAGTAGGTTTTGTGTTTGCCAAAATAGGTTTGTGTAGGCTAATGGAGTGTTCTCAGCACGCTTAAGGTAGGCTAGGCTAGGCTGTGAAGTTTAGTAGGTTGGCTGTATTAAATGCATTTTCAACTTAACAGCACTTTCAGCTTCTGATGGGTGTACTAGGACGTAACCCCATCCTAAGCAGAGGAAGAGCTGTACTTCTTGCTTCAGGGCTGGGACTCTACCACACCTCCTCCAGGAAGCCTACCCTGAACACCCTCAGCCATTCATGCAGCCTGCTCGGGGGAACTTCCAGGCTGGCCTGACTGTGTCCTGTCCTGGGAGCCTTGTTTCTCCAAAGAGCCTACGGGTCACCGGGGGCCAGGGTGGTCTGCACCGCCCCTTGCTCCTGAGAGCCCCCAGCTTTAGGCAGAGAACACAATGGGTGCTGGATAAAGTAGCCACACAGATCCTGGCATCCTCTTCCCTCCCCCCACCCACCTAACCTTGCTGGTTCCCCTGATTTTCCAAACCTCTGTCTAGTTTCTTCCTAATGATTCTGTCTCCACGTCTCCAGGGCTCTGTTTGCATGAGGAAAAGAAGTCTACACACACACACAGAGCTCAGAAAGCATTCAGTTGCTCCCGGGCGGGCTGCCAGCGATTGAGTGACCTGCAGCTTCCCCCCCAAATCACATTCCACTGGCACGGATCTTGCCCCGCCTGACGCCAGCCTCCGAACTCGCCCCCAGAGCAAACATTTCCAGTTGGCAGCCCGGCCTTGTTTTTCTGAGGCCCTGATTCAGGCTCCCTTGTAGAAAACAGAAAACAAAATGCAAGGGACCAAAAAGGAATTCAAATCAAATGTGAACGGAGGGGGGTGAGGTGGGGAAGCATTTGCTCCAAGGCACAGGGAAAAATAGGAGCTTGGGGATGTGCAAAGATTTTCTAAGAAGCAAACGCACATGCTCACAAGCCCTCCTTCCCTGCTGGCTTGGAGGCTGGTATCAATTCATTCAGGCCACTGCCTCCTGCTAAAAGACTTACTCTGTTCTCATTCACAGCTGCGCCGGGAGGACGGGGGTGGGGGGCGGGAGGCTGCGGATCTGAAAGGAGAGGGTGGTCTGTGTTACAGGACTGGTGTTTGTTCTAAAGGGGAAATTAAAGGAAGAAAAATAAACACGGCCAGCCGGATTTTCACGCCAGCGCGTGTGGCGTCAGGGCGAGGAGGGGTGCGTGTGTGCATGTGCTGGCCTGTTTGCCTTCTCCAAATAAGAGCTGCTCAGTGGAAAGATGTCATAACCCAGGCTCGGGTGCTGGGGGACAGGCCAGCCAGGGAGGGCTGAGGCTGGCGCCCAAGTTTACCCTTGGGGTCAGGCAAAGGCCAGGTGTCAGGATGGGGCACTCAGCCAGGACCCAATAGTCAGGGCTGGGCGTGTGGGGACCAGACTTGGAAGGTCAGCCCCAAACTGGGCGCTCGGTCCCTGGGGAAGAGGTGGGCTGAGGAGCGTAACTAGGGAGGGATGGACTCGGGCCTGGAATCCGGGTGCTCATCTCAGTGGGAGAGGACCACGACGAAGCAGGGAGGGAGGGATGGGAGAGGCCCAAGGGACAGGAAGGGGCTAGGTGGGGTGGTAGGGTAGGAAAGGGGATGGTGAGGATGCTTAGTGGACTCCAGAGTGAGCGTAGCCTGGCCACGATCTGGCTCAGCCACAGAGCCGGGGAGCAGGGCTGCAAACAACCCCCTGCCCAGGGACAAGGGTCCCGTGAGGGAACTGGGGAGGAAAGAGGCATCCCAGGCCTGAGGGCGTCTCAGGGCCTGGGCTGGGATATAGGCTCCCGGGTCCGGCAGAGCCCGAGAAGTGTGGTCGAGAGCCAGGGGCCCTGAGTGAGCGGGCTGTCCCATGGGACGCTGTGAGAGGCGGTGAGGGCTGGCAGCTCAGAGCTCACACTGGGACCCATGGGGCTGTGTCCCTGCTCCATAGTGCCAGCTTTCCCACACAGGGAAGGTCCTGGCTTCTTAAAGGCTTCACCTGGCAGTAACGAAGAGGTCCCAGGGTGAGGGGCCCGGTGAAGTTTGCAGAGGCTGTAAGTGCTCAGCTGTGACAGTCCAGTGCTGCCGGAGCAGGAAGTCACACAGCCAGTAGGAGAGATCCAGGAACCGTGGTCCCGTGTCCCCCAGAAAATGTAGCAGGACAACCATGTTTGAAGCCCCTGGGGTGTAGAATAAATGTACATCTCTGGCATTCTTTCCACCTGCTGGACCAGACCTCATCTGACTGGGCTACCGAGGAGCTGCACTCTGAAAGGCCAGCCCAGGGGGTTCTCCTGCCCTCCACGATGGTTCCAAGATCTTTCCCCTCCAGCCCTTCTTCTCTGGCTGTACCCCTACCTGCTCAGACTCCAGGAACCATAGGACTCACCACTTTTCCTCTATCACAGTCTGTAAGGAAAGTAGTTAACAAACCTTTCCCAAGGTTACTCTGTAACCTCAAAGAAATGAGTCTCTAATGGTGGAAATTCAGGCCTGGAAAAAGCCAGAGGCAGGTTTGCAGAGTACATGGGAAGCCTTTCAACTAACCCTTAACTTCACTGTATCATTGGGATGCCCCACACGTAGCTTTTTGAAAACATTTTTCCCTTTATTTATCACTTCTCGGAATAGTGAGTTAGTTTTCTCTAAGCAGCCTCCAAATGTTTTTTTATTATTATATTTTAATTCATGGACTTTAAAAAATATTTGACGTGGGACTTCCCTGGTGGCGCAGTGGTTGAGAGTCCGCCTGCCGATGCAGGGGACACGGGTTCGTGCCCCGGTCCGGGAAGATCCCACGTACTGCGGAGCAGCTGGGCCCATGAGCCATGGCCGCTGAGCCTGCACGTCCGGAGCCTGTGCTCCGCAGCGGGAGAGGCCACAACAGTGAGAGGCCTGCGTACGGCAAAAAAATAAAAATAAAAAAAAATTGACGTGTTTCAATTCATTGCAGGGTTTTCGTTTGTTCAGTTTTGTATTTGATGCTCAAATGATCCCATTTTATCCAGGAGAAGCTCCTTCAGTCTGGCATCTGAGTCCTTTTGACACGACCTCAGTGGTGTTTGACAGCTGTCTTATCTTCTAATAAAAGATGCTCTGGGCTTATCTTATATAATTGTTGCTCTGGACCTGGAAACAGCCAGTTCTCCAAGAAGCCTTGGTTCCTTTCAGTGAGAAAAGATGCTTAGAGACCACAATTTGGTCACTATATGTGCTCAGTCAAAAACAGCTTATTCTCTTTCAATCTCTCAATCTTCTCCAAGTGGGACTTGAGTCTGGGCCCAAGGGCATCTGAAGGATACCACACCCTGCCCCATTAAGTATGTCTTTCCTCCTTGGAGGTAAGCTCTCTACCCACCTGAGGCAGCTTCCCCCTCCCCTTATCTTCTCCTCAAAGATTAACCTTGGTCCCCCAGGCTGGCCCATCAGCCCCAAAGCCCACCTCACCATCTTTCTTGGACATATACTATAATGTGAGGAGCATAGATACGAAAATCAGACCTCAAGGGAGTTGCCACAGTTTCTATGCCATAGTTCCTTCATCTGCAAAGTGAGGTCAAAAAGTATTTTAAATGAGAGAATTCAGGCAAAGTTCTTGGCACAGTGCTTGGCACATAGTAAGAACTAGAAAACTTCATAGATATGGCATTCCCTGCCAGGGGAGCCTACGAAGTCTTCATGTGCAAATAGAGTTTCTCCGAAGCCTTCTCTGACATTCCTGAGGCAGGAGGGCCTGTAGATCCCCACCTTGTTATAAAACAGAGACACAAAGATGGTTTGTACTGGTTTTAGGCTTTCTTTCTTTGGCTGCACCTCACTGCTTGTAGGATTTTAGTTCCCTGACCAGGGATCGAACCCGGGCCGTCGGCAATGAGAGTGCGGAGTCCTAACCACTGGACCGCCAGAGAGTTCCCAACGTTTTGCTTTTGAGGAAGGGAGTCCCCAAGTGGGAGAGGAGCATTCAAAGGAAATATGAAGTCCCAGGAGGGAGGTCTTAATTTGCAAGAAACAAACAAATGTATGTGTGGAGGAGGATGGGCATTGCAAGGCACGTGTGGGACAAAAAGGGCGATGGGGATGTTATGTGAATACAATCCACAGTATGGCAGGGCCTCGTGAAATCTGGACCTGTGGGATCTGAGGCTGCTCTAGGGACCAGCTCCCCTCTCTGTGGACATCAATAAGGCTGGTCACAAATACTCAAAATTTTCCTCCTTCCATGCATACAGTAGCATCACACGACTCTTCTACCTTTAAAATTAGGCACAGCCATGAGATTTGCTTTAGCCAATGAATTGTAAGCAGAAGGGGCATGCGTCACCTCTGGACAGAAGCCTTAAGAGCTGACATGTCATTGGCTGAATTTCCTTCCCCCACCTCTGCAATCGTGGAAACCCGGGTCAAAGTGGAGCCTCTGTTGGCCTGAGTTCTCACACAATGACAGTGAGCAGAGCCTTCCCTGCTCACCGGTGATGGACAAGTCGTGTATGGTCAGGAAAAAACTCTTGTTGGGTTCAGCCACTGAGATTTGGGGGATGTTTGTTCCCACGGCAGAATCTAGCCTATCCTGACTAACTGTTCTCCATCTCTTTCTCTGTAGCTCACTCCCTCTGTCAGGGAGTCGGTTATTCCTTCCATGGACTCTAGGATAATTCTTCTCTCCTTGTAGCCTCACCTGCCCCTCATTTCTGCTCCCTGCATAACTTTTACTAGCTTAACATTCTCCCATGGCCCCGTCTCTGCTCCGTGGCCCTGCCTGGAACCACTTCCTTCTTCAAGACATCTCAGTTCAGAGAGACAAAGAAAGACTCTGATTGCCCCAGCTCGCCTCTTCATGCCAGGCCACACGTGGGTTGTTGCCCAGCGTCTAGACTGGCTCTGTGGGCTAGATACCAATTCCTGGTCCAAATAACTGTGGAGGAAGGAGACAAGTGGGGTAGGCGGTACCACATGATACAAATCATAGCACCTACCTGAGGATTCGGGTGGGACATGACTATCTGGACGAGACTAGGAGAGGGCAGGCACCAGATGGGGGGCAGGGGAGGGAGGAGAAAGGAGGAGTATTTGCTTTTAAGCATTAAATCATGTTAACCCTCCATCTACAAGATACTCAACATCTGGCTGAAACAAGAACATTCGATGGAACATCTGGATACTTACTCTGCACAGTGTGAAACAGCTGGATCCTTGGCAGCATCTGTGTGAGTAACCAATGTGGGGTCTTCTCTGTGTGTTTAACATCACATTTGGGCTTTCCTTTGCCTGTAACAGAAAACCAGACTCAAACTGGTTTAAATGTTTTAAAGGGAAATTCTTAGCTCAGTGGGCTGAAAAGTTCTGAAAGGAGGCTGGCTTTAGGTAGGTGTTAATCTAGCAGCTGAACAATATTACCAAGGACCCAGTTTCTTGTATCCTGCTAACAGCTTTATCCCCAAACTGACTCCCCTCAGAGGTCCCAAAAAAGCTACCAGAAGTCCCATGATTACATTTACCTTATTCAGTCACAAGAGTGGAATCATATCTGACCCAGCATCCCTAGCAAAAGGCTTGACATCTACTCTGATTGGACAGGAGGGGGTCACATGCTACAACTGATCCTGTCACCTTGACCTAAGGGTACTGGAATGCGCTGACAGGCTTAGTCACATGCTCCACCCTTGGACCCTGAGAAGGAACCAGCTTCTTCAGAACCCCAGGACATCCCAGTACAAGCTGGAGAATGTTGGGAAGGGGAAAGGGGCATGGAGGTTTACATACTGCTAGACACAAGGTTGGGACTAAGGTGAGGCCAGTGAGGAAGCCAGGGCACAGAGTCTAAGGAGGCACTCACTTTCACGGTTGGGTACCTCACTTGCTTTGCCCTAGTCCCAGCTCTGGCTGCACAATGAATTACCCCAAAACTTGGTGGCTTCAAACAATAAACATTTATTATCTCATGGTTTCTGTGGGAAAGTCAGGAGTTTGAGAGTGGCTTAGCTGGAGGGCTCTGGTTTGGGGTTTCTCAAACCCCAAAGTTTGAGAAGATGTTGGCCGGGACTGCAGTCATCTGAAGACTTGACTGGGACTGGAAGATCCACTTCCAACATGGCTCCCTCACATGGTTGTTGGTAGAAGGTCTCAGTTCCTCCCCACATGGACTTCTTTGTAGGGCTGCTGGAGTGCTCTTATGGCATTATGGCTGGCCTCCCCAGGGCAAGTGATCCAAGAGAGAACAAAGCAAAACCTCCACTGCCTTTTATATCTAGTCTCGCAATTCACACACCATCACTTTTGCCATTTTCTGTTCATTAGAAATGAGTCACCAGGTCCAGCCCCTGCTCAAGGGGAGGGGAATATGATGCCACTTTTTGAAGGAAAGATTGTCAAAGAATTTATAGACATATTTAAAGACACCATGTGAGGCAAGAAGATGACTGGGTCACTAAAGATACCCTGAATTATTGCTCCCTTACTTCACATTATCTAAGGCCGAGATGACACATGCTTTATCTCCTGTGCCAACTTTGATTGACAATGACTGTCAAAGAAAGAGAGCTATAAGTGATTAGTAATGTCTGCCCTAAGCCTAACCAAGAGCCATGGCTCCCTAAAACATGGTGCCCTATTTCTTTGACAACAGAACTTGTCTGTTGAGAATCCAGGTGCAGTGTACTCAGAGAAGGTGGGCCCCAGATGATGAATCATGATTGGCCTAAACCAACCATCCCATGGGAAGGGGTAATCCCATTCCCCCTTGCCAGTATTTGATTGGGGGACAGAGATGTAAACCAGTCTGGCCAAAAGAAGGGGAATTCTGATGGAGAGGTTCTGGGAAATGTTATCCTTTCAGATACAATGACACTGGTGAGGAAAATACTTCCTTTGAAAGCAATTTTAGGAGGACATAATGCTTGGAAGTCCAGCTGCCATCTTACAACCAAACAGAAAAGCTATGAGAATTTCTGGGAAATGGAATCAGAGCCCAGACATCACAGAGCTCTTGAATTAACCGATCCTGGAACTACCCTCCTCTGGACTTCTTGTTTGGGGAGATAATAAGTGCTCTTATTGAATATTTTGGTTGAATTTACTGTTACTTGTGATCCAGAGCAATCTAGTTGATAATGTGAGATGGTCCCATGTTTTATGTACCTTCCCGTACCTTGAGGAAAACTGGACAAGTGCCTTCCTTACATCCTGAAAGAGTCTGACTCAGTATGACTTATCACATCCTTCCTCATGACTGCCAGGTACACTCCAGAGCCTCTTCTTGGCTAAGTGGGAAAGCAAAACCCTACACTTCATTTTCTTTCCTTTTATTAGATGCAGACCTTCTGCAGAGACCTCACTGAAGTAGCCCCAGCCCACTTCAGGTCTGGGCCCCAAAAGCAGGTTCATCAGTCTCTGAGAAGGGGAAGGGCTCCTAGCCCCCAAGGAACTTGCCTATGACAAACCCCTAGACCTGGCCACCCTGGGGTGGAGCCAGGTGTGCTGGGAGGTTAGGTTTAGCCACGAGCACAAGCTGTTCCGAACGGTTTTACCCTCCTTCCCCTCCTCTTTATTTTCCTGCCCCTGTATCCCCAGTTTCCTTCTTTCTCATTCCTTCTACTCTGGAGACGTGGATGCTCAGAACAAAGACGACGATTCCCGGCTTCTCTTTCAGCTAGATGTAGCTCTGGCGACTACATTCTGGCCAGTGAGCTGTCAGGGGAAGCGACGTGTGCAAAGTCCACTTGGGTCCCTAAAGCGAGGGGCGTGCCCTTCCCCCACCCCTTCCTCCACGCTGCAGCTTGGAATTGTTAGGAATGGTGGAAAAAGGACGCAAGCCATGGGCTTCCCTGGTGGCTCAGTGGTTGAGAGTCCGCCTGCCGATGCATGGGACGCAGGTTCGTGCCCCGGTCCGGGAAGATCCCACATGCCGCGGAGCAGCTGGGCCTGTGAGCCATGGCCACTGAGCCTGAGCGTCCAGAGCCTGTGCTCCGCAATGGGAGAGGCCACAACAGTGAGAGGCCCACGTACCGCAAAAAAAAAAAAAAAAAAAAAGAATGCAAGCCTTGGTTTTCACTCTAGCCCTGGACTACCTACCTACAGCTGTATGTAAGAAAAACTGCCATCTTGGTTAAGCTTCTGTTACTGTAGCCCTTCCTCGCCCTCTCCTCCCTCTCTGTGTCTTCTCTCCTCTCACATCTTTCTCTTCCTTCTCCCTTTCCCTCCTGATCTTCAGATCCCCTCATCTTCCCTTCCTCTCTTCTCTCCAACCCACTGGCCCCTTCCAAACAGCAGGCGTCAGGAGCAGGTGGCCCAGATGGCTCTCTTGCTCCCCAGTTCCTGTGAACCCGGTCCTGTCCTGAGGGTCCTGACCAGCTGGGGGTTTGTTCCAGCCCTGAGGTGTCTCCCACTGTGTCCGGCTCTGTGCTCAGCCTGGCCTGCTCCCGGGAGGGACAGAGACAACCAGGGCACCAGCCCCAGGCAGCCCATCCTATGGCCCAATGCCCAGTACCCAGTTCCAGTCTCATGATTCCACGGTGACCGCTGTGATGCCTAGGACTGGACGCTTGCCTGGGCTGTAGACCATCTGGCTGTGCCCTCTGGCTTCCCCAGAAGGGAAGGCTCTTGATGTTGGGGAAGCCAAAGCCAGCCTGAGCTGGGGGGCTGATCGCTTCTAACTCCTATTCTCCAGCCCCAGGTCTGAACTCTGCACAAGTGGGTGATGGTGGCAGAAGACGAGGGGGTAACATGGGCGCTCTCTCCCCAAGGGCACCCCCAAACCACCAGGACCTCCGCCTCCCAGCCCTGCCTTCTGAGCTCCAGTGCCAGCCTCCTGTCCCTGCTCAGCCCTCGCAGGCAACAGATGGTGCCTTGAAGACAAGCCCTGGGTCCGGGCCGGGCGCGGATGTCAGCTGTGGCAGGGCTCCCCTTTCACCCTCCGGCAGGCGGCTGGGGCAACCCCCGCTCTTCACCTGGCTCAGCCCGGCTTAGCAGAGCTAGCAGGGCTGAGGCCAAAGAAGCCACATGCAGAGCGTTAGTGGCCCTTTGGGAGTGGAGGCCTGGCCTGCGGGAGGAGAGGTGGCCAAGGCCCCAGGTGGGTAGGAGAGCAGAGAGCAGCCAAAACGAGCCTCGCCCACAGCCGGGGATGTGAGTGCGGGGCCTCCGCTGGGCTCAGGTCGCAGGAAGCGGAGGAAGGGCTTCCGTTTGCCTCTGGGCTGCTCCTGGCGATGGTCTGGACACCCAGAAGGCCCCTCCCTGCGCCACCCCTTGGTTCCAGATCCCCACCCGCCAAGCCAAGCTCCTTGATCTGAGCCAGCCCTGGACAAGGGGCAAGGTTGGCAATGACTTCACCTGGCCGCTCCCAGATCGGTTACCGTCAGCGCAATGTCCTGACGATGTGATGTCACGTCAGGATTCTCGAAACACTTTCCATCTGGAGTCAACACCATCCTCGCAGCTGCTCTGAGGGCCGCACCCCACTGCCAGCCACGGGATGGAATCAAGTGTCCTGGTGGAAGCCAAGCTTAGGGCAGGCTTAGGGAGAACAAAGTCAAGGCGGGAGCTGCTGAGGGAACAGGGAGGCCCTTGTGGGGCTCAAGTGCAGAAGCTCTGAGCCCACGGGGAGCAGGGAGAGGCCCACAGAGGTCACAGCTGGGCCAAGAGCCCTGAGTCAGGGGCTCAAGGGGGACATCAGGGACCAAAGAAAGTTAAGTGAATGTAAATGGAGCCTCTCTCTCTGGCTCTGGCTCTCTGTCTCTCCGTCTCTCACAGACACACACCATCCTCTCTGCTTCATACCCCCAAGCCTCTGAGCTTTGTGCACGTTGTTCTCTTGCCAAGAGCGCCCTCCCTCCACCTGGCGAATTTCTTTCCTCCTTCAGAGGGCAGCTCACATGTCACCTCGTCAGTGACGCATCTCCGCACACTGACCCCCTCTGCCCCCCATCACCCGGCAGGTTCGAGACCCCTCCTCTGAGCTCCTCAGACACACTGAGCTCGCCGGGCAGGGCTGGCAGACGGGTTCACAGCCTATCTGCCCACTTCCTCCTCTGACGAGGGGCACCCCGAGGGCACGTCGAGGCAGCCTGGTGGAGCTCAGGCGTGACTTGGGCCTCCATAGACACGCGGTCACCAGGGCCTGCCCTTGGGGAGTTTATGGACAGGCATGAGGACACGCTTGTGAGTCACTCGATTGCCCCATGCTGAGCACACAGCTGGGGCTCAAACAAAGAGTTACCGACTGAATGCATTTACATAGGCCTTTGTCCTACACCCACCCACAACTCACAGGTCTCTCCCTTTCCCTTCAGTGTCTTGGAGTTATTTGGGGATTGGCCTTCAGTGTGGGGAAAAGATGCCGCAAAAGCAGTCCAGTTTTGTTGGGACAAACAAACGAAGTCAAAGCTGCCCAGGTGTTTCCCACACCACAGAAGCCCCGAGGAGAAGAGGGAGGCCTGGGGGCCGAACACCAGAGAACCTCGTGGAAGGCCCGTTCACCACTCACTAGCCACATGGGGCTAAGCCTCAGTCAGAGCCTCAGTTTCCTCCTTGGTCCAATGAGAATATCTGTGGTAATAATATTCCCAGTGTTGTTAAAAGAAACTAATGAGGGAACGTGTGACCAAAAAATGTAACACATTAATGTCACAAACTTTCATTCAGCCCCAGCTCCCACTTTTTTTTAAAATTAATTAATTAATTTATTTATATGCCTACAGGATCTTAGTTCCCTAACCAGCGATTGAACCCACGCCCCCAGCAGTGGAAGCACAGAGTCTTAACCACTGGACTCCCAGGGAAGTTCCCAACTCTCACTTCTTTAATTTCTAGTTCTAGAAAACCGGTGGAGTAGGAATCCATTAATGCCCTAGAGAAGACAACACAGGGAATTTCCTGGCAGTTTAGTGGTTAGGACTCCATGCTTTCACTGCCGAGGGCCCGGGTTCAATCCCTAGTCAGGGAACTAAGATCCTACAAGCTGAGTGGCCAAAAAAAAAAAAAAAGAGAGAGAGAGAGAGAGACTATATAAAGGTAGAAAGACTGATCCATATTAATTATTAAATATTACTAAATATTTATTGATGAGATTATACTTTAGAACGAATTCTCACTCCAAAAGTCTAAAATTTTAAATGTATTAAGGGTGACCCTTACTTAACCAGAATGGCTTGGTTAACTGAACTCCAGCCCCTGGGCTGGTCCAAGCTCTTCTGCCATCCCTGGGGATGAAGGACTGTCGCTGCCATTGTAAACAAAGGGTGGCAGGAGAGGCTGGGTCTCTTCCCAGCTGGCTTTGCGGGGTCCTGGAGCCCAGTGACCTTGACCACGGACCCTATAACCACCTCCCAACTACCCTCCTCCACCCTCCCCCACCAGCTTCCTGAGCCCGGGTTAGGTCTGCTTCAACTGTCCCAACTCACACCCTGATGCAGGACTTAAGAGATGCCAACTTTATGATTTCTAGAACACTTGACATTCTCATCGCATCTAATATTTTTCAACCTGGGACCCCTTACCCTTCTGGACCAGCATTCTCAGCCTCTTTCTCTGCTTCCACTCACGGGAAAGATGACTCCTACAGACGGACACACTCCCTTGGGTTACCTCTGAGCTAAATCCCTAAGATATAATTCCACCCCTCTTTCTCCCACTCTGTGCTGACGCCACATCTCACGTGTATATGTATTATTGCAGTTTACACAGTGTACCTTGGTTATTTATTTCTGTGACAGTGTCCCCTGGGGGTAAGACCTGTTTGACGGGGTGTTTTTAAAATCCCAGCACCCGGCCCAGCATCACACATGCTGTCTGCAGGAAGTGTGTGTGTCCCTGAAGCCTTCTCCTCACCGGCCAAGATAGAACCTGTTTGAGGAAGATGGAAAAAGTGCTCTGTGAGCAGGATTGTGAAATGACAGGGATGACGTGAGGGGCTTTCGAAACCCTGGGAAGGAGCACCCACGTGAACTACAGCCCCTGGCTATTCTTGGCCACAGGCAGTTCAGGTTTTGAGTCAGGACAGCTGCCCAGAGCCTGCAGTCAACCGGGGACATGGCCGTCCTGGCCCGTGCAGGCCTCTGCTGCCCTCTGGTGGCCCCCAGGGCCTCAGCTGAGCAGGGTCTCCAAGGCCTCCAGCTTCTGCTCTCTGGGAGACTTCTCAACTCCAATGGAGAAGACAGAGATGTTTCACTGGACCCCCCCACTTCACAGCTGTCTGGGAAATGCCTCTTTGCAACATGGTGCCAGGCACAGCTAAGAATAGAGCCTTAGGTGTTTTTCAACTCAGAGCTTTGCAGTTTAACTCTTGGTGTGATCTTCAGTGGCCTCCTTCACCTATCGGAGGCAGTTTTCTCATCTGTAAAATGGGAATGATAATACAGATCCTACCTTATGTGGGTTTTGTGCAGAGTAAAGAAAATAATCCATGAAACTCGTTTAGCACAGTACCTGGCACACAGTAAAGACCCAAGGCAGTAACTATTGCTATTATTATAACAGAGAAGCTTGGTGGCTCTCTTGTCTCATTTCTCTACTCTCTGTCATCCCCTTTCTCCATGAGACCTTCTCTCCAGTAGTCTGTCTCCCCCAGCCCACCTCCTGCCTGCTACCATCTCCCAGTGCTGGCAAAGAATCTGCAGCCAAGGAAATAATTAGGATGCCCATGGTGGCCTAGACATCTGCAAGACCAAAATATGATGACAAGTGAAATGCACCAGGCCTGGCTCAGGGCCTCCTGGCTTGGCTGGAGAAACTGAACAGAACTGCCACGCTCCCCCCAGCCCACCCAGGTCCGCCTACTCAGGGAAATAGGGCCAGGTGCCAGTGTTTTGTGCCTTGGATGGTCTGGAAGCCCCAAACCTGGCCAATCTGGGGAGGTGGGGGTGAGGTGCTCGGTGGAAGGAGAATGAAGTCAATTTAGGAAAAGATGAATTTTTCTGCACCACCTCCTCCACTGTTTTCCCTGTTCTTTGTACTTTTCCTCATTAAAAAATTTTAACTTACTGGGCTTCCCTGGTGGGGCAGTGGTTAAGAATCCGCCTGCCAGTGCAGGGGACACGGGTTCGAGCCCTGGTCCAGGAAATCCCACATGCTGCGGAGCAACTAAGCCCGTGAGCCACAACTACTGAACCTGCGTTCTAGAGCCCGTGAGCCACAACTACTGAAGCCCGCACGCCTAGAGCCCGTGCTCTGCAACAAGAGAAACCACCGCAATGAGAAGCCAGCGCACTGCAACGAAGAGTAGCCCCACTCACCACAACTAGAGAAAGCCCACGTGCAGCAACAAAGACCCAACGCAGCCAAAGATAAATAAATAAAATAAATAAATTTATTTAAAAGATTTTTAATGTACTGTGATAATGCCATTAAACATGTTATTGTAGAAATTTTGGAATATACAGGAAAGTACTGAGAAGAAAATCAAAACCACCTATAATACATTCACATATTCGGCAGATATTTGTAAGAAGCGACAAGATCCTGGGAATGGAAAGGTGAATAAGAGACCGCGTCTCAACCCTCCCAGAAATCACGCTTAGGTAAGGCAATCCCATCATCCTGAGACAACCAACTACTGTAAGTCCCCTACATATGAACGAGTTCCATTCCAAGTGCACATTCGTAAGTCCAACAAAGTTAGCCTAGGTACCCAATTAACACAATCGGCTATATAGTACTGTACTGTAATACGTTTATAATACTTTTCACACAAATAATACATTTTAAAAAACCCACAAAAAATAAAGAAAACATTTAAAATCTTACAGTACCTTGAAAAGTACGGTAGTACAGTCCAACAGCTGGCATACCAGGGCTGCATCCAGTGAACAGGCAAGAAAAGTTACTGACTGGAGGAGGGAGAGGAGGTGGGAGATGGTAGAGCTGAAGGATCATCAGCAAGAGGAGATGGAGGACAAGCTGCAATGTCACTCACACCTAACGTGATTGGACAGGCGAACACGTCCGCGTCTTTGAAAGTTCACAACTTGAAGGTTCGTATGTAGGAGACTTACTATACTTATAATAGTCTGATGTGCTTCCTCAAGTCTTTTTCCTAAATATATGTAAATATATATCTAGTTATTTTAAACAACACAGAGATCATACTGTCTATATCTATACATACTATCTATCAAAAAAATTCTGGCATGAATTAATAGCTGTGTAGTCCAACGTATAAGTGTAATATAATCTAACCAATCAGTTTGTCAGTTATTAGCTCCTTTCCAATTTTTTTTTTTTTGGCAATTCTAAATAACACTATGTGAAAAGTTGTTTTAGTTAATTCTTCTGACCTGCTCTATTTCTCTAGGGTATTTTCGTAGGAAAGGAATCATTGGATCAAATGGAATAAATGTTAGAAACAAAAAAAAACAAAGAAACACTGAATTGGTTATAAAGTAATATATGCATTTTGAAAAATAATTGACTAAATACAGAAAAATACAAAGAAGAAAATAATGCTCACCTGTAATTCCATACCTGCAGGTAATCTCTGCTAATATTCTTGAGACGTATTTTTCCAGATTTGTAACTGTATATAAAGGTTTTTAAATCCAGTCTGACAGAATTCATCTGGTAGCTAGAGTAGTACATTTTTCTATGCACATATACATAATATTTTTTCCAGAATAGAATTTTACTGTAAATATTTTGATTCTGTACTGTAATCTTTCGATGATATATTATGAGTTACTTTCCATTTGCATAAATACATTTCTACCACATCATTTTTAACCGCTGCATGGTCGTATACTATGATTTATTATAGTTGTATACTATGATTTATTAAATTAGTCCTCTATTTTTAGACATCTAGGTTATATAAATTTTCTGCTATTAGAAAACATGTGATAAATACTCTTACCTATGCATTTTCATGTGTTTTTAAGATTTTAAAAGACTACTTGTCCCTATAGTTCTCTAGTTATCTGTTTCAAGGGAAAAAAACATACATACTGACTATTCCATGTGGATATTATATTTTTTGAAGTTTTCCTCTATTTCCTGCATTGACTTTATTTCCCTTTGTAAGCCTGTTCTGCTTTTGTTTGCCTTGCTGTTTCTTTCTTATTCATACAGAGCATTTCCTCAATCATTAGCTGATCTTTGGCTGTTCATGTATAAAAGGGTGATATTAAAAAGCTGATTGGGGCTCCCCTGGTGGCGCAGTGGTTGGGAGTCCGCCTACCGATGCAGGGGACACGGGTTCGTGCCCCGGTCCGGGGAAGATCCCACATGCCGCGGAGCGGCTGGGCCCGTGAGCCATGGCCGCTGAGCCTGCGCGTCCTGAGCCTGTGCTCCGCAACGGGAGAGGCCACAGCAGTGAGAGGCCCGCGTACCGCAAAAAAAAAAAAAAGCTGATTGGAAGCTTCCAGGTTAAGAGACCAGGTTGAGCACACACACACAATATTCCTCCTGAACCCCACCACCGTTATAGTAAAGAGATTAAAGGGGGCGGGAGAGAGAGACATCAAAAAGCATAGAAAACAGGAGACAGGACCATGGCAGCCAAACTTTGGAAGTTGGAAAACAGGTGGGTAAGGAGGGATTGATCGAACAGAGCACAGGAGGAGCTGATGCCAGAGGTGGGGAAAGCTAGGAACCACTGCATCTCTGCTATGAGATTTTCAAGAGATCAGGAGATGTCAGCCCCCAGAAACTCTCGGATGGAGGGCTCAGGGGCCTGAACCGAGGAGGATGAGGGGGAAGCTGTGTGAGAGGCAGCTGCTCCTTCCTTCCCTGCCCTGCAACACTGGGCAGCTCCTTTCCCTACTCGTTCAAGCCCGGAAGTGTCTTCTCTGGTCTCAGGCCAGACAGAGGTCACTGGCACAGGCGAGGATGTGAGCTGCAGGAGAGAAAAGAGTGGTTTTGCTGTGTGCTGAGAGCTGAGGCCCCCTGGCTCTCCTTCCCCACCGGCCCCGAGAACAGCCCAGCTAGAACTTTACCTCCAGGCGGGAGATTTGAGAAAACTTCTCCAGGGAATCTGAGATCCCACAAGGAAAGACCTAAAGCCCTTCACACACACACACACACACACACACACACACACACACACAGAACAGTAAACAGCCCAGGAACAGACAATATATGTGTGTGTCAAGAGAGGACTATTACTAATGTTAATATAGTAACATCTTTGGAGAGATGAGAAAAGGTACTGTATCCATCAAATATTCTATCAATAGGAATAGGATGCTTTTTTTTTCAAAGTGCATTAAGAGAATTTTAAAAAGCTTTTAAAGGTGAAAATTGATAGCAGCATTGAAAAACTCAACAGAAAGAAAAAAACTGAGGAAATTTCCCAGAAGTAGAACAAAAAGAGAAAATTGGAGAACCCAGAAGAGGAAGTCCAACTTCCAAATCACTCTGAGTTCCAGAAGGAGAGATCAGGAAAAAACAAAAGGAAGGAACCAATAAAGAAACAAATTAAGAAAATTACTCAGAACTAAAGGATGTACACTTCCAGATTGAAAGGGCTGGTATATACCCAGACAAACAGATTAAAATGGACCTACACCAAGGTATACTGTTGTGACATTTGAGAATATGGGAGAATGAGGGGAGATCTGACAAGCGTCAGAGAGAAAAAACAGAACATGTGAAAAAGGATCAGAACCAGAATGGCTTCTGACTGCTTCATAGCTACCTTAAAAGCAAGAATACATTGAAGCAATTTTACAAGGAAAATTATTTCCAATCTAGATGTTTAAACCTAGAAAAATCTCAGTCAAGTAGGGAGAGGAAAAAAGACATTTTCAGACATGCAAAGTCCCAAAAAATTTACCTAGAATACAGCCTTTCTCCAAAAGCTACTGGAGGATATGCTGGACCACAGCAAGGAAGTCCAGAAGGAAGGAGGCAGGAAACCAGGCAGGAAGAGGAAGGCATCCAGGGAAAGGAGAGCGGGGAGGGAGCTGGGCACTTGATGTGGAGGGTGATGGGCACCAACGGGCACAGTGAAGGCTGCCATCCCCAAGGTGCCTGCTTCCTTACACCATCTGACGACAGAAAGATGCCCAGGGAGTCTGGCCCAGGCTCTGCTGCTCATCAGGACTTGGCTGATGAAGTAAGGTCCTGTTCTCCACTCCAGGAGGGAGGTTCAGCTTCGCCCCACACGTGTTCTGCTCTGACCTGCTCCTGAGAGCGGGGGATGTGAGCGGCTGTCCTCTGACCGCATCTCGGCTGGAGATCCAGCCTGGTCCACACGAAGGCCCAGCCAAATCCCCCGCTCTGTGGTGGCCCTGATCTTTCAAGGTCCACTCGTGACCTCACCCAGTGACTTCTGCAAAGGGTCTCTGGGAAATTCCCAGGGAGGCTGAAGACAGACTTTGTTCAGCTTCTCCTCTCCTAGGAGCTTGTGTCCAATGGTGCAAACTGCCCTTTCCTCACACAGAGAGCTTTGAGCTTGTCACTCCGCGATTCATAACTAAATAATACGCTGCTTAGATAGGAAGAGATTTACTGGGGATAAAACTATAGAGAAAGCAAGAGGATGATCAAGACAAAGGTCCAGATAGTGTTACAGGGTGAGGGGATGAGATGCCACACCAAGGGGACCAGGGGTCTCTCAGGTACCGGGTAATGTTCTATCCTTCTACCTGCTGCTGGGTCCCTGGTGGACTGGTGGTGCATCTTATTGTCACTCTTTTTTTTTTGGGGGGGGGCGCTGAGCGGCTTGCGGAATCTCAGTTCCCCAACCAGAAATTGAACCCAGGCCATGGCAGTGAGAGCCTGGAATCCTAACCACAAGGCCACCAGGGAACTCTTGTCACTCTTGAAACTGTACCTATACATTTTATGCTCTCCTCTGTGTATATGACATGTCACAATTTTACCAATTTAAAGCCGGCTGGAAGCTCTGTGTAGGGCAGCAGAGCTTGTAGACTCCACACTTCATTCCAGGGTTATTCAGCAGGACTCAGCCACTTCCTTCATTAATTTAATCGTCCCGTTTTCAAGTTCCTGCCTCGCCCCTGCCTCTGCTGTGCCCGGTGTCCTCAAGTCCAGTATGCCTTGGCTCAGTTTCTCCAGAGAAGAAATGCCTTGCCTTCTGCTGGCGTCAGTACAGGGGTCTGCAGGATCAAATACAGACTCTTAGCCAATCCACTTGTATTCAGCCCTACCCCTGACCCAACCCTACTTTTCACATTTAGAAAACCCAGGGCCCCTGATCCCTGAACTAGTCAGCAGCTCTATGGAGTGAACCAGCTTGCTTTTTTTTTTAATTGACGTATAATTGACATATGATATTGTGTAAGTTTAAGGTGCACAAACGTCAAGGTGATACACCTGTATTGCAATATGGTTACCTCCTGCGGTGTTCGCTAACATCTCTAGTACCTTACAAACGTATATTCCTTTTCTGTGGTGGAAACAACTATGATCTGGTGTCCTAGCAACTCTGAAGTGTATAATACGGTGTTGTTGACTCTAATCACTACTCTGTGCAATAGAATTCATCTGTTCTTCCTCTGAAGGCAGTGGGGTGTTTGCATTCCCCCATCACCGCGTTTTGTTTCATCCGTCAACACCGCATCTTCTGAATCTGTTGACATCTCTCACCTATGTTGTCTTTGCCTGTCTTCTCTTTGGCCGGCTGCTCAGCCTCCCCCAACCTCATGGCAACAGAGTTCCCAGGCTCATCCTCGCACTCTCCTGTTTGTCTAGAACTGTTCCCGAGGTAAGCCCGTCTCTCCCAAGGTATTCATCTGTCCCCGTGGGCACCTGCTACAAGCTGAGTCCATCAGATTCTCCTTCCAAGAATTTGGAATACTGACCTGAGTGGCAAAGACTGGGGCTCCTTGGAAGTAACTGTATTTTAGCAGCTCTCTAGAGCAAGCAGTATTGTCTCAAAGTATTGTCTCAGGCCAGAGGAGGTCTGTCCATTGTTCTCAGGCCTCAACAAGGTAAGCACAGACATTGAGTAAGCGTTGAAAAACTTTTATGGCAATTTAACAAAGTAACTTTATGTTTGTTAAACCCAAGAATTTAAAACAGGGTTAGGGGGCTTCCCTGGTGGCGCAGTGGTTGAGAGTCCGCCTGCCGATGCAGGGGACACAGGTTCGTGTCCCGGTCCAGGAGGATCCCACATGCCGCGGGGCAGCTGGGCCCGTGAGTTATGGCCCCTGGGCCTGCGCGTCCGGAGCCTGTGCTCCGCAACGGGAGAGGCCACAACAGTGAGAGGCCCGCGTATAGCAAAAAATAAATTAAAAAAATAAAAAGGGGTTAGTATTATGTATATCTTTGAAAATTTCATTTTTCTAGTCATTTGCTTTTATTGCTTTTTTCAAAAGCATTGGAATGTGATGTTTGGAATTTTGAAAAACCTGATCCTTCAACCACAGAGAGTTTGAGCAACTCTTTTCTAAATGGAAAGTTTGCAAACCCATTGCTAGCCATCCTGGATCTGGCTTTATCTGGCCCTGCCTGAGGTCAAGTGCTCCAGCTCTGCCCAGAAGCCGTGAACCACTCCCAGTCTTACCAGTAAATTACCTATCAACTTAAGCTAACCAGAGGCAATTCTGATATTTGCTGCAAAAAGAGATTGTAATTAGTACAATCATTATCCCACTCTGCAGATATGAAAAACAAGGCTCAGAGATGTTAAATAACTCACCCACAGGCCCCAAACTAGTAGCTAGCAGGAGCTAGGATTCCAACTGAAGTCAGCCTGCTTCCAAGACTCAGCTTTTCCACTGCTGCCCTGAAACTTTGAAAGAGCCACACGGAGTCAGATACATTTGGTATTGGTGAGAGATGGGGAAGCAGGAGTCCTATATATCATTGGTGAAAATGTCGGCTGGTTAAAAGATAAAAAATTTTGGAAGGGAATCCTGACAACCCCTAGGAGAATTTTAAATGCCCATACTCTTTAATTTTTGAAGGAATTTATCCTACATACATACTTGCACATGTGTGCAAAGGCGCCTGATCTAGGATAATCATTACAGGTTTGTTTTTCTAGCACAAAATTGGAAACAACCAATTTAATAGAGAACCAGTTAAAATAAATTATTGTACATTCATACAATAAAGTAATGTGGCCATTAAATACAATAAGGCAACTATATTTGTACTGAGATCGAACAATCACCAAGTAATATTAAGTAGAAACAAACAAGTACTATACAGAACAGTATATATAGAATACACTCATTTTGTTAAAAAAAAATAGAGAGAGAGAGAGGCAGGGGACATATACATGTTCCCACATGCACTAAAAATTTCTGAAATGATACATAAGGAACTGGTAATAAGTTTTGACTTTGGGAAGGTGACCCAGGAGACTGGGTTTGGGGTGGGACTGAGACTTACATTTCCACATACATCCTTCTCTACCTTTAAAATTTTTTAAAACTAAATTCTTTGAGCTGTTAGCTCTGTGACTTGGGTTCATTCCAGGGGTCCCTGTCTCTGGGAGCAGTGGCCAGGATATACTTCACTCCCCGTTGAGTTGGCACCTTCTGGGGTCAGGACATCTGCTCCCTGGGTTGGCCCAGGGCTCTCAGGTACCCCAAGCTCTGAAAGGGCAACGGCCTATCTGGACAGGCAATGGTTCTGCGTGGGAGTGCAGGGTGGCCTGAGACAAAATGCTTTCGGCAATTCTTTCCCCTGGCAGCTCTTTTCCCTGGTTTTTATGTAAATGGTAAGGCAAACATCAACTTAGACGTGGAACATTTGGATACAACATGATTTAGGGAGCAGCTATTATTTTTACCTTTTTACCACCCATATCAATTCATCCTTCTGGAATTTGTACGTTAACTTCCCTCTGGGATCAACCTCCTCTCCCATGGAATTTCTGGGGTCATGGACCCCACGCTTAAGCAGGGAATGAGCAGCACAGCCCAAGCTGGGACAGTCAGAGCCCTGAATTCCCCAGCTCTGGGATTAGTTCAGGCAAAAAAAGAAACATGACCCAATGCAAGCAGTGGTGATTCTGCCGAGATTCCTGGGCAAGAAACACACACTCTTCCTACCTGCACCAAGGGAGCAGGGCTCAAGCTGAGGCTGCCATCTTGCCCTCCTGGGCCCAAAACTTGTTTCAGGGCTTCCCTGGTGGTGCAGTGGTTGAGAGTCTGCCTGCCGATGCAGGGGACACGGGTTCATGCCCCGGTCCGGGAAGATCCCGCATGCCACGGAGCGGCTGGGCACGTGAGCCATGGCTGCTGAGCCTGCGTGTCCGGAGCCTGTGCTCCTCAACGGGAGAGGATACGACAGTGAGTGGCCCGCGTACCGCAAAAACAAACAAAAAAACAAACAAACAAACTTGTTTCACACCCAGTGTACTCCTTAGCAAACGGGACCACCAACCACGCAGATGCTAAAACCACAAACCTGGGGGAATCATCTAACCTCGTCCCTCAGCTCCACAATGCTCTACACATAACTCATCAGTAAGACCTGTTACTTTTACTTCCAAAACATATCTTGAATTTATTCACCTTCTCCATCTTCACTCTCATGGCCTGTGATGGTCATCAGTGTGGTCCAGCTTTTCTCCTCCTGGGGATATGGGAGGATGGCACTTTCCCACCCCATTTGAAGTTAGGCATGCCTGTATCACTTACTTAGCCAATAACATGGAAAGGATGAGGCATCTGTCACTTCTGGTGGGGAATTTTAAGAGCCAGTACACTTCCCTTCCTCCTGCCATGGGGATTATGGAAATTGTGTTGAGATGGGGACCCTGTCAACCTGAGTCCCTGAGTCATAAATACGAGCAGAGCCCATCTGCTGACTCGCAAAAAACCTGAAAATAAATATTTGTTCTGTTAAGCCATTGAGGTTAGGATCTGTTTGTTACTGCAGTGCAACCTAGCCCATCCTGTCTGATGTACTATCTCGTCCAAGTCACCCAAACTCCTGCCGTAGCCTCCTACTCTACCCTTCTCTCCTTCCACACAGCAGAGTAACCTCTTTACGACTTAAGTCAGATCCCATCACACCTTCCTTCAAACCTTTTGGCAGCTGCCCATTGTACTTGGAAGAAAATCCGCACTCCTTCCTATAGCCACAGGATTTGATCCCTGCCTGTCTCTCTGACCCGGTCTCCCACCCTGTCTTCCTCATTCATTACATCCAGTCCCCCTCGACTCCTTGCTGTCTCTAAGGCAGGGAGCCCTATCCTGCCCCAGAGCTTTCACAGATTGCCGTTCCCTCTGCCTGGAATCCTTTCCCACACTATTCACATAGCTGACTCCTTCTCATCCTTCAAGCCTCAGCTTAAATGACACATCCTCAGGGAGGCTTCTACCCTGTTTGTTCATTTCCTTGTTAGCTTTTACCAAAAGTTGGAATTACATTTGTTTTTCACATGTATTTACTTGTTTATTCACTAAGTTGTAAGCTCTATGGGGGCCGTGTCAGCTCTCAATACATATTTGTTGAGCAGAGGAATGAGTGAGAAGGAATTGCAAAGGCTAATGCATAAGCCAATCTAAGGCTGTGGTGGTCATGGGGCTAGTAAATACTAGGCTGACCAATTCAGCCTGCCCTACAGGGTGGCTTCTTTCAGGTGACAGGGGCCAAACCTCGCAAGTTCTTCTATTCCCCTCAGGAGCTAAAGTGCCTCTGAGATACTGGGGCTTCTTCAGAGGGCCCAGCTTGGGCTCTGTCTTCCCTGTCAGCTATGACAGCTCACCCAGTGACAGCCCAGCCTGGGGCAGGTCCAGCTGGGGCTGAGGAGCGGGCAGCCAGTCCCAGCAGGGAAGCAGCCAGCTGCTGCCATCACAGAGAGCATTGGCCTGGCCAGCTCTCTAGAAATTGCCAAGGTCAAGGTTGGGTGCTTCCATCCCCTAGAGATGGAGAAATCTGGGGACAGGTCAGTCCAGTCCAGTATTTCCTTCCACCCCACTACTGGGATCACTGACCCTGGTCTGGAGCTCCCCGATTTCCAGCCACCCAACCCATAGGCCCCTCCATGCATCACTGCTTTCAAAGGACCCTCAGGCCTCCAAACCCCTCTCCTCCCAACGCACTTCTGAGTTGGACAGGGCGGGCCTTATCCTGTGTCAAAGACAAGGACACTGTGGCTCAGGAGGTCAAGGGTCTCTTCCCACTCAGCATGTGAGTTGACCAATGAACTGGATGCCAACATAGAGCCCCATCCCAGAGTCAGTGCCTTATCCCAGTGGAACCTTCCTCACGAGCGACATGCTTGGTAGGGTCCATAGCCTCTGCCCTAGCATTGATCACATCTAAGTGTCACTTGCTCTCGGGGACCCTTTGCCCTGTGAACTCTGATCTCGTTCCCTGGTGTTGGGAGCAATTTAGCCTCTTCAGTTGCTGCCTCGGCTGATTTCCCTGGAACCCAGCTCCTTTCTGCCTGAATCCATGGTGGTCATTTTCACGTCGGGCCTTGGATACGCTCCCTGCTGGTCCAGCTCACTCACCAGACCTCACAGATGGCCTGACCAAGCAAACCACTGTCCTCACACCCACAGAACACCCCTCATCCTCCAACAAGGAAGGCTGAGGCCCTGGGGGGTCCAGCCACAAGCTTCATCAGCCACTTGTCGCAAGCAGGGCTCCAGATTCCCTTCTCTTAGAGGTTCCCACAGGCCTGGGAGGAAGGAACGGGGAGGTACCGCAGGGAGATCAGAAGGCTGGTCTGGAGCAGATGCAGGCAGGGGAGACCAGAAGGCTGGTCTGGAGCAGATATAGGCAGGGAGACCAGAAGGACGGTCTGGAGCAGATGCAGGCAGGGGAGCTGCCCGAGGAACCTGGGCAAGGCCGGGGACGGGGGAGGGTGGGGAGGAGCCCACAGAGGGGCTGGCTCTTCCCTTTGAATAGGGCAGGACAAGGTGGGCACCTGGTAGAGTTCTGCTAATCAGATTACAGCAGGCAGAGGAGACTCAGGAAGTAGGAGAGAATGAAAGCTGGGATTTTTTTTTTTTTTTTTTTTTTTTGCGAAATACAACATTTGTTTTTAAAGGACATTCAATAGGTCCAAGTGAAAGCTGGCAGAATGTCCTTTGGAACCTGAACAACCTGTACCTGTGAGCACACCAGGGTACCCTGTGCAGAGGCCCAGCAAGTGCACTGCACAACCCTAGGGCCCCCTTCACATGGCACGGATGATGAACCTGAATACTTACTACAGTCCTCTGGCAGGTGGCAGGCAGGTGTCTTAAGGAAGGAAAGAAGGCGGTCTTTTCTGATCCTCTAGGGCTAGTGGCAGGGCTTCAAGTAAGTACTTCCAGGAGGCTTGAAATGAACTTCTCCTCTTCAGAAGTTAAAATCTCTCTAGTGTAAACATGCCTACTCTACTCATTTGCATGACAGCCCTTTCTTCCTGGAGTATGCAAAGGTGGCAATTAATTAGCATCCATTCTTAATTACAGAGGCCCAAATTCAGGAAGACAGATTTTTTCTTACATGCTTTGAGGGCATGGGGGTCGAGTAGGGAGCGTATTCAACAACTTTGTGCCGTCAATAGCTCCAGTAATTCCTAGGCCTTATTTTAGGCAATACTTGAATTTGGGAATTATATGACAATTCACAGTTTGCATGCCTTCACATGGAGAGTGTTCACAAACTTTTCTGGAGTTGTTTTCTTAATTTATTTGTGTATTTATTTATTTTTGGCTGCCTTGGGTCTTCGTTGCTGCGTGCGCCTTTCTCTAGTTGTGTCAAGCGGGGGCTCCTGTTCGTTGCGGTGCGCTGGCTTCTCATTGCAGTGGCTTCTCTTGTTGCGGAGCACGGGCTCTAGAGCGCAGGCTCAGTAGTTGTGGTGCACGGGCATAACTGCTCCACGGCATGTGGCATCTTCCCGGACCAGGGCTCGAACTTGTGTCCCCTGCATTGGCAGGCGGATTCTTAACCACTTCTCCACTGGGGAAGTCCCTGGAGTTATTTTCTTCACTGGCTGCCCTCAGGAATCTTTATTCCCAATGTCCACACATTCTAAACCAGCATCCCTATTTCTCCAATTTAATGGAGCATTGACTACTCAGACCCAATTCACATTTAACACCACAGGTCATTAACAGACACGCTCTAAAAAGAGTGTTCTCAGAGTCATGAATACACTTGTGTGCTCTGAGAATCACCAAAAGAAGACCTAGCAGGCAATGTTTCCCCAACAAAGATAAGGGTCTCCAATGACCTGAAGAGATGCTTTCCACATAGACCAGACATCAAAGCATTAAATGAAGGCATGACCAAGGAAGAATTGTGGGCAGAGGCCAGTTGTCTACAGGCTGTCACCGGGGAGCCCTGTGTCACCAACCACAGTGACCATCCACTTATTTCCTGAGCAACAGTTTCTGATCGACATGAAGACCTCTCTCTGGATATTTCATGAAGATAACATTTGGCAAGTAAATAGCAAATAGGATTGTTTGCTTTCTTTATACTATGTAAGAGGGAACATCCCCCCGGTGACCCAGCCCTCAGTGGCAGCTCCCCAAGGGCTTGTCCATTGGGAAGTCCAATGTTGACCCCAATGTGTCACCTCACCACCTGGGCTGGAAGCTGGTTCCCACAGTCCCCTTCCTCATGTGCTTCCAGGTTAGACTTTGTCAATGAGGGAATCTTGCCCTGGACTTAGAATGCAGGACTGAAGCAGAAGCCATTTTTCTCAGAGGCTTGGTCAGATGCAAGTGCATCACAGAACTTCAGGAGCTCCCACTTCCTGCCACTTTCTCCCCTCACACTCCAGGGCTGCAAGCTGAGGTCCCCAAGACGCAGAACGGCTTCTGTTTTCCCAATGGCCTGACTGATGCCATGGCCCTCAAGATCTCTCTGCTCTCTGGCTCAACGATCAGCTTCACGCGGGCCCTCTCCTGACTCCCTTCCCACCCCTGCTCAGCACTGACCCACGCAGAGAGCTCAGAGTCCTTCCTCAAGTTCCCAGGGCCTCTGTGTGTGCAGCGAGCCTCGCAGGACGCTTAGAGTTTACTTCACATCAGCACCAATGGTATGATGAAATGTCAGACACCATGATTCTTATAAGTTGCTCCATCTCTTTTTTCCACCCTTATGCAGTTTCAGGCCTGCTTCGTGAGCCCTGTTAAAACAGAAGTCACCAACTCTAGGTTGTAAGCTTCAACAGACTGAAGAGCTGCCAGACACCTTGAAGCTTCCACCTTTCCTTTCTCCAGCCTCTATCAATAGAAAGGATGAGTATACAGCGTGATTTTCCCACCGCCCCAGCCTCATCCTCCCTTAGAAGGAAAATGTTGCTATACTTCCTATTCCTTTCATTCATTTTCTCCTACTGCACTAGAGTTCGTCCTCAAAATTGGATATTACTGACTCTGAAAGATTATATTTTAGGTTGGTGTGTGTATTTGCTATAATTGCTGTGTAACAAATTACCCCAAAACTTAGCTGCTTAAAACTTTTATTATCTCACCGTTTCTGTGGGTCAGGAGTTAGGAGTGGCTTAGTTGGATGGTTCTGCCTCATGGATTCCCAGGAGGTGGCAGATAAAATGTCAGTCAGGACCCCAGTCACCTGAGAGCTTGCCTGGAGCCAGAGGGTCTGCTTCCAAGATGGCACCCGCACAAAGCTGTTGGCAGGAGGCTTCAGATCTTCAACATATGGCCTTTTCATAAGGCTGCTTGAGTGTCTTCATGGGCATGTCAGCTAACTTTCCCCAGAGCGAGTGATCCAAGAGATAGAGCTTTCACGATCTAGTCTCAAAAGTCACCAACCATCAGTTCCTCCATATTCTGTTCATTAGAAATGAGTTACTAAGTCAGCCCACACTCAAAGGGAAGGGAATTAAGCTTCACTTTTTTTTTAACATCTTTATTGGAGTATAATTGCTTCACAATGGTGTATTAGTTTCTGCTTTATAACAAAGTGAATCAGTTATACATATACATATGTTCCCATATCTCCTCCCTCTTGTGTCTCCCTCCCTCCCACCCTCCCTATCCCACCCCTCTAGGTGGTCACAAAGCACCAAGCTGATCTCTCTGTGCTATGCAGCTTCCTCCCACTAGCTATCTATTTTACATTTGGTAGCGTATATATGTCTAAGCTTCACTTTTTAAAGAGCAGAATTTCAAGGAATTTGTGGGCATATCTTAAAACCACCAAAGTGTGAAAAGAATACAAGCATAAGGCGTTAAAATACCTATGTTCTAATTTTACATCTAAATGCTAAAGGACTTGGACACGTCCCTTCATCTCTCTAGATCTAGTTCCCCAAAATGAGAAGACTGACTTCAATGACCACTAAGGTTTTGTCTCCGGTTAGTCCGTGTCTCAGTGCTCCAGCGCTCAAGACCCTAGGCCTTGAACCCAGACCTCAGGCAACCTCCTCCTCCCCTGCCCCGCCTCTCTCTTGCTGCAAGCTCTTGGCCCCAGGTGGAGCCTCCACTCATCGGCACCCAGTCCGAGTTCATCAGCATTTCTGGGTGGTACCCAGGCATCAGTAGGTTTCACGGCTCCCCAGTGGTTCCAGCGTGCCGCCATGATTAAGGAGCACCCCTCTAGCTCTCAGTGGGAACCCCTACATAGGTATCTTTTCAACAAATCAAATAACATTGCATGTGACAAATCACTGATTTGTCTTTTTCCTTTGGTGTAGATGTACTTTGAGAGATCTTACACTGCCCAGAGTACAGGTATTCAATGTGCGGTTAATTACTCTTGGGGTCTGATTTTTCTAAGAGAACATTTTGCTCCATGTTACCTCAGAGAACTACTTACAAAAGTTGAGAAAATTAAAGAAGTTTTGTTCAGGGCCAGGATAGAACTTCTTATAGAAGTTTTCCCTGCTCAGTGTTTCTCATTGTGGTACTGCTTCTGTGGGAAAATTGATCCAATTTTTATCTTTTTGACTTACACCACCTTTTCCTAGAATATAAACTGCTATAAGTTTAAACAATGCCTGCCTTTTTTTTTTTTTTTTGCTTGTGTATGTGCACGTGTGAGAAAAGTCAACATTCTCCAAGACGGCAGAGCCCGGCGCTGGGCTTTTCTGACCCTGAATTAGTATCTTTCCCACGTGTGCTCCACCTCAGTTAGTCACTGGGCCAGCTTGCCCAGGCCTGAGGGGTTCCCTGGGATGCAGGACTTTCAGTGTGAAAACTGAGAAAGTTCCAGAAAACTAAGACAGTCGGCCCCCCTACAAGTGTTGGGGTCTTTAAGCACTGTCTCTATCTTTTAATCGTTCTAGAAGTTTCTCATGGACAGGATGTTTTACAGCCTCCTGAGCATGGTGAATGCCCGCTGACTGCCTGAACACCTAGTGGAGAAGGAATCAGAGCTGCCGTGTTAAGTGGCAGGGCAGGGGCAGGGGCTTCGCTCACAGAAACAGGGGTATCAAAAGCACCTCTCTGCACCGTGAGGCTCTTAGATGTCAGCTGGCAGATCCCAAGGCCTAGGAAATGGAGCGAGCTGACTTCTATCAGCCATCTCCAAATACCTGGGTGCCTATCATGGAGGAAAGGAGCGTGACCTGTTGTCTGTCCGAGACCACTGAATGACACCCCTGGGTGCACATGGGAAACACAGAGGGGACTCAGCAACCTGCCTCCCAGAGATTCTGATTGCCTTGGTCTGGGGTGGGACCCAGATTTGCACACACATGTACATTTCTTGACCTTTCCCCTTTCTGGGCAGGAAATTTCTCCCCTGGCTATAAAAAAATTTGTGTCTTCTAAACTTCTCTACTTCTCTCTCTGAGGTTACCTTGAGCAAAAATGACCTCGATAAATCAGACCCTTCTGCTGTATCAGTGGCAATCAGGTTATAGATTCTCTTCCTAGGAGGTTCTAACACAAAAAGTTCAAACCACTCTTAATATCCTGGGATAAACCATAATGGAAAAGAGTATTTAAAAAATATATTTTAAAATATTTTTTTAAAAAAAGAACGTCTCTATGCGTATAACTGAGTCACTGTGCTGTACAGCAGAGATGGGCACAGCACCATAAATCAGCTCTCCTTCAATTAAACAAAATATATTTTTTAAAAAGTTCACACCACTCTTCACCATCTGTGAATACATTGTCCGGGTCACGGATGTGGAAGCGTGTCCTGGATTCCCCTGCCCTCCCAGCTCTCTCCTGGGCTTCTCCTCACCTGGAGCCCCAGCGTCAGGAGGTTTGCTTGGCCCCCGGCCTCCTGGTCCCATTCCCCCCCTTGTTTCTGTCATTTCTGGGATGCAAGAATTTCCCACACACACACCTAAGCCGAAGTGGAGGCTCCTGCGCTATCCTTGTGGACCTACCTCACCTGGCAAGCCCATTAGACAGCGATGAATCCTGGCCAGGCTGGGCCGATCACTCTCTCTCTCTCTCTCTCTCTCTCTCTCTCGCTCTCAAATCTAGGGCTCAGCCCCAGGGCCTCTGGTCAGATGTATCTGGAAGGTTACAAATCTCAAGACCTGTGGTTGCCATGTAGGGAAAGACCATTTGAGGCCACGAGCAACAATGGTCCAACTGGGACACCAAGTCTGCGGATGAATAACCAAGACAGGTGACCAGGCAGCCCGGGTGCGGGGGGCTGAGACAGTGACTTAGTGCCCACTCTGTTCCACAAGGTTCCCGGTGCCTGTTCTCATCCTCCCGCTACCCTCAGGTCCTGTGGGATCCTTGCCCTAATTTCCTCTTTAGCTGAGCCAGCTTCACAGATGTCTGTCGCTTGCCACCCCACAACCCCTGGGAGAGTCACCGACGTCCACTGCCCCCCACAGGTCCCTTCTTGGAACATAAATCTGGGCCTTTCCTGCTCCAACAAGATCCCCTGAGCCCGTTATTTTCTGGCTCGCTTTCAACTCCGAAGAGGGCCTGCACCCCGTTCCCCGTGGGTCTGCTCCCCGGGAGTTAGAGGAGAGGCGGCCTCCTAGCTGTGGCTTCTGCACAGCCCGGGGTCCTCGCCCACATCTCCGCTTCCTGGAGCTCAGGCCTCGCCCCCCTCATCCTCCTCCCCCAGAGACATTTTAGAGCACATTTCGGTGGAACACTTGAAAAGAGTAAACAGTGGTTTCCGCGCATTCCTGTCAGGCTTTGTTTCTCGAGACTGAAGAGTCTTGAATCCAAGGGCTGCCCACTCCCCACGCAGCATTCCCTGACTCTGGCCTGAACCTTTGCAGGTGGGCTGAGGACTGCTCAGGTCGCCCATTATTAGGCTTTCAGCGCCCACATCCATCATCCCTCTCAAACCCTCTCTGGCCCTGGAGTGAGAATCCAAGTCCAGCAACAGGGAAGGGCACTCAGCACTCAGGCCCGGGCAGCCCTGACCACTGCACCGCCCTGCCTCGTCCTGGCCGCAGCCCCAGATGGCCCCCCTGGACCTCATCCTCAGCAATGCCTCGGCTTTGTCCCAACCCTGTTAGGGCCCAGGGACCTGGCTTCTCCTCTTCTGGGATGTGGTGTGGGCCTCAGGGGAGACGGAGAACAATGCTGGGCCCTTATCAACAGCTAATCCCATCCTGGCTGGCTCCTGGACTTCCCTTCTCAGAAATGCCAACTCTTATTTTAACACATGGCGTGTTCCCTTCTGAGTCACCTCAGCCCTAATTGTGTGCGGCCAGAGCAGTGACAGTCCCTCCCTAACGCACACCTCGGCCAAGCTCTTCTGCTAGAGCACAGAGCAAACACCTTCGAGTCCGTCCGGAACGGGCCTGGCTTCCTTCTGCTGTCACGAGCTCCTGGAGCCACACAATGCAGGAGCTGGAAGAGACCCTAGAAATCACCAGATCCCACCCCCTCATTTACAGCTAAGTTAACCAAAGCCCAGAGAGGGCAGGACTCTACTCAAGGTCACACAGCAAGGTCAGGATTCCTGGTCCAGACCCTTGCTTTCTATGTATGTTACTTCTCAGAGGACATGACGTGGGGAGAGAAAAACTGGGGGGAGTTTGTGGCTGTTCAAGTTTGTTCCTATTTAGGTTTCCATCCTGCACTTGCCCAGAAGGGGTGCTTGTCCCACCTCAGGGGTCAGCACTGGGGCTTCACTCAGCAGCAGGAAGTCTCAGGCACCCCAAGTATCAGAAAGGACTTTGACAAGAAGGGGGCGTATCAGGAACCCCCATGAATCAGAACGTCCAAGCATCCTGACTGTGGTACTTAACAGGAGAAAGTGCTAAGTGGCCGGGTAAACAGCTAATAATACAAGAGTTGGTGTCATGGGGAAGTCCACGCACCAGCCCTTTGCAGGCACATCCACAGCCCTGGCAAATGAGAGCAGGTCCAGGACGACCTCCCAGAGGCCCTGCCGGTGCTTTACCATCACTGATCCCGTTCTGTTCTGAGACTCAGTGAGAAGGAGTTCTATCAAAGCCAAAAGGGATTGGGGGTTAACACCCAGTTACCTTGCATTCAGCCCTGCACCCCCTTTTAACGCATCAGCATGTGGGCTCTGGAGGCGCTCTGCCCGGGTTCAGATCCTGGATCCACCAGCGACTAGCTGTGCATGAAAGAGAAAAGGACCCTGGTCAAGTCTGTCACCCTCTCCCTAAAGTGTGTATAGTAATAGACCCTTCCTCCCAGGGTAGGTTTAAGCATTAAAGCATTTGGATCACTGCCTGGCATGTGATCGCTTAGCTATCATCATCATTATTATTATTTTAAGCCTCAGCAGATATGATCTCTTTGCTTTAGCCCCCTTACGTGTGTCACCCAAGGGCCAGTATTGTGAAAGCAAGAAATGTAAGTCCTGGGAGATCTCTCTGGCGGTCCTATGGGTAAGACTCCACGATTCCACCGCAGACGGCACGGGTTCGATCCCTGCTTGGGGTACTAAAATCCTGCTGCGTGCAGCTCTGGGGATGTCTGTGAAACATAGGAACATAAACCAGAAGCTCTAGTCAGAACATTCCAAAACTGGAATAGAGGATTTGGTCAGTCTGATGTGTGTTCTACAATTCAGCTAAAACCTCTAAGGAACATTTACGTGTGTCTTGCTCAATATGTGCCCCAATACTTCCCTTCTTTCTACTTCTGTGTTGTGATAAACGTAGAGGTTTTTCTCTGACAGGTGAAAAGACCGAAGACCAAAGAGTTTGGGCTCTGGCCTGGGGGAGGTTTCAAATTTTGGATAATCAGAAACCTGACACATTTTGCAATACCCTTTTTTTTTTAACTGCAGTATAGTTGATTTACAATGTTGTGTTAATTTCTGCTTGCCAGAAAGGTGATTCAGTTATACACATATATACATTTTTTAATATTCTTTTCCATTACGGTTTATCACAGGACAGTGAATATAGTTCCCTGTGCTGTAGAGTAGGACCTTGCTGTTTATCCATTCTATCTATAATAGTTTGTGTAATGCCTTTCTAAAAGCATTTTTTACCTATGTATATTTCATTACAAACTTGTTTTTAATTTTTTTATTTTTCATTCTGAAATAATTTTAGACGTAAGAAACATTGCAAAAACAGTAGAAAAAATTTTCTGAGTCCGCTTCACCTAGCTTTCCCAAATGGTAACATCTTCTATAACCTCAGCATAATTATCAAGACCAGGATATGAACACTGATACGACACTACTAACTTATCTCCAGACGTTATTCCAACTTTGTCAATTGCCCCACTGGGATTCTGCCCAGGATCCAATACAGCCTCACACACAGCAGTGAGTGGTCATGTCCCCTCCATCTCCTCCAGTCGGGAACAGTTCCCTCAAGCTTTGTCTTTCCTGAGCATAACACTTTGGAAGAGCAGTGGCCAGTTGTTTTGTAGAATGTTCCTCACTCTGGGCGTGCCAGGTGCTTTCCCATGATTAGACTGAGGTTCCGCATTTTGGGCACAACCACCACAGAGGAGATGTTGTGTCCTTCTCAGCACATCACACCAGGAGCCACGTGAAGCTGATACGTCTCATTCCTGCTAATAGGAACTTTCACCCCTTGGATATGGTGGTGCCTATCAGATTTATCCACTGGAAATTTCCTCTCCTTCCCTTTGTAATTTATAAGTATTTTGTGGGGACATATCTTGAGACTATGAATGTAAGTCTGGTTTCTCATCATAATTTCCCCCACTAATTTTAGCATTCATCGATGATTCTTTGTTATTTTTAGTTTTTAGTTTTTTATTGAAGTATAGTTGATTTACAATGTTGTGTTAGTTTCAGGTGTACAGCACAGTGAAAATATATATGTATGTATATATATATATATATTCTTTTTCAGCTTCTTTTCCCTTATAGGTTATTACAAAATATTGAATATAGTTTCCTATGCTATACAGTAGGTCCTTGTTGGTTATCTATTTTATATATAGAAGTGCGAACATGTTAATCCCATCCTCCTAAATGATCCCTCCCCCGCTTCCCCTTCAGTCATCATAAGTCTGTTTTCTATGTCTGTGGGTCTGTTCGTCAACGATTCCCGTCTGCAACAGTTACTGTGTTGTCGGCCAAATGGTGATGTCCTATCTCCATCATTCCTTCTGCGTTTATTCATTGGAACTCTTTTGTAAGGAAGAGCTTTCTCTTCTTCTTCATTTATTTATTTATGCAATTATTTGTATCGATGTGGAGTCATGGATATTTGCTTTATTCTAGGAGTTATAATATATTACTATCATGATTTCGTTACTAAAATCGTCTCCAATTTGGCCATTGGGAGTCCCTTCAGTGTGGCCCCTATGTCCTTTAGTCATAGCCTCATCATTTCTGAGCACTTTTTCTAGCACAGCAAAATCTTCCAAGGTCATTTTTATTTTCCCTGCTCCAGCCCTAGAATCAGCCATTTCTTCAAGGAGCCCTGAATTTTTTTTTTTCTCATTAGTGGATGGTACTTGGAAACTAAGCTCTAGAGGCCAGTATATGCATAGCTACTGGGGTATCATTATTGTTAGTCCCTTCCAGAGGACAAACCTAGGGAATATACGTCTGTATGCAACACACACATATATATGCACCTACATCTATTTCTATTTCTATATCTAACCATCTATGTGTGTAAAAGCATGAGTTCACACCAATTCCCCTGATTCCAATCCAACACCACAGGGTGCATTCTAATCCTCCCCCTTTCCATTTTTGTTACTCCTCTTTCAACAGTAAAAGACCTGGTTCTCACTATTTACTTATTTTCTTAATCATGGAATACACTTGAAATATTTTCAGGATTTGTGATGCCTTTTTTTTTTTTTTTTTTTTTTTGCGGTACGCGGGCCTCTCACTGCTGTGGCCTCTCCCGTTGCGGAGCACAGGCTCCGGACGCCCAGGCTCAGCGGCCACGGCTCACGGGCCCAGCCGCTCCGCGGCATGTGGAATCTCCCCAGATCGGGGCACGAACCCGCGTCCCCTGCATCAGCAGGCGGACTCTCAACCACTGCGCCACCAGGGAAGCCCGCCTTTTTTTTAAGTTTGTGTGATTTTAGTAAAATAATGAAATGCTGGTGCTACACTGTTACTGTTACAGGTGAGGCAAGACAGCCCAGTGTTTAATTGGGTGGACTCTGGAAGCAAGCAGTCATTTAGTGTTTCCAAATCTCACCTTCCTTATGTATAAAACAGGGATAATAGCAATATCTAGCTCATAGGACTGTGGTGAGAATAACAGAGATAATGCATGTAAAGTGCTCAGCACATAGGAAATCCTGGATAAACAGCACACATTTTTATTAGCTATTTATTAGGAAATAGAGGAAATTTTTCTATTGGAATCTAATTGTTTTTATGAAAAGTTGACCCAGAATAGTTAGAGTTAATATGCGGAAAATAAGAAAGAGGTTGGGAGCTTTGAGGCTTGCGCAAAATTTTTTCATAGAGTTGTGATGAAACGTTAATTTTTGTCCAGCAGGTGGCAGCACTTGTGCCTCCGCCTTTGAGTGGGTTCCTAATGCGTCTAGATAATAGTGTCATCATAGCAGATCACCCAAGCCTGCTGGAGACAGGACGCAACTTCCGGATTCATATACTCATACGAGGGCTTCCCTGGTGGCGCAGTGGTTGAGAGTCCGCCTGCCGATGCAGGGGACGCGGGTTCGTGCCCCGGTCCGGGAAGATCCCACATGCTGCGGAGCGGCTGGGCCCGTGAGCCACGGCCGCTGAGCCTGCGCGTCCGGAGCCTGTGCTCCGCAACGGGAGAGGCCACAACAGTGAGAGGCCCGCGTACCGCAAAAACAACAACAACTATATATATATATACTCATACGAACCACAACTTTAAAAAAGAAAAGGAAAAAAAGCCCACATCTAAGCAAGTCTGGGAAAGGAATTCAAGCAAGTCCGCCCAAACCCTGCCCAGGCCACAGGACATCTGCTCCCCCTAGGTGAGCACAGCTCAGGTCCCCCAGTCTCGGAACATCATCCCTGGGTGAGACTGGGGGTAGAGACCAAGCTGGACCAGACTTATTGAAGGTCCCAGCAAGGAGCTGGAGCAGGTTCTCAGGGCCCTGCCCGTTCATACTCTAGGGTCCCCAGAGACTTACAAAGGGCCATGAATCCTCGTGTGCACCCTCACTGCCTCGGGTTACAGGTTAGAGTCTCCCTCTGAGGCAAGAAACAGAGACCCAGTCGACATGGTTAAAGAAGAGTTGAAGGAAGAGGATGAGGCCCCACGGGGGAATCCTGAGGCAATCCAACCACAGATCAAGACATTAACTCAGGGGACTTCCCTGGTGGCGCAGTGGTTAAGAATCCTCCTGCCAATGCAGGGGACATGGGTTCGAGCCCTGGTCTGGGAAGATCCTACATGCCTTGGAGTAACAAAGCCTGTGCACCACAACTACTGAGCCCACGCGACACAACTACTGAAGCCCACATGCTCTAGAGCCCATGCTCCGCAATGAGAGAAACCACCGCAATGAGAAGCCCACACACCACAACGAAGAGTAGCCCCCGCTCACGGCAACTAGAGAAAGCCCGCACACACAGCAACAAAGACCCAACGCAGCCAAAAATAAATAAAATTTTTTTTAAAAAAAGACATTGCCTCAGGAAATCAAAGTGGCTACACAGAGTCGCTGTCTCCCTTCACCACCTTAGGGCTACCAGTCCTGCTCCCTGGAGTGGCAGGAGAGGGCAAGAGGTGGCCTGGACTCTAATCCCAGATCTGCCACCTCCTAGGCATAGGCCTTGACCAAGGTATTTACCCTTTCTGAACTTTAATTTCCCCATCTGGAAATTCCATATGGCTTTGGAGTTTTCATGAGGACTGCGTGAGGTTATACTATAAAGTACTTAGAACTGAGCTGGGCATAAAGAAAATGCTCAACAAAACTTAGCTTTTATTTTTATTACCACAAATATTATTATTGTTATTTTATTTTCAAAATGAAAATAAGATGAAGAGAAATCATGAGCTGCTTCATTATGCTTTCTGGCCCCCCTGTTTGCAACCATTAGAGCTGCCCAAGACTGTAGCTTTCAGCAGCCTCCTCCCTCCCCATGTGTTAATTCTAATTCTAGATCGAGGCCTCTGACTGGCCCAGCGCATCTCTGTGCACCAGGCCATAGGCTAGGCTCCACCCCATGGACATCTCTTTGGTCCAATCAGACTAGGCCGGTGGGGATGGAGGTCAAAAGGCCACTGAGGGCACCCAGCACCTTGGAAAGACATTCCTTCCAAAAGGTGGACAGCCAGAAATAGACCGGTAAAGTCAACCCACACGTAAAACATTTTTCAAAGATATGCACATGCTGTTGTGAACAAATTATAAATGTATTTAAAGGGGTCATTGAACATAGTAACTTTCTTAATTATTCATATTATTAATAATAGCATTATATGTATATATTATTATATTAATATTTTATATTAATATATATTAATGATCATCATTAACTCTCTCAATCAATATAACTTAAGGTTCAAATTGTACCATGTTTGTCTCCATAAAATGTCTTGATGGTAAAGTGCCTTCATCCTCAAAAATTTGGGTTACAACCCCTCAATACTACATTGGGCTGCTTCAGGTCCACCTTCAAAGTAGCTGACTGAACCTTGAATCTCTGGACCAGCCCGCACTCCTACCTGGTCCCCTCACCTGGGGCTGCACAGAGGCACTGGGGTCCCACTGGCCTGGGACCCAGGCCCCTCCCCACCCTAGGTCTCTGCCCGTGAGCATGCAGCCTGCATCCTGTGATTTTTAAGAGCACCTATAGGTGCTCCCCAGAGCATCCTCCCCACTCCCAAAAAAACATCTCCTTGGGTGGGAATGGCCTGGGCAGTAGGGGAGGGGCATTCAACAACGCTTCTGAGGACACCGTGATTCTCTGGTCCTCAGCAGGACGCTAAGGAGGGATTGTAGCATCTAAAACAGAAACACAAGGCAGGCGTGTGGGATGAGTCTTGTGCCTCAGGATAGGAGCCCACCTCCAGGCTCCAGGTTCCAGGGATGGGGCCGCTGCCCAGCTGCTGGAACAGGGGCTGAGTCTGCAGCAAGGCAAGTTGATGACTCCAACTTGTCCCTGGGGGTACAGCCTGCAGAGGAGAATTATCTCATTAACTATGGACAACTGCAATTCTGATCACCTCATCCTCTGCCTAAAATGTTTCACCGGCTCCCCAGCACCTTCCAGGTAACTCCCCCAACCTCTCAGCACAGCTTACACCATGCTAGGCACACACATGAGTTATCTTAACAGAACATTGCAAGTATCTTTGGTCCCATGTCAGATAAGGAAACCAAAGAGGCAAAGCGGCAGCCAAGATCAACTTCATCTGAAAGAAACCCACGCCCGTCTGGGCCCCTGGTCTGTGCCCACAGGCAATACTCTGGAAGTCTGTTGAGTAAACGCCAAGGTTCTCAGCCTGAGTGTATGGGAAAGCACATCTTTTTTTTTTTTTTGGTACACGGGCCTCTCACTGTTGTGGCCTCTCCCGTTGCGGAGCACAGGCTCTGGACACGCAGGCTCAGCGGCCATGGCTCACGGGCCCAGCCGCTCCGCGACATGTGGGATCTTCCCGGACCGGGGCACGAACCCGTGTCCCCTGCATCGGCAGGCGGACTCTCAACCACTGCACCACCAGGGAAGCCCGGGAAAGCACATCTTACTTTGGGTCAGGCAAGCCCCTAGAACCAGGAATCCACAGTTCCTGATTCCCATCAGAGAAATGTCCTCATATTCTGAAGTACCTCAGAGACAGGACTTCCCATCATTACAAGCTGGGTTGGATGTTTGACACTGTTTGGCCACACAGCATCTCTTCCTTCTTCCTAGTAATCACTCTAATTTCCTCTGGAGAATGATCTGACAGCTCCTGTGTCCAGTCTTGGTGGACAGCAATCCATCCAGGAATCCACCCTCCACTTCATAAGCCAAAAGAGTCACCCAAGTCTCCTGGTGCCAGACTTCCCTCTTACCATCTTAGAACAGCCAAAGGCAAGCATCGGATCTAAGCTTGGCCAGTTGAACTTGCTTTCCTAGGAATCTGGCTTTGAAACAAGAGACATAAAGACAGAGGAATGGTGGAAGTTCATTCATCCCAGTGACTGCACCTGGGCCAGACTGAAGTGCCATCCCTGCTTCCAAGACCCTCTGAGCTGCCTGGCTCCTGTCCAAGCTCTGTTCTAGGTCTTCCCTTCCACCCTGAGGCATCCATGGACATCTAATCACTTCCCTTTTCTTACTTTAGCCTGAGTCAGTTTCTGTTGCTTGCCATCAGTGAACCTGGTGATACACCAGCTCATGCTAAGGAAGAAAGAATTCCCCATTTCCCTACCACATTTGGGATCCAAAGGCCAAATGTGACCCTTCTACTGCTGGGTAATGAACTTCCTGAGATTCTTGACCAAAAAAGGAAAGAAGTTTATAAAATTTGCTAGCCCTAACCATCCACCAACTGGCAACTTCTGATCAGAACATAGTAAACCTGAGTTCACTTGACAAATTAGGTCACCTGGATGAAAAGGGAAGGGGGTTGGAATTTCAAGTGTTTATGCAACTCACAGGAAAAGCCCAGTGATTGCCTACTCTCTATTGCAACATTCCCCAGATTTGTGATGGGAACATAGCAGGGTCAAGCTCCCTGCATCATAGGATGGAGGAAACGGTCAACAGGGTCAATTTCTTTGTTTCCCTGTCCCTAACCATTTCCAGTTGTATGCAGAGCATTCTGGTCCTGCAGTACCTCAGGGACACGTGCCTAGGTTATTTACTATGATGGACATTTATCCCACTTTCTACACAGGGTGGCTGGGGACAGTCAAGAGTAGGCGTGTGCAGTGTAGACTGTGGTGGGCTGTGGGCATAGTACTAGGCAGGAAGCATGAAGTGTGCAGCTTGGTCACAAGCAACTGGCCCTCAGAAATGTCACATTGTCACACGCCAGGAGGGGAGCCTCTTATGGACAAACTCAAGTTAATAAACTCTCAGATCTTGGGGTGGCTAACAGAATGTTTCTTTTTTTTGTTTCTTCAGGATGATTCTTTATTCATTTACAGTGGGAAATAGATGGATCAGGAGGACAGCTGGCTGTACAGCAGATCTGTGCAGGCTCTCTCTGTAGCCACGCCCCGTGAGAAGAGCCAAATTTTATTGTCTTTCTTTTCCTTTTTTTAAATTTATTTTTTACTGAGGTATAGTTGATTTACTATGTTTTGTAAATTTCTGCTGTACAGTAAAGTGACTCAGTTATACACATGTATACATTCTTTTTTATATTTTTTCCCTTATCGTTTATACCAGGAGATTGAATATAGCTCCCTATTCTATACAGTAGGACCTTGTTGTTTACCCACCCTATATGTAATAGTTTGAATCTACTCACCCCAAACTGCCTGTCCATCTTTCTCCCACCTCACTAAGGAGCCAAATTTTAATCAGAGAATGTGGTGCCACTGGCGTCAGAACAAGAGGAACCAAGGACCATGAGGCAGACGTCCTCACCCCTGCCCCAGGCCAGGGCAGCTTGGTCAACGGCTGGCTTTTTGTGTTTTCTTTATTTTTTCCCCGTGGATGGCAGCTCTCAAGGGTGTGGAGACACTGACCCCTCTTTGAGGACTTGATAGGAGCCATGGACCCACTATCCAGAAAACCCCACAGAACACACAGTTTTGTGTTCAGTGTGGTGGATCTGAGACAACGCCATGTGTCCAACTCCATGTCGCTTTCCCCCGGGCACACAGGCACATGACGTCCCCCAGCCCTCCCGCGGTTAAGTGGGACAGTGTGATGGAATCCTGGCCCATGAACTGGAGGCAGAAATGAAGGTCACTCCCAGGCCTGACCCCCAACTCTCCCCTCCCCATCTCCCCCTCTTTCTCTCTGTGCCCTGCTGGCCAGATGCAGAGGATCCAGGGGAGGACCCCGAGCCCTGGGGGACAGAACAGGCAGAGGGAGGGGCCTGGCTTCCTGAGTGACTGCGAGGACCAGAGCCTCACCTCCTGAACCAGCCTGCTCTGTGCTGTGAGAAGGAAGCAGGGGCCATGCGAAGCCCCCATGACAGCAGTTAGACACCCTGACCGACGCCCCCAGAGGCAGCCATCCGCAGACCCCGCCCCCTGCAGCTCGGGCCGCGCTGAGTGTGCCCCGCGCGGCTCCTTTGTTTAACACTCACTAAACTACAAGCACCTCCTGTCCCACCTTCTTGGGCGGAATACAAGTCATGGGGTCCCCATCTTTGTCCCACGTTTACACACCGCACTCTTGGTCATACCAGCCAGGGCTTGAGGCCAACAGAAAGTGCCTGAGTCCTCTCGTGACCTTGAGGGAGTCACTGGGCCACCCTGAGTCCATCGGTGCCGATTCCCACCCTGCCCGGGCCCGTGAGCTTCCGCTGGAGAGGGCGCCCCAGGACTCAGCCACGCTGGTGGCCACGAGCCAGCGCCCGACTCCCTGCTCTCGCCCCTCACGTCTGCCCCTCAGGGGTGGTGAGCTTGTCCTTGAGTGTGCGCTGCCTGGGGGGGTGGGGGGGCCTGACCTGGCAGCTGCAGAGGTTTCTTCCTCCTGAACAAGCTGTGCCCCTTGGCTCAGACTCTTGGGGCACTTCGGCTTTTTTTCTTTGGTTCATGTAAATGCTCTTCTGACTAATGCCAGCCATGTTCTCATAGAACCAGAGGAGTTTTCTGGAGGAAAGGATAAGGGGATGGGGGCGGGGTAGGTGGCCTTGGAGGGTTCCCAGTCTGCCCCTCCGGTGCTTGCCCTGGGTCAAGAGGCAGGCAGGAAGCTCTTAAGAGCAGTTGCTCAAGAGCAGAGGAGGGCTGAGAGGCCTGGGGTAGAGACTGGAGTTGGGGGGAGTCACCCTGGCTGCCCCAGTCCTGCCTCAGTTTCCCTTCCATAACCCAGAGAGATGGGACCCGATGTGAAGGCTCAAGAGCCCCCTGGTTAGAGGGAGTCCAGGCCCATGGGGGATAGGATGTGGCTGTGCAGGGGTTCCCAGGGGAGCAGGACGGGCATCAGGCAGGAGCCGGGGGGTTGGGGGGGGCGTGCAGCTGGCAGGAGTGTCACTGCTGGGAAGAGGAGGGGATCAAAGCCTGGAGGGCCCCGCAGGGCACAGGCAAACACTGAGGTCACGGCTGCTCCCACAGGGCTCGGCTCCCGCGCCCCAGCCCCCAGCTATAAGGGCCCCACCCCAGGCAGGGTGTCCAGGCTGTGGAGAAGACATGGCCAACTCGCACCTGCTGCCGTGGCTGTTCCTGCTGCCTGCGCTCTGTGGGCCAGGCACTGGTGAGTCTCCGCAGCCTCTCCTCACCCCACTCGTCACCCCGGGGCCAGGTGTGGAGGGGGCATCACGACCTCCTCCACCACTTACTGAGCCCTGTCCCTGTCCCATGCGTTATCCTCAGTCTGTACCTTGGCCTCGTTTTAAAGATGAGGGTTTTTTTTTTTTTTTTTTTCTTTGCGGTACCTGGGCCTCTCAGTGCTGTGGCCTCTCCTGTTGCGGAGCACAGGCTCCGGACGCGCAGGCTCAGCGGCCATGGCTCACGGGCCCAGCCGCTCCACAGCATGTGGGATCTTCCTGGACCGGGGCACGAACCCGTGTCCCCTGCATCGGCAGGCGGACTCTCAACCACTGCGCCACCAGGGAAGCCCGATGAGGGGGTTTTGACTCAGAGAAACTCCAGGGCTTGTCCAAGGTCGCACAGCGGGCAGGTACTATAGCAGGTAGAACCCAGAGCCGTCCGACTCCAGCATGTTTAACGGTCATATGTCCCAGTAAAATTGGGTTTGGAGGTTGGGTGAGGCCAGGGTGCCAGGTGTGGCTTGGATCCCAAGGTTGCTCTGGCCCCAAACAGCAGCTGTCGGGACCACCTCATCCCTGGCCTGCGCCCAGGGCCCTGAGTTCTGGTGCCAAAGCCTGGAGCAAGCATTGCAGTGCAGAGCCCTAGGACACTGCCTGCAGGAAGTCTGGGGACACGTGGAAGCTGTGAGTACCACCCAAGGATGCACCGAGACCAAAGGTCTTGGGATAGAGGGTCCTGGGTAGGCTCTGGATAGGCCTGAGGGATTGGAGGCCCTGTAGGGGATGGGATGGGATGGGATGGGTTGGGATGGGATGGGGGGAAGGGATGGAATTGATGGGATGGGTTGGGATGGGATGGGATGGGATGGGTTGGGATGGGATGGGGGGAAGGGATGGAATTGATGGGATGGGTTAGGATGGGTTGGGATGGGATGGGGTGGGATGGGATGGTTTGGGATGGGATGGGGGAAGGGATGGAATTGATGGGATGGGTTGGGATGGGATGGAATGGGATGGGTTGGGATGAGATGGGATGGGATGGGATGGGATGAGATGGGATGGGATAGGATGGGATGGGATGGGATGGGATGGGATCATGGGCAGTCGCCTGTGTCTTGGAGCACCCCGTCAGCCTCAGCCACCTGAGCTGGGAGCATGGCCTCCACTCACATGCCCCAAATTGGGGCCCTCTTCCTCAGCATGACCTGTGCCAGGAATGTGAGAACATCACCCACATTCTCACCAAGATGGTCATGGAGGTCATTTCCCAGGTAATGAGGCCCAGACCCTGGACTGAAGCTTGGGGATTAAGAGATAGGGAAGAGGTTAGCCCCTTAAAGGAGCCATCTCCAGCTTGGGGGTGATGCCTGGGTTTCCCTGGGGGACTCTAGGCACCTCCTGGCTGGGAGAGGACTCTGAAAGTGAGCTCAGTAGCACAGCCAGAGACGGCCTTTCCTGAGGGGAGCAGCCACACCTGTGCCCAAGTATGCGGCTCATTAGCACCCTCCCAACTCCAGGGCCCTGGGTGAAGGTGGCCAGTCAGGTGGGCGATGGCCCCGTGTCCAGGGGCTCAGGCGGGGCAGACCTCAGAGAGGCCAGGCTGACGGTTCCCTCTCCCGCCTGCCTCCCAGAGCATGATACGGGAATTCCTGGAGCACGAGTGCGACGTCTTCCCGCTGAAGCTGCTGGGGTCCCAGTGCCACGACATGCTGGACACCTACTTGCCACTGGTCATCCACCACTTCCAGAGCCAGATGGTGAGGCCCTCCCGCCTCGCCTCCACCCTGCCTCTTGCACAGCTTTCATGCCCACCCTGTTCCTGAGTTACCCCCGCACGTGGCAGCCCACCCCCTGCCCACACGGGGTGCAGGAAACTCAGTGCCCCTCGGCCTGTACCCAGGTGACAGCGCCTCCCACTCAGCTGTACACGGTGGGCCTGCATGCTCTCAGGCGCCGGCACACACCCTCACACCCTTCGCACAGGCAAACACTCGGTCACACACTCACTGCGCACAGTCTCACGCGACACCTACACCGTCTCCACGCTCACACGACAAACACACTCTCACGTACTTACACTCACTCATTCTCACAAACATCCACACTCACACTCGTTCACACACATTCCCAGACACGTGCCCCAAAGTCCCCACTTGACCCCCTCTCTGCCTTTGGTCTCCTCTCCCACCCCGACAGAATCCTAAACCACAGCCCCAAACCAGCCTGCTTCCCCCATTCCAGGCCTAAAGGCAGTTACCTGGTGCCTGAGTCCTTGAGCCAGATGGAGGGGGAGTGTGGTCCCCTCCCCCGCCCCAATCACCTTCTCACCCTGCGTTGTGCCCTAGAACCCGAAGGCTGCCTGCGAGCAATTGGGCCTGTGCAAATGCAGGCAATCAGAGCCAGGGCAGGAGCCAGAGCCGTCAGGCCCCCTGCAGGACAAGCTGGTCCTCTCTGTGCTGCCTGGGGCCCTCCGGGCGAGGCCCGGGCCGCAGACACAGGTGAGATGGAGATCCAGGGAGCGAGGGCCATGGCTGAGGCCCTGCATCACTTGGCCTGGGAGGGGCAGCGTTGGGAAGGGGACCAGCAGCTCCAGGCAGGGCCTCCTGCAGGACCAGGAGGCGGGGACCCAGAAGGGGAGGAGAGTCGGGCACGGCAGAGCCCTGAGGAGCCTTCTGTCCAGCTTGCCTCCCGCGTGCTTCTCTCCCCCAGGGTCTCTCCGAGCAGCGGCTCCCCCTTCCCACCTGCTGGATCTGCAGGACTCTGATGAAGCGGATCCAAGCTATGATTCCCAAGGTGAGACATCTGGGGCCACGAGGCCACCCACACCTCCGCTTCCCCCCACCCCTCCTCATACACCCACCAGGGGCCAGCTGGCTGCATTGACCCCACCCAAGGGACCCTGGCACTCAGGCTGGGCCTGGTAGGTGCCAGGCCTAGAGCCTGTTCAACGACTGTGGGGGATTTCTTGGCGGTCCAGTGGTTAGGACTTGGCACTTTCACTGCCGTGACGCCGGTTCAATCCCTGGTCCGGGAAACTAACCTCCCTCAAGCCACGGGGGAGAAAAAAACAAACAGAAATAAAACCACTGTGAAGCCCCGACCGTGTGCCAGGTAGTATGCCAGGTGTCAAAGTACAGAAAAGAATCTCAGTCGTCTTTGTAGAAAAGGTTCTTTCATTTTACAAAAGGAGAATTTCCGCAGGTGGACACTCCATCCCTGCCCGCCCCAAACTTGGGGTCTTCCAGACCTGTAGTGACCATCACCCAATGGCCCTGCCCTGAAATGGGGCCCAAGTGAGGAGAGGCCCTGCCCTGTCAGCCCTTCCAGAGGAGGGCCTGCACGGCCGCCTGGTCACTGAGGGGGTCCCCACCCTCCTGAGTTTGCATTGCGGTGGGAGAGATTTTTTTCAGGTAATGGTTAGTTCAGAGCAGAGAGTTAAAACAGATGAGGGGAGGAACAGTGATGGGGGAGGAGATTTAGGATGGTCGTCAGGGGGCATCTCTGAGGAGGTGATGGCTAAGCTGAGGCCTGGAGGATGACAAGGACCGACAGGCAAAGGGCCTCGAGCAGAACGAGCTTGGTCAGCTGTGTGGCTGCCTCAGGTGGGCTCGGGGACAGTGGTCGGCGGGCCCGGGAGAAACACCGGAGCCAAGTGAAGGAACGCTGGGCCTTCTTCTGAACGCAGTTCACAGCTGTGGACGGGTTTCAGGCAGGGGGAGGCCATGACTGCATTTACACTTCAGCAAGATCGAGCTCCTGCGGTTTGAAAAATGAATTGGGCGGATGGGAGTGAAAAATGAGAGGCAGGAGCTGATTGCAGAAATGGGGGGGTGGAGCTAGGAGGGGGACTGGGGACGTGTCTGGGACGGGGGCTCTGCAGGACTCGGCGATGGACGGGACCTGGGGAGTGGGGATGAGAGAGGAATCGGCAATGACGCTATGGACTTTGGCTTGAGCAGTGGGTTCTCTGGAAGGCCCCCAGCTGAGGTGAGTAGATTTGAGAAGTAACAGGTCTGGGCAGAAAAATCATGAGCTCTCTCCTGGCCGTGCTGAGTTCAAGACTCCTGTGCAATATGCAAGAGGAGGTGACAAGTAGGCAGCCGGATCCCCCAGCCAGGTCCAGAGACATCAGTCTGAGAGTCGAGGCTACAGACAAGATTTAAATCCAAGGGAATGGCTGGGATCATCCAGGGACGTGGTGTGGACCAGGTCGAGGAGAAGGAGGCCCGGTCCAAGGAAAGGGAAACACCAGAGAAAGAACCTGAGGAGGGACAGCCAGGGAGGTGGGGACACCACGGCATGAGGGTCACAGAGGCTGAGAGAAGAAAACATTTCAGCAAGGAGGAAGAAGTCATCGGGCCCCAGAGCTGCTGAGAGATCGACAACACATGTCCAGGGGGATGCTGGTGACCTTGAGAACTGTTTTGGAGGAGTTATGGGGACCAAAGTGTAGCATTAAGTATTGACAACTCTTTCATGAAGTTTTTCTGGGAAGGGGAGGGGAGATGGGTGAGGCTCTTTTTAAAAAATATTTAGTTAGTTAGTTAGTTACTTAGTTACTTAGTTACTTAGTTAGTTAGTTATTTGGCTGCTCTGGGTCTTAGTTGCGGCTCGCGGGATCTTTGTTGCCGCATGCAGGCTCTTCGTTGCGGTATGCAGGAAATTTTGTTGTGGCATGCGGACTCTTAGTTGCAGCATGTGGGATCTAGTTCCCTGACCAGAGATGGAACCCAGGCCCCCTGCATTGGGAGCACAGAGCCTTAGTCACTGGGCCACCAGGGAAGTCCTGGAGTGAGGCTTTTTAATGGGAGAAGCTATTTTAGCGTGTTCACATGCTAAGAGACCAATGGGCAGGAGGGAATAGCAATGAGGCAGGACAGAGAGGGGGATGCGGAGGTGAAGCACATGTGCAGGTGGGGGCGGGGTGGACCCAATGCACAAGGAGATGGGCCAGCTTTTGACAGAGCAGGGATACCTCGTCATAGCAGGAGGGGAGGCCGAGTGTGGGATCTGATGCAAGCAAATGGGTACATTTGGTGAGATGTGCCATTTGGAATGTGTCACATCCCAGAGAAGTACATGTCTCTCTGGCCTACTCCTTCCTCGGCCTTTCTGGTGCTGGGGGACAGCAGAGGGTTGCAAGCAGGAGCAGGGTCCAGGCCAGCCTGCCGCATATAGGTTCTTTTTTTTTTTAATTGAAGTATAGTTGATGTATAGTATTATATGTTACAGGTGTACAATACAGTGATTCACAAAACTTTAAAAGGTTATATGCCATTTATAGTTATTGTAAAATATTGGCTATAGTCCCTGAGATGTGCAATATGTCCTTGTAGCTTATTTCATGCATGTAAGTTCTCGGCTGAATGAATAAGGGAGCGGAGGGATGAGCGTGCCTGCCGCCCCTCTCCTTGCCCCTCAGCTGGCAGGTTGTGTTTGGAATCAAGGGTGAGGTGGGGAAACTCCTGGCTTCCCCCAGGGACTCCTGAAACCACAGGCTCTGGAGCACAGAGAGGAGCGGGGAAGCACAGCACAGCCGGGTCAGGAGGGAGAAGACTCAGGTCTGGTTCTCCCACTGCCCCAGGCTGCCATGTGGCCTTGGCCATGCCCACCTCTCTGGGCAACTCTGGAATTTCAGCAATTCCAGACTCTTTGAAGTCAAAGGTGGGTCCATGGCCTGATTCTTGCACCAGCTCAGTGATTCTGGGCAAGTCCCCTGGACTCTGTGATGCTCAGGGTCCTTATCTGTAAACAGCATAATAATTCTCCAAGGGAACAAGGTAAGGTCTACAAAGTACCCAGCTAGTGCTGGGCACTGACTAGGTCTTTCAAGAGAAGGTCCGACCCTGCCCTCTCTCGGCCCCCGCCCCAGGGTACTCTGGCCAGTACTGTGGCCCACGTGTGCCACTTGGTACCCTTGGTGGTGGGCGGCATCTGCCAGTGCCTGTCCAAGCACTATGTTGTCATCCTGCTAAACACACTGTTGGACCGCGTGCTGCCCCACCTGGTCTGCGGCCTCATCCTCCAGTGCTCCAGCGAGGACGGCGCTGGCCCAGGTGAGCCTGCAGTCCCAGCCCCTGCCCATCGCCCACTCTCAGCCCTCCCCACCCTGGCGCTGCACGACCCTCTCCCTCCCAGGTGCCCCTGCACTGCGCCAGTGAGGACAGGAACTGAATACTCCGCAGGGCATCCTTGACTGTTTTTTCTCTCTAGCCCTCACCGCTCTGGGGTCCCTGCCAGGAGAATGGCTACCGCAAGACACTGAGTGCCAGCTCTGCATGTCTGTGACCACCCAGGCAGGGAAGAGCAGTGAGCAGGACATGCCACAGGCAATGCGCCAGGCCTGCCTGGGCTCCTGGCTGGATAGGCAAAAGGTGAGGGGCAGGCACATCAGGGGCTGACGGTGGTGGAGGGTGGAGCCCAGGAAAGGCTTCCCAGCCAGAGATACACTGAGATACTTCCCCGCTCTTAAGGAGCTCAGACAGGCAGACAGGACGTGGGTCAAACAGTGGTGGCGCTGTAACTTAGGGCAAAACCCGCTGAGGTCGGGAGTTGTCTCTGGACAAAGGGCATGGGCTCTGGAGGACCAGCAGGCCTCCCTCATGGACCAGATGAGTAATGCCAGGGCTGGCTGGAGCCCAAGAGGGCCTGGCCGTCTCTCCAGGGTCCCAGTCCTGTCCCAGCACCAACCCTCCTTCCGGTGTGACTCAGTGGGGACCAACCCCCCTGCAGGAGAGGGCTGGGCCTGAAGTCCTGGAGTCCCGGTACTCAGAGCGGGCGACAAGCCCGCTGACTCCCGTCCCAGGAGTCTGCTTTCCACATGGTACTCCCTACGGCCCATCACGTCAGGTCTCCAAGACCAGATGAGCTTTAGGATTCTTCCAGAACTGAAATTTAGGGGGAGGGGGAAAAGGGCGATGAGATTCTGCCCCTGTGCCTCCACCTCCAATGTCCCTGGCTTTCCTGGTAGAAACCCCCATTTCAGCCCACGGCGGCTTGTTCAGTCTTACAGCCATAGCTGCTCAGTGGGGACCGAGGGCTGGACCTACACGAGGTCCGGGGAAGCCCTGGAGTGATCCATCTAAGTGGGGAGGCCTGGACAGCCAGGCAGGAGAGCCCTGCCCTGGGCCCACCCCACCCTGTGTCCGTCTCCTTCCTCAGTGTCAGCAGTTCGTGGAGCAGCACGCACCCCAGCTGCAGACCCTAGTGGCCGGGGGCTGGGATGCCCGCACCGCCTGCCAGGTACACCCACCCTTCCCAGCTGATCCCGGGACTTTCCTCAGCTCCCAGGACCCCCACCCTCTCTGGTCCACGATCCTCAAGGGCCCCATTCCCCCGGGTGCAGGGCAGCCTCAGGAGCACAGGCCCCCAACTGGGACACGCCCTCGCATGTTTTACTATAGAAAAGGCAGTCTCAGAGAAGTCAAGAGAAAGCCACAAAAGAATGAAAAAGAGGAGTATGGGAAGGGAGAGTGTGGTTTGATGTGCATTCTGGGACGGGGGGCATTCACTGAGCAGTGTGTGCTTGATGGGAGGGTAGCAAGTGAGAGCCTTGGGGCAAGCATCCCACCTCCTCCAGCTCTAAACCCAGAAGGCCTGTGGCTCAGGGAGTGGCCCAAGGAGTCCACGAGGTCACATCCAGAGCTCCCACCAGGTGGCAGTTGGAATGAGAGTCCCCCCTTCCAGGAGGAGGTTCCCTAACATCCTCAGGGCTGGGAATGGGGGGGTGCAAGGCCTCAGGCCCTAATGCTGTCCCTGTGGCAGGCCCTGGGGATGTGCATGACCCCGCTGAGTCCTCTCCAGTGTGTCCACAGACCCCACTTCTGATGAGAACTCAACGCCATGCCAGGTGAGTCCAGGCCCCCAGCTGACGGGAGTGTGGGCAGGTCCTCCTCCCATCAGGAGGGGAGCCTCTCTGTCCCCAAGCGGGAAAAGACAGCCACTGACTCTGGCTGCTCCATCCTCCTCCTCACAGGCCAAACTCGAGGCTCCGGAGGGACCCTGGCTGCACCGTCCCCAGAAGGACCTCTCTCGACCCTGCTCACCCCTCTGCCCTGAATCCCTGTGGCGCTCAGCGCCAGGCCCAGCTCCCAGCTCCCTCGCCCCGGCCCAGCCCTCAGGGGAGCTTCCGTGCCTGCCTGAGGCTTCCCCCGAACAGCTCACGCTCTGCACTCTTCAGTCTTGGATGTGTTTAGACCAAGGCCAGCCTTTCCTGAAACTCAGGGGAAATCAGACTTTGCTGCCCGAAGATGACACCCCCTCAGAGGCCAGGAACTCCGCCATCACCTGTCTCCCCACTCCTGAGACACATCCCTCTCTCCCTGCCTGTCATTCGGTCAGAGGTCGCACCTTAGGACGGAGGGGTGGGTCAGATGCAGCCTCTGTGCCAGGTGCCTCCGGGCAGGGAAATGCCCCTGAGAGCAAACTTGGTCAACGTTACCATTCTCCCCAGAGCAAGACCCCAACACAAAGGTCATTTATTCATTTCTTCGCTCATTTTTTAAAAATGCAGTGAGTGCCTGTGGCCAGGCCACATTCTAGGGGCAAGGGCCAGAGCTGTGAATAAAAGAGTGAGCCCACTGCCCTCTTGGAGCTCACACCCCAGGGCCAGCCTCTTCCATCTGCAGGTCAGGGGGAAGCCCGGCCTGCTCCCCAAATCCTCAGCCTGGTCTATTCTATCTCTAACCACAGCCTGAAACCAGAGCCACTTCCGTCCACTCTGGGTGTGAGGCACAGCCAAGGCTGCATCTCCTGGAGGGGGTCTGCAGAGGGGGTTTCCAGGCCGGGGCCACCTTCACACACTACCTGAGCCAGCCTCACTCTCACAGGGTAGAGATCTCCCCAGGGCTGGGCCGAGGGGATCTGGTTGTGGGCCCCCAGCGCTTCTCCAAGTCCTGGCTGCAAGAGCACAGCAAGGGAAAAGCTGGGCCCTGCCTCACTCCGACCTCCACGTGCACAAGATCCTAGCTTTTCTAATTATTCTAACACTTCCACAAAATTCGAGATTCAGAAGAATAAAAAATGGGAACATAAAGTACCAGGAAAGATAGACATGTGAAATCCTTTAACTTTCTTTAAACATCAGGAAATCCCTGGCGTGGTCAAAGGTGAGCACAGCAGTACCCAAGCCTGGTGGAAGGCGACTGGGCGTTTTCAATATGTGAACGTTTTCCTGCTTAAGAGCTGTTGTAGCTTTTTGTAAGGCTGAACTCCCAATTTTTGTTGGAAATGCCAGGGTGACTCGACTCCTGCTGTGATTTATCTCCTCAAAGCTCACTTGGGGCTGGTCATGCTGGGGATCAGTTCCCATGTAATGCAGCAACCATAAGGATGCTAACAAAGTGCCATCTCCTCGTCCTAAAAGAAAAGACACCGCCCTTTAAGATGCTGCAGAACCTGCAGCCTCACCCTGAAGGTAGCCGGGCGGTGGGGGGGGGGTCTGCCCCACCCTCCTTCATGATGGAGAAATACACACCTACGTCACCTCTCCCTCCTGTAACTGCTTCCAGGCTGGCCCCACCTGTTACCCTCCCCCCCTCCCAAAGAGCCCACCCACTGTGATGAAGTGAGGGTTGTTAGGGTACCCCAAACCCAAAATACACACACACACACACACACACAAGACACCAAATTAATTAACCTTTAGCATTAAAGACCTAAATGCCTGGAAGTGTCCCTTCACTTAATAAAAGGACTTTTATTATATTTCCTATTATAAATGAAATACATGTTTATTGTAGAAAATTCAGAAATTGCAGACCAAAAAAGTTGAAATCACCCATAATCCTACCAATCCCAGGAGAGAGCTATAGTGGATGTAGACTTTGACCCTGAACTACAGACTTTTTCAATACATTTGCCCACCCTTTGGCTCCACCCTGAATGGCTCCACCACTGAAGAGCTTTTTTTTTTTTTTTGCGGTACGCGGGCCTCTCACTGTTGTGGCCTCTCCCGTTGCGGAGCACAGGCTCCTGACATGCAAGCTCAGCGGCCATGGCTCACGGGCCCAGCCGCTCTGCGGCAGGTGGGATCTTCCCGGACCGGGGCACAAACCCGTGTCCCCTGCATCGGCAGGCGGACTCTCAACCACTGCGCCACCAGGGAAACCCAGGAAGAGCTTTTTATGCAACCTGCGCTTGGGGTAGGGAAGATTGACACAAACCCTTGGCCTCTGAATTTGAACTGTTAAGTAAATCTTTTTGTAAATCTATACCAGACTATTGTCTTGAAAGCCATTATTTCAATTACAAGACTAAGGTCCCTGAGAGAAGAGAGTGTTTTAAATTTTGAAAAAAGCTTGGTTGGGAAGATGAGCGACAGCCTGGAGGACGGGAGGCATTAACAGTTTATCCCAAAAGCACGTGTGGGAATGAGCTCCTGATAAAGGAAGAGGAGGCTTCACTCAAAAGGTCAGGAGTTGGGCTTCCCTGGTGGTGCAGTGGTTGAGAGTCCGCCTGCCGATGCAGGAGACACGGGTTCGTGCCCTGGTCCGGGAAGATCCCATGTGCCGCGGAGCGGCTGGGCCTGTGAGCCATGGCCGCTGAACCTGCACATCCGGAGCCTGTGCTCCGCAATGGGAGAGACCACAACAGTGAGAGGCCCGCATACCGCAAAAAAAAAAAAAAAAAGGTCAGGAGTCAACCAGCTATGGGAGGAGAGAAGTGGCTACAGCTGAGACTCAGGGTGGGGGTCCCTGAGACATTCCCAGCACCCTGCACCCCAGAGGAAAGAAAGAAGGAAAAGCCCCAAGAGGGGTTAGTGTCCCACAGCAGTAGAGGGGCTCGTTCTTCAGTTGCCGGGGTGCAGCCTGAGGAGGACACATCAGAAAGAGTGAAGAGAATGGCCTCAGGGAGGCGCCTGGGCAGACAGGCCTGGAGGCTGCCTCAGGGGAGCCCACCCACATGATGCAGGAGAGCAAGCACACCTCACAGCCCAGAGGCCATCAGGATGGGCTCTGGACAAGATGGTGGGCCCACAAGAACCCATGGTTGGCGACAAAGCCGTGACAGTTTCATGGACCTTGAGAGGATGAGAAGTCAGACATGTGTAGCCAACACAAGACGGTGAAGATCAGGTAAGATGAGTGACGCTTGGGTGGAGGAGACCTGGAGTGCCCAGGAGAGCACAGTCACCAACATCTCTCCTCACAACAGGGGTAATGTGTAAATCAATCCCAGGGTAAGGGAAGGAGGGTTCAGTTGTTAGTTGCCCAAGATGGGCCAGCTGTGCATTAAACAAGAAGGGACTGAGTGTTTTTCTAATGGCAATATTAAGTATGGGGGGCTTATGAGCCAAAATGAGTTCAGTTATAGACAAATACAATTATATTTATGTCCTGCAATTAATGACTGAAGTTTTAAATCCAATACACAATCAATATAACATTTATAACATATATAACATTATTCCAAACCTTCCTCTGCACATGTACAAAAAATGGGAACACCCTATACATGCTGTTTTGGAAACTGCTTTGCTCATTTAAAATAATCTTTCCTATAAAATAGATAAACAACAAGAACCTACTGTATAGCACAGGGAACTATACTCAATATCTTGTAATAACCTATAATGGAAAAGAAACTGAAAAAGAATTCTTATGTATATATATAAATAACTATATATATTTATATATGTAAGTAACTATATATATTTATATATATAAATAACTATATATATGTAAATAACTATATTTATATATGTATATAACTGAATCACTTTGCTATACACCTGAAACTAACACAACATTGTAAATCAACTATACATCAATCAAGGAAAGTAAAAAATTAAAAAATATTTTTTTAACTTTTCCATGTCAATAAATATAGATACCTATCATCACTGCTAACTGCTGCATGCTTTTTTTCTTGATAAAAACTCTTTACTTTTTTTTTTAAAGATTGACTGATGGATTGATTGATTTTGGCTGTACTGGGTCCGAGTTGCGGCACGTGGGATCTTTTAGTTGCAGCACGCAGACGCCTAGTTGCGTCACGTGAACTCTTAGTTGCAGCATGCGTGTGAGATCTAGTTCCCCGACCAGGGATCGAACCCAGGCCCCCTGCACTGGGAGCGTGGAGTCTTACCCACTGACAACCAGGGAAGTCCCAAAACTCTTTACTTTTTAAAACAACTATTATCAACAATGTTGTGAAGAATAAAAATCCTGGCAGTAACATCTTTGCTTACTAGTCTGCTTATTTCCTTAGACTCAATTCTAAGACATGAAATTTTGGGGACAAAAACCATGTACATCTTTACTTCTAACATAGTCTGTATTATCAAACTGGCCCTTTACCAGCCGTACCAATTTCTATCTCAGTAGTAAACAAGTGCCTCTTTTTCACTCTCTCCAACCCTGGATATTAGCAATCTTTCAAACCTTTGCTGAACTATAAAATAACCTCCGGTTATTCTAATTTGCATTTCTTTGGTTACTAAGTAAACTTTTTTTAACATGTTTATTGGCCATTTATATTTCATCTTTCGTGAAATGCCTATTTGGGGTTTTTGCCTGATTTTCTGCTGGGGTGTTCTTTTTATTGTCTTACCAGTAAAAATATATCAGGCATATTTATTTATTTACTGTCCTATATGGTGCATAAGTCTCTCAAATTTAGGATGTTTTCCACATATCTATCTTTTCCTTTGTGACATCCAGTTAAGAAAGCATAAATTTCACTTCTTTCCCATCTGTGATTCAGACTGGCCAGAGCCTGAGGCCTCCAAGAGGAAGCATATGCTGGAATCACAGCTATAAAGACACGTGGGCCAGGCCCCCAACTCAGAGAGCAATGGTGGAAGCCACCCACATGTCACCCACAGAGGACCTCAAGCTACACAGACAGGACATGACAGTCAGCCTGAGCAGTGGTCCCCAAACTTTCAGGCAACTGCATCTATCGTCAACACCTTGGGAGGGTGTAAGGAGACAAAATCATCTCTGCAAAAGAAGGATACAGAGAACACAGACTCAGCACTATGCCATTTGCTTAACAAACATTATTAGTCACTGACTCCTAAGTGTCAAGCATTTCCCTAGGGCTGGGCACAAAAGAAACAGTTGCTGTCTGCCCTTTTGGAACTTAGAATCTAGTTGAGAAGATGGACATTAATCAGAGAATCACAGAAAAACATGGCATACTTCAGGTGGGGTAAGTGCCATCAATTAGACCAATGCATGGTACTGACTGAGCAGATATGAGAGTCAGAGAGGTGAAAGAAGAGCAGGTAAAAGAAAAAGAGCAGCCCAACAACAGGAAGTGGATGGCTCAAAGGCCTGGCGCCTTGTGGCATATCTGAGAAACAGAAGAAAAGGCAGTGAGTCTGGGAATCAGGATCAGGAGAAACATCCCGAGAGGTGAGACTAGAGAGGCTAATTTCAGGCTTTATTCTAAGAGCCAATGAAGGGTCTTAAGCGGGAGATCAGGGTGTGAGGGAGAAATGATTTGGTTAGACTTGTGCCTTAAAAGATTACTCTGGGGCTTCCCTGGTGGCGCAGTGGTTGGGAGTCCGCCTGCCAATGCAGGGGATACGGGTTCGTGCCCCGGTCCGGGAAGATCCCACATGCCGCGGAGTGGCTCGGCCGGTGAGCCATGGCCGCTGAGCCTGCTAGTCCGGAGCCTGTGCTCCGCAGCGGGAGAGGCCACAATGGTGGGAGGCCTGTGTACTGCAAAAAAAAAAAGATTACTCTGGATGGGACTTCCTTGGTGGTCCACTGATTAACACTCTGCCCTCCCGCCTCCCATCAGGAAGCTTGCACAATCCTCTTAGATAGCCTCATCCACCAGCAAGAACTACAGTTCTGCAGCCTGTGGAAGGAAAACCACATTCACAGAAAGACAGACAAAATGAAAAGGCGGAGGACTTTGTACCAGATGAAGGAACAAGAAAAAACCCCAGAAAAACAACTAAATGAAGTGGAGATAGGCAACCTTCCAGAAAAAAAATCAGAATAATGATAGTGAAGATGATCCAGGACCTCAGAAAAAGAATGGAGGCAAAGATTGAGAAGATGCAAGAAATGTTTAACAAAGACCTAGAAGAATTAAAGAACAAACAAACAGAGATGAACAATACAATAACTGAAATGAAAAATACACTAGAAGGAATCAACAGCAGAATAACTGAGGCAGAAGAACGGATAAGTGACCTGCAAGACAGAATGGTGGAATTCACTGCTGCAGAACAGAATAAAGAAAAAGAATGAAAAGAAATGAAGACAGCCTAAGAGACCTCTGGGACAACATTAAACGCAACAACATTTGCATTATAGGGGTCCCAGAAGGAGAAGAGAGAAAGGACCCAAGAAAATATTTGAAGAGATTATAGTTGAAAACTTCCCTAACATGGGAAAGGAAATAGCTACCCAAGTCCAGGAAGCGCAGAGAGTCCCAGGCAGGATAAACCAAAGGAGAGACACGCCAGACACACAGTAATAAAACTGACAAAAATTAAAGACAAAGAAAAATTATTGAAAGCAGCAAGGGAAAAATGACAAATAACATACAAGGGAACTTCCATAAGGTTAACAGCTGATTTCTCAGCAGAAACTCTACAAGCCAGAAGGGAATGACACGATATATCTAAAGTGATGAAAGGGAAGAGTCCACAACCGAGGTTACTCTACCCGGCAAGGATCTCATTCAGATTCGATGGAGAAATCAAAAGTTTTAGAGACAGGCAAAAGCTAAGAGAATTCAGCACCACCAAACCAGCTCTACAACAAATGCTAAAGGAACTTCTCTAAGTGGGAAACACAAAAGAAGTAAAGGACCTACAAAAACAAAACCATAACAATTAAGAAAATGGTCATAGGAACATACATATCGATAATTACCTTAAACGGGAATGGATTAAATGCTCCAACCAAAAGACACAGGCGGGCTGAACGGATACAAAAACAAGACCCACATATATGCTGTCTACAAGAGACCCACTTCGGACCTAGGGACACACACAGACTGAAAGTGAGGGGATGGAGAAAGATATTCCATGCAAATGGAAATCAAAAGAAAGCTGGAGTAGCAATTCTCATATCAGATAAAATAGACTTTATTTTTTTAAATTTTTTTTTTTTTTTGCGGTACGCGGGCCTCTCACTGCCGTGGCCTCTCCCGTTGCGGAGCACAGACTCCAGACACGCAGGCTCAGCGGCCATGGCTCACGGGCCTAGCCACTCCGCGGCAGGTGGGATCTTCCCAGACCAGGGCGCAAACGTGTGTCCCCTGCATCAGCAGGCGGACTCTCAACCACTGCACCACCAGGGAAGCCCAAAATAGACTTTAAAATAAAGAATGTTACAAGAGACAAGGAAGGACACTACATAATGATCAAGAGATCAATCCAAGAAGAAGATATAACAATTGTAAATATATATGCACCCAACATAGGAGCGCCTCAGTACATAAGGCAACTGCTAACAGCTATAAAAGAGGAAATGGACAGTAACACAATAATAGTGGGGGAACTTAACAGCTCACTTACATCAATGGACAGACAGAAAATTAATAAGGAAACACAAGCTTTAAATGACACAATAGACCACAGAGATCTAATTGATATTTATAGGACATTCCATCCAAAAACAGCAGATTACACTTTCTTCTCAAGTGCGCACAGAACATTTCCAAGATAGATCACACCTTGGGTCACATATCAAGGCTCAGTAAACTTAAGAAAACTGAAATCATATCAAGCATCTTTTCTGACCACAACACTATGAGATTAGAAATCAATTACAGGGAAAAAAATGTAAAAAACACAAACACATGGAGGCTAAACATTACGTTACTAAATAACCAAGAGATCACTGAAGAAATCAAAAAATACCTAGAGACAAATGACAATGAAAACACGACGATCCAAAACCTATGGGATGCAGCAAAAGCAGGTCTAAGAGGGAAGTTTATAGCAGTACAAGCCTACCTCAAGAAACAAGAAAAATCTCAAATAAACAATCTAACCTTACACCTAAATGAACTAGAGAAAGAAGAACAAAAAAACCCCAAGGTTAGTAGAAGGAAAGAAATCATAAAGACTAGAGCAGAAATAAATGAAATGGAAACAAAGATAACAGTAGCAAAGATTAATAAAACTAAAAGCTGGTTCTTTGAGAAGATAAACAAAATTAATAAACCTTTAGCCAGACTCATGAAGAAAAAGAGGGAGAGGACTCAAATCAGTAAAATTAGAAATGAAAAAGGAGAAGTTACAACAGACACTGCAGAAATACAAAGCATCCTAAGAGACTACCACAAGCAACTCTATGCCAATAAAATGGACAACCTGGAAGAAATGGACAAATTCTTAGAAATGCACAACCTGCCAAGACTGAAAGAGAAAGAAATAGAAAATATGAACAGACCAATCACAGAGTAATGAAGTTGAAACTGTGATTAAAAATCTTCCAACAGGGCTTCCCTGGTGGCACAGCGGTTGAGAGTCCGCCTGCCGATGCAGGAGACACAGGTTCGTGCCCCGGTCTGGGAAGATCCCACATGCTGCAGAGCAGCTGGGTCCATGAGCCATGGCCGCTGAGCCTGTGCGTCCGGAGCCTGTGCTCCGCAACGGGAGAGGCCACAACAGTGAGAGGCCTGCGTACCACAAAATAAAATAAAATAAAAGATTACTCTGGCTAAAGTGTGAATGAATTGGGGGGAGGGAACAAGGGAATGTGGGGATAAACTGTCAGTAGCGTAGACTAGAATGATCGTGGCAGAGGGCCTGTGCAGAAGTCACATGGGTCTTGGAGAGTGACTTCAGACAATCATAAACTTAGATGTTGACTCCGATGGAAGCTGTTGTCCCAGTCGTAGCATTTTTACTGATACAGCACAGCCTCTGGCCTTTTGTATGCCTCGTTCTCCACGCCAATTTAGAAAGGTCACCAGAAGTCGTTTGCTTTCACCTGGCAGGGCCAACAGTGTACCTTCACATTTTTGCATGAAGACAACGTCAGTTCTTCCACTCTCTACTGTCAACAGTCCACAGCCATCTTGATCATCTTGACATTCCACAACACACAACAGTAGTCCTCTATATTGATGCCACTGGATGTCATCAATGTCCAATAAGCAGGAAGTACCAAGTATTTTAAATGTCTTAGTAAGATATACACAAACGAGAGGGTGGGAGTTAACCCCAATACAATTCAGGGACCAGTCACCTCAGTGAAGTTTCTCGGGGTCAACGGTTGAAAGTATGTCAAAGCATCACCACCAAGTTGCTGTACCTCATGTCACCACACACACACACACACACACACAGAGGCAGGACAATGTTTAGTAGGCTTTTTTGACTTTTGAAGACAACATAGATCACATTTGAGTGTGCTGTTTTTAACCTATCTAGAGAGTCACTTACAGCTGTATAACTACTAGTTTCATGGAGACCAGAATAAGAGAAGATTCTGCAGCGAGTTTAGGTTGCACAACAGACTGTTCTACTACTTGGGCCTTATGATCCAGGTGAGCCAACGATATTTCGAAGCGACCAGGGCAAAAAGAATGCTGTATGGAGCCTCCAGCAAGAACCAGTGGGAGAATCACAGTGCCGAACTCCAGGATTTTGGAGCAAGGCTATGCCCTCTTCTGCAAATACCTATTCTCCTTTTGAGAAACAGCTTCTGGCTAGCTATGGGGCCATGGCAGGATGAGAGCACCTAACAATGGGACATCAGGTGATCATGCAGCCTGACCCTCCTCTCATGAACTGGTTGTCGTCTGACACCTTGCCATGTTGGGCAGGTACAGCTGCAACCTACCATTAAATGGAATGCCAAGCTCAGGCAGGTCCAAAAGGCACAAGTTACCATGAGCAGATTCCTTTGACACAACTCCTGTTGCATTGCCTCCTGGGGTATTCCTTCAGACCAGCTGACCAAAAAAGACAAAACTCAAGCCCAGTTTATAGATGGCTTTGTATAATATGCTGGCACAACCAGTGAGTGGACAGTTGCACTTCATCCCCACTCAGGATGACACTGAAAGACAGAAGTAAAGGAAAATCCTCTAGTGGCCATAGCTTCAAGCAGTATATTTGGCTGTTCCCCATTTGGAGTGTGAGATGGCCAGAACTACAGATCTAAACTAATTCAGGGGCAGTTGCCAATGATCTGGCTGGATGGTTAGGGATTCAGAAGGAACAGGATTGTAACACTGGTGAAAAAGAAGTCTGGGGAAGAGGTGCATGGGTGGACAACTTGAGTAAGACTATACTATGAAAATAGCTGTGTTCCACATGAATGCCCACCAAAAGGTACCCACCGCATTAGAGACCCTTAATAGTCAGGGCAAATGACATGCTCTGTGGATGTAGTAAGCAGCCTCTTCCTCCAGCCTCCCCCAGCACTTGCTCAATGAGCTCGTGAGCCATGGTGGTAGGGATGGAGGTTATGCATGGGCTCAACAACAGACTTCCCCTGACCCGAGTAGGACTTCTGCTGAGTCATCTAATTTGCCAATGCAGGTATTTACACTGAGTCCCCAGTATGGACACTATACCTTGTGGGGATTGGCCAGCCACCTAGTTCCAGGTGGATTACTTTCTTCTATTATGGAAGGAGCACAGATCCAACCTCAGAGGACTAGAAACGTGTTCTGGATATGGATCTGCCTTCCCTGCCCACAAGGTTTCTACCAGCACCACCATCCAGGGACTCTCAGAATGCTTTATCAATCATGATGACATTCCACATAGCATTGCATCTGATCAAGGAATTCTTCACAGCAAAGCAAGTGCAGCAGTGGGCTCATGCCCATAGGATTAACTGGATTTACCACGTACACACACCATCATCTGGAAGTGGGTAGCCTAACCGAAAGGTGGAATGGCTTACTGAAAACACAGTTACAGGGAAGCCCCTGGCAGTCCAGTGGTTAGGACTCGGTGCTTTCACTGCCGAGGGCCTGGGTTCGATCCCTGATCACGGACCTAAGATCCCGCAAGCCGTGCAGCACAGCCAATTATAAATAAATAAGCACATATGTCTTAAAACAAACAAAAAAACAGTTGCAGTACCATTTGGTGCTCTTGTTTTACAGGATGTAGTACATGCTTTGAATCAGAGACCATTGTATGGTGCTCTCTTCAAAATACATGGGTCTAGAAAACAGGTGGATGTCAGAGTGACTCCCCTATTACTAAGAGATTTCTTGCAGAATTTTTGCTTCCCGTCCCAGCAATTTTAAGCCCTGCTGGTTTGGAGATTTTAGTTCCCAAAGAAGGAATGCTTCCACCAAAGGACACAACAATGGTTCCGCTAAACTGTAAGATGAGACGCGGCCACCTGGACATTTGGGGCTCCTATGCCAGTGAACCAGCAGGTGTGGAGGAGGGCAGCATGGCGGAGGAGTGTCATCTGTTACACTTGCCTGAGTGACTGACCCTGATTACCAAAGGCCAGTTGGGTTGCTTCTACACAATGGAGGCAAGTAGGTCCAACAGCAAAAGTTAATGAAAACCCACAGCAGCCAAAAAAGGGGGCGTGGGGGCAGGATGATTAAGGAGCCAGGGTCTTAAGAGATTGAAGATCTGGGTCACTGTACCAGGTAAAGAACCCTGAATAGCTGTGGCTTGAGCTGAGGTCAGAGAACACAGGGAGGGGTAGGGAAATGGAAGAAACAAGCACAGGTATCAGTCACAGTATGGTGACCAGTTACAGAAATGAGGACTCTAAGTAGCTTTGCTCATATTTTCTATTTGCCTGTTACATGTACATGATAATTTGTCTATGCTAACCATTTTTTCTTCTTCCTATTTTTGGGTTGACTTGTTGGAAGTTACCCTTGCAACCTAGTCTTTTTAGGTAACATAGTATTCAGTGTGGCTCTGACTGGTTTTGAGGAGTAATACATATAACTATCAGTGGATACATGACTCTTGGGACTGCATCTCATTTTGAGAAAGGTTGAAAACTTGTTCTCTCATAGGAAGGGTGGCTGTTTCTGTCAGGCATAAGGAGTTGTCTTCTTCGTTTTGGTGGCTGCTGTATGGGAGTCTGTGTGTGTGAAAGAGCACACAGGGCAGGGACTTCCCTGGCGGTCCAGCGGTTAAGACTTCACCTTCCAATGCAGGGGGTGCGGGTTCCATCCCTGGTCGGCGGAGCTAAGATCCCACATGCCTCTTGGCCAAATAACCAAAACATAAAACAAAAGCAATATTGTAACAAATTCAAAAGACTTAAAAAAAAAAAGAGCACACAGGGCAGGTGAGTCATCAAAGGGGTGGACTGGGCAGGTTGTCAATTTAGTGCCCAAATTCACCCCTTCTGCCTGTTCTCTGAATGGATTGGAGCCCTTTAGATTTTTCCTGCCAGCTGCCACTGAGGCTCGGCAGAAGAGGGTGCTGGAGACACACCACAGGGAGGAAGGGCTTTGCTTCCCGGTTCCCGTAGGCTCCCTTGAAGGCAACGTGTGCAGCTTTCTCAGCGTCAGGCTCTTGCCCTGCCCGAAGACTCTGCAGTGCACAGCCTCCAGCAGCAGCCAGCAGCTTCACCAGGCACCTCCCTCCTCCCCAGGCAGTTTGGTAGCAGAGTGAGAAGCCTCCCTGTGAACAGCTTTCCTTAGCGCACTAGGGAGCAGATTTCTGACGGGTTCCAGCGGGACAGATTTTCAGCAAGGTCTAGACTACAGCCTTGGACACCCCAAAGAGCAGTGGCTGCTCCTTCTGTCTGCTGTTCTTACATTCTCTTATTACTAGCCATTTCCTCATTACTCCAGCCCCGTTATAGCTATTAATTCCTGAAGTTAAACTTTCCCCGATCATATTTTTGTATGGTTTCTCTCTCCTGATTGGACCTGGATTAAGCTGGCACTAGCGTAGACTAGACAGTGGCAGAGAACAAAAGGAAGTGGGGAGATTCAAAAGACACAAAGTAAAAGACAGGACTTGGTAATAGATTAGACAAGGGAAGCAGGGGTGAGGGGAAGATGACACCTGGAAAACTATCCAGCCTACGTAACTAGATGAATAGGGGAACCCTTCACCTACATAGAAACTTCCAGAAAGGGGTGATGATTGAGGAGAAAACTCAGAAGCTCAGTTTTGAACAATGTTGAGCTTGAGTTGACTTTAAGGGACCCAAAACGTATCGAGCGGGCAGCTGGCTCTCAAGTTCAAGAATTTAGAGGAGTCTGGGATTAAGACTGGAGTCATCTCCCTTAAACTGGTATGTAAAGCCACAGGCATAGTTGAAATGGCCTAGGGAAAAAGTAAACAGTGAGAAGAGAGTGCCTGGCACTGAGTCTTGAGGGATCCCAACTCTTAATGGCTGGAGAGAGGAAGATGAGCCTGTAAAGGAATGCTGAAGCTGTAAGAGAGGCAGAGGAAAATAAGGACAGTACAGTCGGCCCTCCACATCTGCAGGTTTTGTAGCCACAGATTCAACCAACCTCAGATTGAAAATATTCCAGAAAAAAAATTCCAGAAAATTCCAAAAAGCAAAACTTGAATTTGCCACATGCCTTGCAACTACTTACATAGCATTTACGTTGTATTAGGCATCATAAGTAATCTAGAGATGATTTAAAGTATACGCGAGGATGTGCGTAGGTGACATGCAAACGCTGTGCCATTTTATATAAGGGACTTGAGCCTCCTCAGAATTTGGTGTCCACGGGGGTCCTGGAACCTATCCCCTGAGAATACCGAGGGATGACTGTATTGTGTCCCAGAAGCAAAGGGTGGCAGCCAGAGGTGCATGGCTCCTACCTCCCATTAAGAGAACTTGCTTCAGCTGACCGACGGCCACCAACGGCTGTATCTTCAGATCTCCCACATCTTCAGGTCTGCCACAGTGCCCAGGCCAAGGTCACCCTTCCTCCAGGCAGCTCCTAATCAATGAGCTTGCTGAAAACCACTTCTGCTCGATTCTTCCGTGCTCCAGGCTTCCCACCGGCCTGGCTGAGAGGTTCTCAGAATTGCACTGCAGTCAGATGCTCTTCCTACCTCCTTCCCTCCCTCTTTCCTCACATAGCCCTGCACCGCAGGTTGAAACCACCCATCTCCAGACTTCTAGTTAAGCCCAATAATAATTTATCTCTTTCAGTCAGACATTTTGTTACTTAGAGATAAATGCATCCTAAACTGACACACCACCCACAGGCTGACAGGAAGAGACAAGCATGATGTCCACCAGATAACAGACTATAGGGTAGACAGCTTGCGAGGATTTTTTTTTTTTAAATCCTCCCCTTAGGCAGAAGCCTAAGGGAAGGATATGAAACAAGAGGCTGGTTTAAAAACAGGAAAATATTTAATCCATCCCAAAACACAAAGAAATGAAGGAAAACTATCTACCTATGATGGAAGAAGGGTGTTACTGGTTTCAAGCTCTAATTCCTATCATCTTGAGGCTTTGATGCTTAGAAGAAAACTATCTTGTCCTTCAGCTACTCCCAGCTATTCAGAAATAAATTACATACATCTGTAAGAGAGTCCTGGCCTTCTAGAAGGGAGATAGACAGGAAGGAGAAAGGAGCATCCATCTACAATAAATTGATCAAAGACCAGCTGAGTGGCAGCACAGAGCCATCCCAGGCAGAAGGACCGGGATGCTCTAGTGTGAACCAGGACACATAAAACCTGGGCTGGCTCAGGGGCTGGGCCATCAGCCTGTGCTCAGTATTCGCATTTCCATCTTCAGCCAAAGCCCCCTGGGAGCAAAGCTCTAGATGCCTCCTTCAAGCCCCCTGCTGGTTGGTTTCATCATTATCTCGCCTCTTCCAAATCTGTAAGAAATGAATATAATAGATATTTAGGAGCTGGCATTCAATCCACAAGTATTTATTTATCAAGTACCTAAATCTGCGCCAGGCAATGGACAAACTATCACCCCACTTGTGTATTTGCTAAGTCCCCTGAAACTAACTCATAATCTTTCAGAAAATTCCTTCACTCAGCTGTCACTTTTCTACCCATCCTTCTCTTCCCATTCCAAACTCCTTTTCTAAAAAGTGACCCATAGTCAGACCTGCAACGTGAGAAAAAGTCACCAAGGAAAGAGTTAGCTCTGGAACGAGCAGCGTCTCCCTCCTTTTTTACAAAGCTGTAGCATCTTCTTAGCGTCAGTCCTCCTTCTCTGCAGGTGCCAGGACAGTTAGAGACAGAAGACAGAGACACTCTACTCCATGACCTCCCAACCCACTGGAGAGGACAGTTAAACTAGTCCAGCTGGTGCTCCACGAAGACAGGAGACGGTGTGGTGGGGTCACGAAGAGCGCTGACTTTGCCCGGGGGACTGGGGAAGCTTCAGAGACAACTCCTAGCTGGCGGCCCGGATGGTTCTGGGCTCTTCCTCCTTGAAACCAGACCACACACTCGCGAAACTAACCTGGCTCACCGTAAGCAGAACCTCCTTGCTCACTCGTCACTCTTCCATGCTTCTCCACCCTTCTCTTCCCTGAAGATCACTCCTGGGCTTTAAGGGCCATACAATCTGGTCCCACCACACTCCCCGGTGCACGTCAAAAGGCACCCAACCTGACTCAATCCCATTCCGTGCCTTTGCCCACATCACTGCTCGCACTGGACCCATACTCCATCTCCTCCGTGCTCGTGGAGTCTGCGGCCAACCCACCTGAATGTAAGCCTCCGACAGCGTGATCATCTGCGGAAGGATGTCAGTCACCTGGAGGTCTTGTAATTCATACCATTTGCCTGTCCCCTGCAGAGAGTACCAAGGGCTGGGTTAGTCTGTTCTCTGAAACTGAAAGGGTATAAGAGGGAAGGGATCACAGCTGAAGGCTAGAAAAATCAGAATAGTCACTAGACCATCACCCAGCAAGAGCTGTACGTAAAAGGGTGCATGGCCTCTGCTGGGCATCATTCAATTTGAAGACTTTTTGGGGTGTTCATCTTGGCAAACTCAATTCCTGCTGAGGACTCCTTGAAAGACAATGGAGTCTCAAACACTGTACGCCTTTTAAGGACAATAAAGAGAAAGAAGAGGAAACCCCCTACTCCTCACCTAAGATGTCTCCCTGCTGCTCAGAAGTGACGCAACAAACACACTGACTCAGGAGGTGCAGTGTTAACCAAAAGTGGACACTCCCACCCCCGTCCCAGAGGACACAGCAAGTTAGTCAAGAAAAAGTGTCCTTGGTGGACACTGTCCACCATACTAACCTGTTTCCTTTGGCCTAAAACAACAGTGTTGCAAATACAGCAAAATCTACCTTACTTCATGCTTCCATAAACAAGGGGGAAAAGAGGTTTCTGGATTATGGCAGAAGCACTTCTGGAAGCTCACCAGCCTCACCCATCCCAACTTCTAAGAAATGCCAAAGACAGATACACTCCAGATATTCTGGATATTCCAGTAGTTCAGAACAGGAAACACAACAAAAGCTCAGGATCACATAATCAAGTCCCTATTCCTGGTAAAACCAAGTATCTAGGTTCAAATCCCAATTCTACTGACTTCAGATAAATTATTCAAACTCTGAGCCTACGTCCCTCACTCGTAAAAAGACGGTATTAACACCTGTCTTGAAAGTGTGTTTTAAGGATATAAATGAGATGAACATCCATGAGCACGTGGCATACTGTCTAGCACACAGGAAAGCGCTTGATAGACAGAGCTAGTTATTATTAAATCCACGGCCCCAGAAGACTAATCAAATTAGAACAATCTGTGCTAGTAATCTGTGTGATACCAAATATATCTTAAGCGCATTTCAGCCATTTTCAGCAAATTCACAAAATTTTTTTAGCTGAAAGGGAACCTACACACCAGTGCTTTGTAAACTTTCATACCAATCAGAGGGTCTTGTTAACATGTAGACTGTGATTCAGGAAGTGTGGGAGGGGTCTGAGATTCTGCGATTTGTAACAAGTTCTTATATGATGTCAGTGCTGCTGGTCCAAGGATTCCAAGGCTCTAGTCTAGGACAGTGCTTCTCAATCTTGGCTGCACACTGGAAATCTCCTGGGAACTTTAAAACATCATGATGCCTGGTTCCCACCTCCAGATAATCTAATGCAGTCTTAACTGACACTTTGCGCCAGAAAATTCTTTGCTGCGCAGGCAGCCTGTGCACTGTAAGATATTTAGCAGCATTCCTGGCCTCTGCCCAGTTGAAAACCAACAGGCACAAATTATGTTGTTCTTGTGTAACTGGCCTGGGGTGGCCCAGGTGTCAGGAGTCTAAAATCTGCCCACAGGGGAGTGCCACGTGCAGGCAAAATTGAGAACCGTTGCCTTAAACTGACCACTGTCAGCTCCATTACTTGCAGAATCCCAAAGTCAAGGATAAGAAAGAGCAAACTGAAAGGAGCGCCCTCTGAAATGCCAAAGGAACACCACCTGCTCCTGCCACTGCCACCATGAGAAGTCAGCCCCACTCACATGATGGAGCACGTGAATCCGGTAGGAGCCCTCAGAGGGCTTGCCGTCGTGTACAATGTTGGCGATGAGGTCGTAGGTGGTGTTCTTGTGCACCGCCTGTACTTCTTCAGACAAGTACTCTCTCAGGTCCACATTTCTGAGGATGATGACAATAAAGTGAGGATCAGACAAAGCCTACTAGGTTAGCCCTGTAGAGGTTAACTGTCTTACCCAAATGCACCATGAAGCTCTGGAACCCTATTTCAGGACCCTGGATCTAGGTGGGCTTGAAGAGCCATGGGAGCCCAGGTTTGTGGAAATTCATATAATCTGCCATAAAAATGAGTCAAGCTGGAAAGACTGGCTCTATGGGAAAAGCACACTTTAAAAGCATGCTCAGGACAGGGAGATCAGCTCAGTGCTTTGTGACCACCTAGAAGGGTGGGATAGGGAGGGTGGGAGGGAGATGCAAGAGGGAGGAGATAGGCGGATATACGTATGCGTATAGCTCATTCACTTTGTTGTAAGGCAGAAACTAACACACCACTGTAAAGCAACTATACTCCAATAAAGATGTTAAAAAAATAAATAAATAAAAAGTAAAAAATAAAAGCATGCTAAGGGACTTCTCTGGCGGTCCAGTGGGTAAGACTCCACACTCCCAATGCAGGGGGCCCAGGTTCGATCCCTGGTTGGGGAGCTAGATCCTGCATGCATGCTGCAGCTAAGAGCTCACATGCCGCAACAAAGATCCCATGTGCCGCAATTAAGACTCGGTGCAGCCAAAATAAACAAATAAACCAATCAATAAATAACAAAATTTTTAAAAAATCTAAAACAAAAGCATGCCTAGCAGTCAAACGTGCAGGGCCTGGAGTCACTCAGATCTGATCTGGAACCGGGGCTCTGCCACCCCAGAGCAGGTGACATAACCTAGGGCTCCTCTGTGAGAGTGAGTGCCACCTTCTCCCCTGAGATGAGGACACGTGTAACCGCCCCACCCTCTGCCCTATCCGGGAATCAGCTGCAGCGGCAGTGTCAAGGGGACACCTGGTCTCTGGCCTTAGGCTACGAAAGTCTGATCACATGATCATGTGGGTTGTCACTGGATATAATCACTGTAACAATTTCAATATGGCAAACCAGGCAGATCAATCCGACTTATTTTTTTCTTTGACCTTCTGGAAACTTGCTTCTTTGTTTTTCTTTTAGTTAAATAAGCAAAAGGTTACAAGTAACAAAAATCCACCCTAGGTAGCTTAAGCACAAAAGGGGTATTTATTCAAGGGTTTCAGACTAGGAAATGCAGCTGAAACCAAGCACTGGAGAAGCAGCAAGATCCGAGAGCTACCTGCCCTCTTTTCTGCTTTGACATCAGCTTTACTCTTTTCCCACCCAGCTTTCTTTTCTTTATGGAAACCACACTGGCTACTCCACAGCTTCCAAATTTCTCAGTTCCGGTTGCCAAAAGAAACTACTGACTAGGTTCCTTCAACTGGGACTTAGAAATATAAAGTTTATTTTTAATACCTGAACATTCATTTTTTAAAATATAGAGAAGCATTCTTGATGTACTTAGAATAAAACCTGCTTTTGTGTTTTATTTGTTGAATTCTGTCAGTTGAAGTATATACATGTACACCAGTTATTACGAAGTCAAGAGCTATAATAAATGTTTACTGTGAAGACTACGATGACAATTACTAAGATCTTTCGAATAGCTAAATAGGGAAGTAGATCGACAGTTAACATGAATATTAAGAGAATGCTAACTACGCTATTTTCAGGAAAAATATAACCTTCTGTAGCCTACAAATATTTATAAAAATTTAAATACAATATAGAATAAGAGAGATTATACCCTATTTCTAATCTCTGTAGAACTGTCTGATGTGCTACCACTGAAAACACAAAACACAGTAATGTCATCTCTGGAAGGATTTACAATAAATGCTAATAGCGGTCACATCCAGTGGTCACTTCCAGATATGTATCTCCTTTTGAATTTTAGACTGTGAATATATTATCTCTCCAAAAATACAAAAAGTTTTCAATGCAAACCATGTATTAATAAACAACTTTGTTCTAACTATATTATGTAACTTTCTATGTGTTCATGATAGCTATTTATTCCTACAGACTGACAGTGTCCCATATAGATCAAAGAGTCGTTGCTTTTTGTCGGGTGTTTTGTTTTGTTTTGGCCACGCAGCTTGCGGGATGCTGGCTCCCCCACCAGGGGTCAAACCCGGGCCCCGGCAGTGAAAGCGCTGAGTCCTAACCACTGGACCACCACGGAATTCCCTCAACAGTCACTGGTAAAAGAAAATTTAGATATGAGTCCGAGGAAACCCATGTGAGCTCTAGAAATGCCTCCCGGCTGCCAAAAACTGACTTCTTGTATGGTCTTCTCAGCTTTAACAACAGCTGTTCAGACTTCTCTGAATGAGTCCTAGAGAAATCTTCAGAAGTATTTATACTCAAGTTTCCATGACAGAAACGAAACTGTTGAAGTGACAAAAGGAAATAAATACATGTTAAATCATTTTGTTTTAGAAAACAGTCAACGGAGCAAACCGTACTCATCCGCCAATCAGAACAGTCCAATTTTGAGACCACCTAACTAGCTGGAAGTGAAACTTGAAACCTGTGCTCCAGCAAACCTATCTCCAAATGAGCAGAGGGTCCCTAATCCCTGCAAGTCTGATCAATCTCTGGTAAAAAGAAGATGTGTTATGAAGAAGACACAGGAGAAGAATTAGGTCTGATAAGGGTCCTCTTCAAGAAGCGGGGACCTTGGCTAACCTAGAACCATATTAGTCTAGAAGTAAGGACAGTGCACAAAGTAATTAAAGTACAGGTTTCCAGAATCAGTCACCCAGTTTGATGTTCTCTAAAAGGCTGACTGGTTGAGAAGTAACCTTTTTCTCAACTTCTCTAAAGCTTTCTGAAAGACAAACTACTGAAGTCACAGTTACCAAGAATCCAAATGCAACTGGCGGTAAAATAAACATACTACAGGTCCAATATAAAAGAAACTGCCGGAGTAAGGAAATTTCTGTGGTGACTGGGCAGGAACTACCACCAACACATAGTCCTTCCTCTGGAGCTGCCCTGGAGTCAAGGGCGCTCCTTCCTTCCAGGAACAAACTGGTGACTGTGGCAATTCACAGAAGCCCAGTTCTCAACTAAAACCCTGATACACAGACTTTCAAGGAAAGCCCCTCTGTGGTCCTACACAAGTTGGCAGAGAGATGGCCTTCACGTCCCCCGATTTCATTCTACTTGTCACACAAACACGATACTAGAGAAGAACAGGATGAAAAGTGTGTGAAAAGAGAAAAAGAAGTTCTCCTGTAATCCTAACTACAAAGGTTTTCTCTCCTCAACCCCCACTGTTCTCAGAGTCCTGGTGATGATGGAACCAGAAACAATAAAATGTTACACCTGGAAGGACCCCTAGGGCTCATCTAGTCCAAGCTTCTCATTTAATCCAGGAGAGAATATGCAAGTGACCTGCCCAAGGCCACATGGCTAGGACGGCACAGAACTCTGACTTCTTTAATTTGAGTTGCTACCCTCTTAAACACTACGCAGAATTAAGAACCGGTACTGGGACTTCGCTGGTGGAGCAATGGTTAAGAATCCACCTGCCAATGCAGGGGACACAGGTTCGATCCCTGGTCCGGGAAGATTCCACATGCCACGGAGCAACTAAGCCCAAGCGCCACAACTAATGAAGCGTGCGCGCCTAGAGCCCATGCTCCACAACAAGAGAAGCCACCGCAATGAGAAGCCTGCGACGGCAAAGAAGAGTAGCCCCTGCTCGCTGCAACTGGAGAAAGCCTGCGCACAGCAACGAAGACCCAATGCAGCCAAAAATAAATAAATAAATGAAATAAATTTATTTAAAAAAAAAATAACCAGTACTATTTTCAAAGGAGAACACTGGCAGTCCTGGAGCAGTCTGGGCATCTAGAAAATGGAGGCAATGGAGGTAGAAATACAAGAGAAGAAGATGAACATTTGCCCCTTACAGCTCCCAGCTACTTTCTAAGGTTTAAAAACACCACACTCCTGAGCTATTACAGCACGGTAATCCTATCATCCATCCATCCAAATCGTTCTCAGTAAGAAACCACCTTAGGGCGCCGCTCTTACCTTATCTAAATGCCCACACACAGACACACATTTCTTCCTGCCAGCCCTGCCACCAGGCTTCTCCGTGTTCTCAGAAAGATCACCTTCAGAGTGTGAAAAACCATGTCTCTTGAGAACCGGAAACCAACTGTCTACCTCCAAAAGGGTCTTGCAGGAGCCTTCTGTGACTCCTCCAAATTTCCCATTAGAACACTCATATATGTTTGCAAAAAGACAACTGCATGGTCAATTAAAAATAAGACTATATATCAAAATGTATAACTTCCTCATCAATAAGGGAGAAACTGAACACATTTCAGACTTTATCCTCTAGGGAAGAAATAAGGTAGTAGGGTCCCAAGAAAGCAAGACAAATCTAGAGTCATCCCCACTGTCCATCCTTAACTACAGCATACAAGATGCAATGACCAGAAAACAGATGGACAGACTAACTGCTCAGGATTATCTTCAAAGCCAGGAGAATCCTACCTGTCCTACCCTACTTTTACCAACCGTTTTCCCCTTTACTGAAAGACTACAATTCCCAGCAAGCAACAGGAGAGAAGATAAAAGAGGAACTGCCTGCAGGGAAACATCCACCTTTGAGGCCCCTGAAACATCTCTATCCTTCCAATAAACACCCTTAACTTATGTAGTGTAGGTAGGTGCCTTGCAACCTCCAACTAAGACAGTCCAAAACTAAGAGTGGCACAAAGATATAAAAAGAAATTCAAGCTCATGCCCCCTAAGAGGAAGTGAAGGAGGGCAACACTCACGTAATAGGGAAGTTGACAATAGTCGGATTCTTCTCCACAAAGAAGTTGTTCTTAGTGAATCTCTTAATACAAAAGATTAAATATGGAGGCAGCTTGGTGAGCTGGAAGCGCTTCAGAAAGTTCTCCTTGTAAGTCTTATATTCCTAGAGAGAGAAAAGAAAATTATCAGATTAGAGCAGGGACATGAGTTTTGTTTTGGCTTGTTTTGGGTTAATATAATTTTGCCTTGCATGTAGAATTCAGAAGACACCTGATACCAGAAACCACCTACAAGGCTGAGGAACAGCTGTTTAGCTACGGCTAAAATACCTCAACTGTGGGCTGTATTTCAGCCAGCACACCATCATACTGTTGAACTCCAACCACAGTATGGATATTCCTTTCTATAAGGAAAACAAAAATGTCAAGTGAAAAAGAGGATTTGTTAAAAGCTCAGAATTTAAAAACCATGAGAGTCTCACTTAATTCAAAATAAAGAAGAGCTTCCTGACCACTAGACGCGTGCACCGTGAACAGGCACTTAGGAGGCAGCGAGGAGCCCCTCATCACTGAGGGTTTTCCAGCAGAGCTGTCAACTGACATCCCGCGTTCCTTCCTCCTCAAAGGCCCCAAGACTGGTGGGTCAAGTGCAATCTGTTGGGCAACACTTACTGAGGCCTCACTCAGCATGTTTGAGGGGATGGAGTGGTGGGGGCCCAGGACATTCTCCTCAGCCCAAGAGGCTTAAAAGCTAGTGAACATATATTTACTTTTCCTTAACACAAACACAATGCAGTACAGTAAAAACTAAGAGATAGGGGCTTCCCTGGTGGCGCAGTGGTTGAGAGTCCGCCTGCCAATGCAGGGGACACGGGTTCGAGCCCTGGTCCAGGAAGATCCCACATGCCGCGCAGCGACTAGGCCCGTGCGCCACAACTACTGAGTCTGCACTCTAGAGCCCGTGCTCCACGATACGAGAAGCCACCGCAATGAGAAGCCCGCGCAACGCAACAAAGAGTGGCCCCCGCTCTCCACAACTAGGGAAAGCCCACGCACAGCAATGAAGACCCAATGCAGCCAAAAATAAATAAATTAAAAAAAAAAAACAACTAAGAGATAGGAATGAAAGACTAATCATAATCAGAGAGGAAATACCAATGAGACCATCACTCTCTGGAGTGTCACATCACAAGAAAAGACGACAACAGATCAATATTTCTATGAATATGGACGCCAAAATCCTCAACAAAATACTAGCAAACCAATTCCAACATAAACAACAACAAAGAATTATACACCAACTATACATGACCAAGTATGGTTTATCCAGGAATACAAAGGTAGCTTAACATCCAAAAATCAATTAATGTAATGTACCATTTCATATTAATACAATAAATAAGGCAATAAATAGGAATAACCGAAAACCATACAATCATCTCATTAGACACAAAAAAAGCATTTGACAAAATCCAACACCTTATCATGAGAAAAACACTCAATAAACTACAGATAGAAAGAACTTCCTCAACCTGATAAAGGGTATCTATGAAAAATCCACAGCTCACATCATACTTACTGGTGAAAGCCTGGATGCGCTCCCTTAAGATCAGGTACGACATAAGGATGTCTGCATTTACCACTTCTATTCAACACTGTACTAGAGGTTCCAGCCAGAGCAATCAGGCAATAAAACGTAAATAAGTAAATAAGAAGCATCCAGATCGGAAAGGAAGAAATAAAACTATCTCTGTTTGCAGATAACATGATCTTGTATGTGGAAAATCCTAAGAAATCCACTTTAAAAGTCCGGCAAGGTTGCAGGCTACAAAATCAATATACAAAAATCAACTGTATTTCTACACACATGCAATTAACAATCCAAAACTAAACTTAAGAAGACAACTCCATTTATAATGGCATCAAAGAGAATAAAATATTTAGGAATAAACTTAAAAGAAGTTCAAAACATACTCTGAAAACTATAAAACATTGTTGAAAGAAATTAAAGATAAATAAATAGGAAAACATCCCATGTTTATGAATCAGAAGACTCCTATCATTAAGATGGCAATAATTGCCAAACTAATCTACAGATTCAACACAATCCCTGTCAGAATACCAGCTAGCTTCTTTGTAGAAATCCACAAGCTGATCCTCAAATTTGAATGTGCAAGGAATTGCAAGGAACCCAAAACAGCCAGAACTATCTTGAAAAAGAACAAAGTCAGAGGATTCACAGTTTCTGATTTCAAAACTAACTACAAAGCCGTAATAACCAAGACTGTGGTCTTAACATATACGTCAATGGAATAAAATTGAGAGTCCGGAAATAAACCCATGTGTCTACGGTCAAATGATTTTTCAACAAGGGTGCCAAGACCATTCAATGCGAAAAGAATAGTCTTTTCAACAAATAGTACTGGGACAACTAGACGGTCAGTCATACGCAAAAGAATAAAGTTGGACCTTGTACTTCATACCATATACTAAACTTTCCTTAAAAGGAATTAAAGGCCTGAAATGTAAGAGCTAAAACTACAAAAGTCTTAGATGAAAACACGAGAGTAAATCTTCATGACCTGGGATTTAACAATGGATTCTTACATATGACAACAAAAACAGACACTATAAAAGAAAAGCTAGACAGTATTTCAACAAAATTAAAACTTTTGGGGCTTCCCTGGTGGCGCAGTGGTTGAGAGTCCACCTGCCAATGCAGGGGACACAGGTTCGTGCCCCGGTCCGGGAAGATCCCACATGCCGCGGAGCGGCTGGGCCCGTGAGCCATGGCCGCTGAGCCTGCGCGTCCGGAGCCTGTGCTCCACAACGGGAGAGGCCACAACAGTGAGAGGCCCACGTACCGCAAAAAAAAAAAAAAAAAAAAAAAAAATTAAAACTTTTATGCCTCAAATGATACTATCAAGAGGGTGAAAATGCAAGCCACAGAATGGGAGAAAATATTTGCAAATCATACATTTGATAAGGGACTGGTATCTAGATTATATACAGAATTCTTACAACTCAATAATAATAAATAGATAAATAACCCAATTTTTAAAATGCACAAAGGATCTAAACAAACATTTCTCCAAAGATGATATGCAAATGTCCAATGAGCACATGAAAAAATGGTTAACATCATTAGCCATCAGGGAAATACAAATCCAAACCATAATGAGACACCACTTCACACGTACTAGGATGCCTATAATCTAGAAGATGAACAATAACAAACGTTGGTGAAGATGTAGAGAAACTGGAACACTCATACACTGGGGGTAGGAATATAACATAGTGCAGCCACTTTGGAAGACAGTCTGGCAGTTCTTCAAATGGCTAACCTTAACAGTTACCATATGACTCAGCAATGCCACTCCCCAATACCCACCCAAGAGAAGTGAAAACATGCCCACACAAAACCTTGTAGACTGGTATTTATAGTAGCGTTATTCATAACAGCAGAAAGGTGAAAACAACTCCAAATATCCATCAGCTGATGAATGAATAAACAAAACGTGGTGTATTCATACAATGGGATATTATCTGGCTGCAAAAGGGAATGAAGTACTGATAGATGCTACCACATGAACGAACCCTGAAAACGCTTTATACTAAGTGAAAGAAGCACATCACAAAAGACCACATATTATATGAAATGTCCAGAAGAGGCAAATCTACAGAGGCAGAAAGTAGATTAGCAGTTGTCTGGGGCTGGGGGAGACAAGAGGGTTGGAATGACAACTAAAGGGCGATAAAAAACATCGATGATGAAAATGTTCCAAAGCTGACTCTGGTGGTGGTTGCAAAGATCTGTGAATGTAGGAAAAAACCACTGAACTGTAAACTTTAAATAGCTTAATTATATGGTGCTGCGAATTGTATCTCCAGAGAACTGCTACTTTTTAAAAAACTAAGTTCCCTTGCCACATGATGAGTAACCTCACAGCGCTGGAGAAATAAAAACTTTCCAGCTCTAGCACGCATGCCACAGCCACACCTTCTCTTAAGTAAATTTCTGATCATCTAAGGGTATAAGCACTATTGGAAAAAATGTCTTTTTGGTGATATGAAGTAACTCACCTCTGCGTGACTGAAATAAAATACTGTGCTACAAGCAAAGAAAAATTTTTAATCGAGTAAATGCCAAGCGATTTCACTGCCCACATCTGTGTCTATGAACAAGTTGACATCAAGAAGCACTATTTTTAATTATCTCAGAGTCGTGAAGGATAGACAGATTTAACACCTAAATGATGTCACAGCCTAACTTGAAAAGGTTTCTCTGGAATTTATGAGAAAGTACTGAGGGGAAGGATTTCACCCTGGACATCAGTACCATATTCACACAGCAAGGTTTTAGCTAAACTCGCATTACAGGAGCCCTATTAACCAATTTTATTGGTTTCAAAGTTTTGTTTGTATAAAAGTTTGTTATAATTTAATACGTGCTTAAAAGCTGTAGGTATAAAAAGCTTATACCAACATTGATGTTTATACTAATTTAAGTAATATTATAATAACAATAAATTTAAATCAATACTGAGGGTCCACGGGAATCTTAATATTACTTAAATTTGAACAAACAGTAATAATAAGGACCATGTGGCATAGCTGAAAAAGTCAGATGAAAAAATCCCCAGCTCTGTCATTTAAAACCAACATAAACCAAAACCAAATAAAATAAACTGAACTAGATGAGCCCCAAGGTCTTTTGCCTCCCCAAAATAAAATGAGCCTAAGAACAGGCTAGATATTTTAGGTTACCTATCTCTATGCGTGTGTGTGTGCGTGTGCGTGTGTGAGAGAGAGCGAGAGAAGGGGATGGGGGTGGGGGGGAGAAATGGGCATTTACTATCTGAAAACCAATGAACCTTAGCTAAAAAAGAGAGCAGAAAGGGTTTGGAATGAGGCATCAAGTTAAAAAAAAAAGAACCAAAGTTAAAAAGTTTCAAAGAATCAAAAAGGATTAAATTTGTCTAGGATGAAGAAGGGAATTAAACCAAGACGGTTAACTCAGCAGATAAAAGGAAACCTTTAACTTGATGCAGAGCAATGGTAGAACAAGAATAAATTTTTTCATTGTATTTGTATCTTAATTCTGTTTTTTTTCCACTTTAATACTGATGTCATGTTTTTTAAAAGGCGGGAGTTTTTCGTACTTTTGTGAGTTCCTACTATCCTAAATACCCACTTCCTTTCTCCATACTACCCAGAGGCACTGTAACTCAAGTTAAGAGTTGGGGGTGAAACATCAGGAAGTCTGGGAGGCTCAATAAACACAATATACTTTAAAATAAACGCATTACATACACGTGGCAATTTCCGAGTATAAAAAGAAAAATGTCAAGAGAGAGAACGGGGTATCAGCAGGGCAGGTGTGCTAATGGCCTACCTTCTCAGTGATGCCGTTGAACTTGGCCAAGATGTTGAAGAGCGGCACCTGGGGGATAATGAGCTGCTCCTTCTCGTCCTTGTAGAGGGGGGCGGTAGGAAGGTCCAGCGTCAGGTACATGAACGTGGACTCCACCATCGTCTCTTGGTACTCGTCATTGTGGAGCAGCTGCTCTTTTTCTTCTGCTGGCTAGCAATGAGGGAGAAGCAAAAGGACGGAGGGAGTGTGAGCGGAGTGGAGAACACCACAGATGGAAAGAAACGATGTTTCTGTTACATTTACCTAATTTAATATTGAAGTGAACCAAGAGGGGTGCCAAAGAGACTCAGCAGTTTCACATGCAGTTGTACCTGTTTAGATTAATGCAAAAACCGTGCTTCCATCTTCAGAGAGATTTTATTTAAATACCAGACTCCTTTAAAAGTTTTTAGATGATCTAGAAAGCTTATCTGAGCTTTCTGGAAAAAACACGCCAGCACCCCCCAGTGGCCAGAACACTGAAATCAGTCATCCCTCGGTAGCTATGGTTGGTTCCAGGAGCTGCCTTGGATACCAAAATCCACGGATGCTCAAGTCCTATAGTTGGCCCTCCATATCCACAGACTCCGCATCCTCGGATTCAACCAACTGCTAAACGTAAACGTAGTCGTTTTACGTATTAAAAAAAATCCATGTACAAGTGAACCAGTGCAGTTCAAACCTGTGTTGTTCAAAGGTCAACTGTTCTATCCAACCACTACCTCCCAAACTTAAGCACGCTGGTGCAACAGGAACCTAGGGGAAGTGCCACTTGGCAGGTGTACTGTAGAAGCTCTTCCTGGAGCAAAAGGCTGTACCAGCTTATCTAAGCATCTGTCCACCCTAAATCCCCTCAGGCGATATAAATCGGTCCAAAACTCGGTTCATGCCACTCACCAAATCAGGATGAGGAAGCTTTTTAGTGAAGATCCTCATGGACCCCTGGAAAACATCAGTCACAATAGCTGTACAAACAGAAATCAAAATGCAAATTCTGTCAGTTTGGAAAGCATTTCCAAAATACAGTCTTAACTCCTAAATTTCTGAAATAAACAAGCATCTTCCAGCATAAGACCCAAAGCCCTCACTAAGCACAGAAGAACCTTTGTAACATATACCACTAAATTATACCTTTGTAAGTATTTGTGTAAATAATTATTTTATGTCTATCTTCTTCCCAAGAGAGATGGGGCACACAGGCTGAAGATACCTGAAGAGGTGACAGGGCTGTGTGACAGGAAAAGAACGAGGCCACAATCCCACACGAAGAAACCAACACCGTCAGAACCCAGAAAGAAGAAAACCGCATTTGGTCTCCAAAATTATTCACCTGGTTCAGCGGCCTCTAAGCTAAGAGTTATTTTTGGCATTCATGAAACATGTCTATCTACTGCTAAGCCCACCTGGATGCTAAGAAACACAGGGACTCAAGGTCTGAGAATGAACAGAGCGGCCAGGCTCATCTCGCCAAGTACGCGCTCAGGGTGAGGCACGAGCTTTTCGTTTGTTTCATTACAAGCCAGGCGATCCGCCCACCAAGCCCTCACTCTGGTACCACTAGCCTGTCTACAGCGTGCTGCCCAGCCCCCCAGCGTGAAACTGGGTCAGGACTTCTAGAGCACAATTATATACCCATGGCCACTTATTTAAACTGCCATTAGATATAACCATATTCTAATAAAGAAAAATGGAGAGGAAGCCATTCAGGAACAAGATTTAGCCCATACATACAGAGACACTACCCGAACACAAAAAGATAAACAGGTAAGAAGAAAAGGATGGGAAGCTGCAAAGTGTTTTTTAAAAGAAGCAACAAAACAAAAAAGTGCTCCCTTTCACAAAATAACACGACTTACTCTTTTTCTTCTTCTTTGTGCCCCCCAGAGCTGAGTGTAGAGCATTCAAAAACCAGGAGAGAAAGTCGACTCCATCCCCTGGAAAAGAAAGAAAGATGGTATGTCAAGGCTGGGAGACAGTACGATAGTCCAAACCACAGGCAGGCTGGCACTTCTGTGTTTTCTCCTTCCTCTCCGGCCATGCCATCCCATCCCCTGGGCATCCTCCTCTACCTGGCCACTACACGCTGGCGCTCCTGAAGGACAAACTCTCGGTCTTCTGATCTTTACTCTCCCCCTTGGTCTCTGGTTCAACCAAAATCTTCGATTATCACCTCTATTCCAAACCCGAGTCTCATCACCCATCAGGAGCCATCACTGGGAGTTCCCCGGTAGTCTAGGGCAGGGGTCCCCAACCCCTGGGCCGAGGACCGCTGTCCGGAACCGGGCCGCACGGCAGGAGGTGAGCGGCGGGCGAGCGAGGGAAGCTTCATCTGCCGCTCCCCATCGCTCCCAGTACAGCCTGAACCCTCCCCCACCACCCTCCCGCCCCCCCGCTCGGGGAAAAACTGTCTTCCACGAAACCGTTCCCTGGTGCCAAAAAGATTGGGGACTGCTGGTCTAGTGGTTAGGACTTGACGCTTTCACTGCTGAGGCCCAGGTTCAATCCCTGGTCGGGTAACAGATCCCGCAAGCCATGAGGCATGGCCAAATATTAAAAAAAAAAAAAAGAAAATTAAATTTAAATAAAAATTTAAAAAGCCATTACTGAACTTCCCTTCTAAGTCACTCCTCAGCCAGAATGTTCTCAAAACAAAAACGTGAAGGCATATCTTTACTTAAAAGCGTTCACGGACTCCCCACTGTTACCAGGATGTAATCCAGCCTCCTTATAGTGGCACATAAACCCAACACCTGGTCCACCTCGGCTCTCATCATTGGATCCAAGCGTCCAGCCACATGCAGTCTTCTCTCTGCACCAGGCAGCTCCATGCTCCTGTCCGGTGTCCTCTCTACCTGGAATGCCCAACCCCACCCTGTCTCCCCGCTACCTAAAACTTAGGTGTCTCTCCCTTCACTCTGACCCCCAGCCCACCTCCCATGTGCTCGACGGGCGTCCTTACTCTGTGCTCCCTTCCATAGCATGTTGTGCTTCCTCTATCACAGCACTTAACACCCTGTAATCATCTTTCTACATAACTATTTTCCCCACTAGAATAGGAGCTCCTGGAAGAAAACACTGTGTTTCTTATCCTGGTAGCATTAAAACCTGCTAGCAGCATGAGTGAACGGTGAATCAACTGACCTGGATGTTAGAGAATATCATATCAGATACAGGTATTAAGAGCTACTCATGTGGCAATAACTAATTGAGTTGGAGAGATAAAAATAGTCCAAATAAAATATTCTAGTCTGCAACATGGCAAAATGAGAACCCAAAGCGGCAGGCGCTTAATAAGGGTTGGTGCCTTTCCCAGCCTCCTGGTTTTCCTGAGTCGTAGAGTTTAGTTCACCAAAGCAGACAGACTTTCTATCCAGCTGAAATCGCTCGGGACTCTGGGCAGGGCAGGCTGAGGAAGGAAGAGTGAAGAACCTAACCACACTATGCACTGGACACTCGCTCCGGCTACTGTAAGGTTCACAGCAAAGTGGAAGTAAATGTGCTCATCAAACTAGCTGTGTTTCCCTAAAGTCAGAAAACATGAATTACTCCTTCCTTACCTTGCTTGGTGATCTGAAAAGTCTTCTTGCTGCAAAGGACGACAGCTTGAAGCATCTCATGGGGAGAGACATGTGCCTTGAAATTTCGAGGGTTCCAGAGCTTTCTCATCAGCTCTCCAAAACGCTGGACCAACAAGAACATGATATCCCCAGGAGGACGCTTGATGTTCTTATAATTGTCTTCTTCCAGGAAGTAGTTTCGGAGAGGAGGAACGTTAGACAGAGCCTGGAAATCAGACAAACACTCCAATTAATCCACAGCCTTTCTTCAGGACCCCTGGGAGCCAAGCTCGACCACCTAAAGTTCTTCTAATAGAACTGTGCCTGTGATGCCTTAAAGAATCAGAAGCAAATGCACTCCCAGAGAATCCCCCCCAGAGTTCACATTAGAGAAACATCCTTTATAGTGAGTTTTATAGAAAGTTCAGTTCTGCAGACACTCTGCTAACGTGGGTATAACAAAGGAGTTTTAAAATAAAGGTATTCGGGCTTCCCTGGTGGCGCAGTGGTTGAGAGTCCGCCTGCCGATGCAGGGTACACGGGTTCGTGCCCCGGTCCGGGAAGATCCCACATGCCGCGGAGCGGCTGGGCCCGTGAGCCATGGCCGCTGAGCCTGCGTGTCCGGAGCCTGTGCTCCGCAACGGGAGAGGCCACAACAGTGAGAGGCCCGCGTACAGAAAAAAAAAAAAAAAAAAAGGTATTCAAATCCCTATCTGCTGACCAACTTAATTAAAAATTTCCTTTGTTTACTCTAATTAGACCTATGACTATGTTTGGATTCACAGGAACTGAAGGCTAGAAATCCAGATACTCTTTCTTCACCATGTATTTGGCTGGGGCAGAGAGAACTATCTGGAGACCACAGTTCCCCCATCTCTCAACTGTACATTAAAACAAAATGAAAAACATCTTAGTAAAACCCGGTGTCTTCCCCAAATGTGGTATTGAGAGGGTGGTAATAAAATGATACAGGGACTTCCCTGGTCCAGTGGTTAAGACTCTGCACTTCCACTGCAGGGGGCACAGGTTTGACCCCTGGTTGGGAAACTAAGATCCCGCATGTTGTGTGGCACGGCCAAAAAAAAAAAAGAAAACAAAACAAAACAAAATGATACAACTGTATATAAAAATGAATGTACTCTGTTATGATGGAAAATAGTTAAAAGGTTTAAGAGAACAAAAATTAATTTTATCTCATTAAGCAAAAAGATAAAGACCTGCCACTAAAGACACAGACCTACTAGAGAATGGACTTGAGGATATGGGGAGGGGAAGGGTAAGCTGTGATGTTAGTTCAAGAAAAACAAATGCTTATTAGTGTGAGTTATGAAACTGGGAAGGAGACCACAACTACTGGGCCCGCGTGCCACAACTACTGAAACCCGCGCACCACAACTACTGAAGCCCGCACGCCTAGAGCCCGTGCTCTGCAACAAGAGAAGCCACCACAATGAGAAGCCTGCGCACCGCAACGAAGAGTAGCCCCCGCTCGCCGCAACTAGAGAAAGTCCACACACAGCAACCAAGACCCAATGCAGCCAAAAATCAATAAATAAAATTCATTAAAAAACAATGGGAAAAGTTTTTTTCAATGGTAACAGTGACAATGCAAGATGAAGAACACCCTTTTGGGAACCCTCCTACAGCGCTGGTAGGAATGTAAATTGGTGCAGTCACTATGGAGAACAGTATGGCGGTTCCTTAAAAAGCTAAAAATAGAGCTACTGTATGATCCAGCAATCCCACTCCTAAGCATGTATCCGGAGATAACTATAATTCGAAAAAACACATGCACCCCAATATTCATAGAAGCACTATTTACAACAGCCAAGACATGGAAGCAAGCTAAATGTCCATCAACAGATGAATGGATAAAGAAGATGTGATACATATACACACACACACACACATACACACACTGGAATGTTACTCAGCCACAAAAAGAATGAGATAATGCCTTTTACAGACACATGGATGGACCCAAAGATTATCACACTAAGCCGGAAAGAGAAAGACAAAGACCGTATGATATCACTTACATGTGAAATCTAAAACATGACACAAATGAACTTATCCATGAAACAGAAACAGACTCACTGACATAGAAAACTTATGGTTACCAAAGGGAAAAGGGGGGGGAGGGGATAAATTAGGAGTTTGGAATTAGCAGATACAAACCACTACATATAAAATAGATAAATAAGGTCCTACTGTAGAGCACAGGGAACTATATTCAATATCCTGTAATAAACCATGATGGAAAAGAGTATGAAAAAGAATATATATATATGTATGCATAACCGAATCACTTTGCTGTATACCAGAAACTAACACAACACTGTAAATCAACTATACTTCAATTTAAAAAAAAAGAAAAAGAAAAACACCCTTTTGTGTTGCTGGTGGGTTTGTAAATTGCTACAAACCCCCTACAGCCTAGAATCTAGGCCCAAGGTGCATTAATACAAGAAGAGAAGGTTAAATAAATTAAATCCAACAAAATGGACTGACATGTAAACATTAAGGATGCTGCACAAGAACATCTATTGATTTCATAATATGCTTTTAAGTTAAAATACATACAAAGATACATATACGTACTACATTACTTTGTAGATAAAAAATACAAGTATTTTTCAAGTCTAGAAAAGAAATACAACAAAATGTAACAGTCACAGGAAGTGCAAGACTATATATATATAGAAGAATACCCACTGCAACATGGTAACAGAAATAAAAATGTGACACAAGTGAAACTTTATGTATCAGTTGGGAAATAACAAAATAAACCATAATATTGCCACATGACAGGATATAATGCATTTGTGTACATGCCTTTAGAATAAAGCTCTGGAGGTCTCTCTATACTGCTGACTACCCCAGGACAGAGTACTAGGGAAAGGAATGAAGCTTTTATTTTATACTTTCTATATCTGCCCCCTACGCAAGTGCTTGTTTATAGTTTTTTTTAACCAATTTTTTTTTGAGTGAAGTAGGATGATTATTTATTTTCTTATGCTTAGCAACGTTTTCTAATTTTTCTACAATATGCGCATGTTACTTGTGTAATTTTTTTAAAAAGCAAAACAATTGCAAACAGGACAACTTTGGCTTTCTGCCTTTCCCACTGCAGGACTTCAGCACAGGGGCAGGACAGAGACATCACAGAGCCAGCACAATGCACATCTGCACCATGAAAAGAAAAAGCATCATCTAGCTCACGTGTCTCTTACTTGGTACTGCAGGCCCCGTGCAGCTCCACCCCCCATTCCCTGGAAGCTCCAGAGGCTGGAACAGGCCCACCATTTGGCGGCAGCCCCTCAAGCAGACAGGAATGTCCTGCTTGGTACAGAACAAACACCCAAGAAGAGTCCTTGGCAAGACTCAGGGTGTGAGGACCACCTGACTGCACTCCACCAGAAGGCAGCTGTTTCTCAGCCAAGCTTCACAGTGTTCCCGGGTTACCCCCTCCCTCATGGTTCCCACCTCCAACCTACCTGAAGGACGGCATTGGCGTAGTCGTTGGCCTTTATGTTATTCAGGCCCACGATACCAGGCAGGTAAGTGGTGCCATCATATGCCCGGGACAACTTGGCTTGCTTGTCCAAGTTAGCGATCTGCTGCTTTGTGAAAGTGGGCTTCAACACATACTGCAAAGCAAAAGAAAATCCTAGGCTGTTTTAGGGCAGGCTACAGAGTTCACAAGATATATCCGCAACAGCAATTTCTGCCAAAAGAAAAGATACTTTGGTCGTGAACGTCTCATCACCCACCCAAAGGGCTCCCAACAGTAGGTCTAAGGACTGAGGTAACATGGAATGGGCCCGGCTCCACATTGCTCATCTAGAAGGTGATCTCTGTGTTTAACCCAAAGTCACTGAATCCCAGGCCTGTCCTCAGACCGCAGGTCCAGGCAAACCCATGACGAACAACAGGGAGAAGCTGCAGGACACTCAAGTCTGCAGGAGGCAGGAGTCTGAGTCCCAGGTGGGACCTCACACAGAGCCAGCACACAGGCCCGGTGCAGGAACAGGAGTGTCACCTCCTATCTGTGCAGGACTGAGATCTCAGGACTCCCTGTGGCTGGAGGGGCAGGATCAGAACCTTCCCTGTCCTAGACCTATGAGGGTCATCACGTCACACACTGGTCAGAGGTCGCCACTCACTCACTTTGAAAGCTTGAATTCCTTTCAGTTTCTCCATCTGTAAATACTGTCCTTAACCACTTTAACTTCAACTTTAATAGACTGTTATAAAACTTATGGAAGTGGAGTAAGTAGTGTTTCAAATACTCCGAAAACCAAGCTTTCCTTAATAAATACAGCATTCAACTCTATTGAACATGCAGCCACTGCTGAAAAGGAAAGCAATAATCAACAGTTCCAACAGTAATCAAAGCCCAAGAGGACTTTCCATGCTCCCCACTTAAGTGCAGTGACTCTTGGCACAGGTCACACACCAGAGCCCACAGATGGACATGCTGGCCATTCGGGCAGCATCATGTCAAAAGTAGCCGGAAGCTGGTGTACCTCTTGGCATCCACTGTCCTACAGCAGGCCCAATTCACATCCCTACTCCAAAATATGGAAGGATAATTTATTTCACAAAAATGCTCTCACCCTAATTGAAAAGTAGCAGTATTTCTTCAGTCCTAACCCTCAACGTTAAAAGCAGAAACGAGAGCTAGGCTGTAGACCACGGGCCAAAATTATGGATGGTGACCTCCTTGCTCTGTTTCCCTGGTTCCTCCCAAGGCGAAAGGAGCCCCTCGAAGCCCAAGGGACTGAGACTCTTCCCTGACCTTGGGTGGGGCAGATCCTCAGGAGCCCTGGGGTGGCTCCCAGGATAACTAGTTCCAAAGCAACCCTCTTGGACACGCACCGTGATATCCTCCAGCGAGGAATCGATGATCTCATAGTTGTCTGGCAGGCAGTAAAACTTGAGGGTGTGGAGGTTGAGGAAGACGTGGTGACTAAACTGGACACTGTGAATGTAGGCGTGAGACTTCAAACCCCGGCCTGGAGGGAAGAGAGAGAGGCTATGAGAGGAGGGCAGGCTCCACAGCACACAGATGAGGGGTAACTGTCCTTTCATTATTTTGTACCAGAACACGTTAGTATCAGCAAAAACCAAGTACTACGCCATCCACGAAAGGAATCTCCTACTTGAACTCCTCTCATCACGAAAATTAGCAAGAAAGAATAGCGTGTTACCTTTATTCCCTAGATGGCACAAGACATGAGGGAACTAATTTCATATACATGAACATAGAAAATATGTGTGGGTGTATTTGTGCGTGTGTGTGTGTCTGTGTGTGTGTATATATGCATGTGTTTATGTATATGAGCTAGTTTCATGTATTAGAAACTAGGAATATCCATGTATATATTACATACAGTACGTGTACGTACATGCATACACAGATTTGCACATACACACGTACGTATCTGTGACAGTCCATCATCACTTAGTCCTGAGTTTTCAACTGTCCACATTCATGACAATCCTGTACCTACATACTTTTGTTCACGTTGCCACTCCTTTCTAGAGCACCTCACCCTTAACCTATTCAAACTCTATGTCCTGCATACAGAGTACAGGTTCCACCTCCTCCATAACTCTACACAAACACTCCAGCTAACAATGATCTTTGCATATTTCAACTCCTATCATCCTTATTTATACTCAGCGCCACACAGTCCAGCAGTAATCTTTATGGTCTTAAGAGAGTTTGCTGATTGTTTTACATGTTAACCTTGACAGTTTATAAGATCCTTATTAGAGCAAAGAATGTAGTTTATAATTCTTTTGAATCCTCCACTATACTGTGTACAAAGCATTTGCTTGCTCTGAATGAACTAAAATAATAAATTTCCAGAAAAGAACAGAATGTAAAAGTCCTTAGAGTAAAAGGATTCTCAGAAAAAGACATAAGTATAGAAAACATCAGAGATTCAAATACCCAGAGTCTCTGATACTTCCTTCATAGTCTCTCATATGGCTAGTTCTTTCTCCCTTTCCCATGTATTCAGGTTCTGACCAATAAGAGAACCTCCCGTGGATTTTCTAAGAGTATTCCAACTTCCTGGGAACAGAGATAGGGCTTATTAGACATGACTCCTAACAGCAGCTTACTTAAAAAAAAAAAATCCCCGAATAGAACTGTGGCTAGTGCTGAAAATGTGATGCAAAACATTTATTTACCCTGAAAGTACTTGCCACACACCAGACAGGCATATGCATTGATATGCGAGAGGGAAATGGAACACAGTTTCTCAAAGTCAAAGTCCAGCACACTCCTAAGAGAACCAAAACAAAACAGAAACAATTAATAGGGATGGTTGCCTAGGTGAGCACCTGAGCAAAGCAGTGTCCCTGGCTCCCTGTTCTGCAGTCACACAGCGGCCTTCAGAGAACAGTTCAACAATCACATACAAACCGTGGGGAACATTAACGCTTCCTTACTTAGGCATTTAATATAGCACCGCCACCCACCAAGCCCCAAAGCAGTGCAAAGGTATCTCCACCAACGACCCTCTTTCTTTTGAGTATTCACAACCAGTTGAGAATCTTCCATTACTTTCTCTGGAGGAAAAGCCACAAGTAGGACTAAAGTAACAGGGCCCCAACAGCATTCCAAATTAAAAGACATTAAGGGAAGGACATAAAAAGAGTGAATAAACCCTTTCATAAAAGAAAATTTTATTTTTGTCCATAAAAATAAATGGGAAGCCTGAAGAACTTTAGGGGAATACCGACAAACAGATCTATCTATTCAAGTGCAAAGTAATGGTATATGAGTACTGGGCGGGTTAAGTGATAAAAGAAAATTTACCTCCACTGAATTCACAGGTGGCAAGGCGATTCATTCTCAAGCATTCCCTCTAATTAATTGGTAATGGTCCCAGGAAAGCTGCACTGTCAGTTAAAGGGGCCACTAGCCACACACGGCTATTGATGTTTAAAAGTAAAATAATTAAAATTAAATAAAATTTAAAATTCAGTTCCTCAAGCCACATTTCAAGTGCTCAATATCCACAAGTAGCTTGTCCCTACCACAATGGACAGCCCTTAAAGAGCAATTCCATTGCTGCAAAAAAGTCTCTTAGACAGTGCCACCCTAGGGCATAAATGAAAAACCATCCTAAAATGCATCTGGGGTCAAAGAGTACCAAGACGGGGTAAACACCTCTGCTTCAGGATATATTTTTGTCTGATTTTCCTCTGCTGAACCCCAGGCACCTAGAGTAGTACCTAGCACGCAGTCAGTGCTCAATAATATTTAAGTTTGCTCTTGTCATTGACACCACATTTCCCTTTATTTCCTCATACAAATTAAAAGGAGCTAAAAGCTCTTTCTGCATATGCCCACCCTAAAACAACATGCTCTGACACTTTAAATTGAAGGGCAAAGATTAAAAAACAAGGCAAGAAGCACAGTTTTCTGGGCAGAAAGCTTTAAAAGAGATAAAGTTTTGGAACTTTTTTTTTTTTTTTTTTTTTGCGGTACCCGGGCCTCTCACTGTTGTGGCCCCTCCCATTGTGAAGCACAGGCTCCGGACACGCAGGCTCAGCGGCCATGGCTCACGGGCCCAGCCGCTCCGCGGCATGTGGGATCCTCCCGGACCGGGGCACGAACCCGTGTCCCCTGCATCGGCAGGCGGATTCTCAACCACTGTGCCCCCAGGGAAGCCCGGGAAGGTATTTCTAACGTACAGTCCAAAGAACTTTCTGCGGAGACTCCACCGTTCTTTTGCTGCCCTAGGCATTCCTGTGCTACCGACCTGTTAATGGTATCCAGGTAGGGGCAGTGGCGGCTCCTCCGATCCTCAGAATCCATGCGGCCATTCTTTGCTGAAAGGAAAAGCATCCAAAGCTCTGAAAATGGGAAACCCATACTCAGGGTCAACTACCGGTACAAACAAACACAGAAATGGGAAAAATTAATCAGGATGAGCTCCTGTACAGGTAGCCTGACAACACCAAAAAAGCCCACTTAACGGAACAGGCCACAAACTGAGAGAATATACTTGAAACACATATAACCAACAAAGGAACTGCTTGCAGTTACATAAAGAAATCTGGTGAAGAGATTAAAAAAAAAAAAAAAAAAAGACAACCCAAAAGAAAATGAGGAAGACAGCCCTCAAACGTATGAAAAAATGCTGGGAATTCCCTGGCCATCCAATGGTTAGGACCCTGTGCTTCCACTGCAGGGGGCTGGGGTTCGTCCCTGGTTGGGGAACTAAGATCCTGCAAGCTTCACAGCATGGCCAAAAAAAAAAAAAAAGAAAGAAAGAAAGGAAAAGAAAAGATGCTGAACCTCACCAGTAATCAAGAACATGCAAATTTCCTTGCACAATGAATGATATACCACTTCACACCTACCAGAGAGGAAAAAATAAAATCAGGCAATTCCAAGTGTTGGCAAATATGAGGAACAATGAGAATGCTCATGCAACTGCTGGTGGGAGTATAAACTGTTACAACCTCTGAGAAAATATACAGCAAGATCAAAGCTGAAAATACACAGACCGTTTGGCCCAGCAATCTCTCTTCTATTTATATACCCTAGAGAACTTTTGCACATGTGCCATCAGGAATGCTTTACTAAAGAATATATATAGCAGCAATATTTGAAAGAGACCAAACTGGAAACAACCCAAATGTCTACAACATATACAAATGGGAGGAATACATTTTGGCATATCATCAATAGAACACTGTGCTGCCATGAACATCTACCCGGATAAACCTCAACAATATGGCTAACCAAAAAAAAAGACAACATATAGCATGATTCCATTTATAACAAATACAAAATAAAATACAGTTCTACTTAGGGACGTATATGTGAGGTAAAACTGTAAATGATAAAATAATAAAAGTAGAAATGATTAGAAAAAATTCAGTGATTACCCAAGCAAGCAAGGAAAGCAGATGCAACTGGGAAGGGGCCTATGGGAGCTTCTACGGTACTGGTTAAGTACCAGTTCTTAAGCTGAACAGCGTCGGGAGGCAACTCTCCATGGGTCTCTCAAACTTCTGCACATATTAGGACCAGAGGCACGGACTACCTCCAGACTATCTTGTCAAAGTTGTTTGTATAGTGAAGTTTGTTTCTATAGCTTTGGAAGTAGGAGACAGTGTGTCCCTACAGAGCAAAGGGGAGGCAAGCTCACAGCCTATTATAGAAGATTTGGGTTCTCTAAGCTCAGTTCTTGTCCTGTGAGGCCACCCACTGTGTGTATGGGTTCTCATCGTGTTGCGCTGTGGGCTTGGTAGCGTACAAAAAGGGTAAAATCTCAGACCCTTCACAATTCTTGACAAGTGGTAGATTTAAGGATACATAGCCACACTCTTCTTTAAACTATACATGTGCATGACATTTAGCTCATCTTAGTATCTATAATCTATTTCATGAAAAAAATAAAAGGGAAAAGAAAAAAACGGCAGTAACCTCAACTGGGATCCCAGTGTGTCCCAGAGAAAACAATCTCCTTACCACAACTATACAGAATATCTAAGAAACAATTTCTCTTCCAAAGAAAGGGAAACGTGAGGCTGACAGAATATTTAAGTAAAGGAAATCAAAGAATACCCTGAAATTATTAACTAGATTATTCAAAGAACATTTATCAAGCACTTTCCACGAGCAAGGTGCTATTCTGGACCCTGAGCGTAATATAAAAACATGTCAAACACAGGACCCTGAACTACAAATTTAAGAGTTAGCATAAGAGTATAATCTTATATAGACAACCAGGTGCAGAGACAGAATTATAAAATCCTGGAGAATGAAGACCACCCCCCCCCAATGAACACTGCCCCTAACATGTAGCCTTGTGATATGTTCACCTGCTAACTCACCAGAAAACAAGTACATAGGAACATGTTCAAAGCAGAAGTTCCAAGTTCAGAGAAGGAAAAGATGTAATTGAGGTAAACCGGAAAAGCTTCAGAAATGATAGAAACCTACTTAATGATTGGTAAGATATCAACAAGTTGGAAAAGAGTGTACACACTACAGGTACCATGGCTTGGCCAAGAAGTCTCCAGAAATTACTAAGAGAAGCAGAATGAGTCCAGCAGAAAGAGGCAGAGGGTACAGTCATGGATGGGAACTGACAGACTCACTGGCTTATTAGGGCTCTCAAAGGTCATGGGTTCCAGGACTCCTTCCGTTAACCTAGAGAGGGACAGACACGCGAAAATCACTTTCCCAAACCACCGTGACTCAGTCTCAGAGGCAGGGCTAGAATCCATATCTCCTGCCTGCTACAACCCTGGATAACAGGACAGTGTGGTCCAAGTGCACAGCGTTCAGGCTCTCCGCTCAGAAATTACGGCAGGACTCATTCCTCAGGTATTTTGTAAAAAACTAAAAAGAAGGAACATCTGTAAAACAATTAGCACAGCGCCTGGCCCGCATTAGACATCCGATAAAGGAAAGCTACCTGTTCTTATTACTGTTAGAAATGCTATAGCTACGATCCTGATCAAGACTAGTACTATCCTCATTAAAACGGAGTCGGGTCGCCAGTGGAGTGTGACTTCCCCGTGGGGAGAGAAGGTTGGAAAAAGAAAAAGAAGAACGCGAAAATGGAACCCGCGCCCGGCCCCGCGCACCTCGCACCTCCCGCTCAGGCTCCGAGTCCTCGTCGGCCTCGCGCTCCCGCTTCACCCGCACCGCCGGGACCAGAGGCGCCAGGGCCTCGCGCGCGCTCGCCGGCTCGACCTCCCGCTTCACGCGCACCGGACTGCCCCGGAAGCTGGGAGCCTCGGTCTCCCGCTCCCGATCTCGCTCCCGTCTGACACGAGCCGAGCTGCTCCGCGACTCGGACTCGCGCTTCCCGCGGGTGGAAGCACGAGACTCCCGCTTGGACCGGCCGGACATCGCCACTACCGGCCGAGTCGCCCGGCGCAGACTCCAGGGAAGACCGAGCACGCGGCAAGCGGCCAATCAGAAACGGAGCTGTTATCAAGCCCAAGGTTTTCTACGAGTCGCCGATGGGGACAAATCACGCCGCAGAGAACTTCTGGGAAGTACTACGCCTCGGGGCGGGGGGGGGGGCGGGTCTTTGCGGATGCGCGCGCGCCTGAGACCGATAGGCGGGCCTACTGCCACTTTACTCACTATTACCAGCTTAAAGAGGCAGGAACCTTTCACTGGCTGCGGATATTCTGGATAAAAAAAGTTGTCATTGGGCCCCAGGTGTCTTCAAGATACTCTGTGTCCCCAAACCAGAATTGGCAGGTCGTCTCCAGTCTCCGCGCCTCGAAGACCGACGGCCCCGCACAGAACTAGGCGACATCCCCAAGTCATCGCCTTCGTGGAGCAATACGACGGCTCTAATTCCACATTTAGAGGATTGTTCTTGGTATCACAGAAAAATGCAAACGACGAGCAGAAGGAGACTAGTGACGCTAATAAAGCTCAAGCTTCAGGGTCTGTGACTTTCACGACCCCTTCCACAACCCTGAACTATTCAATACTTTGTACAGTTCTACTGAGGTGTGATTGACGTACAATAAAATTCACGTTTAAAGTGTGCAATTTGCTGAATACTGATAGAGGTATGTATACACTCTGAAACCACCACCACGATCAAGATAATGAACCTAACCACCATCCACCAAAAGTGTTCCCCTGCCCCGACCATTGATCTGCTTTCTGTCGCTAGAGATCAGTGTCACTTTCTAGAGTCTTATATAAATGGAAGCACCCAGAGAGTCCTCTTTTTATCCCCGGCCTCTTTCACTCGGCGTATTTGTTTTGAGATTCATCCAAGTTGTTGAGTGCTCGTTCCTTTTGATTGCTCAGCGGCATCCCACTGTGTGGATGTACCAGTCTGTCCCTGTTCTAATCACGGATTCCTACTTTTGTCTCTTTTTAAAGAGGATTCAAAAATGGCACAGGCTCAGACGCCTGAAAGGCCCTGGGTCCTCCCACGCCGAGAGTTAAGACATCGGTCCGGTGGGCGCCGAGACGAGCTGGGCAGCGGGAAAGTCCGCAGAGCTCTGGTGCTGGGCGGGCTGGAAGGAGCGTCCCCGCCGGCGGCGGCGCGGAGCCCCGGGCGGGCCGCGGGCTGGGCTGGGCGGCCGGGGCGCCGCTGTGTGCCCTGCCCTGGCACTCGCCTCCTCACGATCTCTTTGGAGGTAGGTGATCTCAGTGCCCCCATTTACAAATGAGTAAACTGAGACACATTGGGGCTCAACAGTCAGCCAAGGTCACGCAGCTGGTGATGGAGTTTCACAGCATCCAAGCACAGGAAAAAGGACGAGAAGGCTCCACACCGAACGCTGAATGGTGTGACGGGTGCTTTGTGTTTTTCTGGATTTTCTGATGTAGCAGCACTAAGCCTAAATCCTGGTTTCCTACTGATAATGTCCCAACGAGAGAAAAGCCCCGCCCGGGAGTGGAAGTTGCGCATGCCCCATTGCCCCCCGCCCCGCCCCGCCCCGCCGCGCCCGCTCCAGGAACTCCGCGCGCTGGGACATTCGGCCCGGCTTGTCGTTTCCCGACCGACGTCAAGGCGCAGGTTCGAAAGTCGAGCAAGGAGGGGCGCGGAGCTCTCGGGGCAGGAGGGTGGCAGTTGGGGCCATTGAGGAGGCGGCGGCGGCGGTGGCCACGGCTCCGCGCACAGGGGCTCCAGATGGAAGCGGCGCCGGGGCCCGGGCCCGGGCTCTGCTGCAAGCCTGGCGGGCGGCTGGACATGAGCCACGGCTTCGTGCACCACATCCGACGGAACCAGCTCGCCCGGTACCGCCCCGCCCCGCGCCACGGCTGCCAGCCCCAGCCTGGCCTGGCCCGGCCGTCCCTGACTCCCGCTCGGCTCCCCGCAGGGACGACTACGACAAGAAGGTGAAGCAGGCGGCCAAGGAGAAGGCGAGGAGGCGGCACACGCCCGCGCCCACTCGGCCCCGAAAGCCCGACCTGCAGGTGTACCTGCCGCGACATCGAGGTGAGGCCGCACGCCCCGCGCGCTCTTCTTTTCTGTCTGGGAAAAAACTATGTCCTATCTCCCAAGGCTCATTTCATTTCCAACGTCTATCTCGACGCTCCCCAATCGCGGCTCAGTGATTCTGCCCGCAGCACAGGGAGGGCTCAAGGCCCGCAGTTAAGCATCACTAGTACCGAACGTCCCTGCGAGTCGGCAAGTTGTCCGCCGCTTTGCCCCCAGCGTACTGTATTTTCGCACTCCCACCAGCTAACACGAAAAAAGTTTGGCGCAGCTCTAAGAGACGAGGACATCATTGTGGAATGAAGCCCAAACCCAGTTAATGGGCTTTTCCCCAGCTTACTTGCGATCTAGAGATTACAATAGTTAACGTACGATGCTAAATTTGCTGAGCTTCCCTTATGAGTGTTTTTAGAGTTTATGTGCAGTCATTCATTTAGCTTTCAGAGGACCCGGTAAGATGGGAACTGTTATCATTTCTGTTTCGCAGTCACGGAAATGGGCAGAGAGAGGTTTCGTAACTTGTTGGAGATCTCAGAGAAGTAAATGGCAGAACCTGGATTTGAACCCAGGCAGAGCCCTATTCACCTTTCCACTACCTTCCAACCGTGTAGACAGATGTGCATTGTATACCGACTGTGTGGTAGGACTGTGCTGGTCCTGGGGCAGGGATACAAAGGTGAATAAAATTCCTGATAGGCGGCTGATTTCACACACACACACACACACACACACACACACACACACACACACACGTACATTCTGGGTCCATGAGAAGATTGGGGCTTTACAATATGTTTTCCTGTATCATCTCTGGGCAGGGGTTCCAGCAGCCTTCCTCCCTTCCCTCTCACTCTGGTTCATCCTTCCAGATGGCTCTACCCACCCAGGCAGCCCAGGCTGTGAGGAGTCTGGTGAAAGCAGCGGTAGTGGCAGCTCTGAGCCAGAGCCCCCTGGCCATCAGCTCTTCTGCTTAGAATATGAGGCGGACAGCGGAGACGTCACTTCAGTTATCGTGTATCAGGTATGCCCGATGGAAACAGCTGCAGCCTGAAGGTCCTGGGCCGTGATGGAAATCACTGCCGGACCTGGAGCCACTGTTTTCCTCAGGGCCCGTGGGAAGTGTTTGTTCCACATGACAGCACAGACTGCTGGGCGATGCTTTTGAGCACAAGTCACTCCCGTCACACAGTGATTCTCAGCAGGCAACAGGGAGGGCTCATGGCCCCCAGTTGAGAGTCCCTGCTACAGGGGACACCTGGGAAATGACAAGCACTTGCCAGAAGTTGTGAGTCAAACAGAGTTCTGTGAGAGTGTTGTCTAGGGACAGGGCAGGTCGCCTTTTCAGAAGAGGCCAGGCCCTGAGCTTCCTGACTCTTCCTCCACGTAGGATGATGATCCAGGAAGGGTGAGCGAGGAGGTGTCAGCACACACGCCTCTGGAGCCACCCATGCGAGAGGCCCTCAAGTTGCGCATACAGGAGGAGATTGCAAAGCGCCAGGACCGACACTGACCAGACTGGAGTCGCTGTCCAGGGAGCCGCCCCTAGTTTGGGGGTGCCAGGACCAGTCTGAGCTGATCTTGAGGACCGGCCCCCCCGCCCCAGAACTGCCACATCCACAGGAAAAGGGTGTCACAGGGACTACGCCTGGCCACCTCCCTTGTAGCCATTCTTTCTCGAATATTGGCCCATTTGACCAGCCTAATGTTCTGGACGTTTTTGAGAATTTTGTATGGTTAGCTTGGTGTTCTGGAAGCAGAGATTCCGGGGAGAGATGAGGCTTATGAGACCTTCTGCCAACGTGCTGCTTTCCCACCAAGGTCACGTGCCCCAGGGCATCTGACCACGCTGCTCTGCCCAGCTCCTTAAGCCCCGTTTGTTATTTTACGGTTCCTTTCTTCTGTGTTTCTGTTCACTTCCATCCGTGCTTTCCTAGATCATCTTTTCAGCTCTGTTCCTTTGTTCTTTTCTTTCCTTCATCTTTTTTGTCTCCCAATCCATCAGTTCCACCCCGCCCCCCACCTCCCAGTGTGACTGCTCACCTAGGGATGCTCAGGACTTCGGAGATGGGGTTCTGGGGTCTACCTTTCTGACAAGCTCTCCCAGTAATTCTGATACCAGTCGAGGGAGATGATCCTCTTTGACGCCTACTTGTGAGCATGTCTTCCTCCCCCTTCCGTGGTTTTTGCAGGTTTCTCCCATGCTCCACCGCTTCACACGGTCTAGGTAAGGAGATGTAGAAAGATGATGCCAGGACTAAACTGTGAGGATTTCTTGCAGCAAAACCTGCCGGGGTTTGGACTACAGAATTCCAGCTTCCAGCCTCATCCCTAGCTGTGAACAGACCATCCTCTGCTCAGGCTAAAAGGGAATTATCAAAACAAGCCTGAAACTGTGTTTCCAAATGTGATTTAACAGCCTTGAATGTACATACAAAGGGAAATTCAACATGAGCAATAATTACCTGTTTCAAGCCCTAGTTAGGAAAAAGAAAAAAAAAAAAAGCCTGAAGAGAGCCCTGGAGGGAGCGAAACGAGCCTCTTTCATCTGCGCTTCCCCTGCTCTGTGCTTTCTCCTTTCCTACCTCCCAAGAGAATAGAGTATATAAAGCCCCCAATAGATCCTGAGAATAAAGATCCCAGGAATATCACTGCTTTCACCTAAGTGAACATTTTTCCTAATGCAGGGTTGGGCCACAGTCTGAGAAATCCACAAGCAATCGCATGCACTGCAGTTCCAAGCCACTTCAGTTTTCCAGCAAATGGGCCTAACCTCAGTGACTTGAAGTATGGGGTTTAAGTGAGCCCGTGAGCACTGAGACTTCTTCAAACCAAAGCCCCCTGCCCCAGAGGTTTTTCCTCATCAGGGTCTCAAGATCAGTCTGGCTGGTCCCTCTCAGCAGCTTTTCTCTTAAAGGACACCTGAGAGCACTTTTGGTTCATGCCCTACACCCCTGCAAATCTACCCTCTCTGAAATGGGGCAAGGCAGCTACTTCGGCTCCATCATTAAAATGCAGCAAGTCCCAGCTCGCGGGGAAGGTGAGTGAGGTGGGTAAATGAGAAGGGCCTGGCTGTGAAGGCAGCCAGGGACCAGCACGCTCCTGAGCCCCAGGGCTGGCCCAAGGTTCAGTGCCTTAAACTGGCCAGTCCTGGGCTCAGTTCTACTTTCAAAGGAGAAAGTCTGTCCTCATTCAGCCAGGCTGCAAGTGCCTTTCGACTTTTAACTCTCACTACCCTCCAGAGCCCCCCGGGTCAAGGAGACTATGCCGTACTCTATCCCCAATCTTCCTGCAGCTCAGAGCACCAGTCATTTTAGTCTTCCAGCTCTTCAGCTGATCTTCTGACTTGGACATAGGATTTCACTGGAACTTTTAGGCTTCCTAGTCTGGAAATAATTTGAGGTTCGTCTTCTCACGGCTGGATGGCCCGTTTCCTGGATTTATTATAGAATTTAGAAACAAGTCCAGAAGAGGAGGTTGGGGGCCTGGCACCTGAAAGTTTAGCCTCCAATCCTGTGAGAATTGTGCACCTATCCTGTCCTGTGTGTTTGTCGTGTAATCCTAACAGTCTCAGGTAAGAGAATGATGGTAATATCTTGCTTGTAAGCTTTTTCTTGAGGCCCTTTGCTTTTATCAAGTGCATATCAAATATTTTCCACCCAAGAAAACATTCTAATTTGTAGCTAATTTGTGCCACGAGGCTATATAAAGCGCTCAGCCTGGTACTTAAGTGAGGCATTGCCCCTCAGAGCAGGCCTGTCGGTGGTGGTGGTGCCATCCCTCCAGGTGTGCCTGAGATGCTTCTCTGGTGATGGCCCTCAGCCCACTGACAGCCTGACGGCTCCGCTCGTTGCTTCTGGCACACCTCATCCCGGTCCAAGGTAGTACTACCCAGTGTGGTTACCGGACTTGCCTCGATGTCTTCCAGCTGTTTTCAACTATCAGTGCTTTGCCCTCAAGGAGCATGTTCCAGAGCATTTCCCAGAGGCTCTAGAGATGTCCCACAGAGGACTGTCCTGTGCTGTTTGGTGCAGTGTCAACAGCATTAGACTAGCTGGGGCTTTCCGGCAGACTGCTTCAGAATCAACACTCATTTAACTAGGTATGTTCTCAGCCGCCTTAAAAAACAAAGTCTTGTAGCCTGACAAGCGTATCTCACGTTCATCCATGATGAAGTGGTCTTCACTTACTAAGGCTGAGCCTTGGATTTTAAGGCTTTGTGTTTCCTGGGCCACAGTGGGTGGTGACTAATAGAAGGAAGCTGGGGCCTGCAGGGGCTTTGGGCTGTGCGAGAGTAAACACTAAAGCTTGAGTTCCAGCCAGCTGGCAAGTGTGGAAGTCTTTGAAGAAGGTAATGCAAGAAGGGAAAAGGAGAATGCAAAGCTTTTTGTACTGAGTGAGAGTAGGAGCCCGGCCAGCCAGTAGGACCAACGTGGGCGATAAGAAATGCTTGTTCCTGGACTTCCCTGGCAGTCCAGTGGTTAAGACTCAGCGCTTCCAATGCAGGGGACGTGGGTTTGATTGCTGGTCGGGGAACTAATATGCCACGTGCCTCACGACGTGGCCAAAAAAAAAATGCTTCTCCCTGTGGATGAGCCTGTGAAAGGGACATTCCGTCTCCATTGTTCCACTCTGAGGGGCACTGTCATCTAGAGATGAGCCCACGAAACTGGAAGAAACCCTTTGGGGTGGTGGGTACCCAGTTTGCTGTGCATCTGGCAGGATTTGTGGATGGTAGGGTAGGGATCCCCCAGCTGGTCACAAATATAAATGAGGCGTATAGAAAGAAAACGAAGGACAGATAACTTTCCTACCTCTGAGCCTTCTTTGGGAAGAAGAACCATGGAATGGAGACAATTATCTGAAACATTTTAAGCCCCCTCCTTCCTTGAACTCCTGTGCCTGAGGAATCAAACGACCAAACCACCCCAGACTTCCCCAGGAGGTGGAGTGATGCCAGAAGGGAAGAGAGTGAACGGCCCCGCTGCCTTCCCAGAGCCACCAGAATGAGACTGGTTGTACTGGCTGTGTCTTTAAGTGTGTAAAAAGCTATACGTTCTCTTTTCTCATTTCCATCGTTTCTGCGTATGGGTGAATAAAGTGACGTGGAAATTATTTGAAAATCCTGGACGGAAGGTACTTTTCCAATACAGTATTTTTTTCAACCAATAAACTTACTATTTTTACAGCACTGTTTTTGCCAAGAGTTGTGAAATCACTTGTGTACGTAAGGAAGTGAAGATTACATGCTGCCCTAAAGTCATTCAGCAGCACAGAATCAGCACTCGAAATCTCATCTCTTGTTCTGCCTGTTTTAGGAACTGTCCTGGTTGGAGCATAACAAGTAGACTCACGTGGCATTAGAGCTGGAAGGGCCTTTTAAAGACATCTGGTCCTACTTTTTCCCTGATACACAACTCCTCCCTACGGACTACCCATGAAGAGCCCCTCTGTCTTGGGCTAATTCTCTATTTTAGGGATGACTCCGATTGTCATGTTAAACCAAAATCTGCCTCCTTGTCAAGGCTCTGGAGTGCTTGCCTTACCCCTACTTTAGGATAGAACGGCCAGTCTAGAACCTGAGTAGCTCTCTCAGGCCTTCCCCGTGATCGTGGTTGGAGAGGAACTGAAACCCAGCTCAACAGGTGATAGTAAATGTTGACTAAGAATCGCAAAGCGGGCTTCCCTGGTGGCACAGTGGTTGAGAGTCCGCCTGCCGATTCAGGGGACACGGGTTCGTGCCCCGGTCTGGGAAGATCCCACGTGCCGCGGAGTGGCTGGGCCCGTGAGCCATGGCCGCTGAGCCTGCGCATCCGGAGCCTGTGCTCCGCAACGGGAGAGGCCACAACAGTGAGAGGCCCGCGTACCGCAAAAAAAAAAAAAAGAGAGAAAAAAAAGAATTGCAAAGCTTCCAGGGGCCTTCTCTGGTGGTCCAGTGGTTAAGACTTTGCCTTCCAATGCAGGGGGTGCAGATTCCATTCCTGGTCAGGGATCTAAGATCCCACATGCTTCCCCGCCAAAAAACCAAAGCATAAAAACCAGAAGCAATATTGTAACAAATTCAATAAAGACTTTAAAAATGGTCCACGTCAAAAAAAGAAAATATTAAAAAAAAATTGCAAAGCTTCCAAAGCAGTAGGAAATGCTGAGCGTTCACGGCACCATTGAGCAGATGAGAAAAAGGTGCCTGCTCCAAGGAGAACACCCCTGGGCAGGAAGTTGGTGCTTCTTGGTAAATTAGAAAGAGGCACTCCCTTGTCCTGGGGCACAGCATGGCCAGCAGATGGACTGGATTTTACACCCCGCTGGTCCTTCGGCCAGGTATTGTACAGTGATCGCTGTGCACTGCCCTACTTCTTGACCCTGATTTAACTACTTGTGCTGATGCAGTTTGGAAGAGGGCCCTCCAGCAGGTTTCCTGTTTCCATTTTTACCTTCCACTGGGTCCAGAAAGGTTTCTCCTTCCTCAAGCTGTCGTCCAGTTAGTTTATCTTCTCCATTTCCCCCATGGTACAGGGCCCTGTTTCTGCCTATTACATTTGCTTCACCAGTGCTGCCGAACTTAAGCTCCCTGGTTCCCAGCAGCCTGGGCCCACGCTCCCTTCAGGTAAAGGTCTGTCAGCCCTAGTGTTGTTTCACAAGGGCTCCAGCAGATGCTGGGCTGCCGTTTAGAGTGCCAGGTACACTTCCGGTGTGTGAAAGGAAGATTTCCTGCCCTTTTAATCATGAAAAGAATGTCTAGGAGGGCACCCTTGGCCTGTTAAGTGTGGACGAAGAATGTCTCCTGCCATATTAGGAAAAAAGATGTGACCATCAAGCCTGCAGCCATCCCCAGCTGTGCACCCTGAGGGGATTCAGGGTGGAGAAAAGCAGGATACTGGCCCTAGATAGCTAAGGTGCATATCAAAGGAATGACTTCAATGAGCCCAGACTCTTAGCAAAGTGCTAATTCATTAACTTGAGGTGTCTGTTTACTGGTCTTTAGCTAAGCTTTTGATACTACAAATACCTGGGTTTTGCAAAAACTCCCATCCTGGCTTCTCCCCTGCTTCTTTGGAGCAGTCCCTCAGAGGTATCCGAGAGGCTGCCTCCAGGGCTTGAGTCCTCAGAAAGTCTACCGAATAAAACAATTCTCAACTTTTAGGTTGTGCATTTTTTTCATTCAACATAAATTTTGGTGAAGCTGTTGGGTAATTTATCCTCACGGTATCCTGTTTGCTTTTTCCCAGATTGCTCTGGGTCTCCTGCCTTCCTCTCTCTTGCCTCCCAACACCTGGCCAAGTGTGTCTACTTAGAATGGATATTGTTTCAAGTGAGTGTTCAGCAGTCAGGAAACACATTTTGGACACTGACTTCTGGACAGTACGCTGTGTACTTGTACCCTTGAAAATAAAATGTATCTGATGAAAGTAGCCCTCCTCCAGAGTTTGCTGAGCCGAGGGAAGCAAAAGCCAAATCCAGAGCGCTAGAGTTTCCTAAGGAACAGCCAAGGCTTTGCGCTTGCTTCTCTGCAGACCCGCCTCGCCTTGGACAGCGGCAGGCACGGGGTGCCACATGGAGGGAGGCTACCCGAAGTCACTGTCGGCCAGTCCAGGTGCAAAATGTGCGCGGCGGCTGAGGGAGGCTTCCACCAGCCACGTGCGCAGTGACAATCACACGTTCAGCGGGAAGGCGGTGCACACCAGGAGCTCCCCGCCTCCCGAAGCTTTCCCCGCAGGAGTAGGGTAGACGGGGCTTTCCTTTTGGCATCGGTGTCAGAGCCTCCGCTGGGGTCCCACGCCACCGCCCTCGGCGTCCAGGTCCCCAGAAGTCGGGGCACCGCCCACCCCTCCAGCGTGACTCGGGCGCGGGGGCTCGGGAGTTGTAGTTTCCGGCTGGGCGCGAGCGCCAGGGCTGGGGCGGCGCGGACTCCACGTCCCGGCGGGCGGCGCGGCTCGGCCCGGGGCGCCGGGGGAGGGGCTGCTCGGCCCTTTAAACCATTCAGGGCAGCTCCGAGGGCCGCAGCCGGGGACGGCGCCACGCGGGGGCCGAGCAGGCGCGGCGGCGGCGGCGGCGGGGCGCTCCGGGGAGGTGCGTACTGGGCCCCTTCGTCCCCCGGACCTGCGGAGGCGCGGGTCCCCGGATCGCGGGGCCTCGCGGACCGTGGGCTCAGGGCGCCCACGCGGGCGGGAGCGGGCCGGGCTGAGCTTCCCGCGTGAACCCGCCCCTTCCCCGCTGCGCTGATGGTCAGGTGGCTGCCTGCCCCCGGCCGCCTCTCCACCCAGCCCCGGATCCCCTCCCAGGCTTTCCTTGGCGTGGCCCCCTGAACTGTCCTGACTCCAGCCCCTCTCCCAGCCCGGGACCCTCAGGCCAGGGAGAGTGGCTCCCTTTCCAGATGTTAGGGCCCCGCGGCGTTTCTGAACATCTGGGTGGAACGCGGAGGCCCCCTGTGGATGCCGGAGGGTGTCCACGTTGCGGCGGGGGCTCAGCCCGAAGTGTGGGCGCGCAGAGCCGCAGCGGGAGCCCTGCATCTGGTGTTGACCACCTTCCTCTCCCCCACACCGGCTTTGGCCAGTCACTAGACCCTGGACTTTGACCTGTCTCTCTCCACCAGGCCCGGGCAGCTGATGGTTTTGGCGAAGTACTTTAAGGTAGCTGGGCCCACGCCCTCTTCCCCACCTACCTCTTGTCCTCCCCCCACACCACCACCACCCTGGCTCCCCTCCCTCATGACCGCCTGGATCCTCCTTCCTGTCAGCCTGTCAGCATTCTCCATCACTGGCCTATGGACTGTGTGAGTAAAGAGGGGGATGGGGGAAGCAACTAGGGGACAAAATGGACCCAGGCTGAGGAGGGACAGCACCCAACAGGAGCCTGATGGCACACACAAAGTCCCTTGTCCTGTTGCAGGCTCCAGGGTGGTACCCAGGGCCACTCTGGCTGTCTGCAAAGCCTGGCCTGGTGCCTGGGCACACAGCCCCTTGGGACAAGCTGGCACCGCTGCTGTCCAGCAGGGTAGCCCTGACAGACACACTTCTAGCCAGGGCAACTTCCAGAGGTCCTCTAGTTTGGGACTAGGCTGTGGGTTCTAGAGTAGCATCAAGCCCCAGGGCCACCCCAATTTGAGTCCCCGGAAAGGACAATGAGGCTGAATGGGGGCAGAATCAAAGGAAAAGAGTCAGTGGGAGAAGGCTGGGTGCACCATGGGGCAGGGTGACAGTTGTGCTCCCGCAGGTATGCCATGGCCGTGATGAACCACCACGTGTGCCCCGTGGAGAACTGGTATGGCGCACTCTGCAGACAGCCTCACTCTAAAGCTCCCTTCATCTCTGTTCCCTCTGGGGCCGGGGCTGCCTCGAGCCAGATGGAGACACTGGGCCTCACTGCTCTTCTCTGACACTGGCAGCGCCTGCCCCTCCCCAGGCATGGCTTCGTGCCCACCTACCTGCTTCCCACTGTCATTTGCCCCTTTGGCTTCTGTCTCAGGGGGGCCCTGGGAAGTGGGCTCTCCTGCCCCTGCCAAGGGAGGTCTGGGAGGGTGGTCTCCGAGAGGCCTGAGGCTACAGGCCGAGGGCCTGGGGGAACCCCTTTCCCCCAGGCTACTCTCTGTCCTGCCTGCCAGGTCCTACAACGAATCCTGCTCTCCTGACCCCACTGAGCCAGGGGGCCCCAAGACCTGCTGCACCCTGGACGATGTCCCCCTCATCAGGTAAGGCCTAGAAACCGCGCAGGTCACAGAGACCCAAGGCCCTGCTAGACTCCCACCTAAGCACCCCCAGCAAACGGCCTGTCCTTGGGTCTCAGGAATAATAATCCCATTAAGAGCACTTAATTCCAATATTACTTACCAATTACTGTGTACCGGACCCTGTGCTGAATACTTTACATGCGTAGCGGCATTTAATTCTCCTAGCACTAAGGCAGCTGTTGTTTTCACCATTGTATAGGCAAGGAAAGTGAGAGCTATGTCATCCATCCAGGTCCCTCAGCTAGTAAGTGCAGGCGCCTGGATTGAAGTTCAAGCTCTCTGTTTGCCCAGCCCAAGTTCTGGCTTAAGGGAAGCCAGACCCCCTGCAGGCCTTGACCGTCTCAGGGAGTCCAAGAGCCTCGGGGTCTGCCCAGCAATCCCGGGCACCGCCTACCCAAGCACGCACACCAGCTCTGCCTTGGGGGGAGGTGCGGCCAGCCTAGGGCCAAATGTTGGTGAGGGACCCCGGCCCTTCTCATCCGTCGGGCTTGCCGGCTAAGGAACAGGCACAGATAAGGCGAGGGAGAGCCGGCGGGCCAGAATGGGGCTTCCGGTGCTCCTAACCCCCCTCACTGTCCTCGCCCCCTCCTCGCAGCAAGTGCGGCACGTACCCCCCCGAGAGCTGCCTCTTCAGCCTCATTGGCAACGTGGGTGCTTTCATGGGTGAGTTGTGCCCTCGGCCCGACCACCAACCCGCTCAGTCCCGCCCGCCCTCACACCCGCTCCCCACAGAGGCCCAGGAAGCCCTGGCCTCGCGCCGCCTACCCCGCCACAGGCTAAGGCCAGCGGGGTCACTTCTCTTCCGTTCCTTGAAGGCCCAAGGCTGACTTGCACACGGCCACGCTGGTAGGGCACACCGCCCACCTGTCCGTTCCCTTCCTGCCCTCAGAGTATCTGGGGGAAGCTGGTGGGCTCGCTGGGCCGGGCCAGGGCCAGGGCCAGCGCCGGCCCCACCTGTGCTCTCCTCCCCCAGTGGCCCTGATCTGCCTCCTGCGCTACGGGCAGCTCCTGGAGCACAGCCGCCATTCCTGGGTCAACACCACCACGCTCATCACAGGCTGCACCAACGCTGCGGGCCTGGTGGTGGTGGGCAACTTCCAGGTGCGCCCGCCTGCCCACCTCTTGCGCTTCCCCAAAGGGGGCCAGGCTTTCGGCAGGGGCCCTCAGTTTCCTGAGGGTTGACCCAAGCTGCGGGTCTGCCCCTCAAGGTTGGGGGTGAGAAGAGCAGGGCCCGGGAGGGGAAAAGCCCGGGAGGAGGGGACGGAGGCGGGTGGAGGGGCGCTGCGTCACGGGTCAGCCCCTCTCTCCGGGCCCAGGTGGATCACGCCAAGTCTCTGCACTACGTCGGAACCGGCGTGGCCTTCACTGCCGGGCTGCTCTTTGTCTGCCTGCACTGTGCCCTCTCCTACCACGGGGCCACTGCCCCCCAGGACCTGGCTGTGGCCTACCTGCGGATTGTGCTGGCAGCCATCGCCTTTGTCTCTCTGATCCTCAGTATCCTTCCAGGACAGGGTGGCCAGGAGCGCCTCCTGTAGGCCAGGCCCTCTCCCGCCCAAGACCGGGGACCCGCCCCACCCAGGGTGGTCTTCTGGCCCCCTCTCCTGGGAGGGGAGGCCTGGTCCTCGGCCCGGCGGCCCCAGGCTGCCGCCCGTCCCCCCGAACGTTTCCTTAGCCCCACCCCAGGCGGGGTCTTCTTCATCCACGAGAGCTCTCAGCTGCAGCACGGGGCGGCCCTGTGCGAGTGGGCGTTTGTCATCGACATCCTCATCTTCTACGGCACCTTCAGCTACGAGTTCGGGGCGGTCTCCTCGGAGACACTGGTGGCCGCACTGCAGCCTGCCCCCGGCCGGGCCTGCAAGTCCGGGAGCAGCAGCACCTCCACACACCTCAACTGTGCCCCTGAGAGCGTCGCCATGATCTGAGGTCCGGGGAGGGTGGCGGGCCTGGCCTCCGCAGCTCCCCACCCGGTATCTCCTTTGCATTTATTTTGTACCAAAAAACGATTCTGAGCAAGTATTCTGTTGGGACCGAGGCTTCCTCGCTCCTGGAGGAGTGGCCACCCCACACCCACCTGTGCCATACCGGAGCGGGCCCGGGCAGCTGCCCAAGCTGCACACAGCCTGCTCCCTACACCGCAGTGTTATTTTTATGTTTTAAAGGTCACGTGTCCTCATTCACCCAGCCAGCCCTTCAGGTGCCTTCTACTCCCCCAGTGCCACTGGGGTTTCCTGCTGCAGGAATTGGGGGCTGGGAACAGCGAGAGGGACAGCCGTCTGGGGGCGGGGGTGGGCACTCCTTTAGTCTGTGGGAAGGCCCACTTCTGGGCCCACTGAGCTGCACTGGGATTCTTCACCGTTTCTTTAGGGCAAATAACACAGCAGAACCACGTGGGTATTTTAGTACTTTTTTTATATATATATCTATTAAAAGAATTTAATTTGCATGTTTGTAGTCTGTTCTGGAGAGTCGGAGAGGGCCTGATCCTGGCTTTCCCTAGGCAAAGGATGGGAGAAAGCCTCTGCGCCCAGGAAGGGTCCTGAGTGCCCACTGCTGTTTGAGAGCAGGACTGCCAAAAACAAAGGATGCCAAGTGCTACCCAAATACCCCGCAAGGGCTTGAAGCCCTTTCTGGGCCTTGAAACAGTCTAAAGAGCCGACTCGATCCTTTCACACTTCCTGTCCTGCTCAGAGTCTGGTTTAAAGCTCGATTCCACACTAAGGGGTATGGGGAAGGGAGGATACAGAGAATAACTTGAAAATGTCGTTAGAAGCCCCTGGGATTCTAAGGTTGACTACAGATTGCAGGGGGAGGGAGAGAGATGATGGGCTAGTTTTTCTTCATCATTTTTAAGTAACTACTGGCTGCCAGACCCTGACACATTTTGCTTTCCAACCACAGACACAGAGGCCCAAGCCCTGGCTGGTCCGGTTGGTGGCCAAGTGCCTGACCTGGGCCCTACTGCCCTGAGGCCAGCAGGCTTGGCAGAGAGGGATACGCAGCCTTGTACCTTCTACGGTTCAGGACCACCTTCCCCCATAGCAGTAGAGGCCCACTGGAGGGTACAGAATGCCTGCCCAGGCCTGTGAGCAGTGGAGCGGCAGGACGGGTAAAGAAGCTTTTAATGAGAATTCGAGGCAGAAGAGGAAGGTGGTGTGGAGGAGGACTGGCGTGCCGTCCCAGCCACCTCATGTGTACATGGCTCCGTGGAGGTTCTCGAGTCGGTGCTTCTGCTGCTGCTTGCGAGCCTGAAGGAAAGAGGGCACGCTGGGCAGGGGCCGTACCCCAAGGCCAGTGGGTGAAAGGACAGAGCAGCCACCGTGGGGCTGGCTCGCTGTTTTCAGGCCCTGGGCACCTGCGATGCCAAGGCTCTTGCCCCTCACTAAAATCACTGGGAAGGCCGCCAGGGTCAGGGACCATGAGGCCTCAGGCCTGCTGAGGTGGGGAACGAGAGCATCAAGGTCGGACTCAGGGAGCCCCGTTACCACCCACTCCACTTACCCAGCCCCCTACCTTATCTCGTCTATACTCTTCATAAGTGTCATCATCAGTGGGCAGCTCGTGGCGGCACAGGGGGCAGGAATTTGTCTGGGAAAAGCAGTGCAGTGTACGAGCCCACGTCTGGTCTTGATAAGCTAAAAACCGTCTCCAGCTCCCAAATCCCACCCCTATCCCTCTCCCGTCTCTGATCCCCCCAGTAGTCCATAAACAGAAAGCGGCTTGAGAACTGGGCCCAGGGCAGGGTGAGGGCCGGGAAAAAGGAAGCAGTACCTTGCTCAGCCAGGGCAGAATGCAGTTGGAGTGGAAGAGGTGACGGCAAGGCATCTCAATGGCAGTCTCCTCCTCCTCAAATTCCAAAAGACACACGGGGCACTTGAGCTCTTGAGGAGGGAGTGCTAATCAGGAGAGCTGCTATAGGTCCTACCTCCCAGCTCCCATTCCTGAAGGACACTTCTTGCCCCAACCTGGCCTGGAAAACTGAAGGGCCAGACCATAGTCTGGCTTCCAGAGGGGGTGGGTCTGGCAGACCTGACCCAAATAGTGGAAAGAATTAGTGTTCTCACCAGGCTGAGAGCCCCTGATGACTGTCCTGGGGAGGTTCTCAACTGCAGTCTTGGCAGCAGGTGGAGGCAGGTGGTGATCCCAATCTACTACCAACCCCAAGTCTTCGAAGTCCATCCTATTAAAAAGGGACCTGGGAAGAAGAATCCAAGGTCAGAACCGAAGAAAAATCATACTTTCGGGGCTTCCCTGATGGTGCAGTGCTTAAGAATCCACCTGCCAATGCAGGGGACACGGGTTTGATCCCTGGTCCAGGAAGATCCCACATGCTAAGCCCGTGCACCACAACTACTGAGCCCGCGCTCTAGAGCCCACGAGCGCAACTACTGAGCCTGCGCACCACAACTACTGAAGCCCGTGCGCTCTAGTGCCCGCGTGCCGCAACTAGTAAGCCCACGTGCCACAACTACTGAGCCCGCGTGCTGCAACTACTGAAGCCCTTGCGCCTAGAGCCCGTGCCCCGCAACAAGAGATGCCACTGCAATGAGAAGCCCGCGCACCGCAACGAAGAGTAGCCCCCACTTGCTGCAACTAGAGAACGCCCGTGTGAAGCAACGAAGACCCAGCATAGCCAAAACACAAAAAACAAAAACACCCCATACTTTCTCATTACCCCCGCAGTCCACTAAGCATTAACAGGTAAATACTCTGCCCAGCTACTAGTACTAATAGCTACCCCTCAGTAGTGCTCACTACCTAAAAAGCACAGCGGGAAATGGCTTACAGCTGCCATCAGACAACCCCAAGCACGCAGGCTGTTTATTCCCATTTTACACATGAGGCAACAGCTCAGAGAAGTTACCCAGGCCACGCAGGAATGACCTGGTAGAGCCAGATTCCAAGTGGCCGTGTGGCTTCCATGCCTGGAGTTCCTAACGAATATGTCTACTCACAGCCACACGGCCCCTACCCCGCCCCCATGACCCGCCTACTCCAGTACCTTCTAGAACCCACTGCCCTCCGGCCCCGACTCCCCCGACTCTCCAGCTCGTCTTTTCCAGAACCCCTTTGCCCGGGCCCCTCCAAGGACGATCCAAATTATCGACCTCCCCCGAATCTCACTGTGGAACTAACTCTCCAGATTATTCATCCGTCCTCCTCTGAATCTACTGCCCCCAGATAATCCGCCTTCTCCAGCCAGCTTCAGCCCAGAAACCTGCTGCGTGAGCCCTACCTCCCAGCCCCACGCACCCACCTTGCGAGCTCCAGCAGCATGTTGGTTCGGGCATCCTGCTCGGGGTGCAACGGCTCGCAGTCGTGTTCATCAAAATAAGACGCCATGGCAGCGGGCCTGCCACAGCCCTCAGACCCCGCTGCACCTCAGCCTCGCGGTGCTGGCCAATAAACTGGCGAGTTGAGGGAGTGTGACCAATCATAGCATCCGAAAGGCGGGCACAGTGGCTCTTTCGCCTGAGGGAAAGCGGAAGTATTAATTTTATCACCTTTCATTGGCTCGATTAAGTCAGGTGACCAAAGGCTGACACCAATGGCAGGGGCCGGGGCTGGTCAGAAAGCTTCCGTCTTGCAGTCCCAGCCTAGGGTAGGTTCGTGGGAGTGACGTGTGGATCGCGTCCCTAGAGCCCTGAAAAACCAAGGGTCTGGGCTGTAGGGGTCCAACGTCCGCTCTGCGGCTCAGAGAGTCTCGGCAGGACAGATGTCAGAGGTCTCTGAGAGAGAGAGGGAGGCCCTGGCCCAGGGATCACGGTTCTGCGAGCCTAGGGAGCCCTGGTGTCAGGGTGCTTCCCGCTGCTCTGTCGCGGCCTCGCCGGGCACTTCTGCACTCTAGTTTGTTCAGGACTTGGCGCTTCACGACTCCCGCAAAACAAACAAAAATTCCCTGCTCATTTCTTCTGTGTTAGGCCCAATAATAAAGGTTGGGGCAGCCTCCCCAACCGAGAGGAGGACGATCCCTGAAGGGGAATCTGGGGCCTTACCAGCTCATGGAACTATCTGTGTGACCTTTAGCCCATTGCTCAACTTCTCCCCCAGCTTCTGTAAAACCAGTGGCTTGAATTAAACAAGTGGTTTGCATCCCTGGCTACCCATGAATCTCCTGGAGAGAGAAGAGGAGGGGTTGCAGCTTTAGGGAGAAAAACAAAAAAAACTTGTCTGATACTCAGCCTCAAAGATTCTGATTTAACTGATCTAGGCCTGGGAGTGGTATTTTTTTAATAAGCTCTACCGGTGATTCTGTCGTGAGGCAAGGTTGAGAATGACTGCACTAAATGATTTGGATGATAGCTACCATTTAGTTGGCATCTAGAACCATTACATTGAGAGATATTGTACATAGGGTATAAATACTCTTCACGGTCATCCTGGGAACTAGTATCATTATCCCTTGTTACATATGTAAAACCCAAGTCCACATTCACAGGGCCTCTTAGTGGTGTTTCACACCTAAGTGCAGCACCGGGTGCTTGCCTCCATCTTCCCCAGGAAAGGCAGATGGTGGTGAGCCTAGGGAAAGTAACACGCTCTGTGCGGGTACAGCTCCGCACAACTCGATGGTTTGTTCTTGTTTCTCCGTCAGTAGCCCTCACTCCACCTAACAAGGAACTGTTTCTGTTGCACCCTGAATTCCCCTTCCCACCCACTCTTGAGTTTGACATGCAGTTAAGGAGTTCAGGCAGTGGCTGCCCTGTTTCCCAGGTCTTGGTAGGGCCTTTCCTTCTTCCCTGGCCTTTACCCAACGATCTTACTTGGTGCCCTGAAGGCACTGCCTCCCTGGCCCTTTGAAAAGCCCCAATTCTTTCCCACAGGGCAAACTTTGTGACTCTTCATTACAGCACCATAGAAGGAAGCCCTTTCCCTTTCCTGCCACCTACCCCACCTGTGATCTGGTGTAAAGCTTGAGGGAGAAATTGCAGCAGAGGTGCTCAAAGGGAAAAGTCTCTCTGAAGGTGAGAACCTTGTGATATAAAGATCTGCAAGTGCTTTCCTCTTTGTCATCCTATCTGGAGTCCCATGGGTCCTCTGAACATCCCAAGACTCAGAAAAATAACAGATTTCACTCTCAGGGAAACAGACTTGGAGGGCACTGGTTGAAGGGTCTGGCTTGGGGGCTGCTGTGTCTTTACACATGCACCCCAGAAGGATCTGTCTGTAGGGTTGGATCAAGTTGAGAAGGGAGAAGGGCCACCTCCCAAGGCTGAAGTCTTTTGGGACTTTCTGTTTTCCAAGCAGCCCCAGGGGTGGAGGCAGATCAAGATGAACCAATGTGAAGACCTTCAAACACACACAGACACACATACACCAGCTTTTAACCCAACAGCAGCTTTTACTAAGCTCCATGTGGGGCTGCCCTGGCATGGCCAGCGCAGCAGGTTGCCCTCAAGGCCAGTCTCTGGTGTGATAGGAAGGAACAAAGGTGCACAAACTGGTGCTGCCCCTCCACGCTCACTGGGGTGGCTCAGAAGGGAGCAAACTCCAGGGTTCTCTGAAGACCAGAACCGACCAGTGTGGCTATTCGGCCTCTTTTCCAGGCCCAGCTGTGTCATTCCCCAGTCCCTGAGGCAGCGCCTGCATCCTGGGCCTGTGGGGCACTGCTGCCCTTGCTGCTTTGTGGGAGAAACATGGCCAACAACACAATCAGGAGGATGAGCAGACCACCGCCTACTACCAGCCCCAAGTAGATCCGGCAACGGACATTCTCCCAGCGCTTCTTCTGGGCCAGAGTCTTGGTTGTCTTGCTGAAGGCGGAGCTCTGTGGACACCCCCAGACACAGGGTAGGAGTTAGTGGTTTCCCCAGAGCCCTGGACCAGCTCCTTCCAACCCAGCCCTGACAAGGCCTAGACTCCTCCCGCAGCCTCCCCATCCTGTCAGCTCCCTTTCTCTACGCAGCCTGCCCTGGGACCCTCCCAGCCTGACTCCTGGTCTCCCACACTGGTGTAGCCCTTGACTCACAGAGCTACAGGCTCACCCCCAGTTAACAATGCCAGTCTTCAACCTTTAGGAAGATCCACAGCTTCAAACCAAGGCCTTCACACTTCATAAGACCTCCCACCCATTGCATAGCTAGGCTAGGGATGCTTCAAGAAACCCACAGTCCCCACACTGGCCCTTGGGTGAGCCTCAGGCCCTACCAACGGCCAGCCGGGAGACCCTGAGCACAGCCTGAGAGCTCCCTCTGAGGGCCCCTCCTAGCCTCTCCCTCCCCCTCCCTGCTTCACCAGGCCTCACACCATGTCCAGGAGTTGGTCTGAACGCTGTTCCAGCTCCGCCAGCTTCCCGTCGCGCTCCAGGACCTTGTCGAAGTTGTTGAGCATGATTTCTGTCACCTCATCCGCCTGCCGCTGGCACCGCTCCAACTCTTTCCCTGCCTGGACACCAAGCCCAAGGTCAGGGCTACATGAGGCCCCCGCCTGGCCCTCATCTGGTCCTGAGACTTAGAGGCCTCCTTGCCCCACTGCGCGCATGCGTGTGTGTGTGTGTGCGTGTGCGTGCGCACTTGCACAGTGTATGAGTAAGGGGAACAGCGCCTTTCATGTAAGGGTCTGATATGTGCGAAAGGAAGAACTGGCCTCTTGGGTGTGTACGGCTCACCTCTGGCTCCTCCCCTTGCCCATCAAGGCAGGTCCTAGGTCAGCCTTGACTTCCAGCATTTCAGCTTCCTCTAAGATGCCTGAGGATGGGACCTTCCCAGGACCCACCGTCCCACAAAGCAGACACTTGGCTCACCTGCTCTAGGATGGCCTCAACCTACTGTGCACCTGCCCTGTGGCTTCCCACTGGCCTAAGGAGGCAGCAAAGAACACAGAACCAAGCTACTTGGCCAGAGCCAGACAGGAAGGAGATCCAGCCCACTGAGCTAGAGAGATAATTTTGGATCACCACACGTTATAGCCTCTGCCTAACCCCACAGACACACACACACACACACACAAACTGAGATCAGATCTCACTCCCCTCCCTCCTCCAGCCTCTGACTGGTCAGGCCAGTTCTGCCTCCTGGCCTGACCCTGCTCCCACATCAATGCTCAAAGTCGATTCGCTGTCTGCCTGGGAGCCTCGGCCTCCCTGGCCTCTGGCCTCCAGCTTTCCAGCTAGCCAGGATCTTCACTGGGATTCAACTCACACAGGAGAGACCAGCCCTTGGAGTTCCCAGCCTGGGCAGCAGCCTCACCTGACAAAAGAACCCAGCTCATTTCAGAGGACTGGGAAGGGAGATGCAGGGTCCAAGCTGGGGGAGAGGCCAGGAAGAGGAAGAACACGTGGATCACAAGCAAGAAAGAAACTGGGCTTTGGATACATGCAACTGGGAGAGACCCAGGGCAGGAGGCCCTGGTAAGAGCTGGAGGTCCAGGGACATGTCGGGAGATGAATCCCAGAGGATTAACAAACCACAGGAACCCCCTCCCCCAGCCCTGTCCCCCAGAGCCCTACCCTGTTCTCATCTCCTCCCCACAGAGCATGGGCCAAGCTCCCTTTCCTGCCAGACTATATTGCCCATTGTCTGCGGCAGACATTTTGGCACTTGACTGAATTCCACTTAAAACCAGAGAAAGGGAAGGGATCTGGTGGTCACAGAGGGCCACCTCCTACTCAGCCAAGAATCCCCGTTCAGGATCCCTGCAGCTGCCTTGCATGTAACCTCCAAGCATTCCCAGTATATGAATCCTATCTCCCCAACTGGACCACAAGCTCCCAGGGGGAGGGCAGGGGCCAGTGCCCTGCCTTTGTCTGCCACCAGCCTGGAGGCCCAGGAGGCCAGCACAATGCTGACCATCCGCAAGGACTCAATGAGTGAGCCAAATGCATTCTAACTTATCCAAATGCAACTGTCATTGTCAAGTTTGTTATCCCAGTGTGTTTATCTAGCCCAGCAGGAGTTTCGAGGGGCAGGCATCTGAAACCCAAGTAGGTCAATATTTACTCATGAGCTAGAAAAGCAACCCATTTCGAAAGGGGGCTGGCAAACCACGACAGAGCGGTACACTCATGGGCTGGGGGAAGGAGTAGCTGGGGAACAAGGAAGCATTATGAAGAAAGCAGGGAAGGTGTACTCATCTCCTGAGTCTTCCCGAGTCAACCACCATCACCACTCTTATTATGACTAAATGATTCAACATGTCTCCATTACTTTGAGTCTCTCACATTCAAATAGTCCAAGGCAAAAACCTGGGAATGGACCAAGATTCAAAGATGAGAATCACTGCTAGAGATTGGTGGGATGTTACATCTCATTTTTTCTAATCTAAGTGTTACAGCTGTTGTCATCTTATTCTCCAACATGGGGTGATGTCGGGTCACATTCTTCAGGAGAGCTGGCTGTGCCTCCCACTGCAAGCTGTAGCCTCCTTCCCCCACTGCGAAGCCAGGCCTGTCCGGAGCCCAGATGGACCCAGGCCTAAAAGAACACATTCGCTCCAGGGAACACAGAGGCCCGAGGCTCAAGTCTCTAGCCCTCCTCGGCCCCCCTCAACCAGAGGAAAAAGGACACTGTATGCACAGGTCTCTGCTGGCACGGTGATTCAAATAAAGAACTGCGAGGTGTGGAAGGAGGTAAGAGACCGGAGGACGGCCACGCTGCATCCGGCCACATAGAATTCAGCATAGTGCCTGGCACAGCGTGGACGCGTGGAAAATATTTTCTGAATGAGTTGGGCCGGTTCTTGAAAAGATCGCTATAGGCTGGGGAAAGAAGCGTGTATGATACAGTTAGAGAAGAGTAATGAGTTTACCCCATGAGATACAAAGAGCGAGTGTTGAGCCGCCCACAGACAGGTGATTCCTGAGAACCGAAATAGACTGGGGGGCGGGGGGGGCATGTGGTGGAGACTACTGCCACGGGCAAACAGAGACACACTCTGGACAGTGATGGATCTGGCAGAGGGTGAAAGTCAAGATGAGGAAGCTCCCGTGCAGGGAGGGATGCATCAAGCGCTTGTGTAGGTTTCTGAGCCTGGAGGGGCTTCAGGAGACTTTCTCTGTTGGTGGTAGACTGGCATGAACGAAAGTGAGATAACTCAGGCCAGAGGCCACCAGGAGGCATGTAGAAATGCTATCAGCAAGGGTCTGTGGAGAGGTCCCCAGGCCGGGGGGCTGGGAGGAACGGAGGGCAAGAGAGGAAGGGTGGGTGAGGGAGGAAGGGAGGGTGAGAGGCACTTCCGAGCTTGGGTAGGGGCGGCATTATTGGCAGACGGAGGATGGTAGTTACACAGGAAATCGACAGACTGTGTGTCCGGTGTGCAGAATATCCCTCCTTCAATTCTCAAATCTCTCCTCGGGTTTTTCCAGGCCAAATACAGCTGGTTCCTCTGAAAAGAAAGCTCTTAAAAACCTCCCCGTCCAAACTCTCCTGTCTCCCCTCTTTCCTGATTAGTACCCACGAAACCCTATCCCAGCTGTCACCGTTGTCATCTTCAGAGGAACCCGGGCAGCGACCTGGTGTATCACCTCCTTCCTGGGTCAGCGCTCGCCTGAGCTCAGAGCCTAAGAGCCGGGCTCTGCGTTACAGCCCTGGGTTCCTTCAAATCCTGCCTCTGCCACTCACCCACCAGCTGAGTGACTAAAGACTGGGGATATGACCTTTCTGACCCCTCCGCTTCCTCATCTATAAAGTGGTGACAATAATATCTCCCATAACATTAGCTAAGGCATGTGGCATGTTATAAATAAAGTGCTTAGCACAAGTCCTGACACATCCTAAATGCTCAATAAATAATAGCTATTATTGCGGTAACCCAAGTTTCCCTAGGTTTTTTTTTAGCTGTCAGATCCCAGGAACCACACCTGTGGTCAGTAAAACCTCTTAACTATTTTTACAAAATACACAGCCAAGCAAGCCCTTCCCTGTTGCCACCTTGTGCACTTAATCGTTTCTAACCTAAATATAAAGCTTGACATGGGCCTTTGATAACCTATATCGATTTTATTTCCACCAGGCGCTGCAGGCTGTTGAGAAGCTTTTCCCTCTTGACAGTAATAATAGCTCCCACTCAATGAGCACATGTTCTGAGCTGAGAACTGTGCTGCTAGAGTTTTGTTCACTTTCTCTCATTTAAGCCTCACAACAATCCACTGAGGAAAGTACTCTCATCCCAGTTTTATACGAAACTGAGGCTCGGAGGGCTTAAATCACCCACCCAAGGTCACAGAGCCAGTGAGCAGAAGGTCTGGGAGTTGAACAAACTTAGTCTCCGAGGATCACGTTCTTAACCCCGGTGTGAAACTGGATGCGGGTAAAGGGAAGCCAAATGCTTTCGCTGGCTGGCTAAAGACTCACCAAGTTTGACGCTGCCAACTCAACTTGTGTGCCTATGAGGGAGGCCTGTGGCTCAAAACCCAAATTCTCTGCACAGAGCCTGAGTGAGGACCATCTACAAGATGAGTGAATTCATTACCCATTCAGTTTCTATCTTTCCCATCACTATTTTGTTCCTACTCTATCCCCTATACCAGTCACCAGGACTGGCACGAAGGAAATGCCCAAGAAACACCTGTTAACTGAATGAATCAGAAAAGAGGAGAAAAGAAGGAAAAGGAAGAGGACCAGGTAGGGAAGGCGGATGGGAAGAAGGAAGGGAAAGTGCTGGGGGTGGACAAAGGGGCAGGAATAAGAGAAAAAAAACAGAGGGAAGGGGCTAGGAGATGGCTGGGGGAGAGAGATCAATCCCCAGGCTCAGATCCACTATTTGCCTCAGATGAACCTGTGAGAGTCCCAGAGTTTCCCAGTCACCCCCAGTAAATTATCACAGCCTCAGCCTTCATTTCATGTTTCCTCTTCTCACCAAGGGCTAAGGGCCAGCCGCAAGCCCATCCTAACCCTGCCTGATTCCTTGCTCTGCACGCTGGGAAGTGGGCTCTGGGCTCCGTCCCATTCCCTGGGCCTCCCTCAGTTTCCTGGCCTGGCCTTAGAGCTCAGTGCTACCTTCCTGCCCCGCTTCCTCTTCCTGCCTCCAGTTCCCTGGAGACGAGGCCATCCAGGCATCTCGACCCCCAGCCAGGCCACATCCACATCCATCACACCTCTGCTGCCTTCTCCATGGCGGAATCTTTTTTCTTTTTTATGGCAGTATCTTTTTTTTTTTTTTTTTCTTTTTGGCCTTGCCATGTGGGATCTTAGTTCCCTGACCAAGGATCGAACCTGTGCCCCCTGCACTGGGAGGGCAGAGTTTTAACCACTGGATCCCCAGGAAAGTCCCTCCATGGCAGACTCTTAAAGCACCAAGCCTGCTTCCTGCCTGGCACAACTTCCCAGGAGTTCCAGGGGAGGGGAGAAGCAACTGGCACCAACTGCTCCTGACACCTTTGCCTTGGAAATGACAAGTGGGGACAGAGGCCAGAGTCTACAGCAGGAGTGGGGGATGACTCAACTCAAGAATGGTACGGCTTAGAAGGGAGTCAGGCTATGCCACACTCTGATAACTTCAGTGGAACTTTTATAGTAAACATCTTACTTTCTCTGTCTCCAGGGGAAGGAGTTTGCCCTCCAACACCCTGCCACAGGATCGGCTCAGGTTTCCAACCCCTGGGCCAGACTTGTGTCCTCACAGCTCCAGGAAGGGCTGAAGAGGTCACATTACCCACCACTTCTCAGGAGCAGGTTCTGAGGGCCAGGCAGGTCTCTGCCATTGTATCTCCTCTAACCTCCTAAGGACCCAGCAAGGCGGGTATCGCTGACCCCACTTCACGATGCGGGAAAAGAGGCTCAGGGAAGCTAAGTGACTTGCGCTGGGTCACAGAGCGGGTAAGTGGCCACCACCGGGATCTCAGCCCGGAGTCTGACTCCGAAGCCGGTGCTCATAACCGCTTGGCCCCGGCAAGTGGGAAGCCGGAGTCCCGCTCACTCGGCGCTGGGCAGCCGGGACCCTCGCACGCCGCCCTTTCCCTCCCGCGATGCGCGCGACGAGCCGAGGGTCCGGCCCCGGTCCTGCTTCCGGGCGCCGTCCCGAAGGACGCCCCCGCCCTTGGACTTCGGACTCCCGCCTCGCACCCCCCACGCTCGCCCTCTGCCCCGGCCCCGGGCCCTCACCATCGCCGCCGCCGCTGCCTCGCCGCTCCGGCTTCTCTGCCCGAGCGGCCGCAGTGCCAGGGATCTGGGAGGAAGCGGAGGGCGGGGCGGGGCCTGCCTGGCGGGGGCGGGGGGCGAGCCTTCTGGGAGCGGCGACCGAAACCAAGTCAAATCAGTCAAATCGGAAGCGGCCGGCGATGGCTCCTGGGATACAGGTTCGGCACCTCTCCCCGGGCCGCCGGCGCCCGGCTCGGGATGACTCCCCAGCCTGGTGAAGTGGGGCCTCCGCCCAATCGGCCTGGTGCCTGGTCTACAGCTTGGGACCCCAGCCTATGAAATGGTCCCAGTGGAGTGGGCTCTGGAACGGGCTCAGGGAATCCTCTCTGGAACTGCATCCCAGCTCAGGCAGACCGGGTTGATCTGGGGAGGAATCATTTATTCATTCAACAAGCACCTGTAGGAGCGCCATTGTCCTGCACTGTGCCAGGCGCAGGAAACGCAGTGAACAGCCGGACAGGGTCTTTGCCACCTTGGTGAGTGCAACTCACCCATAACCAAAAACCGACCACGCCAAAGTTCTGAAACTAAATAAAGTTTATTCACAATAAATATCATGAGTGCACTACCTGCCACTGGAGGGTACATTTTAAAACGGTCAGTTGTATGTTTTGCGAATTTCACCTCAATTAAAAGCGAAAACAGGGCTTCCCTGGTGGCGCAGTGGTTGAGAGTCCGCCTGCCGGTGCAGGGGACACGGGTTCGTGCCCCGGTCCGGGAAGATCCCTCATGCCGCGGAGCGGCTGGGCCCGTGAGCCATGGCCGCTGAGCCTGCGTGTCCGGAGCCTGTGCTCCGCAACGGGAGAGGCCACAGCAGTGAGAGGCCCGCGTACCGCAAAAAAAAAAAAAAAAAGAGAAAACAGATCCCCATGGAGAAGGTGCTAGCTCTAGGTTTTTCTTTCCTTCCCCTTCACCACGTGGGCAAGTGCAGCCCTGTCCTGATATGACCCCCTTCCTCAGCTGGAGGATGAGGGAGGCTGGTGTGTCTAACCTGTCCAGAGCCTTCCTGAGCTGAATCTATCTATCCTCAGCCTGCCCTTTCACTGCTGCAGAGAAGCCACCAGCCACCTGTTCTCTATCTCACCCCATAACATCCCAGCATCTCAAAGGTGGCCCCTCTTGAGGAAGGGGGTTGGGGCCTTCCCTCTCCCACATTAAGCCCCATGTGAGCACAGACCCCACCCCCAGCCTGGACAGACTAGGTCCCAATCACCCCAGTTGCTTGGACCTCAAGTCCAGGAGTGGACTGAGAAGAGAGAGGATGGACAGGGTCCTGACAAAGTCTGCCCCCAGGGTCTCTTCTGTGCCTTCCTCCCTTCCTAGTTTGCGGGGTATGATTCTATTTTTTTTTTTTTTTTTTTTTTTTGGGCTGCACTGTGCGGCATGTGGGATCCTAATTCCCCAACCAGGGATCAAACCCACGCCCCCTGCATTGGAAGTGTGGAGTCTTAACCACTGGACCGCCAGGGAAGTCCCCGGAGCATGATTCTAGAACCTGACTTGGCAGTACTAGTCCCCAGTCCTGTTTCCCAACCCCGCCCCTTCCAGACTCCCTCCCCAAATCAGGTTCTTTTCAATTCTGGAAAGCCTATGGGGGAGATAGGGACAGAGATGACGTGAACCCTTCCCCCAAACCAAGGCGCACTGGGCACTGGGAAGAGTGACAATGATGGTGGAACCTGGTGGAGAGCAGGGAGGCCCAAGACAGAGAGGCCCATTGTCCACGGAGGGGAAGGAAGGCCATAGGCCCTGTCCTGTGACACTGACTGTGCCCAGCCACGAGACACGGGTGAGAGATGCTCACCCGCTCAGGACAGCTGAGACCCAGAGGCCCTGCTGAGTTCCAGAAGGACAGGAGCAGACAAAAGCAAACAGAACTCGCAGACTCACAAGAGAAGGAAAAGCAGCTCAGTTCCTCTAACCCCCTCACCCTAAGACTACAACAGGGCCACCAAAGAGAAATGGCAATGATGGGAGGGGTGGGAGGCCCTTAACCAGGTTCCTAAATGCTCTGCCCAGGTAGGCTTCATGTCTCGGCTAACACTTCCAGCAGAAAACTAATCAAGGAGATGGTAAGACCCAGAGGGGACACTTAAGAGTCTTACGTACTGGGCTTCCCTGGTGGCGCAGTGGTTGAGAGTCCGCCTGCCGATGCAGGGGACACGGGTTCGAGCCCTGGTCCTGGAAGATCCCACATGCAGCGGAGTGGCTGGGCCCGTGAGCCATGGCCGCTGGGCCTGCGCGTCCGGAGCCTGTGCTCCGCAACGGGAGAGGCCACAACAGTGAGAGGCCCGCGTACCGCAAAAAAAAAAAAAAAAAAAAAAAGAGTCTTACATACTACCCTAAAATGCTGGGAAGGTTTTGAATTTTCCATACGCCAAGACCTCCAGACAATTCCTGTTCTTGAGACCAGTGACAATGATGGAACAAGGGGAGATAAAGAAAGACAGCGAGTTTCCATCTTTCTTCTCCAAACATGCTCTCCACCCCTCCAACAGCTTGGGCCTCCAATGGGAGGATCTCTGCCAGAGGGTGTCCTTGGGGAGAAAAGAAATGGAAGGGCCAAAGGCAAAATGGAAAGGGAGAAAGTACCTCACATGCATAGGGATACTGAAAGGTCTTTATTGCCCACTGGCCACCCTCAGTTCCGTCAGTTTCCCAGCCATGTGCTGGCCCTTCTGGGTCTCTCCAACCAACTCTGAGGACCCCTGAAACACAGCCACAGTCCAGCTTTCTCCTTCTGGGGACCAAGGTGCTCCCTGGGGCAGACAGTGTGGTAGAGGGGCCCCAGAATGAGGGTTGGGAGGATGGAGCAGCATTCCCTGTGGAGAAGGACAGGAGAGAGGGCCCCTCTTGGCACCCACTATGGAAGGCTGCCCCCGAAGAAGAGGGCTGGGTGAGAGGGGTTCCCTAAGTTACTTAAGGGATGGCACCCGTGGCAAAGAGCACGATGAAGAGGACGATGATAAAAACAATCACGCAGATGAGGACGATCATCTTCACGTTCTTCCACCAGAACTTCCGAGCCACCTTCTGCGATGTGGTCTTGAAGTGCTCGGACTGTTGGGAATAAGGCAGAATCACCCAGTGCCTCCTGCCACTGGGATGAGCACACCGAGACCCACACGCCATACTTCTAAACATTGAAGTGCTACGTTGAGGTAACAGACTGCTAAATAAAGTCGTTAGTTCTGTGCTCCTACCTTGACAGATGTACCTTCACAACCATCTGGTGAACCAATTCAAATTTAGAGTTCTTGGGCTCCCTCTGGTCCCCTGCCTGCCCCCTTCTCTTCTTACCCCCGCACGGCCATGCACCCTGAGGGGCCACTGACGCATGCTCACACCCAGGGTTGTGACGCTGGCAGCACAACCCACCCTTGGGAGGGCAGACACTGGGGCTGAGGGGTGCAGGCTCCAGGTGGACACATCCCCCTGCTTCCATAACTTCTGGCCACATGAGGACCGCTGAAGCTGGAGGAGGGGCCAGAGCAGTCCAGGGGTTGGAACTGAGGGAAAATGCTCTTCCTCTCCCAACTTGAATTGCAGAAATTGTTTCCCTGGGCCATGCTTCCCAGCTTGGGCTGTGGAAAGAAACACTAAGTCCCAGGGAGTCAAAGGAGCTATGCTCAAGATTACACACAGGACTCAGAAAGCCATGGACAGTCTCTCCCCGTGGACATGGAATCTTAGTCTCCAGCCCTCTGCTGAACTTTAGAGTTACTCCCTCCTTGAGCAGCTGGCTTCAGCCTCTGGCTGGAGGGAGAGAAGAATGAGATCTAGCAAGATGTGTGGGAGATATTATTCCAGCCTTCAGCCAGCAGAGGATCCTGGGATCAAAGACTTTTACTCCTCTTCCCAGCTTCTTTTTAAAGCTGGCTCAGCAAGACTCTAACAGTTTTCCACCCCCTGCCTAATAACTCCTGGGGAAGGCCAAAGGCCCTAAGAGGATTTTCTGGAGCCAGTAATTTTGTTCTGGAGAGGCCGGGTCCAAATGATTGTCAAGGGCAGCCTTCAAAGGGAAAGTCGATTTCATAGGGGAGAAGCCTAAGACAGCACAGGCTGACTGAGCCATCTATCTGTCTCACAAAATGCCTCCATGGGTCCACCCCCGCATCCCCAGCCCCAGTCCTTGAGCCCATTCCCTGGACCCCAGTACCAATCAGTGGAATAGAGCAGAATCAGAAGTGGGGATTCAGCTCACATCAATTCCCAACACAGGTAAAAAGGCAGGCTTCCCTCCGGATCATTCTGCCACCAAGACCACCAAGCCTCAAGCCCCCACTAATCCTCCTTCCCCCTCTTCCCCTGGCCCCCACTGGGCTCCCCCATCATCTCACTGTGGCTTCCAGATCCTCTGTCTTGTTACGGAGATGGTCCAAGTTTTCTCCCCGGGCCAGGATCCGCTCCACATTCTGGGTCATAATATTCTTGACTCCCTCCACTTCACTCTGCAGGTTTCGCACACGGTCATCTCCTCCACCACCACTCGCCTCCTCCTGGCAAGCCACACAGGGGTTAATTAGGCCGAGTGCTGGAGGGACTGAGACGCAGCCTCAGAGGCCAGAGGAGGGGGAGGCCTTAGGTGGACTTCAGTTTTTGTAATGTTTGAACTGTTTGCAAAGAGAATGTTTTCCTGTAGTACTTGTGTAATCAAAAACAAATGCAAAAAAAAAAAAAAGTGCTCTTTGGGGCTTCCCTGGTGGCGCAGTGGTTGAGAGTCCGCCTGCCGTTGCAGGGGACACGGGTTCGTGCCCGGGTCCGGGAGGATCCCACGTGCTGCGGAGCAACTGGGCCCGTGAGCCATGGCCGCTGAGCCTGCACGTCTGGAGCCTGTGCTCCGCAACGGGAGAGGCCACAACAGTGAGAGGCCCGTGTACCGCAAACAAACAAACAAACAAACAAAAAACAAATGCATTTTTAAGCCCCAGATGGTGAGAGCCACGCTAGGAGACAGACTGGATCCAACTTCTTTGTGGGTTCTCAGGGCACGTGAGAGGACAAGAAACACACCCCCAAAGCCCTCTCCACTGCTTCCTTGTTCCTCAGAGAGGGTCAGAGGAGACTGCTGAGCCAGCACCTCACAAGGCACAGCGCCACCATTAACCTGTGAATTCCCAGATCCCACCGGTCCTCATTAAAAATGCCTGTCTGTGCCCCTCCCCCCGCAGACCACCCTCCCCTAGCCTAACCCGCCCTCTCTTCAAGACACCAGCTGGAGAGCTGCTCCGGCCTCCTGGGCAGCCTGAGCCACGGCAACCAGGCTCCAAGTCCCTCACAAGGCCCCACGAGAGACAGCCGTTGGGCCACAAACTTCTGCTTTCCCCACCACTAAGCACCGCGCGCAGGCACCACGCCATTGCCTGCTTAGGCGAGTATGAAACATACAAACAGCAGCCTGGGTGTTGGGGGAAATGGAGGGCAAGTCCTCCCTGGCCGATGCCTCATCCCCAGGCTTTCTGATAAGGTTTTTGAACAGGGAGGGAAAAACACCACTAAGCTCCTCCCTCCCTGACCCACTAGACTCCCAGACCCAAGCCAGGGGCGTGGGTCCAAACCAGAGGATCACAGAGAACCAACTTCTGACTTTTTTTTTTTTTTTTTTACAAACCCTCAGCTCTCTTCCTCCTGTTTATGGAGATTCCCTGGACTCGACGGAGAGACAAATTCTTTGGGTTTCTGTACAGGGATAAAGTGAGAGGCGGAGCGGGATTCCTGCCGCTGGGCTGGAATCTGCGCTGGGAACGGCAGAGGCACTGCCCAGGAATGTCACGACACCCGAAGGCCGGAGGGCTGGAGGAGGAGATGAATTAGGATCTCCCACTCCCACCGAAGCTCCACTCCAGGCCAGCTCAGGGCTCAGGGGAGGGAGGGGGCAGAGAAGAGCAGGAACGCCCGCCCAGGCAGCTCAGACCTATTTGCAGCCCAGCTGTCAAAGAAGAGAGGTCACAGTCAGCGCGGGCCCAGCCCTCAGATTTTGCCACCAGCTTTCCTTTGCTGATCCCCAGGCCCCAGCCCCCTCTGGCTGCTCGTGAAATCAGCCCCTTCTTAGTTTCCCGCTCTCTCACCATGTTTCCGAGCGGCTCGGGCCTGTCGGCAGCAGGACGCTCGCCTAGTCTGTTTCCTCTCGGGCAGCCGTCGGTTCACTTCCTGCTTGTCCAACTTTCAGCCTGCCCCCGCCCACCTCGCATCCCAAGCCTCTCCGGCCACACCTCGCGCAGGTTCCCCAGGTAGGCGGGCACTCTCCACCTCCCTCCCAAGTCTCCTGGGACACCGGGGCTTAGGCTTAAAGCGGCAGGGCTCCCCGGCACCACATTTCTTCTAACTTGTCAGGAACAAGAAAAGTAAGATCAAGCAGTCCTCCTAGGTTTCCTGATATAGAAAGGGCAGCCGTCTCATTTTTATTTTTATTATTATTATTTTTTGGCTGCACCACGAGGCATGCCGGGGATCTTAGTTCCCTGACCAGGGATGGAACCCGTGGCCCCTGCGGTGGAAGCGCAGAGACTTAACCACTAGACCGCCAGGGAAGCCCCCCATCTCCTTTGTTTTATGTTCTGAGTATCTCATCCCCAATTCTTAGAGACTGAAATCAACCCTAAGCACCCTGCCAGACCTTGTTCACATGGAAACAGAACGCAGATATGAACATTTCTTGCTGGACAACCCTTGTTCCCATGTCTGTTTTAGTGCAGAAAGCATTGAAACCCCCAAAGTCTGGAATGCTGTAATCCTGAGCCGGTGTCGGAAAGCTGCACACCCTGAGTGGACCTCTTCACCTGCCTGGGTTTTGCAAGTGCGGATGCTTACCTCCTAGGGTGGTGCTGAGGAGTAAAAGGATAGCACATGCCATGTGCCTAGTACCGTGCCTGGATCGAAGGTCTGCCCGCTGCTCAAACCAGGGGATGATGGCTCACCAACCCTCCTTCCCTTCCAGAGTTCAACAGTCCTGCACGTCCCTTCCGAGGCCACCATGTCGGTGGGTGAGCCCCGTCAGAAACGGTCATGCGACTGCCCTAGGGACAAGAGAGACGGCCCAGGGCAAAGGATTTTTCCACCCACCTGGCTCCAGGCCAGAGAAAATCCACTTTTCCTGGACAGTGTTTATGGAGATAAAAGAACAATAACAGGGATGCGCAGAAAGGAACAAACATTCCTGTCCCATCGCAGAAGAAGTAGCGGTTCCAAGAGGGAAATGGCAGCTTCTCTGACAAAGGCTTTTTTTTTTTTGTGGTACGCGGGCCTCTCACTGTTGTGGCCTCTCCCGCTGCGGAGCACAGGCTCAGCGGCCATGGCTCACGGGCCCAGCCACTCCGCGGCATGTGGGATCTTCCCGGACCGGGGCACAAACCCACATCCCCTGCATCGGCAGGCGGACTCTCAACCACTGTGCCACCAGGGAAGCCCTGACAAATGCTTTTTTGAAGAGTCTAATACATTTTGGACTTCTGTAACATTTGGAGACCCTTTATTCTCATTTATAATGAAATCTTAGTCCCAATTAGATAAGATTATTATCTTTTTCAGACCTGAATTTGGGGGGACAGGATCAGCCTGCTTTCACAGAGAATGTGGCTGCCCAGCTCCTCACCGTCCTTAGAAAGGCGACAATGCAGCCAAGCGGAGGTGGCTCAGAATCCTTGATCTATACTTTCACTGTTCAGTACAGTAGCCACTGACCACAAATGGCTGTGGAACATTTGATATGTGGCTAGTCTAAACTGAGATGAGATGTAAGAGTAAAACACACAGCAGATCTCAAAGACTTATGATGAGAGAAAGACTGTAAATATCTCTTTGGTAATTTTATATATTGATGACATGTTGGAAGAAGGTTTTGGATCTTTTTTTCCCCTTTTTAAAAAAATCTGTAACGTGCTTTATTTATTTATTTATTTTGGCCACACGGCATGCGGGATCTTAGGGATCGAATCTGTGCCCCCTGCCGTGGAAGTGCGGAGCCCTAATCGCTGGACTGCCAGGGAATTCCCAAGTGCCTTATTTTTTTATTGAGTTATAGTTGATGTACAATATTATATAAGTTACAGGTGTACACTATGGTGATTCACAATTTTTAAAGGTTATACTCCATTTATAGCTATTATAAAATACTGGCTATATACCCTGGGTTGCATGATATATCCTTTTAGCTTATTTTATACATAGTAGCTTGCACCTCTTAATCCCCTACCCCTAAATTGCCACTCCCCCTCGCCTCCCCACTGGTAACCACTAGCTTGTCCTCTATATCTGTGAGTCTGCTTTTTTGTTATATTCAGTAGTTGTATTTTTTAGATTCCACATGTAAGTGATATCATACAGCAGGGGTCCCCAACCTTTTTGGCACCAGGGATGGGTTTCGTGGAAGACAATTTTTCCACGGATGGGGGTGGGGGGGTGGGGGGGATGGTTCAGGCGGTAATGCAAGCGGTGGGGAGCGGTGGGGAGCAGCAGATGAAGCTTCACTCACTTGTCTGCCGCTTACCTCCTGCTGTGCAGCCCGGGTCCTAACAGGATGTGGACTGGTACCAGTCCGAGGACCGGGGCTTGGGGACCCCTGTCATACAGTATTTGTCTTCCACTGTCTGACTTATTTCACTAAGCATAATACCCTTGAGGTCCACTCATGTTGTTGCAAAAGGCAAAATTTCACTCTATTTTATGGCTGAGTAGTATTCCATTGTATATATATACCACATCTTCTTTATCCATTGGACTGTTGATAGACGCTTAGGATATATTGTTAAATAAAAAATATTGATAAAATTAATTTCACCTGTTTCTTTTCTTTTTTTTTTTTTTTTTTAATAGTACGTGGGCCTCTCACTGTTGTGGCCTCTCCCGTTGCGGAGGACAGGCTCCGGACGCGCAGGCTCAGCGGTCATGGCTCACGGGCCCAGCCGCTCCACGGCATGTGGGATCTTCCCGGACCGGGGCATGAACCCGTGTCCCCTGCATGGGCAGGTGGACGCTCAACCACTGCGCCACCAGGGAAGCCTCTCTTTTCTCTTTTAATTTGGCTAATAGAAAATTTTAATTACCAATGTGGCTCAAATTACATTTCTATTAGATATGCTGATCTGTACCTTAATATTTATGTGACGTTGGACAGATTTATGTAACATCTCTAAGCCTCAGTTACCTCCATTGTCTATGCCTGGTACTTTAAAAACCCTCAGTAAATGGTGGCTTTTGTGATTACTATTACTAAGAATTCCAGATGCTAAGTGAATTGGTGGTTAAGGGAACATGAGGGGTGCCAAGAAACAAAGGGCCAGAGTAGGAAGTTTGTGGGGAGCAGGAGGAAATGACAGAGGATTCCCAGGGAGGGAAGGAGAGTTACAACAGTTGAGGAGTTACTGGGGTCTGGTACGCCACTGCAAGCCTTGGACGTACACTGGTGTCCCTGAGGGAGATGACCCTTGGCCTAGACCCAGCAACCATTAGGGAGATTCCGAAGTGCCCACATCTGTGGGCACATCTGTGACCTGTCTGCCCTCATCCTCACCATACAGAATTGCCACAGGCTTGGCCTCACCTGTACAAAGATTACAATGTTACCCTTTGTCAGAAGACCATCTGGGAGTTTCCTGTTGGCCTAGTGGTTAGGATTCACGGCCCAGGTTCAAACCCTGGTCAGGGAACGGAGATGCCACAAGCCGCAAGGTGTGGCCAAAAAAAGAAGAAAATGATGAAGGGAAAAAGACCATCTGGCTAACACCCTCACAAGGTGAGACATTCAGTAAGGCACCAAACAATACTCTGTGAGCAGAAATGGTGCTGTGGTTAGGGAACAAGAGAACAGAATTCACTGATTCCTTCACAGTCGAGGAAGGCTCCATCCCAGGAGAAGGGGCGTGTCAGTCACTTTGTAAGGAAAAGATGCTACATGGTAGGCGTTGCAACCAAAGAAGCAACTGGGGTGTGATGAAGAGTGTTCTCAGTCCCTGCGTGATCAGAAGATTTGGGCATCAGCTCTATGGCTCCCTGGTTGTGCTGTCTTAGGCAAGGTTCCCTCTGGGAGTTCTGGTTTCCTCATCTGCGAAATGGGAATAAGAATGAAAGCTATTTTGCAGGGTTATTATCAGGGTTGAATGGTATGGGTATATATTTCTATATTTCTGCTAAAGCACATTACAAATGAAAAAGGAGACTAATAGAGCAAATGGAATGAGAAAATCGGGGAAGAGGAACATGAACAGCTTGCAAAGCAACCAGGCAAACTTTGTGGTACACTGACGTATATCCCAGTCTCATTTATGGCCCAAGGGGGCAGTTGACTCCTGTAGGTCTCAGGGAAAAGGCTAGCGAACAAGAAGAAAGCACGTTCAGGAGGCTCAGTTGGAATTGCTCCCTGAAAGATCATAAAGCTCTACCCGGGCTTCCCTGGTGGTGCAGTGGTTGAGAGTCCGCCTGCCGATGCAGGGGACACGGGTTCGTGCCCCGGTCGGGGAAGATCCCACATACCGCGGAGCGGCTGGGCCCGTGAGCCATGGCCGCTGAGCCTGTGCGTCCAGAGCCTGTGCCCCAATGGGAGAGGTCACAACAGTGAGAGGCCCGTGTACCGCAAAAAAAAAAAAGCTCTCCCCACTGCCAAGGCCTTTTTTGTCTCCAAAACCCTCTTTATAGACTGTTACACCACTGGCCACCCCATCTGTGACACAGTCACCCCCATCTCTCCCAGTGTGCTCTTCCTTTCTGACCGTGACCTTAGAACCCAAAGGTTCTGCCCTTGGCCATCTTTTGACTCCGCACTCTCTCCTAGAGCAATCGTTCTCTATGGGGTTGAGTTTGCCCTCCAGGGGATATTTGACAATGTTTGGAGATATTTTTGTTGGACACAACTGGTGGCGGAGGTGTGCTACTGGCATCTAGTGGGTAGAGGCCAAGGATGCTAAACTTCCTACAATGCCAAGGAGAGCCCCTCCCCCCACCTCACCCATCCCCCCAACGACAAAGAACATGCAGACCACATGTCAATACTGCCAAGGCTGAGAGACCCTGCTCTCCCTCTGCAAGTGCAATCAATGCCTTTACAGTTTCAACAGCCATTTATGGACGATCCCCAAATCTGTACATCTCTGTCAATTGCCACTGCGTCCTCTCCAATACCCTGGTCAGTCCACAGACACATCCGACAGCCAACCCAAACCCTTTATCTTTTCCCCATGTTCCTCCTCCTGGATCGTGCTCCCATTCTATCAGTGTCCCAAGTTAGGAACCCCTAAGCCATCCTACACACACAACGGGACATCACTAAGTCTTGGTCATGTCTCTCAAATCCACCCCCTCCATTCCATATCAGCTTGTGCTTCCTAGGTAATTCGGGGCATTATCTCTTCTCTGAACAATTCCAGCCACCTCCAAACTGACCTTTCTTTTCCCATCCATTCCTCCTGGGGTTACTTGTTATCTTCCCAAAACACTGATTTGAGTATGCTGCACCTCCAGGGTAGAGCCCAAACTCCTTAGCTTGGCATTCCAAGATTGCTGTCAACCTGCTTTTTGAAGCTTATCTCTCATGAGACTCACCTCCCAGCCCCCCAGTCATACTAAATTACCTGACCTTCCCATAACACACCATCCCCTTTTATACCTTTGCTCAAGTGGACTTGTCTCATGATGAGTGAATATCCTCCTTCATTCATCACTGCCTATGGCAAGTCTATTCATATTTGAGACATTGCTTCCATGAAGTCTTCCAGATTTCCCCACTGAAGTTAACGTCTTCCTCTTCTGATCGCCATCACATTGTATCTTTTATAGAGCCTATAATATGCTTTGCCATTAACTACATACACATTTGACTCCTCTGAGACTCTAAGCTCTGTGAAGGCAGGGGCTGTGTTTTTACTTTGGTACCCCTTGCAGAAAATAACATATATCCTGCACATAGTAGGCACTCACTAAATGTTTAGGGTATTGAACTGAGAGATCTGAAAGAGGGCTTCTTTCTCCACAGTGCAGACAGAAAGAGAATTTTTATTAGAAAAGAACCATGAAGAAATTCCTTTTGTAAATTTTGGACTATTTTATGGATAAATGAATGTCTGATGCCATGAGTCTCTGTATATTGGTCCTGAAAGGATAAACTGGAAATCAACACCTTGAACAAAAACAAGTTCAAATCATGGGATGGAAAGGTGAAGAGTTAGCACAGCTCATTTACTAGCTGAAGTTCTCTTAACACAGAATGCTCGCAGTTCACCCAAGACTATTGAGAACTTCTGATTTCCCTCTCTCCTCTCAAAATTTTACTCATCCTTTAAGGCCCAAGTTTTCAAAAAAACTTTCCTGATTTCTCCAGTCATAATTCATTTCTTCCTCAGTGCTCCCGTAGCACTTTGAACCTCACTTAATACTTATGACTTCCTATATTCTATTATTATTTTATTATTTCTATATATTTTTATGATTATACTTCTATAGGACAGAGGCCACAACTTAATCATTTCTGTTTCCTCCTCTGTAACTTGTCCAGTTCTTGGCACATAACAGACCATCAACACTGAACTTAATGGAACCATCTAATTTTGAGTGATCCTGGAAGATCTAGCCCAAACTTTCCAACCCACACTGTACTCATTTGGACTGGGATTTGACAGTGGATTAAGAGATCCATCCCCTAAAGAGATCTATGGCTTCCAAAGTGACTTGGCCCCCCTTGCCTATTAGGATGACCTAGAAGTGGGCCAGACCCTCAACAGCAGGAACACTCGTTAGCCCAGTGATTCCACCTGCCAAACACAACTTGTGCCCAATCATCTCTACTTTTACACCTACCCCTGCCGCTTTTTCCCTTTAGGTGAGTGGTTCTCAGCACACGGTCCATGAACCCCTCGAGTCTTTAGGGACAAAACTACTATAATAATACTGAGATGTTATTTGCCTTTTAAACTGTGTCGACATTTGCACTGATGATGCAAAAAGCAATGGTGGCAAAACGCTGGCAACTTAGCAGGAGTGAGACATTGGCACCAAATTGTAGTAGTGGTCATTGCATTCCTTCCTGCCGTGCGTTTGCATTTTATCACTGAATATTCCATCATATGGATGTGCTAGTTTATTTTACCCATTCACCTACTGAAGGACATTTCGGTTGCTTTCAAGTTCGGGCAATTATAAATAATGCTGCTGTACATCCACGTGCAGATTTTGTGTGGGCATCAGTTTTCAACTCATTTGGGTAAATAACCAAGGAGCACGATTGCTGGATCATATGGTAAGAGTATGTGGAGTCTTGTACGAAACTGCCAAAACTGTCTTCCAATGTGGCTGTACCATTTTGCAGTCCCACGAGTAATGGAAGCAGAGTTCTTGTTGCTCCACATCCTTGCCAGCGTCTGTTGTTGTCAGTGCCTTGGATTTCAACTATTCTAATAGTATCTCACTGCTGTTTTATTTTACTGTATTGTAGTTTTTGGCCATGCCAAGCGGCTT